>NC_064616.1:225114829-226364829 GCF_023898315.1 Schistocerca nitens | reverse complement strand
TTATGGTGGGCATTTCAGAGCACATGTTTACTGGACAATTTTTTTTCTTGTTTTGGTCCACACTACCGTACAGAAAGTTTGATGATGGAGTTCTGGTTCACCTTGTATGTACGTGGTGCTTAACGGTAACAATGTAACAGCATCTAGTACTAAGCATTTAGTGAAACCCTTATGCAGAGAATGCGAAAGTTGGTAATTTAAATTTGTTTCCGATGCAGAAAAAACGCAATTCCAGTATCTTACGAGAATATGGTTTGTGAGCTCTGAGTTCTACCTTTATATTCATTGAGGTGACAAAAGTCATGGGATACGTTCTAATATCGCGTTGCATCTCCTTTTACGCGGAGTAGTGCAACAACTCGACATGACATGTACTCCTCAAGTCACTGGAAGACCCCGCAGAAATACTGAGCCATGCTGCCTCTACAGCCGGCCCTAATTGTGGAAGTGTAGCCGGTGCAGGATTTTGTGCACCAACTGCCCCTTCGATTATATCCCAAAAATGTTCGATGGCAAGTTTCGCATCATTGTCCTAAAGGATTCGTTCGTCGTACGTCCACATTGATTTCTGTGGTTATTTCAAGCAGAGTTGCTTGTCTGTTAGCACTGACAACTCCACGCAAACGCCGCTGTTCTCGGTCGTCAAGTGAAGGCCGCCGGCCACTGCGTTGTCGCTGGTAATGCCTGAAATTTGGTATTCTCGGCACACTCTCGACATTGTGAATTTCGGAATATTTACTTCCCTCACGATTTCCAAAATGGAATGTCCCATGCGTCCAGCTCCAACATCAATTCCGCGTTCAAAGTCTGTTACTTCCCGTCGTGCAGCCACAATCACGTCTGACACCTTTTTACATGCATCACCTGAGTAAAAATGACAGCTCCGTCAATGCTCTGCCATTCTATATGTTGTGGACGCAATTATAACGCCATCTATGTACGTGCATTCGCTATCCAATGACTTTTGTCATCTCAGTGTAATGTATATTTTTCGAAGGGTTGATACCTGTAAAAAATGCGACTCACGACAACATAACAAATCACCACCCTGCAACTCGTAATGCCGTAGACATACACCTATATCTCGACATGGAGAATCTTGCCTTTGGAAAATGCCATGCCCAGTACGAGACATCAACCACGAAAAGCAATAATAATAATAATTTAACTAACAATACCTTCCGTAACGACCTCATGTTCCATGGAGACAAATCAACGTAGCCCATAGCGTAATATTTCCCATCATCAGATTTGTTGGATCAGCTCCTTTTCGACGCACTCCTATTCCCCGTGCGATTCTGGACAGACACCAGTGCTAGCATGCGATATCCACGAGAAATTACAGCTCTTGAAAGGAAATGCGTGATTTGGTTACAAAACAGAAAGAATGAGTCAGTGGTCTTGGATTCAGTGGCGTAAACGTCGAAAGTATACATAAAATAACGGAAAAAATCGTAACACCAAAAATAATTAATGTAGAGTAATAATATTTCGGGAATACATTTGTATAGGTAACATATTGACAAGCACTCCGTCATCAGGCCACGAGTGGCCTATCGGGACCATCCGACCGCCGTGCCATCCTCCGTGGAGGATGCGGATAGGAGGGGCGTGTGGTCAACACACCGCTCTCCCGGTCGTTATGATGGTATTCTTGACCGAAGCCGCTACTATTCGGTCGAGCAGCTCCTCAATTGGCATCACGCGGCTGAGTGCACCCCGGAAAATGGCAACAGCGCATGGCGGCCCGGATGGTCACCCATCCAAGTGCCGACTACGCCCGACAACGCTTAACTTCGGTGATCTCACGGGAACCGGTGTAGTCACTGCGGCAAGGCCGTTGCCTTGACTGTCTCTGAGCACTCCATTAAGTATAGCACGTGACTTGGCATGGAAAGATGAGTATTTAGAAAAATAATGACTACTCTCTCTGTAATTGGTGAAGTGAATGACTTATGAAACTCGTTAAACAGACGATCAATAGCTTTCGGATGAATGGATGCATTATTTCTGTAGGGCAGATCCTCGTTAGTCAGCTAAAACAGATTGACAAGGGTGAGAGTTATTGAACAATATGAAATAAAATCGTTATAACCTCTGAACCGTTTGCGTTATGACGTTCGAGCTGCACGGTTGGCCGCGGGCATGGTGGGAATTACTTTGAGCATGGTATGGTTTAGTTTAACGACCATGCCAATTTTCATTTGGATGGGTTCGTCAACAAGCAAAATTGACGCATTTGGGCGACTGAGAATCCGAATTTCGCGAACGAGAAGTCTCTTCACCCTCAGCGGGTGAATGTGTGGTTTGCAGTCTCCAGTCACGTAATAATCAGTGCGATATTCTTGACGGCACGGTGACTACCGAACGGTACGTGAAGGTTTTGGAAGATGATTTCATCCCCATCATCCAAAGTGACCCTGATTCCGACAAGATGTAGGTCACGTAAGACGGAGCTCGACCCCATCAAAGCAGGAAATGAACAATGCGACTCCGCCGGCCGCGGTGGTCTAGCGGTTCTGGCGCTGCAGTCCGGAACCGCGGGACTGCTACGGTCGCAGGTTCGAATCCTGCCTCGGGCATGGGTGTGTGTGATGTCCTTAGGTTAGTTAGGTTTAAGTAGTTCTAAGTTCTAGGGGACTTATGACCTAAGATGTTGAGTCCCATAGTGCTCAGAGCCATTTGAACCAACCAATGCGACTCCTTTTTGTGGGACTATATTAAAGAAAATGTGTACAGCAATAGCCTCAAAACTACTGCTGAGCTGAAAATAGCCATTCAGGACGTCATCGACAGCATCGATGTCCCGACACTTCAGCGGAATTTCGCTGTTCGTCGGCGTTACATCATCGCCAATGATGACGAGCAAATCAAACATGTCATAACCTATATCCGAATATGTATGGTGACGTTTACATGTTGAATAATGTGTGTGAACTCCGTAATTTGTAACTAATTTACATTTTTTTCATATAGTTCAATAATTGTCACCGTGTAAGTGATTAACATTGCAAGATTACAGATTAATGTAAGCGTGAGATAAGCCCTTGGAAATCTGAAAAGCCGGTGTATTAGTAACCGGTGTAACAGCCAGACTGTTGAATGCATATATGCAAACGGGCATGCGTTGTGTTTTACAGGTGCCGGATGTCATTTTGTGAGATGAAATTCCATGCCTGTAGCACTTGGTCGGTCGATACAGGGACGGTTAATGCTGTTTGCGGATGACGCTGGAGATGTCGTCCGATGATTTCACATATGTGCTAGATTGGAGACAGATGACCGAGCAGGCCAAGGCAACATGTCTATACTCTATAGTACACTACTGGCCATTAAAATTGCTACACCAAGAAGAAATGCAGATGATAAATCGGTACTCATTGGACAAATATATTATACTAGAACTGACATGTGATTACATTTTCACGCAATTTGGGTGCATAGATCCTGAGAAATCAGTACCCATAACAACCACCTCTGGCCGTAAAAACGGCCTTGATACGCCTGGTCATTGACTCAAACAGAGCTGGGATGGCGTGTACAGGTACAGCTGCCCATGCAGCTTCAACACGATACCACAGTTAATCAAGAGTAGTGACTGGCGTATTGTGACGAGCCAGTTGCTCGTCCACCATTGACCAGACGTTTTCAATTGCTGAGAGATCTGGAGAATGTGCTGGCCAGGGCAGCAGTCGAACATTTTCTGTATCCAGAAAGGCCCGAACAGGACCTGCAACATGCGGTCGTGCATTATCCTGCTGAAATGTGGGGTTTCGCAAGGATCGAATGAAGGGTAGAGCCACGGGTCGTAACACAACTGAAATGTAACGTCCACTGTTCAAAGTGCCGTCAATGTGAACAAGAGGTGACCGAGACGTGTAAACAATGGCACCCCATACCATCATGCCGGGTGATACACCAGTATGGTGATGCCGAATACACGCTTCCAATGTGCGTTCACCGCGATTTCGCCAAACACGGATGCGACCATCATGATGCTGTAAACAGAATGTGGAGTCATCCGAGAAAATGACGTTTTGCCATTCGTGCACCCACGTTCGTCGTTGATTGCACCATCGCAGGCGCTCCTGTCTGTGATGCAGCGTCAAGGGTAACCGCAGCCATTGTCTACAAGCTGATACTCCATGCTGCTGCAAACGACGTCGAACTGTTCGTGCAGATGGTTGTTGTCTCGCAAACGTCCCCATCTGTTGACTCAGGGATCGAGACGTGGCTGCACGATCCGTTACAGCCACGCGCACAAGATGCGTGTCATCTCGACTGCTAGTGATACGAGGCCGTTGGTATCCAGCACGGCGTTTCGTATTACCTTCCAGAACCCACCGATTCCATATTCTGCTAAAAGTCATTGGATCTCGACCAACGCGAGCAGCAATGTCGCGAAACGATAAACCGCAATCGTGATGGGCTACAATCCGACCTTTATCAAAGTCGGAATCGGGATGGTACGCATTTCTCCTCCTTACATGAGGCATCACAACAACGTTTCACCAGGCAACGCCGGTCAACTGCTGTTTGTGTATGAGAAATCGGTTGGAAACTTTCCTCATGTCAGCACGTTGTAGGTGTCGCCACCGGCGCCAACCTCGTTTGAATGCTCTGAAAAGCTAATCATTTGCATATCACAGCATCATCTTCCTGTTGTCAAATTTCGCGTCTGTAGCACGTCATCTTCGTGGTGTAGCAATTTTAATGGCCAGTAATGTATTTTGAGTTATAACGGCGGTATGTGACCGAGCGTTATCCTGTTGGAAAGCACCCCCTGGAATGATGCTCGTGAATAGCAGCACAACAGGTAGAATAACCAGGTTGACGCACAGATTTGCAGTCAGTGTGCGTAGGATAGCTACGGAAGTGCTCCTGCTGTCATACGAAATCGCACCCCAGACCCTTATTCCAGGTCCAGTGTGTCTAGCACGCAGACAAGTTGGTTGCAGGACCTCAACTGACATTCTTCTAACCAACACACAGCCATCACTTGCACCGAGGCAGAACCAGCTCTCACCACAAAATACAACAGACCTCCGCCATGCCCTCCAATGAGCTTTCACTTGACACCACTGTAGTCGCAAATGGCGGTGGTTTGGGGTCAGTGGATGCACGCTACAGGGCGTCTAACTCGGAGGTGTCCTTGAAGTAACCATTTGTAGCAGGTGCCATTGTGGTACCAACTGCCGATCAGATTGCTGCTGCAGATGCAGTGCGATGCGCCAGAGGCATACGCCGGAAACGACGGTCTTCCCTTCCGGCAGTGTAACGTGGCCGTCCGGAGCCCGGTCTTCTTGCGACCGTACATTCTCGTGGCTAATGCTGCCAGCAATCATGTACAACAGCTATGTTCATGCCAAGTGCCGGACGCGGTGGCCGAGCGGTTCTAGGCCCTACAGTCTGGAACCGCGCGACCGCTACGGTCGCAGGTTCGAATCCTGCCTCGGGCATGGATGTGTGTGATGTCCTTACGTTAGTTAGGTTTAAGTAGTTCTAAGTTCTAGGGGACTGATGACCTCAGAAGTTAAGTCCCATAGTGCTCAGAGCAATATGAATCATTTTTCATGCTAAGTCTTTCTGCAGTATCACAGAACGAGCATCCAGCTTTTCTTAACCCTATTACACCACCTCGCTCAAACTCACTGAGGTCTTGATAATGGCGTTTTTGTCGCCTTACGTTCTTAACTAACATCAACTCACCACTTCCAATCTCAAAGCTAACTATCGCTCACGACCGTTACAGGGTGTATTTAAAGCAAACGTGATTTGCATCGTCGCTCTTACGCAAAATCTGAATATACATCATCTTTTAGACGTAGAAACACTCCTACCAACTTTCTTTTATATCGCAGAATTCCTTATTGGTGTTGTGATTTTTTTCTGTCAGTGTGTTTATGTTATATGAAGAAGGAAGGAAGGAAGGAAGGAAGGAAGCAAGCAAGGAAGAAGATTAAAGTTTAAAGTCCTGTCAACTATGAGGACATTAGAAATGGAGCACGAGCTCAGACTGTGAATAATGGGGAAGGAAATCGGTCGTACCCTTTCAAATAAAGAGGTGCGGTATTTTTCTTAAGCGGTTCAGGAAAATCACGGAAAACCTATATCTGGCTAGGCGGATGGGGACTTGAACCGATTAATGGGTTAGGGGGAAGGGGAAGTAAGCAATATCTTTGCTGTTTCAGGGAAACCCACCAAGTGGGACAAGGCTGCCATCAGTTTTTGATAAATTAGTCGCTTTTAGCGTCTCTTGATTAAAGAGAAATATGACTGATTATGCTGGATTTTGTACACAGATCTGTAATTATTAGCTATAAGAAATAAGCTTGATGTTCAAGTGTATGTGATATTTCCGATGAAGGTATTGTCTTCTACCAGGATGTTATTGTTATAGAGTAGCCAGATTGTAGCAGTTATCTCCTTTGGCAGGAAGCTAAGTTAGTTTCCCAAAGATTGGTTCAGATGCCTCTGAACACTATGGGGCTTAACACTGTTCAGTCGGCCAATGTTTACGTTCCTTACACCAAGCGAGGCGTCGTTTGGCATTTACTGGCGTGATGTGTGGCTTATGAGCAGGCACTCGACCATGAAATCCAAGTTTTCTCACCTCCCTCCTAACTGTCATAGTACTTGCTATGGATCCTGATGCAGTTTGGAATTCCAGTGTGATGGTTTGGATAGATGTCTGCCTATTACACAGTACGACCCTCTTCAACTGTGGGCCGTCTCTGTCTGTCAACAGACGAGGTCGGCCTGTACGCTTTTGTGCTGTACGTGTCGCTTCACATTTCCACTTCACTATCACATCGGAAACAGTGGACCCAGGGATGTTAGTAGTGTGGAAATCTCGCGTACAGACGTATGACACAACTGACACCCAATCAACTGACCACGTTCGAAGTCCGTTAGTTCCGCGGAGCGCCCCATTCTGCTCTCTCACGATGTCTAATGACTACTTAGGTTGCTGATATGGAGTACCTGGCAGTAGATGGCAGCACTATGCACCTAATATGAAAAACGTATGTTTTTGAGGGCGTCCGGATACTTTTGATGACATAGTGTATCATAATACTGTGGCGGACAAAGCAGTGGCACAAAGATTGGCACAGACACAAGGCAGGACGCGTGTAGTCTCTTGTTTATTGTGAAAGACGTGGGGTTTTTATAAGGCGCTAATTTATGAGTTTCGAGATAGGATCGGAGAACTTGGCACTGGTTTGTTTTTCCTTTGAAGATACCGACGGTTGAAAGCGTAGAACCGCGATGCGAATAATGCTCTCGTTATTTAGACAAACGTATCTCTAACTTCACATCATTACTAAATCTTAGTGCTTAGCAAGTACTGGCGTTGTAAGGAGAGTTAATGACATCTTCTGTCCATTGAATCTATGTAAAGCCTCTAATTTACTTTTAATACCCTTTTGTTTGTTTGAACACTGCATTTTTGGAAAAATTCCATTACGCAAGCTGTCAGCGAGTCACATTTCGGCACTCTTAGTTAGTTTATTGTTGTTTGGCTTTATTATTTTTGTTACAAGAAACAAGAGAACAGCGTCAAAGTTAACAGCCACTGATACGTAGTAAAAATAGTGTTTTATATCGTGTATTATGGGTGTGAAACTACATCTCAAGCGGTAACATAGACGAATCCTAGCAGCTGGCTACGTCTTATCCTCTGCAGTGCTTCTTGTATTTCGTTTGTTTTTAATTGCCTCATTCGTCGACGTACGTTCGGAGGGAAGTGTTGTGTGCCATCTGTTGGTGTGGTATGTTATGTATTTTTTAATTTAGTTTGCATGTTATGTATTTGATACAGAATTTGGGAAATGTCAATCGATCATCTAAGGGGCTATGGGAAATCTCCGGAAAGCCACATTCTTTTTCGGTAATGCACAGGAGCAACAATCGTAAATCCGGTACGAGGCTAGCTTATGTGTTTACTTCCATAAACTGGGACCAGATGGTTCCCGCGTTTGCTTATTTGCGTATGAGTTTGTGGCAAGCGAGCTAATAGCTACGTGTTATAGAAAGTGCACACGGGGAGTGGTCAGGATACTCCTGAGTCTGCAGACGAAGAACTCTGGTAAATTTGCACCCTTGAGAATTCAGAGAGATATGGTACGCATTGTAGCTTCATGCAACTGTCTGTATCTGGCGCCACTTCACCGGAATATTAGTCACGACTGGGAACTAATGGCCAAGCGGTTCTAGGCGCTTCAGTCTGGAACCGCGCGACCGCTACGGTCGCTGGTTCGAATCCTGCCTCGGGTATGTCTGTGTGTGATGTCCTTAGGTTAGTTAGGTTTAAGTAGTTCTAAGTTCTAAGGGACTGATGACCTCAGATGTTAAGCCCCATAGTGCTCAGAGCCATTTGAACCTTCCTGCTACGTGGGATACATAATTCTGACTGCTGCTGAGAAAAGTGACATCTCAGTCAGAGGATGGATTAACGGTGTTTGGCTTATTTAGCACCAATAACCACAACTTGTCTCCTCTGAGGAATGAGGAATCCACGTTTCTTCTTGGACTTTTTTTCCCAACTGAATTAATTACCAGGTCACCTCTTCGTGGACATGTTATCGACGCTCCTCGTGTTGTTTTGTGGATCTTGAAAATCTCCCGTCTTACGGACAACAGTATACGTAACCTCGGTGATAGCAATGCAACCCAGTTTTATAAACCTGATCTTCTTCCCTTTGTATTGCACTTTTTAACTTTGCCAAAGAGTGTAGTTACATCGCAGATCGTTTCGCTGTTTCATTAAGACATTCGCATCGCTGTGTTGATGCTTTGCATGCATCAACAGGACTTGGGTCAGTGCCTCAGGTTATCGAGTGGAGCGTCCGAATGGCAGATGAAAGACGTGCGCCCCGACACTATTGCAGGGAGAAGTGACAGCAGCCTTCTTCTGTGGCAGAGTTCCGTACCTAACACCAAAGGGAATGTGTGTTTGCTCGTAACTCCTTAAGGGAAAAGCGTCTCAGACGGGAAAGTAGCAGATGATAGTTTTGGAATGAAAGTAACATACCTAAATACAATTTGTAGATGTATTAACAAAAGATAAGTTTTAACCATGGAAATGTCGAAATTACGGTGGGAAAAGGGATTTATTTTTCAGGCACTACCAATATTTTTCAGCTATAAATTTATGTTACACTTCTTTGGCATGCGCATCTGTCAAGAAAAAAGTTAGATCATAGCTTACTGCTGTTACGGAGAAACATACTCTGAGGTCTAGTTTGTGTAGATTTGCAGGCAATTTCGTGCTGATGTTCAGACAGCAACCGGCCTCCGAATTTACTCTATTGTTTCAAAAAGTGATTGGAGCCGTTATTGTTGCTGAAGGTAAGGAAAATGTCATTTCGAATAGCAACTCGACTCACAGAATTTAATTTGGCGGTGACTTCAATCTGCCCTCGATATGTCGGAGAAAATACTTATTTAAAATCAGCGATAGGCGTAAAACATGGTCCGAAATTGTGCTAAATGCTTTCACCAACACTTGTTTTGAGCAGTTAGTTAAGAAGACCTACACAAAGTGCAAATGGGTGCGATAGTATAGTAGACCTCTTAGCAACAAACAATCCTGATCAAACAGGGAGCGTCATGGCGGATACAGGGTTTAGTGACCGTACGGCCGTTGTACCGAGACAATACCGTATCGATCGCACTCACCAAAAACAATTGCAAAATGAATCTATTTAAAGAGGCAGTTAAATATTTGCTTGGCAGATTGCTAAGGGGACACTCTACATTCCTACGAAACTGTAAGCATAGACCAGATGTGGCGTAAATTCACAGTAATAGTATTGACAGCAATAGTGAGATTCATGTCAAATAAATGAATAAGAATGGACAAATCTTCCGTGGTACACAAAACAGGTCAGGCCACACTTGCAGGAGCAAAGATTTAAAAGAAATCAAAATCTCCAGAAGTGGCGATGTTTTACAGAAGCTCGAAATATAGTGTCGAGTTCACTGCGACATACTTTTAATAGTTTCCGCAATTAAACTCTGTCTCGGAATCTGGCAGAAAACCCTAAGTTTCTCGTCGTATGTAACGTACAGCAGCTTCAACGCACAATCCATACCTTCAGTGCGTGACAGCATTGTTAATGTTGCTCATGGCAGCGCCACTACAGCGCAATTACTAAACACGGTTTTTAGGAAATTCCTTCACAAAAGAAGGTGAAGTAAATATTCCAGAATTCGAATCAAGCACAGCTGTCAACATGAGTAACAAAGAAGTAGATACCCTCAGGGTAGCAAATCTGCTTAAATTACACAGTACGTTGAGATTATGTTAAATCACTTGATAAACTGAAGTCTTCCCGTCCAGACTGTACACCAGTTAGGTATCTTTCGGAGTACAGTAAGCACATGTAACAATTCCATATTTATCAGTCATATACAATGCTTCCCCTATGAAAGATCCGAACGCAACGACTGGAATGTTGCACCCGTCAGACCAATACACGGGGAAGGAAATAGGAGAAATCCGCTCAATTACACACCCGTATCACTGTTATCAATTTTCAGTAAGATTTTGGAGCATATTCTAGTTTTGTGTATCTCGAAGAAAACAATCACTTTACATATAGCAAGGACAAAGAAAATATTGTTCCTGTAAAACCTATATGAACGATTTGGTAGAAAATGTGAATCAGTTCTCTCAGATTATTTCCAAGATGATGCTGTCGTTTCCTATCCAGTAAAGTCACCACAAGATCAATGAAAGTTACGAATGGTTTAGACAAAATGTTACTGTGGCAGTTAACACTAAACGATAAAAGGAGAGACTTTCTCCACATGAGTTGTAAAAAGAATCCGTTGAATTACGGCTACACGATAATTAAGACGTTATAGATTCAACTATTTACCTACGGTTTATAATTACTAACAACTTGAAGTGGAACGATCACATAGACAGTAATGTGGTGAAGGTTAACCAGAGACTGCGTTTTATTCGCAGAATACTCAGAAATTGCAACAAATGTAATAAAGGGACAGCCTACACTATGCTTGTCCCTCCTCTGCTAGAGTATTGCTGAGCGGTATGGAATCCTTACCAGACAGGATTGACGGAGGACATTGAAAGAGTAGAAATAAAAGCAAAATATAGAAGAGTGTCACGGATATGATAGGCGAGCTGGGGTAGCAGTCATTTAAAAAACAAGAAAGTAATTTTTCGTTGCGGCGACATCCTTTACAAAATTTCGATCACTACCTTTCTTCTCCAAAAACGGATTTTTTATTCACTCCCATCTACATAGGATATTTGTAAGGACGCAGATAAATCTAGCCCTTCAGCGCCTGTAAGCTCCTAACACACACACACACACACACACACACACACACACACACACACGCGCGCGCGCGCGCGCGCACACACACATAATCACCTACATAGGCAGAAAGCAGCAAGCTAATAAAATAAGAGAAATAATAACTCACGAGGAAAAATTTAGCTGTTCATTTGTAAATCGTGCTGTTCGAGAGTGGGAAGGCTGAGAAATAGTCTGAAAGTGGTTTTGTCAACCCTCTGCCAAGCAGTTAATTGTGAACTTCAGAGTACTGATATAGATATATTGGTTTCGAATATCAGACATTCACCGTCTGTCGCAACCCATGTCGGTGCTTGCTGTCTTATTTTTCCGGAAACAAAGTACCTGCACGAAAGGCTGTAACTGAAGATCAAGTACACCGAGCTTCGGAAGAAATATCCCATATTCGCATTGCTTCGTATTACATGTCACTCAACATTAATAAAACTTTGGCGTCCGTTAAAGGAAGCCTGCTTCTGAGAACCTTTCGAAGATAGGGTGGCAGTAGGTCACATGGAGTGTTTATATATTAATGGTTGCGACTGCTTTAAAAAATGTTTTAGAACTTGTGTGTGTGTGTGTGTGTGTGTGTGTGTGTGTGTTTTACAGTATTTCATCTGACAGATGCTACTGAACAGATTTATCTTGTTAATATTGCGGAAGGGGGACTGGCGTTGCGTAAGCACTGCCTGTACTTTCCAGGTTCCAAATTGTACACTTTAGAAGCGATGCCGTCAGTCTTCACACCGGATGTGCAGCGAAGTAAATATTTGTACCGAGCAGTCTACAGCCCATTATAGCAGGCTGTGATTTATGACAGTGTACGGGAAAAAGATGATTCTGTAGAATAGTTTTGTTGATACTAATGAAGGAGTGGTGCACAAATCCTGCAGTTAATGGTTATCTGAGTTTTGTGAAGCAGTTAATTGTAACCTTCACAGTATTGATGTAGATATATTGGTTTCGAGTATCAGACATTCGTCGTCTGTGGCAACACATGTCGTTTCATACAAAGAGTACTAGCCTTCCATCCGGAAAAAAATGAAATGTCTCTTTTGAGTATGTAGCCGCCTCCATAGGGCGCAATAAACGGCTTCAGTTGAAACAGAACACTCTTTGCCGTGTCGTTCATTTGGCCAAGTGCAACCGGATGCAGCGGTGTATACAAACAATGCGACGTGCCAGAGAAAAGAGATGGCGTGCCGACATCCAGTGGCGTGTGACTTTCTCCTATCATACTGACATCAGGCTGTAACCACCACAGAGAAGAAAAACACGTCTAGAATGAGCGTTTCAGTTCAAGTTTATCTGAACTACGCTAATGTAAAAATTATGTCAGACGGTAGGGTAGAACTTGACAATTGGGCCTGTTTGTACAAAGGGCCATCAAAACATATCCGTTCGAAGGCCGTACGGTCCAGAAGCGGTGTGGTTCAAATGGCTCTGAGCACTATGGGACTTAACTTCTAAGGTCATCAGTCCCCTAGAACTTAGAACTACTTAAACCTAACTAACATAAGGACAGCACACACATCCATGCCCGAGGCAGGATTCGAACCTGCGACCGTAGCGATCGCGCGGTTGCAGACTGTAGCGCCTAGAACTGCTCGGCCACCCTGGCCGGCAGAATCGATATGCCAACGAGACAAAATCGCCGTGAGCATTGAGGCAATCGTCCCACCGACGCACCAGGTTGAACATAACCGTTTGGTGAGACAACATGTCGTGACGAGTCCCTATGTGCCTGCTGCACATCCTCATCAGACATGAATCGTTGACCCTTCAAGGCTTCTTTTAAAGGACCAAAGGCGTGATAATCGCATGGGGAGACATCAGGACAATATGGCGAGTGCTCGAGTAACTCCCAGCTGAGTTGGCGTAACTTCTGCATTACGACATTTGTGATATGGGGACGCACGTTACAATGAAGCAGCAGCACCGAACTTGGCACACTGTTCCACAATGCTGGTTTTCGACAGACATGTTGCCCCACACATTTTATTCATTCTCCGATGGATGTCTATCGGTGTTTGCCCTTCAGCAGCCACGGAAAGAATAACAGCACGACGGTCCCATTTGAACGTATTTGACAATACCGTCGCCGTAGTTCACGTTTCCGCAGGTACCGCACGCACATCGGGAAAACACGAATACCACACTAATCCTGTGCCTACGGCCGCGCTGGGTAGCCGCGCGGTCTAGGCGCCTTGCCACAGTTTACGCAGCTCCCCAATCGGAGGTTCGAGTCCTTTCTCGGGCATGGGTGTATGTGTTGTCTCTAGTGTAAGTTAAAGTTAGATTAAGTAGTGTGTAAGCTTAGCGACCGATTACCTCAGCAGTTTGGTTCCATAAGAACTTAACCAAAACTACAACTCTTGCCTACATGTCGGTGCTTATATACCAGCAACAGAATCGCGCTACTTTTCATGTACGACGCAGCATAGCCCTCAAACAGAAACATTTTGAACGCCCCTTATATTTTGGATAATTTCTATCTTAACATACTATATTTGTTTCGTATAGAAAGGCAATAGACCTCAGAAACAGGGGTCTCTAACACACTCTTGTGTTCAGCTCAAGAGTAGCCTGCTCGAAGACAATAGAAGATTCATTTTGACGAATTTTGAAATGGGACAATATATAGAGTATTAGGGTTCATCATTTACTTCTTTATCAGTATCGCGAATCATGCTGTTTCTGAGCGTAGATTGTTGCTCAAATAACGCCAACTTACTGAGAAACTTACAGACATACACTGACGTGACAACCCTGCATTTAATAACGTGTTGGTTCAGCCTTCGAACGCGATGTATCAGTGATTCTGAGCGCCTTAAGTTTCCGGAGATACGTGGCACCAGATGTTCACGTATAGGTTACGTAATCCCCGTAAATTACTGGCCTGTGGTATGTGGGCACGAGATGGTGTTCGATAGGGCCCCAGACATGTTCCGTGGTGAATGTGGTGATGCGGACAGTCATTCTGTTCGGAGATGCAACCACCGTCTGTGACTCGCGTACTAACAGTTTTTGGATTGGACGTTTCTTGTAATTTGATACAACTACGGAACATACACAGGTACAAGTCTCTTTACCTCAGTACATTAGTATTTCATGTGTTCTGATGTATAGAGTAATTCTGGTATATTTCTAGTTTCGATTACATCACCCTCAAATTCAGTGAATGGTCCCTTAAATCGCAGTACACTGGTGTGCAAAACTTAAGTACAAAAGAAACTTCCGCATGCTGTGGCGCTGCCAAATAACATAGATCGATGAAACTTGGACCGTCCACAGAAAGAACTGCTCAAGTATAGCACAGAAGTTAACTAAAGGAAATAAGCAATGACAGGAAGAGAAAAGACCCTTTGATTCAAAGACAATAATTACACTAAAGTCTCCGTAATTCATAACGGCCTCTGGCCGTTCTCAATTGGGTGAGTGATTTCCACGGAAAGAGGTGCATGCTCTTTGTAACGTGCCCCCATGCTGCCCAAAAGTTTGGTGTGGAGTTCTTGTGGTGGGGCGTACAATTCCTCTACCAGCTCGGTTAACAACTGCTGAATGATCGTTGGTGCACGTGGACGTTCTACAATATGCCTCCCCAACCAATTACACACGTGAACCATGGGATTTAAGTCGGCGGAACGGGGAGGCCAGTAAATTTCCCGAATATCCTCTCATTCCAGAAGATCCTCTACCTACACTGTTCGATGTGGTCGCACATTGTGATCCATAAAAATAAAGTCAGGGCCGACTGTAGTCATGAAAAGACGCACATGGGAAAGGAGTAAAGTGCCAGATAAATGTTGATCGGCGAGTCTACAATGCTTCAAGGTTTGTAGGTCAGTCCGCCAATGCAACATTAAACCTCCGCAGGTCAAAACATCTGGACCAGCAAAACGGTCATGTTCGATTATTTTCTTGGGTGCAAAATGTGTTCCCACCTCCAGCCATATGAGGGTACGTCCAGTATTGTCGAAATGGTCGTTTTGGCGGCACAGGTGTTATGGTGTGTGGAGGCATAATTTTGCACTGGCGTAGTGATCTCCGAATCTTTGAACAAGCTATACTTCCCGCTCAACGTTATAGTGTGACTGTAATCCTTTAACAAGTGCATCTTCTCAGGGGTGCATTCGGTTATGACTTCATATTTATGGATGTCAATGTACGGCCGCATCGAACAGAGCAGGTGAAGAATATCTTGGAACGGGAGGATTTTCGGCGAATTGAATGGCCAGCTCGTACCCCCGATTAAAATCCCACTGAGCACGTGCGGGATGCGTTGAGGAGACGCATTTCAGCGCCTCCACATGCACCAAAGACCATTCAGATGTCCACTGCGCTGGTGGAGGAATAGAACGTCCTGTTTCAAGAACTCCATTCCAACCTTGTAGCTAGCAGGCGAACACGTTGCAGAGCGTAATGTGTCACCCGTGGAGCGACACATCATGCGAAAGTTAACTTTCGTCCATAAATTTTGCACACCAGTGAATTTTCACGCCGTCGACACAACTTCTTTATAGAAAAGAACTGGATAATGATTAACACCAAGAATTTATCAAGTTGTTTATCAAATGTTCCGTCAACGACAGCACTGACATCAATCTAAAAAAATGGCTCTGAGCACTATGGGACTTAACAGCTATGGTCATCAGTCCCCTAGAACTTAGAACTACTTAAACCTAACTAACCTAAGGACATCACACAACACCCAGTCATCACGAGGCAGAGAAAATCCCTGACCCCGCCGGGAATCGAACCCGGGACCCCGTGCGACATCAATCTAGTTAGGACATTTCAGATCTCCTGCAACGTTCTCACCACTCATAGCCTGGGTGTGTGTTCGACTGGTTTGCAGATCTACTAAATTGTGTTGTCCTCATCATTTCATCATCATTCATGAAAAGTGGCAAGATTGGACTGAGCAAATATTGGGAATTTGTAGGGGCGCTGATAACAGCGCAGTTGAGCACCCCAGAAACCAATCATCATCATCGTCATCATCATCTGCTAAATGGGTTCTCGAGATCCTTTAGAAGAAAAACTGTTATTTACGAAGAGTGATTTAAGTAGCAACATGAAACGTCTGGATTTGGTTGTTTGGACTAACATTTGAACAACCACCCAGCTCAAGATACCGTCAGTGTCACAGCCGCTCAGCTATCGAGGGTGCCGAGTCTGTATAATTAAAGTGTCAATTGAAAGAGCATTGATAAATTGTTATGTATTGCTTTTAGAACGAATCGAATATTATATTGATCAAATGAACACTTGCGTCTTAATAAATCAGACTAATAGTGTCTACAATCATTTGTAATCTTTCTGATTCACTGATAATTTATTTTACATTCTGAAGCAATATTCCTGCATTGCGTTTATCTAGCTCTTGATATCGGAAAAGTTATTGACATTATTTTATTTGATTGTATTCCCGTTTTCGTGCGACAGCTAGAGTGGAAGATTCATTTTTAACTTCTGTTATCCTGTCATCCTCAGTTGCGTGTAATTTTATACTGATAATTTCCGGGGTAAGTCTGTCTATGTGCACCTGAACAAAACCAATTTTATGACGCCATACGCTTTTCGCCTTTATTTATTGAAAGGCATCTTCTGTGGTATGGTTTGTAGCTGCTTTACATGTGTACTTGATTTGTTGTTTTTAAAACTGTTTTTCTGTTTCCAGTTTTGCTAGTGAAATTCGAAAGACTGGAAACAAAAGAATAGCTAAAAAATTGACATTATTCAGTTGTACATAGACCTAACCTGTCAATAAGGAACATAATAGAAGATTCATCACTAGGAAAATAAACAGTATACAAATGCCCTGTAATTTATTTCATGAATTCCGTCCATACACTAATAAAATTGCAGCTGAAGAGACAATCACGCTACATAGTTTTACACTGAGTGCTATATGAACTGAAAGATAAATTTAACTATTTTTACTTGACGGCAAAACTTACAAAAATCAAACGTTCAAATGTATGTGAAATCTTATGGGATTTAACTATGGTCATCAGTCCCTAAGCTTACACACTACTTAACGTAAATTATCCGAAGGACAAACACACACACCCATGCCCGAGGGAGGACTCGAACCTCCGCCGGGATCAGCCGCACAGTCCACGACTGCAGAGCCCCAGACCGCTCGGCTAATCCCGCGACGCGCAAAACTTTCCTGCAGATAGAATGTAATGGACTAAGTTGATCTGAAGTAGTTTTGGAGGAAGAGACGTCACACCTCCCCTGAATGAATGAGATCAGCAAAGTAAATCGGCCGTGTCCGTTTCAAAAGATCCGTCCCGACGTTTTCTTAAGTGAATTAAGTGAAGCTTTTCCTTATCTATATAAACGATTTGGGATACAATCTGAGCACCCTCTTAGGTTGTTTGCAGATGACGGTGTCTTTTTTATCGAGTAGTAAAGTCATCAGAAGATCAAAACAAATTGGAAAACAATTTCGAAAATATATCTGTATGGTACGATAATTGGCAATTGACCATAAATAAGAAAAGTGTGAGATCATCCACATGAGAGCTAGAAGGAATCCGTTGAACTTCGGTTACACGATAAATCAGTCAAATCTTAAATACCTAGGAATTACAATTACGAACAACTTAAATTGGAAGGAACACATAGGAAACGTTATGGGGAAGGCTAACCAAACACTGCGTTTTATTGGCAGGACATTTAGAAAATGTAACAGATCTACTAAAGAGACTGCCTACACTAAGCTTGTCCGTCCTCTTTTAGAATACTGCTGTACAGTGTGGGATCCTTACAGATAGGATTGACAGAGTCCATCGAAAAAGTCCAAAGAGTGGCAGCACGTTTTGTATTGTCGCGCAATAGGAGAGAGTGTGTGTCACTGAAATGATACAGGATTTGGGATGGACACCATTAAAACAAAGGCGTTTTTCGTTGCAGAGGAATCTTCTCACGAAATTGCATTCACCAACTTACTCCTCCGGATGCGAAAATATTTTCTTGACACCGACCTACATAGGGAGGAACGATCACCAAGATAAAATAAGGGAAATCAGAGCTCGCACAGAAAGATATAGCTGTTCGTTTTTCCCGAGTGATATACGAGATTGGAATAATAGGGAATTGTGAAGGTGATTCGATGAACCCTCTGACAGGCACTTAAATGTGATTTGCGGAGTATCCACGTAGATTTAGATGGGAAACAGAAATCTGAATGTGAATGGGCAAAAGTGGATTTAAACCTCGCTTGTTCAACTCTATTTCTGCATGTAGTACATGGAATGTCAAAGAATATTTCCGATTTAAATCTTAAATTTGGTCGTCTATCTCTCATTTTTACATCTATGCGAAGGCTGTCAAAAAAGTGAAGCTCCAAGAAGATATTGTCAGATGTCAATGAAGCTTCGTAGACGAACGCACCATCGACAGGTACATAAATGACTGGAGTTCCAATTGAAACTGTGTGTCGGACCGAGACTCGAAATCGGGACCTTTGCCTTTCGCGGGCAAGTGCTCTGGCAACTGAGCTACCCAAGCACGACTCACGCCCCGTCCTCACAGCTTTACTTCCGCCAGTACCTCGTCTCCTACCTTCCAAACTTTACTGAAGCTCTCCTGCGAACCATGCATGACTAGAACTCCTGAAAGAAAGGATATTGCGGAGACATGGCTTAGCCACAGCCTAGTAAAGCTGTGAGGACGGGGCGTGAGTCGTGCTTGGGTAGCTCAGTTGGTAGAGCACTTGCCCGCGAAAGGCAAAGATCCTGAGTTCGAGTCTCGTTCCGGCATACAGTTTTAATCTGCCAGGAAGTTTCATATCAGCGCACACTCCGCTGCAGAGTGAAAATCTCATTCTGGAGTTCCAATTCTCTGTGACATATGTAATGGCCACCATAGTGTATTAATGTTGTTCGTGTTTCGTCTTGTTACGAGGCCTGCTAAAGTATCTATAAAATGGCTCTGAGCACTATAGGACTCAACATCTGAAGTCATCAGTCCCCTAGAACTTAGAACTACTTAAACCTAACTAACCTAAGGACACCACACACATCCATGCCCGATGCAGGGTTCGAACATGCGACTGCAGCGGTCTCGCGGTTCCAGACTGTAGCGCCTAGAACCGCACGGCCACACCGGCCGGCCTAGAGTATCTAAGGGTCATGAGAAGCAATAGATACTGAGTATTCACTGAAGGACACGGTAGGTGCCGCGTAATCGTGGGATACAGCATTATCACCACCTGACAAACTTTGAAAGGGGCCTCATTGTAGATCTCCATTTGGCCGGCTGGTCGAATCATGCAGTACCCAAATTTGTGGGTCATTCGCATGTGACAGTGGCCCTGTGGTGGATTGTATGTCCATTATCCGCTCGACCACGTCTGACCACAACAGGGGCGGAGGATCGCCGTATTGCGTACCAAGTACATCGTGTCCCCTACAAAATCTGTCCCTCTCACCCGAGAGCATGTAATGGACAGCCTTCAACCGTCTGTTGTGTCATCCTTAATCATTTGTCAGAGACTATCAACAGCCGGACTAGGGACTTAGTGTCCTTCACGTAGGCTGCCATTAACACAACACAAACGGCTAAGTTTGGATTGGTACCGTGGCTGGGAAGTGCAGACTACTGATCAACGTGTCACATCATGTTCAGCGATAAAATTGTGGTTGTGCACAACTTCAGATGATCATCGTAGCCTAGTTTGGTGAAGACATGGAGAGATGTCTCATTATTCCTATGTTTTGAAGAGGCACCGCGGTGTTACTCCTGCTGTCATGGTGTGCGGAGTCATCACGTATGGGTTCAGACCAGTGCTGGCAGTGACTGAGTTAACTGTGACGGTGCAACGGTACGTCACAGACACCCTGCATCCTGATGTGTTATCTACATCTACATGTACATGATTACTCCGCAATTCACATTTAAGTGCTTTGCAGAGGGTTCATCGAACCACAATCATACTATCTCTCTACCATTCCACTCCCGAACAGCGCGCGGGAAAAACGAACACCTAAACCTTTCTGCTCGAGCTCTGATTTCTCTTATTTTATTTTGATGATCATTCCTACCTATGTAGGTTGGGCTCAACAAAATATTTTCGCATTCGGAAGAGAAAGTTGGTGACTGAAATTTTGTAAATAGATCTCGCCGCGACGAAAAACGTCTTTGCTTTAATGACTTCCATCCAAACTCGCGTATCGTATCTGCCACACACTCTCCCCTATTACGTGATAATACAAAACGAGCTGCCCTTTTTTGCACCCTTTCGATGTCCTTCGTCAATCCCACCTGGTAAGGATCCCACACCGTGCAGCAATATTCCAACAGAGGACGAACGAGTGTATTGTAAGCTGTCTCTTTAGTGGACTTGTTGCGTCTTCTAAGTGTCCTGCCAACGAAACGCAACATTTGGCTCACCTTCCCCACAATATTATCTATGTGGTCTTTCCAACTGAAGTTGTTCGTAATTTTAACACCCAGGTACTTAGTTGAATTGACAGCCTTGAGAATTGTACTATTTATCGAGTAATCGAATTCCAACGGATTTCTTTTGGAACTCATGTGGATCACCTCACACTTTTCGTTATTTAGCGTCAACTGCCACACCATACAGCAATCTTTTCTAAATCGCTTTGCAACTGATACTGGTCTTCGGATGACCTTACTAGACGGTAAATTACAGCATCATCTGCGAACAACCTAAGAGAACTGCTCAGATTGTCACCCAGGTCATTTTTATAGATCAGGAACAGCAGAGGTCCCAGGACGCTTCCCTGGGGAACACCTGATATCACTTCAGTTTTACTCGATTATTTGCCGTCTATTACTACGAACTGCGACCTTCCTGACAGGAAATCACGGATCCAGTCGCACAACTGAGACGATATCCCATAGCCCCGCAGCTTGATTAGAAGTCGCTTGTGAGGAACGGTGTCACATGCGACAACATCGTGGTGCCATTTTTCAACAGGACAAGGATAGTCCACACGTGGCACGTGTCTCTATGAACTGTCTTCGTGACGCTGAGGTACTCCTGTGGCCAGCAAGATCCCCCAGATCTGTTCCCGACCGAACATTCGTGTGAACACCTCGGGCGTCACCTCAATCCCGGTGCCTGTATCCAAGATATCAGGGACCAGTTATGGACCACCTTGCTTCCAAAGATGATACTATGGCGTTATATCACCCTTCTCAAACGAATCAGTGCATACATGCAGACCAGAGGGGTTAATCGTCATACTGACGATGGACTCACAACGCCAAGGTTTCTTTTTTTTTTTTTTTTTGTAAATTTGACTTAATTTTGTCATCGCTGAAATAACATCCCATACCCTCTCAAACCGTGAAATTTCATTTCATTTAGTTTCTCACTGCCCTTCTGCGCGCTGCACTAATTTTAGTCAAGGAGTGTTTTTTTCAATATTACGGAAAGCAGATGGTGGAGGGTAGTGCAGTTCTATCTGTGTTATAACAATAACAATTTCTCGTTCTTCCTTCTGTCTTATCCCTAATGGCCGAGTTCTACAAGTATTTATGAACAAATTCATACTACTGAAACCAGTCTTATGGAAGAATATGTATGTTGAAATGTCAGTTCCTAAATTCCAATCTCGGAGCTGAAACTTTATTTCGTGTTTTTCACCACATTGCTCTGATGATTCATGTTTAGCTTAAAAGGACTGTACATGGAATGTATTCGCAGATACGAGTATGGACAACGCCAGCAGTTTAATGGAATGACGGCTGTGTAAATTTGTGCCGGACCGGGACTCGAATTTCCCGCTTATCGCGAGCGGGCGCCTTACCATTAGGCTATACAAGCACAACTCGCGACCACACCCAAATTTCCATATCTCGTCAACCATGTGTGTACAAGGCTGTAGACACATGATAGGTATGTATACCCCGCACAGTGGAGACACTTTACTTTAAAGTCGCTTGGCCGCTGTTGGAGGATAAATATGATATTGCAGTGCGTGTGTTACTCCGAATTACGAAGGAACTTTGAATCGTAATGCGGGACAAAACAGGCACTGCAATATCGTGAAAGGATCGTTGTTTATTTGGACTAAGTCACTCCAACGTGTAGCAATATGACAGTGGTTAATGCGGAGCGTTAATGTCGCGAAGTGTTGATCTCTTAAAAGACGTAGCAGCCCTCACTTTCGCTGAACTGGAACTGCAAGGCTTTGAACACACCCTTCACTGTGCATAAGTTTCAATGTCCTGCACGTCGACCCAGAAAAAAATCCTTAAGATTTCCTTCATCTTATGGTCCTTTTACGTTTACAGCAAGGGACCTGGAAGACAAGTTGAATGGAATGGACAATGTCTTGAAAGGAGGATATAAGATGAACATCAACAAAAGCAAAACGAGGATAATGGAATGTAGTCGAGTTACCTCGGGTGATGCTGAGTGAATTAGATTACGAAATGAGACGCTTAAAGTAGTAAATGAGTTTTGCTATTTGGGGAGAAAAGTAACTAATGATGGTCGAAGTAGAGAGGACATAAAAAGTAGACTGGCAATGGCAAGGAAAGCGTTTCTAAAGAAGAGAAATTTGGTAACATCGAGTATAGATTTAAGTGTCAGGAAGTCATTTCTGAAAATATTTGTATGGAGTGTAGCCATGTATGGAAGTGAAACATGCACGATAAATAGTTTCGACGAGAAGAGAATGGAAGCTTTTGAAATGTGGTAGATCACATAACTAATGAGGAGGTATTAAATAGAATTGGGGAGAAGAGAAATTTGTGGCACAACTTGACTAGAAGAAGGGATCGCTTGGTAGGACATGTTCTGAGGCATCAAGGGATCACCGATTTAGTACTGGAGGGAGCGTGGGGGGTAAACATTGTAGAGGGAGACCAAGAAATGAATACTCTAAGCAGATTCAGGATGTAGGTTGCAATAGGTACTGGGAGATGAAGAAGCTTGCACAGGATAGAGTCGCATAGAAAGCTGCATCAAACCAGTCTCCGGACTGAAGACCACAACAACAACAACAACAACAACGTTTACTGCGGTCTAAATAGGAAACGCAAACGCTGTGAGTTTTGATTACATAATGTTTTAAACCATCAGGTTTAGTTTAATTAAACTAGGAATACTATCGTTTACAAGTTAAAAACAAACAACGACGCTTCTGCTAAATATCTGAAGATAAGTTGCTCAGGCGATATTCGCTTATTCCATTGTCATCTGTGACACAGCCTTAAACGGGGGAGGAGGGTACAGCTAAACGATCTCGAGGTTCTCACATCTCTGAGTCTCACACATTAGTGTTACAAGGAATCTAATTTTGAGCCTGTTACGAGACCAGAGTGCTACTAACGTTATCAGAAGAACGAGGTGACCGTTAATTCGAGTTAAACTCTTTGGACTAATCGCAATGACCAGGGAAATGAAGACTGCCCGATCGTGAGATGTAGTGGAGATGATAAGTCAGGATGGCACTTCCTGGAACCGTAGACCTTAACATGGGACATCTATTTCAACCTGAGGCCTCTACCCATTCATGGCAAAAGAGAGAACGTAACAGACGGACAGACGAACGGAGAACAAAGCGAACTATAAGGGTGTCGTTTGTACCGACTGAGATACGGAAAAAATGATAGTTCGACAATTTTTTATCTTTAACTCCTCCTCGCAAAATTTATAAGCTTTACATTCTGAAGTTTGCTGCTGAGTTAATGTTCACAGTTTTCCGAAGATTCATTTTTTGACTAGAGTCCAGAATGCTATTAGCCGCGGCATACCTCAAGAAGATAACTGTAGAAAAACCGTTAAGGAGAAGAACATTTACTCGGCTAGAAATTCAGGTTAGTAATGAGTCGATATAAACTTGAGATTTCGAAATTTTTACTACCACCTTCCAGTTGTTTCGTTAAAAGGATCATAAAACTAGTATATTTATGTAACAATCCAAACCATGTAGTTAACTACATACTACATTTGGAACGGAAGTCAAGTTTTCATGCCATGCAACACACCCACGGAACAAATACGCTATCAACAACTTCGACTCAAGCATTTGTTTTCTGAATTAACGGAAAAATAAAGAGAGATTGTAGCTGAATATGTACCAGCAGCTATTTACTTCAGCCAAATTACCCTTGACCCACTGAACGAAGAAATTACGTAGTATACTGACAAACTGCCAGACAACGCGAAGAAAATGGGCTTCGGCGCTACGGCTAGACTCACATAATAGCAATATATGAGGCTGTGTAGCGAAACACTATAAATATTCCGAAAGGCTCCGGCGACCGCGTTTCTATATTTACTTGCCACCTGCTAGCGCTTCGTTAAGATAGCTCGGGGGAGTCGATGATTACGCCGTCTTCTTCGTGGCTCAGAAAGTGTTCTTCAGTGGGAATTCCTGTCTGAGAAAGACTTTTTCGTGATTATGCACACGCAGTTTCATACTAGCAACTGACATCGGTAGAATCTATTGACGCCACTGTTGAGAGTGATGTGAAATGGAACTAAAAGTGTATCTTGTATTGGCGAAGATAAACTCACATGATACTTATTCCAGACACTTTTTTTTAATTACTGCTATGCGTGTGTCATATTAAATAAGTCCGAGAGACAGGAGGAGGTCGAAAAGAAACGCCAAAAATTTTAACTGATCAGTTTGGCCTACCTAAGTCTGTTACAGATAGCTTTAGAAGAATTGGATACAAGACATCATCAAGCGTCGTTAATTGTCTGAAGAGCTATACTTGAAATAACAGAAACTTTGTAAGGCTCTCAGTGTTGCAGTCAGAGAAACTAGTGAACATATATAAAGGTAGACGGTTTCGGTTTTCCATTCCGTATTCGTAAATAGAAGGGCGTCCTGAAGAGTAATGCCTCAATTTTCTGTCTGGACTCCGAAAGCTTTTTACATAACACAAACATTTTATTTTTCATGTGCACGTATTTATTTATCAATATAGTTCTCCTGCCGACGAATACATTTCACCCAACCAGGAACCAGTTTGTTGTTACAGTCACTGCAGAATGCTTGTTGACAGGGACTCAGCCTCACTTCTGCTTGCACCGCATCATCAGTATCAAAGAGAAATCCTAGAAAGTGTTCTTTAAGTTTTGGAAATGGACGAAAATCTAATGGGACCAAGTCGGGACTGTGTGGAGGATGATCGATGACAGTGAACCGAAGGTATCGGACCGTTGTAGATGTCGCATCACTCGGGTATAGTTTTTCATGCTAAAGGAAAGGGTGTAGACGAACTCTTCAAATCCGGAGCTATATTACAGCACACTGCTTCTCGCACACCTATTCGCACTGTTGTCAGGGCGATTCGTTCGAGTTTGATTCACTGTGATGATACGTTGGCAATGAAGAGGTTTCAACAACGTTACTGAAGCTGAGACAGGAGAGCGATCAGATAAAAAAAAATTACATCCGAGAGAGAAACTTGCCGACCGGTATGGCCGAGCGGTTGCATGCGCTTCAGTTTGGAAGCGCGCGACTGCTACGGTCGCAGGTTCGAATCCTGCCTCGGGCATGGATGTGTGTGATGTCCTTAGGTTAGTTAGGTTTAAGTAGTTCTAAGTTCTAGGGGACTGATGACCTCAGATGTTAAGTCTCATAGTGCTCAGAGCAAGAGAAACTTGATTTTAGTCTCGCATCCGTCCATATTTATTTATAATTCCCACTATTAACTCACACTTGTATCTTGAAAGACCTGGCTTCAAATCTGCATCCTGACCTGCTTATTTATACAGGGTGTTACAAAGAGGTACGGCCAAACTTTCAGGAAACATTCCTCACACACAAAGAAAGAAAATATGTTATGTGGGCATGTGTCCGGAAACGCTTACTTTCCATGTTAGAGCTCATTTTATTACTTCTCTTCAAATCACATTAATCATGGAATGGAAACACACAGCAACAGAACGTACCAGCGTGACTTCAAACACTTTGTTACAGGAAATGTTCAAAATGTCCTCCGTTAACGAGGATACATGCATCCACCCTCCGTCGCATGGAATCCCTGATGCTCTGATGCAGCCCTGGAGAATGGCGTATTGTATCACAGCCGTCCACAATACGAGCACGAAGAGTCTCTACATTTAGTACCGGGATTGCGTAGACAAGAGGTTTCAAATGCCCCCAAAAATGAAAGTCAAGAGGGTTGAGGTCAGGAGAGCGTGGAGGCCACGGAATTGGTCCGCCTCTACCAATCCATCGGTCACCGAATCTGTTGTTGAGAAGCGTACGAACACATCGACTGAAATGTGCAGGAGCTCCATCGTGCATGAACCACATGTTGTGTCGTACATGTAAAGGCACATGTTCTAGCAGCACACGTAGAGTATCCCGTATGAAATTATGATAACGTGCTCCATTGAGCGTAGGTGGAAGAACATGGGGCCCAATCAAGACATCAACAATGCCTGCCCAAACGTTCACAGAAAATCTGTGTTGATAACGTGATTGCACAATTGCGTGCGGATTCTCGTAAGCCCACACATGTTGATTGTAAAAATTTACAATTTTATCACGTTGGAATGAAGCCTCATCCGTAAAGAGAACATTTGCACTGAAATGAGGATTGACACATTGTTGGATGAACCATTCGCAGAAGTGTACCCGTGGAGGCCAATCAGCTGCTGATAGTGGCTGCACACGCTGTACATGGTACGGAAACAACTGGTTCTCCCGTAGCACTCTCCATACAGTGACGTGGTTAACGTTACCTTGTACAGCAGCAACTTCTCTGACGCTGACATTAGGGTTATCGTCAACTGCACGAAGAATTGCCTTGTCCATTGCAGGTGTCCTCGTCGTTCTAGGTCTTCCCCAGTCGCGAGTCATAGGCTGGAATGTTCAGTGCTCTCTAAGACGCCGATCAATTGCTTCGAACGTCTTCCTGTCGGGACACCTTCGTTCTGGAAATCTGTCTCGATACAAACGTACCGCGCCACGGCTATTGCCCCGTGCTAATCCATACATCAAATGGGCATCTGCCAAGTCCGCATTTGTAAACATTGCACTGACTGCAAAACCACGTTCGTGATGAACACTAACCTGTTGATGCTACGTACTGATGTGCTTGATGCTAGTACTGTAGAGCAATAAGTCGCATGTCAACACAAGCACCGAAGTCAACATTACCTTCCTTGAATTGGGCCAACTGGCGGTGAATCGAGGAAGTACAGTACATACTGACGAAACTAGAATGAGCTGTAACATGGAAATTCAGCGTTCCCGGACACATGTCCACATAACATCTTTTCTTTATTTGTGTGTGAGGAATGTTTCCTGAAAGTTTGGCCGTACCTTTTTGTAACACCCTGTATATTCCACTTTTTATTGACAGTCGCTTGATTGAACTCCGTGATAATTGATTCTGTTCATCTCACTTGTGCGGCAGCAAAGTTGTTTTCGTTGTTGACTAAGATAAAGGACAAACGGAATTAGCATTTGAAGTCCCGTCGACAAAGAGGTTGTTAGGGACGGAGAGGGAAATCGATCGTGTCATTTCAAAGTAACCATGGCGGAATTCGCCTCAGGTGGTTCAGGGGAATCACGGATAACCTAAATCTAAGCCTCCGGACAGGAATTTGACCAGCCGTACTCCAGACTGCAAGTCACGTTTATTAGTGCATTAGTGACAAACTCTGAGGAGGAAACTGTGGACATTCCCGTACCAGAAGCTCCAAGTTTGTTACAAAAGACTGTGGTGCTCTCTCGGGGGAACAATGGCAAATGTGAGGACAAAATGAAAATTTCTCGGCGTGGGACAGACACCACGTTAAGATCAACAACATTTTATAGGGTTATGCTGATATATTTTGCGCAATAACTAAAGTCAAGTACCAACTTCTTTGCAGAATAGTTTTGTTTATATGTCAATAAGTAGTCGTGTAGTGTATGCTTCGTCCAAATGGATGAGCTGAAATATAATCATGAATGCTGTCATAAATTTCTTTGTCTGGGTGGTTTGTCGTCCTTGACATTTCATCGAATGTTGGTGACGGTCAACAGTGGGTCTGTTCCTCTATTCTTACTCTGTTAATGAAAGGGTGGCTGGATTTAAATATGGCTTTACATCTCCTGAAGATGATCCACGCAAACGATGTCCCAAAACATCGAGAATGTGCTCGTTATGTTACTGGACAATCTTGGACCAAAGTTTTACGAAAAGCTGTCGTGATAGTCATATCGTACGAATGGGATGAACGAGTACGGCACAGTTTATGTGAACTAAGGGAAAACCTTGCGCAAGATTGATGCTGGATATGTGGAAATACTAATGAAATACAAATGCAGAAATTAATTTCTCAGCAGTGGTTGGAACCACACCAGAAACGAAATAGTCATAAAAGCAAGGAAGTCATTGGAACTGCACCAGAAGAAGTGAAGTTGATTTAATCAGCATCAGCAAAAGAGGTGAGCTGGATTTAATCAGGTGGACAGATTGCCACCCGTGTTTCCTGAAATGCAAAAAGGAATGCACTTACTAATGTCCTCGCAAAGGATAAAATAGAAATTGCTGAGTACTAAGCAAGTCTTCTGAAGTAACCAAACAAAACACAAAATATCAAATGAAAACCGGAGACTATTCCAGGAATGCAAAAGAAATATCCAGCTTTGTGGCTGCAGAATGCTTTGAATCAAATGTGGAGCGTTATGGCAGCTTCAGATCAGTATTTTGCAGAGCTCTCGAAACCTAACTTAATTCATGGAATCTACTCATTGGAAAATCGCTGGATGTTATGTCTGGACTCAAACGGAGGCACCTCGAAGACTGAGTACAGTTTCAGAATTATAAAATCGAATCTTCCGTCACCAGGTCTAAGGTTTCACCGTGCTCTGACGTCACTCTCAGTTCTTGGCTTTTTCTGATGGGTTTTCATGACTAATTGTATCATCTGTTCAACTAGTGCTACGACAGTACTGAGCTGCTGCAGTGAGATAGCGAATTTGTTTCATTCACGTTACAGTGACAAATATACTATCTGGATACGTGGAGAAGGTGTTGCTGAGGATTTACTGAGATCGAAGTAATCTCTACGACTATTAAGATATGTATATCAAACGTAACAAAATAAGCGCTCCAACACACTTTTATTTGTGTCCCTGATAGTGCGGATCTCACAGCGAATTGACCCTATGGAAAATAATATCCAGCAAAGCCTTTCTTAATATTATGTCTCATCTCCATGGAAAAAAACCAACATAATTTTTGGTACTTTTCTGTTTACGTCTGATTACCCCTCATAATTTCTAACATTAAAATAATAATCTGGAATTGCCTTTCTCCGAAAAAACTTTAACATCCAGTTCAAGTCGACAGAATGAAACGTACATTCGTCTACTTAACAGTTTGACATTAATGGACTTACAGGCCAAGCGATGAACCTTTTATGTTTCGCTTATACATATTGAAAGTATGTATTACAACTTTAATCAGCTGCTAAGATAATTGACGTACTGTCTTAACACCCATTGCCCCAGTTGTCAAAATGCTAGCCACCATCCCCATCCATTCAGTGCCACCAGTTCTCCTCTAGCTTAAACCTCCATCTTCTTTCCTCAGTTGAGCCACTAATTTCCCCACCAGAAGTATTTGTTTAATTTTGTAGTTTTATCGCCCACACCAAAGGACAGGGTGCGTAACTCTTCATTTACTCATTAAGATGTAATGCACTGCTCACTACAGTGTCTCCGTAGATTGAGTGCGAATTCTTAAAACGTTATCTCAGGACTGAAGATGGTGGCTTCCAAGAGAAACCTGAAAAAGGCGGTGCACAGATTACTCAGTGAAAATATTAATAAGTTTGTTCACAGCATTAGTTTCAGCGCTGTTTGACAGATTATTTCGATGCAAACTGGTAACCTAGTGCCAACACAATGGATTTCAATGATTCCGATTATCTTCGTTAATTTTCCTGTGGTCTTCCTGAAGCATTTGAGGAGGATTTTTGGGTAGTTTTTACGGTAACATCAGGGCCAGTATCCTCGATTTCCAATTAAGTTATTGTCTCGTCAGTAACTAAACCCAAATCAAACGTAAACTCCTACCTTCCTTTCTTGCTTTCAAGTACAATCTTAGCCGAGCAGATCTTCGACAGGCATATATGATCCCTTAATGCCCTACCCTGAGACTAAAATTTTAAAAAAAAATTATCAGAGTAAGCGATCTCACGAGTAGAGTGGTCAAATATCTGAATTCACGACTGCGTAGTGAGTAAAAAATATTACTTCTATAGGCAATCATTGTGTAACTGTTTCGTTCCTTTTGACACGGTTTTTAGTTGTTATCCTGTCCACTTAACGGAAATAAATGTTTTGAAGAACACAGCCTCGAAATATATCGTATTTACTCCATACAGTAGGGTGCACAGAGTGTAGAAATATCATCTGTCTTCCCTATTCCATTCGTGGATGCATAGTGAGGGAAAGCGTGTCGCTGCTTTTCTGTATTTGCCTACATTACGGCGGCTAGATCCTTGTGGCAATTGATCTAGATGGGCGTTGGCGGAAGCAAGATGTTTGTTAACGAGGGCTCTCGGAATTTTGAGAGGAAGACGCCCCGTGACGCACAGTGCCTTTCTTATAGTGTCTACTAGTCGAGTTTACCATTTCAGTGACAGTCGTAATACCTAAAAAAATAAAAATGACTCACTCAGTTTTCATTTGAATTTTTGTATATCTTCCGGTAACCCAACTTGGTGAAGGTCCCAGGCAGTCAAAAATTGTCGCCAATTATTCCTCTGCTTGTAGTGTAACTAGTCTCCGATTGAGATTTACACTTTCCTAACATCCTACCGACACTTTTCAGTCCACTATCAGCCCTTTACACGACTAGATTTGTTTGGTAGTTGCGTGTTAAATAGCTCCAGATGCACACTACTAGATGCTTTTATTAATCTCAGTGAATAATCACCGATATTTAAGCAAGCCGTATTAGGTCTTTAGGTCTTATTTACACATTACATGTATTAACTATAAGGGGGCGATCTTTTTCCCAGGCGTTCATTACCTGTAAATTTTCCTGGATTTCGTAATAACTTTCCCAATACGGGGGTTCCTAGCATACAACTGCTTCGTTTGTAAACATTCTCAGGGGATGCGAATGTCAGTGAAGCGTTTTATACAGATACATATCGTGAAAATAAATCGGTCTTGATGCATGACGGTGGTTGCTTCTGTACTAAGTCCTGTCGTTATGAAGTCGCAAACCTGTTCCGTTATTCCATAAACACGTATTTTCTTTAAAAGGTGACTATGTTGAGCTATATTAAGGCCTTTGAAAGTCACGAAACATTCCGAAAGCGTCTATCGCCCCAGTAAGGAAAATCGTTCGCGGCAAAGGTGAGTTGCGGAAGCAACAGGTTTCACCAAGCGACGCCGCAGCGTCCCCTCGGTCACGCGTGTACTATCCGACTGACAGCACTGTAAGAGCATTCCACGTTCTGGTTCGTTTTTTTAAAAGTGAGCCGAGAGAGGATATTCTCTAGAACCGCTCCTCGGTATAAAATAGAAAACATTGGAAATAAACGTAGATAAACACGTCTTTAGGGGTGCCATGATCATGCAGCACTATTTCACGACAAACTGCTGTGGACATTAAGTGAAACGTGAAGACAACGTGCTGTATTATCGTGCTGTTACACCGAACTTTAAGCTGCTAGTGCAATTAGGAATTTAAATGGGAAACATGATATGTAGAATAAATTCTTAGACGTCGATGTACAGCTTTAGTCAGTACACATCCCGTACACCGAAAGGGAAAATCTCAAACGTGTAAGATAAGTTTGCCTCTCCGTTGCAATCTCAAATAATACTGACGATTGTGAGGCCTCTGCAGTGATTTATCTTTCGTAAAAATCAGTGTGAATTTAGTGGAAAGATTATTATTGTTAGTAACAGCGCTATGTTTTGGGATAGGCGAAGTGGCGTAGCCGATTGTCTCTAGTAACCGATGGCTTTATATAATTAAAATGAAAAAAAAAAACACTAAGAAAAACCAAATATTTTCAATTACGGAATAATTATACCGCTTTTCTCTCGTAAGACGACATTGTTTCAGCCGAATCTAGCTATCTGTGAGTATTTAAACCCACTATTGTCTAATTTCTGCTGTACAATCATTTTCAAGGAGTTAAGGCCATCAATATGCCATAGGACTTCCGAAAGTCACCAATAGTAGTTCAAGTGTACAGTGGTGGCGAAAATAACTTACTCTTGCATGAAATTTCAAAAGACCGTGGAACCAAACTTGAGAAAAGTAATGTAATCCTCTTGTTTTACTAACAGTTCTGTATGATGCGATAACAGAGATCATGCCGCAGAAAAATTTGTGCCCGATGAGTGCCCAAACCTCTGTTTGCCGACCGTTACACCCACAGGAAAGGCTCGTCTCTCTCGTACCTGCTACAGGCCGCAGACGAATGTGATGGCTTTCTCGATGATATAGCTACAGCAAATCAGACACGGTATTCGTACGTGAATGTCGAGGCAAAATAGTTCGCCACAGATACCTATGAAATACCACCAAATGTTACAGTCACTGTCTTGGGATATGTAAAGCGTAATACCGGCTCAGTTTGTAGAACGGGGCACAAGCGTTATTGCGACAGCGTGCAGAGGAACTTTAAGAAAGCAGCGAATTGCGGTTTAAAACAAACGCCAAGAGAGGATTAGTTTCGCCGAGGTTCCTCAGTACGACGACGCACGTCTTCATATCGCCACGGAAACTGGAAAATCTTTGACAAATTTTGAATATAGCCATCGCAAATATTTTATGATGAAAGAGATAACAATGTATCCAAATACTTGAAACTGGCCTTGGGCTGTGTATGTAATAGCACAACAATAATAATGATTTACTGTAGCAGGCATCAAGGAGTCGTAATAAAATAATCCGTACAGTATTTATCTGGTTTTCTGTTATCACCTCTCACGAAAATACTGGCCACATCAGCGCGTTTCACAAACGATGAAGACACCGTCGAAGCACGGTTAACGTCGATAGCAGCACACCACTATGCTAAGTGAGTCGACATCACAGGAAATTGTATCGACAAGTGGCTTACGGCTGTAGCTTGAACATGCACAGAGCAAAATGTCGTTAGATGCGTTAATATTTCCTCAATAAGCGTACGGAAGTTATTGGCGCGGTAGAGCTGCAGAGAGTGGGAAGCGCGGTTGGTGACAAACCTCGTCCGTAGCGGCTGAGCTGTCGGCGCTGGCGCGGCGAAGCGACTGACTGACTGCCAGAGACAGAGCAGCTGGCAGGCTCGGTTGCCGCCCCTCCCTCCCCCACCGCCACCATACGGGAAGCCGCCGCCTCGGGGGGGCCTTCCGCCGTTTGCGGCACACCCCCGCTTCGCGAACGGCACCCACCGCGCGCTGCGGGTCACATACCCACAGCCTACGGGAGGGGCAGCGCGCGCCGGACAGGGCTGGATCTGCGAGCTGCTGACAGCTCAGTAGGTCCGTTTCGTCACTTAGCGATAGCAGGAAGCCGGCCAATGACGGACGGCTGTCGAGCCACGCTGCCGCGCCCCAAACACACGCGACAGTTTATCAAACATAATAGTCGGTTTCCTGCTCGTCCAGTGCGAGGAGCGATGAACGTACAACACGTGAATCATACGGCGGAAGGAAACTGTGTTACACAGCCTGGACAACTAATGCGTGTTCGGTACGGCTGTACTTTGAGAACGAAAGGACGAATGGAAAGCACTCAATTCCCGTTTCTCAGGACGTAAAGAGAACTGTAGCAACTTTGAAAACCAGTAATTTCACTGTTATAACCGGTAGCAACAGAACATCTCAGTGTACAACGTGACACCGGGTAAAAAACGATAACGTATACGTAACTATTAGAAGGAAAAGGAACATCCTACGATTTCAGAACTTTTCGTATCGCTCCAGAAAGTCGATCTACCGGGTGATCAAAAAGTCAGTATAAATTTGAAAACTGAATAAATCACGGAATAATGTAGATAGAGAGGTACAAATAGACACACATGCTTGGAATCACATGTGGCTTTAGTAGAACCAAAAAAATACAAAAGTTCAAAAAATGTCCGACAGATAGCGCTTCATCTGATCAGAATAGCAATAGCTAGCGTAACGAAGTAAAACAAAGCAGAGACGATATTCCATACAGTAAATGCTCAATATGTCCACCATCATTCCTCAACAATAGCTGTAGTCGAGGAATAATGTTGTGAACAGCACTGTAAAGCATGTCCGGAGTTACGGTGAGGCATTGGCGTCGGATGTTGTCTTTCAGCATCCCCAGAGATGTCGATCACGATACACTTGCGACTTCAGGTAACCCCAAAGCCAATAATCGCACGGACTGAGGTCTTGGGACCTGGGAGGCCAAGCATGACGAAAGTGGCGGCTGAGCACACGATCACCACCAAACGACGCGCGCAAGAGATCTTTCACGCGTCTAGCAATATGGGGTGGTTCTAATAAAACCCCATGTCATTCCAAGCATGTGTGTCAATTTTTACCTCTCTATCTACATTATTCCGTGGTTTATTAAGTTTTCAAATTTACACTGACTTTTGATCAGCCGGTATTTAAAGACCGAGAAGGAGCAGTAACATTTCGGAGTGTGTCGAAGAAAACGGTTCGCTATCAGATGTTGACAGCGATGTGAGTACAGTCCTTCCATCATCATCATCATCATCATCATCATCATACAACACAGTCAGAAATTTATGAGCAGAGGGTGCCATCGAAAGATTATGAATTAGAAGTACTTTGCAGTTTTTCGAGTCCATATGTTAGAACTAGTAACTGTAAATAAACTAAGGTATATATATAATCTGCTTCTTGTCGTGTGTATCTCTTTTACCGCAATATTACACGAGACTTACTAACCGGCGTGCCGTACCCCACCTATGTCAACATTGCACTTCGGTCGCCTAAATTGTCAATACCAGTCATTCACCTCACGGGCTATAGTCGAACTTTTAGTCACCTCGAAAATCGAATTCGAATATCCACGTACAACAAACGTGACAGCGTATGAATTCCACCTACTGACAGATCTATAGTGATGCTGGTCTAGAAAACACTTTCAGAGCAATGAAGAAATTGTTCTGTGACGTGCGTCAAGCGGGCATTGCGGAGGTGCTATAAATCGAATCATGTAAAATGTATCACGATCTGTGTAGGAACAGGAATTCTAAAACATCACTTCTCCTGTTTATTCAGCTTAGGAAACAGATATAGTCCAGCTTCGTTCTAACACAGTTTTGAATTCCTTTATTTCGTCTTTAATGGTATTATACCAAAGAGTACCTCTCTTAAGAAAAACACGTGGCCAGGGGGACAGATTTAAGAGGCTGTATTGTTATTGGCAAACATTTTTAAAAAACAAAATTAACCTCGACAATGCACTCTTGATTTTCGTGTATCACTTGTAACGAGTTCCAACGTTATGCTCCATACTTTATGAAATGAGCTAGCACCGAATCTCTTGTCACCCTGACGTCGAATTTGCGTAGAACCACAGTCAAATTCGTGGGTACCGCTTCTCTTGTAATAGCTCCACTTTAATTTTCTGACAACATATAAACTGAGCTATCCCGCATATTAGGAGGCGTTCAGAGAACGAGTGTTATCTGGCTTACGCTATCGGCGTCGTTTCCTAGAGTGAATGGGGCTTCTCGTAATACAGAGCGTTTGACTACTGATTTGAGCAATAAAAGTTTCCTCCCATCAGTATACCCGCTAGCCGTATCTCTACCCGAAACAAAAAGTCTCTAAAGACATCCCTTGACCTGACCTCACTCCTACGTCACAGTAGCGACGGAGGCGATACCGCTCATAGACGCTAACGCATCACGGAATGTAACTTCCTACTGCCGATAACGAAGGACATCTACGAGACTAGTTGGCGTAACGATTTCTTGAGCTCGGTGCTCAGGCTTCAAAACCACCACTAGAGCCACTGCCAATACTTTACATTTTTCAGTCCGTGGGAACGTCAGGCAAAAATTCGGAATATAAAATCGAAATATTTCTTTGCTTCAGTCTACAACAGCACCTTTATTTTACAAAATGTTTGCCTATTTTAGTACCAAGTATCGTCATAAGGCATCCTATGTTCAGAATATGCACATTACGGGGTACAATTACGTAAATTAAAGCCAAAGGTGACGAGGCGGACTTTTAAAAACCTAAATGTGCGACTGTAGACTAAAGGAAATAAATACTTTCTCCTTGTGTTGGTTGCTGCTCCAGTTCCAGACTTTTCGGGAATATGTAGCATACAAAGAAGTTCGAAAGACTTGTATCTGGTATCTTATGAATTATACCAGTTTTCTCAACAAATTATCTGATAGTCCCTCCTGTGATTCCTCGGTGTGGTTATTCTACTCTCTTGTATTTCTTTCTTTCTTGACGAACTACGAAATGAAAGACGAGAATGACGAACGTAAATGAACTCCAGACTTAACGCTGAAAAACCGCTCCCCTCCACGTCCTCCTGCGAGCAACAGTTCCATTTACACACAGTTTTTCAGCCTCAGCGATCACTCTACTTTCTCCAGTTGTATTCAATTCCTTCGATGTCCTACATAATCTAACCGATATAATGACATTGGTTGACCACCTACACTTTTCTCCCTCCCAAACCTTCCAGTACGATGTGTGGTAGTCTTTTCTGCCACTAGCGCAGATCACATCGTACACTACTGGCCATTTAAATTGCTGCACCACGAAGATGACGTGCTACAGACGCGAAATTTAACCGACAGCAAGAAGATGCTATGATATGCAAATGATTAGCTTTTCGGAGCATTCACACAAGGTTGGCGCCGGTGGCGACACCTACAACGTGCTGACATAAGGAACGTTTCCAACCGATTTCTCATACACAAACAGCAGTCGACCGGCGCTGCCTGGTGAAACGTTGTTGTAATGCCTCGTGTAAGCAGGAGAGGTGCGTACCATCACATTGACTTTGATAAAGGTCGGATTGTAGCCTACCGCGATTGCGGTTTATCGTATCGCGACATTGCTGCTCGCGATGGTCGAGATCCAATGACTGTCAGCGGAATATGGAATCGGTGGGTTCAGGAGGGTAATACGGAACGCCGTGCTGGATCCCAACGGCCTCGTATCACTAGCAGTCGAGATGATAGGCATCTTATCCGCATGGCTGTAACGTATCGTGCAGCCACGTCTCGATCCCTGAGTCAACAGATGGGGACTTTTGCAAGACGACAACCATCTGCACGAACAGTTCGACGACATTTGCAGCAGCATGGACTATCAGCTCGGAGACCATGGCTGCGGTTCCCTTGACGCTGCATCACAGACAGGAGCGCCTGCGATGGTGTACTCAACGACGAACCTGGGTGCACGAATGGCAAAACTTCATTTTTTCGGATGAATCCAGGTTCTGTTTACAGCATCATGATGGTCGCATCCGTGTTTGGCGAAATCGCGGTGAACGCCCATTGGAAGCGTGTATTCGTCATCGCCATACTGGCTTATCACCCGGCGTGATGTTACGTCTCTGTCACCTCTTGTTTGCATTGACGGCACTTTGAACAGTGGACGTTACATTTTACATGTGTTACGACCCGTGGCTCTACCCTTCATTCTATCCCTGCGAAACCGTACATTTCAGCAGGATATAGCCCGACCGCATGTCACCGGTCCTGAACGGGCCTTTCTGGGTACAGAAAATGTTCGACTGCTGCCCTGGCCAGCACATTCTCCAGGTCTGTCACCAATTGAAAACGCCTGGTCAATGGTGGCCGAGCAACTGGCTCGTCACCATACGCCAGTCATTACCCTTGATGAACTGTGGTATCGTTTTGAAGCTGCATGGGCAGCTGTACCTGTACACGCCATCCAAGCTCTGTTCGACTCAATACCCAGGCGTATCAAGGCCGTTATTAGGGCCAGAGGTGGTTGTTCTGGGTACTGATTTCTCAGGATCTATGCACCCAAATTGCGTGAAATTGTAATCACATGTCAGTTCAGGAATAATATATTTGTGCAATGAATACCCGTTATTATCTGCATATCTTCTTGGTGTAGCAATTTTAATGGCCAGTAGTGTAAATTTTAACATAAAGTTGGGAACTGGACCATTAGAGCTCCTGTTCGAGAGGTTGTATACCAGACGTGAAATGTGATCACCTATAATTTACACAATTATTAGTCGCGGTTCAACCACTGAAAGCAGTATCAATGAAGAGGCGACGGCGTTATTATATGATGTCGTATGAGAGAAGCTTGGGGTAACTTCTAGAAACGCACATTTTGTGCCATCACTGAAGAAGTGGCCAAGTGTAAACTCTTTCATCGCTTCGTATCACTTAATTTCGTGTGACGCCAATTGCCAGACTTTCTCATGATCCGTTGATGATTTGGCAGTTTCTGTGCCAGGCTGTGTAATGGGATGATTCAGCTAGAGTTGCTGACTAAATGGTGGAAGTTTTCTTAAACGTAGCTCATCCATTTGTAGCAACAGACATGTGGACCAGAGAAGGTATTAGAATTCGCTCGCTATCCTTATACGTCAACACCAGCAGCACTTGATAGACGAAGTGAATCCTTGCCGAGAAGCAGAATTCCGGTCTCTGAAGAACGAAACAGTTCTAGAACGTCAACGAGTTAATTATAGTTAAAAGTATCAAAGACGGTGCTAATTAAACAAAAACAGCTTTCTGAGCCCGGAATGCAGATACATAATAATGTCTGCATTGTTTTAAGTACGGCCTATCGAAAAGAAACACTGCTCTGCTGTCAATCAAGCTGTTTTGTACAACTAACAAGTTAAGTGAGTCCACTGTTACACAAATGGAATAATGTCGCGCGGGATTAGCCGAGCGGTCTGAGCCGTTGCAGTCATGGACTGTGCGGCTGGTCCCCGCGGAGGTTCGAGTCCTCCCTCGGGCATGAGTGTGTGTGTGTGTGTGTGTGTGTGTGTGTGTGTGTGTGTGTGTGTGTGTGTGTGTGTGTGTGTGTGTGTGTGTGTGTCCTTAGGATAATTTAGGTTAAGTGGTATGTAAGCTTAGGGACTGATGACCTTAGCAGTTAAGTCCCATAAGATTTAAAAAAAAAGAAAAGAAAAAAGAAAATTGAGTTACAACTCCACTGAAAACGCCGCAACTATTTACGAATTATTAAAAGTTTCTTAGCACGATGTGGGTTACGCATAGTACACCCAAATAGGCCGTGATATTAAAAAGGGTGTTTTTAGTTTGTCTTATGTTGTGATTTGGTTTTAAATTGGACTAAATAAATGGCATTCTAAGTGTCTACTAAACGTGGTTCTCCATTCCGTTTCTGAAGCATCTTCGGTGGATTGCAACAAATAATTTGACTCTATACCGTTTTTGGAGACGTAGAAACGATTTCGAATATTTACATTAGACATTTTACGTTGTCCTCTTTTCGGGTTATTAACAATTTTTGGCACGCATTCTTCTGCCATTTGTTGTCTTGTTAGCTGTATATACGACTTTTGCGTACATTTTCGTACACACGTGATGCTGTGGAGCTATCAGAGCTTGGCTTGTTCAGTCAAGCAGGCTCCTCTGTGAGTATTTGCACGCATATTTAAAGTGCCTGTTCACGTTACTCTTTCTCTGTTGTAATGTGTGTTGTGGTGTCAGTGCACTGTTCTTTTTCTGTCTGATTCTGGTGTGCGGTGCGGAAGGGGGAAGGATGCGGACTAAAATCACGAATGTGATTCGACGGCAGTGGGGGCCGTAAACGGTACCATCAGTTGTACGGGGCAAAATCGCTTAAACTGACTGTGTGTGTGCGTGTGTGTGTGTGTGTGAGAGAGAGAGAGAGAGAGAGAGAGAGAGAGAGAGAGAGAGAGAGAGAGAGAGAGAGAGAGAGAGACGTACTACTGGACGAATGGATCAAGAGCAAATATTCTGAATTCTGTACTTTGTGTTAATAAATCTTCTATACTAAAGATTTTCATTCAAGTCATCAACAACTCATGTAGCTCATTATAAGAAGTCTGCATTGATGAATTTATTTCATATTTGTACTAACTTATGATAACATAAAATAAGGAAGGACAGAACGTAATTATCTAATGATCTCAAGATATGAAATGAAACGTCAGAAAGAATTCTTGAAGGTTTCAAGCCTTACATCAAAGTCCTTTTTTGTTATTACGTACAGATTAACAAATTTAGTACCGAATTTCAGTGTGGAAGATCTCCGGTGATGTAACGTCTACATCTACATCTACGTGATTACTCTGCTATTCACAATAAAATGCCTGGCAGAGGGTTCAATGAACCACCTTCATGCTGTCTCTCTACCGTTCCACTCTCGAACGGCAAGCGCGAAAAACGAGCACTTAAATTTTTCTGTGCGAGCCCTGATTTCTCTTATTTTATCGTGATGATCATTTCTCCCTATGTAGGTGGGTGCCAACAGAATGTTTTCGCAATCGGAGGAGAAAACTGGTGACTGAAATTTCATGAGAAGATCCCGTCGCAGCGAAAATCGCCTATGTTTTAATGATTGCCACTCCAATTCACGTATCATGTCTGTGACACTACCTCCCCTATTTCGCGATAATACAAAACGAGCTGCCCTTCTTTGTATTTTTCGATGTCATCCGTCAGTCCCACCCGATGCGGATCCCACACCGCACAGCAATACTCCAGAATAGGGCGGACAAGGGCGGACAAGCGTGGTGTAAGCAGTCTCTTTAGTAGACCTGTTGCACCTTCTAAGTGTTCTGCCAATGAATCGCAGTCTTTGGTTTGCTCTACCCACAATATTATGTATGTGATCGTTCCAATTTAGGTTATTAGTAATTGTAATCCCTATGTATTTAGTTGAATTTACAGCCCTCAGATTTGTGTGACTTATCGCGTAATCAGAAGTTAGCTGATTTCTTTTCGTACTCATGTGAATAACTTCACACTTTTCTTTATTCAGGGTCAATTGCCACTTTTCGCACCATACAGATATCTTATCTACATCATTTTGTAAGACGTTTAGATCATCTGATGACTTTACAAGACGGTATAACAGCATCATCTGCAATCAATCTAAGAAGGCTACTCAGATTGTCTCCTATGTCGTTAATACAGATCAGGAACAATAGAGGGCGTATAAAACTTCCTTGGGGAACGCCGATTATTACTTCTGTTTTACTCGATGACTTTCCGCCCATTACTACGAACTGTTACGTTTATGACAAGAAATTACGAATCCAGTCGCACAACGTAACGTAGATGGAGCTTAAATGCAAGAGCTATAAGCGTTATCAAGGAGCACGCTCAGTAACGCGTAAGTAGCCGATCGTCTGTGCATCTGACTACCGAATCATTCTGGTTACAGCAAGCCAGAACCTACAAGAAGCGGAGTCGAGAAACTTAGTTTTTACTGGACTAGGCGATGTAGGCCATGCTTAAGAAATGTTATTCATGGCTACTGATAAATAATACAATATTGCCGCTCGTATGGACGTCTCGCCACTCAAATCAGCACAGAGGTATCAATAGGTGGGAGATGAAACTGATATCTCCTGGGTCTTCGCACAGTAGCAAAACTTCTGTCCGCTCCACACGCATCCATGCCAAACGATATAGCACAGCTATTACAGTAGACATTTATTCAACAGAAGAGTTGGAACCCAAGTCAGGCAACCCTGATTCGGATTTTGCGTCGTTTCTCTAAATAGTTGAAAGCGAATTCCGAGATGATTCCTTTGAAAAAGGCTCTTCCTATTTTCCTCCCCATTCTTGTCGAACTAGAGCTCATGTTTCGTATGTCATTAACTCCACTTAGGCGAGCAGTTATATCATAATCTTCCCCCTTTCACATGCAGTTCGGTTGATCTCAACAATGTTTTGTTCACTGGTGTTCAGAGATACACTGATGTTACATTTAAACATGGCCAGTAGTTGTGAATACAGTCTTAGAAGATCTTGTTGCTTCCATAGTACTGGAAGTAATAGGGATGTCAGATCTTATTACGCAAAATAAAAACTATCCATTCCTTTTCATTACTATTTTTATCTCCAACCAGCTGTTTTTATTGTTTCTCGCTCATTGCGAGAGATTTAAAAGCGCGAAAGGTTTCATCGTCTAGCACATTAAGTGGCAATCTATGTATTACACCTCCACTACCATACCAAATCATAAAGTAAGAACCATATCTCATCCGATATCGCCACATCCCTGTAATAACAGAGTATGTCATCTTCAAAATTTGTATATTTTCTCGTTACGATTTAAATTTACTGAATTTAAGGTGTTTAAAGCGACTCACAATTTGATAAAAGATCAAGACACATTCGTGCTTTCTTCATTCTATCTTTAAGTACAGAATCAGAAAACTGTAGTCTCTCCTTCGCCCCATCCCAAAGTTTGCCTCAATAATTATGTTACTGATTAAGAAAGCGCTTAAGATACCAGCATATAAGGCGGTTAGTAGGACAAAATTGACGGCGATGAGATGTTGCCTGTTGGAAGATCTTATTTATTTGTTGCGTAGGAATACAAACAAACAACGCTGGCAGCGAGATCCACAGACTGTTTTGCTACGCTTTCGAAGGACATCACTACTCTCTGCTATCAACTCTCACAAATTGCAGTCTGACAGATGACAGTTAAGTAGGCTCACTAATCAGAATTATTCAAAATATTGTCTGTTACTGTCATTATTCAGCACGGGCGCCTCAAGATATGAGATCAAAAATCTACAAGAAGTTTGGTGCACTTTCGCTTCAGTTCTTGACGCTTCTGTTACATTCTTTTTTTCTTCCTTTTTCATCACGTTAATTAGTATAGGTGAGAAGCTGCGTCACTATTGGTCACAATTTGTTACTTCAGTTCGTGCCACTATTCCAAATATTGTAAAATACCGATCCATATTAGTACTTTATTTCACCTCATTTCAATAGGTGAACGTCTAATTTGCTCTACATACCTAGAAACAGCCTGTAATGGTTCCCGAAGTCTCTCCGTATCATATAAAATAGACAGTAGTTTCAAAACCTTTTATTTCAATACTTGTGCAGTGAAGCGTGTAGTTGGACTTCGTAAGGTATGCATCCTGTCATTTCTCCCAGCGACTGCGCGGGTGCTATCCCCCCTTATGCACTACGGCCGACGCTTCTTTCACAAAAAGGGGGGGGGGGGGAGAGGATGATTGAGGAACGATTTTTGCCAATGTGATGAACGTTATTTTGCTGTGTAGCTTTCGGGCTTTAGGCCAGTTGCCGGCCGTAATGGCCGTGCGGTTCTAGGCGCTACAGTCTGGAACAGAGCGACCGCTACGGTCGCAGGTTCGAATCCTGCCTCGGGCATGGATGTGTGTGATGTCCTTAGGTCAGTTAGGTTTAATTATTTCTAAGTTCTAGGCGACTGATGACCTCAGAAGTTAAGTCGCATAGTGCTCAGAGCCATTTGAACCATCAGAGCCAGCCACTTGAAGTAATTCAGAAGTTGGCTGAATCGATTTACAATAATTCGGGAGAATATCAGGATTACATGAGCTGTTGTCAAAAAATGGTTCAAATGGCTCTGAGCACTATGGGACGTAACATCTATGCTCATCAGTCCCCTAGAACTTAGAACTACTTAAACCTAACTAACCTAAGGACATCATACACATCCATGCCCGAGGCAGGATTCGAACCTGCGACCGTAGCGGTCACGCGGTTCCAGACTGAAGCGCCTAGAACCGCACGGCCACACCGGCCAGCTGAGCTGTTGTCGATGTCATCGATAAGTTCACTGGGATTCCTCGTGTATAAACTTGGGAGTTAGGGTTAGGTTAGTGTTGTTTAACGTCCCGTCGACAACGAGGTCATTAGAGACGGAGCGCAAGCTCGGGTTAGGGAAGGATGGGGAAGGAAATCGGCCGTTCCCTTTCAAAGGAACCATCCCGGCATTTGCCTGAAACGATTTACGGAAATCACAAACTTGGGAGTGCTGTGGATAATAGTGTGGTGTACGTAACGGGTGAAGGGTAGCAATGACCAAGAATTTGTTTTGTATTATTTGTACATTTCGTAGCCATATTGGGTAACGCATTGAATATTTTTGAACTGTTACTGACACTGAGCCATTCTCTCTTATCAGTGGACAAAAACAATGTACCAGATCAAATTCGGTTGTTGCAGATGTATTCAGAACGCTTTTCGTAGCTACGTCTTATATCAATATTGATCCAAAATATTTAATATTCGTTTCCCATGGTACTGCACCTTTAGTTATATCTAGACGTGATCATATATTCCTTCATCTGCGAAGAGGATGGATTTTCTTTTGGCAACACTGATAGTCATTTTACAAATCGAAACCCATTTCTGAATGTTCTCAAAACTCTGTTCTAATTCACTGGAGATATATTTTGAAATGGATCTGCTCCTATAGAAGCGGCGACGTCAACAAATAGTGAGACTTGGCCTCCAGGTTCATTAAGAATAATACTGGTGAAGGTAGTGCGAAGAATTTGTCCAATGGTGAAGCCTTGGGGCGTTTCTGCTTCAATTTTTCGTAACTGACTGACTGCTTCTTCAATTCACAAGTTACACACTATTTTTTGGGAATGAATGAATGAATGGAGAGTTTAAGGATGGGCGTACAGCAGCAATCTATATCCATTAATTTTTATCGCAGTTCAGGCACTAGAATTTTTGAATTTCATAAAAATTTCAAATCTTAGAGGAAAATCAGTAGTTCAAACGAACCGGTTAGGAAGAGTACATTGCCTCATTTTGTTTCAGCGTGTTGTGCTTATTTTAGTCCCGACGGTCCTTTCCAACCTGCACCATAGCCTAATTGTCGTGTTATAAACCGTGTCGTTGCAGTTGTCGTGGCTATTACTGTGGTTCAAAATGGTTCAAATGGCTCTGAGCACTATTGGACTTAACATCTGAGAAAATCAGTCCCCTAGAACTACTTAAACCTAACTAACCTAAGGACGCCGGCCGCGGTGGTCTCGCGGTTCTAGGCGCGCAGTCCGGAACCGTGGGACTGCTACGGTCGCAGGTTCGAATCCTGCCTCGGGCATGGATGTGTGTGATGTCCTTAGGTTAGTTAGGTTTAAGTAGTTCTAAGTTCTAGGGGACTGATAACCACAGCAGTTGAGTCCCATAGTGCTCAGAGCCATTTGAACCATTTTAACCTAAGGACGTCACACACATCCATGCCCGAAGCAGGATTCAGACCTGCGACCGTAGCGGTCGCGCGGCTCTGAGCACTATGCGACTTAACTTCTGAGGTCATCAGTCGCCTAGAACTTAGAACTAATTAAACCTAACTAACCTAAGAACATCACACACATCCATGCCCGAGGCAGGATTCGAACCTGCGACCGTAGCGGTCACGCGGTTCCAGACTGAAGCGCCTTTAACCGCACGGCCACACCGGCCGGCGCGGTCGCGCGGTTCCAGACTGAAGCGCCTAGAACCGCTCGGCCACACAGGCCGGCAATTATTGTGGTCTCTTAATTGGTTATCAAGTCACTTCATAAAATATATCGAGCCTCCCTGAATAACTGTTCAGTATTTTACAAACTAAAAAACCAGAAGATCTTATTCCGATTGATATCAATGTGGAAGGCGACAGCGTTTTACGGCTAAATGGAGGATTGACAAGGCCGGATTCCTGTTACGGACAGTAAAGTATCAAATACCGGTCCGAACTTCCTTGCATATGGTCCACATAGTTTTCAACAAGAACTCAGTCTTCATCTACCTTATCTTTATCATTGTCATTGTCGAGATCCTACATTTTCATCTTTATTTTGCTTCCGAGCAAAGCGACCTTGGCTGAGAGCAGTGGTATATGATCCCTGGGCTGAGCCAGATGGTACCAGTTATCGTTTGTACACAGCACACTACTGCCGTCCATTAAGCAGCGCTTGACATTTACAGCCCCTTTTAACGTATGTAGTGGGTGTGGCCTGGAGCAACGACCTCATTGTTATCGACTAGGTACTCTAGTTAGCGTGCCTAGTTCACAGTAATCCTATCATCACTATAGGCTGAAATTTATTTTTCGGTTCTACATTTACATACATACTCTACATACTACTGTACAATGCATGGCAGAAGGTACTCCGTACTCTTAGGGCTATTTCATTCGCATATGGGAAGAAGGAGAAATGAGTTATTCCTTTGCACCCAACACAACATAATTTTATCTTCACAGTCCCCACTGCAGATATAAGACAGATACTTTGCAATTAGCGCTCTGTCTCCGTCGCATACTAGTTCTCTGAATTTAACCAATGGGAATTGACGTTATTTCCAAAAGTCTCCACCTAACTTCTCCACTCAACTCGTACATTTTTATGAAGATTATGCCGATTTGTTACGAATCTCGCGGGGCATCTCTGAATTTCTTCGATTTCCTTTAGAGACGAAATGGATTGTTACTGTCTATGTTATTATACTCTGAAGTATTACACTAGACATTTAAGCAAAGTGAAAAGATCTAGAAATTACTCGAAACTTGTAACGGATATTATCAAGTTCTCTTTATTATGTGCTTTAGGTTGCATTTCTCCAAACTATTTAGTGTATGAACTAGAAATACTGTCGTTCGGTGTTTCCTGGAAATTTGCACTGGCGATACTTTACTGCGATCATCAGCATCTAGAGCTAATAACCCGAGAGTGCTAGTACCCGATAAATTGCGTATTTATACTGAGAGTATGAGCGGCCATTTTAAGCTTTTTTCGGGTTTACAAGATACTGTTTTCAATTCTGTCACAAATTAGCCACCCAATACAACGTACATTGTACAATTAGCCTAAATACACTACTAGCCATTAAAATTGCTACACCAAGAAGAAATGCAGATGATAAACGGGTATTCATTGGACAAATATATTATACTAGAACTGACATGTGATAACATTTTCACGCAAGTTGGGTGCATAGATCCTGAGAAATCAGTACCCAGAACAACCACCTCTGGCCGTAATAACGGTCATCATACGCCTGGGCATTGAATCAAACAGAGCTTAGATGGCGTGTACAGGTACAGCTGCCCATGCAGCTTCAACACGATACCACAGTTAATCAAGAGTAGTGACTGGCGTATGGTGACGAGCCAGTTGCTCGGCCACCATTGACCAGACGTTTTCAATTGGTGAGAGATCTAGAGAATGTGCTGGCCAGGGCAGCAGTCGAACATTTTCTGTATCCAGAGAGGCCCGTACAGGACCTGCAACATGCGGTCGTACATTATCCTGCTGAAATGTAGGGTTTCGCAGAGATCGAATGAGGGGTAGAGCCACGGGTCGTAACACATCTGAAATGTAACGTTCACTGTTCAAAGTGCCGTCAATGCGAACAAAAGGTGACCGAGACGTGTAACTAATGGCACCTCGTACCATCAAGCCGGGTGATACGCCAGTATGGCGATGACGAATACACTCTTCCCAACGTGCTTTCACCGCGATGTCGCCAAACACGGGTGTGGCCATCATGGTGCTGTAAACAGAACCTGGATTTATCCGAAAAAAAATGAAGTTTAGCCAATCGTCCACCCAGATTCGTAGTTGAGTACACCATCGCAGGCGCTCCTGTCTGTGATGCAGCGTCAAGGGTAACCGCAGCCATGGTCTCCGAGCTGATAGTCCATGCTGTTGCAAACGTCGTCGAACTGTTGGTGCAGATGGTTGTTGTCTTGCAAACGTCCCCGTCTGTAGACTCAGGGATCGAGACGTGGCTGCACGATCCGTTACAGCCATGCGGATAAGATGCGTGTCATCTCGACTGCTAGTGACACGAGGCCGTTGGGGTCCAGCAAGACGTTTCGTATTACCCTCCTGAACCCACCTATTGCATATTCTGCTAACAGTCATTGGATCTCTACCAACGCGAGCAGCAATGTCGCGATACGATAAACCGTAGTCGCGATAGACTACAATCTGACCTTTATCAAAGTCGGAAACGTGATGGTACGCATTTCTCCTCCTTACACAATGAATCACAACAGCGTTTCACCATGCAACGCCGGTCAACTGTTGTTTGTGTATGAGAAATCGGTTGGAAACTTTCCTCGTGTCAGCACGTTGTAGGCATCACCACCGGCGCCAACCTTGTGTGAATGCTCTGAAAAGCTAATCATTTGCACATCACAGCATATTCTTCCTGTCGCTTGAATTTCGCGTCTGTAGCACGTCATCTTCATGGTGCAGCAATTTTAATGTCCAGTAGTGTATATCATTTACATGTTTGTACGATACAGAGGTTGGAAAAAATCATGCAACAGCCAAAGAAATGCATGGCTGAACATAAATGCAGATGCTAGCAAGGGCATGTCCATGAACGGCACCTGTGCAATTGTCTCAATACGTTGCAAGCGTCAGTGATGGTCAGAACAATGCTCCGTGTAGTTGTAAGAGCACTGCGTCAGAGCTAAGTTAATTCAAACGTGGGCAAACTCTTGGTGCTCGTATGGTGGGTGCATCCGTTATCGAAGTAGCCACAGCGTTTGGTGTTGTAAGAGGCAATGTATCGCAGATTTACACTGCATATGGGGAATGCGGGAGACGTCATCCGGTAAGTCACAACGCGGACGAAAGTGTACGTATGTTGACTGATCGTGATGGACGGTCATTGAAGAGGATTGTGACTAAAATAATGGGACTACAGCTGCAAACGTCACTGCAGAACTGAATATCGCACTAGTGAGCACAGTCAGCACCATAATCTGGGAACTTCGGGGCGATTTGGAATTCCACAACCACTTATCAGTGATACAAATGCCTGCAATAGGAAAACGTAGTACCAAAGCCATAAAAATTTGGTTGGATAGGTATCGTTTCACACTGTTTCCAACTTCTGGCCGAGTTTACTTCCAAAGGGTGAAACATGGCGGGGGTTCGGTGATGATTTGAGCAGCCATATCGCGGCATTCCACGGGCCCCATGGTTGCTCTGTAAGGTCTCATTATTGCAAACGATTGTATGACCATTTTGGCTGATCAGGTCCATCCCATGGTGTGGTGTTTCTTCCCCAATGGTGAAGCAGTGTTCCAAGATGACAGGTCCCGTTTTCACACAGCTCGCATCGCGCAGGACTAGTTTTTGAGCATCAGGTTGAGTTGTCGCATCACCCATGGCCACTACTGTTACCAGATCTCAATACAGAGGGGTCCAAAACAATGTATCCACTGTTTAAAAGTCCATAACTTGCAAACTAATTGACGGAGTTGTCTCATTTTTGGTGAAAGTGTACCTTAAAATCCAACTTAAAGATATCACTTAGGTGTGCGAAATGGTCACCATTAACATCCACACACAAACGATGCCGCCGAACTGCAGCACGAACTACTGACTGCAACGTGTTCAGTTGGATATTTGAACATGAATGTAGGATGGATTCTCGAAGTTCATCCAATGTGTGTGGCTTTTGTCGATAAACGACGTCCTTTAGTGTTCCCCACTGGTGAAAGTCCAGAGGAGTCAGGTCTGGGGAGCGTGGTGGATACTCCACAGCACTTCTACGGCCTATCCATCTTCCTGGTAGATTTTAATCGAGATATGACCTAACACGATTTTGGTAGTGGGCTGGGGCACCATCTGGTTGAAAGTAAACTCTTCCGTCTCCATACAAGTCTCGGATGGTAGGTAACTGTGCCGTCGAAGAAGAATGGACCAATCAAGTCCCGGTAAGACAACCCACACCACACATTTACTCCTGGCAAATTCATGGCTTTGTCTAAATGGACGTTCGGATTTTCGGCGGCCCAGTAGATGCAACTGTGGCGATTTACTGTACCATTGAGTTTGAACTGTGCCTCATCAGACCACACAATCATCTCTGTAAACTCTTCATCGTTGCGCACCTTGTTAGTAAACCACTCGCAGTACTCCATTCTACGATCTGCGTCGGCCTCTTTCATTGCGTGTAGCAATCGTGGGATGTAGCACTTCCACTTTGCTGTCTTCAAAATTCGCCGAACACTTGAGCGACTCACACCAGTTTCACGGGCACACTGTCTCACAGACTTCTGTGGTGAGCGAGTGAATTGTTGTAACACACGACGGGAGTTAGCTGGACTTGTTACTATTACAGGTCGTCCAGAACGTTGTTTGTGTACTTCTTTAATACATCCTTCGGCATCAAATTTGTCTCGAATGCGACGAATCGTTAAACGTGTCGGTGGCTCTGTTTGATACTCATTTCGCCATAGCCGTTGAACCTCATTAATGTTTTCGTACATAAAATACCACTTCAAAACTGACTTCCTTTCACCGAATGTAAGCCTTTCGCCAGCCATGTTTACTCGGGAAGCTAGGTGCAACTAAGAACAAAACACTATCTGGCGACTGTCATCCGACAAAGCAAAACAAAACAACGCAATACAACGCTTGTGGGCGATTGCCGGAACTACAAACTATTACACTTACAAAGATGAGACAACTCCGTCAATTAGTTTGCCAGTTATGGACTTTTAAACAGTAGGTACATTTTTTTGGACCCCTCTGTATTATTGTGCCCTTGTGGTCACCTTGGAGAGAAGTGTACGTGACCGCTATCCATCTTTTTCATCCTTGCCTGAACGAGCCACTATTTTGCAGAAAGAATGATAAGATGCCTTGAAAACCATTCCGAGACGACTGGGAACTGTTTTGAAAGCCAACGGGATTCCCATACCGTATTAGGCGCGGTTATGTGTTGTTTCCGTATTTTTGTCCAGTCCCTGCATACGATCGTATCTTGGTTATCAGTAAACGACGTATTCGAGTAATCTGAGCAGAAGTAATCTGCTTGCTAATTTTCATCTAATCCTTACAAAATACACTCCTGGAAATGGAAAAAAGAACACATGGACACCGGTGTGTCAGACCCACCATACTTGCTCCGGACACTGCGAGAGGGCTGTACAAGCAATGATCACACGCACGGCACAGCGGACACACCAGGAACCGCGGTGTTGGCCGTCGAATGGCGCTAGCTGCGCAGCATTTGTGCACCGCCGCCGTCAGTGTCAGCCAGTTTGCCGTGGCATACGCAGCTCCATCGCAGTCTTTAAGACTGGTAGCATGCCGCGACAGCGTGGACGTGAACCGTATGTGCAGTTGACGGACTTTGAGCGAGGGCGTATAGTGGGCATGCGGGAGGCCGGGTGGACGTACCGCCGAATTGCTCAACACGTGGGGCGTGAAGTCTCCACAGTACATCGATGTTGTCGCCAGTGGTCGGCGGAAGGTGCACGTGCCCGTCGACCTGGGACCGGACCGCAGCGACGCACGGATGCACGCCAAGACCGTAGGATCCTACGCAGTGCCGTAGGGGACCGCACCGCCACTTCCCAGCAAATTAGGGACACTGTTGCTCCTGGGGTATCGGCGAGGACCATTCACAACCGTCTCCATGAAGCTGGGCTACGGTCCCGCACACCGTTAGGCCGTCTTCCGCTCACGCCCCAACATCGTGCAGCCCGCCTCCAGTGGTGTCGCGACAGGCGTGAATGGAGGGACGAATGGAGACGTGTCGTCTTCAGCGATGAGAGTCGCTTCTGCCTTGGTGCCAATGATGGTCGTATGCGTGTTTGGCGCCGTGCAGGTGAGCGCCACAATCAGGACTGCATACGACCGAGACACACAGGGCCAACACCCGGCATCATGGTGTGGGGAGCGATCTCCTACACTGGCCGTACACCACTGGTGATCGTCGAGGGGACACTGAATAGTGCACGGTACATCCAAACCGTCATCGAACCCATCGTTCTACCATTCCTAGACCGGCAAGGGAACTTGCTGTTCCAACAGGACAATGCACGTCCGCATGTATCCCGTACCACCCAACGTGCTCTAGAAGGTGTAAGTCAACTACCCTGGCCAGCAAGATCTCCGGATCTGTCCCCCATTGAGCATGTTTGGGACTGGATGAAGCGTCGTCTCACGCGGTCTGCACGTCCAGCACGAACGCTGGTCCAACTGAGGCGCCAGGTGGAAATGGCATGGCAAGCCGTTCCACAGGACTACATCCAGCATCTCTACGATCGTCTCCATGGGAGAATAGCAGCCTGCATTGCTGCGAAAGGTGGATATACATTGTACTAGTGCCGACATTGTGCATGCTCTGTTGCCTGTGTCTATGTGCCTGTGGTTCTGTCAGTGTGATCATGTGATGTATCTGACCCCAGGAATGTGTCAATAAAGTTTCCCCTTCCTGGGACAATGAATTCACGGTGTTCTTATTTCAATTTCCAGGAGTGTATCTTTAATTACAAGGCGAACTGTGTTCGATACGAGTGGTGTTTCACGAACCAGAGCTAAGTGTGAGAAGTGTCTTTATCGCCGAAAATATGATGTCTTATATTATATACAATCCTCCAGAAAAACTCTGAGGATATCCTACGCAACCATTCCCAAGGCTTTTCACGAGCAGGACTTGGTTACGCTCATTTTCTGACACTTGCGAAGTTGAGAGTTAACTGATGCCTGTTTGCGCAGTGTATAGTTATTGTCCCCAGTATAATGCTATAGTTGACTGTGGACACAAAAGTAAGAAAAAGTATGTAAATTAAAAAATGTTAGCCAATTCGCATCCATTAACACCAGCGAATACCGCTAGCTCACCGTTCGATGAACCGATCATCACAAACTGTGTCACGCTCTCGCTCCGTAAGACATTGCGGAGCGATTTTTGATTCAATCAAGGACACTGGTAGCATATTGTGTTCAACCATCCCACAAATTTTCTTGATGGCACTGTTTTACACCACAAGAGCTGCATGGTGTTCCAGATGTAAAGAACGTCTCTCGAAAGTTTCGCAGTACTTTTTGTTTCACACTTTGTGTGTACATTCTGTCCCGCGAATTAGATTTCATTCAAGTAATACCATTTTGTAAGGCTTCTCATTTTTAATTTTCGACCAGTGTACGTCTGAAACTTTTGCAGCGTTGAACAACAGTTCCTGCAGTTTAGTCTTTACGTTGAAGACTAGTTGTCAGCTTCATCGTCATACAGAAAGAGCTCTCAGATGTTTGGAAGGCAGCAAAAAAAAAACAAAAAAAAAACCGTCGTTCTGACTGTCTTCTGTACTATTCTACGGTACATTTCTTGTTCAGGTACTGTACGTCGTTGTTGCCTTTAGTCTGTAAACAGGTTTTATGCAGCTCATAACACTGGTATATCCTGAGCAAGTTCCTTCATAACTGCGCGATTCCTGCAGCCTACACACATTACAACCTGCTAGCTGTAGTCAACCGTTGGTCTAATTCTACAAATTTTACCACCTACATTTCCCTCCACTTCCAACTTCACGGTTTCTTGATGCCTCAGATTGTGTCCTGTGAATTAATTCCTTATTTTAGTCGAGTTGCTCCATAAACTTCTGTTCTCCCTAATTCGATTTACTACCTTCTTAGGATGCAGTACCTTGTCAGTAATAATCCAATCCAGTCATATAATATTCAGTATTCTTCTATAGTGCCGCATTTCAAAAAATCGCTGTATCTTTTTGTTGAATTGTTCATAGTCCTCCATTTCACTAACTTAAGTATTCACTCCACACAAAAGCCTTCAGAAAAGACTTGCTAAAACTTAAATTTATATTAGATGTTGGCAAATTACGCTTTTTCAGAAATGTTTTTCTTACTGTTGACAGTCGGCTTACTTCCTCTCTACTTCAACCACTGTAAATTACAGTATTTTTCTGCTCGAATAGCAAAACACATCGACTACTTTTAGTGTCTCATATCCTACCGAAATGCTCTCACCACCGCCTGACTTAATTCGACTATATTCTATTACGCTTGCTGATATTCATTTTGTAACCAATTTTGAAAACACTCTCCATTCCATTGAACTTCTTTTCCAAGACCTTTGCCGTCTGACAGTATTACCATGTCTTCTGCAAATCTGTGTTTTCTGTTTCTTCTCTCTGAACTTTTGCTCAACTTCAAAATTTCTCTTCGGCTTTCTTTTCTTCTTGTCGGTTAATAGACTACTTAAACGAAAATAAATCAACAGGATCAGAGCGGGACTTGAGGTAGTGATCTTCCATCTCCGATCCTGGCGTTTCACCGACGCAACTCTTTGCCCTTATTATGTAACAGTTAACACGCATTCTCAGTGCGGGAGGAACACACGAGAAGAATCCAGAATCAGGCTATTGTCCTTACAGGGTTTAATATTCTGTACTTACTGGAAGTGGCGAAGGAAGGTACTTAGGCAGCGGATACTCACCTGAAACAATAAAAAAAAAATACTTAGAATGACATATTCAGTAGACACTAAAACTATATTAATTGATCTCTTACTTAGTGGCTATGCTATGGAGATTACCAGCTCAAACACACGAAGCCTGGCTGACGACCAGTTCGAATCCTCGAAGAAAATTTCATTGCGAATGTTTGTAAGGAACAGTTCCCTTATTTGACATGAAATAAGAAATGGAGAGGGGAGAGAAAGTATGCCACATTGTAGGAAAATTTCATATTTTTCTTTGCTTGAAGGATTCCAGGACGACATTATTGTACGGGAATATTAGAATTAACATATATTTTATACAGTAATGACAAATGTGACCCAGCTCTTCGTACACAGAACGACACTAACTGTAAATTTAACATTTTTCTTTCAGTATTCCTAGGTCCTGCTTATGGAGATGTTGTTGTTGTTGTCGTCTTCAGTCCTGGTTTGATGCAGCTCTCCATGCTACTCTATCCTGTGCAAGCTTCTTCATCTCCCAGTACCTACTGCAACCTACATCCTTCTGAATCTGCTTAGTGTATTCATCTCTTGGTCTCCCTCTACGATTTTTACCCTCCACGCTGCCCTCCAATGCTAAATTTGTGATCCCTTGATGCCTCAAAACATGTCCTACCAACCGATCCCTTCTTCTAGTCAAGTTATGCCACAAACGTCTCTTCTCCCCAATCCTATTCAATACCTCCTCATTAGTTACGTGATCTACCCACTTTATCTTCAGCATTCTTCTGTAGCACCACATTTCGAAAGCTTCTATTCTCTTCTTGTCCAAACTGGTTATCGTCCATGTTTCACTTCCATACATGGCTACACTCCATACAAATACTTTCAGAAACGACTTCCTGACATTTAAATCTATACTCGATGTTAACAAATTTCTCTTCTTCAGAAACGATTTCCCTGCCATTGCCAGTCTACATTTTATATCCTCTCTACTTCGACCATCATCAGTTATTTTGCTCCCTAAATAGCAAAACTCCTTTACTACTTTAAGTGTCTCATTTCCTAATCTAATCCCCTCAGCATCACCCGATTTAATTTGACTACATTCCATTATCCTCGTTTTGCTTTTGTTGATGTTCATCTTATATCCTCCTTTCAAGACACTGTCCATTCCGTTCAACTGCTCTTCCAAGTCCTTTGCTGTCTCTGACAGAATTACAATTTCATCGGCGAACCTCAAAGTTTTTACTTCTTCTCCATGAATTTTAATACCTACTCCGAATTTTTCTTTTGTTTCCTTTACTGCTTGCTGAATATACAGATTGAATAACATCGGGGAGAGGCTACAACCCTGTCTCACTCCTTTCCCAACCACTGCTTCCCTTTCATGCCCCTCGACTCTTATAACAGCCATCTGGTTTCTGTACAAATTGTAAATAGCCTTTCGCTCCCTGTATTTTACACCTGCCACCTTCAGAATTTGAAAGAGAGTATTCCAGTTAACGTTGTCAAAAGCTATCTCTAAGTCTACAAATGCTAGAAACGTAGGTTTGCCTTTTCTTAATCTTTCTTCTAAGATAAGTCGTAAGGTTAGTATAGCCTCACGTGTTCCAACATTTCTACGGAATCCAAACTGATCTTCCCCGAGGTCCGCTTCTACCAGTTTTTCCATTCGTCTGTAAAGAATTCGCGTTAATATTTTGCAGCTGTGACTTATTAAACTGATAGTTCGGTAATTTTCACATCTGTCAACACCTGCTTTCTTTGGGATTGGAATTATTATATTCTTCTTGAAGTCTGTGGGTATTTCGCCTGTCTCATACATCTTGCTCACCAGATGGTAGAGTTTTGTCATGACTGGCTCTCCCAAGGCCATCAGTAGTTCTAATGGAACGTTGTCTACTCCCGGGGCCTTGTTTCGACTCGGGTCTTTCAGTGCTCTGTCAAACTCTTCACGCAGTATCTTATCTCCCATTTCATCTTCATCTACATCCTCTTCCATTTCCATAATATTGTCCTCAAGTACATCGCCCTTGTATAAACCCTCTATATACTCCTTCCACCTTTCTGCCTTCCCTTCTTTGCTTAGAACTGGGTTGCCATCTGAGCTCTTGATATTCGTACAAGTGGTTCTCTTCTCTCCAAAGGTCTCTTTAATTTTCCTGTAGGCAGTATCTATCTTACCCCTAGTGAGACAAGCCTCTACGTCCTTACATTTGTCCTCTAGCCATCCCTGCTTAGCCATTTTGCACTTCCTGTCGATCTCATTTTTGAGACGTTTGTATTCCTTTTTGCCCGCTTCATTTACTGCATTTTTATATTTTCTCCTTTCATCAATTAAATTCAATATTTCTTCTGTTACCCAAGGATTTCTATTAGCCCTCGTCTTTTTACCTACTTGATCCTCTGCTGCCTTCACTACTTCATCCCTCAGAGCTACCCATTCTTCTTCTACTGTATTTCTTTCCCCCATTCCTGTCAATTGTTCCCTTATGCTCTCCCTGAAACTCTCTACAACCTCTGGTTCTTTCAGTTTATCCAGGTCCCATCTCCTTAAATTCCCACCTTTTTGCAGTTTCTTCAGTTTCAATCTGCAGTTCATAACCAATAGATTATGGAGACAGAGGATGCAATAATCCCGTATAAGTCATTTAAAGAGAATTTATCCATGTTTGTTGTTCTTTCTTTCATCGTCCACTGATTATTTTCTAGCTCTGGCATTCATCTCACGATTAAAAACTTGCTATGTTATTGGGATAGTGGCTATTGAATATTTTCTTCTTTCCCTAAAATATCATCTTTGGTTTCTTCTTTAACTGGCCATCTGTTGGCGCCCCTATTTCCTCCACAGAAGAGTACTTTGACATGATATATGCTCACCGAGCAAACTACTAGTCACGCTCTTAAAAGAGCACGCTTTAGTTCTAGTGATTTTGTAAAACTGTTACATAGTGCATATGCTGCCCTCCAGCGCTGACTCATATCATGGCAGTGAAAATACCAGTCGGCTATAAAATGTAGGAAGGAAGATCCAGTCGACGGCGCGGTCATATTAGAGCCCGAGCACAAGCTCGGGTTATGAAAGGATGGGGAAGAACATCGGCCTAGCCTTTTTCAAAGAAAGCATCCCGACATTTGCCTGTAGCGATTTAGGGGAATCACGCCAGTCGCTTGTATGTAATCAGAGCAATGAGATGGGCCGATATGAAGGTGTTAGAGAATGGAGGATGGGGGAGGAGGGGGAGGAGGAGGAGGAGGAGGAGGAGGAGGAGAAGGAGGAGGAGGTGGGGAAGGAGGAGGACGAGGAGAAGATGAATGTTTAATGCACAGTTGACAACGAGGCCATTAGAGACGGAGCACAAGCTCGAATTAGGCAAGGACGCAGAAGGAAAGCGGCCGTGCTATTTCGAAGAAATAATCCCAGCATTTGCCTTGACCGATGTAGGGAAGTCACGGATAACCTAAATCAGGATGGCCGGACGCGGGTTTGAATCATCGTCCTCCATCTCTACGTAACTACTGCAACCTACATCCATTTGAATTTGCTTACTGTATTCATGTAAAGGTCTCCCTCTACAATTTTAGCGTTACAGTTCACTTCATTACCAAACTGACTATTTCTTGATACCTCAGGCAGTATTCTGCCAACATATACCTTCTTTTAGTCAAGTTGTGCCGTAAGTTTCTTTTCCCCCAATTCAGTACAGTGCCTCCTCCTTTGTTGTCGATCTGCCCATCTAATCCTCAACATTCTTCTACAACACCACATTTCAAAACATTCTACACTTTTCTTATCTGAACTGATTATCGTCCACGTTATATTCGAGTGCAAGGATACACTCGGGACGAGTACCTTGAGGAAAGACTCCCTAGCTTATAAATTTTCATTACACGTTAACAAATTCTTCTTCTTGATAAATGTTTTTCTTGCTGTTGCCAGTCTGCATTTTATATCCTCTGAATATGTATCAGCTATTCTGATGCCCAACTAGCGAAACTCGTCTACTAATTTCAGTATCTCATTTTCTCAGTTTATTCTGTCAGCATCACCTGATGTAATTCGACTAATTCAACTACCCTTTTTTTTCTTTTCTTGGTGTTCATCTAATAACCTCTTTTCAATAAACTATCCATTCCACTGAACTGCTGTTCCTAGTCCTTAGGCCTCAATGACAGAATTGAGTCACTGGCAAACCGCAAAGTTTTTATTTATTCTCCCTGAACTTTAATTCTCTTTCCAGATTTCTGCTTGATTTCCTTCATAGCTCACTCAATGTACAGCTTTAACAACACTGGGCAGAGGCTACAACTGTCTCACCCCCTTCTCAAGCAGTGCTTTCCTTTCATATCCTACGACACCCATAACTGCAGTCTGCTTTCTGCACAAGTTGTAAATCCTATGTTCTAAGATAAGACTTTTAGGGCCACTATTGCTTTGCCTGTTTCTACACATCTCCGGAACCCAAACTCATCTTCCTCAAGATTGGCTTCTCCCAGATTTTCCATTCTTGTGTAAATAGCTCACGTCAGCATTTTGCAACCATTACTTATTAAACAAGCATTGGCCTCCTTTGGAATGGGAATGACTGCGTTCTTCTGGAGTCTGAGGGTATTTCAATATCTCGTGTATTTTGCATCCCAGGTGGCATTGCTCCCTCAATCACCTTAATAGTCCTGAGGTGCTCCACACGAAACTATAATTAGGAAAGCTAGGTTTAGCACTTAGATACTCGTCGGCCGCGAGTCTAGAGTTTATTAAGCTTTTCCTATCATTTCAACAACTTCATTAAATAACAACCTTTAGTCCATTTCTGCAAGGGCAAGTTATAGTGAATAGATAATTGTTCTATAGAAGCAGTTCAGGAACCCCCGCATTCTTACAATCCAATAGCGAGAAAAACCTCTGCAGCTCTATTGAACCACTTTGATAGAAGAAATGTGACGCTGAACGTACTGTTATCCGAAAAACATGAAAATTTATGAAGGTTCACAAGCTTTCATATCGAGCTGAAAAAAAAATCTACCTAGTGCGTCGATATAAAAACCTACAAATCGTCCAAGTCACGGATCCTGACATAGCGAACGAGGGACGCGGTTCATCCGTTTGAATACTGGGCAGTTCTCTGAGAAAAAGGATATGAAGTTATCAATCAACCATACGAACTTCAGTCGTTTCGCCAATTAGCTCTTGGCGAATACCAGGTTTCTTTCTTCGACATGATCTCTGATAACTGCTTCCTTTCCCTTTGTACAGATGAGTCGTTATCTACAAATATACAGTAACCGACAAAGCACACTAGCCACCACCTTCTTGTTGCCTTCAAATTTACTGACAATGTTCCTACCCCTGGTTACAGGAAGAGTGGCGGGTTGCCTATATCTATACCCGAGAGTTACCCCAGATCTGACATTAGCCGTAATTCCTCATGATGATGTCCGTATCGAATGAGGAAACGTTATAAATTACGATACTTGATTAGCCGAGATATATTGACCCGGAATATGAAACAAATCAGCGTGCTGTAATTTTAACAACAACAATAATTCATCTGTCATGTTGTCATCGCATCTACAAAGTTTTTAAAATACTTACTGAGACAGTGTCAGGTGAAATTTATCACACATGGTAACTAATTTCTATCAATGATCATCTTCAAATCTCATTCATCACGAGTGGGTAAAAATCAAATTTTTATAAAAGAAGAAAGTCATTAGCCGTAAAATAAAAGTAATAGCACACTTACGATGGCAGTCAGCGAAGTGCTGCGCTTTTTCCATGAAGTAATATAAAAATTAAGAATAGCAAAAATGATAAATGCTTTTTACTTCAGTTCAGTCAAAAATTTCACTGATAACATAAAACAAAAAAAATTACGTAATTCAGAAAACAAACATTTATTCGTTAACTTTAGCCGAAATACCTGTTAACATCAGACGGAGTAAAATAAGCGTAATTACAGCACGTAATCCATCTCGAGCGGTCAAGAAGTATTTTCAGAGTTAGTGAATCCTTTGGCAAACAGCTAAACCGCGCTTCGAGAGCTGTACACCTGTCACTTTGCTTACGAACCACACTTGTAATCTCTCCTCCTCCTACAGCTAATCATGAATAACAAATTCAACTGAAATGATGGAAACAGTCATTATTCGTAACAAAATCAGGTTATAGGTTGATAAGTTTCTGGAAGATTTTGTTAGGATAAATTTTGACCAACACTGAATATAATGACATGTCCTTACAACCATCCGAAGGAGTAAATTTATGGTGTCTAAGATGAAATTTGACGCAATCTGGCGGGCAAGGCGTTGAGGAACTAGGGCGGGAAAGGGGGGAGGGGGGAGGGATGCCATGTGGGGAGGGGTGGGTATCTTGGTGAGGGGGGAAGAGAAACAGACTGCTTCTGATGGGTGACATGGCGTCACTGACCGAAACTGGTTTGCCCCTGAATATGGCGAAGGAACATCGTTGTTGCGGTTTAGTGACTATTTACACTTGGCGCTTGTCATGTAACGTCAGTCCAGAACTCTTGCTAGCAACATCTTGACAAGTTTGCATCTGTGAAAGAAAACGCATGCACTGGAAGGTCAAGCGCCCGTGCAGACATAATCCTCAAATTGCGACGGGCGTTAAAGATACGGGCGGTTTCGAGAGAATTTTACAGCAATTATCGGAAAACTTGAAAGATTACCAGAAACAAGCTCTGTCACTAAATGACATTTCAGTTACCTGACAAAATACTGTTGCATGATGTACGGATATGCCGGTCCGAGATAACGCACGCTGTCACTATAGGAGAAAGTTACAAGTCTACGAAAATGTATTTAGAATCGTTCCCAAACGACATGTTTTGCCCATTTTTCTACGCCGAAAGGGGTATTACTAGCCATACTTTACAACCAAAACCTGTTGGTTCAAAATGGCTCTGAGCACTATGGGTCTTAACTTCTAAGATCATCAGTCCCGTAGAACTTAAAACTACTTAAACCTAACTAACCTAAGGACATCACACACATCCACGCCCGAGGCAGGATTCGAACCTGCGACCGTAGTGGTCTCGCGGTTCCAGACTGTAGCGCCTAGAACCGCTCGGCCACCTCAGCCGGCCAAAACCTGTTGGGTAGTAGCCTATGTTTAGTATTGAAAAAAATAAAAAATAAAAAAAACATTAGTCGCATCGAGGTCGTAAGAAAGAACCTAAGAATAATCATAAGGTAGTACCCAAGTTGACCCCTAAACCCTATTTCAGATTGATTACTCAGTGAAGCATAAATAACCCAATTTGTCGTTTCTGTCTTTAAATTTAAAATTGTGCTTATAAACAGTGTTTTTAAATTGCGTTAAACACATAAAGACTTCACCAAGCAGTTTGCAGAGATTGTATTATTATTTTCAATGCAAGTTTCGCTGAATATGCACAAGAAAGCAAGGAAATCCAATTGGCTCCGAACTGTAATTTTTGGTATCTATTGTACACCTTTTATAGCTTGATTTTGTAAGTATATCGTACTGTTGAGACGAAATACAATGACTAATGAGTCAGAATATCAGTAAAACGTGTTTAATAGGGTATCTGGTTCATCTTTGGAACGCAATACAGCAGCACTTCTGGGCTGCATACATTCGTCAAGTCCTTGATGGATTTCCGGAGACATATGGCACGAGATGTCTACTCACAGGTCACCCAATTCCCGGAAATTACCGGTCGGTGGTTTGTGGGTGCGGAGCTGGAGCTCTATCGATCTGGTTCACATCAGACATCATCGTGAGGCCAATGTCGTGCTCCTCAAATCACTCTAGCACGATTCTGACTTACAAGGGGAGGCTACGACGTTTGGAACGCGGTTTTACTGCAAATTTCGAACACTCGTAGTACTCCATTAGGACAACAAAATGTGTAAGCAGTAGCGCGTACTTCTCAAGCGTTATTGAGAAAATCGCAGAATAATTTCGGTCGTCAAATATACACTCCTGGAAATGGAAAAAAGAACACATTGACACCGGTGTGTCAGACCCACCATACTTGCTCCGGACACTGCGAGAGGGCTGTACAAGCAATGATCACACGCACGGCACAGGGGACACACCAGGAACCGCGGTGTTGGCCGTTGAATGGCGCTAGCTGCGCAGCATTTGTGCACCACCGCCGTCAGTGTCAGCCAGTTTGCCGTGGCCTACGGAGCTCCATCGCAGTCTTTAACACTGGTAGCATGCCGCGACAGCGTGGACGTGAACCGTATGTGCAGTTGACGGACTTTGAGCGAGGGCGTATAGTGGGCATGCGGGAGGCCGGGTGGACGTACCGCCGAATTGCTCAACACGTGGGGCGTGAGGTCTCCACAGTACATCGATGTTGTCGCCAGTGGTCGGCGGAAGGTGCACGTGCCCGTTGACCTGGGACCGGACCGCAGCGACGCACGGATGCACGCCAAGACCGTAGGATCCTACGCAGTGCCGTAGGGGACCGCACTGCCACTTCCCAGCAAATTAGGGACACTGTTGCTCCTGGGGTATCGGCGAGGACCATTCGCAATCGTCTCCATGAAGCTGGGCTACGGTCCCGCACACCGTTAGGCCGTCTTCTGCTCACGCCCCAACATCGTGCAGCCCGCCTCCAGTGGTGTCGCGACAGGCGTGAATGGAGGGACGAATGGAGACGTGTCGTCTTCAGCAATGAGAGTCACTTTTGCCTTGGTGCCAATGATGGTCGTATGCGTGTTTGGCGCCGTGCAGGTGAGCGCCACAATCAGGACTGCATACGACCGAGGCACACAGGGCCAACACCCGGCATCATGGTGTGGGGAGCGATCTCCTACACTGGCCGTACACCACTGGTGATCGTCGAGGGGACACTGAATAGTGCACGGTACATCCAAACCGTCATCGAACCCATCGTTCTACCATTCCTAGACCGGCAAGGGAACTTGCTGTTCCAACAGGACAATGCACGTCCGCATGTATCCCGTGCCACCCAACGTGCTCTAGAAGGTGTAAGTCAACTACCCTGGCCAGCAAGATCTCCGGATCTGCCCCCATTGAGCATGTTTGGGACTGGATGAAGCGTCGTCTCACACGGTCTGCACGTCCAGCACGAACGCTGGTCCAACCGAGGCGCCAGGTGGAAATGGCATGGCAAGCCGTTCCACAGGACTACATCCAGCATCTCTACGATCATCTCCATGGGAGAATAGCAGCCTGCATTGCTGCGAAAGGTGGATATACACTGTACTAGTGCCGACATTGTGCATGCTCTGTTGCCTGTGTCTATGTGCCTGTGGTTCTGTCAGTGTGATCATGTGATGTATCTGACCCCAGGAATGTGTCAATAAAGTTTCCCCTTCCTGGGACAATGAATTCACGGTGTTCTTATTTCAATTTCCAGGAGTGTATATCTGTGCGTGGCCATTTTCACCATGAGGCAGCCGAGTGGTTAGCGTTCAAGACCCGTAATCGCTGGGTCGCTGGATCGAGTCCCGCTCGTCAGTGTTTTTTATTTCTAACACAGACATTTCCTTTACTATTTATATTACAATTGTTTTAATGGGAAAAATACGTGTAATCGGATGAACTTTTATTAAATTTACAACGTTATTTGGCAGTATACAAATTTTTATTATCACAAATAATATAATATTCATAACTACCGACTAGTGAACGACCAAACGCATAAAGTGTTACTGAAAATGTATTCTTGTCCGTGTCTTCAAAATTGTTCGTATTTAATCGAAAGAGAGCGAGAAATTGCTTCTCGTGAAGACGCTATTAAAATACACTCGATACTGCATGACCAATGATCAGCGCCGATATTTAAGAAAAAGCTGCGTTATGCATGGTTTGCTACCAAATTATCGGCTGAAAGAGAGGTTTTTGAAAATGTTAACGAGGTTTTGTTTTTCAACGGGAAACCTCAAAAGACCTTCCTGTGCGGAAACATAGCATTTATTCAATGCAGCTGGTACCGTTTAACTTTGTTTTTCATGTTTTTACGAAAAATACCATCCTGCAGCTTGTACTCGTAATGTAGAAAGCGACGATTAATTGTACATCTTTCGAAAGCCGTCTGTACCGGTCAAAACTTGGAGGTAACAAGTCGTTTGGGGCTCCTACCAGGTATAAGGGATTTCTCAAATCACGGACAAGCATACATTTTCAGTATCACTTCATGCGTTTGGTCGTTTAATGGTCGGTAGTTATGAATATTATATTATTTGTGATAATAAAAATTTGTAGACTCCCAAATAACATTGTAAATTTGATAGAAGTTCATCCGATTACACGTATTTTTCCCGTTACATCAGTTGTAATATAAATAGTAAAGAAAATGACTGTGTTAGAAATGAAAAAACAGTGACGAGCGGGACTCGATCCAGCGACCCAGCGATTACGCGGCTTGAACGCTAACCACTTTTTTTTTATAACCAGCACCTTTTTTTCGTAACAAAAGAAATAAAACAAAATCATAGCCATTCCTACAGGGCACCGCCATTTGTGTCCCTGCCAAACAAAAATTAACTCTTACCTCTTCAGGCGTTGCCTTCGTAACTATGCGTAGCCACCCCCCATCTAAAATGTGAAGAAACTACACTATACGGGACTAGCGTGTGTGCGTCAACCCACAAAAATACAATGAAAGGAAGGGGGGAAGGGTATTTCTAGTAGGGTGCGGAAGGTAGTTTTTTATTGTTTATTTTTATTTATTTATATAGATATCAATGTGCGAACAGTCATAGTTAATCAAGGCTGTAAAACTAAAACAGAATGAAGACACCGTCGAAGATAGTAAACATAAATAACATGAAAATAAAGCTACCACTTCACTTCATAGTTAGGCTTCCCAGCGACTGCGCCCACTGATAAAGATAGTTCAATATATGATCGTTTGCAGTTAGTTCTGACCTCTTCTACCACAGCCTGGAACATTCCAGCTACACGGCGGGCTGTGAAAGGCACTTCATAGGTAGTTTGCGAAGCATTGTCGATATCTGGTATGCCCGGAAATAGCATGATGTCTTTCTTGCAAATAGAGCCAGAAGTCAAGTAAATTCTTGTGGCCGTCATGATAGAGATAATGGACAGCATGTCCACGTATCCAAGTGACGGAGTTTGTCCTAGTCTTGGGGTAAAATGTCTCGTCCGGTAACAATAACGTGCGTGCAGATATATGCTCCGGTCTAACTCTCAAGAGATAAGCCAGCATCTGCCGCACTAGGTGCCAAACCGGTTCCGCCTCTCCACAGCTGAGGCGGTGCTCGTCAGTATCTACTGTATTACAACCCACACAATTGGGAGACTCTGCCATGTGGATATTGCAGAGACGTTCTTGTGTCACCAGCTTCACATTAATGACTACGTACCATTGGGAAACAACATCGGAATCAAGCATGGCATCGTGTACAGCCTTCCACACCACGTGCCACCGTACGTCTAAAAAATGAAGGACAGACAACACCCAGTCCCCTGCCGGGAATCGAACCCGGGCCCCCTGCGGTTGGCCAAGCACAGGTATATATTTGACGACCGAAATTATCTTGCGATTTTCTCAAATAACGCTTGAGAAGTACGCGCTACTGCTTACACATTTTGTTGTCCTAATGGAGTACTACGAGTGTACGAAGTTTGCAGTAAATCCGCGTTCCAAACGTCGTGGCCTCCCCTTGTTAGTGACATGAATAGTTATTCCGCTGGAAGTTGCCATCGCCTTCTGGGAAGACATCAAGTTTGAAGGGAATCAGGAACTGCGCAGATAGTGTTCGCATAGTCCACATCTGTTACGATGCCTCCGATTCTCCGATTAATAGTACAGATTCTATGGAATCCCATACGAACGCCGCCCATAACGTAACACGGCCCCATCTGCCTGCATCCGCCGCGCGATGCATGTTTAGAGTAGTCGTTCGCCTATACAACGGCGAACCTGGAAACTACGATCCGTCTGGCGTGATAAGAAACGTGATTCATCCGAACGGGCGACACGTTTCCACTGATCTACGGCTCTGTCTCAATGATGACGTGTAAACTGAAATCTTAAATGGCGGTGTCGTGGGTTCAACATGGGAACATGTAGGGACCACTTGCCGCGCAGTCACAAGTTTAGCAACACGCGATGAACGCCGTAAACCAAAACTCTTGTGCGTGCACTAGCAGTGCATTCTGTCGTCAGATTTGGCACAGATCGCCGCCTAGCCTGGTTTACAGAACTGGCAAGCTTCCGACCACCATGTTCTGTGATGTGGCGCGAACTCCCAACAAATTGTTGTCGCCGACTCGCGCTTTCGAAGTCCTTCAACCTATTTTCATAGATGCTCACGATAGTATCACGCGAACAATGCACCAGCCTCTACATTTCCGAGATGCTCTTGCATGTGACATAATAATCTGTCCTCTGTCAAAGTCACTTTTGTCACTGAATTTCCTCTTTTGTGACCCGTATCGCGGTGGTCAGTGGTCATAATGATCTGTTCAACTGTGTGTATACAGGGTGGTCCATTGATAGTGACTGGGGCAAATATCTCACGAAATAAGCATCAAACGAAAAAACTACAAAGAACGAAACTCGTCTAGCTTGAAGGGGAAAACCAGATGGCGCTATGGTTGGCCCGCTAGATGGCGCTGCCATAGGTCAAACGGATATCAACTGCGTTTTTTTTTTAAAAATAGGAACCCCCATTTTTATTACATATTCGTGTAGTACGTAAAGAAATATGAATGTTTTAGTTGGACCACTTTTTTCGCTTTGTGATAGATGGCGCTGTAATAGTCACACACGTGTAAGAACGTGGTATCACGTAACATTGCCAGTGCGGACCGTATTTGCTTCGTGATACATTACCCGTGTTAAAATGGACCGTTTACCAATTGCGGAAAAGGTCGATATCGTGTTGATGTATGGCTATTGTGATCAAAATGCCCAACGGGCGTGTGCTATGTATGCTGCTCGCTGTCCTGGACGACATCATCCAAGTGTCCGGACCGTTCGCCGGATAGTTACGTTATTTAAGGAAACAGGAAGTGTTTAGCCACATGTGAAACGTCAACCACGACCTGCAACAAATTATGATGCCCAAGTAGGTGTTTTAGCTGCTGTCGCGGCTAGTCCGCACATCAGTAGCAGACAAATTGCGTGAGAATCGGGAATCTGAAAAATCGTCGGTGTTGAGAATGCTACATCAACATCGACTGCACCCGTACCATACTTCTATGCACCAGGAATTGCATGGCAACGACTTTGAACGTAGTGTACAGTTCTGCCACTGGGCACAAGAGAAATTACGGGAGGATGACAGATTTTATGCACGCGTTCTATTTAGCGACGAAGCGTCATTCACCAATAGCGGTAACGTAAACCGACATAATATGCAATATTGGGCAACGGAATATCCACGATGGCTGCGACAAGTGGAACATCAGCGACCTTGTCGGGTTAATGTAGGGTGCGGCATTATGGGAGGAAGGATAATTGGCCCCCATTTTATCGATGGCAATCTAAATGGTGCAACATATGCTGATTTCCTACATAATGTTCTACCGATGTTACAACAAGATGTTTCACTGCATGACAGACTGGTGATGTACTTCCAACATGATGGATATCTGGCACATAGCTCGCGTGCAGTTGAAGCGGTATTGAATAGTGTATTTCATAACAGGTGGATTGGTTGTCGAAGCACCATACCATGGCCCGTACGTTCACCGGGCCTGACGTCCCCGGATTTCTTTCTGTGGGGAAAGTTGAAGGATATTTACTATCGTGATCCTCCGACAACGCCTGACTTCATGCATCAGCGCATTGTCAATGCATGTGCGAACATTACGGAAGGCGAACTACTCGCTGTTGAGACGAATGTCGTTACACGTATTGCCAAATGCATTGAGGTTGACTGACATCATTTTGAGCATTTATTGCATTAATGTGATATTTAGAGGTAACCACGCTGTAACAGCATGCGTTCTCAGAAATGATAAGTTCACAAAGGTACATGTATCACATTGGAACAACCGAAATAAAATGTTCAAACGTACCTCTGTTCTGTATTTTAATTTAAAAAACCTACCTTTTACGAACTGTTCGTCTGAAATTGTGAGCCATATGTTTGTGACTATTACCGCGCTATTTATCACAAAGCGAAAAAAGTGGTCCAACTAAAGCATTCATATTTCTTTACGTACTACACGAATATGTAATGAAAAATGGGGGTTCCTATTTAAAAAAACGCAGTTGATATCCGTTTGACCTATGGCAGCGCCATCTAGCGGGCCAACCATAGTGCCATCCGGTTTCCCCCTTCAAGCTAGCCAAGTTTCGTTCTTTGTAGTTTTTTCGTTTGACGCTTATTTCGTGAGATATTTGGCCCGGTCACGATCAATGGACCACCCTGTATAGCGAAAGACATTGGTTATTTGCATGTCGCCAATTGCTTACGACACAACATTGTAAATCAAAGTTAAGTATTGTCAATTCAATTACTGTAATAAACTCCATTAATATGATTTGCTTCTATGCTGTCTAGCTATCCGAGAAAACAGCTTCCTAGGCACCCGATCAGAGACAAGTGTGCAGGACCCCACACTTCTGACGGAAAACCAGAGCATCGCAAGTAATAGGCTTGCGGAATGTCTGCAGGACACCTGCCAAAGCTGTCCGATTTCTCGCGTGCTGGCCGGCCGCACTCCTGCAATGTTGGAACGTGCGGAAACTCTCATCCGAGGTGATCGACAGATACACACCTCGCTGCTCCACTATACGTCTGTGTTTGTAGTGCTGACATATTCTTCCACAACTTATTCGAAGCTATATGCCCGCAGGTTTCCTCGTCGCCTATTCAGCCCGAATCTCGCGCCTTCATACTACCATCTGTTTGGTCCAATGAAGGATGCAGTCTGCGGGAAGCATACGTGGATGATGGGCAGGTTATTGATGCTGCAAGACGTTGGCTCCGACATCGGTCAGTAGAGTGGTACCATACATGCCCTCCCAGGAGGTAGCGTAAGGTCGTCGCACTGAGGAGACATTATGTTGAAAAAACAGGGAATTGTAGCCAAAAGAGTGAGGAATAATATGGTGCATTGGAATCCTGAACACAGCTAACCTGCCTTCGTAAAAAATGATTGCTACATTACTTACTGAACGCCCCTCGTATATACGAAAATAAGCAGAAATCAATTGCAGCTTGGTTGGAATCCTTATGCATTTCATGCACCCTGTGATTTCTTTCTGTGGGATTACATCATGTTTAAATCCACCCACCTCTAACGACGTTGTAAAAGGTGGAGTACTACTTCTATTTAGAGACTTGTATAACACGTACATCAGAGAGCTTGAAGAAAATTCGGACCGCGATGATGTCTGTAGTAGTGCCCATGTACCCTCTCACAGAATGCACCGATACTCAGTGTAAAAAACACTTTAATTTTATCCTTTTACAGGATGGTAAGATCATGTATTTATCTTCAATGCTGGTCAGTGCATAGCCTTGTTCCTGCCTCCATGATTGCCTCGTAAAGCAAAAGTAGAGTGTGCGAGTCCTGCTTTTGGTATGGGTGTGGATCCATGTTGTCGGTTTTGTTGTTTGGTGCAGTGCACCACACTAGCCTATTCCGTGAAGACCTATTTCTGCGTAACTGCTGGAACCTGCGTCCTTTCTAAATGTACCTTTTAATATTAAAGTCTCAGTCTCTCTCTCTCTCTCTCTCTCTCTCTCTCTCTCTCTCTCTCTCTCTCTGTCCCACCTTCCCCGAAAGCGCGCGTGCGTACACACACACACACACACACACACACACATACACACCACTCACCGAGGCAGGAACGCAACCTCGAAGCCCAGAAAACTGGCAAACTTGAGATATGCGACCGCGCATATTTTTTCACGTCCAACTATATGCTTCCCCTGGGATGCTATTTGCTGGTCTGCAAAGTGCGTCATTTATTACTGTCACTGATGGATATCCGTCACCTACATCCTGGCGTAGTTTGTGTCGTTTTCATATTCGGCTATATGTTAAGACGTAAGGTGCCAAACGGGGTCAGCTGACTATATATAGCTGTCTGTCGTACAGAGCCATTGTGAATCATTGAATAATTTCGTAAGATCATACTTTTTGAATATCTTAACTTTTCCCAGCACAAGCCCAAAAGCAATCAATTCACTTGCTACACACGATACATACTTGCAGATTAAAACTTATTTTCCATAGTTTCATTTAACTGGCTATGTCAATGATGGGTTCAAGATACAGTCAGTTTGGTAATGGAGGGAAGTGTAATTTTCTGGAAATGAGAGTGGAATTGGCGATTTATTGCAGCAAACGTTCTTAGGTCACAGAAAGATACTTTGCTCACATACGGAATGTAAAAGTCATCCAGGTACAGACGTACTTACTGCATGGAAAAGTATTGATTTCCAATACTAATCTAATGAAAGGCACAAAGCACTGAAAATAATAATCTGAAAATCAATCAAAACTACAAAAAACTTGAAGCCTTGTCCATACTCTGCTGAGAATTTATAGACTATCTTAGAATATCGCATGAGTCGGGATGGCACTTGAGGTGAAGTAATGAAAATTAATGCCGCAGGGAACACTAACTCAGAGTATCTATACCAGTTACTAAAATTTCCAGGCACTGATGGCTAGGTGACGTATCACGCATTATAAATGTGGGTTTGCTTTGAAGGTTATGTAGTGTTTCTGAGAAAGAGTATACTGTCAGAAACTGCTATTACGTTGTTTTTTCTCATTTTCCAACCCATTTTCTTATTAGTGTTACACGTTCAGTAGAACTTAGGGAGCGGCTTTCACAGTATTTGACAAAGTCAGTTGTTTGATTTCAACAGAAGGTACGGTCATCAGTAGCTCGTGTAAGTACTCGAGTTTATCGTTTCGTAGAAAAATAAAATGTAGCGTTACAATTAAACAAATCTTATTTCTAGCCTCACGCAATGAGTAACTGACTGACGCATGTAATTAAATGCAAAATCCAAACAGTGTCCAAAATCACGACCGAATCTTCATTACACACTATTCCTGTCGGAGCAGGTATCGTTTTATATACGGAGGTGTTTTTAAAAAGGACTTAATTTGTATAATGGGTATTTATAAACGTGATATATACGTATATGAAAAAGATTCAAAACTCTGTGTCTTCTAAATGAATGAATGTAGAACCTTGTAAATTTTAAGTTACGCATACAACTATAGTTTTATTTTCAGTAGAACTATCCAGTTTTACTTCGGTACACCTTTTACATGCTTGAACATACAACCTTGAGGAACTCCACGGTCAGAATCAATTCAAAAAATTCTACATGTCGTTTATCACAAGCATGAAGAGTCTGTAAAAATTTAATGTCATTTGTTTTAAGTACCAATAACGGCCTCGTCACCGCTTTTAAGTACAGTATCATTCAGTAGGAAATGATGTGGTGAGCGATGGTACAAATTGCAGTCCCGAGTAGTCGTTAATGACTGAAGGTGCGTTTGCATGGGCCATATTTTATGGCGTGTTTGGTTGCGGTGGTAGTACCATCAATATTGCTGCAATGTGGCTTCAGCACACGGCAGCATTGTAGTGTGGTCCGGCATTACTGCTGATGGAGCAGTTTCTTGTAGATAGTTGCCGAAATGTTGCCGGTGTTGCCCACCACAAGCGGAGAAAATTTCGTATAGCCGGGGAGGTACAGCGTCTGTTCTTGTCTATAAATGCTTCCTCTCACTCGCTCTCTTGCTGCTTCTTTGTCTCCCCGACAGCGCTCCTGTGTCATGTCACGTAATATGAAGAGTGAAACAAAATTATTTGTCTTCAGTTTGAAAGCTGGCACGCTTACGTAGAGGCAACCTATTTGTTTATTGTCTGCGGAGATGTAGAAAAGTCCAAACGAGAGAACCATGAATTTCATAAATATGATAAATCTACGACTAGGACTATGGAACATAAAAGTAGTATACAGAAAAACCCTAATCTGGATACAGATACTCTCCCTGCTACCGACGTATTAGAAGATCTGCAGCAGTGAACTATGTATATCCTTAAGATTTCAAAAATTTGTAAGATTCAACACGTATATTTCCGTGCTCATGGGCAGTAATTTGCAAACTGTCCTATTTTTGATTACTATCTTTTCACACATTAATTTCCACATTTCGTAGCTCTCATCTTAGTAATGCATTTACGAAATTCAAAGTTCTTTCACTATACTGGTGAATGACAATAAAATGTTGAAGACTTGTTATCGCACATTTATCCTAATGAACTCCTGGAGTGCTTCTACTAAAGCATTTAAAGCTTCTGGAAACAAGAGGCATATTGGTGAGAAGTGCGCTTTAGATGCTGGCCTGCTGATAAATCAAATTTTAGCGTGATGCCAAAAACCCAAGGGAGACCGGCAATCTGGTTGTAACTGTTAATGCAATATTTCATACTTTTATTGATCTCACCAATTAGCAGATCAGTTATACAGAATTTGGCCAATCACAGACCGCTTAGAACTTCCTTATGCGTTGATTGATGGCCTGCCTCTTTTCATTTGACACCACCCACATAGGTCGTGGTTTTTGTTGTTTGACAGAAATTTCGCAGTGTTGATCAGTAGCCTGATATTTACCCTGTCCTATATAGCGTCTTTTGTGATGTTAACTTTCCTCAAACTCGTTGTCTCTTTCAGCCCTCACGTGGTGTTTTTTAATTTGGAAATGCAATTAAAAAATTTAGGACTAAGCCTTGACGTGGAGGGGAGCTCAGTACTCAGTGATCCAGATGACCAATGCAGGACACTCTGGTGTTACTGTGGAAAATGTAGTTATCTAGCAACAGTTCACTCGATAAACTTTCAGAAATAGTTTACTGAAAAAAAAAAACAGACAGCCCGGTTTTTTTTTCCACTAAAGTTTTGCCTAGTGGAATGCAAAACCAGGAGTGCCACATTCACCTTCACTAGTTCGCTTTCGCCCATGCCCCATGTAAACACTTCTGACCCAGAAATGTATTGCCGCAAGCATTGCCGGGAAATAGCGGCTGCCAATGTTGCAGAACATGTGGCTGCAATTTATGTAGTCGTAAATGTTGCAGGAGAACGTTCCCCAACCATATTGTCGGCAACAGGCAATATCTATTTCCCGTGTAAACGTACCTTTTGTTTATGCAATGAATTTCTGGATAGAAACGGAGTCCAAACCACCGTTAGGTCTTTGTAAGCTTACAACATGAATCCACAGTGAATGCTGAAAGACAGAGAACCGCATAACAAGCCTCTATCAAAGGGCGCAGTCCGCATGCTTCTAGAGAGAACAGGCAAGTGTCTGTAAGCGTACTGAAGCGCAGGACTCCCGCCCTCTGCTTGCACCGTCTGCGGGGTCGCGAGTTACCGATATTACTGAGCAACTTTCTCGGAACCAGGAACCAGTTGCAAATTGCCTGTCTAAGCAAAGACATCTAGATACAAGGCCTACGCACAGCGGCCATACTGGCACGTGACGTCACAAACAGTTGGCCATATTATCTTTAGTCGGCAGTCCGGTTGGCGTGTATGTTGTGTTGAAAGTCTGTGCCACGTGAAACTGATATAGATTTCATACAGTATTCGCCTACAGTTCTTCGAAATATGAGACACAAGTGTTGCGTTCCCTTTTGCCAGGGAAATTATAAATTCCAAAAAAGGCATGAAAGTGCACATGTTTCGATTTGCAAAATGTGTGAAGTTGAGAAGTCGCTAGATTGCAGCTACTCCCAGACAGGAATTTGTCTCTACGCATCATTCAAGGGTAAGTAAATGACAAAAAATTTATAGCGTGTTATTTGTTTCCATTGCACCAAATTTGCCAATTGTTTTAGAAGCAGTTACGTATCATGTACCAGTATAATTTGTTTCTTAATTCTGGACTATTGCTGCGAGGTTAATACGAAGCTGGCTGTGAAATGTCTCTCATATTTGCAACTATTGTCACATAGAATAGTTATATTAATTAGTGTTTAGTATTCCTTATCATTCCTACCAGATTATTGATTTTGTTTAGTTTTACATATACAGCTATTCGGAAATAATTTCAGTTTGAGTAAGCCAACTTAGAAATTTGTTTCAATGAATTCAGTGTTCGACAGATTAAGCAGAATTTCGAGGTAAGTGCATTGTGATTAAATTAACAGCACTCTGTGACAGGAATTTCAGTCAAGGGTATAGGAGAAACAATCTTTTCATGTTTAAGGTTCTAAAGTTCTGGAGAAACAGGGAAATAAAATATTTTTTTAGGGTTTTTTGATTTATTGAACATTATGTCAGGAGTTGCTCCATTTCGGTGAATGATCTGAGTTTCGTGTGAGGTCAGCAAATTTTGAAGTGGAGAGGAAAATTTACGAAAATAACCGGAGAAACAAAATCTTAAATTCTGTAGGAGCTCCAGTTGCTTTATTTAAAACCGAAAACGTCTGCTTGTTGTTGCATATTCCGATACAGACCTGGCCGTTAGTATGTGACGTCACAAGTGTGCGCGCAGGCCTGTAGTCTAGGTGGTGGTGGTGGTCTAAGGCCCGTTTCACAGTGGGACACTGGTGACGTGTCACCAGCGACGGTCACCGACAGAGATACCGTACATTCGTTTGAACTGGAGCATTCTCACCGGGACACTACACTGCCTCACCGAGCCACTGTGACGCAGCAGTGATTCACCCTCACCACATGTGACGGACAAGGTCACTATGTTCAGCAGTCACCGCCGGACATGCATTAGTATGAACTGGAGAGTTCGTACTCGGACACAGATCACAGACACTGTGCTGCAGATTTGCCAACAGACGGCTGTCAGTTTTTAGACAATGGCGCGAAACATTCATTGTACATTATTCTGTACACATTGTAGCCATGAGTTTAGATTTGATTAATACGAAAGATTTTATAAGTGAAGTAGAAAGTCGTCCTGCTACTTGGGATGTCAAAAGCGATGACTATAGCAACAAAGTGGTCTAAACGAATGATTGGCAAGAAATTATAACGAATGAGATTTTCACTCTGCAGCGGAGTGTGCGCTGATATGAAACTTTCCTGGCAGATTAAAACTGTGTGCCGGACCGAGACTCGAACTCGGGAACTTTGCCTTTCGCGGGCAAGTGCTTGGGTAGCTCAGTTGGTAGACCACTTGCCCGCGAAAGGCAAAGGTCCCAATTATAACGAAGTTTGTGCCTGATTTCAATGAGAAGAGCATAGATTAAAAATAAAAATTGGTATGTTGTGTGTTCTTTTTCAAATTCAATACCTTATTTTTCGGACCATAAAAGACTAGCGAAATTTAGTTGCTCCGCCTGTAAAGGCTAGGAGGGTAGTAACCTTCAAGCACATTTGCATCCCTCACCCCCTTTTCTTTTGCATTTACCAGTATCAAGTGTACCTTTATGCAGTCTTAATGCGATAAGAAGGGACAAAATGGATGAGCGTGGAAGCCATGAACTCACCTCTTTAGGGTGACTGAAGAAGAAATGTAAAAAAATACTTTTATCTCAAAATTTTCATAACAAAATTAAGGGTGCATCTTATCGTCGCCATAAATTCAATTAAAATATTATTGTCAATTCCCCTGATTTCTTCTTTCACTTCTCTTAGCAGTTCATCAAATGAAGTTTGCAGCATTCGAAAATACCGAAAAAACTACTTATCTTGTCTGAGATCGACATAAAGAGTATAAAACAATCCTTTCTCCATCCGATCACGTAGCAGTGGATGTAAGTGTAATGAACGTCTTGTCTTCATTCTCTTCCTCCTCCTCCTCCTCTTGCTTAGGAGTACTAACAAAAGTTCCTCCTCGCTCGAGTCCATTTCACCAACTAATCAGTTCGCAATAACTGCGGTGTCGGACACCAGTGACTCAGGAGTGCTTATCAAAATTACCGGTGAACGTCACTGGTGACCATCACCAGTGTCCCAGTGTGAAACGGGCCTAAGGACTTCCACGGGCAACAGAAGTTTAATTTTTAATACTTCTCGTAATCATTGATCGAATTTAAAACACCGCTCACTCCTTAACAGATATACCCTGAGATGACAAAAACCAGTCTCCCTCTACGATTTTTACCCCGCCACGCTGCCCTAAAATACTAAATTGGTGATCCCTTGATGCCTTAGAACATGTACTACCAACCGATCCCTTCTTCTAGTCAAGTTTTGCCACAAAACTCCTCTTCTCCCCAATTCTATACAATATCTCCTCATTAGTTATGTGATCTACCCATCTAATCTTCAGCATTCTTCTGTAGCACCACATTTCGAATGCTGCTATTCTCTTCTTGTCCAAACTATTTATCGTCCATGTTTCACTTCCATACATGGCTACACTCCATACAAATACTTTCAGAAACGACTTCCTGACATTTAAATCTATACTCGATGTTAACAAATTTCTCTTCTTCAGAAACGCTTTCCTTACCATTGCCAGTCTACATTTTATATCCTCTCTACTTCGACCATCATCAGTTATTTTGCTCCCCAAATAGCAAAACTCATTTACTTCTTTAAGCGTCTCATTTCCTAATCTAATTCCCGCAGCATCACCCGATTTAATTCGACTACATTCCATTATCCTCGTTTTGCTTTTGTTGATGTTCATCTTATATACTCCTTTTAAGACACTGTCCCTTCCGTTCAACTGCTCTTCCAAGCCTGCTTAGTGTCTCTGACAACATCTTTCAAATGAGTTGGGGTGTACTTGCAGGCCAGGAGGTTGTAGAAACCCTGCTTCCAGAGACGTATAGGAGCAAATGGGTCCCCGTACGATAACGAAGATACACAGTACTGTCACAAAAGGAGAAACGACCACTGTCCGGAAACAGCTGGAAGTAGTGGTCGACACGATTGAGCGGCTTGACGCTACTACTCTAAGCTGTAACGACGTTTGGGCACCAGTGGAGGAAGCTGTGACACTTCTGTTGCCGTTAGAATCCCCTAAAAAAGAGGAGGGCGAAAGGTGGAACTTGCCCCTTACGCCTATGTTACAGGTAGAGGTGCTACCTATTATTGATAACACAGGCAGCACGGTGTAATCTGTTGGGTCAGATGCCGATCTTCGTGTCAAGCCCAGATAAGTGAAGAAAGTTCCAATGCTAGGCAGGTGATGGAGCTCATGACAAACAGCAGGCAAGTTCTAGAAAACGGGACCGAGCGAGGTGGCGCAGTGGTTAGCACACTGGACTCGCATTCGGTAGGACGACGGTTCAATCCCGTCTCCAGCCATCCTGATTTAGGTTTTCCGTGATTTCCCTAAATCGCTTCAGGCAAATGCCGGGATGGTTCCTTTGAAAGGGCACGGCCGATTTCCTTCCCCATCCTTCCCTAATCCGAGCTTGCGCTCCGTCTCTAATGACCTCGTTGTCGACGGGACGTTAAACAACACTAACCTAACCTAAACTAGAAAACGGCCCATGTGCACTGGGTAGGTTTACCGGATAGGTATAAAAGGGCAGTCCATTGACGGAGCTGTCATTCGAACTAAAGTGATTCAATCCGACGTCATTATGGCTGCAAGACTGGAATTAACAGACTTTGAATGCGGAATGGTGGTTGAAGCCAGATGCATGGGACGTTCCATTTCGGAAATCGTTAGGAAATTTAATATTCGAAGAGCCACAGAGTACCGAAATTACAAACAGCCGTTGCAGTGGTCGACGGCCTTCACTTTACGACCGAGAGCAGCGGCGTTTGTGTGGAGCTGTCAGTACTAACAGACAAGCAACATTGCATGAAATAATCGCAGAAATCAAAGTGGGACATACGTCGAAAGTATTCGTTATGACAATGCGGCTAAATATATCTTTAATGGGCTATGGCAGCGGACGACCGACTGGAGTGCCTTTGCTAACACCACAACATCGCCTGCAGCGGCTCTCCTGCGATCGTGACGATGCCGGTTGGACCCTAGATGACGGGTAAACGGTTGCCCCGTCAGATGAGTCCCAATTTCAGTTGGTGCGAGGTGATGGTAGGTTCGAATGTGACGCAGAACCGACGAACCTATGGAGCCAAGTTGTCAACAAGGCACTGTGCAAGCTGGTGGTGGCTCCATGATGGTGTTTACATGGAGTGGCCTGGGTCCTCTGGTCAAACTGAACCGATCATCGATTGGAAATGGTTATATTCAGCTACTTGGAGTCCATTTGCAGCCATTCGTGACTCCATGTTTCCAAACAACGATGGAATTTTTATGGATGACAATACGCCGTGTCACTGTTTCACAGTTGTTCGCGATTGGTTTGAAGAACATTCTGAACAATTTCAAATCGCCTTACATTAATCCCATCGAACATCTATGGGATATAATAGAGGGGTCAGCTCGTGCGCAAAATCCTGCACCAGCAAAACTTTCGAAATTATGGGCGGCTAAAGAGACAGCATGGCTCATTATTTCTGCAGTGGACTTCCAATTACTTGTCAAGTCCATGCCACGTTCAGTTGCTGCAGTACGCCAGGCGAAAGGAGGTCAGACATGATGTTAGTATGTATCCTATGAGTTTTGTTACTTCAGTGTATGTGTAACACGTGACGGATGGTCTATAAATAATAATAATAATAATAATAATAATAATAATAATAAGAATAAACCCAGTGGAGGCCCGGGAAAAGAATAGGCCTCCGGTATGTTCTGCCAGTCGTAAAAGGCGACGAAAAGAACAAACCACTAATAGGGCTAACCCCCCTTATAGTGTGATTAGTTGGTTCAGGACAGAACTAAAGAAGCCTCGGACAAGCGCCGTCATGGTCGGGGACGACGCTTGAACCCTACGCCCGCCCACAATGGTAACGACACTGCTAGCCAACTGGAAATTGATTTAAATCCAAATAGAGGTGTTTTGCAGGATATGCTTCCTGCAACCACCCTAGAAGGAAAACAAAGACAGAGGATGAGATGGTCAGATGAAGTTAATCGACACCTCATGTTCTGTTATTACCAAGCAACAAACCTAGGGACCAACACAACTGGATACAGATCACAAGTATACACAACATTTATTACCAGATACCCAGAATTAAAATTTTTAACAGAACAACGACTAGCTGATCAGATCCGTGTAATAATCAAAAATAACAGGATACCCCAGTCAGAATTTGAAAAATCAAACAACAAGTACAACAAATACTGGAACAAAATAATGTGCAATCAGAAGAAGAAAAAAATACACTAAGGGACTCAAACATCCCAGAGCAAACAAACAGAGAACAACACGCATCAATTAAACAATCAGAGGAAAACGAAATCTTAAGACAGCCACCAGAACAAGCACATATAGAACTCGAAGTAACACACATGTTAGATATAGAAGAAAAATTTCAGCTGACATATATAGAATACAAAGACACAAATACAGACATTAGACCATTCTTGCATAGACCGCCAAATAACCCACAAGTCGAAACAACAATAAAAACTATCAACACAATCATACACAACAAAATAAATGAAAACACAACTATGGAAGAGTTACAACTACTGGTTTATATAGGACCACTCACTACACTAAATACACACACTAGGCAGAGATCAGAACCAACCAACACACAGAAGAAACCCACAAAACCAGCATGGCAACACAGGCTACAGATCAGATCAGAATAGAAAAACTGAGAAAAGACATCGGACAGCTAACACAATTTATAAGAAATGAAATGTCGGAAAAAAAAAACGAAAAAGGTTAGGTAAAATCTCACAACAAGATGCGATAGAGCAATTACATGAAAAGAAGCAGAAATTACAAGCGTTGGCCAAACGACTTAGAAGATACAAAAAGAGTGAAAATAGAAGGAAACAAAACCAAACATTCAACACAAACCAAAAGAAATTTTACCAGAAAATAGATAACACACACATTAAAATAGACAATCCACCACACATAACAGACATGGAACACTTCTGGAGCAACATATGGTCAAACCCGGTACAACACAACAGGCACGCACGGTGGATACAAGCAGAAAAAGACACATACAAGATGATACCACAAATTCCTGAAGTGATAATTTTGCAACATGAAGTCACCCAAGCAATTAATTCTACTCACAATTGGAAAGCCCCTGGAAAAGATAAAATAGCAAATTTCTGGCTAAAGAAGTTCATCTCAACACATTCACATCTAACTAAATTATTTAACAGTTACATTGCAGACCCATACACATTCCCTGATACCCTTACACATGGAATAACTTATCTGAAACCTAAAGATCAAGCAGACACAGCAAACCCAGTTAAATATCGCCCCATAACATGCCTACCAACAATATACAAAATATTAACTTCAGTCATTACACAGAAATTAATGACACATACGACACAGAACAAAATTATAAACGAAGAACAAAATGTCTGTTGCAAAGGAGCACGAGGATGCAAAGAGCAGCTGATAATAGATGCAGAGGTGACATATCAAGCTAAAACTAAACAAAGGTCGCTACACTACGCATACATTGATTACCAAAAAGCTTTTGATAGTGTACCCCACTCATGGTTACTGCAAATATTGGAAATATATAAAGTAGATCCTAAATTGATACAGTTCCTAAACATAGTAATGAAAAATTGGAAAACCACACTTAATATCCAAACAAAATCAAATAATATCACGTCACAGCCAATACAGATTAAGCGTGGAATATACCAAGGAGACTCATTAAGTCCTTTCTGGTTCTGCCTTGCTCTGAACCCACCATCCAACATGCTAAATAATACAAATTATGGATACAATATTACTGGAACATACCCACACAAAATCACACATTTGCTATACATGGATGATCTAAAACTACTGGCAGCAACAAATCAACAACTCAACCAATTACTAAAGATAACAGAAGTATTCAGCAATGATATAAATATGGCTTTTGGAACAGACAAATGTAAGAAAAATAGCATAGTCAAGGGAAAACACACTAAACAAGAAGATTACACATTGGATAACCACAGCGACTGCATAGAAGCGATGGAATAAACAGATGCCTATAAATATCTAGGATACAGACAAAAAATAGGAATAGATAATACGAATATTAAAGAAGAACTGAAAGAAAAATATGGACGAAGACTAACAAAAATACTGAAAACAGAATTGACTGCAAGAAACAAGACAAAAGCTATAAATACTTATGCTATACCAATATTGACCTATTCATTTTCAGTAGTGAAATGGAGTAACACAGACGTAGAAGCACTCAATACACTTACAAGATCACAATGCCACAAATATAGAATACATCACATACATTCAGCAACAGAAAGATTCACATTAAGCAGAAAGGAAGGAGGAAGGGGATTTATCGGCATAAACAACCTATATTATGGACAGGTAGACAATTTAAGAAAATTCTTTATAGGACGAGCAGAAACTAGCAAAATACACAAAGCAATCACTCATATAAATACATCGGCTACACCACTACAATTTCATAACCACATCTACAACCCTTTAGACCACATAACATCAACAGATACGAAGAAAGTAAATTGGAAAAAGAAAACACTTCATGGCAAGCACCCGTATCATTTAACACAGCCACACATCGATCTAGACGCATCCAACACATGGCTAAGAAAAGGCAATATATACAGTGAGACAGAAGGATTCACGATTGCAATACAGGATCAAACAATAAACACCAGATATTACAGCAAGCATATTATTAAAGATCCCAATACAACAACAGATAAATGCAGACTTTGCAAACAACAAATAGAAACAGTAGATCACATCACAAGCGGATGTATAATACTAGCAAATACAGAATACCCCAGAAGACATGACAATGTCGCAAAAATAATACATCAACAGCTTGCCTTACAACATAAACTTATAAAACAACACGTTCCCACATACAAGTATGCACCACAAAATGTACTGGAGAATGATGAATACAAATTATACTGGAACAGAACCATTATAACAGATAAAACAACACCACATAACAAACCTGACATCATACTCACCAATAAAAAGAAGAAATTAACACAACTAATCGAAATATCCATACCGAATACAACAAATATACAAAAGAAAACAGGAGAAAAAATTGAAAAATACATCCAACTGGCTGAGGAAGTCAAGGACATGTGGCATCAGGATAAAGTTGACATTATACCAATTATACTATCAACTACAGGAGTCATACCACACAATATTTACCAGTACATCAATGCAATACAGCTACATCCAAACTTATATATACAACTACAGAAATCCGTAATTATTGATACATGTTCAGTTACCCGAAAGTTCCTAAATGCAATATAACATATACCATACAGTTAAAAGGAAGTCACGCTTGATCAAGGTCCGCGTCACTTTCCATTTTTGACCAGACATAACGTCTGAGAAAAGAAAGAAATAATAATAATAATGTGCGGACAAGGGAAAGCTTCCTAGATATAGGTGGTACTGGGGAAATGAAATACCCAGGGCGGACGAAAAACCAATAAACCCAGTGGTGTCTGTGCAGCATCTGGCGGCCAGTGGCCAGCGTCTGTTCCTCTAGTTGAGGCGGCTGCACAAAATCTTCTAGAACTCAAAAATCGAGCCGTATACCTGTGGTCTCAACAGAGATCACCACAAAAACTAAAATTCAACTTGAACGCATGATGGAAAAGACGACCACAGAGTCACTACCCCAGGCACCAGTCGATAGACTGGATTCACCTGATCATCGGATTCTGGGGGATCAGGGACACCATGCGGAGAAGAATCGGAGCTTCTCAAAAACTCCTCACACTCTCAAACCGAAACGTAAAAATTTTTATTGGTACAATTAATGTGAACACCCTCACTAAAACAGGCAAATTAAAGCAACTTACCAACGCAATGGGAAAATTTAACCTGAAAATCACTGCACTGCAAGAGACAAGATTCACAGATGAAGGACACTTTAACACAGAGAATTACAGGATCTACAAGGGCAAACCTGCCATAAAAGTAAGACACAAACCACCACTGTTCGGAACAGGATTCGCCGTACACACTTCCGTACTCGACTCAGTTATTGACTTCACGTCTCCCAATGAAAGAGTCTCCCTGTTATCAGTAAAATCAGCTATTAAAGCATACACTCTGATCAATGTGCACGTCCCCACAAATCACCACAGCAAAATCTACCCTGACACAGTGGACAATTTCTGGGAAACATAAGAAGAAAAAACAAATAAAATACCTAGGAAACATGTGAAAATCTTAGTAGGCGATTTTAACGCACAACTAGGGAAGGAAAAAACATTCAGTGATACCACTGGACCCCACACCAAACGCAAACGTACCAACAAGAATGGTGAAAAACTAATCGACTTCTGCAGAAACTTTGGACTTAAAATAATGAGTACCCAGTTTCAAAAACCTGCACATAAATTAACCACATGGAGACCACCCTGTCTTAGACAGGGTGAATACTAAATAGACCATGTCGCAATTTCCAAAGAAAACATAAAAGAAATTCAAAACATCAGAACCCGCAAAGGTGTCTTTGAATCAGATCATCATCCTCTCCAAATAAAAACAAAATTCCAACCCAACAGAATGCTAAAAAGGCCACCCAAAAGTACCAAACAGATCCGGAATATCTGCAAATCAACAAAGAAAAATTCATCATGCAAATTAATCAGGAAAAATCAATAGACTGGAAGAAACTAACAGAGAAAATTCAGGAAGCCCTCAAATTAGGACAACCCCCTCGCAACAGGAAACATCGCTGGTGGAATGCAACCTGTGATGAGGCAGTCGACAACCGAATAACTGCTTGGAAAAAAATTTAGCAGTCACAAAACTGAAGAAAACTGGGAGAACTTTCTTAAAACTCAAAAACAGACCTCAAAAATAATTAGAAAAGAAAAACGGGGATATGACAACAACAGACTCTATGAAATCCAGCAGGATTTCATCAAAAATAATACAAGAAATTTTTATAAGACTTTCAGAGAAAACTTACAGGGATACCAAGCGCCTAGCTTGTGCTTCAAGAAACCCGATGGCTCTTCGGAAACCAACACGAAAAATAACTGCAAAATCTTAGCCCAATATTTCAGTTCCCTCCTCAACTCCGAACCACCCCAAGAAAAACTTGTCTTCTCTTCTCCAGTATTCACACACCCAGACTCACATGCCCCGGATCTTGAAGAAATTATGGAGATAGTCAAGCAGTTGAAAAATAACAAAGCACGTGGAGAAGATGGGATCATTGCTGAGTTCTGGAAACTAAACGATCCTACACTTATGCAGCAATTACACCATATAATGTCAGACATATGGATAACGGAGCAGATACCAGAGGACTGGAAAAGTGCTCTAATTCACCCGCTACACAAAAAGGGCGACAAGACAGACATGAACAATTACAGAGGAATTTCCCTGCTCCCAGTCGCTTACAAAATGCTTTCCAAAGCGCTTTTAAACAGGATAGAATCCCAAGCAGATACACTAATTGGTGAATACCAGGCCGGATTCAGAAAAGGACGCTCATGTGCGGAACAGATCTGGTACTTAAAGACAATATTACAAATGAGGAAATGCAGAAACACAGTAGTTACATTCATCGACTTCAGGAAAGCATATGACTCAGTGGACCGTGGAACCCTGTTTAAAATCACGGAAGAATTTGGGATCGACCGAAAGACACGAAAGATCACAGAACAGACACTTACAGGAACAACGGCCAAAGTGAAATTAATGGGCGAAGTACCACAACCCTTCGAAATCAAATCTGGAGTCCGACAGGGGGACGGACTATCCCCAATCCTTTTCAATATTGTTCTAGAAAAGATAATCAGGGAATGGGAACCTCACGTAAAGGGTATCCAAATTGGAATCAAGAAAGAGAACCGAATTAAAGTCAAGTGCCTTGCTTTCGCTTACGATATTGCAATTATCACGAATAACAGAACAGAAGCGATTCACGCAGTGGAAAAACTACATGAAATTTCACAAAAAACCTGACTACAGAAATCTTATGAAAAAACCCAATTTATGGAAAGGCAGCCAGAAAATAAATCCCCTTTAATAACGAAATATGGTAAAATTGCACAAGTCTGCCATTTTAAATACCTCGGTGAAACTATACAGTCCTCAGGATTAAACCGAATTGCCAATGAACAAAGAATCACCAAGCTCCAGAAGACCTACAAGCTAACATGGACGCATTACAACAAGAAGTGCATTTCGACAGACGCAAAATTAAGGCACTATACAACAGTGACTCTTCCAGAAGCAATCTATGCAGCTGAAACAATGGTGATTGATGGTCATTCAAAAATTAAGGAAATAGAAAAGCAGGAAAGAAAAATTCTCAGGAAGATTTACGATCCAATCAACAAAAATGGCATTTGGATGAAGAGACCACAAAAACGAACTCTATAAAAAGATCAACATAGTAACAGATGAAATCAGAAAGCGCCGAGCCAAATTTTATACACACATCTACAGGATGGAAGACTCCAGAACAGCAAAGAAATTATTCAATATTATAACAAGGAGTAAATGTGGCACAGAATGGCTGAAAGAAGTCCAGAGGGATCTACAGCAGATCAACATCAAAAATCTCGAAGATCGCACCGAGTGCCGGCATAAAATCACAAGTGTGAAGTTTGGGGAAAGAACATCGCGTCAGCCTGGTAAAAAATAGACAGAGAAACGGAAGAAGGAGCATTCTGAGAGGATGAGGTGGTTTTGAGAAGCAAAGAAGAAAAACATCCGAAGATGAAATTATGAATTCAAGTTCAATCGCTCTCCTAAAGGGAAACAATCGTTATAATAATAATAATAATAATAATAATAATTATTATTATTATTATTATTCCTTTCTTTTCTCAGACGTTATGTCTGGTTGAAAATGGAAAGTGACGCGGACCTTGATTAAGCGTGACTTCCTTTTAACTGTACGGTATATGTTATATTGCATTTAGGAACTTTCGGGTAATTGAATATGTATCAATAATTACGGATTTCTGTAGTTGCATATATAAGTTTGGATGTAGCTGTATTGCATTTATGTACTGGTAAATATTGTGTGGTATGACTCCTGTAGTTGATAGTATAATTGGTATAATGTCAACTTTATCCTGATGCCACATGTCCTTGACTTCCTCAGCCAGTTGGATGTATTTTCCAATTTTTTCTCCTGTTTTCTTTTGTATATTTGTTGTATTTGGAAGGGATATTTCGATTAGTTGTGTTAATTTCTTCTTTTTATTGGTGAGTATGATGTCAGGTTTGTTATGTGGTGTTGTTTTATCTGTTATAATGGTTCTGTTCCAGTGTAATTTGTATTCATCATTCTCCAGTACATTTTGTGGTGCATACTTGTATGTGGGAACGTGTTATTTTATAAGTTTATGTTGTAAGGCAAGCTGTTGATGTATTACTTTTGCTACATTGTCATGTCTTCTAGGGTATTCTGCATTTGCTAGTATTGTACATCCGCTTGTGATGTGATCTACTGTTTCTATTTGTTGTTCGCAAAGTCTGCATATATCTGTTGTGGTATTGGGACCTTTAACAATATGCTTGCTGTAATATCTGGTGTTTATTGTTTGATCCTGTATTGCAATCATGAATCCTTCCGTCTCACTGTATATATTGCCTTTTCTTAGCCATGTGTTGGATGCGTCTTGATCGATGTGTGGCTGTGTTAGATGATACGGGTGCTTGCCATGTAGTGTTTTCTTTTTCCAATTTACTTTCTTCGTATCTGTTGATGTTATGTGGTCTAAAGGGTTGTAGAGGTGGTTATGAAATTGTAGTGGTGTAGCCGATGTATTTATATGAGTGATTGCTTTGTGTATTTTGCTAGTTTCTGCTCGTCCTATAAAGAATTTTCTTTAATTGTCTACCTGTCCATAATATAGGTTGTTTATGCCGATAAATCCCCTTCCTCCTTCCTTTCTGCTTAATGTGAATCTTTCTGTTGCTGAATGTATGTGATGTATTCTATATTTGTGGCATTGTGATCGTGTGAGTGTATTGAGTGCTTCTACGTCTGTGTTACTCCATTTCACAACTCCAAATGAGTAGGTCAGTGTTGGTATAGCACAAGTATTTATAGCTTTTGTCTTCTTTCTTGCTGTCAATTCTGTTCTCAGTATTTTTGTTAGTCTTTGTCTATATTTTTCTTTCAGTTCTTCTTTAATATTTGTATTATCTATTCCTATTTTTTGTCTGTATCCTAGATATTTATAGGCATCTGTTTTTTCCATCGCTTCTATGCAGTCGCTGTGGTTATCCAATATGTAATCTTCTTGTTTAGTGTGTTTTCCCTTGACTATGCTATTTTTCTTACATTTGTCTGTTCCAAAAGCCATATTTATATCATTGCTGAATACTTCTGTTATCTTTAGTAATTGGTTGAGTTGTTGATTTGTTGCTGCCAGTAGTTTTAGATCATCCATGTATAGCAAATGTGTGATTTTGTGTGGGTATGTTCCAGTAATATTGTATCCATAATTTGTATTATTTAGCATGTTGGATAGTGGGTTCAGAGCAAGGCAGAACCAGAAAGGACTTAATGAGTCTCCTTGGTATATTCCACGCTTAATCTGTATTGGCTGTGATGTGATATTATTTGATTTTGTTTGGATATTAAGTGTGGTTTTCCAATTTTTCATTACTATGTTTAGGAACTGTTTCAATTTAGGATCTACTTTGTATATTTCCAATATTTGTAGTAACCATGAGTGGGGTACACTATCAAAAGCTTTTTGGTAATCAATGTATGCGTAGTGTAGCGACCTTTGTTTAGTTTTAGCTTGATATGTCACCTCTGCATCTATTATCAGCTGCTCTTTACATCCTCGTGCTCCATGGCAACAGACATTTTGTTCTTCATTTATAATTTTGTTCTGTGTTGTATGTGTCATTAATTTCTGTGTAATGACTGAAGTTAATATTTTGTATATTGTTGGTAGGCATGTTATGGGGCGATATTTAACTGGGTTTGCTGTGTCTGCTTGATCTTTAGGTTTCAGATAAGTTATTCCATGTGTAAGGGTATCAGGGAATGTGTATGGGTCGGCAATGTAACTGTTAAATAATTTAGTTAGATGTGAATGTGTTGAGATGAACTTCTTTAGCCAGAAATTTGCTATTTTATCTTTTCCAGGGGCTTTCCAATTGTGAGTAGAATTAATTGCTTGGGTGACTTCATGTTGCAAAATTATCACTTCAGGCATTTGTGGTATCATCTTGTATGTGTCTGTTTCTGCTTGTATCCACCGTGCGTGCCTGTTGTGTTGTACCGGGTTTGACCATATGTTGCTCCAGAAGTGTTCCATGTCTGTTATGTGTGGTGGATTGTCTATTTTAATGTGTGTGTTATCTATTGTCTGGTAAAATTTCTTTTGGTTTGTGTTGAATGTTTGGTTTTGTTTCCTTCTATTTTCACTCTTTTTGTATCTTCTAAGTCGTTTGGCCAACGCTTGTAATTTCTGCTTCTTTTCATGTAATTGCTCTATCGCATCTTGTTGTGAGATTTTACCTAACCTTTTTCGTTTTTTTTCCGACATTTCATTTCTTATAAATTGTGTTAGCTGTCCGATGTCTTTTCTCAGTTTTTCTATTCTGATCTGATCTGTAGCCTGTGTTGCCATGCTGGTTTTGTGGGTTTCTTCTGTGTGTTGGTTGGTTCTGATCTCTGCCTAGTGTGTATATTTAGTGTAGTGAGTGGTCCTATATAAACCAGTAGTTGTAACTCTTCCATAGTTGTGTTTTCATTTATTTTGTTGTGTATGATTGTGTTGATAGTTTTTATTGTTGTTTCGACTTGTGGGTTATTTGGCGGTCTATGCAAGAATGGTCTAATGTCTGTATTTGTGTCTTTGTATTCTATATATGTCAGCTGAAATTTTTCTTCTATATCTAACATGTGTGTTACTTCGAGTTCTATATGTGCTTGTTCTGGTGGCTGTCTTAAGATTTCGTTTTCCTCTGATTGTTTAATTGATGCGTGTTGTTCTTTGTTTGTTTGCTCTGGGATGTTTGAGTCCATTACTGTATTTTCTTCTTCTTCTTCTTCTTCTTCTTCTTCTTCTTCTTCTTCTGATTGCACATTATTTTGTTCCAGTATTTGTTGTACTTGTTGTTTGATTTTTCAAATTCTGACTGGGGTATCCTGTTATTTTTTATTATTACACGGATCTGATCAGCTAGTCGTTGTTATTATTATTATTATTATTTAAACACGAATGACTATGCAATTTCATAGAAAATTAATAACAGAAACATCAATACATTTATTGTTTGATTATCTTCCTGAAACGCCATCGATTCTCATATGTGAATCTACTAAACAATTAACTACCTGCTTGGCGTATATTTTCATGAATGTACCTTGATAATTACTTCATTGTTATTAAATAATTGACACTCATTAAAAGAATATCATCAAATAACTGTTTTAGTGCTTATGTAGAAGCTGATAATATTGTGTTTATAAACGCATGAAATTTTATGATTCAGTGACATTACTGGCAAACGGGCAAGTTACTACGATTACGAACGTACCTGATGAAAGAAAACGATAGGAGTAACTTATCATAATTTCATCCCATATTAATTTTGAAATGTTTTCGTATGTTGCAAAGATATGTTAGAGACGACGCAAATTGTATTTATTTCCATATGACCAAAAAATTGGTTCAAATAGCTCTGAGCACTATGGGACTTAATATCTGAGGTCATGAGTCCCCTAGAACGTAGAACTACTTAAACCTAAATAACCTAAGGACATCACAAACATCCATGCCCGAGGCAGGATTCGAACCTGCGACCGTAGCGGTCGCGCGGTTCCAGACTGAAGCGCGTACACCGGCCGGCTCCCACATGACCAAGTTTGACACATATTACATGATTTATATCGTTAGAATCTGCATCTCTTGGTGCATATTTTAGTGGTTTTAGTTTTTCTGTAGGAGGTAAGAAATAAATATTGTAATAAAAACGCTATTGTGGTAAGAATAGGACTGTGCTGCCTGATTGGAAGAAACGACCAGCAAGAGTAGGATTATAGAAATTTATCAACTATCAATTCTGAGATGTTTTGATTGCCATAATAAAATGGTGCAGTCTACGTCCTTGTGACCAGATATGACATATGCATAAGAGGAAACCTGTGCAGTGAGTACAAGGTGAGTAAGGCCGCCGCAATTGAGAGATCAGTTAGATGCAGAGTGTAGGTGGGCAAGACAGTCGTCGGTAGGTTAAACAGTCTGAGGACGCCTACACTCAGTGGGTACGATGGCACTATGACCGTCAGAAGGGTGTACGACGGAAAGACTGCGGCGTGCAGTAGGCCCAGTGGCAGAATGGAGCGTTGGGCGGGGGTGTACTGGCAGAGGAAACTCACGCACAACGGAAACGGGACAAGAAGATGTCTGATGACAGTACGGCCTGATAAGAGCGAGACGCAGTTACTACGTGTACAGCACGGCTGTCTGAAGAGTGCACGACCAGTAAACATTGAGTCAATCCACGTGTAAGAGAAGCAGAACCGTGGAAATAATGAGCGAGTGGCAGTAAGTACAAGCGCAGGACGGACGCCAGAACGGAGAAGATGACGACACGCACGTAGTGCGAGGGGAAGGGGCACCTCTGAACCGAGTACGGACTGAAGACAGCTAATTAAGTACAAGGGCAGGACAGCCTTCACAATCGTACGTGAACATACAGAGCGAGTACGAGTGCAGAACGCCACCTGACTGGGAGTATTACAAGAGCACAGATGGATCCATCTAGTACGAGGGATCGGTAATCGGTCAGAGGACACAGATGTAGAGACCAGGTAATCAAGGCCGAAGTCAAAGGGAGGGCAGTTGGAAGACACTGTGACCTAACGACGGCCGTCACAAAGGAGTGCGGCTAGAGTGACGCGAAGTTCAGTGACTACGAGAACAGCACGTCCGTGTATTGTACGGTGACTTATATGGCACTTCCTGGCGGATTAAAACTGTGTGCCGGACCGAGACTCGAACTAGGGACCTTTGCCTTTCGTGTGCAAGTGCTCTACCAACCGAGCTACCAAGGCTGTGGCTAAGCCATGTCTCCACAATATCCTTTCTTTCAGGAGTGCTAGTTCTGCAAGGTTCGCAGGAGAGCTTTGGAAGGTAGGAGACGAGGTACTGGCAGAAGTAACGCTGTGAGGAAGGGGCGTGAGTCGTACTTGGGTAGCTCAGTTGGTAGAGCACTTGCGCGCGAAAAGCAACGGTCCGGAGTTAAAGTCTCGGTCCGGCACACAGTTTTAATCCGCCAGGAAGTTTCATATCAGCGCACACTCCGCTGCAGAGTGAAACATCTCATTCTGACTTATATGGCAGTTTTCTAAACTTCTCTTAAATTTTTCTTGGGGTACCCCCAGTTCGGTTCTATTCCATGTAAAAATGAGTATCGTGAAAGTTGGGCTGAATAGTACAAGGAGAAAGGTTACCCCACAGCCTTCAAAACCAGAACATTCATAAAAACGAGGAAATCAGTTTGTAATATTTCTGGCTTAGTCAGCCATCATATTAGGCTCCAAGAAGCTGTTCCCAGAGCAGTGGAGATGCAAGAAGTATATAGATGACGAAATGTGGTGTGAGGTACCTGTGACAGATGGTAGATTCGGTACCATTCCCGTGAGAAAGACCGCCTGCATAATGCTACTGCTCTGTGATTGGCTGCTGTGTTCGGAACAAGGGCGCCAAAAGGTTAAAGTATAGTTATTATTATTAGTTAAACTACTCATTGGAATGACTTCACTTTTTAATATAAACATCTCTCAACAGCTGACTATCAGTCAGTCATTTTATAATCATTAAAAACAATTTAAATCAAAAACGAAAGACTGACGAAATTGCAGACGAAGCACTCCTTTTCTGGTATGTCGCGCGAAGTGTTTCGGGCTGTTCCTCACTCTGGGTTAGGCAGTCGAGAAGAACAGACATGTTGTCTGTCGTAGGATGTTTTTCCAACTTTTATTTAAGTTCCCGTTCGTCACTCTGGATTAGGCAGTCGAGAAGAACAGTCATGTTGTCTGTGGCAGGACGCGTTTGCCAGTATTCAGTATTAAAAGATTAACTCCGGTAGTCATGAGGCACAGACACGTGCCACAAATAGTGTAAAGATACATTTTCGTAAATATTGTGTTTGATCATGTACTTTGCTGTATAAGAAGGTGTTGTATTAAGATCATGTAGTCTTCTCGTGTGGCTATATTAAAATACGCGAGTGGCATCCCAAAGAAGTGATACATTATTTCAGAACAGAACCTCGGTAAAAGTCAGTTTCAGCCTCAAGATACAGAACCTACGACCTGCGTGCTGTTTTCTGAGCTGGGACATCAACTTGAAGACAACAGCTTAGTGAACTATAACAGAACCTTTGTAAGCCACACAGTGCAGTGGAAACAACTAGGCGCCTCACGTGTACTGCATGCACAGAACAAATGTGCTCAGTGACACGTCAGCTGCAGTAATGCAGACGAGGTAAAGGAGGATGATCGTTATTAACACCAACAATCAACTCATTCTTCCTTTCTTGCCGTAAGTTTCGAAAAATTTTATTGCAGCATGATTGGATCATTCTGTGCCAAATGTAACTAGGCTTCAGTTTCCTTAAGTGAATGCGTTAGTACACTGCTCACTCAAACCATCCTCATTTAGGTTTTCCGTTCAAAATGGTTCAAATGGCTCTGAGCACTATGGGACTCAACTTCTGAGGTCATAAGTCCCCTAGAACTTAGAACTACTTAAACCTAACTAACCTAAGGACAACACACACATCCATGCCCGAGGCAGGATTCGAACCTGCGACCGTAGCGGTCGCGCGGTTCCAGACTGTAGCGCCAGAACCGCTCGGCCACCAACGGCCGGCTGGTTTTCCGTGATTTACCTAAATCGAGTAGGGCAAATGCCGGGAGGGTTGCTTTGAAAGGGCACGGTCGACTACCTTCCCCATCCTTCCCTAATACGATGGGGCCAATGACCTTGCTGTTTGGTTCCCTCCCCCAAATCAACAAACCAACACAGCTCACACTGGTCGGATGACCAACATAGGGACAGGGCGGGACGAACTGTGCTGCTGTTATTTACAAACCGCATGGATGAACTCTGCAGCCTATCAGGTCAGAGGGACAGCACAAGTCGTAGCAAGTATAATGTTCCTTTGCGGAAGATAATTGGAAATAAACCGAATCCTGTCAAGCAATTTGGTGGTATAAGTTAAATGTACATCAGCATACCACACTAGCTAGAAGGTAAATTATGATTTGAGGGGAAGTGCATGAATTCTCAGACAAGAGCCGAATAATTGCTTATCAATACTGGAAGATTTTAGCAACTGTAAGTCCAACTAAAAAAGAAAAAGGAAAAAAAGGAACGAAAAAGAAAATAAATTCCGGTGGTCGTAGTAGGTTCAAAAGCGAAATTATACAGATTTTTTTTCAAAAATTTAAGGACACAGCACATGTTAATCCTTAGATGATCATTACTACTGAAGAAGCTAGCCACTTTATCATCAACCAGTGGTTGCGAGGAGAATCAGAGTTTCAGTGCTTTGCAGTTACGTGAGAAGGGGAGCTTCTGAGCGAGCAGAGGCTGCCGTGAAGAAGCGAGAGTTGAGAGACAATGAAATCAACAACTCAGTAAATTATGTATTAATTAATCATAGTATACATTTTCCACGTAAATGTGTTTAAAAATAAAAGAAAAGAAAAATCCACTACTCACTCAATTCTGATAATTTTATGTACATTTCGATAATTTAACTTAGAAGGGAATTGCAATCTTTTTTTCCGACGTTCCATCTCGTGGAGTATCTTCCCGTTCTTCAGGACTACCCACCACTCCAGGTGGATAGAGGAAGCAGTTTGTGGCTTCAAAATGTTTGTGTTCATCATAAGTTTGACTTATTTCTTTACTGCTTATTAAGCCTGACCAGATTAGGATCTTAAGGCCCTCGCACACATCTGACCATAACCAACACATACAAAAGATATTACAAAACTTCCCGAAAGAGAAGAATTATATAGATTTTATTAGCGCATTTGAAGCCATGCTTATTATTGAATGAAGCCGAATGGGTGAAGGAAGAGAAGACTGAAGTGACAGTGGCAGTGGGTGTGAGAAAAGAATAGGATATAAAATAGACAACTTTACCGATAAACGGTAGGGACAAGTTCTGAGGGAGGGGGACTGATGAGAATGAGCGGCCCAGAATGTGGAAGAGATGGCTATTGTAATAGAGGATGGACCATTAGCTCCCTTTTGAAGTGTGGAAGGAATTTAGTTTCTCTGATATTTTGAGGAAGACTGTTCCAAAGTGTGTTCCCTATACAGAAAATGATTTGAAAACCATGGCAGTGCAGTGTGATGGTACAGACTGAATTTTACTTTGTCGGGAACGAGTATTTCTGCGGTACTCTTCAGACAGTAGAGTAAAAGTTGAAGACATACAAGGAGGAGTGCAATGATTAAGAAAACGCGGTAGCAAACAGGGTATGATGGTCTCTACACATATCGGCACGTAGCCAATGCAGCTGTTCGTAGGTTGCTGCGATATGGTCGAAAAAGCCAATGTCGCAAGTGCATCGTACACAAGCATTCATCGCCAGTTCCAATCTGTGTGAGCTTTCGTACTTAATTCCTTGGAGAATAGTATCATATAAGTATTGCCCCTACGAGCTTCTTTTTAAGCTCGAAAGAAAATCCTTTTTTTATTTTTCTGTAGTGAGTGAAGTGACCGATACCGGCCTACGAACTGCAGTTGTGTTTTGAGCCCAGCCTAAAAGATGGTCCAGAATTCTCCCCAAGTTATTTGCAGAAGAAGAAGAAGAGGAGGTTATGTCTGTGCCGTTTACGATTAATGGTGGACGAGATTCTCTGAAATGATGAAATGAGGGGTAATAAGGCTCTTGTTAGCGACTAAGATTGTCTGCATTTTAGATGGGTTAAATTTTAAACCTACGCTCTGCGCCCACGCTCACAGGCACGTAGCCGGCCGGAGTGGCCGTGCGGTTCTAGGCGCTACAGTCTGGAGCAGAGCGACCGCTACGGTCGCAGGGTCGAATCCTGCCTTGGGCATGGATGTGTGTGATGTCCTTAGGTTAGTTAGGTTTAATTAGTTCTATGTTCTAGGCGACTGATGACCTCAGAAGTTAAGTCGCATAGTGCTCAGAGCCATTTGAACCATTTGAACAGGAACGTAAATCGGTGTTCCTTTGTTGGACTTACACTTAGAGGTAAATTAATGTCGTCAGCGTATGGGTGATATCTGCAGCGGGGAAGAATAGTTGAGACACCATTAACATGTAATGTCAAGAGTAACCGTCAGAAGAGAGTAACATGTCATATTTGTATTTTTCTGATCACCGTGTGTGACGAAGCCGCTCCTGAAGCCCCTGTATTTCCTCTGAAGCCAGAGCATTTTAGCAATATTTCAGTATTTTTCAAAACATTTGTAATTGGTTGGTTCTAATGGCTCTGACAAGGGAACCTCCCCATCGCACCCCCCGCAGATTTAGTTATAAGTTGGCTCAGTGGGTAGGCCTTGAAAAACTGAACACAGATCAATCGAGAAAACAGGAAGAAGTTGTGTGGAACTATGAAAAAAATAAGCAAAATATACAAACTGAGTAGTCCATGCGCAACATAGGCAACAACCAGGTTAGTGTCAGCTCAGGAGCGCCGTGGTCCTGTGGTTAGCGTGAGCAGCTGCGGAACGAGAGACCCTTGGTTCAAGTCTTCCCGCGAGTGAAAAAGTTTAATTCTTTATTTTCAGTTTATGTGACAAACTCTTATGTTTTCATCACTTTTTTGGGAGCGATTATCACATCCATAAGAAAACCTAAATCGGGCAAGGTAGAAGAATCTATTTACCCATTCGCCAAGTGTAGTAGTTACGTGGGTCGACAACATATTCCTGTCATGTGACGCACATGCCGTCACCAGTGTCGTATAGAATATATCAGACATGTTTTCCTGTGGAGGAATCGGTTGAGATCAAATGTTTTCGGTCCTTTAGTCTACTAATCGCACGGTTTTGCGGTGCGGTCGCAAAACACAGACACTAAACTTATTACAGTGAACAGAGACGTCAATGAACGAACGGACAGATTATAACTTCGCGAAAATAAAGAAACTAAAATTTTCACTCGAGGGAAGACTTGAACCAATGACCTTTCGTTCCGCAGCTGCTCACGCTAACCACAGGACCACGGAGCTCCTGAGGCTCACATTATCCGTGATGTTGCTTATCTTCCACATGGACTACTCAGTTTGTATATTTTGCTCATTTTTTTCATAGTTCCACACAACTTCTTCCTGTTTTCTCGATTGATCTGTGTTCAGTTATTCAAGGCCAATCCACTGTGCCAACTTATAACTAAATCTGTGGAGGGTGCGATGGGGAGGTTATCTTGTGAGCACCATGGGACTTAACTTCTGAGGTGTTCAGTCCCTTAGAACTACTAACCTAAGGACATCACACACATCCGTGTCCAAGGCAGGATTCGAACCTGCGCGCGGTCGCGCGGTTCCAGACTGAAGTGCCTAGAACAGCTCGGACACACCGGCCGGCTTGTAATTGGTTGTCGATCGTAATCTCTCATGTGGCTTTATTAAAACTGAAAAATCTTTTAGGATGCCTACATCCTTTTGTCTCACCTTGGCCATCTTCGATACTAACTAGTTTCCTGAACCAAAAATGAAAATGGTCAATGCGCTTAACTGTGTGGCAGAACCACCAGATCCAAGGAGGTATCCGTCAGGTCTCAGAAATTACTGATCAACGGTTTGAACAGTTTATTTCTAAAAGACTACTTTTAGCAGACTTTATTTTATTGAGAAGTTCCCAAAGACAGTGGAATGAACATGAACATTTCATTAATGATCTACGTCTACTTATTAAACATAAAATTGTAAATCGTCCGGCTGAGGAGGCACAAACCTTGTGGATGACTACAATTAATGAATTGCAGAGAGAGAGAGAGAGAGAGAGAGAGAGAGAGAGAGAGAGATAGTGTCCTGTGGGCTCTGTGAAGGATGGCTTGATTCTACGTAAGGTAGGCACGTGTAAGACTCCCTGCCGGTGTGACTTCGCATACATTGGACGAAATTTACGAACACTTCAAGAATATTTCGTGGAACGTTTGATGCTATGCCTACCTGCTACGGCCTGATAAATCTGCCGTGGCCAAGTAGAGTATTCTTTCATGTTTCGATATGGACTACGAAATCTTCCGGAATTATCTCCATCATCCTTCTCAGATTCGGTTTTCAAGGAATCCATCGAAATATGTCTGACGAGTGACGTAATTAATCGTTATGATGGCTTCAACCTTACAAAATGTGGAATCGGCAGTGGCAATGGTCAGCTCTCGCATAGAACGGTATTGTTCTCCGCGGACAAAAATTTTTGATATTCTTTACAGAGGGTGTCACGGCAGCATTTACCTGTGCCGCCTGTGTGTCGTATTTCTTCCACTATAATCTTCTGTGTATACATGCGCAACACGTTCGACGATATAAGAAGGTGTGTTTGCAGTAGAAAATTACTTCCGCAAGTAACTTCTACAAGTTCTTGCTGAAGCATTCATATCCAAAAAAATAAACTTTTTCAAGTTTACTTCCGCAGATCGCTTGGGCAAGTTAATTTCAGAGACTTAAACTGCAGGAGTTAGAAGTGTTTGCACTTCAGTCGTGTTGTGAAATAGGCAAGTGAAAATCTACAACTCCTGCTTTAAAATTTAAAGAGCTGCCATCGTTGTTGCATTATTATTATTATTATTATTATTATTATTATTATTACTAAACAAAAACTGTGCAGTAAAACAAAAAGCTACGAAAGAACGAGTATTTCTGCAGATGAAACGGCTACATAGGCGCAAATATTTAAGTTTTCAAGAAACTGGGAATCTTTTTGGTATTTGGCTTATGATGTTGCCGAAACTCATAGTATTTTTTAGTGCATCATGTCTTTTAATCCTATTCTTCAAATCTGCATGTTTCGTGTCCCGCAGTACAGGAAAGCAGCTAACTTTCTATATTAACAATTGCTTTCATTCACTGTCCAACAGGTATTTCTCACTTTTTGACACATATTTTCGTACCGGTTAAGAACACACAAAATTTCTGCCAAGTCTGAAAGAAATTTTTAGCGACTAGCAAGTTGGGCAAGTAACAGCAACAAGATACAAGAAACTGTTTCCACTAACTTCTCGAAGCTGCTTCTGGACGTTGACGAGCTTTGATGAGGTCGACTTACTAGGAGTGTTTTCACGTAAAAGGACTTGCAGATGTTTATTTGCTAGTGGAAGCACACGCCATAAGGTGGACGGGAGCGTTTTATCGTCAGCGGTTTTTTGTTCTGTCGTTCCGACGATTGCTTAACGGTTTACAGCCGAAATATTAGCAGAAGTCCTAGTTCGGTTGCGTCTGAGTTTCCTGCTGTTTTACTCGTACGTATCAAGTACTACGCCGTGGGAACATGAAGATTCAGAACAAGTATCGTGTTTCCAACTTGTATTTGAACGTGAGCTATCTGGATTTTGAGAGTAAAACTCACACTCACTCACTCTCTCTCTCTCTCTCTCTCTCTCTCTCTCTCTCTCTGAGGCACAATACTTTTCTTACAGCGTCTCTGATGAGCACATTTCCGCGCTCTCGCACAGCGTAAATAAATCCGTGACAGTTCTTGCAGCCTTTCTTTGAATCGTCTGTAACTTTTCCGTTGATTCATCTTGTAAAATATCCCAGACTGATTAATGATATCAAGAATTTGTGACAAGCGTTTTATGATAGGCATATTACTTCATATGCGAATTACAATTCCCTAAGATTAACTGCTTGTATGGTTGTAATCCATGAAACTATCTACTTTAACATTTCGCCCTGAAGTGCGCTGGACATAGTCAGAGGTGCTCTTGGTTCCATGGATCTTGCTGACTGGCAGGTCGCACGTCGGAGAGCAACATAAATACCGTGAGAAAGAAGCATGGTAGAAGTTTACTCTTGATCAGCAAGAATAATTCTTGTGAAGGATGAAACTTGGGCAACTAGGTTCGTCCGTCAAAAATAGAACTTGTCTATCGAGTCCGTAAGGTTACTTTCCGTATATAACTAAGTTTCTTGGCTTCTTGTCTTCTGTTAAAAGTACCGCCGTGTTTATATATTTCAATAGCTTTTCCATACAGTGTGTAACAAAAAAAGGGCACCCAAACTTTCAGGAAAATGCCTCACACAGAGGAATAGAATGTGTTATATGGATATGGGTCCGGAAATACTTTGTTTCCATGTTAGAACCCATTTTCTGCCTCTCGTCATGGTCACATTAATTATAGAAACACACACCAACAGAACGTGTCAACAGTACATGAAACTTTTTTTTTAATGGAATGGTCAAAATAACATCTCTGTTACATTTGGTTCAGTGTACAGTAGTTTTTAGTCCTCAGGTCAGCATCTGATATTCGAAATGAACGAAGGCATAGTTGACATGTGACTCACTTCGCTGTTCTACAGACATCAAGCACGTAGCATCAACTGCTTAGTGTTCATCACGTACTTTGTTTCCGGACAGTACAGTGAAAGTGTACTCGAATACGGACTTGGCAGATGCCCATTTACTGTACGGTGCTGATTTCCTCTCCCTTCCCACAGTCGTAAAATTCTACTCCTCGCTTAGTAAGTATCTCAAACCTTCGTATGTCATAATGACATGCGCTCATCGCTAGACGCTGTGTCAAGAACGACCGGGTCTTAAGTCGTAAAAGACTTATCGGCTAGTGTGTCACCGTGGCCTACACGGTAACGTGTAATAACTGTCGTGTTTCCGTAGTGGCTGTCAGTCTCTTGTTGATTTACAACACAAGGGTAACCAGTAAATTCCTCGACCTGGCAGTGAAGTACTGCGTAGAGCTGCAGAGGCAGAGACAAATTAAAACCTATCGACGTAGTCCCCTTTCCATTCACTACTTTGGCTCCAACGTTTATCCACCTGGTAGATTCCATCCCCGAGATGATATTCTGCTTTTCCATCTATGGTTGTCATAAGTCCGTCGGGTACTAAACGTTTTCCATCAAAGAAGTTTTTAGTTCAAGTCGAAGGAACAAGTTGCAAAATGTTGTGAATTTGGGTCATGTTCTAAAGAATGGTATTTTGTTTTTAGATGAGTACGTTGTCCTGATGATGGGTTATTTATTTCCGTTGCGTTCCAGATATTTTATTTATTAATTTTTTCATTCTTTGAGCCTAAAATGTCTGTATAGTACCCATCGATTAGGGTTTTCCCATTTGCAAGATAACCGAAATGGATAATTCGTTTAGCATTCCATAGAACTGCTTTCCCAGTTTCACGATACTTTTTTGTTGGAAGTGCCATTGTTTTGGCATGTGGTCTGAACATTACTGAAAGATTAAAGTGAAATGTGAAATATGAAAATTAGTCAGCACTGAATATATGAGGCACTCCTCTTGCACAAAGCCTTCTTATAGGTAATATGTCACATAAAATGTACGTTACTGTTTCTTCAGAGTGGCCAATGGCGTCAGCTAATTCACCCATCCTTAATACCGAGCATAGACTTTCAGAATATGCTCTTTTCTAAGATTTCATCTATGGTTACACTTTTGGGATGTCCACCACAGGCATGAACTTGATCAAAATCACAGCCATGCTCGAATTCAGTCACACATTCCTGAAATGCTGAAAATGATGTCCCACACTCATTACAAAGCTTCACCAACCTCTCCAGTTTTATATTACAGACTGTCCTATTCGTTTATACCGCTCGTACAATCGATGTATCAAATTTCTCTCACTATATCTGCGGGATTTTAAAGAAAAGTCACACTGCACTTTTATCCTCATGCCTCGGATTAACATTGTTTCTGTGTGTCCAAGAAATTTGACTAATCGTGACATTATTTATTTCACAGAGGGCTTTCATTGGCGGATAATATATTCGTAGCCTGGAGTATTATTATTTCTTTACTTTCTCAGACGTTAAGTCTGGTTGAGAATGGAAAGTGACGCGGACCTTGATCAAGCGTCACTTCCTATTAACTGTACGGTATGTGTTATATTGCATTTAGGAACTTTCGGGTAATTGAACATGTATCAATAATTACGGATTTCTGTAGTTGTATATATATATATGTTTGGATGTAGCTGTATTGCATTGACGTACTGGTGGATATTGTGTGGTATGACTCCTGTAGTTGATAGTATAATTGGTATGATGTCAACTTTATCCTGATGCCACATGTCTTTGACTTCCTCAGCCAGTTGGATGTATTTATCAATTTTTTCTCCTGTTTTCTTTTGTATATTTGTTGTATTGGGTATGGATATTTCGATTACTTGTGTTAATTTCTTCTTTTTATTGGTGAGTATGATGTCAGGTTTGTTATGTGGCGTTGTTTTATCTGTTATAATGGTTCTGTTCCAGTATAATTTGTATTCATCATTTTCCAGTACATTTTGTGGTGCATACTTGTATGTAGGAACTTGTTGTTTTAAAAGTTTATGTTGTAAGGCAAGCTGTTGATGTATTATTTTTGCGACATTGTCATGTCTTCTGGGGTATTCTGTATTTGCTAGTATTGTACATCCGCTTGTGATGTGATCTACTGTTTCTATTTGTTGTTTACAAAGTCTGCATTTATCTGTTGTGGTATTGGGATCTTTAATAATATGCTTGCTGTAATACCTGGTGTTTATTGTTTGATCCTGTATTGCAATCATGAATCCTTCTGTCTCACTGTATATATTGCCTTTTCTTAGCCATGTGTTGGATGCGTCTTGATCGATGTGTGGCTGTGTTAGATGATACGGGTGCTTGCCATGAAGTGTTTTCTTTTTCCAATTTACTTTCTTCGTATCTGTTGATGTTATGTGGTCTAAAGGGTTGTAGAGGTGGTTATGAAATTGTAGTGGTGTAGCCGATGTATTTATATGAGTGATTGCTTTGTGTATTTTGCTAGTTGCTGCTCGTTCTATAAAGAATTTTCTTAAATTGTCTACCTGTCCATAATGTAGGTTTTTTATATCGATAAATCCCCTTCCTCCTTCCTTTCTGCTTAATGTGAATCTTTCTGTTGCTGAATGTATGTGATGTATTCTATATTTGTGGCATTGTGATCGTGTAAGTGTATTGAGTGCTTCTAGGTCTGTGTTACTCCATTTCACTACTCCAAATGAGTAGGTCAATATTGGTATGGCATAAGTATTTATAGCTTTTGTCTTGTTTCTTGCTGTCAATTCTGTTTTCAGTATTTTTGTTAGTCTTTGTCTATATTTTTCTTTTAGTTCTTCTTTAATATTTGTATTATCTATTCCTATTTTTTGTCTGTATCCTAGATATTTATAGGCATCCGTTTTTTCCATCGCTTCTATGCAGTCGCTGTGGTTATCCAATATGTAATCTTCTTGTTTAGTGTGTTTTCCCTTGACTATGCTATTTTTCTTACATTTGTCTGTTCCAAAAGCCATACTTATATCATTGCTGAATACTTCTGTTATCTTTAGTAATTGGTTGAGTTGTTGATTTGTTGCTGCCAGTAGTTTTAGATCATCCATGTATAGCAAATGTGTGATTTTGTGTGGGTATGTTCCAGTAATATTGTATCCATAATTTGTATTATTAAGCATGTTGGATAGTGGGTTCAGAGCAAGGCAGAACCAGAAAGGACTTAATGAGTCTCCTTGGTATATTCCACGCTTAATCTGTATTGGCTGTGATGTGATATTATTTGATTTTGTTTGGATATTAAGTGTGGTTTTCCAATTTTTCATTACTATGTTTAGGAACTGTATCAATTTAGGATCTATTTTGTATATTTCCAATATTTGTAGTAACCATGAGTGGGGTACACTATCAAAAGCTTTTTGGTAATCAATGTATGCGTAGTGTAGCGACCTTTGTTTAGTTTTAGCTTGATATGTCACCTCTGCATCTATTATCAGTTGCTCTTTACATCCTCGTGCTCCTTTGCAACAGCCTTTTTGCTCTTCATTTATAATTTTGTTCTGTGTTGTATGTGTAATTAATTTCTGTTTAATGATTGAAGTTAATATTTTGTATATTGTTGGTAGGCATGTTATGGGGCGATATTTAGCTGGGTTCGCTGTGTCTGCTTGATCTTTAGGTTTCAGATAAGTTATTCCATGTGTATCAGGGAATGTGTATGGGTCTGCAATGTAACTGTTAAATAATTTAGTTAGATGTGAATGTGTTGAGGTGAACTTCTTTAACCAGAAATTTGCTATTTTATCATTTCCAGGGGCTTTCCAATTGTGAGTAGAATTAATTGCTTGGGTGACTTCATGTTGCAAAATTATCACTTCAGGCATTTGTGGTATCATCTTGTATGTGTCTGTTTCTGCTTGTATCCACCGTGCATGCCTGTTATGTTGTACCGGGTTTGACCATATGTTGCTCCAGAAGTGTTCCATGTCTGTTATGTTTGGTGGATTGTTTATTTTAATGTGTGTGTTATCTATTGTCTGGTAAAATTTCTTTTGGTTTGTGTTGAATGTTTGGTTTTGTTTCCTTCTATTTTCACTTTTTTTGTATCTTCTGAGTCGTTTGGCTAATGCTTGTAATTTCTGCTTCTTTTCGTCTAATTGCTCTGTCGCTTCTTGTTGTGAGATTTTACCTAACCTTTTTCGTTTTTTTTCCGAGATTTCATTTCTTATAAATTGTGTTAGCTGTCCGATGTCTTTTCTCAGTTTTTCTATTCTGATCTGTAGCCTGTGTTGCCATGCTGGTTTTGTGGGTTTCTTCTGTGTGTTGGTTGGTTCTGATCTCTGTCTAGTGTGTATATTTAGTGTAGTGAGTGCTCCTATATAAACCAGTAGTTGTAACTCTTCCATAGTTGTGTTTTCATTTATTTTGTTGTGTATGATTGTGTTGATAGTTTTTATTGTTGTTTCGACTTGTGGGTTATTTGGTGGTCTATGCAAGAATGGTCTAATGTCTGTATTTGTGTCATTGTATTCTATATATGTTAGCTGAAATTTTTCTTCTATATCTAACATGTGTGTTACTTCGAGTTCTATATGTGCTTGTTCTGGTGGCTGTCTTAAGATTTCGTTTTCCTCTGATTGTTTAATTGATGCGTGTTGTTCTTTGTTTGTTTGCTCTGGGATGTTTGAGTCCATTACTGTATTTTCTTGTTCTTCTTCTGATTGCACATTATTTTGTTCCAGTATTTGTTGTACTTGTTGTTTGATTTTTCTAATTCTGACTGGGGTATCCTGTTATTTTTGATTATTACACGGATCTGATCAGCTAGTCGTTGTTCTGTTAAAAATTTTAATTCTGGGTATCTGGTAATAAATGTTGTGTATACTTGTGATCTGTATCCAGTTGTGTTGGTTCCTAGGTTTGTTGCTTGGTAATAACAGAACATGAGGTGTCGATTAACTTCATCTGACCATCTCATCCTCTGTCTTTGTTTTCCTTCTAGGGTGGTTGCAGGAAGCATATCCTGCAAAACACCTCTATTTGGATTTAAATCATTTTCCAGTTGGCTAGCAGTGTCGTTACCATTGTGGGCGGGCATAGGGTTCAAGCGTCGTCCCCGACCATGACGGCGCTTGTCCGAGGCTTCTTTAGTTCTGTCCTGAACCAACTAATCACACTAAAAGGGGGGGGGGGGTTAGCCCTATTAGTGGTTTGTTCTTTTCGTCGCCTTTTACGACTGGCAGAACATACCGGAGGCCTATTCTTTTATTATTATTATTATTATTATTATTATTATTAACAAGCGAGGTATGTGTACGCGAGCCGCCCTTGCTCCTTCGAAACATTTGTTAACTTACCTATTTTCTACAATTTTGCTATACTCATCACGAAGTATTACATAATAATATATTCTGTAATTGTGCTACATTACACATTAATTTTGATGAGATGCAGTTAACTTATTAATGCCAAACAAATGTTCAGAAACAATCAAAATTCCCAGTTGTACGTAACTTCTTAGTCAGTACAAATCCAACCTGAACAACCTAAGTGAGCTGAAACGAAGACTCAAGAGTATATACAGGATGTTTAAAAACAGTGTTCCATATTTTGAGAGGTGGTAGTACGAACCAAAACAAGAATAAAAGTGGGCCCTAGAATGTGTATCAGAAGAACTATGAGCACTTGTTCATATGCGCTACTGCGAAATTCAGCTCGTCTAATGCAAGTAGGACTACGTAACTGTCAATCCTAGAAAAATACAAAAACGTTATATTAAATAATACGACGTATGAGGAAATAAAGAGCGGTGATATGTAATAGGTACATTCTAGAGACTGTAGAACGTCTGCGTGTGGCTCCCCTGAGGATGTTATTACTACTGCACGCTCTAACCAGTTTTACAACATTTTGTTATATTATTCACGAAGTACTACATAATGATATATTCAGTATTCGCGCTACACTGCATATTAATTGTGATGAGATGCAATTAACTTCTAAAGCCCGAAATATTTTTACTTAACATTAATCTCGAAATAAGTTTTGAAGTCGGAAAAAGAGGCATATCTAGTCTACGTAGCTATCAGTTTTTCTACAGTATATCTTCCTTTCTCTTCGTCATTACCACGGATAGTATGAGTATTTCGAATATAGTTTGAATTAAGTAAACTGTTGGTTTGATCGGAAACGATAAGCGGCGTATAATAAAAATACTGCGTTCTGCAAGGAATCTGCGACTCTTTTAACCGTTACACAATCGTCACTTCCGTCATTATCAGTAAAAATGTACTTAATGTTCTAGGTAGAACTGATGCTGGCACCTGTCCAGTTTTTTTCTAATCAGTATGACGGTGCTAACGTTGATTTCATGACTGTGGCACTAAAAACTGTTTGGAAAACAAAAGTGTATTTGATTAGGTTATTTCATACTGCAACAGTCAAGGTTTTCTCACCACTTTCGTGAGTTCCAACGTGTTTAGGACGCGGCTCCACACGTTCCCGACATCAAAAATGAAGTCACAAATCAGAGATGAGATGCTACGAACGGCAATTATTGCCCCACATTGTAAATTACTGAAGCAGGGTTTGCTCTGTAAACGAGTGCCTATCACACACCAGACAAGTCTTTTTCCTCGAGCACATTACATCATCGCTAATTCATATGATAACTGCATATTAACGTACTGTAGGCAGTCTAAGTAATGCCTACCATCTTCTTTTGTAAACAGCTGCCTCAGTTCCTGCAATCCTTGCGTCCGAAGGACTTTTAGGTCCTCCCTGTGTGTAGCATGGGCTCCAAGATTTTTCTTATGAAAAAATAAAGGCTTCTCTTTTTGCTACTAGCCGATGTAGAGATTATTTAATATACAGAACTATTTCAATTGGCCAAGGACTGTGTCTCTAACCTTTATAAAGTAAACATCCCAGAATTCGCCAGAAGTGAGCTGAGAACGCCGAAGGCAATCTAAATTTGAATGGTTGAACGAGGATTTGAATCAATCTCACCCATAATACGAGTGTAATACACAATACCGCTCGCTACATGCCGTCGAAAACTGTTTACAATACTTACGATCTTCGGTAGGTGTTTACTGTTACTGTGGAGAAATTCTCTGTCAACAATGTTGGGCAGAATTGTGACTACATCACTTTATTGTAGGATCCTTGACCATCATTTTCTTAACTCATACAGGTGACCAGAGAAATCGTAAATTTAATTTACGTACGGGCGATCTACATGTTTAATATTTTACTACCGGTGGAAGCAAGGTCAAAGGCTTTGTAGGAACTTCTGAACCATCTGCATTCAAAGCTACAGCCATCTCCATCGACCTTAGAACCCTGCCAGCGTTATTTCCATAAACCGTCGCATTCTTCAAAATTGTAAAGGTGAAGATAATGGTTGACGATTGCATTTGCTTGTTCAGAAATTGTGCTGGAGGTAGCAGAATATTCCTAGGTCAGTTAGGTTTAAGTATTTCTAAGTTCTAGGGGACTGATGACCTCAGATGTTAAGTCCCATAGTACTCAGAGCCATTTGAACCAACGTCATTGAAGTTATTCGCTCTCTTTCCTCAGACCGACTTCGGAGAAATTCGAAACAATGAAATATCATTTAAAATATGGGAGTGATTAAGGAGTTTCTCTTTTATGTTTTCTATAAATCCCGGATTAACTCTCCGGCAGTTTCACTTAACATATTCATGTCATGAATTTGGTTATCCATAGACAGGGCTTTAATCTGTGTGCAGAGCTGTATTTGGAAACTATCAAATTCTTAAAAGACAGAACTTGGAGGATGCCTACAAGACTTGCGTTGAGTGGAGAGCTACGGGCTGCACAAGAAGAGGTTTAATTAAAAAAGGAAACGTTGGTAATTAGTTGAGTGTACATGCTTTTGATGAGGAAGCAGCTTAATACAGAGATACAGAAATTCCTGAACTACTTACAAGTGGAAAGGAAGGAGTGACGATCAAGATAACGCTGTACATGATATGAAGACGGAACAGGCAGAAGCATAATCCCTGTATGTAAGAAGGGGAAGGAAAGGAGGTGGAGGAGGAGGAGGAGGAGGAGGAGGAGGAGGAGGAGGGGGAGGAGAAGAAGAAGACGACGACTACTTCGGCATGCATTTACTCACACATCTAACACAACTGATGTGTTCATCTGAAAACTAAGATTTTTAGTTTTTTTCATTATTAAACGTCCTTGAGGACCACTTCACTGAATAAGTGTAGAATGAAGATAATCAAATTAATTCTTGCATGAAATATATTTATATTATGTTTTTATGACATTTCCTACCTAAGAAAATCTCCTTACCATGCATCTATGGAATGAACAACGCATCCCACCTAATATGCTATAAAAGGCTGAAACTTGCGCTTTTTGTCAGTCAGAAAACACGTTTTTATTCCATCTTTATTCCGTTGTCAGTGGTGGCGAGCAACTTAGAACAGACGAAAAAGGAACACTCTACAAAACAAGTCCACTCCCTACATGCACCGTTAATGTGCCATTATCCTTACTGTTTTCGATAGCATAAATTGTATCCTCATGCACGCGATAGAACAGCGCAAAACCACACCCCATCTTCTGTTCAGCTTCTTAGCGCTGGTTGTCGCTAATTACAAGCTGTCAGCACTTGTAAAGAACGGCACGCCTTCATTCCAGAAGGGAGCATGTTTGTTTTGCGAGAAGCGAGGAAAATTAGAGGTCTGGGAAGCTCTCGGGAGGTCAGCAGGCAGCAATGTATCAGTTGTCGGCTCTGTGGAACATTGCGTAGTTGAGCGACGCTTCCTCTGCTCTTCGCAACGTCCTCGTAACCGAATCTCCCATTACGACGGCACGACCGGCATATCCAACAACTGCACACATTCCTACACGCGTTTCGTATATCTAACTTTCCACAACTATAAAAGTTTAATTTACACATGTTGTACGACTACTGTTCGAGTAATGTATAAATGCGCAGTGCAAAACACGGCCTAGAGATTAAAAACAAAACAAAAACTATATATTGTAATTATTATTGGGATTTCATCGCAGCAAATCTACGACTGATTTGTAGATGCGGTGAAATTGAATGCATAATCTAAATGTCTCTGGCAGTCCATAATGAATATTTTAATTTGCAGGGGAGCATACTGAAACTTCCTGGCAAATTATAACCGTGTGCCAGACCGCAAGCATTGCCCGCAAAAGCCAAGGGTCCGGATTCGATTCCCGGTACGCCACACGGTTTTTTTCTGCCAGAAAGTTTCAGTTCAGCTCACTCTTCACTGAAAACTGAAATATTCATGCCCGAAACAATCCCCTAGTATGCGGATAACTCATTTGTCTGCAAAACCCTTAATTCCGGGAGTGCTAGTTCTACTACATACGTGAGAGAACTTCCATGAAATTTGGAAGGTACGAGAGAAGTACTGGCGGAAATACAGCTGTGACGGCTGGTAGTGAGTTGTGCCAGTATAGTGCAGCCAGCAAAAGCACTGCTCGCACAAGCAAGGATCGTCAGAGAATATTAATCTGCTAACAACTTTCATCATTAGCAGCCATTGCGAGAAAGAAGAAGACGGCCACAAACAGATAAATACGCAAAGGAATAAAGAAGACCCTAAAGCATTGTAACTAAAGACTTTTTTCGTACATTATGCACAGTGTAGCAAAAAGGAACTTCGAAACTTTCAGAACCGCTCGGCCATACGGGCCGGCTGTAAACAACAGTCTACGACAGAAATCTGCTCCTTGATCACAGAGCCACTTGAGAACCTCATCATTGGGAAATCTCTTTCCCCTAGGCAGCCTTTTACATTGCAGAAAAGATGAAAATACCATGGTGCAAGTTCTGGACTTCACGATCATTATCACACACGGCTTTGGTCAAATTGTTGTCACCATTTCATTACGTCTGGACGCGTCATTGTATTTAGTCCACATACTGCCAGAATTTCACGATGAATCTGTGTGCCGCTCAGACATTTTATCCTCAATAATCGTACTGTTGCGCCCACTACAACTTTTTAGTACGCTTCCAGCTGTCGCGCTGTTTCAATCGCACATTCTGGCACACCAGTCATTCGCACCGCAGGAAATGCTGAGGACCAACTCTCTTTCGACAATGCGCTAATACTGTTGCAGAATGGCCTTAGTGTGGGAGGACATGTATACCTGACTTTCTAAGTCTCTACGTACTTGTACTTACCTAATAGCATCAAATGCCACAATAAATAACTAAAACTTCTCAAGGAGTATACTTTTAAGTTCGTTTATTGATATAGAGTAAAATTAACCCTAAAAAAAATACTGCTGAAACACTAAAAACCAAGATGATTAGATATACTCACGTGTATTATTTTGTTATAAAATACGAGCACACGTCAGTAGGTTCTCAAATCCCCAAGTCTCAAGATATACACTACTGGCCATTAAAATTGCTACACCAAGAATAAATGCAGATGATAAACGGGTATTCATTCGACAAATATATTATACTAGAACTGACATGTGATTACATTTTCACGCAATTTGGGTGCATAGATCCTGAGATATCAGTACCCAGAACAACCACCTCTGCCCGTTATAACGGCCTCGATACGCCTGGGCATTGAGTCAAACAGAGCTAGGATGGCGTGTACAGGTACAGCTGCCCATGCAGCTTCAACACGATACCACAGCTCATCAAGAGTAGTGACTGGCGTATTGTGACGAGCCAGTTGCTCGGCCACCATTGACCAGATGTTTTCAATTGGTGACAGACCTGGAGAATGTGCTGGCCAGGGCAGGAGTCGAACATTTTCTGTACAGGACTTGCAACATGCGGTCGTGCATTATCCTGCTGAAATGTATGGTTTCGCAGGGATCGAATGAATGGTAGATCCAAGGGTCGTAACACATCTGAAATGTAACGTCCACTGTTCCAAGTGCCGTCAATGTGAACAAGAGGTGACAGAGATTTGTAACCAATGGCACCCCACGCCATCACGCCGGGTGATACGCCAGTATGGCGATGACGGATACAGGCTTCCAATGTGTGTTCGCCGCGATGTCGCCAAACACGGGTGCGACCATCATGATGCTTTAAACAGAACCTGGATTCATCCGAAAAAATGACGTTTTGCCATTCTTCCACCCGGGTTTGTCGTTGAGTACACCATCGCAGGCGCTCCTGTCTGTGACGCAGCCTCAAGGGTAACCGCAGCCATAGTCTCCGAGCTGATAGTGCATGCTGCTGCAAACGTCGTCGAACTGTTCGTGCAGTTGGTTGTTGTCTTGCAAACGTCCCCATCTGTTGACTCAGGGAGCGAGACGTGGCTGCACGATCCTTACAGCCATGCAGATAAGATGCCTGTCATCTCAACTGCTAGTAATACGAGGCCGTTGGGATCCAGCACGCCGTTCCGTATTACCCTCCTGAACCCACCGATTCCATATTCTGCTAACAGTCATTGGATCTCGACCAACGCGAGCAACAATCTCGCGATACGATAAACCACAATCGCGATATAGTACAATCCGACCTTTATCAAAGTCGGAAACGTGATGGTACGCATTTCTCCTCCTTATACGAGGCATCACAAAAACGTTTCACCATGCAACGCCGGTCAACTGCTGTTTGTGTATGAGAAATCGGTTGGAAACTTTCCTCATGTCAGCACGTTGTAGGTGTCGCCACCGGCACCAACCTTGTGTGAATGCACTGAAAAGCTCATCATTTGCATATCACAGCATCTTCTTCCTGTCAGAATTACGAAGAGTCTTAGGAATGAAATCATCATTTATAAAATTTCAAATGACACTGAACGCCAATTTTCAGTGTAATTCAGTGGACCAAAATAGATTGCCGATTCTGTTAGCATGTTAATCAGGTCTGTAACATGTTGATGAAACGTCGGCCACTGTGGCCGAGCTGTTCTAGGCGCTTCAGTCTGGAACCTCGCGACCACTAAGGTCGCAGGTTCGAATCCTGCCTCGCGCATGGATGAGTGTGATGTCCTTAGGATAGTTAGGTTTAAGTAGTTCTAAGTTCTAGGGGACTGATGACCTCAGATGTTAAGCCCCATAGTGCTCAGAGCCATTTGAACCATTTTTTTTTTTTTTTTGTTGATGAAACGGGATTGACAGAGAAGGAACGGTTAGGAACACAAAAACTAATACCTGAAAAAAAGGGTCAAAATGAAAAGAGAGCAGAATTTGGTTGATATTATATAATCGAAAGATTTGATTGATTCATGGATTACAAATGTGAAGTCAGATTTTGCTATGTATTTCGTAAGTAAATGATGCAACTGTATCACCGCCTTAATATTAACTAACAAACCTTTTAGTAAAATAGTATTATCTACATCGGGATATTTAGAACACGTACATCGACTGCAGTATCTCCATTGGTTCAGAATGCTTTTCAGAGAAAGTATCTAATAGTACGTTTAGTAGGGCTGTCGCGTCAGGTTCAAATGGTTCAAATGGCTCTGAGCACTATGGGACTCAACTTCTCAGGTCATTAGTCCCCTAGAACTTAGAACTACTTAAACCTAACTAACCTAAGGACATCACACACATCCATGCCCGAGGCAGGATTCGAACCTGCGACCGTAGCAGCCTCACGGTTCCGGAATGCGTGCCTAGAACCGCGAGACCACCGTGTCGCGTCAGGCTTAGGGATTAGTTCACAGAATTCACACGCACCAAACCTGTTATACTACTGCGAGTACGAGGTGATTCTGACTTCCAAAAAAAGTAAGGAATTCTGGACATAATTTCTGTAAGGAAAAACAAATCAAATGAAGAAACAATCACAATACTGAACCTGGTTGATATAAGCACATAGGTTAGGATGAAAAAATGCGGATAATTTTAAGCAAATTTATGAAGTAGGCGAAAATATCTGCTATACTACATCAACACAAACTGTCATTCAACGAAAACTGAGGTTCCGTAGAACAAAGGGCAGTCCTTTTACAACATTTAAGAACAGCTGGAGTGATGCCAGTCGAACGTTGGTTTGCAAAAAGCACCGAAAGTTTGAAAAAATTTTATTAGAAAGATATTTTCAACATTTGATACAAGAAAGAGTTTCATGTGGTATGTTCTATTCCTATACGTTTGCCACGATTTATGTACAAGGGCATGCTGAAAAGTAATGCCTCCGAATATTTTGTGAAAATTGATAAATATCAGTACAAAGTTGACATTGAAAAACTAGTATAGTTTTAAGCAATTTTATGGCGTAGCCGAAAACATCTGCTGTATTACATCAAAACCAACTTTTATTAAACGAAAATGTTGGTTCCGTTGAACAAAGGGCATTCCTTCTGAAATAATGTTACGAACAGCTGGAGTGATGCTTAAATAATGTGACGATTAAATAAAGCAAACGTTATTAGCGATCTACATATACGTCTACATATCTGCTGCCCTTTGCCGCTACAGGGCTCCGAATTGTAACGTGTAAGACGTGACTATGTCCCTGGGTGAGAAACAGCGTGTTGCAATCTAGTTTCGACTTCGAATTGTTCCTCCACACATGGAGCACCCTCTCTTTCAGCATAACAATGCCAGATCGCACACGAGCGCTGCGACATCTACAACAATCTGACGCCTTGGGTTCACTGTCATCCACTATCCTCTATACAGCCCTGACTTGGCTCCATTCGATTTTCATCGGTTTTTAAAGCATAAAAACCACCTTCGAGGACTACACTTTCATAGTGATGAACCGGTGCAAACAGAGGTGAGGTTGTAGCTCCGTCAACAAAGTAAAACATTCTACAGCGACAGTGTCAACAAACTGGTCTCTCGTTGGGAGAAATGTGATCGTCGCCAGGGTGACTATGTTGACAAACATGTAGACATGAAGAATAAAGATGCAGAATGTTAATGGAGTTTATATTATTTGGAAAGCTTTAAGGATTTTTATACGAGGGTGAGTCAAATGAAAAGATTAAATATTTTTTTAAATGTTATTTATTGTGCCGAAGTGGTACAAAGCTTTATCACTTTTCAACATAATCTCTCCCACGCTCAATGCACGTCCTCCAGCACTTACAAAGTGCATAAATTCCTTTAGAAAAAAATTCTTTTGGTAGTCCGCGCAACCACTCGTGCACCGCGTGGCGTGCCACTTCATCAGAACCGAACTTCTTTCCTCCCATTGCATCTTTGAGTGGTCCAAACATATGGAAATCACTTGGGGCAAGGTCTGGTGAGTATGGTGGATGAGGAAGACACTCAAAATGTAGGTCTGTGATCGTTGCAACTGTTGTACGGGCAGTGTGGGGCCTTGCATTTTCATGTTGCAAAAGGACACCTGCTGACAGCAATCCACGTCCCTTTGATTTGATTGCAGGCCGCAGATGATTTTTTAGGATGTCTGTGTATGATGCACTGGTGACAGTGGTCCCTCTAGGCATGTAATGCTCCAAAAGACCCCTTTTTCGTCCCAAAAGAGAGTCAGCATAACATCTACATCTACATCTACATTTATACTCCGCAAGCCACCCAACGGTGTGTGGCGGAGGACACTTTACGCGCCACTGTCATTACCTCCCTTTCCTGTTCCAGTCGCGTATGGTTCGCGGGAAGAACGACTGTCTTAAAGCCTCCGTGCGCGCTCTAATCTCTCTAATTTTACATTCGTGATCTCCTCGGGAGGTATAAGTAGGGGGAAGCAATATATTCGATACCTCATCCAGAAACGCACGCTCTCGAAACCTGGCGAGCAAGCTACACCGCGATGCAGAGCGCCTCTCTTGCAGAGTCTGCCACTTGAGTTTATTAAACATCTCCGTAACGCTATCACGGTTACCAAATAACCCTGTGACGAAACGCGCCGCTCTTCTTTGGATCTTCTCTAACTCCTCCGTCAACTCGATCTGGTACGGATTCCCTGCTGATCGTCCTGTTCGAAACTTCTTTGGTTTTGGTGATGAGGAATGGCACCATTCCTTGCTCGCTCTCTTCGTTTCCGGTTGGTGGAAGTGAACCCAGGTTTCGTCCTCAGTAACGATTCTTGAAAGAAAGCCAGCACCTTCTCGTTCAAAGCGCCGAAGAAGTTCTTCACAAGCATCAACACGTCGTTCTCTCATTTCAGTAGTCAGCTGTCGTGGCACCCATCTTGCAGACACTTTGTGAAACTGGAGCACATCATGGACAATGTGGTGTGCTGACCCATGACTAATCTGTAAACATGCTGAAATATCATTCAGTGTCACTCGGCGGTTTTCCTTCACAATGGCCTCAACTGCTGCAATGTTCTGTGGAGTCACAACTCGTTGTGCCTGACCTGGACGAGGAGCATCTTCCACTGAAGTCACACCATTTGCGAACCTCCTACTCCATTCGTAGACTTGCTGCTGTGACAAACATGCATCACCGTACTGATCCTTCATACGTCGATTAATTTCAAACGGTTCCACACCTTCACTACGCAAAAACCGAATAACAGAACGCTGTTCTTCCCTGGTGCAAGTCGCAAGTCGGGCGGCCATCTTTATACTGATACTGCGACGGTATGTATGCATCTGCACTATGCTGCCACCTACAGGCCATTCTGCACGCTGCTTGTAGCACGCTTACCAACTTACAGGATAACGGTGCGAAATTTCGATTTCTTATTACAAATTTAAGATTTTCATTTAACTCACCCTCGTATAAACAGTTCGGAGGCATTACTTTTCAGCACGCCCTCGTACAAGCACGTGACACGTATGTCCAATGGATAATAAAGATGGTGATCGAGTTGGCTTCGTTTAAGAACGAGGTTGGTAAAGTGAGAAGTGTAAACAAGGTCATTTTCCTGCTGGAAGAACGTTTCCCGGCCATCATCATCATATAATCACCCATTTGACCTCTGCTACCAGATACAAACCTCCCATAGACTTCTCCATGCATTACTGTCTTCATCAGTACGGTACGAAGAATTCACTAATTTTTTAAAATGTTATCTACCCACCATCATCCGTATGTCTTCTTCGTTTCGTTTTTAACTTGTTTCTTGGAATGCATCACGACATATACACTGTATACCACCTAATTCCAACACCTACAAAAACTCTATTTCATTTGGTGTCAGAATGAAACTGTTCGTAGTCCTATCAGCCTACACTACCGAAAATCAAACTTTAAACAAACAAAAGAGACAGTAACATTTCGTGAACGGAATTGTAGTACTTTATGTGCCATAATAGTAGATCTTTATCAGCAAAAGTGGGTAAAATAACTGTTGTTGAGCCGACAATCGATTACTGAGAAAAAATATGCGCATATCTACACTGGCCAAACACACACACACACACACACACACACACACACACACACACACACACACACACACACAGAATTTTGAGAGTGGGGAAGATCGTTATCTTTAGTTACGCGTAACACCGTAAGCGATCGTTACTGAATATTTCATGCATTACTCTGCTCCACAACTTTTTGCACTACCCTAATGGGTTATACAGATTGTGAATTTTTTCTCGGAAGTTTCATCCAAAGTAACTGTTTGAACATAAAGAGGACGTCGCTAAGTACAGCCAGCTCCGTAATTAACATAACATTAACCTTGCTTACTCAGCGCATTTCAGCAGTTCCACTTGTGAACGGGACAATGACACTCGTGTATATTGTCCTGTCTGCCAAAAAGCTTCGAAAGCTCATTTCATGCTTGGGTCGTGCGTTCATTATCACTGTACAGTGAGGACTGCCAGCAGAGAAATTTCCCGCTGGAATCGCGTACACCACAACGCCATCAACCGCCATCGTTAGGCACGATACACAGGATCTGCCTGCGGGTTTCATCCGCAGCCATTAATACCACCTGATGACGGTTCCCTATAAATCACGACTCGCAGGTAGCCAAAGGCTAATGCAACAAAACTTCGTACTGCGTTTTGCGAAGATACTAGGACGATTGTGCCGATCCCAACAGTACCCAGCCCTATCCTCACTATCAGCTGGGCCTCTAGGTGTCCAGTAATAATAACATTAACCCAGCTGCAAGACGAAGGAGGACAAGGGAACATCTGGAATTAAGCCTAGACCAATGACTCAGGTTTCTCTTTACCGAGGAGTGTGGTATTGGTGTGATGCCTGATGATCAACGAAGAGGAGGTTGGAGAAGGCAAGATACGAATGCACTAGGATTGGGGAAATGACCGGATCTTTCTGGGACGCGTTCAGTTCTCCTGACTCACTGTTCCGTTTTTATCTTATTTTGCAGTACTCTAGGTCTGTGTAAAATTTTACCTTTTTTTAATTAAAAATAAAAATACATTATTTTTATTAAAAACTATAAATCAATATTTGTTAATTGTGATTGTCATTATTTAATATCCAGCTGCGTGCAAAACGTAAGGGCGAAAGTGGATTTTTTGTTATTCGTCACCTTCAAGTAACACAGCTCGATGAAACTTTTAACTTACATAAGAAAAACTGCTACGATGTAGTACAGGAGGAAACTAAAAGAAATGACACTTTTATTCAAAGACAATAACCACGATTCGTGATGGGCCCCTGAACATTAAAAAAGCGGAATATTATTCTTTATAGGGTGTGTGACCATCACGGACAGCAACGCATGTTCTGCAATGCGCATCCATTCTGTCCACAACGTTGGTAAGATGTTCTGGTGGTAGAGCGTTCCATTCCCATACCAGCCCGGTTGACAGCTGCGTGCTGCAAAACGTCTCCCCAATGCATAGCACCCGTGCTCTATGGGATATAAATTGGTGAAACGTCGGGCCCAGTCCATACGTCAAATATACTCTCCTTCCAAGAGCTACTCTACCTGCGCAGTTCGGCGAGTGGAGTGGCCGTGCGGTTTGGGGCGCCATGTCACGAATTGCGTGACCCCTCCCGCTGGAGGTTCGAGTCTCCCTTGGGCATGGGCGTGTGTGTTGTTCTTCGCGTAAGTTAGTTTAAGTAGTATGTATGTATAGGGACCGATGACCTCAGCAGTTTGGTCCCTTAGGAATTCACAAACATTTGAACATTTTTGAACCTGCGCAGTTCGATGCAATCACACATTGTCTTCCAAACAAATAAAGCCTCGACCCAATACACTCCTGGAAAGATGCACTTGGGGAAGGAGTACAGTCTCACAATGACGTTGACTGATGAGCCAAACACCCAAAGGCTTCCGTAGAGCACACAGGTCACAGCTCATTTTCTCTGCTGTGTGAGTGCCATTAAGCGAGAGATTTTAAGTGATCCGATCTTCAAACCAATTTTACATTTCTTGGCACGCGTTGCTTATCCCCTCTACAAACTTGGAACGAGTATTGTGAAACACCCTGTATAACTATATCAAATGTTAAAATTGCTGGTGGTGCAAGAATCACCAAAGAAGATTGTATACGTGGAGGAGGCCTGGAGACACTGGGATGTTTCAGATAGATTATATAATGGTAAGACATATTTAGGAACCAGGTTTTAAATTGTAAGACATTTCCAGGGGCAGATGTGGACTCTGACCACAATCTATTGGTTATGAACTGTAGATTAAAACTGAAGAAACTGCAAAAAAGTGGGAGAAAGTGAAAGAACCACAACGAAACTGCTCAGTGTTTGGCTCGGGTTCGATCCTTACTGCCGCCTCATGTCCAATTTTTGTATCGCTCTCTTGCTCAGTTCTAGGGAGTCTCTGCGGGCCGCTTGAATCTGCGCCCTCAATGGCGTGATTATCTAACGTCAACGCTAACTAATTCGGAAACGTCGCAACGTGACAAATTTTTTCTTAACAATTATGTCTCAGCACAACCTACCCTACAACAGCCTTAGAAGCTTTGCAGACTTTCTCTGACCACCCTGTATATGACGATTTCAGGAGGCCCATCATGGGGAGTGGTACAGGGTTGAGAAGTAATGTCACATTTGGACAGCATTCCAAATAGGATCCACTATGTTACAAGGCACAGGGAAGAGCAATACAGTGTTGAATGGTACACAGGAGCAGATTTAGACTTCATAGACGGGCGAAGACATACACACACACACACACACACACACACACACACACACACACACACACACACAAAGGTTTTGTATCACCCCAGTGCCCACAGCTCCTGAAGATAGACGTTGACTGTGGATAATGCATCACAGACACAGTACCTTTGGCTGTTCAGAGGTGTCACTAAACCCGACCAAAGATGTAAAGAACCATGCATGAGCAGCTCCTATTCCAAGCATTCCAAGTCGGATCAAAGGCACAGGGAGGAGCAATACAGTGTTGAATGTTACACAGCAGCAGATTTAGACTTCATAGACGGGCGAAGATACACACATACATCAAAAAACGCTTTGCATCACCCCGGGTCCCAGAACTCCTGGAGATAGACGTTGACTGTGGATATTGCATCACAGACACACTGTCCAGCAAGTGCACCAAGGTGGAGGTTCCCTGATGTTTTGGGGTGGCAGTATGTGGGGCCGACGTACGCCGCTGGTGGTCATGGAAGGCGCCGTAACGGCTGTACGATACGTGAATGAGATCCTCCGACAGATAGTGCAACCATATTGGCATTCGTCTTCATGGATGAGAATTCGCGCTCCCATTGTGCACTTCTTGAATGACGTCCTTCAAGATAACGACATCGCTCGACTAGAGTGGCCAGCATGTTCTCCAGACATGAACCCCATCGAACATGCCTCGGGTGGATTGAAAAGGGCTACTTACGGACGACGTAACCCACCAACCACTCTGAGGGATCTACCCCGAATCGCTGTTGAGGAGTGGGACAATCTGGACCAACATTGCCTTGATGAACTTGTGGGTTGGGTTGTTTGGGGGAGGAGACCAGACAGCGAGGTCATCGGTCTCATCGGATTATGGAAGGACGGGGTAGGAAGTCGGCTGTGCCCTTCCAAAGGAACCATCCCGGCATTTGCCTGGAGCGATTTAGGGAAATTACGGAAAACCTAAATCAGGATGGTCGGACGCGGGATTGAACCGTCGTCCTCCCGAATGCGTCCAGTGTGCTAGCCACTGCGCCACCTCGCTCGGTGATGATGAACTTGTGGGTAGTATACCACGACGAATACAGGCGTGCAGCAATGCTAGAGGACGTGCTACTGGGTATTAGAGGTACCGGTGTGTACAGCAATCTGAACCACCACCTCTGAAGGTCTCATTGTATGGTGGTACAGCATGCAATGTGTGGTTGTCATGAGCAATTAAGAGGGCGGAAATGAATATGTTGATGGTTCAAATGGCTCTGAGCAGTATGGGACTTAACATCTGAGGTCATCAGTCCCCTAGAACTTAGAACTACTAAAACCTAACTAACCTAAGGACATCACACACATCCATGCCCGAGGCAGGATTCGAACCTGCGATCCTGCGGTTCAAGACTGAAGCGCCTAGAACCGCTCGGCCACATCGGCCGGCGTTTATGTTGATCTCTACTCCAGTATTCTGTACAGGTTCCGGAACTCTCGGAACCGAAGTGATGCAAAACGTTTTTTGATGAGTGTATTTTCGGACAGACTACCGTTATTTCGGTTGTTGTTTTAATTTTACTTTACAGTACAGTTAACTGTCAGTTTCATGAGGCTTATTCTTTCGTTTCATGCTCCCATTGCATGATGTCCACACACGTTCATGGATATGATGGTGGCTCAACAGCTTGTTTTTAGCAGTTAATATGCTAAACGCCGTAATGTGGGCATGACACTCGACTACCTGAACGCAGCGTAACACCGACATTGGGGTACGCTCGAAATAACTATTACAAATTGGGCATGTGGAGCGCGAGTTGGCAGCGCCACGTGGCGCGCCATTAACGCCGACTGGCCCTCCGCCAGCCCCGCGCCCTCCAGCTGACGAAGGACAAAGCCGCGCTCGCTGTCCATCCCCATCCAGGCTGAATGCGGCGCCGGCCTTGGCACACTAAGCCACGCCGAGGGCCCTCGCGCTCGCCCGGGCTTACAGCCGCCTCGCAGACTTAGCAGCGTCTGCGGGCCCACACCAGCCCGCGGTCTTCCGGCGAAGAAAGACAGCGCACTGTACGGACTTAACAGAGTCCAGAGGTAGCTGTCTTTTGACACGATAACATAAATCAGTGCTGCTACAGAAAACGTGACACACCTCGTGTGTAGAATCAGCACCGAGAAACTGATCTATCGACATGGGGGGGGGGGGGGGGGGGGGGCGTTTAACAGAGTGAGACACAATCTGACAAAGAAGTGTGTAGGAACAGGCTATGTACTTGCTGGACCCACGATTTCTATACACAATACAGGGTTCACGATAAAGAATGACAGCCAAAACAGTTGTAGGATAAAAATTTATTAAAATTCTTGACCAAGGTTTCGGTATATATAAATATACCTTCATCAGAAGCAAAAAATCCTGAACAGGAAGACACTCATTAGAAAAACCTTAGCATCGGAGGTGAGAAACACAAAATCTTAAGTAACAGTCAAATTACCAGAGTAATACAGGCACAAAATCTTTTAGTTACTTACTAAACTTACATCATGCAATGGAGATTAATAAAACAATTGTGCCAAAGGCGTCTTCAATAATTAAGACATCTTCTCCATTTGTACAACATGACTATGTGCACAGGGTCAATGCGAACAGTTTAGCACCAGTACTTCGCCTATGAACTATCGAGACAAGAGTGTGAAAGCACTAGGGCAGATGGTTGCGCCGAGAGAGGGCACTTGTGGTATGTGCCAGACACTCGCGCATATTAAAATCCATGAATACCTACATAAGCGCATCAAAAATTATTAAAAGTTGTGATAATTCAAACTTTCTGTCTTAATAAATAAAACATATCAGATCATTTAAAAACATTTATGTAAAATAGAAAATATGGAACCAATTTACCCTCTCTCGGCGAAACCATCTGCCCTCGTGCGCGAACCTTGACAAGGTGCCTACGCCCACGCGGTGTAGCGAAATGCAGGAAGACCTACAGAAGATCGACGTTTGGTGCAGTGACCGGCAGCGTAAACAAACGTATTATATTGTGCATAAACAGGCGGAAAACCCGCTATATCCAAACAAATGGTTCAAATGGCTCTGAGCACTATGGGACTTAACATCTGAGGTCATCAGTCCCCTACAACTTAGACCTACTTAAACCTAACTAACCTAAGGACATCACACACATCCATGCCCAAGGCAGGATTCGAACCTGCGACCGTAGCAGTCACATGCTTCCGGACTGAGCGCCTAGAACCGCTCGGCCGCCGCGGCCGGCCATATCCGAACAATGACAGGAACCAGCTACATGCATTAAATACACCATCTGATCAGAAGGGTCCGCACACCCTGTGTAATATGGAATCGACCATCAGGTGGCAGGAAATGTGAGCCCACCAGGTATAATGAGGCGAGGAATATCTCGGTGTCAGTTGAGAAGCAATAAGAGCAGAACGGGTTGGGCAGGAGAGCTCACTGACTTCGAACGTGGACTAGTCATTTAATGTCACCTGAGTAACAAATCTATCAGAGATGCTTCAGTCCTAAAACATTGACCAAGTCGACTGTTGGTGATGTAATTGTAAAGTGTAACGCGAAGGAGCAACCACAGCTGAACAGGACCAGGCACATTCTTGGTACTTATGGGCAGGGATCGCCTAATATTGCAACAGTGACAGCAAAAAATTTAGTAAAATGCACCGAACGAATCCCTCTTGAGTTCCACAGTGCTACCAGCAGTCCATTTATCACAATGACTGTGCTTAGGGAGTTAAAAGAATAGGGTAGAATGGTCGAGCAGCTCCTCGTAAGCTACATATACCTATGGTCAGTGCTAAGTGCCTCTTTAAGTTGGGGGTGTGTGGATGACTGGAAACGTTTGGTTTGGGGTAATGATTCACGTTATAGCAATGGCACCCCGATGGAAGGGTTTGGGTTTGGCGAATGGACGAAGAACGTTGCCTGCCACTTTGTGCTGTGCCAACAATGAAGTTTGGAGGATGTGGTGTTACGGCCTGTGGGTGTTTATCGTTATTAGGGTGTGGTCTCACTGTGCTTAAGAAAACGCTAAATACGGAAGAGGAACAGCTCTGAGACTATGATTTATCAGCAGGGCAATGCACCCTGTCGTAATGTGTCGTTGAGGCAATTGCTGTGGACAATAATACTCTTTAAATGACGTGGCCTCCCCCGAGTCCCGAACTAAAGCCAATGGAACATTTTTGCGATTATTATTATTATTATTATTATTATTATTATTATTAATAATAATAATATTTCTTTCCTTTCTCAGACGTTACGTCTGGTTAAAAATGGAAAGTGACGCGGACGTTGATCAAGCGTGACTTCCTTTTAACTGTACGGTATATGTTACATCGCATTTAAGAACTTTCGGGTAATTGAACATGTATCAATAATTACAGATTTCTGTAGTTGTATATAGACGTTTAGATGTAGCTGTATTGCGTTGATGTACTGGTGAATATTGTGTGGTATGACTCCTGTAGTTGATAGTATAATTGGTATAATGTCAACTTTATCCTAATACCACATGTCCTTGATTTCCTCAACCAGTTGGATGTATTTTTCAATTTTTCCTCCTGTTTTCTTCTGTATATTTGTTGTATTGGGTAGGGATATTTCGATTAGTTGTGTTAATTTCTTCTTTTTATTGGTGAGTATGATGTCAGGTTTGTTATTTGGTGTTGTTTTATCTGTTATAATGGTTCTGTTCCAGTGTAATTTGTATTAATCATCCTCCAGTACATTTTGTGGTGCATACTTGTATGTGGGAACGTGTTGTTTTATTAGTTTATGTTGTATGGCAAGTTGTTGATGTATTACTTTTGCTACATTGTCATGTCTTCTGGGGTATTCTGTATTTGCTAGTATTGTACATCCGCTTGTGATGTGCTCTACTGTTTCTATTTGTTGTTTGCAAAGTCTGCATTTATCTGTTGTGGTATTGGGATCTTTAATAATATGCTTGCTGTAATATCTGGTGTTTATTGTTTGATCCTTTATTGCAATCATGACTCCTTCCGTCTCACTGTATATATTGCCTTTTGTTAGCCATGTGTTGGATGCATCTTGATCGATGTGTGGCGGTGTTAGATGATACGGGTGCTTGCCATGTAGTCTTTTCTTTTTCCAATTTACTTTCTTTGTATCTCTTGATGTTATGTGATCTAAAGGGTTGTAGAAGTGGTTATGAAATTGCGCTTAATAAAACGCTAAATACGGAAGAGGAACAGCACTGAGACTATGATTTATCAGCAGGACAATGCACCCTGTCGTAATGTGTTATTATTATTATTATTATTACACTCCTGGAAATGGAAAAAAGAACACATTGACACCGGTGTGTCAGACCCACCATACTTGCTCCGGACACTGCGAGAGGGCTGTACAAGCAATGATCACACGCACGGCACAGCGGACACACCAGGAACCGCGGTGTTGGCCGTCGAATGGCGCTAGCTGCGCAGCGTTTGTGCACCGCCGCCGTCAGTGTCAGCCAGTTTGCCGTGGCATACGGAGCTCCATCGCAGTCTTTAACACTGGTAGCATGCCGCGACAGCGTGGACGTGAACCGTATGTGCAGTTGACGGACTTTGAGCGAGGGCGTATAGTGGGCATGCGGGAGGCCGGGTGGACGTACCGCCGAATTGCTCAACACGTGGGGCGTGAGGTCTCCACAGTACATCGATGTTGTCGCCAGTGGTCGGCGGAAGGTGCACGTGCCCGTCGACCTGGGACCGGACCGCAGCGACGCACGGATGCACGCCAAGACCGTAGGATCCTACGCAGTGCCGTAGGGGACCGCACCGCCACTTCCCAGCAAATTAGGGACACTGTTGCTCCTGGGGTATCGGCGAGGACCATTCGCAACCGTCTCCATGAAGCTGGGCTACGGTCCCGCACACCGTTAGGCCGTCTTCCGCTCACGCCCCAACATCGTGCAGCCCGCCTCCAGTGGTGTCGCGACAGGCGTGAATGGAGGGACGAATGGAGACGTGTCGTCTTCAGCGATGAGAGTCGCTTCTGCCTTGGTGCCAATGATGGTCGTATGCGTGTTTGGCGCCGTGCAGGTGAGCGCCACAATCAGGACTGCATACGACCGAGGCACACAGGGCCAACACCCGGCATCATGGTGTGGGGAGCGATCTCCTACACTGGCCGTACACCACTGGTGATCGTCGAGGGGACACTGAATAGTGCGCGGTACATCCAAACCGTCATCGAACCCATCGTTCTACCATTCCTAGACCGGCAAGGGAACTTGCTGTTCCAACAGGACAATGCACGTCCGCATGTATCCCGTGCCACCCAACGTGCTCTAGAAGGTGTAAGTCAACTACCCTGGCCAGCAAGATATCCGGATCTGTCCCCCATTGAGCACGTTTGGGACTGGATGAAGCGTCGTCTCACGCGGTCTGCACGTCCAGCACGAACGCTGGTCCAACTGAGGCGCCAGGTGGAAATGGCATGGCAAGCCGTTCCACAGGACTACATCCAGCATCTCGACGATCGTCTCCATGGGAGAATAGCAGCCTGCATTGCTGCGAAAGGTGGATATACACTGTACTAGTGCCGACATTGTGCATGCTCTGTTGCCTGTGTCTATGTGCCTGTGGTTCTGTCAGTGTGATCATGTGATGTATCTGACCCCAGGAATGTGTCAATAAAGTTTCCCCTTCCTGGGACAATGAATTCACGGTGTTCTTATTTCAATTTCCAGGAGTGTATTATTGTCGTATGCATCAATTACAGTCACACACACTTAGAAAAAAAGGAAATATATATAAAAATGAGCATGTGAAATTATATATAGTACACAAGTTTTAAAACGGCTCCGACTACACTCCGATGTTGATGGACTCGATCCGGCGGAGTGCCTCGTGGGATTCTTGATGGAGCTTCTCAATGCCACCAGGGAAGCGTGTGGTTGGACAGACATTCACAATGTGGGTCTTTGTTTGGGTGTCACCACAGTCACAGACACTGTCACTTGAGAAGCCCCACTTGTGCATGTTGTATTTGCACCTACCCTCTTCGGTCCGATATCTGTTTAACTGCACCCACACCTCCCTTGGTTGGTGGAAGCCTGGAACTGTTGGATTGTCTACAAGTTCGTGGGTTCGGGTTCTTGTAGCTTGCCACTCACGTTTCCACTCTGCGTCCTGGTTGAATCCTGTGGGTAGCATTTGGACTCCCATTTCATACGCTGGTCTTCTAGATCTGAGGCGTTTCCTGGGCAATGATAGCAAATCGTCATGAAGAGGGATCGAGTTGTTTTCAGAAACTTGCTGACAAAGGTTGTAAAGAGCAGCCTTTCGACTGAGGTCTGGTGGACAGATGTCTGAAAGCACTGGTAGCCAGGAAGTAGGTGCGGAGAGTCAGAACGTCGACTTCGCTCCATTCCAGCTTCCAACATCAGTACAGTTCTGGTTTCGGGCTATGAGGAACAATGAGCTGCCATTCCTCCAGAGCAAACTGAGACACCTGATAGAAAGTGTCCCAAGCAGAGTTCAAGCTGTCTTGAAGACAAAGGATGAACACTGTCCATATTAATGAATAAAATGTATTCCCAGTTGCGAATATGGACAACCATGAACTGTATAATGGAATGACGACAGTGAAAATTCGTGCCGGACCAGGACACGAAGCAGGATTTCCCACTTATCGTGAACTGTCTCCTTATCATTAGACTATCCGAGCACAACTCACGGCTAGTCCCGAATTTCCATATGTCGTCAACCCTATGTCTGCAACCAGCTCGGGACGAATTTTCATTGTCATCATTCCATTATACAGTTGATGGTTATCCATATTCGCAACTGCGAATACATTTCATGCATTTCTTGACGGCTGTAGTCTCCCTTCGCACAGTCATTGTGATAGCTGGTAGTACTTTTAGAACTCAAGAGGGATTTCTGTATACATGTCCGAAAGAATATTGCATAGTACTTCGGGACAACACAGGTACTGCAACATCGTTTCGTCCCCATATTACTGTCCACTAATAGGTGACCGAATACTTTTGATTGGATAGTGTATCGCAGCGTGTGTACGGAATAATATAAACGGAATTACAGCATAAACGAAGTCTCAATAAAGGCATATGATAGACACATTCTCAGGAAGTCTATCCCACCGACGAAGGAGGTAAGCTTACAAAACACTCATTGAACTGATACTTGAACACTGCTCGTCTCTCAGGGAGGATTGATAAAAGCAAAGAAAATGCGAAGAACAACATCGCTTTTCGTCACAGGTTTATTTACAAAGATCGAATGCTCATCAAATTCCAGTGGCATACGCTACAGGAGAGGCATTGTACATTACGATGTGCATTACTGTTGAAACTACGTGAGCTGGCATCCCTAGATGAGTCAACCAATATTTTGCTTCCCCCTACGTGCATCCTGCGGAAATATCAAGAAAACAAAATTTTGAGAGCTGTGAGCTCACAAGGAGGCCTGCCAACATTCGTCATTCTCGCGCAACATCCGCGACTGGAATAGGAAATGTTGATAGCGACAGTGTTTCACAAATTACTCTTAAGCCACACACCATAAGGTTGGTTGCAGAGTACAGACGAAGTACATGCAGAGATACCTCTTTATAATGAAGGAGCCTGCCGTTTTACGTCCCGTTGACCAGTCCGAACAGGACTCTGAAGGCCCAACTGTACAGGCCGACCGCCGTGTCGCTCTCAGACAAGAGACGTCACTGGATGCGGATATGGAGGGAAATGTGGTCAGCATGTGCTCTCCCAGAATTGTCAGTTTTCGTGGGCGAAGTCGCTACTTGCCAATCAAGTAGATCATCGGTTGACGTCACAAGGGCTGAGTGCACCCCACTTACCAACAGCGCTCAGCAGCCCGGACGGTGACCCATCCAGGTACTAGCCAAGCCCGACAGCTCGTAACTTCGGTCATCTGACGGGAACTGGTGTTACTGTTGCTGCAGGGCCATTGGCTGTTGACACTAAGGTAACCAGAAATTCCAGCTGGAGAAAGGTGTGGAAGCAAATTCGCCGTACAAGTTTCATGGTGCCCCATTTCCCGTATGACGTCATGCGCTGTTACGAGATTTCCCTCCTCCTCCTCCTCCACCTATGACAATACGCAGTGTTTCCAGTTTTCTGGCAGAAGGAAGCCTAGTTATCAGATTTAGACTACTTACGTTACACAAAATTCAAGATCGCGGTAATAGGTCACTTAACCTACGTTAAAATATCTCAAGACTGTTGGTGTAAAAACTCAAGGGGTTTAAAATGTCGGGAGTTTAAAACGTCGTTTTATATCTACTATTACGTTGCAGGTGACACACTTGCGCTACTTAAGAAAATTGTGTTTCGATGTAACAATATTAATTTTTAATATCATGTTTTGGAGATACTCACTCTCACAGAGCAAATTCAAATCTAAGTGACTATGTAGAACCATATAATTAACTAAGTAAGTTTACTCTGTTGAAAAGCATCAGTGTCATAGAGATGAAAGTCAAATTAGTCGAAGTAGTGCACATATGCTAAGTTAAAATGGTTGAAATTGGTAGCAGAAAAAAAAATCAATATTCGGGAACTATGAGACGCTCACCAAATGCCGAACAGTATTTCGAGCAGCTGTGGTGGTGACTTTCTCACCAAAGTTTGAGCAAGTCCCTGCGGGTTTAGACTTTTTCATCACTCCCATCATGGCCATAGTGGCTGGTCTGAACAAGCTCCCCGGAAGTTTCAACTTGTTCATACTCTTGCACTACCCCATCGTGGCTGCGTAACACAGTCAGGACAGGAGCCCCGGATCAACTGTGCTCGCAAGCTGGTTACAATAAGCCAGACGGTCACGATGAGAGAATAAGCATGCTGAAATTTTTACAGTTATGGTAAGTTGCGTGCCTTAAAACTTCCCTTTTCTTTCTTTTGAAAGTGATACTCCGATCATAACGTGGCAGTAAGTTGAAATCAGTAGTTATACCACTCATGTGACCTGGTGATTTTGCAAAATGATCCCCAGGAGGATGAGTAAAAAATGTGATATGGACATATGGCCGAAAATCTGTTCGAAGGAAGGTGCACCCACTTGAAGGTCAACAGTAGGCCAGTGACCTGCCAACGTGGAGAAAGTCGGACGACTGTATGGAACATTCCGCCACTATCGGTATCACTTAAAACGCGTGAAGTGACCGAGCGAGGTGGCGCAGTGGTTAGACACTGGACTCGCATTCGGGAGGACGACGGTTCAATCCCGCGTCCGGCCATCTTGATTTAGGTTTTTCCGTGATTTCCCTAAATCACTCCAGGCAAATACCGGGATGGTTCCTCTGAAAGGGCACGGCCGACTTCCTTCCTCATCCTTTCCTAATCCGATGAGACCGATGACCACGCTGTCTGGTCTCCTTCCCCAAACAACCAACCAACCAACCTAAAACGCGTGAAGGCCTCGTTGCCTATGGACTTACCTCTGCAGCAACGGTTTTGTCGCAAATACTATCCTCTTCCGTGGATCCTGTCTCCTCTGCAAGAAGTACAGAATCTGTCATTACTCTTAGACTTGACTGCGAGTGGCGTGTCAGTGGTAGACCTAGGCGACCAACGAGGAATCAGGGTTTTATACCGATCCCAGTAACAGGTTCGAAGTGTTGTCTTCCACTATAACTGAAACAAATAGAGCAACTGGGACTCATTTAATCGGTTTTGGGGAAGCCTGCTTTGTCCTGTGCCAGGAGGCGGCAAATGTAAAAAGCAGAGGCCTTAATCATCAGCATTTCAAATGTACAGCAAATAATGGTACCCTTTAGAGAACTGGCAGCAAGGAGCAAGAAGGAACACCAGGTGCACTCAATGTGTTTTCCTGGGGGGGGGGGGGGGGGGGCTCAGTAAACAAGTTGAAGAGGCTATTTCAGGAGCTACTGAGGGAACAGTGGGCAGCCAACTGCAGATTGTAGCGTTTGAACACTTTCTGGATTTACGCCACAGCACATAAGTCTTCCACTGTCCAAATGGACGACCAATTCAAATGATGTGGAGGCAAGATGGGATGTCAAAGGCCTTGAGACCAAGTCCACAACCCAAGTTTTAGGAATTAATTGGAACACAGAAAATGACTATCTGCAGTGACTACAAGAAGATAGCTGAAGATCTGATGGACAAACTGGTTACCAAGAGAAATGTTCTTCCAGTAGCAGCTCAGTTTTATAACCACCTTTGTGTGTTCACTCCTGTTTGGATCGTTTCATAGCTAATTTCACAAGACACATGGCTGAGTGGTCTTCCATGGGAGGAAGTTTTGCCCACAGATCCTGCATGTCGTTGGCATTCATGGGTCTCAAAGCTTCATCACTTGTCATCATTGCGTATTCCTGGATTGACAAGGATGACGGGCACAGGTGGCTCTACGGAGGTGCATGTATACTGTGATGCGTCTGAAAGAGCGTACTGTGCTGTTTTGTATGTAAGGACAGCTACTGAAACTGGATATACTCTGCACATTGTCTGTAGCAAGAACAGACTGGCTCCTATCAAGAAAGTAGCTCTATCTAGGTTCGAGTTACTTGCTGCATTGGTCAGATCACTACTCCTTCATTACTTTTGCCAGGAAATAGGGTTTAATGTCAGCAGACCTACCTTGTGGAGTGACTCGACAGTCACTTTGGAATGGGTAGGAGTGATCCAAACAAATGTAAAACCTTTATTTGTAATCGAGTGACAGAGATATTGACATACAGTACACCCAGCTGCACGCCCCCAGTAGCTGAGTGGTCAGTGCGACAGAATGTCAATCCTAAGGGCCCGGGTTCGATTCCCAGCTGGGTCGGAGATTTTTCTCCATTCGGGGACTGGGTCTTCTGTTGTCCTAATCATCATCATTTCATCCCCATCGACGCGCAAGTCGCAGAACTGGCTTCAAATCGAAAGACTTTCACCCGGCGACCGGTCTACCCGACGGGAGGCCCTAGTCACACGACATTTACCTTTTAGTACACCCAGCTAATGGAGGCACTGTCCAGGAAGCCAAAATCCTGCCGATCATCCCACGCGGGGACTAGAAGCAAATCTGATAGTCACTCTTGATATCTGGTGGTGTGGCCCACCATGGCTTTCAGAAGACAAGCTGTTCTGGTCACTGGATATCCCATCCCCACCTCCGTCAATGCGAGAAGCCAAAACGAGAGGAAACATCACTCTGATCACCATCATTGAAGCGCTATTGGTCACAGCAAGGTTTAGTTCATATTGGTGAGTACTACATGTAACTGCCTTTGTATTTCGATTTATCAGCGCAACAAGAAACAAAAATAGAATATCTGGCACTTTGAGTGCTTTGGAATTACAAAATGCACAGCACCTACTGAATCAGAAGAGTTCAAGAGGAACTATTTACTGCTGAACTGTCTGCACTGCGTAAGGGAGAACAATTGCCCAAGGAATCAAAGATCACTCGATACAATCCCTTTATATCTGATGGCATCCTTCGTCTTGGTGGTAGGCTGCAATGTGCTGCACTGTCACACTCAGAAGCATTCAGTTATATTGGATGGACGTCACCATTTCACTAAGCTTCTCGTCAGACACACACATGTAAGACTGCACCATCTCGGTGTGCAGATTGTGTTAGGGGAACTGATAGAAGAATTTAGGAGTCTGTGATGACGACAGGCTGTTCGGAGAGTTCTTCAATCTTGCGTAACATGCAAGCTAATACAAAGTCGCTGGTATGAAGAGATGGAGGCTCCACTTCCACTGGACGGAGTTCAGCCTTAGAGAACATTTGCACTAACGAGCATCGATTTTGCTGGACCATTATATGTCAAATCTGGACACCAAACAAAGAAGTCCTACATGGTCCCATTCACATGTGCCACAACACGGGCCATTCATATTGAACTTGCCACGTCCACTGACAGATTTTTGATGGCCGTGCAACGCTTTGCATGACGTAGGTGCCTACCTATATGAAGATGGCAACTGGTCTTTCAGACATGTCCGAAAGAACAGATACCGTCTTCATATATAGTTCAGGTTAACCGACCATTGACCTCCTGCTCCTGTGCGGATGAACACGTATTGCCCGAACTCTTACAGGACTCGGTAAGATTGTCTGCCGCGAGTAGTAACTGGGCCGGGTCACTACGAATGTAGTGTGTGGACATTAATTTGGGAATGTTGGTCTCACGGGAAGCGTGCAAGGGACAAATCCCTGCAGTCGCATTATCCTGTGTGCCCTCGGTGGCTCAGATGGATAGAGCGTCTGCCATGTAAGCAAAAGATACCGCGTTCGAGTCCCAGTCGGGACACACATTTTCAACTGTCCCCGTTGATGTATATCACCGCCTGTCGACAGCTTAGGGTCTTGATTTAATTATAATTTCATAGGGTCCTACTAGTCACTGTCTAGTCAGACAATGCTACAACATTCTATGCAGCCAACTCAGAACTGTCAGAGCTTTTCAAAACTATGCACCATACTGACGTACAGCTCTACTGTGCCCACCATGGAATCACTTGGAAATTCATACCAGCACGTGCGGCTTGGTGGGGAGGCTAGTGGGAACACGTGATAGGCTCTGTCAAGCGCTGTTTGAGATAAGTTCTTTGTAGCTCCCAGGTTGATGAAGAGAAGTTGAACACAACCTCGATCAGCATAGAAGCAGCAATAAACTCACGACCCATCACTGAAGGAGAGAGCGATACTCCAATGACGCCATCCCACTTTCTAAATGGTGGGAAATTAGTAACAATTCCATGTGGACAGAGTCAGCAACTAAAAGGGACCTTGCCAAGGAGTTCCGACTTAGACAAAAGGTCAATGAGGACATTTGGAGTAGGTGGAAGACCGAATACCTCCTGCTGCTAACACAATATCATGAGGTGAAGGGATACCCTTCGCAAATGAAAACGAGATTTGGGGAGGTTGTTCTGCTCCAAGAAGACAGCAAACCATGGCACTTGTGGAAGAGGGCTGTGGTGGAAGAAGTGCCGCACGGCAGAGACAATCAAATACGGTACATCGTCCTCCACCAGCCAGTTGGTATGAAGATCTGTCGACCGGTCCAGCTGGGCATTCCCCTCGAGATTGACCAGAGTGCGGAGGATGTCGGGGAATGAAGACTCTTACGCCATCTGTTGGTGTTGTGTTAAAACTTCTTCACTGTAAAAAAAAATCGACGTTTTGAAAATAAATGTGTGGGAGAAGAAGTTTTACTGTGTCGATTCCTTGATTTCACTAGTGTGTAGTAACAATTACAGCACGAACGAATGCATCTAAACAATCGTTCTTCCCACCCTCGATACGAGAAAGGAAAGGGAAAAAATCCTGATAATTGGTACTATTCGAAGTAACCGCTACCATGTGTTTCACAGTGGTTTGCAGCAAATAGATTTAGATGTAGAGATTTGTTGCAATGGGCCATCAAGATGCTGGGGTTTCTGTCATTCATCCTAATCACAGAAAGGATGGTGTTGTCAACTTTCAAAATATCCACCTTCGACCAACAGAGAATCCCCTTTGTATTTTGACAGAGAACCATCAGCACTGGTTCAGCCTCTGTGTATGGGCAGAGATTATTGGCAACCGCCTCGTGGGACCAGTCAATCTTCTACTGCACCTCACATGCAAGGCATATCTGCAGGTGACTCTGCCTCCCCTGCTGGAACATGTGCCTTATGTGGTAGGAATGTTAGTGTAGCTACTATATTATGGCCCTCCAACTCACTGTCCTCTTTCGTATGGAGCTAAATCTATAGTACAGACAAAACATTCCCAACTTCATGGTGAATTCCTGTGTGTGGTTTCAGTAACTGAAACCTGCCCCATCAATGTACTCCTATCTCCACCTTCAAATGGGTGCACTTTCCTTGGAATACATTTTCTGCCATATTTTGCAGTCTGCGTAAGAAACATTGAGTGGATCCGACTCACTTGTTTGGAATAAAACAAGTAATCTCTCGTGGTTTTGTTTTCCCTCAGTACCTACATCTCTCTCCATCCTAAGACGAGTGACATCGACAGCCACTAAGCTTGGTATTCTGCTTCGTGCAAATTTTGCTGCTGCCATCATGCCATGCCTCCGCAAAGCGGAGAGGTTGATAAAATCTGGATGTTGCAAGGATACTACACCTAATACAATTATTTCATCATTAAAGAAATTACATGAACAGTTCTATATGAAGACTTAGGCAACACAATCATATCCCCCAAGAACTGCAGTCCCAGCTCAGCGAACACTTCGAATAAGAAACAGCGCTTTTTGGTGATCTATGGCAGTCCGATGGGATGGTGTGGGTTCAGTGAATGCTTGGAGACCATTACCTACCATCATCTGTAGAGCCAACAGTGAAGTATAGAGGAGGTGCTGTTACGGTATTGGGGTGTTTTTCGTGGTTAGGATGCAGCCCGTTATTGCTCTTAATAAAAGGTTAAGAATAATAATTGCAGGAAGATATGAATACGTTTCACAGCACAATGCACCGTGTGCAATAGAGAAACAGTTTGGAGAAAATGATTGTTTCGGCAAGATAGTGCACCCATAAAAGAAGGTTGTATACATGGAAGAAGCCTGGAAATACTGACAGATTTCAGAGAAATTATATAATGGTAAGACAGAGATTTAGGAACCAGGTTTTAAATTGTAAGACATTTCCAGGGGCAGATGTGGACTCTGACCACAATCTATTGGTTATGAACTGTAGATTAAAACTGAGGAAACTGAAAAACGTGGGAATTTAAGGAGATGGGACCTGGATAAACTGACTAAACCAGAGGTTGTACAGAGTTTCAGGGAGAGCGTAAGGTAACAAATGGCAGGAAATGGGGAAAGAAATACAGTAGAAGAAGAATGGGTAGCTTTGAGGGATGAAGTAATGAAGGCAGTAGAGGATCAAGTAGGTAAAACGACGAGGGCTAGTAGAAATCTTTGGGTAACAGAAGAAATACTGAATTTAATTGATGAAAGGAGAAAATATAAAACTGCAGTAAATGAAGCAGAAAAAAGGAATACAAACGTCTCAAAAATGAAATCGACAGGAAGTGCAAAATGGCTAAGAAGGGATGGCTAGAAGATAAAGTAAGGATGTAGAGGCTTATCTCACTAGGGGGTAAGATACAGGGTGTTTCAAAAATGACCGGTATATTTGAAACGGCAATAAAAACTAAACGAGCAGCGATAGAAATACACCGTTTGTTGCAATATGCTTGGGACAACAGTACATTTTCAGGCAGAAAACTTTCGAAATTACAGTAGTTACAATTTTCAACAACAGATGGCGCTGCGGTCTGGGAAACTCTATAGTACGATATTTTCCACATATCCACCATGCGTAGCAATAATATGGCGTAGTCTCTGAATGAAATTACCCGAAATCTTTGACAACGTGTCTGGCGGAATCGCTTCACATGCAGATGAGATGTACTGCTTCAGCTGTTCAATTGATTCTGGATTCTGGCGGTACACCTGGTCTTTCAAGTGTCCCCACAGAAAGAAGTCACAGGGGTTCATGTCTGACGAATAGGGAGGCCAATCCACGCCGCCTCCTGTATGTTTCGGATAGCCCAGAGCAATCACACGATCATCGAAATATTCATTCAGGAAATTAAAGACGTCGGCCGTGCGATGTGGCCGGGCACCATCTTGCATAAACCACGAGGTGTTCGCAGTGTCGTCTAAGGCAGTTTGTACCGCCACAAATTCACGAAGAATGTCCAGATAGCGTGATGCAGTAATCGTTTCGGATCTGAAAAATGGGCCAATGATTCCTTTGCAAGACATGGCGGCCCAGACCAGTACTTTTTGAGGATGCAGGGACGATGGGACTGCAACATGGGGCTTTTCGGTTCCCCATATGCGCCAGTTCTGTTTATTGACGAAGCCGTCCAGGTAAAAATAAGCTTCGTCAGTAAACCAAATGCTGCCCACATGCATATCGCCGTCATCAATCCTGTGCACTATATCGTTAGCGAATGTCTCTCGTGCAGCAATGGTAGCGGCGCTGAGGGGTTGCCGCGTTTGAATTTTGTATGGATAGAGGTGTAAACTCTGGCGCATGAGACGATACGTGGACGTTGGCGTCATTTGGACCGCAGCTGCAACACGGCGAACGGAAACCCGAGGCCGCTGTTGGATCACCTGCTGCACTAGCTGCGCGTTGCCCTCTGTGGTTGCCGTACGCGGTCGCCCTACCTTTCCAGCACGTTCATCCGTCACGTTCCCAGTCCGTTGAAATTTTTGAAACAGATCCTTTATTGTATCGCTTTTCGGTCCTTTGGTTACATTAAACCTCCGTTGAAAACTTCGTCTTGTTGCAACAACACTGTGTTCTAGGCGGTGGAATTCCAACACCAGAAAAATCCTCTGTTCTAAGGAATAAACCATGTTGTCTACAGCACACTTGCACGTTGTGAACAGCACACGCTTACAGCAGAAAGACGACGTACAGAATGGCGCACCCACAGACTGCGTTGTCTTCTATATCTTTCACATCACTTGCAGCGCCATCTGTTGTTGAAAATTGTAACTACTGTAATTTCGAAAGTTTGTCCGCCTGAAAATGTACTGTTGTCCCAAGCATATTGCAACAAACGGTGTATTTCTATCGCTGCTCGTTTAGTTTTTATTGCCGTTTCAAATATACCGGTCATTTTTGAAACACCCTGTAGATACTGCCTACAGGAAAATTAAAGAGACCTTTGGAGAAAAGAGAACCATTTGTTTGAATATCAAGAGCTCAGATGGTAAACAGGTTCTAAGCAAAGAAAGGAAAGCAGAAAGGTGGAAGTAGTATATAGAGGGTCTATAAAAGGGCGATGTACTTGAGGGCGATATTATGGAAATGGAAGAGGACGTAGATGAAGATGAAATGGGAGATATGATACTGCGTGAAGAGTTTGACAGAGCACTGAAAGACCTGAGTCGAAACAAGGCCCCGGGAGTAGACAACATTCCATTAGAACTACTGACAGCCTTGGGAGAGCCAGTCCCGACGAAATTCTACCATCTGGTGAGCAAGATGTATGAGACAGGAGAAATACCCTCAATCTTCAAGAAGAATATAATAATTCCAATCCCAAAGAAAGCAGGTGTTGACAGGTGTGAAAATTATCGAACTATCAGTTTAATAAGTCACGGCTGCAAAATACTAACGCGAATTCTTTACAGACGAATGGAAAAACTAGTAGAAGCCGATCTCGGCGAAGATCAGTTTGGGTTCCGTAGAAATATTGGAACACGTGAGGCAATACTGACCCTACGACTTATCTTAGAAAATAGATTAAGGAAAGGCAAACCTACATTTCTAGCATTTGTAGACTTAGAGAAAGCTTTTGACAATGTTGAGTGGAATACACTCTTTGAAATTCTGAAGGTGGCAGGGGTAAAATACAGGGAGAGAAAGGCTATTTACAATTTGTATAGAAACCAAATGGCAGTTATAAGAGTTGAGGGGCATGAAAGGGAAGCAGTGGTTGAGAAGGGAGTGAGACAGGGTTGTAGCCTCTCCCCGATGTTATTCAATCTGTATATTGAGCAAGCAGTGAAGGAAACAAAAGAAAAATTCGGAGTAGGTATTAAAATCCATGGAGAAGAAATAAAAACTGAGTTTCGCCGATGACATTGTAATTCTGTCAGAGACAGCAAAGGACTTGGAAGAGCAGTTGAACGGAATGGATAGTGTCGTGAAAGGAGGATATAAGATGAACATCAACAACAACAAAACGAGGATAATGGAATGTAGTCAAATTAAATAGGGTGATGCTGAGGGAATTAGATTAGGAAATGATCCACTTAAAGTAGTAAAGGAGTTTTGCTATTTGGGGAGCAAAACAACTGATGATGGTCGAAGTAGAGAGGATATAAAATGTAGAATGGCAATTGCAAGGATAGCGTGTCTGAAGAACAGAAATTTGTTAACATCGAGTATAGATTTAAATGTCAGGAAGTCGTTTCTGAAAGTATTTGTATGGAGTGTAGCCATGTATGGAAGTGAAACATGGACGATAACTAGTTTGGACAAGAAGAGAATAGAAGCTTTCGAAATGTGGTGCTACAGAAGAATGCTGAAGATTAGATGGGTAGATAACATAACTAATGAGGAGGTGTTGAATAGGATTGGGGAGAAGAGACGTTTGTGGCACAACTTGACTAGAAGAAGGGATCGGTTGGTAGGACATGTTCTGAGGCATCAAGGGATCACCAATTTAGTATTGTAGGGCAGCGTAGAGGGTAAAAATCGTAGAGGGAGACCAAGAGATGAATACACCAAGCAGATTCAGAAGGATGTAGGTTGCAGTAGGTACTGGGAGATGAAGAAGCTTGCACAGGATAGAGTAGCATGGAGAGCTGCATCAAACGTGTCTCAGGACTGAAGACCACAACAACAACAACAACAGTGCACCCTGTCATACAGTATCGTAACATTCCTGAAACAGACTGGTCTGGCCACAGTCGTGACATGAAACCAGTGGAACACCTTTTTAATGAATTAAAATGTCGGCTTAGAGGCATACACCTGTGTCGAACATCACTTTTTCTCTGATTTCGACTCTTGAGGAAGAATGGGCTGTCATTCCTCTACATACAGTCAGGCACCTCACTGAAAGTATCCTCAGCAGGGTTCAAGCTGTCAAAGGTGAAGGGTGAACACACTTCATCTTAATGTTCGTTAAAAGGTGTTCTGATACTTTTAATCCGATAGTGTATAAAAAATACATTGTGGTCAAAACAGAAATTTTTGTGTTACTAACAGCATTATTCGGTTCAAATGACTCTGAGCACTATGGGACTCAACTGCTGTGGTCATCAGTCCCCTAGAACTTTGAACTACTTAATCCTAACTAACCTAAGAACATCACACACACCCATGCCCGAGGCAGGATTCGAACCTGCGGCCGTGGCAGCAGCGCGGCTCCGGACTGGAGCGCCTAGAACCGCACGGCCACCGCGGCCGGCGAGCATTATTTACTACGTGCCATTGACACTACCACCATTTCAAATATCCTTGTTGTTTTCACGCAGACAGAAAAACAAGGCATCTGGGAGCCCTCCGTATTCTGAATGTTGGTCCTGACAGCTGCAGTGTGCCCTGTTTTAATGCATGCAGTAATCTCGAGAAATGAATGAAGAGAGGAAGTTCGGGCAGTACGAGACAACGGACAGTATAGGGAAAGAGCTGTTTCTAAACTGTAACGCCAGTGGAAGCACCTGTCGCACCATTTCCAGTGTCAACTATGAAGGAACGAGACCATTCCCACGGTTTTGAATCATAGCAATATGTTTCGGTGAGGGAACAAGTTATCTGTTTCTGGTGAGTTTTTTGGTGAACGAACTTAACTTTGAAATACTGTGTTTAGTTTGCAAGTAAGTAATATTACGTTTTCATTGCGTATCTAGATAGAACTAATATTATTCTGTATATGGTAGTAATTGACAACGAATACCCCAAACAAGGACAATGGGAATGCTGACCTACCACAGCAGTATATTCGTGTTGTTCTGGAGAAAGCGATTTCTGGTTGTACTGAATAATACATATAGCATAAAAACTTTGAAACGTCCCCTTAGAAAAATTAATGAATTACTGTGCTGATAAACCTCTTACGTTATTTGATTTTCAAACAGCTGAGCAAAACTGAACGTTCTCAGACATTTCTCTCTTTACTTATTCTGATCATCACTAAACTGACACGCTACGGTCGCAGGTTCGAATCCTGCCTCGGGCATGGATGTTTGTGATGTCCTTAGGTTAGTTAGGTTTAACTAGTTCTAAGTTATAGGGGACTAATGACCTCAGCAGTTGAGTCCCATAGTGCTCAGAGCCATTTGAACCATTTTTGAACTAAACTGACACACAATATTTTTAGCGTATCGCAATCTGACTTGCAAAAATCCCTACAAAAGAATGGCCCTGACTAACATTAACCTCTACGTTTCACAAATCACTTACCTCACAAAAATCTTCGTTACTCGAACTACTGCAATACAGCGAGCGCCACTACTGCCAGCTAAATAAAAGATTCAAACTACTGAAGGCACTAACTACTGATAGGCATAGTTAGCAAATGAAAGATTTTGAAAGAGAACAAACAATGTATTTACCGTAACAGTGTTCAAAAGTCATTATATATATAGCAGTTCATGACATCCAGTCTTACAAATGTACTGTCTCTGATGGACACACGTCCAGATCATCCGCTCTCAAAATTCCGCCATCTCTCCCCCCACTTCCACCACTGCTGGCGGCTCGCCTCCAACTGCGCAACGCTACGCACTGTTAACAACCAACTGCCCAACACTACAATAGCCAACAACAATGCAAACTAGCCACAGACTGCACACAGCACAGCCAGTGATTTTCATACAGAGCGCTACGTGGCGTTACCAATAAAAAAACCTAAAAAGCCTACTTATAACTTACATTTTTACAGTTCTTCTTTCTTTTAAGAGTCCGCCTGCTTAGCTGAGTGCTAACGTGCTCTCCTCCCATGAAAGCGGGTCCCGGTAAGATTCTCGACCAGGTTGGAGATTTTTTCTGCTCGGGAATTGGGTGTTGTGTTGTCATCATCATTTCATCCTAATCACCGGCGCGCAAGTCGCCCAATGTGGCGTCGACTGAAATAAGACTTGCACTTGGCGGCCGAACTTCCCCGGATGGGGTCTCCCGGCCACCGATGCCATACGCTAATTAAAAAAGAAAATATGAGGGAAACGTGGAGAAATCAGGTCATAAATGGGATGGCAATAGCATCTACATAGATACTCTGCAAACCACCAAACGCTGCGTGGCGGAGGATATCCTGTTCCACTACTTGTCATTTCCCCCTGCTGTTCCACTCGCAAATCTAGCGAGGGAAAAGCGACTATCTGTACGCCTCCGTATGAGCCCTCATTTCTCGTACCTTATCTTCGTGGTCTTTACGGGCAATGTATGTTGACAGCAGTAGAATCTCTCGGCAGTCAGCTTCAGATGACGGTGCTCTAAATTTTCTCAATAGTGTTTCTCGCAAAGAACATCGCCTTCCCTCCAAGGATTCCCATCAGAGTTCCCGAAGCGTCTGGAACACATTCGTGTTGTTCGAAGCTACCGGTAACAAATCTAGCAGCCCGCCTCTGAATTTCTTCGATGTCTTCCTTCAATTGGACCTGGTGCGGATCCCAAACACTCTAGCAGCACTCAAGAACAGGTCGCACCAGCGTCCTATATGCGTTGTCCTTTACAGGTGAACCACCCTCTCCTAAAATTCTGCCAATAAACCGAAGTCGACCACTTGCCTTCCCTACCCCGGACGCCATAGATAAAAGTTTCACTTATTGCAATACCAACTAGGTTAACAAGAGAGAAGTATTCTGTTCCAAGAAATGCAATAAGTGATAGACTTAAAGCTTTCTGGCAAAACAAAGGGGCGGTCATGCAACCTATTTCGGGAAGTAAAATTTAGAGAAACGTACTTCACCGAAACTGACAAGTATGTAATACCAGTAAAATATGATACGTGTTGTGTGAATGTGTGTCGACGCATTCCTTTTTTTTTCCTTTGCCAGATGCGCATGCCGTTAAGAGCGAGCGACCGCTAATAAGGATGACATCACACGTACTGTAATAAATTATGCAAGCCGGTGACCTAAGATACCAGACCGTAAAAAAGGCCGCGCTGATACCGAATAGCACAGCTGCAAAGATACAGAACAGCTGGTGATTTTGTTTCGTGGCCACCATTCGACAACGAGAACGCAACGAAATACCGTCGTGTTCAACGGGTGTAAAGAGCGTTGAATAGACTTTCATAGGAAAGGTAAGCGCTGTTCTCTTTCAGACGGGTGTTGTGAGGGTAGCCATAGTTTCATATTCTGTGGTTACTGCATTCCTATTCATACAAGAACTTTCTTTTTTCTGTTGTACTGCTACGATTGAAATGCAGGGTAATATCATCAGCGGATGGTTTTATCTTTTTTTACTTCAAGAAATTGTATTCATTCATTCGTTAGTTTATTTCAAAAAAATAAATTGCACGGATGTGGACATTCTATCACTTTTAAAAATACTCTGTCTACAAAATCATCCGACATTCACAACTAAAAGCCTACGCCGAAGGAGATGACCCACAAACTTAAATCATAGATATTTAGCCGTAGCCGGCCGCGGTTCTAGGCGCTGCAGTCCAGAACCGCGCGACTGCTACGGTCGCAGGTTCGAATCCTGCCTCGGGCATGGATGTGTGTGATGTCCTTAGTTTAGTTAGGTTCTAAGTTCTAGGGGACTGATGACCTCAGATGTTAAGACCCATAGTGGTTCAAAGGGCTCTGAGCACTATGGGATTCAACTGCTGAGGTCATCAGTCCCCTAGAACTTAGAACTACTTAAACCTAACTAACCTAAGGACATCACAGACATCCATGCCCGAGGCAGGATTCGAACCTGCGACCGTAGCGGTCTTGCGGTTCCAGACTGCAGCGCCTTTAACCGCATGGCCACTTCGGCCGGCGACCCATAGTGCTCGGAGCCATTTAGTCGTAAATACACGGACGCTTTAATGGATAAAAGTACTTTCTGGGTAAAACACACGTTTTAATGACGAATAATTCTAATAGAAAACAATAAAATTTAATTTAATATCGATGTTCAAGTACGGTATTCAGTATGCGACAGATAACGGAGAAAAGCCAAATACTTTAACTTATAAACGGGCACTGTGTTCATTGTTAATCAAAAACGTTTGAAAAGTTGGTAAGACAAAAGCAAGGAAAAACTCTTTCATATAAAGGTTTTCCAACACCCATTTATATTAAGGGCCAATTGCAGGACAAAGTTAGTAAGACGATACTAAAGACCAAGGAGTCTGACAAAGATGAAGTTCGACACTGTCCTTTTCAGAAAACCAGCCCAGCAATTCTCATCAGCGACTTGAGGAAACGCACGAGCAGACTAAATGATACTGTTTAAGACTTTCTAGACGTAGTAACTGCTTCCTTGGGTCACGGGACCGCGTTGTTGTCTGATCGGATAAGTGGACCTTGTTCCGAAGTGCGTTCTGTGTCGTATCAGGGAGCAATTTCGCTTGGCACTAAAGGAAACATTCCGTTCGTCTGATTCATAAAATTTCTAAAGGCAAACAGGGCTAAAATGTTGACGGCAAAATTGGGGTCAAGGAAGTCTGAAGGGAAGTCTTCATTAAATCGTAAATCTGTTTTGATAGTATGATTGTAACAGGACTTGAAAAATATTATCCATGTTATTAACCACTAACAGCCGAGACGTTGAAGTCAAAGTAACTGTTTTCTCAAAAACCTGTGTCGCAAACAGAAGACATGAGAATGGACAGCAAGATAGAAATGCCACTTAAATTAAACGAATGTAAAACTGTGCTTCTGCACTTGTATGGTAGTAAAACATGGGTTCTCAAACGCAGAGCTGCGTCCCAGATCCACGCAGCTGAAGTGAGATACCCAAGAGCAACAAATTGATGCTTAAGAAGACATCAAATAATAAAAATTTCTATCATCAAAGCACTAGATATATATAACTGGTAAGGCAAAAAAAAGACTACTCAAACAAATGTACAAAACAACCAAGGTGAGTGGCTCTTCACGTCTTTCAGACGAAGTGTGGGACGTTCCACGAAGAGGTGTGCTGTTAAACTCCAAAAGGCCCGAAGACATAACCCACTAAGCTGCTGCTCACACACACACACACACACACACACACACACACACACACTGCCAGTGCGTAATACCAAACTTCAGTATAACTAATAATGTTCTCTCCCTCTCCCATTAAACTAATTAATCTATTGATGCATACCTCCACTACTTGTTTAATGGGTCTATAGGTAAGTTGGCTGTATAATGTTACAAATCGAAAATTTTAATACAATAACCGCTTCTTCGAAAGTTTGTATATTGATCAATCTCACTGTCTTTCAGTGATTATACGCGTGTAAGTGGTAAGCTGATAAGCTTTTGCATAGAACAATTTTATTAGTGATTCAGTGTTTGTATTTTGAATGTGTGTTCATTTTCTTAAATGTATTGGAAAGAAAAAGTAAAATAAATTGGAAAGAAAAACTAATTTACAGTGTCACTTTCTTGTTCTCGTTCCTCCACTCACATCCGCTTAAACTTTCATTTTCAGCGCAACGTTCTGCCGTGGTACTACCACCAGCTTTCATTTTCACACCAAAAAGAAACTGCCTGTGTAAATTTTTTATTATGTCATTTGCAACTTTCCTTAACGTTACAGAAACATATTACATAACTATAATGGTCCCAATGGGTATTCGAGAGGGACCACTCACTGTCTCCTTCCCCTTGCGCTAATAACGACTTTACTGTGATTCTAAAATTTGTGCAGAAATCTATGTAAGTGACAGTGGTGTCAATACATAACAAATTCCAATTGCGAAATTCTGTTCCAAATCGAATGTGCACGTTGTGGCGCATCGGATCTACATCTACATATATATTCCGCTAGCCAGCAAGCGGTGTAAGGCGGAGGGCACAATTCGCGCCAAAGGTATATTTCCCCCTTCTGTTCCACTCGCGGATAGCGCGAGGGAAAAACGACTGTCTGAATGCCTCAGAACGAGCTCTTATTTCCCTTATCTTTGAATGGTGATCATTGCGAGATTTGAAAGTTGGTTGTAATAATATATGCTCTATATCCTTGGTGAAGATCGGATTTCGGAATTTAATGAGCGGCCCCTTCTGTTTAGCGCGCCGTCTATCTGCAAGTGTGTCCCACTTCAAACTTTCTAAGAGATTTGAAACGCTCTCGCGATGGCTAAATGTACCAGTCACGAATCTTGCCGCTCTTCTTTGGACCTTCTCAATCTCTTGAATCAGACCCAACTGGTAAGGGTCCCATACAGACGAACAATACTCCAAGACTGGACGAACTAACGTATTGTAAGCGATTTCCTTTGGTGAAGGACTGCATCGCATCAGGATTCTACCAATAAACGGCAATCTACAGTTCGCCTTACCCGTTATTTGTGTAATCTGCTCATTCCATTTGAGATCATTTCGAATAGTCACACCCAGATACTTGACGGACGTTACCGCTTCCAAAGACTGGGCATTTATTTTGTTCTCGTACATTAATGGGGATTTTCACCCTGTTATACGCAGTAGGTTACACTTACTAATATTGAAAGATAACTGCCAGTCATTACAACACGCATATATTTTCTGCAGATCCTCACTGATTTGTTCACAACTTTCGTGTGATACTACTCTCCTGTAGACTACAGCATCATCGGCAAACAGTCTAAAGCCGCTGTCAATACCATCAACCAGATCGTTTATGTAAATCGTAAAAAGCAGTGGACCTATTACGCTGCCCTGGGACACACCTGAAGTTACGCGTTAGTTACGACACTGAATTTATTTAATTATGTATGGACTAAGAAGTTTTAGTATAGTAAGTGTGTAGACAAACAGGGTGCTACATTGATGTCGGATGACCTTAAGAAGTTGGTTTGGGGAAAGAAGTATTTACACAAATAATGGTTATCAACTGAATCACCTCAAGATAGATAAAATTATTGTACAATAAATTAGGAGGTAAGTAACGGAATTAAATTAAGAAATAGCAAGATGTGGGAACAGTAATGGATAAAGACAGAGAGATTAATATGTGGACCACAAACGACAGAATTCTGGAGGAAGGGAACACCAGTGTACAAAGCAGTAGACAACTTAATTCCTTTAAGGGAATGGGAAAAGCAGGATACAGATTTTGTAATTGAAAACAGACCCCAGGACACGAGACAGGAAGAAGCTAGGACTAAAGAAACTTCGAAATATGAACGTTACGGCAGAGAAAGTGAACAGCGCATTAGCTGAAATGAAGAATGGCAGATCACCTGGTCATGGAAATATTCCTGTGGTGTTATTGGAAGCTGAAGAACACCATTTGAAGAAAAGAATAATTCACCTTATTAACAACTGTTATCAATGGACTGAAATTCCATCAGAGTGGATAAGATCATAGGCTCTATATGCTTTCCAGTTTCAGGAAGGGGAATGACAGAGGCACTAGCTGCTACACGAACTGCACGATGGGCCGCTTATTTCTCAAAATTGTGGATGAGAAAGTAGGGCAGAATGTTGGACACCATACTAGAGAAGAACAGATAGGGTTCAGACAAAACAGTTCCTTCTATGTTTTACGACAGGTAATGGATTATTGCACTTTGCAAGGAGTTACATATTGTCTTTGTAAATTTAGCGAAAGCTAATGACACGTTTGAAGCGCACAGCAATCACTGAGCAGCTATGAGAAAAACAAATTAAATATATAGAGACATATTGACAGAAGTAGACTGGGCAATATGGAAGTAAAACGCAAAACAAAACAAAGCGGAAAATAGAAGGGCATATGAATTCTTTTTGGTGGGAAAAGAACATTTCTAAGAACAATAAGGAAAGAGTGCGTAGGAAATTGTTGAATCTGCCCGGTGCTACGGATCAGAATTATGGATTTTAAATGCTGACCTCAAAAGAAGACTAATAGCTGTGTAAATCGATTATTTGCGAAGGAGCGCTAGAATATCAGGAATAGAAAAAGTTAATAATGAAGTAAGAGCTAGAATGAGAGTAAATGAAACAGTGTTTGATAGAATAGAAAGAAATCATTAAAGACTGCCAAATCATTAGTGTCCAAAGAAAATTTTTGAGTGGGAAAACCTAGCAGACGACGACATCCTTGGAAAGACAACATCAGTCAAATAATGAAGGATTGCGATGTAAGCAAGGAGGATGTCCTGAATAGAGAAGGATGGTAGAAGATAAAAAAAACTACAGCGAAATGGTGAGCATTATGGATAAGTAACTAAATTAAGCAAAATTTAACTTGAAGTGAAGAAATACGTATCGAAGACACCAACGCTAAAATTAATAACTCCATGTGGTATATTGTATTCGGAGAATTTTGTCTGATTCACAGTTAGCAAAGTAACTATCGTGAATACTCTAAGTAAGGCAGACATCACCTCCATCCAAAAAAATATTCGTTTTTCGTTGTACTTAATACATACTTAGAGCCACGTGGGTATCGCATTTCTTTTTAAATGATTTACCTTGCTCCTCAGTAAGCTGAATTAGTAGAAATGTGCGCTCCGAAAAAGTTGTAACAAACACTTCTCGACATTTTAGCGGCGGCTGGCGTTGGGCGCGGTACTACTCCATTGCTCATAACTTTCGTTGAAGCGTGCAGTGCAGTACACACAATAAAACTGTGTGACTGATACGGTGTTTATTATACTTCCTGCGTCTAAAATATCCTTCCTTGCCGTTCCAGGAGTACATTTACACAAAGTTTGGTTTTACACTACAAGCTGCTAGTTAACAGCCAGTTCACTAGGATGCAACAGCCGGCAACGTCAACTTATTCCAACCTTGCCATGACCATGTGTGACAATTTGATACTAAAATGGCCGGCCGCGGTGGTCTAGCGGTTCTGGCGCTGCAGTCCGGAACCGCGGGACTGCTACGGTCGCAGGTTCGAATCCTGCCTCGGGCATGGGTGTGTGTGATGTCCTTAGGTTAGTTAGGTTTAAGTAGTTCTAAGTTCTAGGGGACTTATGACCTAAGATGTTGAGTCCCATAGTGCTCAGAGCCATTTGAACCATTTTTGATACTAAAATATTTTTTTTCTTCTAATGTCATTGTAGTAGCCAATGCTGTAACGCTCTGAAAATGATACCTACACTTTCTGTACATCACAAAGGAAGGCAATTTCCTACCTCGTCCCTTTCGACGATTACGTCACGATTTTACTGTATTTGACCCATTCAGTCGGGGATGGTCAAGATAGTAGATGCGAAGGCTTCAGAGATGGAGCGCTAGCTCAGTTGACATGACGCGTGGCTTACTGAACAGCAACTACTCCCGCATTTGCCGCAAGTGGTTTGGGAAAACGAAGGAAAATCCTAATCACTGAGGCCGGAGGATGATGTGATGCCTGCTCCCACTCAAGAAGAAGAATAAAAAAGAACTACACTACTGGCCATTAAAATTGCTACACCACGAAGATGACGTGCTACAGACGCGAAATTTAACTGACAGGAAGAAGATGCTGTGATATGAAAATGATGAGCTTTTCAGAGCATTCACACGAGGTTGGTGCCGGTGGCGACACCTACAACGTGCTGACATAAGGAACGTTTCCAACCGATTTCTCATACACAAACAGCAGTCGACCGGCACTGCCTGGTGAAACGTTGTTGTAATGCCTCGTGTAAGCAGGAGAGATGCGTACCATCACATTGACTTTGATAAAGGTCGGATTGTAGCCTACCGCGATTGCGGTTTATCGTATCGCGACATTGCTGCTCGCGTTGGTCGAGATCCAATGACTGTTAGCAGAATATGGAATCGGTGGGTTCAGGAGGGTAATACGGAACGCTGTGCTGAATCCCAACGGCCTCGTATCACTAGCAGTCGAGGTAACAGGCATCTTATCCGCATGGCTGTAACGGATCGTGCAGCCACGTCTCGATCCCTGAGTCAACAGATGGGGACGTTTGCAAGACAACAACCATCTGCACGAACAGTTCGACGACGTTTGCAGCAGCATGGACTATCAGCTCGGAGGCCATGGCTGCGGTTACCCTTGACGCTGCATCACAGACAGGAGGGCCTGCGATGGTGTACTCAACGACGAACCTGGATGCACGAACGGCAAAACGTCATTTTTTCGGACGAATCCTGGTTCTGTTTACAGCATCATGATGGTCACATCTGTGTTTCGCGACATCGCGGTGAACGCACATTGGAAGCGTGTATTCGTCATCGCCATACTGGCGTATCACCTGGCGTGATGGTATAGGGCCCGCATCTCGTGGTCGTGCGGTAGCGTTCTCGCTTCCCACGCCCGGGTTCCCGGGTTCGATTCCCGGCGGGGTCAGGGATTTTCTCTGCCTCGTGATGGCTGGGTGTTGCGTGATGTCCTTAGGTTAGTTGATTCCTGTGTCTCCTATTTCCCTAAGCACCACAGGCTCGGTGGTGGTGAGGGGGACACTGTGGCCAGGCCTCAGGTTTCGACCCCTGCCCACTTTGCCCCCCGTGCCCCCACCGTCGCCACTAAAAAAAAAAAGTTTAGGGCTCAAAAAATAAAAAAGATGGAAAAAAAGCGTTAAAAAAAGATGGTAGAGCACTTGCCCGCAAAATGCAAAGGTCCTGAGTTCGATTCTCGGTCGGGCACACAGTTTTAATCTGCCAGGAAGAAAGAAAAAAAAAGCGTGTTCGGTCAGAGGGTTAGCTACCTTCTGTAATAAAAAACTGAGTAAACGGATCAACGAACAACCTGATCGGGTGTCATCGGTCGTCCGCCCTGAATAAATTCAACGAACAATATAGAACAACATGAGCTCACAAAAAAGTGGTAACGGTGTTCGACTGTAAAACGGACGAGCCGTGTTCGAAACTCCCTTGTGCCTTTTATTTTTTTAATTTTTTTTCACTTTGTGTGGTATGAACGAGTGTGAACTATGTTACAACAAAGGAATTCAATAGCCAAAACTTCCTAAACGGAACACAACTTCAAAAACGTTAAAAACATACGTTTTGATACAGCACAGAGAAACTGTCTGTTTGTGAAACTGTTTCGTTCATTTCTAGCAGCTTATCTGACAAACTATTATGTTTTCATCATTTCCTTGGGAGTGATCACATTCTCGCTCATACGAACACCTAAATCGGGAAAGGAGGCATATCTCACTCACTTACCAGGCGTACAAATTAGTTGCGTCGATAAGAGATTCCTATAATATGACACACGTACTGTCACTAATGCAGAGTATGACACACCAGACATTTTCCGGTGGAGGATTCGGTTGACTTGTCGCCTTGTCATCAAACGTTTGCTGCCCGCATTCGAAAGCAGTTTCCTTTCGGCTGCTAATAGAGTAGTTGTGCAAACGGACGTTACGCCACGACACAGACAAATCTGAATACAGCGAACAGTGACAAAATTGTCGCGAGGGAGGTGTCAACACCAGCTTGGCAGTCAAACACTGATCACTTAACCACGGCACCACAGCCTGCTCTATGTTGCACGTCTTGTCCTTGGACCTATCACTGTATCTATTTTGCACTTTTTTCACAGTTTAGTAGACCGTACTCGTGTATTCATGCTTGGTCCGTGTTCAGTTTTTTGACGGGTTATCCAATGGGCGCTCTTACCACTAAATCTGAGGGTAGTACGATGGGGAGCTTCCCTTGTAAGGACCTCGTTGGGGGACACTGAAAGCTTCTCCCCCCCCCCTCCTCCCCTCAACTACTACTGTAAGTTCCTGCTGAATCAGTGAACAACGTCGGAGCTAAGTTGTTCACATGACACATTGATGAATACTCTCGAAATATGCCCTCTGTTACGACTGGGCCACTCTTAGATTACTCGCCATTCAACAAGCGATTTGAGTTAGAGTGTCCGAGCGTGAATTAGTCACACAAGAAATGTGTCATGAGGCTTCCTGGCTCTTCTTTGCCGCCTACACACAAAGCTGATTCACTGTGAAGAACGGTGATTCCTATTATTTGCGAACTGCACCCATTTTTGATTGTATAGTCACACAACATCGCACACAGTCCCTAACCAATCAATTTTAGTTTCCGCTCTACAGTATCATACAATCGCCCTCTGTGAGATTTTCTGGCTTTTTTATCGGAAATAGTGAGAATTACAACCAGGAAAAAACCATAGAATGAATGACAGTCAAATCTGTTTACTAATATGTTCAGTTTCATAGTGATTTTTTCCGTCGTTATTCCAACTGGGAAGAAATAAAAACTTTGAGGTTCGCCGATGACATTGTAATTCTGTCAAAGACAGCAAAGGACTTGGAAGAGCAGTTGAACGAAATGGATAGTGTCTTGAGAGGAGGACATAAGATGAACATCAACAAAAGCTAAACAAGGATAATGGAATGTAGTCGAATTAAGTCGGGTGATGCTGAGGGAATTAGATTAGTAAATGAGACACTTAAAGTAGTAAAGGAGTTTTGCTATTTGGGGAGCAAAATAACTGATGATGGTCGAAGTAGAGGGGATATAAAATGTAGACTGGCAATGGCAAGGAAAGCGTTTCGGAAGAAGAGAAATTTGTTAACATCGAGTATAGATTTAAGTGTCGTTTCTGAAAATATTTGTATGGAGTGTAGCCATGTATGGAAGTGAAACATGTACGATAAATAATTTGGACAAGAAGAGAATAGAAGCTTTCGAAATGTGGTGCTACAGAAGAATGCTGAAGATTAGATGGGTAGATCACGTAACTAATCAGGAGGTATTCAAATGGTTCAAATGGCTCTGAGCACTGTGGGACTTAACTTCTAAGGTCATCAGTCCCCTAGAACCTAGAACTACTTAAACCTAACTAACCTAAGCACATCACACACATCCATGCCCGAGGCAGGATTCGAACCTGTGACCGTAGTGGTCGCGCGGTTCCAGACTCAAGCGCCTAGAACCGCTCGACCACTTCGGTCGGCTCAGGAGGTATTGAATAGGATTGGGGAGAAGAGAAGTTTGTGGCACAAATTGACTAGAAGGAGGGATCGGTTGGTAGGACGTGTTCTGAGGCATCAAGGGATCACCAATTTAGTATTGGAGGGCAGCGTGGAGGGTAAAAATCGTAGAGGGAGACCAAGAGATGAATACACTAAGCAGATTCAGAAGGATGTAGGTTGCAGTAGGTACTGGGAGATGAAGAAGCTTGCACAGGATAGAGTAGCATGGAGAGCTGCATGGAGAGTCTCAGGACTGAAGACCACAACAACAACAACAACAACAACAATTCCAACTGGTTTGATGAGGCTTGCTACGAATTCCTATCCTGCGTCTGCTTCTTCATCCCAGAGTATGACTTGCAGCCTATGTCCCCTATTACTTGTTGGATGCATTCCAGTGTGTCTTCCACTAGAGTTATTACCCTCTACAGCTCCCTGAAGTACCATGCAAATTATTCCCTAATGTCTTAACAAAGGTCCTACCACCGTGCCCTTATTCTTATCAATATTTTCCACATCTTACTCCCCACGCCTATTCTGCAAAGAACTTGCTAATTCCTTATGTATCAATCCACGTAATTTTCATCATCAATTTTAGCATCACATCTCAAACGCTTCAGTCCTCTTCTTTTCCCCTTTTGTCACTGTCCATGTTTCCACTTTCATGCATGCTATACTCCAAGCATACAACCTCAGAAATTTCTTTCTCAGATGAGGGTACATATTTGATAACAGTAGACCCTTCACCATAGCCGAGGTTGCTAAAGCACGCCTTTCCGGTGGCGCTCGACTCTGAGGTAAACCGGTTCGAATCCTGGTGCTGGATGAAGTTTTTACTGCCAATATTTGACCGGCAAGGGTGGTGGTGTAATGTCTCTGATAACCAGTCTTTGCGCCAATGTCCTGGATTAAATTCCAAAGCTCTCCACGAAGTCTCTTGAAGTGAGGGCATGTCGCACTGCTGAATATGAACCGCCTGTCGGTTACAGACGTTAAACTCGGCGGCCCCTTTGGTGCTTTTCGAGAGGAGTAGGCTATGTGTCGGCACCGCATTTCACCTTCTCCCGTCCCTTCATTCAGAACACAAACCCAGCACTTCACTGTGCACGCATCCATAACAGCCATCCACACGACACGGACACACGCTAGACAGTTCGTAACAGGTCAGAGGAAGGCAATGGCAAACCACCTCCACTAGGACCTCTCCATGAGCTGCGGTGTAGGGTTTCTACAGCTGCTCCCTCTAAGCTCACACCGTAAGGGAATATTTATAATAATTGTTGTTGTTGTTACCATTATTGATAGTAGTAGACTTCTTTACGCCAGGAATGACCCGTTTTCTTGTGTTAGTCTCCTTTTTGTGTCGTCCTTGGCTAGTCCGTGCTATCTTGCTTCCAAGATCGCAGAATTCCCGAACTTCGTCTACTTCGTTACCCTCAATTGTGATTTACGTTTATTGTTAGCCTCATTTCTGATGCTCTTTATTAACTCAGTCTTTCTTCGGTTTATGCTCAATCTATCCTAAGTGTTCGAACTGTTCATTCCATTCGACAGTTCCTGCAATTATTTCTTACAATGAGGATAAAAGTGTCATCAGTGAATCTTACCCATTGTTACCCTTTCGCCATTAATTTTAATCTTATTACTGTATCCTCCTCCTATTTCCTTCATTGTTTATTCAGTGTGTTAGTTGAGTGAAAGATGACATTACTGTCTCATGTCCTATCTAATCTGAATATCCGAGCACTTCCCTCTTTGGGCCGGCCGGAGTGGCCACGCGGTTACAGGCGCTACAGTCTGGAGCCGAGCGACCGCTACGATCGCAGGTTCGAATCCTGCCTCGGGCATGGATGTGTGTGATGTCCTTAGGTTAGTTAGGTTTAATTAGTTCTCAGATCTAGGCGACTGATGACCTCAGAAGCTAAGTCGCATAGTGCTCAGAGCCATTTGAACCAATCCTCTTTGTCCTACACTGTTATTATTTTCCCCGTTTGGCTTTTGTGTATGTTGTATGTTTTTCCTTTATAACTTAAACCTGTATTCCAGAGAATTTCGAACGTCTTGTACCGATTCAAATTGCCGATCGTCTTTTCCAGTTCGACAAATCCTAATTATGTGGTCTATACAAACAAAACAAAATAAAAGTAATAAAATTAATTTAATTTTCTCGCAAGAACTGACGAAACAGAAATACCGTAGCTCCAGGAGGGCCAAACCAACAAAAAGACTATGTCTGATAAATGAGAATACGTTGTGGCACCGGATTCCCGTTAGCTATTGGAAGAAAATAGCGTCGAACGCCTCGTCGATACAGGCGATACTGCACATGGAACACAAGCTTAGAGATCGGGAAACACTATCTATCGGCAGTGACTTGTACAGAATGACTGGCGCCAGTGTTACTTTGAATGGACTGGACTCGTTCTTACTGCTTTGTCAACGAGGACATCAACCGCGGCTCTCACCCTTGCCATTAACGTAAGGTTTTTCAGTTTTTAAAATTCGGCGTCAATACATGCCACCCATGATTAACTAAGAGAGCGGTACTAGAGATACGATCCATGAGTGGTATTAGCTATTACAGAGTAAGTGTAAGCAACCAACTGACAAATATGAAAGGAAGGTTCGATTTGACATGGTCATTGGAGCCTGAGCACAAACTTGGGTTTCAGGATATCGACAGTGCTCTTTTAGAAGGAATCATCATGAGCTTTGTCTTATGTGATCTCGACAATCCATGGAAACCCTAAATCTCACACCGGACGGGTGTTTGAACTGCAGTACGCCAGAATCGAAGTCCAATGTCTTGCTAGTGTACAACCTCTTCTAACATTCTGCGTGGTGTCTGTTTGTTCTATATCGTGTCTCCCTACCACTTTCGCGCAACGACGCTCTGAGCGTGTTTTTTAGGGAATTGACTAGTTTGAACCTGGGACCTGTTGCTGGTAAGGAGATGCCCGACCACACATGACATGTAGAGTTCAGAAGAGTTCAGTGAGACTAGCGATGATATAACCAAATACTTAATGATTTCAGCGTCAGCTCCACTGCACTCACTGTAAAAGAATCTTAATACTAACTAAATTTAGTGGAAGGGGTTCAAGGCTTTCCTATTTTTAGTTAGCTGGTAAAATAACGTCGAAAAAGCAGTTAAGTTTACCATTGGAAATTTTATTCTACTCACAAAACATTGTTTATAAATTGCACTATTGATAAAAGGTTCAAATGGTTCAAATGGCTCTGAGCACTGTGGGACTCAACATCTACGGTCACCAGTACCCTAGAACTTAGAAATACTTAAACCTAACTAACCTAAGGACAGCACACAACACCCAGCCATCACGAGGCAGAGAAAATCCCTGACCCCGCCGGGAATCGAACCCGGGAACCCGGGCGTGGGAAGCGAGAACGCTACCGCACGACCACGAGATGCGGGCAGAGAGAACTATCAAAATGGTCTACAGTGACCCTCAATTATCTTTAATTACTTATCTAACTTGTCGTAAATTACAGTGGCTGATGTGGCTTCTCAATAACTATATAACAGAAAAATCATCGCGTTTCAGATTTTTACTTCAAGTGGCAAATGTGAACACCATGAGCTTTAATTGACGATCGACACTAGTATTACGCAAAAAGGGAGTGTAACAGATGAGACTTCTGTAGTTCTGAGTGAAGCTTTATGCGCTGTTATGCGGCATCGCGTGCGTTCATTACCTTGTCGGTGTTCGTCAGGGGGCGGCGGCCAGCACAGCTCCGCTCACCTCGCCGTCTCGGAAGCAACTCTCTCCTAACTTCTCCTTACAAAAATTTACCGAAGTTGGTTTAAAAAAACTATCTGGCTGTGTTTTCATCTGACGAATCAGGGTCTCAATGTTAACCTTAAGCTCCGCCTACAAAAATTCTGTCTATCCAATGAGAAACGTTATACTTTTTGTGGTGGGGCAATGTTTTTAAAGTTTGCAACGTAACAGAGACGCGAAAAAGTCTCACGCTAAAAATTGCAGCTGGTGTGGTGCTTTCAGTGTTATCGTAAGATCTATACTGTTCTTCTGGAGGGCTCTAGCTTTTAACATGGGCTGGGGGGTGGTCCTAGCGGTTAGCTGGCGACGTGGGTGTCCGTCCCTTATCGTAGGGCCTTCCAGCTTAACACGGTTCTGCTCTCGGCTTCTGTTCTCGTTTCTCCCCTCGGAACTGCGTCTGTCTCACGGTGGGAAGGTATGACAGGCATTTAGGCATTCTTGTGTTAGTCTGTGGTATTCCATTTGCTCACTCGTTACTCGTATTACTTTCGTTAATTTAATGTCACGATTTATTCGGAGCTATGTGACATACTACTGGATTTGCTTATCATGTCAGGGTTTTCATGGAAGGTGTTGGATTTGCCTGACACCTTACACTCTCTTAGCAACAAGACAGAAGTGTATGAATAAAAGGTTATCACAGACAACTGGGCAAAATTGGACTTTCGACTGGATCCGACTTAAGCTTTCGTGAATTTTTCTGGTTAAATCTAGATATACTCATACTTAAATGTCGGTTAGTTGTGCAAATGTCTTCGTAAAAATAGAGCTTCACACCCCGTTTTGTCCTTTCCACTTGAACTCTGCGAGGAGAAAGCCATAAATAATGCACGTGTGCACATGAGGTCACTAGCCTAAGTTATTTTAGATAGGCATCGCAGTGCTTACTAAGTTGCCAGGCAAAAGCGTTTACAGTGCGCCCACTTACAGCTGTGCGTCGACGGACAGCATTACATTTTGCTTCAACCTTTTTTTCGTTCCTCCAAGAACTTCCTCCAGAAACGTCGTGAGTTGGCCGTTCAGAGTCTGCAGGGACTCTCCGGAAGGCAGAAAAAGAAGGATCTGTGTCTGCTTTTTAATGATCTGTTGGCTTAATTTGACAGTAATGCGAGGGGCCTGCAGGATTACTCAAGAGTGTTTACACTGGGGCAGCTGCTGCGCTACTACTAGTGCACTGCTACTATTACTACAAGCAACAGCAGCATTAACAACATCGTACTACACGCAAAACATCCTTTAGTTTAAAATGTGTTTCTAGGAAATGTATGGCTGAAAATAGCAAATCTGTGATTATTTTTTGCCTACCGCGCACAATTTTCCCAAAAATGCCCGTTTTAATGTTTTACTTATTTCCTCTATAAATGTGTATGTTTTCTTAATTTAAATTAAATTGTTAACAACCTGCTTGTTCTATTCAAATTTTCCACTGCAGGTATAGACGTACATAGATTTAGCAATGGAGATCACTACCATACATGCACTGCAAGCTTGATCTTACAACTATTCACAAAAGAAGACAAAATAAATTTTCCAGAATTCGAGTCGAGAACAGCTGCCAACATGAGTAACGTATAAGTAAATATCCTCGGAGTAGTGAAGCAACTTAAATCACTTAATAAAAGCAAGTCTTCTGGTCCAGACTGTATACCAATTAGGTTCCCGATGCATTAGCTCCATACTTAACAATCATATACAACCGTTCGCTGGACGAAAGATTCGTACCCAAAGACTGGAAAGTTGCACAGGTCACACTAATATTCAAGAAAGGTAGTAGGAGTAATCTATTAAATTACAGGCCCATATCGTAACGTCGATATGCAGCACGATTTTAGAACATATATTGTGTTCAAACATAATGAATTACTTCCAAGAAAACGGTCTATTGACACCCAGTCAACATGGGTTTAGAAAACATCGTTCTTGTGAAACACAACTAGCTCTTTATTCACATGAAGTACTGAGTGCTATTGACAAGGGATTTCAGATCGATTCCGTATTTCTGGATTTACAGAAGGCTTTTGACACTGTACCGCACAAGCGGCTCGTAGTGAAATTGCGTGCTTATGGAATAACGTCTCAGTTATGTGACTGGATATGTGATTTCCTGTCAGAGAGGTCACAGTTTTTTGTAATTGACGGAAAGTCATCGAGTAAAACAGAAGTGATTTGTGGCGTTCCCCAAGGTAGTGTTATAGCCCCTTTGCTGTTCCTTATCTATATAAACGATTTTGGAGACAATCTGAGCAGTCGTCTTGTTTGCAGATGATGCTGTCGTTTATCGACTAATAAAGTCATCAGAGGCCCAAAACAAACTGCAAAACGTTTTAGAAGAAATATCGGAATGGTGCGAAAAGTGGCAGTTGACCTTAAATAACGAAAAGTATGAGGTCATTCACATGAGTTCTAAAAGGAACTCAAACTTCGGTTACAGGATAAGTCAGTCTAATCTAAAAGCCGTAAATTCAACTAAGTACCTAGGTATTACAATCACGAACAACTTAAATTGGAAGGAACACATAGAAAATGTTGTGGGGAAGGCTAACCAAAGACTGCGTTTTATTGGCAGGACACTTAGAAAATGTAACAGACCTACTAAGGAGACTGCCTACACTACGCTTGTCCGTCCTCTTTTAGAATACTGCTGCGCGGTGTGGGATCCTTACCAGATAGGACTGACAGAGGACATCAAAGAAGTTAAAAGAAAGGCAACACGTTTTGTATTATCGCGAAATATGGGAGAGAGTGTCACAGAAATGATACAGGATTTGGGCTGGACGTCATTAACAGATAGGCGTTTTTTGTTGCGACGGAGTCTTCTCACGAAATTCCAGTCACCAACTTTCTCAACCGAATGCGAAAATATTTTGTTGACACCGACTTACATAGGGAGGAACGATCACCAAGATAAAATAAGGGAAATCAGAGCTCGTACGGGTAGATATAGATGTTCATTCTTTCCGCGCGCTATACGAGATTGGAATAATAGAGAATTGTGAAGGTGGTTCGATGAACCCTCTGCCAGACACTTAAATGTGATTTGTGGAGTATCCATGTAGATGTAGATATGTCAGCATTTTACCGGTAAAATTGTTTATTTTCACATGTTTCCTCTGATGCTGACTGAAATGTTGCTGGTTGGAAAATCCCAATGACGAAGTGTGAAGCGTACATGTGTTTTAAGGACAAGCCTATATTATGTTCGCCGGCCGGTGTGGCCGAGAGGTTCTAGGCGCTTCAATCTGGAACCGCGTGACCGCTCCGGTCGCTGGTTCGAATCCTGCCTCGTGCATGGATGTGTGTGATGTCCTTAGGTTGGTTAGGTTTAAGTAGTTCTGAGTTCTAGGGGACTCATGACCTCAGATGTTAAGTCCCATAGTGCTCAGAGCCATTTGAACCATTTTATATTACGCTCAGTGTATTATAATGCCCCTTCGTTTACAAATACGCCTGACTTATTTTGCCATGTGTTGGCGAACTTACCCACGTTGAAGACTCAGAAATGCAGTTTGTCAGCATTAGTTAGAAAGGTTTATGAACAGTGTTTTGGATGTAGAGTACGGAGCTGGGTAAGTTCTGGGCCCCACGAAAATGCTGCATTTCATGTTCCAGCAATCTGAGAAACTGACTAGACGGAGAACGTAGTGGAATGAAATTTCCTGTACCTATGGTTTGGTGTGAACCGACCAATCACTTACCGGATTGTTACTTTCGTTTGAGATATGTCATGAGGTTCTCTTCAAAATCTATACATTGTACTCGGTATCCAAACTTACGCTGCGTTATGCGACATGTTCCTCATTCTCAAGATCTTTCTTTCTCTATTGTTACAGGTAAACGCCGGCCGAAGTGGCCGTGCGGTTAAAGGCGCTGCAGTCTGGAACCGCAAGACCACTACGGTCGCAGGTTCGAATCCTGCCTTGGGCATGGATGTTTGTGATGTCCTTAGGTTAGTTAGGTTTAACTAGTTCTAAGTTCTAGGGGACTAATGACCTCAGCAGTTTAGTCCCATAGTGCTCAGAGCCATTTGTTACAGGTAAACATACTGTTGATACACAGAAATGCGCCTCCGATGCCCCAAACCATCTAGATGGTTGCATCCACGTCTATGACATGTTCACATCAAGAAATGACATAGGTAGAGCTTAACGGTCTAGTATGGAACTTAACACTCTCTCAGACAGACTAAGAATTACGGGATTCTAGCCTTCAAGGTTGTAATCGATTACATAACGATGTAAAAATACACTACTGGCCATTAAAATTGCTAAACCACGAAGATGACGTGCTACAGACGCGAAATTTAACCGACAGGAAGAAGATGCTGTGATATGAAAATGATTAGCTTTTCAGAGCATTCACACAAGGTTGGCGCCGGTGGCGACACCTACAACGTGCTGACATGAGTAAAGTTTCCAACCGATTTCTCATACACAAACAGCAGTTGACCGGCTTTGTCTGGTGACACGTTGTTGTGATGCCTCGTATAAGGAGGAGAAATGCCTACCATCACGTTTCCGACTGATAAAGGTCGGATTGTAGCCCATCGCGATTGCGGTTTATCGTATCGCGACATTGCTGCTCGCGTTGGTCGAGACCCAATGACTGTTAGCAGAATATGGAATCGTTGGGTTCAGGAGGGTAACAGTGGACGTTACATTTCAGATGTGTTACGACCCGTGGCTCTACCCTTCGTTCGATCCCTGCGAAACCCTACATTTCAGCAGGATAATGCACGACCGCATGTTGCAGGTACTGTACGGGCCTTTCTGGATACAGAAAATGTTTGACTGCTGCCCTCGTCAGCACATTCTCAAGGTCTCTCACCAATTGAAAACGTCTGGTCAATGGTGACCGAGCAACTGGCTCGTCACAATACGCCAGTCACTACTCCTGATGAACTGTGGTATCGTGTTGAAGCTGCATGGGCAGCTGTACCTGTACACGCCACCCAAGCTCTGTTTGACAATGCCCAGGCGCATCAAGGCCGTTAGTACGGCCAGAGGTGGTTGTTCTGGGTACTGATTTCCCAGGATCTATGCACCCAAATTGCGTGAAAATGTAATCACATGTCAATTCTAGTATACTATATTTGTCCAATGAATACCCGTTTATCATCTGCATTTCTTATTGGTGTAGCAATTTTAATCGCCAGTAGTGTAAGTTCATTTAGAAGCATACAAAGTTATTTTGTAGACTATTTTACTGAGGAAGAAGACATCGTATTGTTGTGATGTGGATGACCTATTTCAGGCATTGGGACATGAACATAATCCAGCAGATGCCGCCTGTTCGTTGACTCCTCCGAACTTAGCCTCACAGCAGTGCTCCTGCGTATAGGCAGTGTTTGTCCGCCTGTCCCTGTGGCATATTCTACAAATGCAAAGAAAACGTACGAGGCTATGAATTTTATACTGAAGTTTATTGAGTACAATACACCGAAATGGTATATCTGCAGAGATTTGAAATTCGATCGGATATTACCATGCGTGCAGCAAGGACACATTAAATTTTGTTTCTCCCTCAGCGAATGGGGCATCCGTGAACAGTGGCCTCCTAGACAAAACTTCTGTCTCGACACCAAAACCATATCACGTGAACGACATGTGAATCCGCAATGTGTCTTACACCACTGCACATTAAACTCGGTTTAATGAAAAAATTAGTAAAAGCTCTAGACAGAGAAGTGGTTTTCTTGCATCTCAGGAACAAATTAAAAATTGAAGTGAGGTTATGGTAAAAGAAGTTGTTTTTACCGGCCCACAAATTAAACTCTTCGTTCATGATATGTTTGAAAATAAACAGTCAGAAAGAATTTAAATCTGTGCGCTCATGTTTCCTTGGAAATAAGAAAGCTGAAAACTATGAAGATCTTGTTAGTGACATTGTGAAATACTTTCCTGTTATAGTTTCCAATATGCCACTAAAGCTGCACTTGGGTCTGACACATCTGGACATCTTTCCTCAAAACCTTGGTGAAATAAATCATGAGCATGGAGAAAGGTTCGATCAGCACATCTCTATGTTTGGAAAGCGTTTCAGTGGACGATGGAATGAACGTATGTTTGCTGAATATTGCTGGTCTCTTATCAGGGACACACCAAAGAGAGTTATTTTAGTGTTTGTATTTACCATAATCAAGCCTCTGTTACATTTTTCTGTAAGCAATACGCTTAAATACGAGCAGTGGGTCTCCTACAAAAACTGTACTTCATGGACAGTTTTGGTTTTCACCATTTTTTTCCGGGCAACTGTCAACAGTATCGATATACTTGGAGAAGTTCATGTACACGCTGGCAGTGTGCTTACTGTTGTTACATGTTTACAGTGCTGTTTTCTGTTTGGTTAAGCCTGTATTGCGGCACTAAGTATCATTTTATTACGTTTTAGTGAGCAATGGCTTATACTTTTCTGATCAAATAGAGCGTACACCATGTGAAGTTGTCATAGTACATATTTTTCTAATGTGAAGATGGACCATGATCAAAACCGGTAGTGAATAAATGTATTGCAAGACAGCACAGTGTGTATAAAGCATTTCTTCAATTACACAGAATCATTTAGTTTCACAGAAAGCACAGAAATATAGTTCAAATTTGTTGCACTGTGTAATGAGTATTCACAGTTGATACCTGCTTATCAACTTCAATTAATGCCTTAAGTGTGTGTTGGTGTGCTGTCTGTTTCCTCCTCCTATATTTTTAAACATTTGTTTCTTATTTAATTTCTGATTTTAGCGTGAAATCACAAACACTTCTCAATGTAACAATATCATTCTCCCAACCAACATGATTTTCCTAGGAAGTACGCAGAATTCATGAAGCGACTTTTCTCTATTCGTTAAATGACACATCATGTCGCGCAGTCTACTATCAGGAACTGAAACTATACTTTCTACAATTTGTTAATTAGGTTTCAATACACGCTACCCCTGATATTCCGGTACGTCGTTGATCCATGATGATGGACGTTATCTATGTGGTCAGTGGCGGTTTTTCGAGGTAAGGCTTAATGAAAAATCTGAATAACATAATAAAAATTTAATAAAAAGTTAGACACAGCTACAGAGAGAAAGATTCAATTTGAAAACAGTTTCTCGGGCTGTGGCCAAGCCACTTCTCTGCAGTATCTTTTCTTTCAACAGTGCTGTCTTGCAATTTATACAGTGGAACTTCCGTGAAGTTCAGGAAATAGGAGTCCCTTACTAAGAGAAGTGAAGCCGTGAGGTCTGAACATGTATCGTACATGGATAGCTCAGTCGGTAATGGCACTACCCGCGGAAGACAGGGCTTCGGGTCAGAGTCCCCGTCTGGCGAATATCTGTTGCGAAGTTTCATGGAAAAAAAAAATTCTGAATATTTCTCATACATTAGAAAACAGGTAATGGACCAACATGCGAATCCAGATCTTTTGCACTCGCAGACAATGCTCCAGCATCTGAACTATCCACACAAGCTTCGTATGCGTAGTCATACCTTCAATTAGCCTGCGAGACTCTTCTGATAAGAATCTGGACCCTTCCAGGTAAGTGTGTCGAAGAACTAATCTAAATAATCCCAGAATACAAATAAATGCCGCTATTCATGCACATGAGCTTTCTTCTGATTCTTTCATCATATACACATAAATGTATTATGAAATGTGACATTCTGGAAGGCGTAGATCATCTTTTAACGCACAGCAAAATTTCATGGATGTCTACGACACAGTTTGATTACAACTGCAAATAATATTCAACAACAAATTGTATCTCCGATATCTGTCGAAGTGCGATGTATTTCCATTCAGCCTATCTAGAAAAAACACAGATTCGTAATTTCTGAAAACCCTGGTAGTAAGATGTTTCCATTCTTTACTCTGTGTTATACACACTGATCGTAGAATTATGTGCGTAATAGTATTCTCCCATTGGAAAAATTACTGCTGGTAAGATAGTTTCACGGTGTAAGTATGTTTATGGCCCGCCCGATTGGCCATGGGGTCTAACGGACGGCTTTCCGGGCGGGAAGGACCGCCTGGTCTCCGGCACGATTTGTGTCGAGCCGGCCGAAGTGGCCGTGCGGTTAAAGGCGCTGCAGTCTGGAACCGCAGGACCGCTACGGTCGCAGGTTCGAATCCTGCCTCGGGCATGGATGTTTGTGATGTCCTTAGGTTAGTTAGGTTTAACTAGTTCTAAGTTCTAGGGGACTAATGACCTCAGCAGTTGAGTCCCATAGTGCTCAGAGCCATTTGAACCATTTGTGTCGAGGTCCGGTGAACCGGCCAGTCTGTGGATGGTTTTTAGGCAGTTTTCAATCTGCCTCGGCGAATGCGGGCTGGTTCCCCTTATTCCGCCTCAGTTACACTATGTCGGTGATTGCTGCGCGTACCACTCGTCTGGTGTGAGACGTTCCCGGGGGGGGGGGGGGGGGGGAGAGGGGGGGGGTCCACCGGAGGCCGAACCGCCCAATAACCCTGGTTTCGGTGTGGGGCGGCGGCGGGGTGAAGTGGACTGCGGTAGTCGTCGTGGGGTTGTGGACCACTGCGGTTGCGGCAGGGACGGAGCCTCTCCGTCGTTTCTAGGTCCCCAGTTAACATACAATACAATACAATACAAGTATGTTTATGAATGTCAGGAGAGCGTATGTCCAACTTTAAAGTACCTGCGTAAATTACGTCAGCCATAGTAAAAACAGCTAAATATACTTTATCCTAACAAAGCCACGCAAAGGCAAAATCAATAAATTTAAAATTTTCCATCTAGCAGATAGGAACACCTCGGCGTTGTCTCTCAATAGTTATTCGTACAGACAGTTGCATTTCTATGTTCTCAGCTTCAAGGGGCGCGAAGAAGCCAAAGATCTATAAAATTATTTTCATTCAGACTATTGAGAACTACAACCACGTGTATAGTCCCTCTAGCACTGATTCACTTTTGAGGAGTACAAAGCATGGAAAGATTTCTTATCCCTCACATACGTCGTGTTTTCAACATTCTTCAGTTTTCAGACTATAAAACTTGTGTTTTAGCACTAGTAATGCAAGAAAGCTCAGAACACTGATTATGGCTAAGATGACGACCACTATATAGCAGGAATAGCTGCATCGATACATCTGAAGCCACAGAAATAATCCAGTTGATTGTTCTGATGCGCAAGCTCTCACTAAATAAGAGTAAACGAAACTGAAGTGTTTCTGGAATGCGTTTCACGTCTAAAAATGTATTACGTTAGTTAATCCTACCAGTGGCCGTTTGGTATTCTGGATGTTAATCTTTAATGTGTGGTTTTCATAGATGCTATTCCTTTCCTATTTGAAATAGAGCGCGCAAGTCATTTGTGATCGTGAGGATTTAATCCATTGTTTGGCAAAAGAAAATCACCCTCACCATTAATGAAGTGCCATAAATTCGTCTAATAAATTGCTCATCCAAGTTTTGCACTAACTGCCGATGTTCAGACATGTTTGGACTTAGAGCGAAATGAGCAGGAAATTAAACAACAAGCACCAATAAACTTGAAAGTAATAACCTTACCGCCAAGTAACAACAGAAGCATAACCAAGATAAAAGCAGTTTGTTAAAAAGTACATATTTTTACCTGTCTATGGAATAAAGATCTTCTGCGGGGTAATATTCAGCACAGTATCGCTACATTCCGTGTATTTTAATATACACTGAAGAGCCAAAGAGACTGGTACACCTTCCTAATATCGTGAAGGGCCCCCGCGAGCACGCAGAAGTGCCGCAACACGACGTGGCATGGACTCGACTAATGTCTGAAGTAGTACTGGATGGAACTGACACCTTGAATCCTGTATGGCTATCCATAAATCCGTAAGCGTACCAGGCGCTGGATATCTCTTCTGAACAGCATGTTGCAAGGCATCCCAGATATGACCATAATAATGTTCATGTCTGGGGAGTTTGGTGGCCAGCGGTGGGATTAAAACTCAGAAGAGTGTTCCTGGAACCACTCGGTAGCAATTCTGGACGTGTGGGTGTCGCAATGTCCTGCTGGAATTGCCCAAGTCCGTGGGAATCCACAATGGACATGGATGGATGCAGGTGATCAGACATGTCACCTTACAGAATCGAATCTAGACGTATCAGGGGTCCCTTATCACTCCAACTGCAGACGCCCCACACCATTGCACAGCCTCCACCTGCTTGAACAGTCTCCTGCTTACATGCAGGATCCATGGATTCATGAGGTCGTCTCCATACCTGTACACGTCATTCCGCTCGATACATTTGAAACGAGACTTGTCCGACCAGGCAACATGTTTCCTGTCATCAACAGCCCAATGTCAGTGTTGACGGGCCCAGTCGAGGCGTGAAGCTTTGTGTCGTGTAGTTATCAAGGGTACACGAGTAGGTCTTCGCCTCCGAAAGTCCATATCGATGATGTTTCGTTGAATGGTTCGCACGCTGACACTTGATGGTCCAGCACTGAAATCTGCACCAATTTGCGGAAGGGTTGCACTTCTATCACGTTGAACGATTCTCTTCAGTCTTCGTTGGTCCCGCTCTTGCAAACCTTTTTCCTGCCGCAGGTATGTCGGAGATTTGATGTTTTACCGGATTCCTGATATTCACGGTACACTCGTGAAATGTTCGTACGGGAAAATCACCACTTCATCGCTACCTCGGAAATGCTGTGTCCCATCGCTCGTGCACCAACTACAACACCACGTTGAAACTCACTTAAATCTTGATAACCTGCCATTGTAGCTGCAGTAATCGAGCTAACACCTGGGCCAGACACTTGTTGCCTTATATAGGCGTCGCCGACCGCAGCGCTCTATTCTGCCTGTTTACATATATCTGTATTTGAATACGCATGCCTACACCAGTTCCTTTGGGGCTTCAGTGTACAGGAAGTGTAGGAAATCCAATGGCAATTAAAACAGCTTCCAGTCGTCTCAGAATGGGTACAGGTCCTTCATGGATTTCAAGGGAAGTCTGTGCCATGCTTCCTGGAAAATAGTGGCAAGTTGAGGTAACGAAGATGGAGGTGGATAGCAATCATGCAGCCTTCTCTCCGAAGTGGACTACAAAGGTACAATAATATTCAGATTTGGTGACTGAAGTGGCCGGAGGAGATGCGAAAATTCATCCTCGTGCTCACAAAATCAGTGGTGGACGATGAGAGTTGTGTGAACAGGGTTCAAATGGTTCAAATGGCTCTGAGCACTATGGGACTCAACTGCTGAGGTCATTAGTCCCCTAGAACTTAGAACTAGTTAAACCTAACTAACCTAAGGACAGCACAAACATCCATGCCCGAGGCAGGATTCGAACCTGCGACCGTAGCAGGCTTGCGGTTTCAGACTGCAGCGCCTTTAACCGCACGGCCACGTCGGCCGGCTGTGTGAACAGGGACTCCGCCGTATTACGTCATCACCACTGGCGAAGAAACACTGTATAATGGGCTACACCTGATCACTGAAAGTGGCCACATAATCCTTTGCAGTGGCGTGGCATTGCAAGTAACCGTGGGGCCCAAGGAATAACACGATATGGCTGCCGAAATAATCACCTGAACTCCGTCATGTTTCACATTTGGTACGTAAACTCGGCTAGGAGTTGGAAACAGTGTGAAACAAGATTCCTCCGATCAAATGACGTTCTTCCATTGCTCCATAGTCCAGGTTTTACGGCTTCGACACCATGTTTTACATCACTGACGAGCTATTCTTGAATTCAAGCTTGCCCTGCAATTCCCCGTTTATGGAGCCCCCTTCGTGTAGTTTTGGTGCTGGCAGAGTTCGCGATTGCGGCATTCAGTTCTTCTGTGACTTTCTCACCTGTCATCCATCCTATGATTTTTCGACACTCTCCTCTTCAGTGACCGTCTGTCAAGGTCACTCATCACACTTTCGTGCGCGTTGTGGCTTACCGGATAATGTTTTTCCCGCTTTCACTGTATGCGATATAAATCCTCGATGCGGTGCCTCATGAACCATTAAACACCTCGGCTCCCTTGGTTACAGAGGCACCTAACATCATTTCCATTCAAGCGTGAAGTTCTCGCAGTTTTTCCGTATCTCTGTCCAACGACTGTACTTGGTTCATCCACAGCAAGGTGGACAAGACATTTCCGTTCAAGACAGCTGTTGTCCTGAGTGAAGACGGTTACTGCGACCAAAGTACTCCAAGTTACGTCAAGTCCCAAGAATGAACAACAGTAATTCCTTAGACTTTCCCAGCAATTCGGTGTCATCTCGGGAAATGGGGTGTACTGCAGGAGGTCTGCGTCTTCCCAATAACTTGGCACGGTCGGCACCGGGGAAAAACAGGGGAAACGGGAGCGCACGGAAGATGGGACGCCTAGAGACGAACAGCACCGCTAGAAATGGCCGTAGGCGTAGGGAACACCAGACACCGCCCAGGCATAAATATGAGACACGGTCATCTTTTCTACTAATCGCAGGAAACACCTGATGAAGACTCCGACTTACGAAGTCGAAATACTGTGTTGGGAAGACGCAGAGCACTGGCAATACACCCGATTCCACGAGATGATATGATCAACAGTATTCGTGGCAACATCTAGATACATACCCCGCAAACCACCATATGGTACTTGGCGGAGGGTACCCTGCTACTCATTGCTTTTATCTGTTCCACTCGTAAATGGAGCGAGGTGAGAAACGTTTGTCTACGCATCTCTATACAAGTCCTAATTATCTTGTCTTCGCCGTCCTTAGGCGAAATATACCTTGGCTACTGTACACTCGTTCTTCAGTTGGCTCCAGATACCAGGTCTCGTAACTTTCTCACTAGTGTTTTGCTCGAAGAACGACGTCTTCCCTCCAGGGATTCCCATTTGAGTTCACGAAGCATCTCCGTAATACTAAGACAAATCTACCAATACGCTTCTGAATTGATTCGATGTCTTCCTTTAATCCGAAATGGTAGGCATGCCAAACACTGGAGCAGTTCTCAAGAATGGGTCGCTCAAGTGTTCTACACGCGGTCTCTTTTTTCCTAGAAGTAACCCAGTAAGCCAAAGTCGACCATTCGTATTTCCTAACACCGGCCTTACCGGTTCGTTCCAGTTATTTCGTACTGAAGTGTTACACCTGGACATTTAATTGACGTGACTTTGTCAAACAGAAAACCACTAATTCTTTATTTTAATATTACATGATTGTTTTTTCTACACATCTGCATTAACTTTTTCCACTTTTAGGGCTAGCTGTCATTAACAACACCAACTAGAAATTCTCTGCACGTCGTCCTGTATTTTAATATTACATGATTGTTTTTTCTACACATCTGCATTAACTTTTTCCACTTTTAGGGCTAGCTGTCATTAACAACACCAACTAGAAATTCTCTGCACGTCGTCCTGTATTCTCCTGCAGTCATTCAGTGGCGAAACTCTCCCATACACTACAGCGTCCTCCGATAACACTCGCAGATTGCTGCTCACCGTATCAGTCGCACCGTTTACGTATAGTGTGTTACTGTCAGACTCTCCTTGTCCCTGAAGAAGACTCTGCGTCCAGAAAAACGTTGTGGGTTCTATTAAATAATGAGTCTTCGAGTTACTCATATATCTCAAAACCTGTTCTGTATGCTCAGCTCTTCGTTAACGATCTGTAATAGGACGCTGTGTCGGCAGATACCTCGTGTAATTCCATACAGTTGATTCCTACCCCATGGAGAAAGGAATTATCAAGGTAGGCGCGGTGCGTTCGTGCGTTATCGTTTAGAAAGACGAGTCCATTGCCAAAATGCTGGCTGCAGAGCTAGACAGTGGTCTCGATGGTCCTACCCCGAGACTGCACAGCCCTCAAATTACCCTAGATAGCGGTGAAAGACATCAGACATCTGAGCACGATACGGGCCCAAAACTTGAGTGTCCGAACTAACTGAGACGTGCATTTGTATCTGGTCGCCACCACACTCTTCTACGACGATCATCAGGCGTCAGACAAATCCTGCGCTCGTCTACATATGGCAACAGAGGCCACTGATCCAGGTTTCATTCCAGGTGTTCCACATCCAGCTAATTGCGCACCATAGTGCTCGCGGGTTTGCACTGTTGCTCGTAATGGATGCCTAGAGCTGCAATTGATCGCGTGGAAACGTTTGTGTGCTGTCTGGGTCGACGTAAACCTCTTAGTTACTTCCAAAAAGACAACACGTAATTCTGTTGCAATCATCGCGGATTCACCACGAGTCATAATTTGTAGATAGCCGTCATCAGCTGGTTTTGTTGGCTTGGTGCGACCACTTCGAAACTGACCTTGAACGATTTGTATTTCACGATAGTGGCTGAATATTCACACTATGTCACTGTAGTGCACTCAGATTCAACGACAAAGTCAGAGTGCCAACACCACTTCTTGCGGAAAACTGACAACACTCGTAGGATCGAAACCTGAAATGACCCTTCGAAGCGTCTTGACAGATTAAATAATGTGCACAAGTCGCACTTCCCGCTTCACGACTGGACGTACAGCGAGTTCTTAGGGAATGCACTGAGAACGCACCTTAATTTTTCATCCAGTACGCATGTGGCTATACGTAACAATTTGCTGTGGTCCAGAGAGTACTCGGAAGTAAGTTCCCCCTTCGTTCCGATACTCCCCCCCCCCCCTCTCAATAAAATAAGATTTAGGAGCCGGTAGTTTAGAGCATTTTCCTATCCCGTCAGGAAAAATGGGCAGGTAACTATTAACCTACATATCCTTCAAGAAATATAATGTTAACTAAGGCTGTTAAAACTGTCCCGACAAATACAACTTTTACCATATGCTACTAGTAACGTAAATACGATCCACAGACAGTACTCTAGCACAAAGATTGCGGCAGCAGTTAGGCTGTGTGGACCGAATGGAGACACAAGAGGCACTATTAAGCCAAGGCGTCCGCGCGCTGAAAGGAGTTCCGTTACGGTCATGGCCTCTTAAGGACGAGGTACGCATCGCGACGTGTTACAGCACTACACAGCTCCATCCGTTGTTTAAAAATTAAAGCCCTCTGCATGTTCAGATCCATATATGAAGACGAGAACGTAATCTTAAGAATGAAGCATAGACCCAGAATGTGCATTTTCAGATTTTTATGCCGTAATTAACAATCCATAAAATTTCGTATATCCAGTCATGAGGTTTATCTTGGCTCCCTCCAAGAAAGACCGGAAGATACGGGGCCGAAATGTTAATGGGAGAGCTACAATTCACAGCGCTGCGTGCCCCAAATGCAATGGATGGTCACACATTGTCGCACTGACTTTTAGCGGAGAAAAAGTCCAAAAATAATTGTGTGCCTCTTAGACGTTTCGCTTTCCAATCTGTTGCCCACAAGAAAGCTTTGGTGTGGTGCAACTGTAGGGAAATTATGAGCGTCGCAAACAGAATTGCCACTGGGTGGAGTAAATTACAACTCTTCTCAAATGTATATATACGCAAATTAACGCGCACAAAAAATAAACACTGTCGTATAAATGCCTGTGGGCAACATTAGGAAGAAATGTGAAATTATATGAAGAAAGATCTGTAGTAGACTGGAAGACAAATTTATTGGAAAAAAAGCAATACACATATAAAGGAGACTACAAATAAAATTCTGTTGCGACCTATTCTAGAGCATTGTTCCTGTATTCGAAGATCTTATCAAGTAGAACTAACAGCAGATTTTGAAGGGATTGAGGGACAATTCTGCGATAGAAATTTAATAACGATATCTGGAGAAAATGTGGCGTCGTTTTCGCAAAATCCTGTTTGTTAAATTTATGGACCTTGTATCCAAAGTATACAGTTTTGTCAAATAAGAAAAGCAGTTCTTTTTATCTCCTCTGGATATTTTTATAATATTTGATGTGCACTGGCTTGGAAACAGTCATGTTCGAAAAATTTCCTGGATGCATTACGTGGCGAGACGTGGGAACAAGTAATGCACCCAGAAGCATTGGCTAACATAATTCACTTGGCAGTCTAAGTGTCAAAGTGTGGGGAGGCATAATGTTGCACCAGAATACTGAACTCCGCATCTCTGAACAAGGTACTCTCCACGGTCAACGTTATTGTGATACTGTTTTCCCTCTCCATGTGCGTATCTTCAGGCGTGCATTCGGCCGTGACTTCATTTTTACAGATGACAACGCGCGACCGCATGGAATGGCGCAGGTGGAGAAGCTCGTGCAACGAGAGGCTATACGGACTGGTCTGCCCGTTCCCCCAACTTAAATGCCATCAAACAGAAGTGACGAGCGTTAGGGAGACGTCCACATGCACCAGTGACCATCCTGCAGTTGTCAACTGGTGGAGGAAAGGAACGCCTTACCACAAGAAGTCCTCACCCACTTTGTGGTTAGCATGGGAGCAGGTTGCAGAGCACGCATTGCTATCCGTAGTGATCACACATCCTGTTAAGAACCACATGCTGCCTTTTGTGGCGCGCCGGGTAGCCGATCGGTCTTGAGCGCCTTTTCACGGTCCGTGCGGCTCCACCGTCGGAGGTTCGAGTCCTTCCTCAAAAATTGTTCAAATGACTCTGAGGACTATGGGACTTAACATCTGACGTCATCAGTCCCCTAGAACTTAGAACTAATTAAACCTAACCAACCTAAGGACATCACACACATCCATGCCCAAGGCAGGATTCGAACCTGCGACCGTAGCGGTCGCGTGGTTCCAGACTGAAGCGCCTAGAACCGCTCGGCCACACAGGCCGGCTGGCCGAGTCCTCCCTCGGGCGTGGGTGTGTGTGGTGTCCATAGTGTAAGTTAGGTTACATAAGTAGTGTGTAGGCTTAGGGACCGATGACCTCAGCATTTTGGTCCCACAAGACCTTACCACAAATTTCGTTTCCCGCCTTTGGTAATATAAAGGGGACCATCATGAATCACGGCGAATTCAGCGCAACTATTGTCTTTTATTCGAAGTGGCATATCTGTTCGTCTCACCGCCTGTTTATTTCAACATTGTCTGTACTATACTGCACCTGTTCTTGCTACGTGTGGTCCACGTTTCATCGAGCTATGTTCCACTACTGGCCATTAAAATTGCTACACCACGAAGATGACGTGCTACAGACGCGAAATTTAACCCACAGAAAGAAGATGCTATGATATGCAAATGATTAGCTTTTCAGAGCATTCACACAAGGTTGGCGCCGGTGGCGACACCTACAACGTGCTGACATGAGGAAAGTTTCCAACCGATTTCTCATACACAAACACAAGTTGACCGGTGTTGCCTAGTGAAACGTCGTTGTGGTGTCTCGTGCAAGGAGGAGAAATGCGTACCATCACGTTTCCGACTTTGATAAATGTCGGATTGTAGCCTATCGCCATTGCGGTTTATCGTATCGTGACATTGCTGCTCGCGTTAGTCGAGATCCAATGACTGTTAGCACAATATGGAATCTGTGGGTTCAGGAGGGTAATGCGGAACGCTGTGCTGAATCCCAACGGCCTCGTACAGAATTCAGTGTCTCGCTGTTCGTTTCTTTCTTTTGCTGGACTCGCCAAGTTGGCAAGATGTTATCAAGAGGGCAACATTATTACTAACAGATGAAAGACGTTAATCAAAATGAGTCTCCACGACAGAAGTTGTTTGTTGTTTGTTGTTCTTGTTCTTCTCCTTCCTATCAATTTTGCCTCATCTCTTCGTCTTCTTAGTTTAGTTACTAGCTGCTTTGTACGTTGCATACTACATGCTTTCGACAAACTATCAAAAATTTGCAACATACTTTTACAATTGCACGCTATATACTGAAGTGAAGCGTAGTGGAAGGTTATTAGTCGCTTGTGCTGGTTTCTGTAAATAGTTTGTTCTACTTAAGTTCCTCATGATCCACACTTGGTACATTGAGAATACTGAGAGTTTTGGCCAAAATCTAATTAAGTCCTGCATGATAACTCTAGTTACTACGCGGAACACGGTTCAAAAGAACATATTTGCTGTTGACAATGTTCCGTCCTCTGATTCCGTTAGCTGTCAACCCGATGAACGTATTTGAATAAGGCTTGCTTGCAAGAAGTTTCTGAAGCATATCTTTCGATCTCGAGTCATTCGCTGACTGTTCAAGGATATGTTGAAATACTTTCATGATGTTGAAAATTCAAGATCATCTTTTGTGTGCTTCAAGTGAGGTCTTATAGGGTCACAAACTCACGTTATGGACCACCTCCTGTACAGACATGCTGATTTCTGTGAACTGGTTAGAGAACAAAATGTGCCATCACCCGGCGGAAATATCTGACGCCATCCCAAGAGACACGTCAATAGATCATGATGATTGAACTTCTTTTATTCTGAAGGTACGACAGGAATCCAGAGCGAAGACCCAATGAGTCTGTAACTCAATTCTACTCGTTAATCCATGACCACCAGACAGCTTTAAAGTAACACTGTAGTTCAAAATGAAGGACTTCACTCGTTCATGGCCTTACTGAATGAATCGCACCGTCAGTAGTCTTAAGTGATTTGAAGAAACAACGAAACCCTACATATGGCTAACTGCAGCCAGGTTTGAGCGCATCTCGTTCGTAGTACGAGTGTATTTTTCAAATACTTGGATGGTATGTTTCAGATCATCTAAAATTAATTTTACAGCACTGTAACAGAAGTTTCTGTAGTTACATAAATTTTAGGTTGGATGGTACAAGTCTGCTTCTCAGGGCATAACAAGTACTTTCCATTTAGCAGCTATACATTCGTTTCACATCCTGCTGTGTACTTATTTGCCTATCATTTTTAAGTAGAAGGAGCTTAATTAGGCCCAATCGGAGATACATAAAAATATAAAGGCACAACAATATTTTTAGATGCACCGGCAGCCATCTTCAACAGTTACTACGTGATCGTTCTTACAACAAACACTTCCACACTTCATTGGGAACTGAAATGTAGTAAGTAAATTATACTCGTAAATCGAAAGTGATTCGGAAGTCTGCCCCTAGATTAAAAATATTTATTCTGAAACTGTGCATAATTGGCGTGTTTAGAAGTCTTCCATTTCATTAATTGAAGGCTACTCATTAAATTTTAGAAAACTATTTAGAAGTTCCCGTATTTCGAGGGAAACAAAATTAGAGGTTCTCGGCACTAAGTATAGCATGAAAAACCCAAATTCATCTAATATGATATTCTGTTATCCTGTAACTACGATCTATGTGAACAAAATAATCGGTATATCTATCGTTAAAAAGTCAGTGCGCTAAATTGATGCTGTCCTCTGTTGAAAATTACGGTGATGAAATTAATCACCGGAATGATGAAAAAATATTCTGCATTTGTCGTTTAACTTGTAACTCAGATGTTTTTTTTTTATTTTACGGTTTGGCAATAGTGCAATTCTTGTTACACAAACATATATTGAAGCTAGCCGACAACTGCCAATTTAATGTTTGCAGTGTTGCCGTGGTGTAATTACTAATCGACGTACGAATAGATTATCAGGATTATATTCATGTAAAATGACTTATGTAAATATCAGTTGTTGATGCAGTGGTTAAAGCTCTGCTACAAAACGAAGCCCACTTTGTACTTGTGTTACACGTCCGAATACACCTCCAATATGAAGCCTGTGTGACGCAACCCGCTCACCACACCTGCCGTGTAGGAGCTCTAAGGTGGCAGGCGGAATCTCAACTGTCGAATCTAAAACCACACACAAAAACTATACCTGAACTACCCAATTCGGAACAGTTAGCTGAGAGTACGTATTCACCACCACTGTAGGAAGTGTACCGCAGCATTCAGCAGAGGGTATGTGTATCAAATATTCTGCTATACTAGCCTCATGCGTCATGTCCATTATCTTTCATTCCTGGTCTGTTGTACATTTATACCTAAAGGTATTCGGAAACAATCCGAAAAGCTTGTAACGGGGTTGCAGAGTAGGTTGCTCTGAGAAATAACTGATAAGAAAAAAATTCGTTTCGTAGCGCCGTTACCGAGTTAATTAGCGTAGAAGTTAGCCAATCGGGCCGTTGCGCGCGCAGATTCAAGCTGCCCGCCAGATAAAATTAGTGTCGGTTATTCTCATAGCATGGATGATAAAGCACGAACTGCTAAGCCTTTGGCTCGGCTTTGCTCTGATCTACCGTGCTATGTCCAATTTTTGTATCACTCTTGCTCGATTTTAGGAAATGAAACGAAGAACACGTTTGGGGACACCGTCCCTGGTGGACCGCTAGAACTAAATTAAAGCAAAACGCCCGACGAAAGCAAAACGCCCGACGAAACCAAAACGCCCGACGAAAGCAAAACGCCCGACGAAAGCAAAACGTCCGACGAAAGCAAAACGCCCGACGAAAGCAAAATGCATACAACTGACGTAAACAAAAAAATAAGAATTTAGAAATGAGTGGGAGATTGAGTAGCAACGAAATAAAAACAAGGGAAACACAAATCCCTATTTTTCAATGATCGGTCGTCGATTAATGATTAAAGCTATCGCCTTTACTGGGAACGCTTCAAAGTAATTCAAGACGCACTGTGTCCATGTCATGGAGGAGTCCAAAATATTGACCGACGGCTATTAGTCTACAGTAATTTAAAGAAAGGCACACTCTCGGAAGCATACTATTACAAAAGCAGAAGATAGCCTATCAATAAATAAGGTGTAATTTATATATTTACGAAAACTTAGAACCTTTGCAATTCAATAAGACACTCAGATATTTGACGGATCCACTGCCGTTATCTTCATACTCATATTGAAAAACTTATATATATGCTGTAAGGGTAACATGTTGCGCTATAAGGATGACAGATTGCTTCTCACTGCTCGTAAGTCAATAATACTTATTATACGTATTATATCGCAGAAGAAAAATTCACACATTCATACTCTAATGTTCATTTGAATGTAAATATCTTTATGTATTATTTCCCTGAAGAGAAAGACTGTATATGTAAGCTGGTAGGAATTTATGCATTCTAATTTTGTATTAAAAAAGTAAGACGAGTTAAATCAGGTGCTTTCCTTAAATAAAAATTAATAATAATAATAAGAAATATAACACGTGCATCTTCTAATTTGACTTAAGTTAATAGGTTTTGTGCGGTAGCTGTTGCGAAATGAAGCACGCATTCGAGAGTGGAAGTTACCAGCATGTTCTCAAATTTTCTGTATTTTTTTTTTCTTCATAATAAGCCTTTGATGTTGTTCGGCGCCTTTCTGTTAGTGTTTCCCACTACAGTTCCAAGAGTGTTTCCGTAATGGCACATGTTGACTACACAACCTGTGAAAAATCTTCCAATACATCAGTTTTATTTGGAAGCAATTCAAAACACACAAAAGGAAGCTAATCTGACATTTGTCTTCCCCCTGACATACTTATGTGAACAGTCCCGAATCAGCTTAAATATGTTTTTTATCTGTGACTGGATATTATTATATCATCAATACTCTGCAAAATATAATAGTAATATTTACTGAGATATACACTCGTATAAGCAATATGAATAGCCATGCTACTGTCACTTGCTGCTGAGACGAGGGTAATGTCTCGTTCGTTTTTGACGTCACCCTAGTGATGACCTGCTGCACTTACGCTCAACTGTATGTGGACGAAGGACTCTGGGTAGCTTGCTGAATGGGCTGTGAGTCATCAGACAGCCCATCAGAGGGTTATTTGAGTGACGCACGATGCGTCAACATCGAAGACGCTTGTGTAGTGAGAATTAGTCAGAGAAATGGTGAGAGTCCGAACGAGGCATAATTGTAGGAAGTAACAAACAACAAATAATTTCAAGAGTTATATGTACCAAGGCCCACAGTTCGAAACGTTATTGGGCTGTGGAAGCTACTGAAGTCAGTTATTGCACTGGTGTGTTTAACACATGAATCTACCAGTATGCATTACCCCAGACCAGGAGCAGACACTCCACTGAGTGTTGACCTGAATCCGTAAAGACTTCCTGAGAGACAGTAGTTCTCGTTGTAGTCTGCGCCCTTCTCCAAGCACGCAAAACTATTCGCTATAAGAAACGTTCGCGATAAACATGAACTGGGAAAGGGGCAAAATCCGCAGCGAGCTCACTGTAAAATCTAATTGGAATAAGGAGCTTGTTTCTTACTCGCTTTTAGATATTTGGATTGTTTTGAAAAACTAGGATGTATTTATTTCATTATTATTGCAAGTGTGCATGGTGATCGAAAATAGTTTGGTAGTATCCTCATACAAATTTAATATTTCAGCTCTCTTCAATCTCAGCATCAATTGATTGCAAAATTTTGGTCCGTTCATTGGTTTTACCTATGACCAGAACTTCCTAGGATTTTGTGAAAAAGCTTTTGCGAGGATCTGACTGTCAAAAGAATTACAGCCTTTAAGCAGAGCCCTTCTTTCGGACGCTAAAGACGCCTTTTAAGTTTTCACTATGATTTTCCTGCAGTCTCTCCTGTGGCAAGAGTGCAGTGGAATCTGATCTCAAAACTTTCTCCGAATAGTGACAATATTTTAATAAAACTTTCTTCAGGGGTTATCTGCAGCTGACAAATATTTGTTGTTGGCACAAAAAAGACTTTTCCGTAATAATTTAAGTTGGGCTCACTCATTTTTCTTTATTTTACTTGGTGCGTATTTACCTAGACTGCACTTTGTAAGATTTTTTAAATTTTAGTCACAATTGTTGAGTTTTTTTTCGCATTTAAAGTAAAGATTCTCATTAACTGAATTTTACACTGGTGCTTGGCAAAACATGATAATATGAAACAGGAAAACATTTCGTATCCTCCTGCACAATTATATTTCTTTGGTCACGAACCGTCTTTCGGCTTCTTAGGCGATCTTCAGATGATGATAGACTGTCGTAAACACAGATAAACAGGATGTGCGACTTACCCAGATGTAATCTGTACAGAAGATACAAAAATGACCCAGTTTTTAGAGCGTTTCTAGTCACAAAGATTTAATTACATTAACTGTAGTAGCAGACTAAAATACACCCGTCAATAAAAAAAATAAAAAAACAGCGGGTTCTTTGGTTTACTCTGTGAGGAGACGAGTGGATGCTATAGCACATACAATATTAGTTCACTTTATTACAACATACATAAGTTGAATTACTTGACTCTGTACGATCCTTTTCCACTGGAATGTCATGAGTATCTACAAATGTATCTGGACATTAACATATCACTTGATACAGTTAAAGTACAAGTCTCCGACTCTCAGTACATTTAACAGTAACTTCCACGTTGAATTCTGGCAAATACATTGATCTTGCAGCTACTGGCCTTTTAGAAGACGATGTTGGCGTCTCTCTAGATGATCGCGCGCTGGGATCGACCTGCAGTAGCAGATCCGTTGCAGCGCCGTAACGAAACATTTCTGGGCGTGACTAAATCATTGTAGCTCATTCGTCGATGCGTCTTGCAGCGATTATCTCTTCTTGTGTCACATTGGTTTGACACCTCGCTCTTCGGACGACACGACATTAACTAAGAAAGGGAGCCGGGGGACAATATTTTTATGTCTCGATACATTAAACAATTGCTGAGAAATACGATGTGTTGACAGCTTCACTCTAGTATTTGTAATGAAAACTTAATTTAACGAAGGGGAAAAAGGAAATTAGATCTCAGCAAGTAGTACTAAGTTGACATGCAGCGTCATATGCTTGTTCATTTCTATTACGGTGATCTTTCCGCTTTTCTTAAGAGTGTGCAAAACTTCACATTCTACATCATATGAATGGTTTTCTGTTAAGAGATGATGAGAAATGGTTGAATCTTTTTTCCTTAATCTCTAGTTTCTCTCGTGTTCAGATATTTTTATCACCTCAGCTCTGCCTGACGGATCAATACACACTTTTTCACACTGCCTCCGTATGATTTTAGACAAAGTACTCTGTGCGAAGGGTTGCAATTTGTCGGTAGAATTACCTGCCTCACTCAGTGCTGCTCAAATAGGTGTAAAACAGAACCAGTTTGCCGGCCGAAGTGGCCGTGCGGTTAAAGGCGCTGCAGTCTGGAACCGCAAGACCGCTACGGTCGCAGGTTCGAATCCTGCCTCGGGCATGGATGTTTGTGATGTCCTTAGGTTAGTTAGGTTTAAGTAGTTCTAAGTTCTAGGGGACTAATGACCTCAGCAGTTGAGTCCCATAGTGCTCAGAGCCAATTGAACCATTTGAACCAGAACCAGTTTCAGTTTCAAAACAAGTATTACTGTCAGTCTGATGGTGTAGCTATGGGTTCACCTCTTACTTCGTTCTACGCTGTTTGAAATTTTCATGGGCGATATCGATCAAATTTTCTTATACCAAGAGCCACTGAGTTGCAAAATTAAGTATTGTTTCCGATATGTGGATGATATGCTGCGTTTGTAGACCGGCGCCACAAAGACGGATATATTACTACAACATTTAAACCCGCAACATAAGAAAATTCAGTTGACACAGCAGCTGCAAGGCTCTTCGATACATTTCTTGGATCTTAAAATAGATATTTGTAAAAGAGTGCATTTAATATTTACAGTAAAAAACATCGGTACAGAAAGCTCCCAGCATCCACACAGCCACAAACATGCAGCTTTCTATTCGATGGTGCATCGCTGCATATCGGTTCCATTATCAAAATCACCCTTTCAAACAGAACTGCAGACCAACAAACATATCGCTTCCGGCAGTGACTATACCACTATCCTGATTGATAATATACTACAAAAAAAAGAAAATACATACAATTATACCACTTATGTACGCTGGCCAACAGCAACCAGTCAGTCGTTACAACGCATAGTGCAAAATCCCATATACTAGCAACGTTTCAGACAACCTCGTAAAAAATGTTAAAGTCTCGCAACTACGTACCTTCATATTACAATACCAACACCATATCAAAAATTTTATTCATTAGTAAGAACGAACTGAAACCCTTCGCACACAATTGTGCACTTAAATCACATGTAGGCAGTGTGAAACAGTGTATATTGATCCGTCAGCCAGAGTTGAGGCAATTAGACTGACTGAACATGAGAGAAACTGTAGATTAAGGGAGAAAGATTTAACAGAAAACCATTCATGTGATGTAGAATGTGAAGTTTTACATTCTATTAAGAAAAGAAGAAAGATGACCCTAATGGAAGTCAACACGCACAAGCCGCTGAATGCCAAATTAGTATTAAATAATCAGACTTAGTTTCCCTTTTCCTCTTAGTTAAGTTTTCATTACAAATACTAGATTAAGAGTGTTAATTCATCGTATTTATCGCCAGTTGTTTAATGTGTCTCCACATACAAAGTTTGTTTCTCACCCCCCTCCTTTTTTTTAGTTCTGCAAAATACTAACGCGAATTTTGTACAGACGAATGGAAAAACTGGTAGAAGCCGACCTCGGGGAATATGAGTTTGGACTCCGTAGAAATATGGGAACACATGAGGCAATACTGACCTTACGACTTATCTTAGAAGCTAGATTAAGAAAAGGAAAACCTACCTTTCTAGCATTTGTAGACTTGGAGAAAGCTTCTGACAATGTTGACTGGAATAATCTCTTTCAAATTCTGAAGGTGGCAGGGGTAAAACACAGGGAGCGAAAGGCTATTTACAATTTGTATAGAAACCAGATGGCAGTTATAAGAGTCGAGGGACATCAAAGGGAAGCAGTGGTTGGGAAGAGAGTGAGACAGGGTTGTAGCCTCTCCCCGATGTTATTCAATCTGTATATTGAGCAAGCAGTAAAGGAAACAAAAGAAACATTCGGAGTAGGAATTAAAATCCATGGAGAAGAAATAAAAACTTTAAGGTTCGCCGATGACATTGTAATTCTGTCAGAGACAGCAAAGGACTTTAAAGAGCAGTTGAACGGAATGGACAGTGTCTCGAAGGGAGGATAGAAGATGAACATCAACAAAAGCAAACCCAGGATAATGGAATGTAGTCGAATTAAGTCGGGCGATGCTCAGGGAATTAGATTAGGAAATGAGACACTTAAAGTAGTAAAGGAGTTTTGCTATTTGGGGAACAAAGTAAATGATGATGGTCGAAGTAGAGAGGATATAAAATGTAGACTGGGAATGGCAAGGGAAGCGTTTCTGAAGAAGAGATATTTGTTAACATCGAGTATAGATTTAAATGTCAGGAAGTCGTTTCTGAAAGTATTTGTATGGAGTGTAGCCATGTATGGAAGTGAAACATGGACGATAAATAGTTTGGACAAGGAGAGAATAGAAGCCTTTGAAATGTGGTGCTACAGAAGAATGCTGAAGATTAGATGGGTAGATCACGTAACTAATGAGGAAGTATTGAATAGGATTGGGGAGAAGAGGAGCTTGATGCAGAACTTGACAAGAAGAAGGGATCGGTTGGTAGGACATTTTCTGAGGCATCAAGGGATCACCAATTTAGTATTGGAGGGCAGTGTGGAGGGTAAAAATCGTAGAGGGAGCTCAAGAGATGAATACACTAAACAGATTCAAATGGCTCTGAGCACTATGGGACTTAACATCTATGGTCATCAGTCCCCTAGAACTTAGAACTACTTAAACCTAACTAACCTAAGGACATCACACAACACCCAGCCATCACGAGGCAGAGAAAATCCCTGACCCCGCCGGGAATCGAACCCGGGAACCCGGGCGTGGGAAGCGAGAACGCTACCGCACGACCACGAGATGCGGGCACTAAACAGATTCAGAAGGATGTAGGCTGCAGTACGTATTGGGAGATGAAGAAGCTTGCACAGGATAGAGCAGCATAAAGAGCTGCATCAAACCAGTCTCAGGACTGAAGACCACAACAACAACAACAACAATGTAATTATTTCATGTTTTCCAATATAATCGGTTTAATTTTTGTATCTTCTGTACAAATAATATCTGTGGAAGCAGAAAGCCAGTTAGTGACCAAATAAATATAATTCTGCATAACGTTATGAATTTATTTCCATTTTAATACTGGTTGTTCAATTTATTTTTGAAGTTAGTTATTAATGATAATCGCTTCAACAAAAGAGAAATACTCATCTAGCATTCTAAATTAAAGTTTTGCCTTTGGGGACCATCTTCCTTGTAACAGCTCTATCGTAGAGAATCCCACTCTCTCTGGTGACACCCTTAGAGTGATTGTAGCTATAAAAAATAAGATCTAAAATACAGGGCTACTACAAATGATTGAAGTGATTTCATAAATTCACTGTAGCTCCATTCATTGACATATGGTCACGACACACTACAGATACGTAGAAAAACTCAAAGTTTTGTTCGGCTGAAGCCGCACTTCAGGTTTCTGCTGCCATAGCGCTCGAGATTGCAGTGAGACAAAATGGCGATAGGAGCCGAGAAAGCGTATGTCGTGCTTGAAATGCACTCACATCAGTCAATCATAACAGTACAATGACACTTCAGGACGAAGTTCAACAAAGATCCACCAACTGATAACTCCATTCGGCGATGGTATGCGCAGTTTAAAGCTTCTGGATGCCTCTGTAAGGGTAAATCAACGGGTCGGCCTGCAGTGAGCGAAGAAACGGTTGAACGCGTGCGGGCAAGTTTCACGCGTAACCCGCGGAAGTCGACGAATAAAGCAAGCAGGGAGCTAAACGTACCACAGCCGACGGTTTGGAAAATCTTACGGAAAAGGCTAAAGCAGAAGCCTTACCGTTTACAATTGCTACAAGCCCTGACACCCGATGACAAAGTCAAACGCTTTGAATTTTCGGCGCGGTTGCAACAGCTCATGGAAGAGGATGCGTTCAGTGCGAAACTTTTTTTCAGTGATGAAGCAACATTTTTTTCTTAATGGTGAAGTGTTTAAACCTCCTCTACCAAGAAACGTGCCAGAACTGCGAGCTCGCATCAACGATCCTTTCGAACTCATTGATGGGGACATGCTGCGCCGAGTGTGAGAAGAACTTAATTATCGGGTTGATGTCTGCCGAATCACTAAAGGGGCACATATCGAACATTTGTGAATGCCTAAAAAAACCTTTTGAGTTTTTGTAAGTGTGTGCAAAGCATTGTGAAAATATCTCAAATAATAAAGTTGTTGTAGAGCTGTGATATCGCTTCGATCATTTGTAATAACCCTGTACTTCTTTGACATATGAGCTGTCGGACTAATTGTTCGATGTAGTTGTTAGAGACAATGTGTTCAGTATTATTTCACAATTACGCTTGTCCTGACCATAGGAAACTTGAGTGTCATTTTTTCAATCGTATCTGAATAAATTAAAATCGCTATCTACTTCTACTGTGCGCTATAGAGTTTAGACATTGTTTAAGTGATTCTCGATCGATGTGTTTGAACCAGGGGCACGATGGAGACATCCAGTAATTAATCTAAGTCAACCGATTCAGGTAAGTTCCATTACTTCACATGACTTCACAGTGAAATACTTTTTGGACTCCGCTAAAACTTGCGTTCCTGGTCGTTGCCATAAACAGTCCTAGTGAGGAACCCAGTCTAGTTTTCCGATTGTGTTCCACGTGTTATGAAAAATTTCTCCATGTTTCAACCAAGACTCAATTCCTAATATGACGCGGGAGCAATTAGGTGACACGCGAGTTCTGATACTTTACTGTTATTAACACGGCAGTTAACTACTAATATTTGAAGACTCTCATTCTCCGAATTTTCAATCGAGTCTCTTCTAGTACCTGTTTTACCTGATAATAGTGTCTCATCTGTGGATCTCTGAGTTTCCGTCTAACCTGATACCCCGTATGCTTTTTATACGTACAGTACCACCCCACGTGTTTGTGTCTGACACATAATGATTTGGTGACCAATCCAAGGGGACTCTACTGCATTGCACAGCAGATCGCGGAATCTACAGAAGAGTTGTTCAAGCAACCGACACGGTTTCAGACGAAAGGACGCCGATCAGCCCTCGAATTGACAGATTTTGAACGTGAAGTGGTAGTTGGAGCTAGATGCATGGAACAGTGCATTTCGGAAATCGTTATAGAATTCAATATTCCAAGGTCTACACTGACCAGTGTGTGCTGAGAACATCAAATTTCAGGCATTACCTCCCACCGCGGACAACGCAGCGGGGTTTGTGTAGAGTTGTCAGTGCTAACAGCCAAGCAACACCGCGTGAAATATCTGCAAAAATCAATGTTGGACGTATGACGAATGTATCTGTTAGGAGAGTGGAACAAAATTTGGCGTTAAATGGGCTTTGGCAGCTAACGACCGATGCGAGTGCCTTTACAAACAGTACGGCATAGCCTGCAGCGCCTCTCCTTGGCTCGTGACCATGTCTGTTAGACCCTAGACAACTGGAAAACCGTAGCCTGGTCAGATGAGTCCAGATTTCAGTTGTTAAGGGCTGATGGTAGAGTTCGCGTGTGGCGGAGACTCCACGAAGGCATGGACCTAGATTGTCAACGAAGCACTGTGCAAGCTAGTGGTGGCTTCATAATGGTGTGAGCTGTGTTTCCATGGAATAGATTGGGTACTCTGGTCGAACTGTACCAATCATTGACTAGAAATGGTTACGTTCAGCTACTTGGAGACCATTTGCAGCCATTCACGGACTTCGTGTTATGCATGACAATGCGCCATGTCGCCGGGCCACAATTGTCGCGATTGCTTTCAGATAAATTCTGGACAATTCGAGTGAACGATTTAGCCATCCAGACCGCACGACATGAATCCCACCGAATATTTATGGGACATAATTGAGAAGTCAGTTCGTGCACAGCATTCTGCACCGGCAGCAATTTCGCAGTTATGAACGGCTATAAAGGCAGAATGGTTCAATATTTCTGGAGGATCTTGCAACAACTTGTCGATTCCATGGAACATGGAGTTGCTGCACTACGCCGGGCAAAAGGAAGTTCGACACGATATTAGGAGGCAACCCATACGTGTCACCTCAGTGTAAATCGACAGCTGTGCTGAGGATACACGAGTGAGGGTGGTTGAGATCACCACACTGGGGATGCCACAGTCTGCACAAGTGGTGAACTATTTTCTCAAAATTACGATTAATATCAAGCCTCTGAAGCTAGCAATGATACTACTATATGAATTAATTTTTATTTTAATTTGATTCTAGATTTTATGTATTTTGCGAGGAAAGAAGGGATATATACACTATTGGCCATTACAATTTCTGCACTAAGAAGAAATGCAGATGATAAACAGGTATTCATTGGACAAATATATTATACTAGAACTGACATGTGATTACATTTTCACGCAATTTGGGTCCATAGATCCTGAGAAATCAGTACCCAGAACAACCACCTCTGGCCGTAATAACGACCTTGATGCGCCTGGGCATTGAGTCAAACTCAGCTTGGATGGCGTGTACAGCTACAGCTGCCCATGCAGCTTCAACACGATACCACAGCTCATCAAGGGTAGTGACTGGCGTATTGTGACGAGCCAGTTGCTCGGACACCATTGACCAGACGTTTTCAATTGGTGACAGACCTGGAGAATGTGCTGGCCAAGGCAGCAGTCGAACATTTTCTGTATCCAGAAAGGCCCGTACAGGACTTGCAACATGCGGTCGTGCATTATCCTGCCGAAATGTAGGGTTTCGCAGCGATCGAATGAAGGGTAGAGCCACGGGTTGTAACACATCTGAAATGTAACGTCCACTGTTCAAAGTGCGGTCAATGCGAACAAGAGGTGACCGTGACGTGTAACCGATGGGAGCCCATACCATCACGCCGGGTGATACGCCAGTATGGTGGTGAAGTATACACGCTTCCAATGTGCGTTCACCACGATGTCGCCAAACACTGATGCGACCATCATGATGCTGTAAACAGAACCTGTATTCATCCGAAAAAATGACGTTCTGCCATTCCTGCACCCAGGTTTATCGTTGAGTACAGCATCGCAGGCGCTCCTGTCTGTGACGCAGCGTCAAGAGTAAACGCAGCCATGGTCTCCGAGCTGATAGTCCATGCTGCTTCAAACGTCGTCGAACTGTTCGTGCAGACGGTTGTTGTCTTGCAAACGTCCCAACCTGTTGACTCAGGGATCGAGACGTGGCTGCTCAATCCTTTACAGCCATGTGGATAAGATGCCTGTCATCCCGACTGCTAGTGATACGAGGTTGTTGGGATCCAGCACGGCGTTCCGTATTACCCTCCTGAACCCACAGATCCCATATTCTGCTAACAGTGATTGGATCTGCAGCAACGCGAGCAGCAACGTCGCGATACGATAAACCGCAATCGCGATAGGCTACAATCCGACCTTTATCAAAGTCGGAAACGTGATGGTACGCGTTTCGCATCCGGAGCACTGCCGCCCTAAAGTACTCTGCCACTTTCTAATGACATGAGGCGTCTTCCACCTCGCCCCCTCCCCCCCCCCCTCTCTCTCTCTCTCTCTCTCTCTCTCTCTCTCTCTCTCTCTCTCTCTCTCTCTCTCTCTCTCTCCCCCCCTCGTCTCCCTCTTCAGCCATTAGATTTATTTTTTTCCTTTTTGTACGTGTCCTCTGATTATTTGTGTGCGTTGTTTTTCGTGATTGGCCGATCTTTGTTTCCAGGTCAAGTAAATGAGTACTTAAATGACGACTATGACTAAGAGTAAAACTAGAGGAACCTGAGTTGATTATAAGCAACTGTGCCTTCTTTGAAACGCTCACTATATCTCAGAAAGCAACAGGGTGTTCGATCTGGAACTGCAGTCCTAACTCCTGCTTTCGCCAGGCTTTCATATACCAGTAGTGACAGGACGGCTGCTATTTCTGGACTGTGTACTCTGCGGTTTCTGGTGTATATCAGCAGATTAAAGAGCCATACAGCACGTGCCCCCCTCGGCAACTCCAACAGAATGAATGACCACGAGAGTCCGTTCGCCGAACTCCTGTCATAACGACTCAAGAGAATTATCATCTTCTCTCGTGCGCCCTCTAAATGTGCGCGGCCGCTATTCTTGCTGCAACAGTTCACAGATCTGAAGAGAAGAGTCAGTGACATTTTTCGATTTGGCTAACGGGGTAAAACATTCACAAATGATGAGAGTTGTTGCATACCTTACATAATGATAGCACTCTTTTCGGACTAACATAATTCAACAAAGACATGGTATTAATGATAAAAAAATTAGAAACTATTGGTAACTACGAAAGTGTCCTTTATTGATGCGCAACAGTTTATGTAGAGGATGTCACATTTATCTTGACCACCCTAAATAACTGTTTGTCCAGATACAAATTACAAAATGTTTCAAGCAAATGTTGTTTAGCCGTCAGGGGGACATCAATCAGCATGATTACCTTCGTTGTAGCTTCGTTTTTTACAAAGATATGAACAGCGGCATTGCTTTTTTAAATTGCACCCTGTAGTTTTTATTCGGTAATTCATCTCCTCTCCTAAAGACCTATTCCAAAATCTATCACAGTGTATCATTCACCGAAACACAACGTCATTAATTACATAACACAAAACTGACGTTGACGCTCCCAGCGCTTAGTGCAGGTACTCGGGGTAATGGAACACATACATGGGCTGACTTTGACAGAGGACAAATGTAAACATAAGTAGAATGCACACACGTCACTCCGTCTACCATCGTCAGTTGAAGAGTTGTACACCAACGAAGAGAAGGTAGAAATGCTACTCATCTATGGGTAATGTAAGTTAGCAGAACATTAATTGCAACACTGTTTTCTTATGTAATTGTACATTTAGTACAGCAGTTTAGTCCTTTTAAATTTTGTTGTGTAGAGTAGGCATACAGTAGAGGCTGTTCTTCCTACGAACTGCATCGATATTACGTTTCTTTTATTGTTGTTGTTAAAGGTAGGCGAAATGCTACGCAGGCAGCGGAACTGTACAGAGAGCGGTGTCCTGACAAGAACCCACCTTCCCGACGGATGTTTTCTAGTCTTGTTGCGACGCTTCAGGAAACGGGAAGTTTTAACCCACGACAATGTAATCGTCGTAGCACTCGCACAGGCGAAGCTGCCGAAGTTAATGTTCTCGCTTCCGTTGCTATGAATCCACATGTGAGCACACTACAGCTTGAACTCGAGATTGGCATTCCCAAAACCAGTGTACACCGTATTTTTACACGTCACCGGTTCCATCCTTACTATGTACACCTACATCAAGAATTGCATGGGAATGATTTCCAAAATTGTGTACAGTTCTGTCAGTGGGCGCAGCAGCAAATCCTCGCTAACCCGAACTTCTTCTCCAATGTTCTATTTACCGATGAATGTTCCTTCTCAAACAAATGACAGGTAAATACAAGGTACGTGCATTATTGATCCAGCGACAACCCACGATGGCTTAGACAGGTGGAACATCAGCGTCAATGGAGAGTTAACGTCTCTTGTGGGATGCTTGGTACTACAATTATTGGCCCTTATTTCATCTATGGCAGTCTAAACGGCACAGGGTATGCCAACTTCCTCAGACGAATTCTTCTTCCTCTTCTGGGTGAAGTGCCGCTAAGAACCAGAATGCTTATGTGGTATCAACACGATGGATGTCCAGCACATAATGCCTTGTGTGCACGTCGTCTTCTGAGCCGAAGGTATCCTGCCAATGGATTGGTCGAGGAGGAAGAGTTACTTGGCCTGCTAGGTCTCCTGGTTTAAATCCTATGGACTTTTTTCTTTGGGGATGCATTAAAGACGTTGTCTATCGCGATATTCCAACAACTCCAGAGGACATGCAGAAACGTATCGTGCTTGCTTGTAATTCTCTTCGGCAGGCAACACTGGAAGCAGTAAATAATTCTTTCTTTCAACGAGTGCACCGGTGTAGCGGTGTCCAGGGTCACCACTCTAAGCAACTTTGAATGTTCTACTCCTGGGCAATGGTACAGGAGAGTCAAAGTCAATTTTTTGTTATGATTTTACTTTGTTTTCATTTGTTTTCTGACTACTCCAGCGAGTGGACAAATTTCTGATCCCGGGCTCAAAGTCAATGTTGTGTTATGTAAATAATAACGTTATGTTTCGTGAATGGTACACTGTGATACATTTTTGAATATGTCTATAGGAGAGGAAATGAATTACCAAATAAATAATACAGGGTACCATTTTCAAAAGTCATACCGCTGTTCATATCTTTGTAAAAAACGAAGCTACAACGAAGGCAATCATGCTGATTCATGTCCACCTGACAGCTAAAGAACATTTGCTAGAAACATTTTGTAATTTGCATCTGGACAGTTATTTAGGGTGGTCAAGATAAACGGGACACCCCATATATATATATATATATATATATATATATATATATATATATATATATATATATATATATACAGGGTGTTACAAAAAAGGTACGGCCAAACTTTCAGGAAACATTCCTCACACACAAAGAAAGAAAATATGTTATGTGGACATGTGTCTGGAAACGCTTATTTTCCATGTTAGAGTTCATTTTATTACTTCTCTTCAAATCACATTAATCATGGAATGGAAACACACAGCAACAGAACGTACCAGCGTGACTTCAAACACTTTGTTACAGGAAATGTTCAAAATGTCCTCCGTTAGCGAGGATACATGCATCCACCCTCCATCGCATGGAATCCCTGATGCGCTGATGCAGCCCTGGAGAATGGCGTATTGTAAAAAAAGGGCTCTGAGTACTATGGGACTTAACTTCTGAGATCATCATTCCCCTAGAACTTAGAACAACTTAAACCTAACTAACCTAAGGACATCACACACATCCATGCCCGAGGCAGGATTCTAACCTGCCACCGTAGCGGTCACGCGGTTCCAAACTGAAGTGCCTAGAACCACACGGCCACACCGGCCGGCTATTGTATCACAGCCGTCCACAATACGAGCACGAAGAGTCTCTACATTTGGTACCGGGATTGCGTAGACAAGAGCTTTCAAATGCCCCCATAAACGAAATTCAAGAGGGTTGAGGTCAGGAGAGCGTGGAGGCCATGGAATTGGTCAGCCTCTACCAATCCACCGGTCACCGAATCTGTTGTTGAGAAGCGTACGAACACTTCGACTGAAATGTGCAGGAGCTCCATCGTGCATGAACCACATGTTGTGTCGTACTTGTAAAGGCACATGTTCTAGCAGCACAGGTAGAGTACCCCGTATGAAATTATGATAACGTGCTCCATTGAGCGTAGGTGGAAGAACATGGGGCCCAATCAAGACATCACCAACAATGCCTGCCCAAACGTTCACAGAAAATCTGTGTAGATCACGTGATTCCACAATTGCGTGCGGATTCTCGTCAGCCCACACATGTTTATTGTGAAAATGTACAATTTGATCATGTTGGAATGAACCTCATCCGTAATGAGAACATTTGCACTGAAATGAGGATTGACACATTGTTGGATGAACCATTCGCAGAAGTGTACCCGTGGAGGCCAATCAGCTGCTGATAGTGCCTGCACACGCTGTACATGGTACGGAAACAACTGGTTCCCCCGTAGCACTCCCCATACAGTGACGTGGTCAACGTTACCTTGTACAGCAGCAACTTCTCTGACGCTGACATTAGGGTTATCGTCAACTGCACGAAGAATTGCCTCGTCCATTGCAGGTGTCCTCGTCGTTCTAGGTCTTCCCCAGTTACGAATCATAGGCTGGAATGTTCCGTGCTCCCTAAGACGCCGATCAATTGCTTCGAACGTCTTCCTGTCGGGACACCTTCGTTCTGGAAATCTGTCTCGATACAAACGTACCGCGCCACGGCTATTGCCCCGTGCTAATCCATACATCAAATGGGCATCTGCCAACTCCGCATTTGTAAACATTGCACTGACTGCAAAACCACGTTCGTGATGAACACTAACCTGTTGATGCTACGTACTGATGTGCTTGATGCTAGTACTGTAGACCACTGAGTCGCATGTCAACACAAGCACCGAAGTCAACATTACCTTCCTTCAATTGGGCCAACTGGCGGTGAATCGAGGAAGTACAGTACATACTGACGAAACTAGAATGAGCTCTAACATGAAAATTAAGCGTTTTCGGACACATGTCCATATAATATCTTTTCTTTATTTGTGTGTGAGGAATGTTTCCTGAAAGTTTGGCCGTACCTTTTTGTAACACCCTGTAGAATATTAAAAAATACCCGTGTTAAACACGGAAGAGTTTTTAATTATTTTTTAATATTGACGGTTTCCTATCACCTCAAATATTCATAGTGTACACATACGTAATGTAAGTAATAAAAATTATGGCTAAAATTCCTTCCAAACAAGCTACTAAGCGTATAAAGTTTAATTTTCTGCAGACGTTATTGATGTAATCATGAAACCGGAGGCGAAATTTACGTGAAAAAATAAATACTGTATTACACTGATAAAAATTGCGCCTCATCAAATTTGATTTCAGATGACTGTCATAATCTTAATTTTTTTATAAAAGGGTGTTTGTTATTTTGTTATGGAGTGTGGAATAACTTTGTCATCGGCTTCCTCACATAGAAGTCAGAAGAGAATGAAGAATTCCCTGGAACACATTGCACGAAAAGTGCATAAAGTATGGAGGAGTTTCAGTAAAAAAAATCATTCTTGAAGAAGGAAAGAAGTTCTGATATAACAACATCTTAAAAACCTAAACTAACATATGTGGCTGTCTGATCGCTAACGAAAGTAAAGAATGGGTTAGCTAGCCAGTGTTTAACACACTAAAATCTCCTCCTCCTCCACTTAGGATAGTTTCCCCGCGCTACACGAAACTTTAGGAAAAAATGTGCCACACAAGCTTCATCATCAACGAAAACGGAGGCGATGTCCACCGTCAGCGTAAAAACGGTCGTGACAGCTTTATTATAGCTGGATGAAAACAAGTGAACCAATGAGATGGCTATAGACATTTCTTGCCATCTGCTGGCGAATGTTGTATTCGAAAATTTGGAAGTAAATTAACATGTGACATTCTACTGTCTGGTATTAACTAGAGGACATGGATTGTGACAATCATAAGACAGAACGACGAATTTTATAATATCAACTTTATTTCAGTGTGAGGTTAGTGACGGAAGGTTGAAATTTACTGTCTCATCGAGAACGAGGTAAAGTACCAGTTCAGATTGGGAAGACATATTCTGCGACCTATATGAAGAAACTGACCCCCTATTCACAAAAGTAAGAAAAGCTACGGAAAAGCTAAAAAAAATGAAGGTTTCTTATTCCTACTTCTCCGCAATATGAGTTTAGTGCCTTCGTCAGTGCAGCACCTCGCACGTTAAACACACAGTATTCGCATAGAGACGAGTGTCAGCAACTGGCCAGAGAGCAATGTTCCGGGTTTTGCGGAGAGGTGAGCTCCCACGGCAGTTAGCAGCAGGATGGGGCTATCAGCTTACATCTGACGTCACGTACTCTTGCAATGATAAATGTGTCACTTCTGCATTGCCGCATTAACGATGAGCCCAAGTAAAACAAAATATGGTGGAAATTCCAAACGTATGGACTCCTGATACTTCAGAATACGTCGAAGAATACAGCAACGATAAGAGAAGCACCATCACACGAATGAAACGAGCATTCATTCTGAAGCAGTAACACTCTCACGATTATACTACTATCTCATCGCTCAAAACCTGTTCAGATGTCGTGCATGACAGCTAAATATTTATATCATCGTAGTTATCAGGCTGTGTGTATATTACAATCACATATTGAGGGGTTATAATGGAGCCTGAGTAGGCATCAATTTTAACAGAAACACTTCTCGGGTGATGTACAATTGTTTTATTCCACTCTTTCTCAACTGATGGATGCACGAGTCATTGTAATTACTGTGACTCCGGGAATTATAAATAATTTGGTAGCAATTCGCAATTATAAGGGACTAACAACGAAACTATAAGCACGCACGTCTCTGATTGTACACTCAGTGTGTCTTCTTCCACTGATAAGGCACATCCTATTCCACCACACCAGCAGTAGCAGCAATTACTACTGAGTATTGTCAATATATTAGGTAATTAGCCTGTTATGATGATGATCATCATCATTACAAGAGTCAGAGTGAAATACTACCCCTTTTTTTATCTCGACACAAGCATGACATCATTTTCCTGTTTGTTCTGTAGCATGATAATGATGTGTTTCCGGAAATTAGTTCCTATTCGAAGAATGTCTATTCGGGTCACATTGCTAGCCAACAAAGTGTGCAGTGATAATTGCGGGCATTGGTGCAACAACCATATCAGTCACGTTTACACACTTTCGAGTAAAACGAAAAAAACTTTCCAGAAATTACAAAACTTTATTAATCGGTCTTGTCTTCTCCCAGCCCTGATTTAGGGTACCAACACACCGTAAGAAGCATATTACCTAACCAAAGACTTATTATGATACTTACTGAATTTTTGAAAACTGGACTTGGCTCGCTCTTGCACAAGAGAACTTTGTGGTTTGAAGGTTAGTAAGTGTTGCACTGTGTTTCTTCTGATGAACTGTACGTATCATCCGTAAGCAGTTCTGGCACATAATTCTTGGTAAACTTCATGACTTCTTTATATATCTCAGATTCTTCCTCAGGGGAAGTCAATGTACTTGATGCTTTCTGAAAGACGAGCTCTAGACGGTTAAGTCGTGATAGTGATGCACTATAGCGAAATGCATGTTTGTGTTAAATGTACTCAAAGAATCTGGATTTTGAAACAGTATACTTCTCATTATCAGCACTCTTAATGTTAGACCGAAACAGCTTTTTCTGGGTGCAACAAGATGTCTAAAAGTAGATGTGTAACATCAACTACAGCGAATTTCTTGGACATGTATCCCACTACTGTTTGGTGCAATGACAAGTTTGGTTCTTGCTCCAAAAATCCGAAGTCGACAAGTGCATTCCCTATTTTATTCTGAATTATTCCCATGGACAGTGCCTATTCATCATCATACGATAGAGCAGTTTTCAAACCACGCAATGGCAATAAAATCTCATTTCCTGCCAAAATCAGACATATGTGGTTATTGCAGCAACGCCTTCAGTTCAGTAATCTATATATAGAAAAAAAAGACAATGTCCTGACTGACTCATAATCGCCCAGCCCAAACCACTAACAATAGAAACTTTAAATCTGGAGAGTGTCTTGATCTTATGCTGTTGGCGTCTTTTAAGAAGGGACGTTTCGAAACTCTACCCCTAAAGGCGTGAAATAGGGGATGAAGGGTTTTATGAAAATATGTCGCTATTAGGACAATGTTGAAGCTAGATCTACGAATATTAGTATTTGGTTTCTCTGACAGAAATAAAGAAAAATCGCTGGTTCAGAATTTTTGAGAGTTCAACCACTAAGGCGATATAATGGAACGTTAAAGTTTGAAACGTCCCCTTAGAAAAATTACGGAATTACTGTGCTGGTAAACCCCTTACGTTACCTGGTTGTCAAACAGCTGAGCAAAACTGAACGTACTCAGACATTTCGCTCTTTACCTATTCTGATCAACACTAAACTGACACACAATATTTTTAGCGCAACGCAATCCGATTTTCAATAATCCCTACAAAAGAATGGCCCTGACTAACATTAACCTATACCTTTCACAAATCACTTACCTCACAAAAATCTTCGTTGCTCGAACTACTGCAATACAGCGAGCGCCACTACTGCCATCTTAATCGTGTTCAAAAGTCATAATATATATAGCAGTTCATGACATCCAGTCTTACAAATTTACTGTCTCTGATGGACACACGTCCATCCGCTCTCAAAACTCCGCCATTTCTCTGCCCACATCCACCACTGCCGGCGGCTCACCTCCAGCTGCGCAACGCTACGCGCTGTTAACAACCAGCTGCTCAACACTACAATAGCGATCAACAATGCAAAACAGCCACAGACTGCACACAGCACAGCCAGCGATTTTCATGCCGGCGGCTCACCTCCAACTGCGCAACGCTACGCGCTGTTAACAACCAGCTGCTCAACACTACAATAGCAATCAAGAATGCAAAACAGCCACAGACTGCACACAGCACAGCCAGTGATTTTCATACAGAGCGCTACGTGGCGTTACCAATATAAAAACCTAAACAGCCTACTTACAAGCTATTTATGAAATATGTCCTTATTAAAGAAATATTAAAGCGTTATTACAGCAACATCTGTGCAAATTGGTATTTGGTATTAGTTTCTTGGTTAGAAACACAAAAATACCTGTTTCACTTTTTTGGCAATTCAACCCCTAAGAGGGTGAAATAGGAGATGAGAATTTTTAAGAAACTATTTCGCTGTATTAAAAAATTTTTAAAGTTGCGTCTATGAAAAATGATATTTACTTCGTAGTTTGAAATAAAGAAATGTATTAGGGAATGAAAGTTTTTACGGAAATTTCTCCACAAGAACGCAAAAGGTATGATTAATAAAAACCTTTAACTCCAGCTACCAGAATCGCTTTTTAGTCAGAAGTATATACTGAAAAGGTCATGCATCTATGGTTTAACTAGCATGAAAGGTTTAGAAGGTGTTGCAATTAGTGAACAACATAAAAATTCGATTAAAGAAAAAAAAATACAATAATCTGTGCAGATCACACAGTCTGCGCGAACGAAGCAGCGGGCCCTATATAAAAGTAAAATATTGTTCAGTTCAAACAAGTTCTTCCAAATTAAATCTAATTTCGTTGTTTCCTTATACATACTCCATTTTGCTTCATTGTACTGTGAAACTTCGAGTCAGTTCATCTTCAACATCCACACCTCACAAACCATCTTTGGACGAGAATATCTATAGTAACACTGTCACTTCCCTTCCAGTTCGTTAATTATGTGCGGAGATCGTTAAGCCACAACAGAGTTACAGTTTCTCTGATTTTCCCATCGTAATAATTTCGCTAGATTTGTTCTCGAGAAAGTCATATATTGTCTGAATCTTCCCGGAATGTACGAATTTCAAAAGTTATCCTCTCATTGAAGGGCTACACAACACCTTCATATGCCGCTGAAGCTCCAGGAGTACCTTTGCAACGAGCTCACGTTTTCTGAATGAATTCGTGAAGAAACTTGCTGCTGCTGTTAGGAGTTTCTATCCCTTCTTTATTAATAGTACCGGGTAAACATCGTACAATGCCGAGCAATGCTCGAGAAACTGCAAAACACATCTATTATAAGCCGTTGTTATTACGACTGATTCATATTTCTTTAGGATCCTCACAATGAATCTCATCCTGACATCTGCTTTCTTTTTATGTATTGAATCCACTTTCGGTCGCATCAGGCAGCTACTCTTAGATATACACTACTGGCCATTAAAATTGCTACACCACGAAGATCACGTGCTACAGACGTTAAATTTAACCGACAGGAAGAAGATGCTGTGATATGCAAATCATTAGCTTTTCAGAGCATTCACACAAGGTTAGCACCGCTGGCGACACCAACAACGTGCTGACATGAGGAAAGTTTCCAACCGATTTCTCACACACAAACAGCAGTTGGCCGGCGTTGCCTGGTGAAACGTTGTTGTGATGCCTCGTGTAAGGAGGAGAAATTCGTACCATCACGTTTCCGACTTTGATAAAGGCATGGTTAGCATTTGCATTTATGTCAAAGCACGCATTTCTCGCGTTATTTACATACACTACTGGCCATTAAAATTGCTACACCAAGAAGAAATGCAGATGATAAACGGGTATTCATTGGACAAATATATTATACTAGAGCTGACATGTGATTACATTTTCACGCAATTTGGGTCCATAGATCCTGAGGAATCAGTACCCAGAACAACCACCTCTGGCCGTAATAACGGCCTTGATACGCCTGGTCATTGACTCAAACAGAGCTGGGATGGCGTGTACAGGTACAGCTGCCCATGCAGCTTCAACACGATACCACAGTTCATCAAGAGTAGTGACTGCCGTATTTTGACCAGCCAGTTGCCCGGCCATCATTGACCAGACGTTTTCAATTGGTCAGAGATCTGGAGAATGTGCTGGCCAAGGCAGCAGTCGAACATTTTCTGTATCCAGCAAGGCACGTACAGGACTGCAACATGCAGTCGTGCATTATCCTGCCGAAATATAGGGTTTCGCAGGGATCGAATGAAGGGTAGAGCCACGGGTCGTATCACATCTGAAACGTAACGTCCACTGTTCAAAGTGCCGTCAATGCGAACAAGAGGTGACCGAGACGTGTAATCAATGGCACCCCATACCATCACGCCGGGTGATACGCCAGTATGGCGATGACGAATACACGCTTTCAATGTGCGTTGACCGTGATGTCGCCAAACACGGATGCGAGCATCATGATGCTGTAAACAGAACCTGCATTCGTCCGAAAAAATGACGTTTTGCCATTCGTGCACCCAGGTTCGTCGTTGAGTACTCCATCGCAGGCGCTCCTGTCTGTGATGCAGCGTCAATGGTAACCGCAGCCATGGTCTCCGAGCTGATAGTCCATGCTGCTGTTAACGTCGTCGAACTGTTCGTGCAGATGCTTGTCGTCTTGCAAACGTCCCCATCTGTTGACTCAGGGATCGAGACGTGGCTGCACGATCCGTTACAGCCATGCAGATAAGATGCCTGTCATCTCGACTGGTAGTGATACGAGACCGTTGGGATCCAGCACGGCGTTCCGTAGTACCCTCCTGAACCCATCGATTCCATATTCTGCTAACAGTCATTGGATCTCGACTAACGCGAGCAGCAATGTCATTGGATCTTGACCAACGCGAGCAGCAATGTCGCGATACGATAAACCGCAATCGCGGTAGGCTACAATCCGACCTTTATCAAAGTCGGAAACGTGATGGTACGCATTTCTCCTCCTTACACGAGGCATCACAACAACGATTCACCAGGAAACGCCGGTTAACTGCTGGTTGTGTATGAGAAATCGGTTGGAAAGTTTCCTCATGTCAGCGCGTTGTAGGTGTCACCACCGGCGCCGACCTTGTGTGAATGTTCTGAAAAGATAATGATTTGCATATCACAGCATCTTCTTCCTGTCGGTTAAATTTCGCGTCTCTTGCACGTCATCTTCGTGGTGTAGCAATTTTAATGGCCAGTAGTATTTATTTTTTTTTTTTTTTTGGTTTAACTCGAGTGAAGAAGTGGACTACCTGTTTGTTTAATTCATAATTACATAAATGCACTTCCTCTCCTTAATCCCTCTACATTGACTTGGGTTAATTAACTTTGGGGTTTGTATTAAGAGTTCGTCTGTTGGCAGTGCCAAGACAGAGATGTGATCACCATGTAGGTAGGTTCAGTGCCAACGTAATCCTGGAGTAAAGACAGCGATGATGCACCTGTTTGCCAGGGGATAGTTCGGGGTTGGTAACAGGTCCCCTTCCCCTCCATGTAAGGGGAACGGCCGTTGAGAGCCGCCATGATGATAGTCACTCTTGTGGTAGCAATCTCCGTCTTTGCCGCCAATTTCACTGTGGGATAAGAAATTGTGTGTTAAACTGTTATTAATCAGCTCTTTTTCAGGACTGAATTAGCGTGTCGTTACGGCCATTCATTCATTTTTTGAGAAATTTTTCCTGTACAATTAAAGTTTTCAAAAAACGGTTCAAATGGCTCTGAGCACTATGGGACTTAACTTCTATGGTCATCAGTCCCCTAGAACTTAGAACTACGTAAACCTAACTAACCTAAGTACATCACACAACACCCAGCCATCACGAGGCAGAGAAAATCCCTAACCCCGTCGGGAATCGAACCCGGGAACCCGGGCGTGGGAAGCGAGAACGCTACCGCACGACCACGAGAGGCGGGCTTAAAGTTTTCAGTTAGGGTTTCTTTTCCAGAGGTGAGCATTGGGTTCGCGTTATCCATTTATAGTGCTGCAATGACTTGGCACCTTCAGCACACGAGAGCAGCGATAGCTCTAAGAAAATCGTATAGTTTCACTTTCAGAAGCAGCGTTTTACAATGTTAAAGTAACCTGGGGCCTCACCCCGCCTAGTTAACTTGTGGTCGTAACGGCTGATGAATAATTTAGATGACTATTCCGTGTGAAACCTGGTAGAAGATTCGTGTTTTTCGTGCGAGTTACTTAAGGCTCAAAGCGTGTGACGTAATTTTTTTAATCCATCTCTCAAATTTTGTTCACGGATCCTTTTAACCCCCATTTTCAAGCAAAGCAGCACGTCCGAACTACTTTGATAAAGAATAGGTTTGATAAAGAATAGGATAAAGAATAGAACGTGGCATTTACTTACTTGCCCACTTGGTTGCTTGAGCCCTCCCACGCGTTATCCGTTGCGCAATTTTAACATAGTAACTAGACGTCGGGCCGGCCCCCTTAAATTCAATCCTTCCGAGCATTGAACCAAGCGGGTAAGCACGTGTAAATGAGGCGCCTTGGCCACACCCACGTCTGGCACACTCTAGCATAGATAGAAGAAAAGAGAGGAAGAGAGATACAAAGATAAAGATACGTAACCAGACGGAAAACTTTCAATGGCTATCGACTTCCATCACCGTACCTGAAATTCTCATTGTTTCGCAGGAAGGACTGTGTCAGACTGCCTTTAAAACCGTACAGGACCTACGTTTATCCATTCCGAAACAAATGGAAGCTGTTTTGAATTCCATCGGGTTTCCTACACTGTATTAGGCATTGTAATTTATAGTGTTTTAGTTGTTTCCATATATTTCTTCAATGCTTCAAGATGGTCGGTAAGTGTATCACGGATGACTTACGTGCCTGCAGCCTGATATTTTATATTTCATGGGAGGACAGGAACGTGGCCCACCAGCTTCAACTTCACACATGTTCGATGGAGGAGCTGCGGCTCCAGTTTCAGACGTTGAAGGCCGGAGAAGCTTAGAGCTGGTCACGTGTCCCTCCAGTGCCGCCACAGTCATCTCAAGTATAAAAAGAAACAGCGTCAGTCAGTATATCGAAATACTAAAAGAACACGGCGCCAAAGAGTTTGGTGCAGTATGGGTGCTAGACTGTAGTCTCGGCTATTATCTGGCTGATGACCAATTCCGTAACACAGCGCTTTTGCGGTTACTTTCCTTAATAAACTAAGGTACAGTAATCATGAAATATCGTCAGTAGATTCCAGACGTGCGAGGTGTAACTAAAATGAATGAAAAATTAAAGCAGTAAGTCGGTTATTTTTTAGCTTCTGCGTTTCTTATAAAAAGGAACTGATTTAACGCGAGAACAGAATTCGAACTGCAGATAACCACACTGTAAGAAGTTTTAATTACGCAACCCGAACAAAAAAGAAGACATCAAGTTTATACTGAGAAACATCGCCTCTAGTCGTGATAGTACTTCCAATACGCCGATGAAGTCCACAAGTTCGTTCGGGTATGCAACATACAGCTGACACCCGTCGTCGGTGATTAGATCCCGTCGAGCTATCAAGTTGAGGGGATGACGATTAGTACGTTTCACTTGCAGTTTCATATAGTCCCAGACATTTCCTATGCGGCCTGAGATCGTGTGATCTGGCGGGCCAGTCGAAGTGTGATCCAGTGCCTGAGTGTGTCGCAACAGGAACTTGAGCGTGCAGTCTGTTAACACGGCTGCTTCGAATATGTAGCAGAAACGGCAGCATTTGGTCACCGAGATTGTTGAAATAGGAATCTTGATTCAAGTTTGCGGTAACGTGAAGAAGTGGCATCAAATCACGTTACGATAAACACTCCCAAAACATTATAGAACAACCACACGCCTGATCTTCAGCCCCCACCCCCCCACCCACCCCCAACCCCCACTCGCCCGGGCTGCAGGTTACTCGCATCATCGGTACACTAGACATCCTGTATAATGTGAAATGGGCAAAAAAAAGGGGACTCGTCGGACCACACTACACGACACGAATCTGCTATTGCTCCCAGTTACTGTGATTTTCGTTTAATGGGTCAGTTAAACGTTTGGGGTGTCGGGGGTGGAGGACTGGGTTAAGGGGCTAAATAGTGAGGTCATCAGTCCTATAGTTCCCAGAACAATGAATCTGGAGTTAGTGATGTTAGCCAAAAACTTGATCGAATTGTGATAGTATGTAGGAGTGGTAAAGTTGAGGCACTGAAGTCAACGTTGATGCCAGAAATTAATAATTAAAGAGAGATTCTGGCGTGTCTGCAGGCACAAAGCAGACGAGCTCTGTTAGGGCTCATCTGCGGCGAGTGGCACCTTCCGACGTCTGACTCCCGCCAACCCTAAGTAGGGTAACAGGACAACAGATAGAATTACTGTATCTAGCCGGGAGATTCATAATAGTAAAAGTGGGAAGGCTAAAAATGTAATGACCGTCGGTATGACCGACAATACAAAAATGAAGTGAAAAAAATAATCGCATCAGTAGGTAGGTGGATACAGTCTAGTGTTCCTCAAGGTTCAGCAAGCGACGACGAGCGTTCCTATCAGAAACGTCCCACGCCAGATCAGTTATAATCACAGTGTTAAAGATGGGAATAAAACTGGGTAGAGCACCTACTGTCTCAAAGTTATCACAAAAGACTGTTCTTCACTCATCCGCTAGTACCAAAAAAAAAAAAAATGGTTCAAATGGCTCTGAGCACTATAGGACTTAACATCTGAGGCCATCAGTCCCCTAGAACTTAGAACTACCTAAACCTAACTAACCTAAGGACATCACACATACCCATGCCCGAGGCAGGATTCGAACCTACGACCGTAGCGGTCGCGCGGTTCCAGACTGAAGTGCCTAGAACCGCTCGGCCACTCCGGACGGCGGCTAGTATCGAGGTACATACATACATACATACATACATACATACAACAATCAGCCAGAACATTATGATCACCGACCTACTGCCGATATAAACCCGTCCAAGAGATAGCAGCATCACTTGGCGAGGAATGACTACTAGTCAAACATACGCACGGTGCCTGTAGTATCAGTGAGCGTGCTGTCCGCGTGTAGAACGGGAAAGACGCGCGATCTATCTCAGTTGGACCAAGAGCAGATTGTGATGTCCCGCAGTCTCGGCAAGAGCATTTCGGAAAGTGCACGACTTGTCGGCTGTTCGAGGAGTGCTGAGGTAAGCGTCTTCAACACGTGGTGAAACCAGGAGACATCGTTGTGCGGCCACCCCTCATTACGGATGTCAGACTTCGCAGGCTGGGCAGAATGGTAAAACAGGACAGGCGGCTAACTGTGGCAGAACTAACATTAGGCTTTAATGCTGACCAGGGTAGAAGTATGAACATACATTGCACCGAACACTCCAAACGATGGGCCTCCGCAGCCTACCACCCTTGAATGTGCCAATGTTAACATCGACGACTACGACTGAAATGGGCACGTGGCCATCGGAATTGCACGTTGGTGCATTGGCAGAGCGTTGCATGATGAGTCCCGATACCTTCCTCACCGTCCCGATGGTAACGTGCCAATCCATCGTCTTCCAAGGCAACGGTTCCTTGACACCTGTACTGCGGTACAGAGACAAGCTGGTGAGGCTCCAATATCCTCTGGGGAGCATTCACGTGGGCATCCAAAGGTCTAGTGGAGCTCATTCAAGGCACCATGACAGCCAAGGAGTGTCGTATACTGATTGCAGAGTACGTACACCCCTTCACGACGATCATGTTTCCCGACAGCAGTGGGATTTTCCAGCAAGATAATACACCACGTTAAAAGGCCAGGAGTGTGATGAAGTGGTTCAAGGAACACAGCAGGGAGTTCCAATTGATGTACTGCTGCCCCCCCCCCCCCACACACACACACTCAGCTCGTCAGATCTAAAACCGATCGAACATACCTGGGATGTGATTGCACATAGATACAGAGCTCAACTTCCTCCCCATCCCCCTTCCCCGCAATTTTCGGGAATTATGTGAATTTTATGTACAGATGTGGTTCCAACTTCCTCAAGCGACCTAGCAACGCCTCACTGCTTCAGTTCCACGACGCGTCGCCGCTGTTATTCGTGCCAAAGTTCAACATACCGGCTATTAACTAGATGGACATAATATTCAGGCTGATGACTGTAAACACATTCTCCGCAGAGAATACCTTGTACCACTGCTAGTGATTACCTTTTGCCGGCCACGGTGGCCGAGCGGTTCTAGGCGCTTCAGTTCGGAACCGCGCGACTGCTACGGTCGCAGGTTCGAATCCTGCCTCGGGCATGGATGTGCGTGATGTCCTTAGGTTAGTTACGTTTACTTAGTTATACGTTCTAGGGGACTGATGACCTCGGATGTTAAGTCCCATAGTGCTCAGAGCCATTTGAACCATTTTTTTGTTAAGTCCCATAGTGCTCGGATCCTCTTTTTTCTATTCCCTTTTCCGTTCTAATCGGGAATGGAGCGAGGAAAAACGACGGTCTAGATGCCTCCATACGAGTCCTAATTTCTCTTGTCTTGGCTTCGTTTGGTGGCAGTGGAATGGTTCTGTACTCAGACGAAAATACCTGTTCTCTCAACGTATTCAGTAAGGTTGAAGAACAAAAAATTCGTCTTCCATCCGTAGATTTCCATTTCGAGTCACGATGCATTTCCGTAATACTCGCGCGTGTTGATCGATCCTGCCGGTAACAAATATAGCAGCCCGCCACTGAATTAGATAATGGAAACAAGAGTTAATCCCATCTAACAGTAATTAAAATCGAGTAAAAGTGGGATGGCCAAACGAACGGGACAGCGCAGTGGTCGGCAAATTCAAACCCGCGTCCAGCCATCCTGATTTAGGTTTTGCGTGATTTCACTAAATCGCTTGATACAAATGCCGGAATGGTTCCCTCGAAAGGGTACGGCCGCTTTGCTTCTCCATCCTTCCCTAATCCGAGCTTGTGCTCCATCTCTAATGAACTAGTTGTCGTCGGGACGTTAAACACTAATATTCTCCTCTTCTTTGTTTGTTGTTTTCGTTTTTTGAGCACTATGGGACTTAACATCTGAGGTCATCAGTCCCCTAGAATTTAGAACTACTTAAACCTAACTAATCTAAGGACATCACACACATCCATGCCCGAGGCAGGATTCGAACCTGTGACCGTAATGGTCGCGCGGTTCCAGACTGAAGCGCCTAGAACCGCTCGGCTACACCGGCCGGCCTCCTCCTCTTCTTCTTCTTCTTCTTCTTCCTCCTCCTCCTCCTCCTCCTCCTGGATGACCGGGACGGCTGGCGGTGGTGGAGGTAGGTTCTAGCCCCTCCCACGTCGGCCTTAGAATGAGGCGAGAGACGCCGAACCCCAATAACCCAGCCACGGGAGCAATTTGAAACGTTAGGTCTAAAAATAAAAAACCACTTTCTAGAAGGAAACGAGGAATTAGTTGAAACGTCCGTACGACGTCAGCAACAATTAGCGGCAAAGAATCCGGAAGGAGAGGGCATTCCACCAGGATGTGACCTACTGTCTACAAGACTCAACAACAACAACAACAACAACAACAACAACAGCGTGAGGGATACTCATTACGTAACATAAAACTATGGTTTAATCTGACGTAACCGATGTGGACGTGACGTATGACGGTGGATTCCTTCCGAGAAGAACGTAACGAGGACCCCTTTGCAGCCATAGTCTCCTTCATAGCGCGGAGTTTGTTAGTGGGAGCAGAGGCCAGCAGACATTGTTCCATCTCCAAGTGAGTAGAGGTCTTACCTGCACCCGCAAATGAGCACCCTGGATCGTCAAAGCGAATATTGGGCAGGTAATCTCTTCTCTAGTCAAGCAGTCGGCCAATCCACTGCCCTGCGTACGCACCTTGGATCGTCAGAGCGAATATTGGAAAGGTTATCTCTTCTCTAGTCAAGCAGTCTGCCAATTCACTGCCCCACGTATGCACATGACTTGGGACACAGAAAAAGACAACTTTGTGGACAGTACTACTACGGTCAGAGAAAAGAATGTGAACAATGTGTATCACAGGGTGACAAGACTATCAATAAAAAGCCTGGAGACTACTCAATGAGAGTGCAAATTGAAATGCAGTCGACGGAATGCTGTCTGAAAAAAATTAGGTGCATGTTAATGGATATCAGCTAACTACGAATGATGCTCCAGATCGGCGAGAAATGTGAAAGCATAGCACATCCTAGCCATGGTTTTAGAGCCGTCAGAAGGACAACAAAAGTAATGGGGACGACAGAAACTTTTGGTCTTTGAAACAGGTGAAACCTTATTCGTGGTCTGGGTAAATGCATGAAAATACGTGGGTCACACTAAGGCGGATAGGCGGTAGCCTTCAAGGCTCTCGAAGCGGCGGCCGCTGTGGCGGAGCAGTTCTAAGCGCTTCATTCCGAAGCCGCGCTGCTGCTACGATGGCAGGTTCGAATCCTGCCTCGGGCATGGATGTGTGTGATGTCCTTAAGTTAGTTAGGTTTAAGTAGTTCTAAGTCTAGAGACTGATGACCTCAGATGTTAAGTCTCATAGTGCTTAGAGCCATTTGAACCATCTCTCGAGACGTATTCCAACCGATAACCTCACCTGTGGGCAAGTCTCAGGAGGTAAGCACGCCCTGTACGAAATGAAATTGGGAAGTCATATGATTAGGAAATTATTGTATTCCATTCTGTAAGTGAGCATATGTTGGCACCGTCGCAACTGCATAGGTAAGATCCCCACTTCGGCGAGGAGAGCGTCTACGGCACTAGCCTGAGAGGCTCCAGTGGCCAGCGTTACTACATCGTAATGATCGTAAACAATAAATAAATGTATAGGGTCCAATAACTACATAGCCGAAGGTGTCATGCTGCCATAAATCTAGACCACGAGACCAGGGCCAGGTCAATACAGAATAAAATACCGCGATCCGCGTCACAAGAGGTGTGGACGAGGAAGCAGAGAGCATGAGGCTATCGCATGCACCAAGTCTCGAGACGTATTCCAACCGATAACCTCACCTGTGGGCAAGTCTCAGGAGGTAAGCACGCCCTGTACGAAATGAAATTGGGAAGTCATATGATTAGGAAATTATTGTATTCCATTCTGTAAGTGAGCATATGTTGGCACCGTCGCAACTGCATAGGTAAGATCCCCACTTCGGCGAGGAGAGCGTCTACGGCACTAGCCTGAGAGGCTCCAGTGGCCAGCGTTACTACATCGTAATGATCGTAAACAATAAATAAATGTATAGGGTCCAATAACTACATAGCCGAAGGTGTCATGCTGCCATAAATCTAGACCACGAGACCAGGGCCAGGTCAATACAGAATAAAATACCGCGATCCGCGTCACAAGAGGTGTGGACGAGGAAGCAGAGAGCATGAGGCTATCGCATGCACCAAGTCTTTGTATGACTAATACGGAGCAGCGATGTCAGCTTTGTATCAAATAGGAGACCCAAAACTCTGGACTGAGCAATAATGTCAGAGGACTGGGTACCCAAGTAAAGTTTTGGGTCAGGATGAACCGTGGCATGACGACATAAATGCAAGACATGCGTTTCCGCAGGTTAAAATGGAAGCCATAGGGAAGGGTCCAAGCGAAGACCCTCTCCCCGGAGCTTGCGTTCAGCCAAGGCTGCAGATTGAGACTCACATGTGTTGTGTCCCATTGGGACGGCGTTGGGTTCTATGACAGAGAATACAGATCGAAAATCACATACACTGTTAAAAGTTTAAATGTAATTGTATTCTTCTTACAACGATTCCACTGGATGTCCTGATATAAATCCAGATAGTAGCCTGGGGTATGCAGAGGTAATGATACTAACAAGGGAACCTCCCCATCGCACCCCTCTCAGATTTAGTTATAAGTTGGCACAGTGGATAGGCCTTGATAAACTGAACACAGATCAATTGAGAAAACAGGAAGAAGTTGTATGGAACTGTGAAAAAATAAGCAAAATATACAAACTGAGTAGTCCATGGGCCACATAGGCAACATCATGGACCATATGAACTCAGGAGCGCCGTGGTCCCGTGGTAGCGTGAGCAGCTGCAGACCGAGAGGTTCTTGGTTCGAGTCTTCCCTGGAGTGAAAATTTTACTTTCTTTATTTTTGCATTGTTATTATCTGTCCGTTCGTTCATTGACGTCTCTGTTCACTGTAATAAGTTTAGTGTCTGTGTTTTGCGACCGCATCGCAAAACCGTGCGATTAGTAGACGAAAGGACGTGCCTCTCCAATGGGAACCGAAAACATTTGATCGCAAGGTCATAGGTCAACCGATTCCTCCACAGGAAAACACATCTGATATATTCTATACGACACTGGTGACGGCATGTGCGTCACATGACAGGAATATGTTGTCGACCCACCTAACATGTACACTTGGCGAATGGGTAAAAAGATTCTTCTACCTTGCCCGATTTAGGTTTTCTTGAGGATGTGATAATCACTCCCAAAAAAGTGATGAAAACATAAGAGTTTGTCACATAAACTGAAAATAAAAAATTAAACTTTTCACTCGATGGAAGATTTGAACCAAGGACCTTTCGTTCCGCAGCTGCTCACGTTACCACGAGACCACTGTGCTCCTGCGTTCCGATTGTCCTTGATGTTGCCTATCTGCCCATGAACAACTCAGTTTGTATATTTTGCTTATTTTTTCACAGTTTCACACAACTTCTTCCTGTTTTCTCAATTGATCTGTGTTCAGTTTTTCAAGGCCTATCCACTGTGCCAACTTATAACTAAATCTGAGGGGGGCGCGATGGGGAGGTTCCCTTGTAAGAACAAGTTCAACTTTTATTCACTGTCTGATAGTAAGCAGAGACCAGAGGCTGTTACCGATACTTTCGCAACTCTATCTCAACTGAGCTGACTTCTCGGATGTAGACCGAAGACTGAAGACTTCTGGAAGACTAATACTGTAGCCAGAACGCTGGAGTCAGAATACTGGAGGGCGAAGGCTCTTTGCAGCGGTTTCTTATCGGCGTGGTACGCAACGCTGGAGGCGCCATGGAGGAAGAGCTCGCTCGTGGCTGTATTTCGCTGTAACCTGCATAGCCGCAGTCGCCAGCTTCGTATAGGGGAATGATGCCCCCTGTGTGGTATCGATTGCTGTTGATAATACCTGAATACCAAATGCAAAAGTCGTCGATATACAACTTGGGGAGGGGGGGGGGGCGGGTGGAGGGGGGGGGGCTACCATTTATTCCACGGAAATCATCAGCCCCTCGATGGCGATGAGGAAGGGAGTATCATTCATCACGTAGCCCTGAAGGATGTTGTTCTCTTCGATCCGTGGGGCGCTGAGCGTTGTACTAACTCCAGCCAAAAACGATACGACTTCCAAAGGGACATAGATACGTTGATGCATCAATACATCGGACAACTCATTCACGGTATCGTCATGAGCACTTCAGAACATATTGGCTCTTTCCTATGATTTTCTGACATGTCCCGGTCGACACATATTAAGATGCTGATTTTATACAATTGACCGGCACACATATACCACTTCACTGATATGATTTGCGTCAGCAGTGGAGGACGGCATACAGCCCGGTACCGGATTTAGATTATCTATAACGACCAATGTGGTCGTGTAAGGCTTGGACTAATATTTCCTAGTGTCAGCTTACGAGGTCAATATGGAAAATTATTAGCACTGGTAAAGAACTGTCCTTTATTCTAACGTAATCACCTTTTTCTTATCTTGCACTATAGCATAAGTTAGTTTTATCTGCGTAATAATTTCGTGTATACAGATTTTTAAACTAGAAGCGTTTCGTGCATTCCGTTCAAGTAGATTAATAAGTGTATCACGCTGTTATAAAATACACTACTGGTCATTAAAATTGCTACACCACGAAGATGACGTGCAAGAGACGCGAAATTTAGCCGACAGGAAGAAGATGCTGTGATATGCAAATGATTATCTTTTCAGAGCATTCACACAAGGTTGGCGCTGGTGGCGACACCTACAACGTCCTGACATGAGGAAAGTTTCTAACAGATTTCTCACACACAACCAGCAGTTGACCGGCGTTGCCTGGTGAAACGTTGTTCTGATGCCTCGTGCAAAGAGGAGAAATGCGCACCATCACGTTTCCAACTTTGATGAAGGTCGGATTGTAGCCTATCGCGATTGCGGTTTATCGTATCGCGACATTGCTGCTCGCGTTGGTCGAGATCCAATGACTGTTAGCAGAATATGGAATCGGTAGGTTCGGGAGGGTAATACGGAACGTCATGCTTGATCCCAACGGCCTCGTGTGACTAGCAGTCGAGATGACAGGCATCTTATCCGCATGACTGTAAAGGATCGTGCAGCCACGTCTCGATCCCTGAGTCAACAGATGGGGACGTTTGCAAGACAACAACCATCTGCACGAACAGTTCGACGACGTTTGCAGCAGCATGGAATATCAGCTCGGAGACCATGTCTGCAGTTACCCTTGATGCTGCATTACAGACAGGAGCGCCTGCGATGGTATACTCAACGACGAATCTGGGTGCACGAATGGCAAAACTTCATTTTTTCGGATGAATCCAGGTTATGTTTACAGCATGTTGATGGTCGCATCCGTGTTTGACGACATCGCGGTGAACGCACATTGAAAGAGTGTATTCGTCATCGCCATACTGGCGTATCACCCGGCGTGATGGTATGGGGTGACATTGGTTACACGTATCGGTCACCTCTTGTTCGCATTGACGGAACTCTGAACAGTGGACGTTACATTTCAGATGTGTTACGACCCGTCGCTCTACCCTTCATTCGATTCCTTCGAAACCCTACATTTCAGCAGGATAATGCACGACCGCGTGTTGCAGGTCCTGTACGGGCCTTTATGGATACAGAAAATGTTCGACTGCTGCCCTGGCCTGCACATTCTCCAGCTCTCTCACCAATTGAAAACGTCTGGTCAATGGCGGCCGAGCAACTTGTTCGTCACAATACGCCAGTCACTACTCTTGATGAACTGTGGTGTCGTGTTGAAGCTGCATGGGCAGCTGTACCTGTACACGCCATCCCAGCTCTGTTTGATTCAATGCCCAGGCGTGTCAAGGCCGTTATTACGGCCAGAGGTAGTTGTTCTGGGTACTGGTTTCTCAGGATCTATGCACCCAAATCGCGTGAAAATGTTATCATATGTAAGTTGTAGTATAATATATTTGTCCAAAGAATACCCGCTTATCATTTGCATTTCTTCTTGGTGTAGCAATTTTAATGGCCAGTAGGGGACTTTGTTCTGTTTCGTTCACTGCCAAAAGAATTTCATGCAAATCTGTTCAAAATTTGCTAGGAAATCATTTTCAACTGTTCAGAATTATCCGCCAGGATTCATCTGAGCTTAGTTACGAGCGTCTCAAAATCAAACAGAAGGGAACGTAGAGAATGAGCTGAAAAAGTTACTGGACAATCGGTGATTAATAATGTATCAGGTACTGACACAATAAGTACTTTTTCCATGAGGGCAGTAACAATGAGAGAGCGTTCTGCAACACGACTGCCGCGTTTGCTGAAATAAGAGTAGGTGTACACGTGTACACAAATTCTAGGGCAATTCTTGGAAATTTTTAAAATAATTAAAAATGATTTTTCCGTCAGTATCGTACTGTGGTCTAGATGTGAGACCACTATTTCAGTTTCATCTACCGGGATTATTATTGCCAGTGTTTTTTTTTTGTTTGGTTGTTGGAATTAAAAGAACCAAACTGCGAGGTCATAAGTCCCTTCATCCTGTATGTATCGAACCACAGATAATCCTCGGAAGAAGGATACAAATGGCAAATTCTGTGAAGTCCGACTGTAAGTAAGACATAATAAGACAAAGTTAAAATCAAGGTGAAGTAGGAGAGGACTGAGGGGGGATAAGGTGGGCGAGCCGCTCTGCCAGAGTTTTCACGGATGTGAATCGAATTATTGCTTACGATTACACTGGAAATGACAAAAGAATAGCTGAGTAATAGTACTGAAGCCGGCCGAAGTGGCCGTGCGGTTAAAGGCGCTGCAGTCTGGAACCGCAAGACCGCTACGGTCGCAGGTTTGAATCCTGCCTCGGGCATGGATGTTTGTGATGTCCTTAGGTTAGTTAGGTTTAACTAGTTCTAAGTTCTAGGGGACTAATAACCTCAGCAGTTGAGTCCCATAGTGCTCAGAGCCATTTGAACCATTTTTGAATAGTACTGAAGGCCTTCTGCACCAAACGGATGACAAACTGGATTACATACACTATGTGATCAAAAGTATCCGGACACCTAGCTGAACATGACTTCTAAGTCCGTGGCGCCCTCCATCGGTAATGCTGTAATTCAAAATGGTGTTGGCCCAACCTTTGCCTTGATGACAGCTCCCACTCTCCAGGCATACGTTCAGTCAGGTCGAAAGGTTTCTTGGTGAATTGCAGCCCATTCTTCACGGAGAGCTGCACTGAAGAGAGATATCGATGTTGGTCGGTGAATCATGGCATGAATCAGCGTTCCAAAACATCCCAAAGCTGTTCTATAGGATTAAAGTCAGGACTCTGTGCAGACCAGTCTATTACAGGGATGTTATCGTGTAACCACTCCACCACAGGCCGTGCACTATGAACAGGTGCTGATTGTGTTGAAAAATGTGAACGACATCCCTGAATTCCTCTTCAACAGTGGGAAGCAAGAAGGTGATTAAACCATCAGTGTAGACCGGTGCTGTGATAGTGCCACGCAAAACAACAAGGGGTGCAAGCCCCCTCCATGAAAAACACGACCACACCATAACATAACCGCCTTCGAATTTTACTGTTGGCACTACACACGCTGGCAGATGACGTTCACCGAGCATTCACCATACGCATACCCTGCCATCGGATCACCACATTGTGTACCGTGATTCGTCACTCCACACAACATTTATTCCACTATTCAATCGTCCAATGTGTACGCTCCTTACACCAAGCGCGCCGTCGTTTGTCATTTACTGATGTGATGTGTGGTTTATGAGCAGCCTCTCGACCATGAAATCCAAGCTTTCTCACCACCCGCCTAAATGTCATAATAGTTGCAGTGGATCCTGATGCAGTTTGGAATTCCTGTGTGATGGTCTGGACAGATGTCTAACTATTACACATTACGACCCTCTTCAACTGTCGGCGGTTTCTGTCAGGGGCGGCCGTTGTGACCGAGCGGTTCTAGGCGCTTCAGTCCGGAACCGCTTTGCTGCTACGGTCGCAGGTTGCAATCCTGCATCGGGCATGGATGTGTGTGATGTCCTTAGGTTAGTTAGGTTTAAGTCGTTCTAAGTCTAGGGGCATAGTGCTTAGAGCCATTTTTGTTTCTGTCGACCTGTACGCTTTTGTGCTGTACGTGTCCTTTCACTGTAGCATCGGAAACAGTGGACCTAGCGATATTTAGTAGTGTGGAAATCTCGCATACAGACGTATGACACAAGTGACACCCAATCACCTGACCACGTTCGAAGTCCTTGAGTTCCGCGGAGCGCTCCATTCTGTTCCCTCACGATGTCTAATAACTAGTGAGGTCGCTGATATGGAGTACCTGGCAGTAGGTGGCAGCGCAGTGTACCTAATACGAAAAATGTATGTTTTTGGGAGTGCCCGGATACTTTTAACCACATAGTGTACCTACATAAAAAGTAAGTATTTAGAGACTCCATGTGTCCACGAGTGTGCTTTGGCAGTGTGAAAACTCGCTGATATTAGTTACGGATTGTTAGAACATCCGTCCCATTCGCCAGCTTGGCAACCTGTGATTTACAACTATACCCTGTATTTTTTACGTATCGGATGACCGCAGGTTTACGAAGTGTTTACAGAAGGAAGATTAAGCAACTACGGCACTCCTGTGAGCTGCGCTTGGCACGGTCGATGTTTACGCAACACCAGACGGTTGCCGCTGAGAAGGCGTTTCTGATGAGGGAAGGTCAGGGTACACCACCGTTGAAAATGATTCATGATTGTCCTGTAAACATCTCCCACTGGCACACGCCTGCAATTGTTTCCACACTGCCCTCCAGCTCCCTGCATAGGGAATGATGTGACTCCTTGATATCTTCAGCTTCTGCAGTCCTGTCTTCCACAGTTGCGTGTAATATTACGGTATATTGATAATTTTTACATTTTGGGAAATGTAACAGTACTCGTGGTCAAAGAACAATGCGTCACAAAAACCGAGGAAAAAGTAAATACCAACACCATACAAAAACTAAAGTCACATCTAACTACGCGATTCCAGGCAATCCTGAAACGAACATTGAAAAACATTGAACACATACTCACAGATAAACAGAAATACTACATAACACAGGAAAACCCACAGACACCAACACTTCGCAGCCAACCAAGGAAACATAAAGAAGGTACGCCAATGAGAGCCGTTATTAACTTCAGGAAAGCCCCAATACACCACACAGCCCAACATCTCCAAAAGTTAATTACAAAACACTATAAAACAGAAAACTACAGAACAGTGATAAACACAGGAAACCTAATAGAAACATCCAGAACATACAGGTACCACACATAGCATCACTGATTTCATTCGACATAGAAAATGTGTATACCTCCATCCCTATCACAGAAACAATAGGGATCATAGAACAAAATCTCACATCCTACAGCAACCTCGCCTCGGAAGCAATAAAAGAAATAACAGATATGCTCAGACTGACAACCGAACAAAAATACTTTCACTTCGAGAATGAGTATTACCTACAAAGCGATGGACTGCATATGGTATCCCCAATAACATTAGCAAACATTTTCATCAGTCATCTAGAAGATCATATATTTGAAAAGATAACCACTAATGAAAGTTTTAAAATCATATATTGGTACAGATATCTGAATGACATTATTTGTCTGGTAGATGAGCCAAATGAAAAAAAAAGTAGGTGAACTCCACTCGGAAATTAACAAAGCACATCAGAACATAAAATTCACACTTGAAAAAGAAAAACAAATAAATTTTCTTGAGATAACAATAAAAAAGAAAATGACAAAAATACATTTAACATCTTCAGAAAACCAACAGTCACAGAGACAATTATAGATTCCACGTCTAATCATCGCCACAACCAGAAGCTTGCAGCACTAAGATATATGTTAGATTAAACAGGATCCCACTGAACAAGAGAAACTATGAAAAAGAAATGAATACAATCATACAAGTAACTATGAACAATGGGTATGACACATGTAGCACACAGGCTCAATTAAAAACACAAGTACATAACAAACACAACACTTCCAGAATACAAGATAACTCACAAGCTGCAAATTTACACACACACACACACACACACACACACACACACACACACACACACACACACACACAACGAAGACAAACAATGACAACATCACACAGAAAAAAACCAGATGGTACACTATGACTTACACACGTAAGTTAACACACAGTGTAAACATACTAAAGAGACAGGGCTTCCTCATAGCATATAAGTCTTTACCTACCCTCCTATCACATCCATGCCAGCCAACTACCAAGGGGATAAATTTCAGGGATCAGGAAAATATAAACTTGAATGTCAACATTGTGATGCAGTATACATAGGCTTGACATGCAGGTATTTTAAAACACGGTACAAAGAACGTATCAGGTGTTGCAAACACAAAACAAACCATTCCACATTTGCAGAACATTTAAAACACGATGACCACCACCCTACTAACATGTAACACGAAATGAAGATAATGAGAATAAACAACCATGACAAATACCTTATAAAAATGTAAGAAAACTTCCATATTCAGAAAGCCATCGCTGCAAACAAGTATGTGATAAATGGGCAAACACATATCAGTACAGGCTCCCTACTACACTTACTAAAAGTAACGCTCCCTCTCACACAAGCAGAAAAAATAAAATAAAAAATAAAAAAGTTCACCAAAACAAATATTATTTCACACCAAAAAAACACACACACACACACACACAGATCAAAGATACTTGGAAAGTTGGCAGTAACATTCGATCTTTGACAAGAACATCCGAAAGTCGGCAACACAAACCAAAACACTGCATCAAAATAAGTGTTCAGTTCCCAGTGCTGTGAAATGTGCAAAAACCCCAAGTGGCAATTATAGTAAGAGGAACTGCACCTAAAATGGAACAGAAACGTAATATGTAGAAAATCGTCCATGCAACCTGTAAGTAGAATATAAAATATTACTACATCATGGCAAAATACCAGCCACCAGAACTGTTTATACCCTGTAGGTACAGTGCCCCAAAATGTAAACTAAATAGTAAAAATATATACATATTCCAGGCCACTGAAGATGCCCTGCGGAGAATAAAGGCGAAACGCATATGTTACGAAAATTGTGTTTCGTTCAGTTGAAGTCAGACGGTCCAAACAATAAAAAATATCAATATACCGTGACTCCTTGATAGTCTGTTACAACTTCTTTTCTCTTCCAAGACGGAGGCGAAAGACATGCTCTACTCCAGGAAGGCGCTAACGAAAGAGACCACGTAGTTTCAGACTTCTTTCGGTTAACTCCTGTGACCTGTAGCAAATATCTAACTATTAAAAGAGCAGGGGGTTGGGGGTGAGAGGGCTAGGATATTTAGTGTATTAAGTGTCTACAATGGCTGCTTGTAAATAGACAGGCTTAATAGCAAAACCCACAGAGGTCTCACAGTGGTCAAGACACAGTAGTCATATTCGGCAGGAATGGGATTCAAAACCCTGTCCAGCCATCCAGATCTTTTTTCTATGGAGTCCCTAATTCTTTTCTGATTAATTCAGCGATACGGACAGACAACACCATGGCCCATTTCCTGCCCTATCGAGACATAATCCAAGCTTCTGTTCCATCAATAATTTCTTCTTCTCTACGGTAACTTCAACTGAAACGTTCCTCCTTACGTCATTTAAAAATATAATAATTATGAAGTATTTCCAGTCTACCAGCCGGATGACTGCACCTTGTTGACTCAACATTTCAGCATGTTTCCTAATGGGCATCTTACGACGAAGGCGAGTAGTAAGCATGTCTCGATGTTGCTACTTGGCTGATAATGCGAGACTTCCTGAGTGAAATTATAAGAGAATGCCTGCATTCACATATTAAAGAAAGAGGTCTTAAAATTATATCAGTTTCATAGATGATCTGGTATTTGAGGTTTGTCTCGCTCTAGGCTTAATAATTTTTTGTCTTTAAAAAAGGGACGTCATTCGATACGAAGCACTAGCTCAGATCTGGAGGACTGTGAGAGGCGTTGGCAGTGATTACTTAAAAGAAACCATCGAAGTGTTCTCTTACTATAAAACAGAGAAATCTCTTAAAATCTTCATAAAGAGCTGCTACCCTAATATACAAGGTCAATGTTTTATTACTGTGCCAAATTGCTTGGTAATTTTAAAAAGTGTTTACTGTGGCTGTCACTTACTTTCTTATTTCCAATCGTCACTTACAAAGCTGGATGTACGGCAGTTTACAAAATGTTTTATGCTGCCTTGCTTAGCTGATCCCGATCCTACGACACGTGTAAATGCACTGAAGAGCCAAAGAAACTGGTACACCTGCCTAATATCGTGTAGAGCCCACGCGAGCACGCAGAAGAGCCGCAACACGACGCGGTATGGATTCGAATAATGTTTGAAGTAGTGCTGAAGGAAACTTACACCATGAATTCTGCAGGGCTGTCCATAAACCCGTAAGGGTAACAGAGAGTGGACATCTCTTCCGAATAACACATTGCAAGGCTCAATAATGTTCATGTCTGGGGAGTTTGGTGATTAGCGGGAGTGTTTAAACTCAGAAGAGTTTTTTTGGAGAGACACTGTATCAATTCTGGATGCGTGGGGTGTCGCATTGTCCCGCTGGAATTGCCTAAGTCCATCGGAATGCACAATGGACATGAATGGATGCAGATGATCAGACAGGATGCTTAAGTACGTGTCACCTGTCAGAGTTGTATCTAGTCGTATCAGGGGTCTCATATCACGCCAACTGCACACGCCCCACACCATTAGACAGCATCCACTAGCTTGAGCATTACCCTGCTGACATACAGAGTCCATGGATTCATGAGGTTGTCTCCATTCCCGTACACGTCCATTCACGCGATATAATTTGAAACGAGACTCGTCCGAACAGGCAAGATGTTTCCAGACATCAACAGTCCAATGCCGGTGTTGACAGGTGAGGCGTAAAGCTTTGTGTCGTGCATTCATCAAGGTTACACGAAGGAGCCTTCGGCTCCGAAAGCCCATATCGATGACGTTTCGTTGAATAGTTCGCACGCTGACACTTGATGACCCAGCATTGAAATTTGCAGCAGTTTGCGGAAGGGTTGCACTTACGTCAAGTTGAACGATTCTCTTCAGTCGTCGTTGGTCCCGTTCTTGGAGGATCTTTTTCCCGCGCAGCGATGTCGGAGATTTGATGTTTTACCGGATTCCTGATATTCACGGTACATTAGTGGAATAGTCGTACGGGAATATCCCCACTTCATCGCTACCTCGGAGATGCTGTGTCGGAACCACTCGTGTGTGACTATAACACTGCGTTCAAACTCTCTCAAATCTTGAGAACCTGCCATTATAGCAGCAGTGATCGATCGAACAACTGCGCCAGACACTTGTTCTCGTACATAGGCGTTGCCGACCGCAGCGCCTTATTCTGCGTGTTTACGAATCTCTATATTTGAATACACATGCCTGTACCAGTTTCTTTGGCGCTTCAGTGTATATCTTATTTGAGAACAATGATCAGTTCCTTATAGTCACTCCGGCAGTCACAGTACTGCTTAATAGGAGACACCCAACACAAGTGATTGTTCATAGCCCACGCCTTTGCAGAGAAATTGGTTCCTCTGATATTACAATGAGAAACATTTGTTTCTGGTAAAAATATGAAGGTGAGACCAAGGTTAAATAGAATGTTCATGCCGTGATGGAATTAATGAAATAAGCTGAACACCATAGAAGATTCGTCTACCGACTTACCAGCAGTAGTTTTCGAAGGAATGATCAGCCTTTAGCGAGTTAGAGAAACCACTGGAAACTTAAATCTGTATTGCCGGAAAGAGACTAGAATAGCGTCTTCCTCAATTCTGGTCTAGTGCCTTACCACTACTCCAACTCATTGGGTAGTTCCTTGCAGTTGCAGCAAGTAGCGATTTCTTGCGCGTAATTAAGGTGTTCGTTTATTGGGATTTTTCACTCTATCACGTACGACTCCGATGCTATTTTTACTGATGATTTGACCCCTATCGTTCTTGTCAAATGTTGTTACTTCTCACTAAGAGGTACTAAACCCTTTATCGTAATTACAAAGAAATGTTGAAAATGTTGTATGCACAACTGAAATAATTTGTTTTCGAACTCACTCTTCCCTTACTTGCGCCAAACACAACAGCACTGAGCCGGCCGCGGTGGTCTAGCGGTTCTAGGCGCTCAGTCCGGAACCGCGCGACTGCTACGGTAGCAGGTTCGAATCCTGCCTCGGGCATGGATGTGTGTGGTGTCCTTAGGTTAGTTAGGTTTAAGTAGTTCTAAGTTCTAGGGGACTGATGACCACAGCTGTTAAGTCCCATAGTGCTCAGAGCCATTTGAACCAACAGCATTGAACTGCACGAGATACATTTGATAGCCGCTACCCTTAGTGAACACATTCAAACGGAACACTGTGTAGACCTTACTCCAGTTTGCAGCATGCAATTAGAGGATTATCTTGACGTAGTCGCACACACAAATTTCCCTTATACACAAAGTAATATATATTCAATGGATAAATGGCTTTTCGAGGGGGCAGGGTGTTTATAGATGGGGAAACGTGCAATAAAAAAATGGCTCTGAGCACTATGGGACTTAACATCTATGGTCATCAGTCCCCTAGAACTTAGAACTACTTAAACCTAACTAACCTAAGGACAGCACACAACACCCAGCCATCACGAGGCAGAGAGGAAACGTGCAATAGAACTTGGCCAGCATGGTACAGGGGATGGATCTCTACACAGCATTGGTTTAAGGACCAAGCCCAGGTTCGTGTTATACGCCTTAAGAAAACCACAAAGAGCACGATGCGATTTGAGCACATTCTATTAAAAGTCAAGTGTCAGTTGCTTGACGAAGGGGACAAGAAAGTTAACTTAAACCTGTTAAATAAATACGTGTTCTTCCAAGGAGCAAAATTTGTTCGGTACCTAAGAGAAAAATAAAACCATCGTCTGTCGTAATTCACTTTTGTTTCCCCACAGAGTCTGTGTATCATCTCACACTAATTCTGTAACTTTTTCTTCAATATGTATCATTCACTTCGTAATTTCTGTCGAGCTGGACTGATATTCTACCACTAATGATTTTATTATTACTACCTTGTACACGCCAGACATCATGGTAAATAAATACCAGTGATATAAATAGACGAAATCAGTGGAATCAATCTTATTCAAAACAAGTACCTTTGTCAACGTAAGGTACTGTTAAAGGTCTCTGAAGTCAGTCAGAGAAAAATAACGTACTTTTTCAGAACAGCAACAGAAAGATATATATTCTTTCCTTTGAAACTACTGAATGTTGAATAATTGTGCTTCAAAATTACTGGTGGTCAGTGAAGTGAACTTTTAATGTTGATAGCATTTTAAAACTATCATGGTTCAGGGGTATTCAAAATAAAGATTACTTTTTATGCTGGTGATCAGTTTCGATAGTGTTAGGTACGTGAACTTAATGACAAGTATAAATTTATGTTTCCATAAATATGTTTTGCAGTACTCTTGTCTACTAAGATGCTCTGTCGAAAACTAGAATATTAGAAACGATAAGAGTTCGAATGAATGTGATCTTTAAATATAATTTAAATCTCTACAATATTACGCTTTCGCATGATGGTCAATGGAGTTGTTGTAGTAATTAAATGCACTCCCAGACTATGACCGATGTTACCGAATCGACGACCCCCCTTCCTTTTCCTGTGTGAATTGTGAGTAAGCAAAATGTAAAAAAATACCCGTTTTGAAAGGATTTTGAACCAGTAACTTTCGTATCTTTTCAGTTCCTACACTGCTACCGGCAAACGTAAAACTATGTTATAGCACAGTTTCATTATACAGACCTACCAAAACCACCAAAACAGGTAACAACCAAGTCTTTTAAAGTGTGTTCAGTGGTGAATATATTCATCCAGATACAGCAGATGATACACAAACAACTTCTTAGCCTGAATAATAATAACAAAAATTGCTCTAAAATTTTTCTCGGCGATGTTTCGAAGTGATACACTATGTGATCAAAAGTATCAGAACACTCCCAAAAACAAACATTTTTCATATTAGGTACATTGTGCTGCCACCTGCTGCCGGGTAGTCCATATCAGCGACCTTAGTAATCATTAGACATCGAGAGAGAGCAGAATGGGGCGCTCCGCGAAACTCACGAACTTCGAACGTGGTCAAGTGATTTGGTGTCACTTGTGTCATACGTCTGTACGCGAGATTTTCACACTCCTAAACATCCCTAGGTCCACTGTTTCCGATGTGATAGTGAAGTGGAAACGTGAAGGGACACGTACCGCATAAAAGCGTACAGGCCGACCTCGTCTGTTGACTGACAGAGACAGCCGACAGTTGAAAAGGGACGTAATGTGTAATAGGAAGACATCTGTCCAGACCATCACACAGGATTTCCAAACTACATCAGGATCCACTGCAAGTAATGGTCGAGCGGCTGCTCATAAGCCACACATCACGCCGGTAAATGCCAAACGACACCTCGCTTCGTGTGAAAACCATAAACATTGGACGATTGAACAGTAAAAAAACGTTGTGTGGAGTGACGAATCACGGTACATAATGTGGCGAACCAATGGCAGGGCGTGGGTATGACGAATGCCCGGTGAACGTCATCTGCCAGCGTGTGTAGTGCCAACAGTAAAATTCGGAGACGGTGATGTAATGGTGTGGTGTGGTCGTGGTTTTCATGGAGGGTTTGGCACCCCTTAATGTTTTGCGTGGCACTATCACAGTAGAGGCCTACACTGATGTTTTAAGCGCCTTCTTGCTTCCCACTGTTGAAGAGCAATTCGAGGATGGCGATTGCGTTTTTCAACACGATCGAGCACCTGTTCATAATGCACGGCCTGTGGCGGAGTGGTTACACGACAGTAACATGTAATGGACTGGCCTGCACAGAGTCCTGACCTGAATCCTATCGAACACCTTTGGGATGTTTTGAACGCCGACTTCGTGCCAGGCCTCACCGGGTGACATCGATACCTCTCATCAGTACAGCACTCGTTGAAGAATGGGCTGCCATTCCCCAAGAAACCTTCCAGCACCTGACTCAACGGATGGCTGCGAGAGTGAAAGCTGTCATGATAGCTAACGATGGGTTAACACCATATTGATTTCCAGCATTACCGATGGAGGGCGCCACGAACTTGTAAGTCATATTCAGCCAGGTGTCCGGATACTTTTGATCACATAGTGTATCTGTAGTTCTACGTTTCACACCTGGATGAGAACACAATGTAACAGTCTGAAGGTCATCTGTAACTGAGTAATGTTCCTCTTGTTTTCAGGCTATTCCGCCAGATTATGAATGCCATAAATCGACGAAATTTAGACCCTGTAGAGAGACGTCAATGAAGCTTAGGTGCAGAAGGTAAATAGTTGCTCGAATAAGGAGGAAATGGCTGTTATGACCTTTGCCTCCATACCTATGACATACTATCGTAGGTGAAATCCCAAATTAGCTCATTGTCTCTAAAAAGCTTCCCGACAGCATAGCCATGGACTCTAAAGTAAGGGGAAAAATATATTTCTAATTTTAATAGTGCAAATTGAAACTCCGGCGTGTTATCACACCCCACCAGGTATTCCGGATGAAGCTTTGCCTAGTTCTCTTTTTCCCGTGGTATGTAGAAAAGGCTGTTCCTGCCTTTTTTTTTTTTTTTTTTTTTTTTGCAAAGCAGAAGGAGCTCGAGACAAGTAGTTGTGGAAGAAACGCTATCTCCTGAAAAATGAGGGAGACTGGTCGTACAAATTGGGGGAGTCGATTAGTCGCTTGGCTGTGAGATAACCCCTGAACTGGCACACTTTGGTTTATCGGGAGGGACAACACGGACGCGACGAGTGGTCAGCGTGCGCTCGACACAGCCGCTCGCTGTCCGAATACGCGTAACTGGATTAGTCGCCCCCTTTTTATGCCTGTTGCTGGTGCAGACTGCCACACGGAAATATCCCGATTAAACCGGTTTGCCCGTGTGATGCAATATTCGTGATGTAATCGCTGGTGTCAGCTCTCGCATTACTTGAGCCCGAGGGCACAGACTTCTCGTGGCTACTGGTGCGTGGGAACCGTTACCCAGTGACCACGGCGTGTCATATATTCCCGCCTCTTGTGGGAAAGCCACCAGCTACTCTGTCGCTTCATCCCGATTATTACGAACCGCTTATTCGCTCTGCAAAATTCAGCGTGGTTACACGTAGTGTGTCATTTTAATGTCTGAGCACTCTAACGTTTCAGTGCAAATTATTAATCTTCTTCTTAAAATGAAGTAACAAGACAAAATGAACACTCACGCGGAGAAAATTATTACAAATATATAGCCCACTATTATAAAATTCTTGACTTACAGATAAAAGGAACAATTTCCATACTGCCATTTGGCGGACCTCACTTTCATAAACTCCGTGAGGGAGGGAGAGTGGGGCACGAAAGTCTTTTCGCCTAACTGCAGTTGCAAGTAGATGTGCAATGTGACGAAACATTTCATCGTCCAGTCAAGGTCCCCCAGGCACTGAGAGACAATGTTTAATTTTTCACGCAGTCACGGCCTCCATCCCTTAAATGAGTTGCTTTAAAGACCCCTCTCACCCACAAAATCTTTTAAATGTGGAAATAGATGGTAATGATAGGATACAGGTTGAACCCTAACTCCATCGATAAACTTTAGGTGGTGGTAGTACGGACCAAAGTAAGGAAAAAATCGACGAGGGGCGTTTAATAAGTAATGCAACACTTTTTTTCTGAAACCGGGATCATTTTGTTCAGGATTACAATACACCATACTATTCCCTACTCTTTTCGTTACAAAAACTTATTTTTCAACATAACCTTCGTTCAATGGGGCGGCCTTGCGCAACCTTACTGGAAGGGCCTGTATACTCGCATGGTACCACTCCACTGGTCGATGTCTGAGCCAATGTCTTGCTACATCAACAACCTTCCCATCATCCACGCACTGATTCCGACGGAGTGCATCCTTCATTAGGTCAAACAGATCGAAGTCGAAAGATGCGAGATTCGGGCTGTAGGGTGTATGAGGAAGAACAGTCCGATGCAGTTTTGTGAGCTCCTCCCCGGTGCGCACACTTTTGTGAGGCCGTGCGTTGTCATGGTGAAGGAAAATTTCTTTTGCATTTCCATGGCGATGAACACGCTGAAGTCTTTTCTTCAGTGTCCTGAAGACTGGACAATACACTTCGAAGAGTTGCACCATGGAGGAGGACATCAAACAGAATAACCCCTTCAGAGTAGCAGAAGACCGTCGCCATGACTTTACCAGTTGAGGGTGCGACTTTAAACTTTTCCTTCCGAGGAGAGGTAGTGTGGCGCCACTCCAAGGATTGAAATATTGTTTCCAGTCAGGTGGCGAGGAAACGAGTGGGCACACTCAGTTGAGTACCCCAAGTGGTGGACGAATGTGTCAGTACTACCAACAGAGACATCCAGTAATGTAGCGAGTTGGTTGTTTGCGATCCGTCAATCACCTCAAATGAGAGTGTCCGCACGTTCAAACATTGCGGGAGTCATAGCTGTGTGCGGCCGGCCGGCACGCGTGAGATCAGACAGGTCTGCACGACCCTGTTGCGATGATGACAGAGGCCTCTAGCAACGACTCAAAATGCTTTTGTTCACTGCCATGTCACAGTAGACATTCTGCAAGCGACTATGAATATCTGCGATGCTCGAGTTTTTCGCCAGAATAAACTCCGTGATAGCTCTTTACTTGGAGCGGACCTCCGTTACAGACATTTTGAAGGCTCCGCATAGCGCCGCAACTTATCAGAATTACATGAAACGCTAGGGCCTGAAGCGGTAATATTCCACGATGTCCCACAAAAAATTCCGCCTTTCTTCAATCGACAATGGCTGGGAAAAAAATGTGTTGCATTACTTATTGAACGCCTCTCGTAAAAAACGAGTTCTAAAATGCATATCTTAAGGAGGAGGAGGAGATTAGTGTTTAAGGTCCCGTCGACAACGAGGTCATTAGAGACGAAACACAAACTCGGATTAGGGAAGGATGGGGAAGGAAATCGGCCGTGCCCTTTCGAAGGAACCATCCCGGCATTTGCCTGAAGTGATCTAGGGAAATCACGGAAAACCTAAATCAGGATGGCCGGACGCGGGATTGAACCGGCATCCTCCCGAATGCGAGTCCAGTGTCTAACCACTGCGCCACCTCACCTCACTCGGTGCATATCCTAAGGGCTATGTGCACTTTTTCCATCTACGATACTGTAGTGGACTGTTAAGGCAGCCAGTCCACAGAGACGGGTAGCCGAAAGGGCACACGTACACACACGCCGACTGGCGCGAAGTCTGGAACAGGATTCGTAATGAATGTGATAAAGAAAAGAACGTAGCTACTAGAACACTTAACTTTTATATCGTCCTTTGGTATACAGCATTCTTGATGATACAAGTGAGACTATCTTGAAATACATGCAATGGTACAAATGGCGCCTTGCTAGGTCGTAGCCATTAACTTAGCTGAAGGCTATTCTAACTGTCTCTCGGCAAATGAGAGAAAGGCTTCGTCAGTGTAGTCGCTAGCAACGTCGTCGTACAACTGGGGCGAGTGCTAGTACGTCTCTCGAGACCTGCCGTGTGGTGGCGCTCGGTCTGCGATCACTGCCAGTGGCGACACACGGGTCCGACATGTACTGATGGACCGCGGCCGATTTAAGCTACCACCTAGCAAGTGTGGTGTCTGGCGGTGACACCACAGATACTGTGAAACATCTCTTCTACTACAATCTCTTTGATTTCCTTATCTTAAGAAGAGGTAATATAGATCAAAACAAGAAAAAATTTAAAGTAAATATAGTTTCTAAAATGCATACCTTAAGAGCTATGAGCACTCGTTCAGTACATGAGATCTGTTCCACAGAAGCGAAGATGAACAGATGCTCATAGATTTTATAGTACGCACTTTAGAGCTCATGTTTGCTAAACACTTTTTTACTTGTTTTGGTCCATATTATCACCGCTAAAACTTTTTCGATGCACTTCTGGTGCTCCCCGTATAATGAATATGGTGAATTCGTACATGAAATTCCTCAGTTTTCCCAATGACAAACCTCCCTTCATAATCTTCCACAAACGTTTCGCATGTTTCTATTCATTGCTAAACCCATTGCGGGGGTTATCATTAAAGCTAATTCCCCTTGCCTCGCAGGAAATTGTAGTCACAGCCTTTCCATCAGATATACTCAATTTTTCCATACTTGTTGTGCACGTCACCCACTTTTATCTACTTCTATTTTTCCGTCGTTCCTAATATGATGAGGCGGACTAAAGACATTCACAATAACAAACAGGTGCACAATAAAACTTGTATTCTTTCTACAATACACTGACGAGCCAAAGAAACTGGTACACCTGCCTAAGATCGTGTAGGGCCACCGCGAGCACTCAGAAGTACCGCAACACGACGTGGACTCGATTAATATCTGAAGTAGTGCTGAAGGGAACTGACACCATGGATCCTACAAGGCTGTCCATAAATTCGGATGCTTACGTACATGTCTCCTGTCTGAGTCGTATTTAGACTATCAGGGGTCCCATATCACTACAACTGCACACGCCCCACACCATTACAGAACCTCGACTAGCTTGAACAGTCCCCTGCTGACAAAGGGTCCATGGATTCATATGGTTGTCTCCACACGTCTCCGTACACATCCATCCGCTCGATACAATTTGAAACGAGACTCATCCGACCAGGCAACATGTCCAGTCATCAACAGTCCTATGTACATCTAATATCGTCACAGAAACAAACCACGGACATACCGGGCAATACTGAATGTAAACTTGAGGGCGAAGAGTAAAGTGGGTAGTACGTTTGTAAGTAGCAAGTGCCGTGAGTCATGGAAAACGTTAGTTTCTAAAGAAAGCACACAGCGCATACAGTCGACATTTACACTGTTTTACAAATGTTTTTAGTGCGATGTATGAAGATAAATAGGAGCTAAGAATTTAAACGAAATGCAATTACTCTGTCACTCTATAATAATGCATCTGTTATTCCGACATACTCTAGAAATTCCCACGAACAACATCCGACATTTTACTGGCGTTCAAATTCATCCTGTATAAAGTTTAAGGTAGTGCAATATTTTATTCCCAGTAGGAAGCGTGTATAAGTGATCACAAAAATCACATTGCCTTCTCAATTAGGATAACTAATGAATTGCCAACAGATGGGAGAATTTACTATTACTGTGGTGGAAAGTAGGCAGATTTTTTGACTGTGTATGGAATTCATGTTTACCCCTTTTCACAGATAGAAATGACACTTGCTTTGGTTCTAGGCGCTTCAGTCTGGAACCGCGTGACCGCTACGGTCGCAGGTTCGAATCCCGCCTCGGGCATTGATGTGTGTGATATCCTTAGGTTAGTTAAGTTTAAGTAGTTCTAAGTTCTAGGGGACTGATGACCTCAGATTTTAAGTCCCATAGTGCTCACAGCCAATTTGACACTTGCTTTGATATCTTCGCACAACAACACTGACAGAAAATAAAAATCCCAACACCAAGAAGGTGTGCGGCATAAACGAAAGTTGGTAGGCGTGTTTCTACCTCTGAAAAATTATGTCTATCAAATTTCGCGCAGCTCGCTTAAGAGTGACGTAAGTGACACCACGATAGTGATGCAGATCACGTTTGCTTTAAATACAAGCTGTAACTGTCATGAGCGATAGTTATCTTTCAGATTAGACGTGGTGAGCTGATTTACTCAAGAATGCCTTTAAACCGACAAATGCCGTTATTATGAACACAGGGAGCAAAAGGCTATTTACAATTTGTACAGAAACGAGATGGCAGTTATAAGATTCGAGGGGCATGAAAGGGAAGCAGTGGTTTGGAAGGTAGTGAGACAGGGTTGTAGCATATCCCCGATGTTATTCAATCTGTATATTGAGCAAGCAGTGAAGGAAACAAAAGAAAAATTTGGAGTAGGTTTTAAAACCCATGGAGAAGAAATAAAAACTTTGAGGTTCGCCGATGAAATTGTAATTCTGTCAGAGACAGCAAAGGACTTGGAAGAGCAGTTGAACGCAGTGTGCGATTTGCAGGGGGGGATGGGGGGGATCCACCCCCCACCCCCCCTCTGCATCAGACCATCCCCTCCTCTGGTTTTAGTTGATGCATCCCAACCTGGGATGTTTATTTCCCACGCACTGGAGTAAAACTTTACATATAATTTAAATTTGTGGAGCCGAACATTGAAAGTTTTTAATAAGTGTTACTATTAATATGTTTCAGTTTTCTGTCATCAGAGTAAGTACAGCTTTTCACAAATGTGCCTCTACTTTTTGAATTCCCCTCGTATACCTGTATGTAGATGATTTTGTAAATAACGTTTACCTATAATGTACTTTTTAAAGATATAACAAGGGATGGCTTTTCTGATAGTGCATACGCGTGAACAGTGAGTTTCGGCATTAACATCTATTTATAAATAGCTGTTTAACCATGCGTAACGCCACGGTCCAAGCTAGTAACATATATAATTGTACTAACCCCCTAAGACATCCCCCCCCCCCACTGGTTAAAGCACAAATCGCACCCTGGTTGAACGGAATGGACAGTGTCATGAACGGAGGGTATAAGATGAACATCAACAAAAGCAAAACGAGGATACTGGAATGTAGTCGAATTAAGTCGGGTGATGCTGAGGGAATTAGATTAGGAAATGAGACACTTAAAGTAGTAAAGGAGTTTTGCTATTTGGGGAGCAAAATAACTGATGATGGTCGAAGTAGAGAAGATATAAAATGTAGACTGGCAATGGCAAGGAAAGCGTTTCTGAAGAAGAGAAATTTGTTAACATCGAGTACAGATTTAAGTGTCAGGAAGTCGTTTCTGAAAGTATTTGTATGGAGTGTAGCCATGTATGGGAGTGAAACGTGGACGATAAATAGTTTTGACAGGAAGAGAATAGAAGCTTTCGAAATGTGGTGCTACAGAAGAATGCTGAAGATTAGATGGGTAGATCATATAACTAATGAGGAGGTACTGAATAGGGTTGGGGAGAAGAGGAGTTTGTGGAACAACTTGACTAGAAGAAGGGATCGGTTGGTAGGACATGTTCTGAGGCATCAAGGGATCACCAATTTAGTATTGGAGGGCATCGTTGAGGGTAAAAATCGTAGAGGGAGACCAAGAGATGAATACACTAAACAGATTCGGAAGGATGTAGGTTGCAGTAGGTACTGGGAGATGAAGAAGCTTGCACAGGATACAATAGCATGGAGAGCTGCATCAAACCAGTCTCAGGACTGAAGACCACAACAGCAACAACATGAACACCTCACCGAGTTTGAACGAGATCGTGTAAGAGGGCTACGGGAAACTGGCTGTTTCTTCTGCGATACTGCAGAAAGACTTAGCAGGAATGTAGCCACTGTTCATGTCTGCTGGCACTGGTGGTCACGAGAATGTACGCACCGGTGGGCCGCGTGGTACTACCGAGACAGAAGACCATCGTGTTCGGCGCATGGCTCTGGCGCGTCGTACTGCATCTGCAACAGCAGTTGGCACCACAGTGGCACAACGAACTGTTACAAATCTGTTACTTCCAGGACAGCTCCGAGCCAGACGCCCTGTAGTGTGCATTTCACTGACCCCAAACAACTGCCATTTGCGACTTCAGTGGTGACAAGCGTAGCTCATTGGAGAGCAGGGTGGAGGTCTGTTGTATTTTCTGATGAAAGCTGGTTCTGCTTCGGTGACAGTGATGGGCGAGTGTTGGCTAGGAGGAGGCCAATTGAGCGCCTGCAACCAACCTGTTTGCATGCTAGACACACTGGACCTACAACTGGCGTTAATCGTCTGTGGTGCGATTCAGTATATAAGTAGCTCTCTCGTGGCTATCCCACGCACCTCGAGTTCAAAACTGTACGTCAGTCTGGTGATTCGACCTGTTGTGCTGGCATTCATGAACAGAGTTCCAGGGAGTGTTTTCCAACAGGATAACGCACGCTCACATACCGCTGTTGTAATCCAACACGTTCTACAGAGTGTCGACACGTCCCTTGGCCTGCTCGATCACCAGATCTGTCTCCAATCGAGCATATATAGGACATCATCGGACGTCAACTCCCACGTCATCCACAAACAGAATTAACCGAACCTATATTGACCTAACAAGTGCAACAGGCATGGAACTCCATCCCACAAACTGACATCCAGCACCAGTACAACACAATACATGCACGTTTGCTTGCTTGCATTCAACATTCTAGCGGTTACACCGGTTACTAATGTACCAGAATTTCCATTTACAATGGATTATCTCGCACTTAACCTGTGATCTTGCCATGTTAATCGTTTAACATATTCCCGAAATTTTATTGCTCTATATTATTTTTTGGTGTTGCGATTTTTTCCGTCAGTGTATAATCGTTCCTGTTGTTTAATCTTATCGTTTTTTTGTAGTAAATACAATTCTGATGGCAACCACATCACAGTACTTTTGCACCTGTACATATGCCTTAATCTGTGTTTTGTGTAGTAAGTTTTAGTGATAGCGTATTAGAGGATTTCTCACCCTTGGGCAGGTATTTTCACAGGAACGAAGGTAGTTGGGATAATGAACAAAATAAACCATAATAACACAATTCTGCAACGGGACACAGGAGACTATGGCCCCTTATATCAAAACACGCAGAAGATATCCCTGAACAACTTCCGAAATCTGGACGGCAAAGTTAGAGTTCACCGGATACACACTGTTTACTGTGGCAAGGATGATAAATTTCGAGGAAAAGATATTTTCAGATACCAACAACGTAACACTTTCTAATAAAAATGGTACAATGTGTTTTCCCGCCACAAGGCTATGTATTTGATTTTTTAGGCAAAGAAAGGGCAAAGAAAAAATCAAATGATCGTGTTGCATTGTTTGGGAGGGGGGGGGGGGGGGGGAGCATGGGGGCATCCGGAGAAGTTCGGCTGCCGAGTTGCAAGTTTTATTACAGATGACTCCACATTGAGCGGCTTGCATGTCGGTGATCATGCGATGACGATGACGGCGACACCCAGTTCACAAGTGGATAAAATCTTCAACCAGGCCGGGATTGGAACCCGCGCCAGGTGCATGGTATGCAAGCAAGTTACCACTCACTCAGCTAAGCAGGCGGACTAAGGGCAAAGAAGTAACCTACCTTCAGTTCCTAAAACTGTGCAAGACATTTCAAGCATTATGCGTATATACATAGATGTTACTTATTATATGTAAGTTTATGTCATCATTAGTAACTCAGAAGTGTTTCTTTTCTGGATATGAATTATACCTCAAAATACTATCGACCGATGAGGGAGTCAAGATTTAAAGAATGTCATCGCGAGACGTCACGTATTTGCTTGTTCCCACTAGGGCGTGAAAGAAATGCTCAACGAAAGCCTGTTATAGACAGTATGAAGAAAGAAGGTGTGTATCGCATAGAGCTACTCAAAATTCTGATTCTAATCAAGAAGCATATCATTTCTACCAAATTACATATCTCGTAATGACCGGAAGAGTAAAACTGAAGAAAACCAGACTCGTACAGAGGCCCCAGTGTCAATTTAAACTAAAAATTTCTGTAACCATTCACAATTTATTTTTATTTCCAGTACGCGTTTCGGAGGACTTACCTCCATCATCAAGACGATTTCTGTCAGTTAAGAACGCATATATCCGTGTGTTGTGCGTGCAGCTTTTGGGTAGCACGTGGCACTGTCTTTCCATTCGTATTTATATCACACACTGTTTCTCTTCTCGCATACTATCCACGAATGAAACTGGAATAGTGATAGTGACTCCAGTACAATATCTACCCTTCGCCCCCGACAGAAACTGACTTACAAAGTAATAAAGAAATAAAAAAATATCTTAGCAGAATCTAATTTAGTTTCCCAACTTTCAACTGAGAACTCTTTTTCTCTACATTTTATTACTAACGAATGTCTGAAAAAGTGTCAGTAAAATTCATATGAACAACATAAATTGCAATCAGTAATTTTCTCCCATTACTTCATATCTCCCGAAACACCTAACTGAGTGAAATAATATTTTTTAACAGATGGCCTAATAATGTCATTATTATAATCGACTAGTGAGTGATGTTAGCAGTTGTCAGAATGTAAAATATGTTTTCGAAACAATTTTCTGCACGCATTGATTTTTAGCTGTCTGAGCATGTCGTGGCTTTCCTCTTCCTTACGGTACTAGTGGAACTGTAATAGTACCCCCAAACACATCTTTTAAGCTATTGGAGCATCTTAACCTTTGGATAAATGCCTGCGAATTGGTTTTAACGTAGTCTTAGCGTGGCAAAATGTGGTGCTGGTATCAATGACACTTTGCTTTTTTTGAGTTGAGAGACGATGCATGTCAGTTGTCTACTTAATCTATGGAAAAGTTATGTTTATACTGATTTTTAAAGTGGCCGTGCTGCGTGTGCTTTGTCCGATATGATAAACTTGACAGTATTTTTTTGTTTTAGGACTTATCGCTTATGGTGCTCCTCAAAAAGAAATAATATTTACTGCATTGGTGGTAGTTCTTCAACTTAGCGCTCATTACGATGAATGCCACGTTAGTGATCTGGAAGTCTTTTGTGTAGCACACTACGTACGTCAAGCAATCATTACGTTCGTACAGTATTTCTTAACAAATGATGCTTTACATCGAGTCCCTTATAGTACTACTACCGCTGCACCTTTTTAAACACATTAGACGCATTTCAGATAGTATGCGCAGTGGGCAAAAATTATCTTTTACATTCCAAGGAAGAAAATGTCATGCAAGTTAAATTTACACGCATAAACAAACATGTAACAACAGTTAACGAGAGACGTGGAAAAAGTAGTACCAACTTAAATTCTGTTGTTACATTATACACTGAAGAGCCAAAGGAACCCTTATACATGCCTGTCATCGGGTACGACCCCCGCGAGCACGCAGGAGTGCCGCAACACGACGTGGCATGAACTCTACTAGTGTCTGATGTAGTGCTGGAGGGAACTGACACCACGAATCCTGCGGGGCTGTCCATAAACCCATAAGAGTACAAGGGGGGTGGGGGGTACCTCTTCTGAACAACACGTTGCAAGGCATCCCAGATACGCTCAATAACGTTCATGTCTGTGGAGTCTGGTGGCCAGCGGAAGTGTTTAAACTAAGAAGAGCGTTGCTGTAGCCACACTGTAGCAATTCTAGACGTGTAGGGTGTCGCATTGTCCTGCTGGAGTTGCCCAAGTCCGTAGGAATGCACAATGGACATGAATGTATGCAGATGATCATACAGGATACTTACGTACGTGTCACATGTCATATTCGTACCTGGACGTATCACGGGTCCCGTATCACTCCAACTGCACACGCCACACACCATTACAGAGCCTCCACCAGCTTGAACAATCCCCTGCTGACAGGCAAAGTCCATGGATTCATGAAGTTGTCTCCATACCCGTACACGCCCATCCGCCCGATACAATTTGAAACAGGACTCGTCCGACAAGGCGACACGTTTCCAGTCATCAACAGTCGAATGTCGGTGTTGACGGGCCCAGGCGAGGCGAAAGCTTCGTGTCGCGCATTCATCAAAGGTACACGAGTTCGCACGCTGACACTTGATGGCCCAGCATTGAAATCTGCAGCAATTTGAGGAAGGGTTGCACTTCTGTCACACTGAACGGTTCTCTTCAGTTGTTGTTGGTCCCGTTCATGCAAAAATTTTTCCCGGCCCCAACGATGTCGGAGATTTGATGTTTTACCGGATTCCTGATGTTCACAGTACACTCGTGAAATGGTCGTGCGGGAAAATCCCCACTTAATCTCTACCTCGGAGATGCTGTGTCAGAACCGCTCGCGCGCTGACTATAACACCACCAATTAAATCTTGATAACTTGCCATTGTAGCACCAGTAACCGGTCTAACAACTGCACCAGACACTTGTTCTCTTATATAGGCGTTTCCGACCGCAGCAACGTATTCTGCCTGTTTATATATCTTTGTATTTGATTACGCATGCCTACATCAGTTTCTTCGGCGCTTCATTGTAAATGAATGGAGTATGCAAACATAACCAAATTTTGCTAATTTTTCTTTTTCTTTACGTGACTTCCTTGTTCACTCAACAGCACATAAGAATTTTTTGGGTCGTATTATATGCTATTGGATGATGATCAACGCTTATAACGCTATGTTTGGGATAGATGCTTTCCAAAAGTGATGCTGCAGAAGCATTCTGAAGTACATGGATGGATCTGATAAGCAATGAAACGCTACTGAATGAAGCTGAAGAAAACCGAAATTTATGGCACAACTTGAGCAACTGACGGTTGATGGGACACAAATGATTAGTCAGTTTGCTAATAGAGGCAAGTATTGGAAGTTAAAAAAGTACAAGAAGATCTGGGCTCCATCGATGTAGGCTGCAGCATTTTTATGAAGATGTTTGCACAGGACTGACTAGATTTGCCAGTCTTCAGACTGAAGACAACAGCAACAGCACGATATTCAACTGGCATTCACAGGCAACCTTTCTGAGCCCCGTGCATTGTATCTGATAGTAACCACATTCAAAGCAAGAAAACTCTGAGTCCATAACAACTTGTTTGACTTTCTCAAAGGGTCATCTATTGATTCGAACATCGCAGTACTTTAATAAAAGTGTAGATGTGGCATAACAACATCGACAAAATTCAAGCAATTAACTGAAGTTTAGCAAGGTAATATGGGCACGTAGGAGATCGCACGGTTCTTCCAATTAACAGCTCAACACATAACGTGCCCGGTGTGAGCTGTGTATCGGTGCTGGTGCTGGTTTTGTTTCGTGTGGCTGCGGCGTTCAGATTCACTTAATTATTTTATTTAAAAAAATGGTTCAAATGGCTCTGAGCACTATGGGACTTAACATCTGAGGTCATCATTCTCCTAGAACTTAGAACTACTTAAACCTAACTAACCTAAAGACATCACACACATCCATGCCCGAGGCGGGATTCGAACCTGCGACCGAAGCGGTCGCGCGGTTCCAAACTGTAGCGCCTACAACCGCTCGTCCACTTCTGCCGGCTATCTGCTTTCAGTAATGTAGAATAAATAAAAATATTCTGCTTGGAACCTGCAGCGACTGCACACCAACTCACATATGGAGGCGGAAAAGTACTTCCTATGTCTGTCACTAGATGCAAGCGCTGTTCCAGATTTGAACTAGTTTGAACATTAACCTACTATTCGGTACCATTCGCTAAGGCAGCCATGGCAGGTATTCCAGTAATACCTGTGAATCATTTCATATTGTAAAATTTGTGTAGCCATCCAACCCTGCGCTTTATCTATGAGCCTAGTGCAATAAAAACCAAAGGCAGACCGGTTTGGGGCCCAAGAGACACAAGTCGTCGCTTGCGGGGTGCCATAGGCATCACAACTGTGCGATTTCTATGCATATGCAGGACGTATCACAATTGTAGCGGCTGCTTGGGGCACCAGGGTACCCGAGTGCAAGATTTATATATAGTACGCTTCATAATTAGCACCGAGAACTGACACGAGGAAAATGGCGAGGGGGTTGAGGGGTGCATATAATAAGTAGCCTGTGGGAATATGTTTTCGAACTGGCCCTGAATCCAGACGCAATTTCTGTCCCAGATATCAATAATACAAAAGGACTTCATGAAACGCAGAAATACAACAAGGAAAAACTAACTTTATCGCTATACATTGTGCTGTATTACAAGATTCGTGCGAAAGAAAAGTGTGGTGTGTGTGTGTGTGTGTGTGTGTGTGTGTGTGTGTGTGTGTGTGTGAGAGAGAGAGAGAGAGAGAGAGAGAGAGAGAGAGAGAGACCACTCGAAGAAGTTTGTAAAAGTAGGACACGCAAACAGTTGCCTTGAAGTCGCATTCTACAGCAAACCTCGTTGTTCGATCAATATGTGATGTAAGTAGTAGAGTTCAAGAAACGGAAATTAGGATTTAAGATCCCATTGCCTGGTTTGATTTAGATAAGCTAGTTTTCCAGCGTTAGAATGCTTTACTTGCTTGAAAAGTCATTTTTCAGATTCCATATTTAATTGAAAAATTTAGTTAAACGTCATATGGAGGAGTTGGCTGGGATATCCCACGGGGTAGGCTCCGGATATGGGAGATGTGTGTCGTGTGCATATTTGGGGGGGGGGGTAGCTAAGTGTAATGGATTTGTGTACAGTGTAGTGTTATGTTTGTGGTGTAAGATGATGATGATGATGATGATGACAGAAGGGAGAGGCTAAACCCGGTTCCGTCACAAAGACTATTCCTCTCTAATAGCACCAAGGGAACCGCCGAGCTTTACGTCCCCCATCCGAAGGACATATCACCATTACAGAGTCACTTGCCTTCACTTCATGAGATACTACATAGAGATTTTAAATTTAATCTACGACATCACCCCAGCACTTCTCCTCCCCTTGCCGATAGAATACTGGCACTGAGAATTTCATCACACCACCATGATTCGAACCGGCGTACATCCGAGTCAAGCGCCACTACATAGGTTAGTGACTTCGACTACGGAGCAGCTATTTGACTTAAGGTTTTATATAACTGACATAGTGAGTCCAGAGGTGGTTAGAACTATCATCATCATCTTAGCTAACACTGTAAAAATGATTGCTATGCTTTTGATTGTCTGTAGCAATGTAAATTACCTCCTCATTCCTGAATGCATTAGCCGTTTAAATCTGGTGTGGAATAGGACTCCCTTGCGTTAGAAACCACCTGTCTTTATTTCACAACCTGTTTCAAATAGTCTTTTTCAACTAAATTTGTACGTTAACACTAATTGAATATATGAATTACCTTTCAGCTGAATCGTGTTCGGAAACAGTTACGAAACATGTCATAGCCATGTGGAACTCTATTCCATTGTCGCAAAGTACATCTGATGCCGAAAGATTATTCTTTGCGGAATGATTACCCAAAATAAGACAATCTTTTACTATGTCATTTCGTTGCAGCTTGAAAATATATTAACTACAGCGAAGAAATTTGAAAAGATACTTTCCACATTTTTCTTTAAAACCATAGCAAAATATGCCATGTTACCTAGAAAAATGATTTAATTTGCATTTATATTTATACTCTGCAAGCCACCTTACGGTGTATGCCAGATGTTATATTCTGAGTCAACAAACCTTCATATACGTGTTATTTAACTCACTAAGATCACAAAAACAAACTGTTGGAAAGTTTCAATACTAGCACTAATTTCCCTGGTGTTAGCGTCAGGGACATATCGCGAGATACATTTCTTAGGAAGTAACGTGCTGCTTTACTTTTCTTGGAAGGCACGTATTTCATATTTTGAAATTCAGCCTCTGTGAGAAAGTTTTTGGTTGCTCATCCGTGACACTCCCGTGCTGACAAACTGAAGATGTGCATGATTAAAAAAATACATATATATTTTCCATCTTATCTGTTAATACTACCTGATGATGTCCAGATTGACATTCAGTAATCGACAGACTGAGGTTTTCACCAAGTGCCTCCATCGTGAGTGAATAACATTCATTTAGGATTCTTCTTCAGTCTTACAGCCGGTTTTACATGATGTCCTATTTGAAATCACAATATGAAATATAATCAAAAAAGAAATACGTGCCTTACAAGTAAAGTACAGTAGCACGTTACTTCCTGCGAAATATATCTCGCAATATGACCCAGACAGTAACACCAAGGAAATTACTGCTCGTACTGAAACTTTCCGACCGTTTGTTTTTGTGATTTTCGTGAGATAAATAATCACAATGACTGTTTCTGTCATCGAGAGAGACTCGCAGAATCGAACTAAAATGGCTCTTTCCACTTATTTATTTGAAATATATTACACTCTACTGTCCACAGCAAGTCCTAAACCAGTAGCTGATCTGATCTCGTCTCGGACTTCCTATACTTCGCTATAATTCAGTTCAGAGACTAATTTCGTCATAAATTCCTCACATATACAAGGAGAGGGAAATAAATTATATGTACGTTGGTCTGGAAAGGCTTTTTTTACGTATTAGATTTCATTTTCTACGACTATGCGTAATATATTAAAAATGTGTGTGTGACTTCCTAGACTTACACACTACTTAAACTAACTTACGCTAAGAACAACACACACACCCATGCCCAAGGGAGGACTCGAACCCCTGGCGGAAGTGGCTGCGTAATCCGTGACATGGCGCCTCAAACTGCGAGGCCACTCCGAGCGGCCCGCTTAATATATTAGTCATGGGAAATATCCAGGAAGAGGACGTTCCAGTTTATCACATGAAACTCTTTCTGAGATTAAATATTCCGAATGCTCACGGCCAGCACTGAATATCAGAGGTACTCATTTATTTTTGGGATATTACGTATGGTTCAAAAATGGTTCAAATGGCTCTGAGCACTATGGGACTTAACTTCTCTGATCATCTGTCCCCTAGAGCTTAGAACTACTTAAACCTAACTAACCTAAGGACATCACACACATCCATGCCCGAGGCAGGATTCGAACCTGCGACCGTAGCGTTCGCTCGGCTCCAGACTGTAGCGCCTAGAACCGCTTGGCCACTCCGGCCGGCTATATTACGTATGGTTTCGCAAGTTTCCACAGTACTGGCACGAAGTTCAATCCATCGTTTACCGGGTTAGATACAGATAAGAGCTATCAAAATCACCCATAAATTAAAGTCTTGAGGCTTTAGGTCCGGAAAACGTGGAGTCCAGGGAAAACTGGGCACCAAATACTCTCCCTTTGTCACGGAAATTGTTGCTCACAAGCAGAGGAGCACTGATACTGAATGAGAAGCAGCTCCACCGTGAATGAAGTACGTATTTCGCCTTACTGATACAGTCTTCTAGCATATCATGTAATATGTTCGCTAAAATAATATCGATATTTCGTCTGTTGGGCCTGGTGGAGGGACATAAGAACCTGACCACAGTTAGCAACAATTACATCAAAATAGTGATACAAAATCTTAGTTGATGGCGTGCTTCAGTATCTGTGAAAGAATTCATGTCAACCCATGTGATGTACTCCATCCGATCAAAAGTATCCAAACACCCCTCCGTAATGCGGAACCGGCCACTACACAAGGTGTTTCCGGAAGAGTGTGCAAAAATTTAACAGGTCGTAGAGGATGCTCCACTGGACAGTATGAGGTAGGGAACCTGGGGTCGGAGAAGCCAGCTTCAGGAGGTAACGGGAATAAAATCACTTTTACTTTAGTTAAAGTTAACTGCAAGTACCATAACTGACACAATAGACGTACCATTTGTACTGTATCATGCAAAATGTACTGAAACTGTCCGCCATCAGCCTCAATGCAAGCATGACATCGACGAACAAGATACTGATGCACCCTGACAAATATCGCTGGCGTGTTTCGAATCACATCACAGGCAGCTATAATTCTGGCTGCTAATTCCATCGCCGTATTCACTAGCGTCTCACACACAAGTTACTTTAGATATCTCCATAAGAAATAATCAAGGGGAGGGTTGGGTTGTTTTTGGGGAGGAGACCAGACAGCGAGGTCATCGGTCTCATCGGATTACGGAAGGACGGGGATGTAAGTTGGCCATGCCCTTTCAAAGGAACCATCCCGGCATTTGCCTTGAGGTATTTAGGGAAATCACGGAAAACCTAAATCAGGATGGCCGGACGCGGGATTGAACCGTCGTCCTCCAGAATGTGAGGCCAGTGTGCTAAAATTAAGGGGATTCAGGTTGGGTGACATCGTAGGCCATGGCATAAGACCTCCTCTTCCAATCCAGCGACTAGGAAATACAGCACTGAGATGGTTGATGACGTCAACAATGAAGTGAGGCGGTGAACCGCCATGTTTTATTCCTATCCTCTCACGAATAGTCAAGGGTACGTTCTCAGACAGTTCAGGATGAACTCTTTGCAAGAACCTTAAGTACAGGTGGCCATTCAGATGGGCACATAGAAGATATGGCCCAGTAAGGTTGTCACCTATAATGCAGCCCCAGATATTCACAGCAAAACGTACTTGATGGTGTGGCTCTACCACAGCTTGAGTGTTTTCCTCATCTCACACATGGCTATTCCTGCCGTTCGAAATAGCATCACGACGGTCGATCAATCCTTTGTTGTAGCAACCAATGACACAATGCGACCCTCGGTCCAAAGTTAGTCACAAGCATTGCGTGGACTCGTGGGTGATATGGGTGTAATTACTGTTCGTGGAGTACTCACCACACGCTAGTATGTGCAGCGCCCGTTTCACATGCAGTACGACTAGTACTTGTAGTGCGGTGCGCTGCAACACGCTCCAGCACCACATCTTCAAAATCGAGTGTGTAAGTGGTCCTCATGTTGCCAGGTCTGTCGTTTCTTCTTCCCAATGAACCAGTCCTCCGCATTCGTCGATAGAGAGAAATAAACAGTCGTCGTGAAGGATAATGCTTGTTAGGAAATTATTCACTGTACAGTCTTTCAGCAGCGAGAGCTTTGCAACGTACTGCCGCGTACATAAGTTGTATGTCAGTGAGTCCTGCAAAACTGTATCGTATTGTACTGTTCGTATCTGCTCTGAATAGCACTGAGTAAAGAATAGGTCTGTTGTTGATTCATAGCACGTTCTGTCATGGGACAATGTAAATACTATAAAACACAGCCACCTTATGGTCAAGTAAAGTAAACAAAATCCTCATTATGACTTCCTAGTAATCAGGCTCATCGTCCTTGTTTCCTTGTAGGAAATAAAGAACGCACACGTGAATAAACAGCACAGTACGTGTAAACTTGTACGCATGCTAGTTGTAAATAAGCTGGAAAACATTAATTCTAGACAAAGCGGTCGACAAGTTCATTTCCATATCTCCTTAAGTGGCTTTTCCGGCCCCCGGTTCCCTACCTCAAATTGTTCACTGGATCATTATCTATGTATTGTTACATTTTTGCCACGCTCTTACGGAGACACACTGTATGTCACGAGAGCTGAACACGTCAGTATAAAACGAAGCAGAGAGTATTGTGTTATCAACATAGAAGCAATAACAGTTGAACGTGTCGATCAGGAAGGTTAATGTTGTGTACATAGTTCCGCGTAGTCAGCGCGTACACAACTTTCCCACTAGAGCGCGCCCCGCTAAGCACAACAGCGCAGGCGCAGCGCTCGTCCGTCCCCGCACTACGAGATGGCGCTACCTAGAGACGGACCAAATTCTGCTTCCGCCGATCCGCGTATTAATATGTAACGCAGCCAATGAGATCGCTGCTAACGTAGAACATTTTCTCCTCGCGGATCACACTCGCGCAGTGATACATGAACGCGCGAGGTATTATAACGAGTGTACAGACCTCCGATGAGTCAGTCTGCATTAGTCTGTAGTCAAGTTTCAGTCTGCGCCTAATAAGATTATCATATTCCTGTACATAGCCATGAAGAGAAATGTATAGACACTTTGTCAAGTATCAATACCAAAGGAACTTCAGATTGTCAATTGTAAACAGCATCCAGAATCAAGTTACGTAATATCTATTATTTTTATTATTTTAATAAATGTGTGTGAAAATTAATCAAATTCTGTTTAAAGTTGGTCACCGTCAATCTGCTACTCTAAGCGTGCAAGTGGCATTTCTATCGACTGACCTAATGACAGAAGATAAACACGCCACGATAAGACCATGAGACATATTGCTGACACTCGCCTACTTCGTTAGAGCGACAAGTCAAATAATCTGATGGTGTGTGTACCGAGGTCTTACAGTACGCACACCACAGTTAAGTAACTTGGGACATGGATTAGTCACTGAATGCCACCTGAGTAACATATCCATCAGGAATATTTCAAATCTTCTAAAACTGCCCAAGCCAACTATTGATGTGATTATGAAGTAGAAGGCGAAAGAATAATCACTGCTAAAACAAGACCATATAGACCTCTTGTACTGACCGACAGGGACAGTCGAAAGTTGCTGAAGTTGATTGTAAAAACTCACATCAAATTAGCCGAAGGTATGACTGTACGTAGGAAAATAAAGGGGTACAATGTCCGAGCAGCTATATATTTCTGTAGTTAATGCTAAGCGATGGTTGAGATGGTGTAAAGATCAACGCCAGTGGACAGTGGGTGACTGGAAACGAGTGATCTGGAGTGGTGAATCACACAGTATTTTGTGGTTTTTGTGGTAAGGGAGCGGTTGCCTCATTAGGCTTAAGAAAACGTGAAATGCTGAAGGATATGAACACATTACCCAGAACTGTGTATTGCGTATAGTACAGGAACAGTTTAGAGAGGATGATTTATTATCACCATGACTAAGTAACCTGTCATAAGGCAGCATCCTGGAAACAACGGTTTGTGGGCTGTAATATGGATTGAAACTGACTGGCCTGCCAGAAGTCCAGATCCAAATTAAATGGAACAATTTTTAGATAAGTTATAGCGTTGACTTCGCTCCAGCCCCCAACATCACTACCTTTTCTGGTGAAGGCTCTTGGGGAAGAATGGGCTGCAGTTCCTCCACAGACATTCATACACCTGACAAAGTGTCCCCAGAGACATCAAGGCGAAGGGAGGGACGCACATTGTCCACTAATTGGTGTCTGGATACTTTTGACCAGATATTGCACGTGAAAATGTGTAGTCTGATCATGTTCAAACGACGCTTCAACTCTGAACAGCAGAGTTGCACTAAAATCAGTGTTTACCAATAGTTGAACAAACAATTCACGTACAGAAAAATCACTGCTGATAGTGGTTGCACACAGTGTGAGTGGTATGGATACAGCACAGTATCGCTCACCAGACAGCCATGTGGTCCACACTACGTGATGCTCCTATTTGTCTTACAGAGACATCTTCACTGCATTAAGAATTGTCTCCTCTAAATGCTATTTCCCCGTTCTCCTACGCCTATCCCAAGTCGTATGTAGCACTCTTGTACATCCTGTGCTTCCCAAGACGACGACCAATTGCTTCGAATTTCATTCTGTTGGTGCAGCTTGCTTCCGGAAATCTCTTCCGAAATATACTTATTACTAATTAGTAAATGGTCATCTGCTAACTCCTTTGTATATATCCTTCCACTGCATTGTACTGGCATCGCTACAGAGTACTTGGTAGCTATGTCCGTAACGGCCCCTTAAAGAGCTGATTTTACATGAAAGGCAATGAAGTGCGTAGAGCATCAACAAAAGCAAACAGGCGAGTTCGGTGTCCTTACCTTCGATGAAACTAAACAAATTAACACTAGCGGTGGCCCTAAAATTTAGGACTTAACCAGAAGTAACCAAAAGTGTCTTGTGAACATCTCACGTAAGAAAGTTTTACTTGGAATGTTGGTATGTTCTACTCCTGTGTGTGTCCCATTTTTAATTTACTACAAAGAATAGTAGAAAATCAGTATTAACATGGAAACAATGGGCTTCCCTACCAATGTCTAAACTGGACTACTTCTTCTTCTTCTTCTTCTTCTTCTTCTTTTTGACATCTGAGAAGTGTATCTCGAAAGACTATCCTCAAGCTTTTGTTGCAAACTGTACAAAATAATATCGTCTTGTAACAGACTCACGAACCTTCCGCACGATTACTTGTGTACTGCGTTAATGTTAATGGTCATGGCCTTTTATCAGCTGCTTGGGGGAAACCTGAAGAAGCTCTAGCATGTGACCATTTCTTCCCGTTGAGAATAACAATAGGTCCCCTCCAACAGGACGTGTTGCAATAAAATTTAAAACAGTACATTAGCGTTGTGCATTCGTTTCACAATCAGTGAAAATTCTGTTGATTGCATAGATAAGAAAAGGTCTTGTCAATGTAGGACAGTTAGCAATTAAAGAACGTGATTTCCATTCACCAACTGGACGATAGTACTTCAAACCTGTCGTGAAAACCTAAGTTAACAACAAAACAATAGAAGCTTAGAAAACCGGACGACTACGTGTAAGGGGCGATCAAAAAGTTATCGTTAGAAGGCCCTACAGCCTAGAATAGGTATGCCAATCGGGCAAAATGGCCCTGAGGACTGACGCAATCATCCCTCTGACGCACCAGATTGAAGATACCCGTTTGGTAAAACATTGTGTCCTGCTGCGTAAGGAAATCCACAAGTGCCTGCTGCACATCCTCGTCGGGAATCTCCGACTCTTCAAGGCTTGATGCCCTTCCTGCCGCCTCACCATACCCCCTGGGATGGAATTAGTGTACCCCAACTGTCTGCATCTAGTGTAATCCATGGAATAGTGTGAACATGTTCAGATGTCTGCGAGTCGGATAACTGAGGCGGGATGTGGGGACCAGCCTAGCATTCACCTAGTCAGATGTGGAAAACCGCCTAAAAACCACATCCAGGCTGGCCGGCACACCGGCCCTCGTCGTTAATCCGCCGGGTGGATTCGATCCCCAGCCGGCGCGCCTACCCGAGTACATGAAGCAGCGCATTAGCGCTCTCGGCTAACCTGGCGGGTATTGATACCTTGCCTACATGTCAGTGTTTATATACCTGCATCGGAGTTGCTCTACGTTGTACAGTATGTACGCTGCAGAAACGCCCTTAGACGGAAGCATTTCTATCGCCGCAAATGAAAAGGAAAGGGTGGCAATATACTCAGTAGGTGTAGGTGTAGGGTAGGCGGCACCCCATGCTGTTCACTTAATGATGGCTTAGGGAAAGTATTTTACGACTGAGAAGTCGGGTGGATGTAAAATGAAGCAGGATAAAGATGACAAAGGATCCATTATTTGTGAAACTACTACAAGACGGGTTGCCAATTTTTATTCGCGGAATGAACATCGAACGCAATTTTATATTCACGTCGCGTATATATTCAAGTGAGAAGATTCTCAGTTGTTATCAACAGTAACTATGTGTGAGCAGTCTTGCCCCGAGGAAAAGCTTCTCTGATATGATACACTCAGAGAACTGTGACCACACCAAAGTCAAATGTTATCAGTAGCATTCTTGACAGACAACCAACGAAGAAAATTATAAGTGCTCGCCTCGAAAGTATTGTGGAAGGAAGGCACGATAAGCTATCGATTGTAGTAGAAGGCCTTATGCCAAAGCAGAAAAGCTGCTATATGTAGAAAGCTATTGCACAGAACACATATCTGAACATACACATTCAATAGTTGTCAATAACAGTCAACAGCTGACAATGACATCCAAAACATAACGTGAAGTAAACCAGTGTTCATTTCATAGTGCTGTGCAAACGAAATTTCGTGCAGCAGTAAGCAGAAGAATGACAGATATAAAACAGGAAAAGGGGCACGTCTAGTTCACCATCTACAACATTCGTAAGTAGAAATTTTAAGGAGTATTAAATCATACAAAAGCAGAACTGTTTATAACCTCACTATATTATGTGCAATATGTAAAACAAAATACCTTAAACACACACACACACACATATATATATATATATATATATATATATATATATATATATATATATATATACTCCTGGAAATGGAAAAAAGAACACATTGACACCGGTGTGTCAGACCCACCATACTTGCTCCGGACACTGCGAGAGGGCTGTACAAGCAATGATCACACGCACGGCACAGCGGACACACCAGGAACCGCGGTGTTGGCCGTCGAATGGCGCTAGCTGCGCAGCATTTGTGCACCGCCGCCGTCAGTGTCAGCCAGTTTGCCGTGGCATACGGAGCTCCATCGCAGTCTTTAACACTGGTAGCATGCCGCGACAGCGTGGACGTGAACCGTATGTGCAGTTGACGGACTTTCAGCGAGGGCGTATAGTGGGCATGCGGGAGGCCGGGTGGACGTACCGCCGAATTGCTCAACACGTGGGGCGTGAGGTCTCCACAGTACATCGATGTTGTCGCCAGTGGTCGGCGGAAGGTGCACGTGCCCGTCGACCTGGGACCGGACCGCAGCGACGCACGGATGCACGCCAAGACCGTAGGATCCTACGCAGTGCCGTAGGGGACCGCACCGCCACTTCCCAGCAAATTAGGGACACTGTTGCTCCTGGGGTATCGGCGAGGACCATTCGCAACCGTCTCCACGAAGCTGGGCTACGGTCCCGCACACCGTTAGGCCGTCTTCCGCTCACGCCCCAACATCGTGCAGCCCGCCTCCAGTGGTGTCGCGACAGGCGTGAATGGAGGGACGAATGGAGACGTGTCGTCTTCAGCGATGAGAGTCGCTTCTGCCTTGGTGCCAATGATGGTCGTATGCGTGTTTGGCGCCGTGCAGGTGAGCGCCACAATCAGGACTGCATACGACCGAGGCACACAGGGCCAACACCCGACATCATGGTGTGGGGAGCGATCTCCTACACTGGCCGTACACCACTGGTGATCGTCGAGGGGACACTGAATAGTGCACGGTACATCCAAACCGTCATCGAACCCATCGTTCTACCATTCCTAGACCGGCAAGGGAACTTGCTGTTCCAACAGGACAATGCACGTCCGCATGTATCCCGTGCCACCCAACATGCTCTAGAAGGTGTAAGTCAACTACCCTGGCCAGCAAGATCTCCGGATCTGTCCCCCATTGAGCATGTTTGGGACTGGATGAAGCGTCGTCTCACGCGGTCTGCACGTCCAGCACGAACGCTGGTCCAACTGAGGCGCCAGGTGGAAATGGCATGGCAAGCCGTTCCACAGGACTACATCCAGCATCTCTACGATCGTCTCCATGGGAGAATAGCAGCCTGCATTGCTGCGAAAGGTGGATATACACTGTACTAGTGCCGACATTGTGCATGCTCTGTTGCCTGTGTCTATGTGCCTGTGGTTCTGTCAGTGTGATCATGTGATGTATCTGACCCCAGGAATGTGTCAATAAAGTTTCCCCTTCCTGGGACAATGAATTCACGGTGTTCTTATTTCAATTTCCAGGAGTGTATATATATTCAAGTCACTGAAGAAGCATTGCAAATAATAAAGGCTAAACACGTACGACTCGAAAAATTCGTTCTACTGCGATGAGATTAGTCTTATCCAAAGCAATAATTGTAAAAATCTAATTTTGTTTTTACCGACAAGTTTGGTTAACTGGCTTTATTGGGAATAAGAGATTAAAATATGAGGCCATCATTTCGCCAAAGAAATCAACGGAGAACGACGATGCTAGCTAAAAGCAGAAGCCACCTCCACGTAGTGTATTTACTCTGGCGAACTGAAAGCAGTTGGACAGAGACGTCCGAAACTTGATAACGTTTAGAGTTAAAAGCAATTCTCCCTTCTTCTTTTGCTTGTGCCTTTGTCCTGCAGTTTCCGCAGGGTCGGCATGGTTAATTTGAAGGGATGGCCTGATGCCCTTCCTGCTGCCACCCTGTACCCCCTAAGACGGAATCAACGTAGCCCAGCTATCTGCATCTAGTGGAAATCATGAAATAGTGCAAATGTGTTTCAAATGTCTGCGAGTCGTGTAACTGAGGCGGGACGTGGGGACCAGTCTGGTATTCACCTACTGAGATGTGAAAAACCGTCTAAAAACCACATCTAGGCTGGCTGGCACACTGGCCGTCGTCATTAATCCGCAGGGGCTGGCGCGTCTACCCGTTTCCAGGAAGAAGCGCATTAGCGCTCTCGGCTAACCTGGCGGGTAGTTAAAAGCACTATCAGGAAACATTTTAGAAGGCGCAAAAACGAACCGGTGTGTAGGCCCTTTGTGTACATCTGCGGCAAGTAGCATACTTGAAACAATATAATGATATAAGAAATTACACCCTTCTAAACGGACGCATTTTAATCTACACTTCAGGTGTCTTAGCTACTGACAAGGAATAGGTTGAAAAATAGAAATTGATATTTGCGATGTCATTTCCTCCATCACTCATCATTCATTCATAGCCTACGATATATTCTTCGCAGAGTAAGTAACAGTATCTGAGTTGTACGTGCCGGACCATGTTGTGGTCGTATTGACAAACGAACGGAGCACTGTGAACAGCGTTCATTCCCTCATTCAGATGCTGCGAGCATATTTGGATTTTAGTCCAGCATATTGGTGAAAGCCTTGTGGTTAAGAAACTGACTCCTACATCTCTCCTTGCGCCAGCGTCGAGTCAATTCTGTCGACGAATTTGCATTGTCTTACAGTATTTACGAACAAGCGGAACTAAATACCCACCACTGTCATAAGAACATTTCTCTGACGAGCCCAAACGTGAAAGTATAAAAAGCCATTTTTTAAGAATCGATCAGTCTGCTCCGTCAGATATCTCACATGGTGGTTTGGGGCTAGTGAAGCACACTGACTATTGCAGTCAGGTTATCGCTTCGTTGGACGGCTCTTCACTGTCTATGCATGTGAAATGCTGACGTTCCGGTCGCTGTTGACATTATATGTAAGCATTCGCTCAGCAGGCATAATCCCTTATTGCCGACGAGCTGTTCCACACGTTCGCCAAGTCTGAATTAATTAAGACCATTCTTTCTAAGTGCTGCTGATTTCAAAACAGTTTCTGTAGTTGTGGAATAATGATAAATGTAATCCCCCATTATACTCTGAACTTCTGATAAAACTCAGGTGCACGTGCCACATTTTATTTTCAGATCTTAGATTCTGAGATACATACATAGGCACCAGAATATAAGCTCACTGGACAAAATATTAGTTACTCCACACAAGATCACAGTGGTACGTTTGGAACGCTATAGAACTGGTACCAGGTGGTCATGTCACCATACGACGCTGACTAAAGTCGTGGAACTGAAAGAGAGAGAGAGAGAGAGAGAGAGAGAGAGAGAGAGAGAGAGAGAGAGAGTGTGTGTGTGTGTGTGTGTGTGTGTGTGTGTGTGTGTGTGTGTGTGTGTAAGAGTATAGAATGGTAATTCGAGGGTGGTGGAGTGGAGTCCCTATGCCGAAACATTTATATTTTCAGTTTTTACGTTACTTATACTGCAAATAAACCGAAATACTGTTCAGTATACTACATCTGTTAATATTTTCATAAAATGCATCAAAAGTAAAGGCAAAAAAAAATTTGGGGTTGCAAATAAATTTCCAGGAAGGGATCGTAAGGCGTATTCGAGAACTTCTTACACAAAGTTAGATACTTTTAATATTTTATAGCCTATGATTTACACGTGCTGAGGTAATATTCATCATAAAAAAGGGGAAGCAGTAATTTGCTCTCCAGCTTTAACACGTTATAAACGCCGCATTTTTAGAATTACAAGGTTGTTTCAAAGTTTCTACACAAAAACAAACTTTGTTTACATTTATAAAACGTTGTCTCTCACCGCACAGTTTGGCAACAAACCACGCGTAATGTACCATTTCGCCAAAAACTGACGAAGGTAGCCGATGAGGTACTAGAATGCACTTTGATGCAATCATCTCGGGATGTGATTTCTTTTGCTCTCTTCAAGAAATCAGAGCAGTTTAGAAACTTTTTGAGAAAATTCTTTAGCTATAAATAAGAACAGAACTAGCTGAGAGTATTTGAGGGTAATCGTTCTAATACTGCACAATGGCAATCTGTTTCATCTTGAAAATATCCCATCGTATAATTATGGTTTGTTTGTCCTCCCCACGGATCAATTAAGAGAAGAATTTTGTTTTCCTCCGCATCGGGCTTCATCACATCCAATATAGTGTAATGAACATTATCTCGGTTTATCTGCAGTGTAAATATTGAAAGTAAAAAAAATAAGTTCCAGTATACAATCACAGGAACGCGTCATTACCGTTCTCTACTCTTCCCAGTGCGCCGAAACTATTCTAACTTAGGTGGTTCGTGCCTCGACCGGCCTGCGACAAAAACACTACTTTTTCTAAGCGATTGACCATCTGGAGCTCCCATTTGCCACTTTCATTTCCGGCCAAGCCCTGCGTATGCAATAAGTATGGACGAAGTAGGTCACGACGTGTAGGAGCGGTCCCACTGTGAGTTGAGTCAACGTGGATACGTGAAAGCAATGCAGAAAGGAGCTATCCACGCACCCCGTCCCATGCTTTCTATCGCCCAGGAGAGAATTAGGAAATGAGTACTGTGTGCAGATTTCGATCTGCTAGGGGCACGAATAAACAGGCACGATTTCGTGCGAGGCTGTGCAGACCAGATCGCGCAGGAAGCGAATGCAAATGTGAGCTCGCAAGCTCAAGGCCAGCCGGCGCCAGCGTAGGAGCAATAGCACGGTACGCCCCGCCTATCCCAGTTCGGGACACTCGCTGACTCACCCACTGTGGGCTACATCGAGATTATATATATAGGGAGGGAGAGAGAGAGAGAGAGAGAGAGAGAGAGAGAGAGAGAGAGAGAGCACTTTTACCGGCGCAACCTGTCCTTTGGCAAGAGCAGGATTCAAATTCAGTCTTCCAGTCCCATCTGCTTTCTTTCCATGTTTCCTCGACCTGCTTCGGAGATGAAAATCCGCAACAGATTAAAACTGTGTGCCGCAACGGGACTCGACCCCAGAACGCAGACGTTCACCGGCCTGAGATACAGATATACACAATGTGATCAAAAGTATCCGGACACCTGACTGAAAATGACTTACAAGTTCGTGGCGCCCTCCATCGGTAATGCTGGAATTCAATATGGTACTGGCCCACCCTTAGCCTTGATGACAGATTCCACTCTCGTAGAAATACGTTCAGTCAGGTGCTGGAAGGTTTCTCGGGGAACGGCAACCCATTCTTCACGGAGTGATGCACTGAGGAGAGGTATCGATGTCCCTCTATGAGGCCTGGCACGAAGTCGGCGTTCCAAAACATCCCAAAGGCGTTCTGTAGGATTCAGGCCAGCACTCTGTGCAGAACAGTCCATTACAGGGATGTTATTGTCGTGTAACCGCTCCGCCACAGACCGTGAATTATGTACAGCTGCTCGATCGTGTTGAAAGATGCAATCGCCATCCCCGAACTGCCCTTCAACAGTGAGAAGCAAGAATGTGATTAAAACATCAGCGTAGGGATGTGATGTGTTGGGATTGGTTCTGAGCACTATGGGACTTAACATCTGTGGTCATCAGTCCCCTAGAACTTAGAACTACTTAAACCTAACTAACCTAAGGACATCACACACATCCATGCCCGAGGGAGGATTCGAACCTGCGTCCGTAGCAGTTGCGCGGTTCCGGACGGCGCGCCTAGAACCGCTAGACCACCGCGGCCGGCTGTGCTGTGTTAGTGCCACGCAAAACAACAATGGGTGCGCCCGCAGCTCGTTGTCGTGCGGTAGCGTTCTCGCTTCCCAAGTCCGGGTTCCCGGGTTCGATTCCCGGCGGGGTCAGGGATTTTCTCTGCCTTGTGATGGCTGGGTGTTGTGTGATGTCCTTAGGTTAGTTAGGTTTAAGTAGTTCTAAGTTCTAGGGGACTGATGACCATAGATATTAAGTCCCATAGTGCTCAGAGCCATTTTTGAGCCAACAAGGGGTGCAAGCCCCCTGCATGAAAACCACGACCGTACCATTACACCATCGCCTCAGAATTTTACTGTTGGCACTACACACGGTGGCAGATGACGTTCACCGGGCATTCGCCATACCCACACCACCACATCAATGGCGTCACTGGAAAGAGGCTCAATAGTGGCAATTGAGGTGAACAAGCCCCAGTCAGCCTTATTCATAGCCCATCTGCAGGGGTGCCCAGAAGAGTGACAGAAAGATAGGAAAGTGGTCACTACTGCACAAGTAATCAAACACACTCCATTGGACAGATGGTAATAGGCTAGGGCTGCAGATCGAAAGGTCGATGGCTGAGTACGAGCCATGTGCCACAGTGAAACGTGAGAAGGCACCAGTATTTAAAAGAGAAAGGTCGAGGTGTGTCAATACTTGCTCAATAATGCTGCCACGGCCTGTTGCCACTGATCCACCCCACAGAGGGTTATGGGCGTTGGAGTCGCCCAGTAACAGAAAAGGTGGCGGCAACTGTGCTATTAGCACAGCCAGGACATGCTGCGGGACATCACCGTCCGGTGGAGGATAGAGACTGCAGACAGTAACAGCCTGAGGCGTCCACATCTGCACAGTGACAGCCTCTAAAGGCGTTTGTAGAGGGACAGATTCGCTGTAAAGAGAGTGAAGGACGTAGATGCAGACACCACCAGATACCCCCTCTCATAAGATGCCCGGTTCTTATAACAACCCCGATAGCCATCGAAGGCGGGGGTTCGCATCACCAGAAACCAAGTTTCCTGAAGAGCAATGCAAAGGAAAGGGTGAAGGCTGAGAAGTAGTCGGAGCTCAGCAAGATGGTGAAAATAACCGCTGCAGTTCCACTGGAGGATGACATTGTCCATGGCCGAGAAATGCGTCTCTGCCTCGTGATGGCTGGGTGTTGTGTGCTGTCAAAAAAAATGGCTCTGAGCACTATGGGACTCAACTGCTGAGGTCATTAGTCCCCTAGAACTTAGAACTAGTTAAACCTAACTAACCTAAGGACATCACAAACATCCATGCCCGAGGCAGGATTCGAACCTGCGACCGTAGCGGTCTTGCGGTTCCAGACTGCAGCGCCTTTAACCGCACGGCCACTTCGGCCGGCCTGTGTGCTGTCCTTAGGATAGTTAGGTTTAAGTAGTTCTAAGTTCTAGGGGACTGATGACCGTAGATGTTAAGTCCCATAGTGCTCAGAGCAGTTTGAACCATTTTTGAGAAATGCGTGAAGGGACTGAGGAGGCAGATTGCGCCGCTGGGACCCCTGCTGCCACCGATTGAGTACCGATGGGAGTGACATCCATCATGTCTGACAGACCCGCGAGATCTAGGTCCTCAGCAGATGCCAGAATCTCCACTGCATCCTCAGCCGCAGAGCTTGTAGATAGCGGTGGAGTGGTTGCCTCCGCAATTTCCTTAGTCTTTGGGGTCTTCGATTTCGATTTCTCATGCTGTTTCTTTGATTGCCCTTGCTGGAAGGGCTTCTTTTATTCAGTCTCCGGGACTGAAGAGGACTGCGAAGCTCTACGACCAGCTAACTGGGGATTCTTCAGCCGCTGGCAGGTGTCTGGTTTGCCACTGGTAGGAACCCTGGGAAGGGAGTGACACAAGGGATCCCTTCCTAGCGAGAGAAGCCGAAGAAGACTTACTCTTCTCCAGCTTAGAAGTGGGAACTGGTGTCCCTGATGGTTGGGGGGGGGGGGGGGGTGCTGCTCCCGAGGTAGGTGGTGCGGGAGCAACAGGGAGCAGAGAGGGAAGTGCCTCCCTCCATCAAGGGGCAGGTGTGGTCCATCGGCTCTGAGAGCTGACTGTATGTGGTGCAACGGATGGAGCTGTAACAAGCGTGACAGTGGCGGCGTAAGATGACGTCATGCGCACGGGATGAAGCCATTCAAATTTCCGTTTAGCCTCCGTGTAGGTCAGTCGGTCCAGGGTCTTGTATTCCATTATTTTCCGTTCCTTCTGTAGAATCTTACATTAGGGCGAGCAATGGGGATGGTGCTCTCCGCAGTCGACATAGATGGGAGGCGGGGCACATGGAGTATGGGATGGGATCGACGACCACAATCGCGACATATAAGGCTCGAAGCACAGCGGGAAGACATATGGCCGAACTTCCAACACTTGAAGCACAGCATCGGGGGAGGGATATATGGCTTGACATCACAGCGCTAGACCATCACTTTCACCTTCTCGGGTAATGTGTCACCCTCGAAGGCCAAGATGATGACACTGGTGGCAACCTGATTATCCCTCGGACCCTGGTGGACGCGCCGGACGAAATGGACACCTCGTCGCTCTAAGTTGGCGCGCAGCTCGTCATCGGCCTGTAAAATAAGGTCCCTGTGGAATATAATGCCCTGGACCGTATTTAAGCTTTTATGGAACGTGATAGTAACAGAAACATCCCCCAGCTTCTTACAAGCGAGTAATGCCCGTGACTGGGCAGAGGATACTGTTTTTATCAAGACTGACCTGGACGGCATTTTTGACAAGCCCTCTACCTCCCCAAATTTGTCCTCTAAATGCTCTACGAAGAACTGAGGCTTCATGGACACAAAGGATTCCCCATCAGCTCTCGAACAGACTATATACCGGGGCGAATACGTCTCGCTGTCATTCATAGCCTTTCGTTCCTCCCATGGTGTGGCCAGGGAGGGGAACGATCTGGGTCATACATGTTTGCATTAAAGTGAGCCCTCGAACGCTTAGAGACAGCTGGTGGTTGGCCACCAACAAGAGAAGATGTGCCACACTTCATTGCGTTCATCCACCCTGATGCCACCTACTCCGACCAAGGGCCCTCCCCACAGGCGCCACCCATCCACAGCAAAGGCCACCTGGCAGGATGGCCATTGCCGGGGGTCCCGATGCCCCAAGGAGATAGGCATTGGGACTGCAATGCAACAACAAATAAGCTGGGTAAAGGTCTCAATGCACGATGGACACAATGCACCAAGTAAGGCGCCCTTCTCCTATTGGCTCGCTCTTCGGAATAATTTTGAAATATGGTGGTCAAACCCAAGAGGGGACCATCACATAAGGGCCGAAACGTTTGAGACTTCTTTTAGTCACCTCTTACGACAGGCAGGAATACCGCGGGCCTATTCTAATCCCCTAAACCGCAGCGGGAGGTTTCCGTACTGCTCTACTGGTTGTCAATGGAGAACGATATATGCCAGCTGCTAGGCTACATCGAAGTTTTATATACTTTATTTTTTACGCAAGCCCATCATGTACGACGACAATGGAAAGCAGAAATTGCTTACAGTGGAAACGATTCGGAACTTCTCTCCTAGCCCCTCGAGGAGTCTAAATGTGAACGGGGCTACCTTTCACGTCGCTGGCTACGAAAAGTAGTGGCTAGAGTGTCTACCCTTATCCCACGTTCTTTCATAATATATTGTCAACGGTCTTGCCGCTGTGGTAACACCTGTTCCCGTCAGATCACCGAAGTTCAGCGCTGTCGAGCTTGGCTAGCACTTGGATGGGTCACCGTCGGGGTCTGCCGAATGCTGTTGGCAAGCCGGCTGCATTTAGGCGTCGTGAGACCAACTGAGGAGCTACTTGATTGAGAAGTAGCGTCGCCGGTCACGAAAACTGAAAACGGCCGGGAGAGCTTTTGCTAACTGTGAGACCCCCCTGTACCGGCATCCAATGACGCCTAAGGATTGGGGATGACACGGCGGCCGGGCGGTACCGCTGGGCCTTCATGGACTGGTCGGACGGTGCTGGTTTGTTTTTCATAATGTTTTGCTTTATGTTAATTATTTTTGTTTTGATTAAGTCTACAATTCCCACAGTTCGAGTCATGCACGCAGACTCACTAGTTAACTAACTAAAGCTAATTTTAACCAAGATATGGATGAGGTACAGATGGACGAATAATTCGTTCCGCTTGATCTTTGCAGCCGCTTCTTAGAAACAAGAACTTGTCAGTTTACAGCCATAGTTTTGAATCACTAGTGACTCTCGGAGAAACTAGGCATTCTTTTCATGTGATGCTATTAAACATTCACGATTCAATTTAGTTTTATTTTAAACGCTAAGACTGCTCTGCCTTTTTTACGATAATGAAAGTTTACATTCTATTCAAATTCAATAACATTTACACTGTTTTATACGAAACAATACCAAATACTGTAATCATTTACATCACGTAATATTGTAACAAAAATAAAGCAGAATGCGAGCAACATATTTAAAATGTAATTTAAACAGTGCAATAAAAACACACGAGGCAGCAAACAGAAACAAATTTGCATAAATCTGTAGAATACCAGCTGCTGTTTTGTACTAAAAAAACCTGAATTGACACCAAGCAATAATAAAACAATATGATAACTTGCATCGCTCCAGACTGCCTGGCAACGATCCAAGTTCGTGTTATCCGAAGTCCCTGCAAGTGTCACGTCTCTGGGGAGAAGACACGAGGAGAACTGGAAGAGTGCCATCGCAGCTTTATTGAGATAGCGAGTCCATATATGCACCCCATTCGTGAGTGTGTAAGAAGCTACGAATCAGTGAACGAAGAAACTGAATTACATGAACAATTGTCAATTCAATTGAGAAAACCCACGTAACTTCAAACAAAATATTGTGAAAGAACATGTAGCGTTTCCCAGACTGGATACTTATACATCTGTTCTCTCTATATAAAAACTACATCTCGAAAAACAATCGTTATTAAAAGTTTTATCTGAAATCGTCTGTTCAACATAGGTGTTCGATTGTTTAATCATCACGGCGTAGAATCAATGGATGGAGCTGTATTTTTAATTTTTTTTTACTCAGTTACTGATCTTTTTAAGCGCCACAATTTTATCCTGATGAATAAAAACTACCAATTAATTTGTTTTTGTAGGATATACAGGGTGTTACAAAAAGGTACGGCCAAACTTTCAGGAAACATTCCTCACACACAAATAAAGAAAAGATATTATATGGACATGTGTCCGGAAATGCTTACTTTCCATGTTAGAGCTCATTTTATTACTTCTCTTCAAATCACATTAATCATGGAATGGAAACACACAGCAACAGAACGTACCAGCGTGACTTCAAACACTTTGTTACAGGAAATGTTCAAAATGTCCTCCGTTAGCGAGGATACATGCATCCACCCTCCGTCGCATGGAATCTCTGATGCGCTGATGCAGCCCTGGAGAATGGCGTACTGTATCACAGCCGTCCACAATACGAGCACGAAGAGTATCTACATTTAGTACCGGGGCTGCGTAGACAAGAGCTTTCAAATGCCCCCATAAACGAAATTCAAGAGGGTTGAGGTCAGGAGAGCGTGGAGGCCATGGAATTGGTCAGCCTCTACCAATCCACCGGTCACCGAATCTGTTGTTGAGAAGCGTACGAACACTTCGACTGAAATGTGCAGGAGCTCCGCTCCATCGTGCATGAACCACATGTTGTGTCGTACTTGTAAAGGCACATGTTCTAGCAGCACAGGTAGAGTATCCCGTATGAAATTATGATAACATGCTCCATTGAGCGTAGGTGGAAGAAAATGGGGCCCAATCAAGACATCACCAACAATGGCTGCCCAAACGTTCACAGAAAATCTGTGTTGATCACGTGATTGCACAATTGCGTGCGGATTCTCGTCAGCCCACACATGTTGATTGTGAAAATTTACAATTTGATCACGTTGGAATGAAGCCTCATGCGTAAAGAGAGCATTTGCACTGAAATGAGGATTGACACATTGTTGGATGAACCATTCGCAGAAGTGTACCCGTGGAGGCCAATCAGCTGCTGATAATGCCTGCACACGCTGTACATGGTACGGAAACAACTGGTTCTCCCGTAAAACTCTCCATACAGTGACGTGGTCAACGTTACCTCGCACAGCAGCAACTTCTCTGACGCTGACATTAGGGTTATCGTCAACTGCACGAAGAATTGCCTCGTCCATTGCAGGTGTCCTCGTCGTTCTAGGTCTTCCCCAGTCGCGAGTCATAGGCTGGAATGTTCCGTGCTCCCTAAGACGCCGATCAATTGCTTCGAACGTCTTCCTGTCGGGACACCTTCGTTCTGGAAATCTGTCTCGATACAAACGTACCGCGCCACGGCTATTGCCCCGTGCTAATCCATACATCAAATGGGCATCTGCCAACTCCGCATTTGTAAGCATTGCACTGACTGCAAAACCACGTTCGTGATGAACACTAACCTGTTGATGCTACGTACTGATGTGCTTGATGCTAGTACTGTAGAGCTATGAGTCGCATGTCAACACAAGCACCGAAGTCAACATTACCTTCCTTCAATTGGGCCAACTTGCGGTGAATCGAGGAAGTACAGTACATACTGACGAAACTAAAATGAGCTCTAACATGGAAATTAAGCGTTTCCGGACACATGTCTACATAACATTTTTTCTTTATTCGTGTGTGAGGAATGTTTCCTGAAAGTTTGGCCGTACCTTTTTGTAACACCCTGTATAGATTTACTAATTTCACTTTGTGTACTGAATCTTAACGACATTGATTTGCTTCTTTCTATAGATTTTATTTAGATTCTTTGCTATGAGAAACGAATTTATTAAGTTCACTTTGTGATTTGGGTACCTGCACATTATATTTTCATTTCGTTTTCTATAGAAATAAAAATACATAGAAAACGGTGGAGTCTTTCTTAGTACACCAGAACGGCTGTAGTATTCAGGCTCAAGAATCCAATAAAGTTCATGAGGTGCAACTTGCTGCAGGTCGAGAACATCAGGCTTCAATTCGAGCTTTGGAAATTCCTTCCAAAAGCGAAACACGACGTAACTCTGACGACGTCATGCATTATCTCGCTACTCAAAACTCTTCACTCACACAGGCGTAAAGTTACTTCTCTCCTACTTAACACCATAGAAGCAAAAATTTTCACAGGAATTGGCACAGCACAGGTACCTGTTTTATCCCAAAGCTTTCTTATTTCTAATAATTTACCATTTCAGTTTAAACGTGTACAATTCTTGGTGAGCTTATGTCACGACCACAAACAAAGCACAAGGCCAGAAGCTGCCTGTTGTGGAACAAGACCTTGGTATCAGTGGCTTTTTCACATGGCCAGCTCTATGTGGATCTGTCCCGTGTTAGTGAATCAAACAAGCTCCTTGTTAATGTCCAAAATCTTACTACTTCAAACGTCGTATATAAAGAAGCTTTGTAAGCTGAAAATAAATAGCGCATGTATGAAGTCTCAGGCATTTCTATACATAAATACCCATCAGTTTCGGGTTTTTCAGCTAGTTGTAAAGGAAAGGTTGTAAATTTTACCCATGCAACTGTATGTCTTTCTGTTTGTAGTTTAAAAGGTCTACCTTGTATCAACCACTTACAAATGCAGACACAACATCTATTGATCTTCTTCAGCAAATTACATTTATGTTTGTACTTGTCACTTAATGATGGCATCATCACTGACTTGACTGACTCCCAGACACACAACTGCGTTGTATCTAGTAGCACAGGTTAGACAGTAGGTCACATCGTAACAAAATCTATCACCTAGAGGATCCACCGCAAACAGCGATCAGCATCAACAGCTGGAAAATACCATGGGCTGATTAGAATGAAGGTCATAACTTAATGCTCAATTTATAACAAGGTTATTGGAGACGGACTCTTAGATCAGCGAGACAAGGTTGAGAAATGATAAAGTTCGTGATATTGCTGGTGAAAATTTCAAGTGATAGCACGGAAAGCGGTGAGTATTTTGCAGTATTGCAAATCCTCGTAACATTATCAGCGCATTCGAGGAACTTAACTTGAAATTTTATGGCCAATTTTTCTTAATGGTCTTTCATGACCCAACTGCAAAATGTCCCGTATCATAGTACTCATGTTTGAAAATGACCTTTCATTCTATCACTGGAGATCCACATCGCGAGAAAGCGTGCTATACAGTACCTATAGACATACTTAGTATGACGAGGTTTCCTCATTTGATGTTAGCCATTTTCTACTCGACTAACACGCCGTCCTCATGTGCCAAGCAAATTTACGTCGGCGACTAGAAATGTGTGCCCTAAACACAAAACTCAAATGAAATACATCCATAGTTAGTCCACAGTAAAAATACTAATAAATCCATCTCTTAACTGCAAAGGAAGACTGCCTGTGTTCTGAAGCTCATTTTAGTAGTTAAGAAGCCAGTCGACTTGCTTCCGTAATTTTTTCATACTGTAGGTGAGATACGGACCCTGTACGTGTAACAGGACGATGTTACTTGACACTATCGATGCATTAAGTTCGGAAGATTCACTTCCCATTGAACGTAATCGGGTGCAGCAGACCATAAAATAGGGCGAATTTCAGTGGAATCCAAGCAACTGTCAGAGTGTATCAAAATAATACCAAGCTTTAGTTCTTCCTCGCATAAAGACTCCCCTACCTGTGTTCCCCCACCGTTCTTTCCCCTCCTACCGTCTCTATTAGTTTGGCTCCAATTCACCAAAGTAAAAGAACTAATAAATTTGCTTGCTCTTAAGAGGAGACAAAAGCCAAACACACAACTTTATCGAGGCTGCAACCATAACCTGATCATCTTTGCAACTGTGTTACGTTTATCACAAACTATTATGTAAGTCAATAGACGAAACAACTCCATTTATAGTGTAAAAAAGCAACACTTCCTTCCAAAGGTTGTTGAAACTGACTGAAGGTAATTTTCAACAAGGCAGATGAATAAATAAGACTATTCTCTGTGGGAGCCTGCTTCGACAAATGATAGAAAAATATTTCAATGGACGAACTGACATTCTTCGATGAGAAAAAAGATAGTATCACCCAGAAAAGGAATTTTACCGTAACAAAAATTGGACTCTATACGTAACATACGTAAAATAAAAATTTATTACAAAGACTGCATACTGCACTTAATCACTTACGCTAAATATTCTTTTAATCACCAGAAGGTAACTACAGAGTACGGACATCTTTCGCGTCATCAGTTACTTTAACGTAACAGATGAGCGCTTTATTGATTGCCAATAGTGCTAAAATACTGTTCTAATGCCCTCTTAGGTAACATGAGAGCTGTTCCTCTGTCAACTTATTCTTCGACTATTTTTTTCCAATGTTGTTCACATCATTCGTCCGCTTGGAACTGACTCAGACACTCCATTTACCTAAGACCCTTTTAAATTATGTCGCTAACTGTTACAAAACACACGGCAGTCGCTCTTATGATTTAGTAGCGTCAAAAAATTTGCTTCCATAGAAAACTTGCGTTTCTTCAGCTGATACATTCAGATAGATGAACTAGGATATGTTTATAAAGTCAGTGGAAGCTGAAACACTATTATAACGATGCACTTTGTTTTGATATAGATATCTAACGTACAAAATAAAATTGTAAACAATATTTCAAAAAGTTCGACCACTAATACGATACGATAACCCGAAACATTCATTTTTTTATTTTTTTAGTGTGCTTACAAATGTCGCGAGGCTGTTTTGCAAGCACCGATTCGGTTGAGTTTAATATTGTTATATTTTTGTCTCAGTTTTATGTAGTCTATAAAAAATCATACATACGGTTCAATCATAGACTACTTCCACTATTGGCTATTTTTAAAACGATTCTGTCTACAAAACCAGTCATTTGCGAAGTGCGTTCAGAGTGTTCTCAAACGATTCTGATTATTAATTTGCTCTTTCACCAGTAGCGTCCATTTGTGGGATTTTTTCTAAGTATAAGATTGCTGAACGTAAAATCGGAATAAGATATTTCACTACAAACATTTAATGTAACACAACTGAATTTGCTTTGGGATTACAGTCCCGGCGAATTTTGTAAACTATGACACATTCGCTATCGACTTATTCTGTAATACAGTGTTATTAATGTCGACAACTGCTGTGTTTTCAGCACCTTACCTGCTGATGATAACCTAAGGTCGAAGTCTGCAGTTGTGAAATTTGTTATAAAGACTACAGTCGATGGCGAACATGACGTCATTTAAAAAAAATTAGAAAAGCTTAAGCATCACTGGTGTCAGGAAGTATCGGGAAGTAGATCTACACTTACGCTGTATCCATATAGATAAAAAAAGATAATGTGAACCGGAGCATTTGTCCGCAGAGGGATGTGGGGTGCACTAGTGGAACTATAGCTACGAAGGCGAGTGGCGGGTTTTGTCTGGTTATCTCAGTCTGTCTGATAACTGTATCGAAAACATACTGACCACTAAACAGCTTGAATTTCAAAAATATCTATCAACCAAGCACGATATATTCATATTGACAGATATTACTATATTACTTAACTAGGAATTTTTACCAATAGGAATATACACTCCTGGAAATGGAAAAAAGAACACATTGACACCGGTGTGTCAGACCCACCATACTTGCTCCGGACACTGCGAGAGGGCTGTACAAGCAATGATCACACGCACGGCACAGCGGACACACCAGGAACCGCGGTGTTGGCCGTCGAATGGCGCTAGCTGCGCAGCATTTGTGCACCGCCGCCGTCAGTGTCAGCCAGTTTGCCGTGGCATACGGAGCTCCATTGCAGTCTTTAACACTGGTAGCATGCCGCGACAGTGTGGACGTGAACCGTATGTGCAGTTGACGGACTTTGAGCGAGGGCGTATAGTGGGCATGCGGGAGGCCGGGTGGACGTACCGCCGAATTGCTCAACACGTGGGGCGTGAGGTCTCCACAGTACATCGATGTTGTCACCAGTGGTCGGCGGAAGGTGCACGTGCCCGTCGACCTGGGACCGGACCGCAGCGACGCACGGATGCACGCCAAGACCGTAGGATCCTACGCAGTGCCGTAGGGGACCGCACCGCCACTTGCCAGCAAATTAGGGACACTGTTGCTCCTGAGGTATCGGCGAGGACCATTCGCAACCGTCTCCATGAAGCTGGGCTACGGTCCCGCACACCGTTAGGCCGTCTTCCGCTCACGCCCCAACATCGTGCAGCCCGCCTCCAGTGGTGTCGCGACAGGCGTGAATGGAGGGACGAATGGAGACGTGTCGTCTTCAGCGATGACAGTCGCTTCTGCCTTGGTGCCAATGATGGTCGTATGCGTGTTTGGCGCCGTGCAGGTGAGCGCCACAATCAGGACTGCATACGACCGAGGCACATAGGGCCAACACCCGGCATCATGGTGTGGGGAGCGATCTCCTACACTAGCCGTACACCACTGGTGATCGTCGAGGGGACACTGAATAGTGCACGGTACATCCAAACCGTCATCGAACACATCGTTCTACCATTCCTAGACCGGCAAGGGAACTTGCTGTTCCAACAGGACAATGCACGTCCGCATGTATCCCGTGCTACCCAACGTGCTCTAGAAGGTGTAAGACAACTACCCTGGCCAGCAAGATCTCCTGATCTGTCCCCCATTGAGCATGTTTGGGACTGGATGAAGCGTCGTCTCACGCGGTCTGCACGTCCAGCACGAACGCTGGTCCAACTGAGGCGCCAGGTGGAAATGGCATGGCAAGCCGTTCCACAGGACTACATCCAGCATCTCTACGATCGTCTCCATGGGAGAATAGCAGCCTGCATTGCTGCGAAAGGTGGATATACACTGTACTAGTGCCGACATTGTGCATGCTCTGTTGCCTGTGTCTATGTGCCTGTGGTTCTGTCAGTGTGATCATGTGATGTATCTGACCCCAGGAATGTGTCAATAAAGTTTCCCCTTCCTGGGACAATGAATTCACGGTGTTCTTATTTCAATTTCCAGGAGTGTATTTTTCATTATGTTAAGTCACCTGATTGTGTGAACCACGGTGCCATGGTGCTGAAGTTAAAATGTTATTGAATAGTAGACACTTCGGGCGCGTCGGTTTTAGCTTATCTACACGATAGAAAGCATAGCGTATTCTATTTCCATCAAATAACAATAGGCACACCATGATTGCATCCAAATTTTTCATTTATTATTAGTAGTTACATGCAATTCTGTCAGGAGCGACACTTCATTAGTTTACGACATGATACCGCCGCCGGCTACGAGTGACTTCACCAGAGGAAAATGCCGGCCGGAGTGGCCGAGCGGTTCTAGGCGCTACAGTCTGGAACCGCGCGACCTCTGCGTTCGCAGGTTCGAATCCTGCCTCGGGCATGGATGTGTGTGATGTCCTTAGGTTAGTTAGGTTTAATTAGTTCTAAGTTCTAGGGGACTGATGACCTCAGATGTTAAGTCCCATAGTGTTCAGAGCCATTAGAACCAGAGGAAAATGCAACACTGAGCAGATTGCACAGGCTGAAATGCTTCACGAACGAGCTAACCTCTTTTTGCTTCCCTCAGTGAAATTATTTTGCCCATTTTATCTGTACGGCACCAAGTTCATTGCTGAAGGTCTAAGGTTCTGTCAGCTGTCGCCGGTCGCCATCCTTCGCAACACAGTGTCGAGCTTAGGACGTTGCCCTACAGAGTACGGAGCCATATCGGATTCAGACAGCTTATCCGATGAAGTACGCCGCCTCTATACCGTATTCCTGCAAAACGGATATTACGAGCGGGAGATTTGCCGTGTCATACACTCTGTGCACGTTAGACAATGTGAGGAATAGAATGTGAAACACGATGAGGAATGGTCGTCTTCCCATACGCCGCCGATGTTTCTTCGGAAGTAGTGAACAGTGTAGAAGAATTCTAGTCCCTGTGTCTTAACCTCTGTGGCACCTACGCCGGCGAACGCCGATGACACGAGGAACGATTCCGTTTACTGCTGAAACTATTCGTCTCAGCCACCTGTGCCCCCCTCCTCCCCCCCCACTCCCCACACACACACACACTTCAACAGAAGTATTATTTTTGTTCTGCTGTCTGGATATTTAAAGAGTTTTGATCACGCAACGGCAAGACAGAGGAAAACATATAAACCTGTCACTTGATGGCTGGCCTTCCAGATGTCAGCGCAACAAACGGGAAAGATTTTGGCACGCCGCCTATTGTCTGCTCGGGTTCTAGGCCACCGAAGGTTACCTTCATGTTATTCACCCACGTTTATTTCAGCTTCGGTAGACAACCAAGGACAAATTTTCACAACTGTTGCTGACAATTTCTCGCTTGTAAGAGGTAAAGGAAAATTGTAATCTGTCTATATACCCGCGTGTTAGCAATTCGTTTCCAATATTCGGAGAGGCGCGCCGGTCTCATAGCGAACCGGGACGGTGGGTTAACGGCAAGGGCCAGCATGCCGGCCATCTTGGATGTGGTTTTTAGGCGGTCTCCCACATCCGACTAGTTTAATACCGGGCTGACACCCTCATCTCGCCTAAGTTACACGCTTCGAAAACATTTGGAAAATATCTCAAAAATTCACATAGATAACACTAGACGCAAATACATGGGTCCGTCACGGAGGGGGGGGGGGGGGGGCGCATGAGAAATGGGTGAATGGGTGATAGGAAGGACATCCGGTCAATCTGTACTACTAAAACTGGCAGAAATAGATTAACATGCCGTCTCTACGAAGACACGAGATAAAGACCAAGAAAAAGAAGTCAAGGATGATTGTAATTAACCGTTGTGCTGCTGTAAGTTCTAATTCCAGAAGTATTTCCCGTCATAAGTGTGTGCGCGTTGCAGTGAATTTAATTTGAATGGGATGCAAATATGTCCACAGTGGATCTAATTTAACTCTTATCTAGTGAGATAAGGAAGAAGTGATGTTCCTTTATGTAATAGCTCTTTATATTCTACTAATTATCCCTGCACAATTCTATGAGTGAATTACGTTCCTACTTGACCATCTATATACTCGCAGAATCGATGCGCAAAGTAGTACAGTACTATTACTATTCCGTGAGCGCATAATTACTCTTTGCAATATTCTCTCTGGTGTGTTGCGGGGACTTCTAGTATCTTCTCCGTGCCGAATAGCCGCATTGAATAATTGTAATTTTGCTATCGAGATTACTGGAAGAAAGAGATTGAAAATATATTGTATGCTACTCAAGAAAATATATACTGATCATTTACATCAAAGATGTGTAAGGAATTTCATTATATATGTATTTTCTAATTGGATATTTGCACGGAGGTGTCGTTTCATTGGTAATCAGAAGGGAACTTCCGATGAATTGGAAACGAACCTGCCATTATTAGATCCAAGAGCTCCATTATTTCATCGGATTATTAAACTCCATCAAAGCAAACTTTCCGCTTGATCTGAGGTTTCCCGACTGACTACGCAACGCAAGAAAACCCAAGACATTTTATTTACACAGTATTGCAGATCGCTTCGAATCATCGAGACTGCGGACAAGGAGAGTCAGCGTCCGATTCTGATTAAACAAGTAAAGCTTAATTATAATTTTCTTGAGAGACTGTGATGACTGTGATACGGCTGCGTATGAATGAGATCATTAATAAAATACTAATAACTAACTTTCCTCCTCACCAGCGACCAGTATAAACACAATATTAATTAAAATTATATTTAAAAATGGTGTACTTTAATAACAGTATATGAACGCTCTTGAAAATAGCCTGTTAATAAGAGGTTTAACTTTGTGAAACAACCTGGTATCTCAAAAATATAAAAGCAAAGATTACCGACTTTTTAGTTACACCTCTGTTTCCGTGCCATCATCGGATAAAGGGCTTGGAAACTGCGCGTTGGCAACAGACTTGGCCTTCAAATTTGCCAAAGGGATTGCAAAAATCTCAAAACAAATGTTAACAAGCATCATTTCTGTGTATTATCATCATCATTTACTATCATGAGGTATTTAATGCCGTTAAGAAAGGAGCGTAGCTCCATTAGAAAACACATTTCCTTCATTACCTCTACAGACAGTATCGAGAATTAACCACACAGGAAAATACTTGTCCTCTTTTTCCCACTGTTCTTTGTCGCACTGTTTGCCAACAGTTGGTGTCCGCCTGCTTAGCTGAGTGGTAACGTGCCTGTCTAACATGCAACGGCCCAGAGTTCGATTCCCGTCCAGGTTGGAGATTTTCTCCGCTCGTGGACTGGATGCTGTGCTGTCATAATCGTCATTTCATCATCGCTGACTCGCTAGTCGCCCTATGTGGCGTCACCTGAAATGAGACTTGCAACCCGGGGCCAAATTTCCCCGGCTGGGGCTTCCCGGCCATGAATGCCACATTATCATTTCATTTTCTACCAACTATTGGTGTATCAACTTTTCGCATGTCACTCTTTACGTTTCAAAGCATAGAAATTCAAGTCTTAAGAATTACCTTTGAAAACCAAGAAGAGAGCACGCAGGGCTGAAACAATGATATAGAGGCAGATTGTCTACGACGTGTCCGCAGCTCGTGGTCGTGAGGTAGCGTTCTCGCTTCCCACGCCCGGGTTCCCGGGTTCGATTCCCGGCGGGGTCAGGGATTTTCTCTGCCTCGTGATGACTGGGTGTTGTGTGATGTCCTTAGGTTAGTTAGGTTTAAGTAGTTCTAAGTTATAGGGGACTGATGACGATGTTAAGTCCCATAGTGCTCACAAGGGAACCTCCCCATCGCACCCCCCTCAGATTTAGTTATAAGTTGGCACAGTGGATAGGCCTTGAAACACTGAACACAGATCAATCGAGAAAACAGGAAGAAGTTGTGTGGAAGAATGAATAAAACAAACAAAATATACAAACTGAGTAGTCCATGCGCAGGATAAGCAACATCAAGGACAGTTTGTGTTCAGGAACGCCGTGGTCCCGTGGTTAGCGTGAGCAGCTGCGGAACGGAAGGTCCTTGGGTCAAGTCTTCTATCGAGTGAGAAGTTTAATTTTTTATTTTCAGACAATTATTATCTGTCCGTTCGTTCACTGACGGCTCTGTTCACTGTAATAAGTTTAGTGTCTGTGTTTTGCGACCGCACCGCTAAACCGTGCGATTAGTAGACGAAAGGACGTGCCTATCCAATGGGAACCGAAAAAGTTTGATCGCAAGGTCATAGGTCAACCGATTCCTCCACAGGAAAACACGTCTGATATATTCTATACGACACTGGTGACGGCGTATGTTGTCGACCCGCCTAACTTGTACACTTGGCGAAGGGGAAAAAAGATTCATCTACCTTGCCCGATTTAGGTTTTCTTATGGATGTGATAATCACTCCCAAAAAAGTGATCGCATCGGACGGACGGACGGACAGATAATAACTGTCTGAAAATAAAAAATTAAACTTTTCACTCGAGGGAAGACTTGAACCAAGGACCTCTCGTACTGCAGCTGCTCACGCTAACCACGGGACCACGGCGCTCGTGAGCTCATTCTCTCCTTGATGTTGCATATCTTGTGCATAGACTACTCAGTTTGTATATTTTGCTTATTTTTTTTTCATACTTCCACACAACTTCTTCCTGTTTTCTCGATTGATCTGTGTTCAATTTTTCAAGGCCTATCCACTGTGCCAACTTATAACTAAATCTGAGGGGGTGTGATGGGGAGGTTCCCTTGTCAGAGCCATTTGAACCATTTTTGTCTACGACGTCCTCAGCACAAGGATTACGACATCGCTGTTTACAGCGTGGTCGGAACCACAATGGAAAGCTTGCAAGGTCGTTGCAGGGTAGGTCGGGCTGAGAAATAAACATTAAGGAAAAAATCAATACGTTGCGCCGTTTCAGAGTTAATTATCATTTAAGTTAGCCAATTAGGCCGTTTCGCGTGTAAATTCAAGGGACCTGCGAATGACGGGTGTCGCGAAATGTGTTCTTCGTTTGGTTTCCTAAAACCGGACAAGAGAGCGACACAAAAATTGGACATGGGACGGTAGCAAACATTGAACCCGAGCCAAAGGCTGAGTAATCTCCTGCTCTATTACCTACGCTGTAAGAACAAGTGACACTGAATGTATCTGACGCGCCTCTTAAATTTTTGCTGATATTAACTCGGAAACGGCGAACATATCGAATTTTTGAGAGAGGGCGAGGGGTAGTGGGTTATTTGTTGTATTACATAATATGTACAACTGTATGAGTATCTGCTGTCCAAATTAAAGCAGAGGAGCGATCGGAAAATCTCCCATATACGGAGCGCTAAAATGTGAAATAATGTTTTCAAGGTACGATTAAAAAGCTTCCAAAAGCAACAAATAATTGTAAGAGGATTTTTCCTTATAATATTTATATATATTTTCACTTGCGGACTAATAATTGTCACTATTCATTGCCTGAATTACTCCCTCGAAGGTCTACTGACAAACTTAACAATTGAACTACGAAACTATAATTTGATCAAACAAACCTTTTCAGCCTTAAGTTGATCGTAGGAACTAGTATCTTACCCACTACCAATTCTGGCAGCAACTATTTGCCAGAGCAGCTGTATTATGAAACTGACTTACGCTGTCTTAAATTACTTAAGTACAGAGAGAATTGTTATAGCCGCTACACATAAAATTCATATTTTAAATCAGCTGGTAAAACTGCCCAGATTGTCAAAGTAATCATGTTTATGAACATACTATTTATTCTTAACTGTTCATAACACTCTTAGATTAAGGTATCACTTTTTAGTCTTCTTTAGTTATTTGCCTTTTCTACTAATCTTGTCTGCTGCATTTCACTTTGATGTGGAACATTTAGCTTCGTTTGGAAATGTAATACATACTTTCTCACTCAAAAATTGTCTAGAGTCTGGCCATTTACGCGATTGTCTAATTTTCTAAACAGCTCCCTCTCTGACGTTCCAGGATGTACACCAGATATTAAATTTGCAGCTCCTTCCCATGCAATGTGGAGTTGCACCAAAGTAGAAGGGTGATGTCCAGTGGAATGCTAGCGCAACCAAATTTAATTAAAAACTGCGATGGTGAATAGGTAAAAACAGTGACATGTGACGGTGTTGATTAATAACAGGTTCAGCCATCTTTGGCACATAGTCTCTTGAACGTAATGAATTAGAGTAGAATGATTTTATGGTTGCTTGTATAATGTAACACTATGTTTGGCACGTTAACGTTGAGAAAGAAAGAAAAGTGTTAAGACTTTTTACGCCACTGCTCTCAAACACTAGTAGAGGCATCTAGGGAGCGCCTTGCCAAACATCCTGATCCAATGGACGAATTACTATCAAAAATGTTAGGTGCACACCCTCCTTGGAACACAGCAGGGGGGATGGATTTAAAGCCAGGGCAGTGCTGCGCATTATCGTCCACAGTTGCTGTTGGTCGCTGTGACTGTGACAGCGATAGATGGTTGTTTACAGGGTTATCAGAATCACGCTTTGCGAATGGACTCGGCTCGGTGGTAAAAATTTAGGAAATGCCTTTTTTAACTACAAGAAGCCTATATTGGAAAATATGTGCTTATTTTTTTTTAAAAAAAATGAACTTAGTCTTTCATTGCCACCGTGGAAAATTTTTTACTCTTCGCTTACTAGAGAGATGGCAAATGTAAGATCCACGCATTCCGACTATCAAGGAAGTCCATATATATCCAAAAACTGAATGGTCAATGCAATAATACAACTGTATTAAAACCATTCTTAGTCATATCTACTACGTCATTACTGCTACGTGACAGAAAAGCAGCTTGTCCGATACGAGTATATGTGATGTAAGTGCAGATCATAATCAGTTGGTAAGTTGATCCTTTTTACAAGAATTCTAGAGAAAGTTTTGAAAAATATTTCAAAGGAACATGGTACCCAGGACAGGTAACTGAAGAGAAGACAAGAATTATGACCTACGTCTTCACTAACAGGCTCGTCAAACACAGAAGTTATTACCAAGGGGCTTAAAAAAAAATCACCATTGGGAATATTAGAAATCAACTACCACACCCACTCATCACTTGAAGGAGTGTGCTATGCAATGAAATTTTACATAATGAAATGGTATCTCAGTTCAGCCACTGCAAATAAGTATTTGTCTACTACACCGTCAATCTAACGTCCCTTCACATTTTCGACGGATGTATTGTATTGTATGTTAACCGGGAGCCTAGAAACGACGGAGAGGCTTCGTCCCCGCCGCAGCCGCAGTGGTCCGCGACCGCTCGACGACTACCGCAGTCCACTTCACCCCTCCGCCACCCCACGTCTCACACCAGACGAGTGCAACCCCTATGTTTGCGTGGTAGAGTAATGGTGGTGTACGCGTACGTGGAGAACTTGTTTGAGCAGCAATCGCCGACATAGTTTAACTGAGGCGGAATACGGGGAACCAGCCTTCGGCGGTGTAAAAACTGTAAGCTTCTAAGCCAATGTAATAAAAAAAATACGGCCATTTATGTCAAATATATTGATACTCGCAAAACCACTAATCGAAGCCTATTAATGAACTTACATATAAGTTCGTGTGGAACCCACAGACCGCGGGTTTACTCGCACTTGTCAGTTTTTTTTTTTTTTTTCATAACCAGTTTTTTTTCATAACCGGGTGCTACCTTTAGAGCAGAGTCTCATCTATGTAGAGGCAGCTTCATCTCACTTTTTGTAAAATTTTTACACTATATTAAAAACTTTTATCTTTGGGAGGGGGGAGGGGGGGAAGGAATATTCGTTTCAGCAGTATGCAGTCATTCGAGAAATATACTCCCGAAGACGATAACGGTGTCACAACGGAAACATCGGAGTAAAGATGGTTTGAATAATAATACTAATTACAGCGCAGAATATTTTTGATGTAATAATTATTCGCTGCTGGTAAATCGAAATATCTCGCTACTGACTGCACATCAGCTGCGCAATACTGGAGTAACGAAATTTTAGGAGACAACTAGGTTGATCAGTTGGAGTCCATACTGCATACGGTTAACTTGCTTAGAACGATGTGTGATGCGAAACAGTTACGGAAAAAAGATAGCTAGGCAATTTAACTCTATTTATAAGGATATACTATTCTATAAGATAACATCTTAAATTACATTACCGCCTCCGCATATTGTCTATCTAGCTACATATTCGCTACTGAAGAGTACACAAGTTAACGCTATTATTATATATACTACCAGAGAGATAAGTTAAAAAGTACAAAACCTAATTATAATTCAGGAGACTTTAGCTACTGTTTAACCGAATTCAGCGACGTGCAGCACTTGATTAGAATTTCTTGTACCTCACGCGAATAGCAAACGCGAACGCATATTATCTCTTTATGGACACACAGTTTTGAAACAGTCATTGATGTAGTGAATACTGTGTACAGACCCGTATCTCTAACGTGACTTATTACTTGGATCCTCTGATAATCCAGGAAGGTACTTTTCCCATGCTTTAATTAAAAACCGCATTACTTTCATAAATACACTGAACTTGGAATACTTACGTTATGCAATGCCTAATTATCTGCCTGAAGCAGTCAGCTGCTGTAGCAAACACCATATTTGTAGAATACAGTGCTAAAATTTAAATGCTTCTTGGTGAACTGATTCGCTAACGTTGAGGCCCTGAAGTAACTACCGGACTATACGTGTTATTGTCTCGGGCAGACACCGCAAATCATACGATTGCATCCAAAATGTAAACAAACCGTATACACCACACTGGCTAAAGGGAAACTTTCTGCTAAAGTCGATCAATCCCTTAATTTCGCGTCGATTAATTTGTATCATGATTTACGTCTAAGAATGGTTACACAGTTCTCGATTGCATTCAGTACATGGAAGAAAAGGTATTTTGATTTGTCAAAATTTTCCATTATAGCCAGGATCACTTTAGAAATAATGTGATATTCATTTTAAGGAAACATTATGACACTCAGTATACAATATCTTTGGTCGAACCGAAACAAGTGAGATCTTCATTCAGAGATGGGGTTGTGCATCATACCTTCTGCTACTTTAAAATATGCACGCTTTCGTAATTTCTTTACCGAATAACAAGAGCGATTACAACTATTTTCTAGAGTCTTGAAATCAGCGTACCACTACATTCTGTACAATATGATTTTGCTTGCTCTTCGTTCTTTATTTCAGGGAGCGGACGCTATAAATATATACATATTACTGAATTAAAGTCCTCCGCCTCGGATAATTTGGAAATCTGTTGTAAGTTCTATGGGGCCAAACAGCTGAGGTCATCGGTCCCTAGTCTTACACTCTACTTAATCTAACTTACACTAAGGACAAAAAACACACACACACACACACACACACACACACACACACACACGCATGCCCGAGGGAGGACTCGAATCTCCGACGGGGGAGCCGCGCGAACCACGGCGAGACACCTCAGACCGCGTGGCTATGAGAAGGCTAAAGTCGACCACTACTGTTGAGATTTCGATATAGCTTTTAATAATACACAGACTGATTTACAAGTAAGGTTCGTGTATATAATCTATTACCGCTAAGCCAGAAAAGTCGCCTGGCCTTAGATACTTAATGCTAGTTAAAAATTAACAAAAAGGAACACTTTTCCTCAGATCGATTTAAGCGCGACCACAAAAGTAGTGAACGTCACCTTCGTCTTCGCTCACCCTAATTTTTCCGCAGACGATCAATTCCCACACCTCGTCGACCCCCCTACACCAACAACATTCCAACGGCGTTGTCACGGTTTCCGTTCTCACCGAAGTTAAGCTACGTTGGCCGTAGCTAGTACTTGGATGGGTGACCGTCCTACGAAAACCGGGTACCATTGGTTTCAAGGACGCGTAAGGCACCGAAATGTCGTCCAATTGAAAGACTTACTCCAGGCCGTGGTGCCACACGAAATTATTATTACCAGAAATATAGTGAGCATCGTACCTCATTCTTGCTAAATTGCTGGATGGAGTAGTGGCGAGACACTGGACTCCTACTGGGGAACAAGGTGGTTCAATTCTCCATCCGACTATCCCAGATTTAGGCTTATCTAAAATAGTGAAACTGAATTTCTTTGAAAGAACGCTGCTGATTTCCTACCCTATCCTTCCCCATATTCGTCGTCAAGGTTCCGGTCGACCACGTCTGACCACAAGAGAGGATCGCACGTCTTAACCCCTTCGTGCCTGCCTTTCGAGAACTAGTAATGGTCTCCCTGAATGGTTCAAATGGTTCTGAGCACTATGCGACTCAACTGCTGAGGTCATCAGTCGCCTAGGACTTAGAACTAATTAAACCTAAGGACATCACACACATCCATGCCCGAGGCAGGATTCGAACCTGCGACCGTAGTGGTCGCTCGGTTCCAGACTGTAGCGCCTTTAACCGCACGGCCACTCCGGCCGGCTGGTCTCCCTGAATCATTCTCTATAGTCCCGCGCCATTGGTCGGTGACTAGCAGCAACCGGATTAGGGAATTACTGTGCCATGCGTAGGTTGCCGTTAAAACCACGACACAAACGGCTGCGTTTGGAGTGATCGGGAAGCAAGGACTGAGGACGAATGGTGTCACATTGTCTTCAGCGACAGGTCGCTGTCCTAAACTACCCAGGATGACCATCTGCAGCAAGTATGGCAGCGACCTGAGCAGAGGTCCTAGTCTTCCAATGTTTTGGAGAGGCACAGCCATGTTTTTTAACGTTATGCTGAGGTGATCCGTAGGGTATGACTTCAGGTCACAACTGTTAGTGTGCCATAGATCTCTGTCGGCACAGTGGTATTTCACGGACATCCTTTATCCTCACGTGTTGCTTCTTATGCGATCGTTCGGCGGTGCCATACTTCAAGAGGACAATGCTCACGTGACATGTGTCTGTATGAATTATCTGCATGATGATGAGGCAGTATCTCGGCCAGCGAGACTTCTAGGTCTGTCCTCGATAGAACATGTATCGGTCCATCTCGGACATCAACTATGTCTCAGAATAACCAGAATATCGAGGTCCACTTAAAACAATTGTATTTCAGCTTCCCTCCGGTGAAGAAACAACGGCTTTATGACACCCTTTCAAATCGATTCAGTGCATGCATCCAGTGCCAGAGAGGGTGTACTGTTACAATGATAAGTGGGCTCCTTTTCTCAAGTTCTTCGTAAATATGACTCGATTTTGTAATTACTAAATGTAAATGTCGTATTACTAGGGCCTCCCTTCGGGTAGACCGTTCGCCGGGTGCAAGTCCTTCGATTTGACGCCACTTCGGCGACCTGTGCTTCGATGGGGATGAAATGATGATGATTGGGACTACACAACACCCAGTCCTTGAGCGAAGAAAATCTCCGACCTAGCCGGGAACCGAACCCCGGCCCTTAGCATTGACATTCTGTAACGCTGACCACTCAGCTACCAGGGGCGGACTTGTAATTACAGAAATAGCATCATTTATCATTTCAACCAGTGAATTTTCACCCCGTTTCCTCCTGCTTCTCTTTTTTTGTCAGGCAGTATATTAACTTCTGTACAAGATGTTTCCGTAAGAGCGTTCAAAAATGTAACAGGACATAGAAAATACTACACTGAACAGTTTGATGTAGGGAACATGGGACCAAAGAAGCCAGCCTAAGGAACTATGGAAGTAAACTTGTCTCCCGCTTTGTCTAGCATTACTATTTTCCAGCTTATTTACAACTGACATGTGTAGAAGTTTACACGTACTGTGCTATTTATTTACATGCACATTCCTGGCCGGCATCTTCTACCTGTACTTAAGGTTCGTCCAAAGAGTTCTACCTCAGCTGTTGGAGAACATACTCTTGGCTGTTCGCCGGCCGGTGTGGCCGTGCGGTTCTAAGCGCTTCAGTTTGGAACCGCGTGACCGCTACGGTCGCAGGTTCGAATCCTGCCTCGGGCATGGATGTGTGTGATGTCCTTAGGTTAGTTAGGTTTAAGTAGTTCTAAGTTCTAGGGGACTGATGACCTCAGAAGTTGAGTCCCATAGTGCTCAGAGCCATTTGAACCATTTTTTTCTTGGCTGTTCGGGAGAGGATGTGGATACGACATGACGGTGCAGCGTCTCACTTCAGTGCGGATATCCGCAACCATCCCAATACTGTATTTCCTGGTCGCTGAACTGGAAAGGGAGGTCCTATTCCGTGGCCTGCGAGGTCACCTGACCTAAACCCCCTTGATTATTTCCTATGGGGATATCTAAAGTCATTTTTGTATGAGACCCCAGCGGATACGGAGATGGAATTACTGGAATTAGTTACCAGAATTGTAGCTGCCTGTGATGTGATTCGAAACACACCAGCGATATTTGTCAGTGTGCGTCAGAACCTTGTTCGCTGATGTCATGCTTCATTGAGGTTGATGGCCGTCAGTTTTAGCACATTTAAGATACAGTCCAATGGTACTTTCATTGTGTCATTGATGGTATTTGCAATTAACTGTAACTAATATAAATAAAAAGGCACACAGTAATGTGATTTTATTCCTGTTATATCCCTAAGCTGGCTTCTCCGACCCCAGGTTCCCTATCTCAAATCGTTCAGTGGAGCACCCTCTATGTCCCGTTATAGTTTTGCACGCTCTTACGGAAACACCCGGTAGAATGCAAGTGTTATGCACACATCAGGAAGAAAGAAGGAAGAATAGGGTTTAACTTCCTATTGGCGACGTGGTTATTAGCAGTAGAGCACAACCTCGAATACGACAAGAATTGGGGAAGAAAATAGACAGCATCCGTCTAAAAAGAATCATACGGGCTACCCCTTAATCGAATTACATCTTGATGACAGGACAGCGATTTGGGTCCGTTCTTCCAGAAAGAGAGTCCAGTACCTTAACCAATGCGTGAACACTTTGAAGGCACCACATATTTAAGGGACTGTCAATAACATATTCTTGCAGCTGTCAGTGGAGGTCACCTGACGCAATAATATTTTTACTGACAGATCTTAAGGACTAAGCTAGACAATTAGAATAAGCGAGACATGATTGATAGCTTTGTCGGAAACTGAAGGAAACGAGAGAAGATGACTTCTCCTACGTACTTCTGCTGATCATCCAGTTCTGCGCACTTGAAATGGAGAATCTGGCGTCCAGACGTCTGCTCCGGACTTACATGTCTAGCTACTGCACTGTTGCACAGCAAAGCTTGTTACCTGGAGACCATCGGCGCTCTTTGCACGTTAATCGACCCTGTAGGTGCAATTCACGTTCAGCAAATGTGTTTCGCAGCCGCGCACCATTCTCATATCTATGCGAAGCGACCCTGTGAAGTTTAACTAAGAGTGACTGTTTAACTGAAACTCGATTCATTTCAAATTTCTTGTTCCTCGTCCTTAAATATTTTGAAATGGCTATCAAGCAGGAATTAAATCTGGTAGCCGAAAAAAAATGTTTATTTAATCGTGGTTTAATAACCATATCAGAGTCAGATATACAAATTGTTCTTGATGCATGTGTCTTTCCGTGCGTAGCAGCTGGTGTAATTTATTCGTTGCCGCTGCGGTCTGTGCACTTTTTATCTATATCGCTATATTATAAACGAAGCTCAAGGCATCTCAAGTCTGTTGTGAGTGACTGAGTGATTGCAGGATTCTGCTGACTATGTCGACTGAATCCTTAACCAGTGTTCGAGAAGCGCCCCGTTGCATTTGTGTTGGAATGGTGCAAGGCGGGCAAAATTTAATACCAACACTTTCCTTAAAGGGCAAACTGAGAGATTAGTTGCAGTGATTAAAACATTGGATTCGTAGTCGGGAGGATTAGGATTCAAATCTGCATCCAGCTACCCTTATTTGGGCGAATACTGAGGTGGTTGATCAAAAGTTCCACGTCCGAATCCTTTTCCTATCCTTCTATCACCGAGACAGTGCAGCATCTGTAATGACTGCATCGCAGAAACATTCCGCATCCTCTGCAAAACCTGAGCGCAGGTCCAGGTAAGCACCAACTGACGATTCCAGTCCTCCCATTGTCTGACAAATTCTCTAATAAAATGACTCTGCGAGAAGAAGCTGGTTTGGCAACGTCACCATCTCAGCGCAGTTTAACGCCCTCGGCTACAGAGGCTTGTCGACAAATTAAATTCTAGCGAAAGAGACTTGCTGGACCCCTTAATCACTGTGAAACAAGCCCAACCGGTTTTTGGCCTGTTACGCTTCACATATACGCTCGATGTACAGAATAACAATTACGTACTGAAATGGCAGTAACCTGTTGAAACTGGATCATTACATCGTTCCCTCTTATACAGCTGATTGCGTAATAAAGATAATCACCATCCCAGGCGAACATTTACTCTGAGTAGGCATAATCGTTTACCTTCTATAGAAACTGGGGGACTAAAATGGGTGGAAACGCTGTTTATATCTTGGGCTTTCTTTGTAACTTCAACTTTCCGTTCGTGTCCTTGAATTTACTGACTGGACCAGTTCTGAAAAGGCGTTCGGTGACACAATCCTAAGGGATTCCTTAATTCTAAACCACGAGAATATTTCATGAAGTCTTCGAAGAAACTCTCTTAAGCTGTTCGGGTGTACCTAGAAAAAGGAGAGAAATCGACGACTTGCTATCAGAAACGGGACTCAAGTTAGGAACTGGATAGCAAATCGCCCATGTCATTCTCAAAGGAACCATTCCGGATACTACCTTAATAGATTGAAAGAAACCACAAAAGCTGGTACTGTGTGATGGAACGAGGAAATGAGCCTAGGTCTTACCGAATAGGAGAGCAGTGTCTTAAATAATACGCCGCCTCACTCGGTGCAAATATTAACCAATCAAGAAAAACATTCATATACTCCACTGATGGGTTATTTCTATTTAAAAAGCACAAAAACATGAAATCCACACTAAGCAAATTTCATGCAAAACTGAGGCTGTGCTGCTCCTATTAAGGTCTGAGTTGCCCGCCCGGTTGGCCGTGCGGTCTAACGCACGGCTTTCCGGGCGGGAAGGAGCGCCTGGTCCCCGGCACGAATCCGTCCGGTGAGCCGGCCAATCTGTGGATGGTTTTTAGGCGGTTTTCCATTTTCCACGACGAATGCGGGCTGGTTCCCCTTATTCCGCCGCAGCTACACTACGTCGGCGATTGCTGCGCAAACAAGTTCGCCACGTACGCGTACACCACCATTACTCTACCACCCAAACATAGGGGTTACACTCGTCTGGTGTGAGACGTTCCCTGGGGGGGAGGGGGGCCGAACCGCACAATAACCCTGGGTTCGGTGTGGGGCGGCGGAGGGGTGAAGTGGACTGCGGCAGTCGTCGTGGGGTTGTGGACCACTGTGGCTGCGGCGGGGACGGAGCCTCTCCGTCGTTTCTAGGCCCCCGGTTAACATACACTACAATACAATACAACACTCCAATAAAAAGTGACGATGTGAAGAAGTTTTAATTGTTATATGGACAAAAATGAATGAGGTATTTATCCAAATAAAACTAAGAACTGTAAGTTTTGCCTGCTGTTATTACGCTGCTCTCGCAATTCCCAAAAAGTGTCATGGACTGTGATGTCAATGAATGACAGCACGAAAAATGAAGAGTAATGCATTTTTGAAGCAACGCGCGTCATACTAATTTTAGTGGGTCAATTGGTTTCAATGTATATGAGACTGAAGCTATTTAAGAAAAAAACTTTCAATACCTTGATCGCGATTCGACGGTTAGTAGCTGTTTGTTTGAAGTTCTTTGTGAAAGACTATCGGCAGTGGTGATTCGTTTGCCTGGCCGAGCGGTTCTAGGCGCTTCAGTCCGGAACCGCGCTGCTGCTACGGTCGCAGGTTCGAATCCTGCCTCGGGCATGGATGTGTGTGATGTCCTTAGTTTAGTTGTGTTTAAGTAGTTCTAAGTCTAGGGGACTGATGACCTCAGATGTTAAATCCCAGGCCGGCCGGTGTGGCCGAGCGGTTCTAGGCGCTACAGTCTGGAACAGCGCGACCGCTACGGTCGCAGGTTCGAATCCTACATCGGGCATGGATGTGCGTGATGTCCTTAGGTTAGTTAGGTTTAAGTAGTTCTAAGTTCTAGGGGACTAACGACCACAGCAGTTAAGTCCCATAGTGCTCAGAGACATTTGAACCATTTTTTTTGTTAAATCCCATAGTGCTTAAAGTCATTCCTTTGCCAATTCAAATTAAACAATTATAGTGCTGGAATTTTTTTGACTATTTGTATATATTTGCTTTCTTTTGCTCACATTTGGCGCATTCCATTCACTACGTGCGAGCAATCGATCTGCTGGAAACCAACTCAAAAGTGATGTAGAATTATTGTTCTTTTTCTTTCCAGTGACGTGTAACCATTTTTATATTGTGCATAAATGATGTTTTCTAGAAAACAATGTAATGGAGGATCATCGTTTATCGTGTAGCGATTGAACCAATGAAAATTTCAAGCAGTTTTATAGACACAACAGGATGGGCAAAGTTAAACTGGCCCGGAAAATATTTATAAGGCTGATGCAGAATTGGCCCTTGTTAAGGGACAGCAGCACTGCCCATCACAGAAAATACTGCAAACCGTGGTTTCGATGCACTAATCGGTTATATCTCGTGTCTGCGCATGTGCATCGCCCGCATGCTCTGCCCCGAGGACTTCGCTGTGTCATTACGTTTCAGTGGGTGAGAATACTAGATGTGTTTAGTGACCAGTTAAATGCAGCACAAAGTGGTTCTCACGATAAAATAGCGCGTGTTCATTGTTGAGTTTTATGCGGAACATAATTTCTGGAAAACGTGTGCAGAATTATTTCAACGAATATTAAAAAGACTAGAGGTGTTTTGGCAAAAAAAAACCAGAAACGTCTTTGCAAATCTTGAAGTCAAAATTGCGTCAAATTAGCTCTGTAGCAAATAAAAGCTGTACCTGTCTGTAATGGCTTCGAATACCAGAAAATAAAATGAAAACCGTGCTCATTTCCAGCATCGTCTGTAATGTTCATTACAGAGAGTTATTCCCGCGTCAGTCTTATTGTAAGTATTTTTCGTACCAGGTTTGTTGTGCACGACCTATACCTCGGTTTCACATTTTAGATTATTATGAGAAGATTTTATACCATTACCGGTATACTGATTTTTTTATGCAGTGTTTCTCATCGTGATGACAGTTGTGACACAGTACTGATATTCACAAGGACACACGTTTATCATTTGAGTGCTATTTGCTGTAGATGTATTGCACTGCACTGATTTTGCAGGATGAAGTGATTTTAATTTTAATTTTCGCAACATGAATGGGCTTATTGTTAAAGTCGTATAGGTTTTCTTTAATGTATGATAATCAAAACAGTATCTTAGTCTAGTAACTAAATAGTTCACGATAGTCATCACAGTTTATTAGAAGTACGCGTACCACATGTTTCCGGGTGGGCGAGAATTTGTCATCCCATTCAGGATTAGTGTTTACATGAAACCCACAGGAGGATAGATTGAAAAAATGCCATATGACGTGAAGTTAGGCGATCGCTTTGATCTTGTTCAAGAGGATCTAGATATCTTCGGGCACCAGGGGTCACTCAGTATTCTTCTTTCATCATCGGGCAACACAGAAATGGCTGAAACCACTCATCAGAGTCTCCTGTCCATATGACTCATTCATTATAGAGGGTGATTTTTTCCACGATGTACATATTCTAGGGATTGATCGATGAGACAATACGGAACAAAAAAAGGTCTAATGAACTTATTTCTGGAAATGCATGTTTTCCATGCTAGAGACCATTTATTAAATCATACACTGTTGCAGAGACTGACCAACCAGGGTAGCCGAGAGCGCTAATGCGCTGCTTCCTGGACTCCGGTAGGCGCGCCGGCCCCAGATGCAATCCGCCCGGCAGTCTGCTCGCCAGTCTGGATGTGGTTTTTAGGCGGTTTTCCACATCCCGCTAGGTGAATACCGGGCTGGTCCCCACGTTCTGCCTCAGCTACACGACTCGCAGGCATTTGAAAACGTTCGCACTGTTCCATGGCCTACACTAGACGCAGACACCTGGGGTACACTAATTCTGTCATGGGGGATTCGGAGTGGCGGCAGGAAGGTCATCCGGCCGCCCTCTGTAACTAACACTGCCAAATCAATAGTAACACGGCCGACCCCGCGTGACGTGGGGCAAAGGCCCCAAGAAAGAAAGAAAGAAAATAAAAACACTGTTGCAGAAACTGCGATCTACTACGCGCTGTAAATGTAGCCACAATTACAGTACATATTGGAAATGTTTTCCATGTGCCTCAACGTATGCGTATACGCTCCGTAGCGTGTTCTGTCTCACACGTTCACATCGTCCAGGCTGCATCCGAACAGTGTCAAAGACAGCACAAATACACTGCTCCTGCTCGCTTCCCGCGCCCGGGTTCCCGGGTTCGATTCCCGTCGAGGTCAGAGATTTTCTCTGCCTCGTGATGACTGGGTGGTGTGTGATGTCCTTAGGTTAGTTAGGTTTAAGTAGTTCTAGGGGACTGATGGCCATAGCTGTTAAGTCCCATAGTGCTCAGAACCATATATATGAACACTGCTCTTGTGCCTTCACATCTGGAAAGGGCTGTGCATATACGATAGTTTTGAGATGGCACCATAACCAGAAATCGCACTGGTTGAGATCCGGTGAGCGAACAGGCCATGCAACTGGACCCCCTCGTCCGATCCATCGACTAGGGAAGACACGTTTGAGATGCGTCCGGACGTTAATGGCGAAGTGGGCTGGAGCACCATCATGTAGCAGCCACACAAACCTTCGAACCATCAATGGCACTTCTTCCAGCTGGGGAGACAAAGTGCACCCGCAAGAAACGCCCATAGCCTGTTAGAAGACTTGGAGGGAAGACTGGTCCCAAAATTCAGTCGCCATTTATCCCGGCCCACACATTCTGGCTCCACGGATGCTGATGATTCTCTGTCACCATACCATGGAGGTTCTACATACTATCCCACAGATGACTGTTATGAAAGTTGAGGATACCACTCCGAGTAAAGGTAACCTCATCTGCGAATAGGATGTGTGACACAAATCCCGGAATCGTGGTTGCCTGATGACGAAACCAGCGACAAAACTGCTCCCGATGTGCAAAGTCTGTCGCTAGTGAAAGGGTTCAAATGGCTCTGAGCACTATGCGACTTAACTTCTGAGGTCATCAGTCGCCTAGAACTTAGAACTAATTAAACCTAGCTAACCTAAGGACATCACACACATCCATGCCCGAGGCAGGATTCGAACCTGCGACCGTAGCGGTCGCGCAGTTCCAGACTGAAACGCCTAGAACCGCTCGGCCACACCGGCCGGCTGCAGGGTTCGAACCTGCGACCGTAGCAGCAGCGCGGTTCCGGACTGAAGCGCCTAGAACCGCTCGGCCACACCGGCCGGCTATACCCTGTATATTGTTCACTTTATACAGTTATGAAATGGGCTGCTGTATTAGAACGTGACCACATCTCTACTCGACATGATCCCGATGTAGGACTTCTGAAAACAACGACTGCAATTAAAAACATTTAAAACGTGAATTTATGGTACTGATTAGTCGGCGATTAAAAGTGTATGAACTATCTGACAACATTTTAATTAATTTTATGCGCCAGACTGCTACCGTGGATGACAGATGGGACAAGTATTTCTCTAAACAACAGTGTTAGTAGTTTTCTCCCTGGGATGCAAATCAGTTTCTTCTTAATTATTACCTTGGGGAAAGTCAAACAGTAACTAGTGAATATTACGTAAGTGTTCAGTATAAAAAACGCTAAAATGTGTTAAGGGGCCTCGTATTAATAAATCATTTTTTGGGCAATGAACGTACCCAGAGAGGTGCTTGGGTCACGGAAAAGTGAGGGATTTTAAGTACGAATTGTTTGAACATAAACACTACTCCCAGTTTTAGCAGCCATTGACTTTAGTCTACTCATACATTTAAAGAAACTTTTTCCCGGAAAACATTTTGGTCAAATTTAAGTGGCTACGGCAGCCACAGATAAGTATTTCGCAGTTCAACGGGAATTACGCTTTTGGTACCGAACGAATTGAGTAGAGAAACGGTCGACAAAGTATATTGATATAAAAAAGAGACTACGTTGGAATTTAAATGTATTTTAATGAAAAAAGTATGATGGCGGATTTACTTTTTCCTGAAGATAGTCTTCGTCATTACCGTCGTCGTAGTGGATGTGCAAGACGTTGGAAGAAAATATACTTAACTGTGTTAAAATACAGTTGACCCAGCGTGTCGATCGACTAATCAAAACAGAACTTGTCCTCTTTTCACTTTTTCAAAAGTGTGCTTGCCGTGATTTACGACAAACGGCTCCCGTATGTCTGTAGGCGCTCTAGCTTGTAAACACTGCGAACCGGTCTCTAACGCGCCCCAGCTTCTCCACCGTCGGAACCAAGCCGTTCTGTATATTCAACAGCTCGTAATGGGACCAGCTGTTATTCAAAGATTGCGAGTGTGACTCGTCACTATTCGCCATCAAAGAAAGAAGGAAGGAAGATTCTGGTTTAACGCCCCAACGCTGACGAGAACGTTCGAGATGGAGCAAAAGCTTCGATTGAGGAAGGATGGGGAAGGAAATCGTCACTACAATTTCAAAGCAACCATCGCTGTATTCACTGCAGTAAAATACACGGCGGGGATTTGAAAAATACACTTTCAGTGTGCAACTAGTGGTGTATAGCTTGGCACTCGCCATCGCGCGTTGCAAAACGCGAGGGATTGCATTACTGTACTATGCAGATGCAAGTGTAAATGGTTCGCCGTAGCCGTCCTTCTTTTCTAAGTTGTGTCCAGTTTGTCTCTGTCATGAGTTCACCCGCACACTAGAGCAGTAAATTTGTTTTTTAGGAATAAATACAGAATAAAAGCAACAGAGAGTGTAAAAGTAGAATTAAGGGAGTGGCTGAGATCCCTATTAGACGAATAGATTGTTTGATTGATTCATTCGTAGAGCAATATACATTTTATGGATGTCATCAAATGTTTGTACAACAATTCTTATTGGAATAAATACTCCTCTTACAGTATTTATAGCTCTGATACTTTTCTAAACATTTATAAATTGTTAGATTGCACAATGGCTCAAATGGTTCAAATGGCTCTGAGCACTATGGGACTTAACTTCTGAGATCATCAGTCCCCTAGAACTTAGAACTATTTAAACCTAACTAACCTAAGGACTCTACCCCCATGAACCATGGACCTTGCCGTTGGTGGGGAGGTTTGCGTGCCTCAGCGATACAGATAGCCGTACCGTAGGTGCAACCACAACGGAGGGGTATCTGTTGAGAGGCCAGACAAACGTGTGGTTCCTGAAGAGGGGCAGCAGCCTTTTCAGTAGTTGCAGGGGCAACAGTCTGGATGACTGACTCATCTGGCCTTGCAACACTAACCAAAACGGCATTGCTGTGCTGGTACTGCGAACGGCTGAAAGCAAGGGGAAACTACAACCGTAATCTTTCCCGAGGGCATGCAGCTTTACTGTATGGTTAAATGATGATGGCGTCCTCTTGGGTAAAATATTCCGGAGGTAAAATAGTCCCCCATTCGGATCTCCGGGCGGGGACTACTCAAGAGGACGTCGTTATCAGGATAAAGAAACCTGGCGTTCTACGGATCGGAGCGTGGAATGTCAGATCCCTTAATCGGGCTGGTAGGTTAGAAAATTTAAAAAGGGAAATGGATAGGTTGAAGTTAGATATAGTGGGTGCTGTGTCTAGACAAGACAGTCTAGACACAAGGGAGGTAGCCGAAAGAGCACGCGTCAACTCAAGCCGTCTTGCGTTAAGTCTGGAACAGGATACGTTATGAATGCTATAAAGAAAAGAACGGAGCTTCTCGTATACTTAACTTTTATTCACTTCTGCGGTACATCGCTCTTGATAATACAAGTGAGACTATCTCCAGATATGGTTAATGGCGCCTTGCTAGGTCGTAGCCATGGACTTAGCTGAAGGCTATTCTAACGGTCTCTCGGCAAATGAGAGAAAGGCTTCGTACGTGTAGTCGCTAGCAATGTCGTCCGTACAACTGGGGCGAGTGCTAGTCCGTCTCTCGCGACCTGCCTTGTGGTGGCGCTCGGTCTGCGATCCTGACAGTGGCGACACGCGGGTCCGACATGTACTAATGGACCGCGGCCGATTTAAGCTACCACCTAGCAAGTGTGGTGTCTGGCGGTGACACCACAGTGGGAATTAGTGAAGTTCGGTGGCAGGAGGAACAAGACTTTTGGTCAAGTGAATACAGGGTTATAAACACAAAATCAAATAGGGGTAATGCAGGAGTAGGTTTAATAATGAATAAAAAATAGGAGTGCGGGTAAGCTACTGCCAGCAGCATAGTGAACGCATTATTGTGGCCAAGATAGACACGAAGCCCATGCCTACTACAGTAGTACAAGTTTATATGCCAACTAGCTCTGCAGATGATGAAGAAATTGATGAAATGTATGATGAGATAAAAGAAACTATTCAGGTAGTGAAGGGAGACGAAAATTTAATAGTCATGGGTGACTGGAATTCGAGAGAAGGAAAAGGGAGAGAAGGAAACATAATGGGTGAATATGGATTGGGGGAGAGAAATGAAAGAGGAAGCCGTCTGGTAGAATTTTTCACAGAGCATAACTTAATCATAGCTAACACTTGGTTCAAGAATCATAAAAGAAGGTTTTATACATGGAAGAATCCTGGAGATACTAGAAGGTATCAGATACATTATATAATGGTAAGACAGAGATTTAGGAACCAGGTTTTAAAATGTAAGACATTTCCAGGGGCAGATGTGGACTCTGACCACAATCTATTGGTTATGAACTGTAGATTAAAACTGAAGAAACTGCAAAAAGGTGGGAATTAAAGGAGATGGGACCTGGATAAACGGACTAAACCAGAGGTTGTACAGAGTTTCAGGGAGAGCATAAGGGAACAATTGACAGGAATGGGGGAAAGAAATACAGTAGAAGAAGAACGGGTAGCTCTGAAGGATGAAGTAGTGAATGTAGCAGAGGATCAAGTAGGTAGAAAGACGAGGGCTAGTAGAAATCCTTGGGTAACAGAAGAAATATTGAATTTAATTGATGAAAGGAGAAAATATAAAAACGCAGTAAATGAAGCAGACAAAAGGGAATACAAATGTCTCAAATATGAGATCGACAGGGAGTGTAAAATGGCTAAGCAGGGATGGCTAGAGTACAAATGTAAGGATGTAGAGGCTTATCTCACTAGGGGTAAGATAGATACTGCCTACAATAAAATTAGAGAGACCTTTGGAGAAAAGAGAGCCACTTGAATGGATATCAAGAGCTCAGATGGCAACCCAGTTCTAAGCAAAGAAGGGAAAGCAGAAAGGTCGAAGGAGTATATAGAGGGTCTATACAAGGGCGATGTACTTGAGGACAATATTATGGAAATGGAAGAGGATGTAGATGAAGATGAAATGGGAGATACGATACTGCGTGAAGAGTTTGACAGAGCACTGAGAGACCTGAGTCGAAACAAGGCCCCGGGAGTAGACAACATTCCATTGGAACTACTGACAGCCTTGGGAGAGCCAGTCCTGCCAAAACTCTACCATCTGGTGAGCAAGATGTATGAGACAGGCGAATTACCCTCAGACTTCAAGAAGAATATAATAATTCCAATCCCAAAGAAAGCTGGTTGTGACAGATGTGAAAATTACCGACCTATCAGTTTAATAAGTCACAGCTGCAAAATACTAACGCGAATTCTTCACAGACGAATGGAAAAACTGGTAGGAGCCGACCTCGGCGAAGATCAGTTTGGATTCCGCAGAAATATTGGAACACGTGAGGTAATACTGACCCTACGACTTATCTTAGAAAATAGATTAAGGAAAGGCAAACCTACATTTCTAGCATTTTTAGACTTAGAGAAAGCTTTTGACAATGTTGACTGGAATACTCTCTTTCAAATTCTAAAGGTGGCAGGGGTAAAATACAGGGAGCGAAAGGCTATTTACAATTCGTACAAAAACCAGATGGCAGTTATAAGAGTCGAGGAGCATGAAAGGGAAGCAGCGGTTGGGAAGGGATTGAGACAGGGTTGTAGCCTGTCCACGATGTTATTCAATCTGTATATTGAGCAAACAGTAAAGGAAACAAAAGAAAAATTAGGAGTAGGTATTAAAGTCCACGCAGAAGAAATAAAAACGTTGAGGTTCGCCGATGACATTGTAATTCTGTCAGAGACAGCAAAGGACTTGGAAGAGCCGTTGAACGGAATGGACAGTGTCTTGAAAGGAGGATATAAGATGAACATCAACAAAAGCAAAACGAGGATAATGGAATGTAGTCGAATTAAGTCGGGTGATTCTGAGGGAAATACACTCCTGGAAATGGAAAAAAGAACACATTGACACCGGTGTGTCAGACCCACCATACTTGCTCCGGACACTGCGAGAGGGCTGTACAAGCAATGATCACACGCACGGCACAGCGGACACACCAGGAACCGCGGTGTTAGCCGTCGAATGGCGCTAGCTGCGCAGCATTTGTGCACCGCCGCCGTCAGTGTCAGCCAGTTTGCCGTGGCATACGGAGCTCCATCGCAGTCTTTAACACTGGTAGCATGCCGCGACAGCGTGGACGTGAACCGTATGTGCAGTTGACGGACTTTCAGCGAGGGCGTATAGTGGGCATGCGGGAGGCCGGGTGGACGTACCGCCGAATTGCTCAACACGTGGGGCGTGAGGTCTCCACAGTACATCGATGTTGTCGCCAGTGGTCGGCGGAAGGTGCACGTGCCCGTCGACCTGGGACCGGACCGCAGCGACGCACGGATGCACGCCAAGACCGTAGGATCCTACGCAGTGCCGTAGGGGACCGCACCGCCACTTCCCAGCAAATTAGGGACACTGTTGCTCCTGGGGTATCGGCGAGGACCATTCGCAACCGTCTCCATGAAGCTGGGCTACGGTCCCGCACACCGTTAGGCCGTCTTCCGCTCACGCCCCAACATCGTGCAGCCCGCCTCCAGTGGTGTCGCGACAGGCGTGAATGGAGGGACGAATGGAGACGTGTCGTCTTCAGCGATGAGAGTCGCTTCTGCCTTGGTGCCAATGATGGTCGTATGCGTGTTTGGCGCCGTGCAGGTGAGCGCCACAATCAGGACTGCATACGACCGAGGCACACAGGGCCAACACCCGGCATCATGGTGTGGGGAGCGATCTCCTACACTGGCCGTACACCACTGGTGATCGTCGAGGGGACACTGAATAGTGCACGGTACATCCAAACCGTCATCGAACCCATCGTTCTACCATTCCTAGACCGGCAAGGGAACTTGCTGTTCCAACAGGACAATGCACGTCCGCATGTATCCCGTGCCACCCAACGTGCTCTAGAAGGTGTAAGTCAACTACCCTGGCCAGCAAGATCTCCGGATCTGTCCCCCATTGAGCATGTTTGGGACTGGATGAAGCGTCGTCTCACTCGGTCTGCACGTCCAGCACGAACGCTGGTCCAACTGAGGCGCCAGGTGGAAATGGCATGGCAAGCCGTTCCACAGGACTACATCCAGCATCTCTAGGATCGTCTCCATGGGAGAATAGCAGCCTGCATTGCTGCGAAAGATGGATATACACTGTACTAGTGCCGACATTGTGCATGCTCTGTTGCCTGTGTCTATGTGCCTGTGGTTCTGTCAGTGTGATCATGTGATGTATCTGACCCCAGGAATGTGTCAATAAAGTTTCCCCTTCCTGGGACAATGAATTCACGGTGTTCTTATTTCAATTTCCAGGAGTGTAGAATAGGAAATGAGACTCTTAAAGTAAGATAGGAGTTTTGCTATTTGGGGAGCAAAATAACTGATGATGGTCGAAGTAGAGAGGATATAAAATGTAGACTGGCAATGGCAAGGAAAGCGTTTCTGAAGAAGAGAAATTTGTTAACATCGAGTATAGATTTAAGTGTCAGGAAGTCGTTTCTGAAAGTATTTGTATGGAGTGTAGCCATGTATGGAAGTGAAACACGGACGATAAATAGTTTGGAAATGAAGAGAATAGAAGCTTTCAAAATGTGGTGCTAGAGAAGAATACTGAAGATTAGACGGGTAGATCACATAACTAATGAGGAGGTATTGAATAGAATTGGGGAGAAGAGGAGTTTGTGGCACAACTTGACAAGAAGAAGGGACCGGTTGGTAGGACATGTTCCGAGGCATCAAGGAATCACAAATTTAGCAGTGGAGGGCAGCGTGTTGGGTAAAAATCGTAGAGGGAGACCAAGAGATGAATACACTAAGCAGATTCAGAAGGATCTAGGTTACAGTAAGTACTGGGAGATGAAGAAGCTTGGCACAGGATAGAGTTGCATGGAGAGCTGCATCAAACCAGTCTCAGGACTGAAGACAACAACAACAACAACAACAACAACAACAACAACAACCTAAGAACATCACACACATGCATGCCCGACGCAGGATTCGACCCTGCGACCGCAGCGGTCACGCGGTTCCAGACTGCAGCGCCTAGAGCCGCTCGGCCACTAGACCGGCGGATTTCACAACGTTCATGAACATTAAATTACTGTCTATAGTTGTGTTAAATATTCATTTACAGTAAAATAGCTATTATTTAGTAAATATTGTTCTAGGCTTTGGCTAAAGGCGAGTGGATCATTTGCATCTTTTATTTCTTGTGCCAGTCTATTGTACAATTTTATTCCATGGTATTTTGAGTTTTTGACTTAATTCTTTTGTTTATATTTAAACACTATCCCGATTCGGTTCCACTGTCATGTACTCTGCACCTTGTGGTGTACAGATTATGTTTTTTTATATGTATTATGTTGTGATAGATGTTTTCATACGGAGCAGTCAGAATTTCTACCTTTTTGAAGAATTCTTTGCAGTGTGCTCTCTTACTACCATCTGTTATTATTCGTACAGCTCTTTTCTCTATCTTCAAAATAGTCTCTATGTGCCCAGCACTTATTCCTTAAAAGATTATCCCATAACTGAGTATTGAAGGCATATAAAGTATGCTACTTGCTACTTCGAGGCATGAAAAATTGCTCACTGGTGCAAGGATTAGCAGCCATAACAAGCTGAGGACAGACTCTTTGCAAAATTTCTCCCATGTTCCGTCAATTTCTCCTGACAGTCTAAGTTCACCCCCAAGAATTTGGTATCAGTTCCACAATCTAATACATCATTGTTTACTTTCAATGTAATATCTTTGGGCTTTCTTTATTTTTTAGGAAGTTTATACAGTTTGTCTTTTTCACATTTAAAGTTAATCTGTTCTTTAATGACCAGTTTTAGACGCCTATGAGACCTTCGTTGGATTTTTCTGTTAACTGAATTGAATTTTTGTCTGTAATCACCACAGTGTTCTCATCAGAAAATCGTATGTTTTCTCCATATCTGACACTCTACGGGAAATCATTTATATACACTCATGTTCAGAAAAAACTGAACACTTTCAACGACTAGAGATAATCCATTCATATTCACAGAACACGTGCATTATGTTCTGCAGAAATGATTAGCATTTCAGTCACCTCTGTCAGCATGTGTCCTGTTGCCTAGTAGGCACAGGGTCCGTCATAGGCCTTGACAACTTGTTCCATGCGTGATGTCATCGGCGCGTATAAGGCGCCAATGTCGTCCTGTGGTATAGCCATCCATACTGCATTCACTTGGTTCCAAAGTTCATCTGTGGTGGTTGGCACAGAGTCACAGCGCTGCACTCGTCGCTTCACCATATCCCACACGTTTTCGACTAGCGACAAGACTGGTGCTCTAGTGCGCCAGGGCAAAAGGCACCAAGAAGGTACGTGTTCGTGCAACAACTAGTGGTCGTGCATTGTCTTTCTGAAAAATGGCGCCTGGGGTGTAGTGCAGAAAAGGTATGGCTACGGGTCGCAGGATGTCATTCACGTATGTCACACTGGTCACAGTGCCCTGGACACCCACCAACTGTGATTCTTGGTTATACCTAATAGCAACCCACACTATAAGCCCTCGAGTCGGCGCTGGATGTCTTGTGTGAATGCAGTCACTGTGATGCCGCTCCTCCTACCAACGGCGAACCAAAATGCGACAATCATTTTCAAACAAGTAGAACCCAGATTCGTCCCTAAACTCTATCTGGTGCCATTCCTGTCCCCAGTGACGTCGTGCAATACACCATTGCCGTCTAGCATTTTTATGCACATTCGTCAAAGGTAGGCGATTTAGTGGAAGACGCTCGTGACCCATTCCGTAATGGTTCAAATGGCTCTGAGCACTATGGGACTTAACATCTGAGGTCATCAGTCCCCTAGAACGTAGAACTACTTAAACCTAACTAACCTAAGGACATCACACACATCCATGCCCGATGCAGGATTCGAACCTGCGACCGTAGCGGACGCGCGGTTCCAGACTGAAGGGCCTAGAACCGCTCGGCCACACCGGCTGGCTGATCCATACTACCACCTCTCAAAATATACTAACTTTGTACAGACACTATGAACCACACGACCATTGCATTTTGCTGTATGCATATTATTGTTGACACTCGCAAATAACGCGACAGGACAACCTTCTGAAAGAGGGCACTAAGTACCCGAAGCCGGTAAGGAAATTAAATTTCTTTTATGCAACTGGTTACTTACTAGCTCGTCTTCATAGTTATTAAGGCATGCATTTTATAGTTCATGATTACTGGATATTTTTGTCTTGTTTCGATCCATACTCAAATTCAAATGGCTCTGAGCACTATGGGACTTAACATCTGAGGTCATCAGTCACCTAACTAACCTAAGCACATCACACACATCCATGCCCGAGGCAGGATTCGAACCTGCGACCGTAGCAGCAGCGCGGTTCCGGACTGAAGCGCCTAGAACCGCTCAACCACAACGGCCGGCCAGCCCGTAATAAAAGGCGATGGACTGTCAACCCTGATAGTGTACTACGTATTACGGTGTTCCACTGTCGCGCCAGAGCCGAGGAGAACTTCGATCTCTGCTTCCAGCAATGCCATTCGGATGAGGTATCGATCATCTGGGATCTGGGGGGGGGGGGGGGTGGCAAGGGTGGTCTGGGTGGTGTGACCTGAGCCATATCGTCGTGTTCTACGGCCTTCCGTGAACCATTCTGCGCACACCCGTTGCACTGCCGAAAAACTTCGTCCACACGAGCGGAAATTTCGCGGATGGATGCTTCACGTCCCCTCATGCCAATAATGTGCCCTCTTTAAAAGCCTCTGAATTTCTCTGTACGGTTTGCGCATATGTCTGCAAGGCATTCTGCACGTCTGCTCAAGTCGCACTGATTCATTACCTTCGGTTTATAGAGGTAACGAGAGCCACAGGCTCATTTTACCGGCAGGTGATTTTGCGCCGCGATATCGATGATGATCCTGAAGCCGCGGGCCAACATGGTTCTGCAGAACATACTAATGTACATGCCCTGTGAATATGAAGGTCCTATCTCTAGTCGTTCAAGGTGTGCTGTCTTTTTCTGAACACGAGTGTATATAAGGAAGAGGGTTGGACCCAATACATTTCCCTGGGGGACGCCGATATCTGGATAAGTGTTTTACTACTAGTCTTTTAGAAATAGATGTGATTTCAACTCTTTGCCGTCGGTTTTCCAAGTACAAGTTATACCATTTCTATGTCATACCCATTATTGCAAATAGTTCTAATTTGTGTAGTAAAATTCTGTGGTCAACTCTGTCGAATGCCTTTGACAAAACCAAAAAAAAAATGGCTGTTGCATTCTCGCCCTTGTCTAGCGCTTCGAGTACGACTTTAGTAAACTGTGCTATAGCTGACTGTGTACGTCTTATGAGCCTGAAACCGAACTTTTCATTGCAGAGAAGGTTGTATTTATTTAAGTACTTCATTAGTCTATTTTTCGTTATGGTTTATATTGTTTTGGAAATGCAAAATAACAACGAAATTGGTCTGTGGTTTTCCACATTTCCTGTAGCACCAGTTTTGCAGTGTTGGTGTTACTTTTGCTTGTTTCAGGTATTCAGGAAAGCACCCAGATCTGAAAGAATCATTAATTATTATTGTTACTGGGGTTTTTATGTTGTTTATACATTTCTTAAGGGCACTGACTGAAATTTCATCTAACCTTGTGGATGTTTTATTGTTCAATTGGTGTATTGCCTCAGCCACCTTTTTGTCATCAACAGTGCCGTATGCTGCCATCCCATGGAACGTGTTGTGCAAGTTTACAAAGGATGCTGGTGCATAGCATGATGATCAGACCTTTTTCGCAATCACCTCGCCACTCCACCTTCTAACATGCAGATAATAGGCGACGAAAATTTCTTCCAGGAGGATTCGAACTAGAAACTGTTGCATTTATCCACGTTCACGAAATGAATCAGTGCATAACACGGTATTTCTTAACAATATGGATGTAAACCGCAACATTATGTTACCATCTTGGATAGCTGTACGAGGACTGAGAAAATTGTAATACAATTACACTTCAGTTGCATCACCGCTAATTATATACCGGGTGATCAAAAAGTCAGTATAAATTTGAAAACTGAATAAATCACGGAATAATGTAGATAGAGAGGTACAAATTGACACATATACTTGGAATGACATGGGGTTTTATTAGAACCAAAAACATACAAAAGTTCAAAAAATGTACGACAAATGGCATTTCATCTGATCAGAATAGCAATAATTAACATAACAAACTAAGACAAAGCAAAATGCTCAATATGTCCACCATCATTCCTCAACAACAGCTGTAGTCGACGAATAATGTTGTGAACAGCACTGTAAAGCATGTCCGGAGTTATGGTGAGGCATTGGCGTCGGATGATGTCTTTCAGCATCCCTAGGGATGTCGGTCGATCACGATACACTTGCGACTTCAGGTAACCCCAAAGCCAATAATCGCACGGTCTAAGGTCTGGGGACCTGGGAGGCCAAGCATGACGAAAGTGGCGGCTGAGCACACAATCATTGTGGTGTCACCGCTAGACACCACACTTGCTAGGTGGTAACTTAAATCGGCCGCGGTCCTTAGTACATGTCGGACCCGCGTGTCGCCACTGTGTAATCGCAAACCTAGCGCCACCACATGGCAGGTCACAAGACACGGACATGACCTCGCCCCAGTTGTACGGACTACATAGCTTGCGACCAGACGTACGAAGCTTTCCTCTCATTTGCCGAGAGACAGATAGAATAGCCTTCAGCTTAGTCCATAGCTACTACCTAGCAAGGCGCCATTTGTATCAGTGCTTATAGCTTACTAATATTCAAGAGAGATGTATTCCAACAAGAGAATAAAGTTAAGTATTATAAAACTACGTACTTTTCTTTAGTGCATTAATAAGTCTCCTGTTCCAGTACTTCAAGCCCGTCTGCGTTAGTTTAGCGTGCACCTAGCTACCTCATTGTGTCTATGCTGTATGAACAAGACACAACATTATTTGGCGACGAGTAAAAGAGTTTGTATTAATTCGTTTGTGTCATGGCTTCGCCACAATCTCCAGATGTACTGTCCGAATTTTTTCGCTTGCAGAATCAGCAGACGCAGGCGTTATTGGAAGCCCTTGGACAGCTCGTCCAGGGTCAACGTGCGCTGCAAAACGATGCGGCAGCCGCCGCTTCTTCGCTACCGCTGCCACAAAACGCTGTTGCACCTCCCTTTCGGCCATACGTGGCGGCCGAAGAGACCTGGCACGAGTGGTCTCGCCAGTTCAACTTTCATCTCGCAGCCTACAGAATTCAAGGTAAAGAGCGGCAGCCGTTTTTGCTTTCTTGTGTCGGTGTGTCTACCTTCCGTGTGATAGTGAAATTGTTTCCCCGACGCGACGTGGCAACTCTGTCCTACGAAGAAATTTTGTCTGCTTTAGATGCCTATTTCAAAGAAACAGTAAATGTAGTTGCAAAAAGGTATACGTTTTTTCGTACAAAACGTACGGCCGGTCAGACTAATAGGGAGTGGGTTGCAACTTTGCAAGGACTTACTAGGGAGTGTGCATTTGAATGTGACTGTGGACTTCCTTATTCAGATACAATGGTGCGTGATGCAATAGCACAGAACGTTTCTGATGTTCGCATAAGGGAACAGATTTTGAAACTAGTTAATCCCTCCCTTCAACAAGTGATAGACATATTGGATAGGCAAGACACACTTGACTTTGCTCAGGCATCTTTTGAAACTTCGCCAGCAGTGTGTCACATTAGCCGGCCCGCCGGGCCCGCTGCACGGGACGCTAAGCGGCCCTCGCGCCCATCGCAGCAGCGGCAGCCTACCTTGCAAACACGTGCGCCGCGTAAGCAAGCAACTGCAGTGAAATCATGCCCGCGGTGTGCAACTAGACATTCGCGTGAAAATTGCCCGTCACGCCAAGCTATTTGCTTTTACTGTCAAAAGAAAGGACATGTTCAAAGTGTTTGCCAGAAAAAGCTTCGATCAGACAATCACACAAATTCCAGGCCTTTTGCTTCGCGCCGGAATCGACCCCAGGACAATCAGGCTCGTGGACCTTCGCCCATGGACATTCATATAGTTCATTCCCACCCGTCCAGTGACACTTTAGCTAACTGTGACTGTGTTCGTCCCACCACAAATGTGCGTCGACGTCGCCGAAACTCACGTAAAGTCGCAGGTGCTTCTGTACCTGTATCAGTTCACATTGCACGTGACAGTCGCTCTTGTCGTCAGCAGGACAATAAACTTTTTGTGGACTTAGACTTTGCAGGCAAAGTGATCCCCTTCCAGCTCGATACCGGAGCTGCGGTTTCATTGCTCAATCACGACACGTACAAACAACTGGGCGCCCCGCCGTTGCGTGCCGCAAATGTTAAGTTAACTAGTTACTCAGGACAACAGATCCCTGTGTTAGGACAGTGCAGCCTTCTTGCCACATACAAGGGACAAACGAAACTTGTGTCATTTTACGTTCTTCGTTCTTCTGGTGCAGTGAACTTGTTTGGTTTAGATTTGTTTCAATTGTTTAATTTGTCTATAGTAAATCAGGTCCTATCAGTGAATCAGACTGTGCCTTCCGCCAGTGTTTCTAGTCTTTGTGAAGAATTTGCAGACGTTTTTGCACCGGGCCTTGGTTGCGCTAAGAACTATGCAGCGCATTTCGAACTGAAAGACAACGCGCAACCGAAATTTTTCAGAGCGCGCAATGTTCCCCACGCATTGCGTGATGAGGTCGCAAGAACATTAGCCGATTTAGAATCTCAAGGTGTCATTGAACGTGTGCAGGCTTCTCTCTGGGCCTCACCCTTAGTAATTTTGCCAAAACCTTCCGGAAAACTGAGACTTTGTGTGGACTTCAAGGCCACTGTGAATCCACAACTTGTGACTGCTACTTTTCCTTTGCCCCGCCCGGAAGATCTTTTTGACAAACTGTGCCCGGGAAAATATTTTTCAAAATTGGACCTCGCAGATGCGTACTTGCAAATACCTGTGGATGAAGAATCCCAGCGCGTCTTGGTGGTAAACACGCATCTTGGCTTGTATCGCTTCAAAAGACTGCCATTCGGGTGTGCATCCGCCCCTGCATTGTTTCAGCAATATTTACAAACTATTTGTGCGTCGGTCCCTACTGCTGCGAACTATCTGGACGATATTGTGATCTCAGGACAGACAGAAGCAGAACATTTGCAAAATCTCCGAACATTATTTCAGGTATTGCGTCAGAATGGTCTTCGCTTGAGGAAGGACAAATGTGTGTTTTTTGCTCGGGACTTACCCTACCTGGGGCATGTCATAAATGCCCAAGGTATACATCCGAGTCCAGAGCACCTCCGTGCCATACAGGACTTACCTGCTCCGCAGAACTTAAAACAGCTACAGAGTGTGCTGGGTAAAATTAATTATTATGCAAAGTTTGTGCGCAATGCTTCTTCCATTTCAGCTCCGCTTCATCGCTTACGCCGTAAAGGTGTTCCGTTCGTCTGGACGACGGAATGCGAACGCGCCTTTCGCCAGTTGAAATCGGCGTTACTTTCAAATACTTGCCTTACGCCATTCGATCCCCAGAAACCCCTTTTGTTGATGGTAGATGCATCGGATTTCGGGATCGGTGCTGTGCTTGCGCACAAGGATGGCTCGCATGATCGCCCTATTGCCTTTGCGTCCAAATTGCTCTCATCTGCGCAAAGAAATTATTCACAGATCGAGAAAGAAGCTTTAGCTCTCGTGTTTGGTGTTACCAAGTTCCATGACTTCTTGTATGGTCGTCACTTTACCATCATCACCGACCACACACCTTTGACATCGCTTTTTCATCCGAACAAGCCTGTACCTCCGCGTACAGCGCAGAAATTCATTCGCTGGTCACTTTTTCTCTCGCAGTACCGCTACGATATCTTGTATCGGTCCACTGCTAAGCACGGAAACGCTGATGCGTTGTCCCGTTTGCCTGTTGCTGAGGATAAAGCATTCGATTCTTCCGAACTTGCTTGCATGTTCATTGATTCGGAAACCGATGACGTGGTCGAATCGTTTCCGATTGATTTTCGTCGTGTAGCTACAGCCACAGCTGCTGACCCTGTCCTTGCAACTGTTTTGCGTTTTGTTGCTACGCAATGGCCCTTGTCAAAGTCACGGATCGCAGATCCTTTGGTTCGCCGTTTTTTTGCTCACAAGGAGAGACTTTTTGTACGACGTGGTGTTTTGTTGTTGCGTTCTGATAATGATCAGTCCAGAGTCGTGGTCCCACGTTCGTTACAGTCCTCTGTCTAACAGCTTCTTCACAAAGGACATTGGGGTATAGTGCGTACGAAACAACTTGCTCGTCAGCACTGTACTTGGTTCGGAATCGATGCTGCGATTACGAATATGTGCTCCTCTTGCGTGGCGTGTGCCGAACAACAATCCGCACCGCCGCGGAAATTCTTTGCATGGCCGAAAGCCACTTCCCCTTGGCAATGCTTGCACATCGATTTTGCTGGTCCATTCTGGAATGCTCGATGGTTGGTTGTGGTCGATGCTTTCAGTAATTTTCCTTTTGTTGTCCGGATGTCTTCCACGACGTCTTCTGCCACAATCCAAGCCTTGTCTGCTATCTTTTGCATTGAGGGTCTTCCGCAGACTATTGTTTCCGACAATGGCCCACAATTCATGTCCGCAGAATTTCAGTCATTCTGCAAGGCCAATGGTATTCACCATCTGACATCCGCGCCGTTTTCGCCTCAGTCAAACGGTGCCGCTGAACGGTTGGTCCGGACTTTCAAGTCCCAGATGTTGAAATTGAAAGAGTCGCATTCTCGGGAGGACGCATTATTGCTCTTTTTGTCTTCGTATCGCTCTCAGCCCCGCGATGGTCGCTCGCCGGCTGAGTTGCTCCATGGTCGTTCTCATCGCACCTTGATGTCTTTGCTGCATCCGCCACATCAGGTTCCTGTGCAGCGGCAGACTCCTGTTTTTGCTCCTGGCGACGTTGTCTATTATCGCACCTATCGCCGTTCACAGCGTTGGTTCGCAGGGCGCATTCTTCGCTGCCTCGGCCGCGCGATGTATTTGGTTTTGGGGGTCTCTGGTGAGGTGCGTCGGCATCTCAATCAGCTGCGCCTCTGTCGTCGCCTGGGTTCTGCTGCTCCCCGTCTGCTTTCAGCGACGGTGCCGTCAGGTCGGCGCCCTGGGGACCCATCTACTGGCTCGCCTCATCCCCAGGTGTTACCGACGCTGCCTTCCATTTTGCCTCATGGCGTCGCGCCGCCGCCGCCGCAGCCGCCTCCGGCGCCGCCCGCAGTGGACGCGTCGCTGCAACCGCCCGGCGCCTCCCTGGGTCACGCGCCGCCGCTCGCTTCCCGTGACCAGCCGTCCTCCGCCATGGACCTCTTGCCCGCTCCGGACCAGATGTCGTCTTCGCCCGTCGGGTGCTCCGACCACATGGAGGTCGACCCTTCGGCCCCTCTTGTCTCATTACGTGCGCATACACCTCATGTTGACGTGCACCCTGGACTAGGTTTGCAGGCGTTTCCTAGCTCCCCTCGGACCGAATGGCCGGGTGCGGGTGGCACAGCCTCGCCTGTTGTTAGGCTCCCCACCTCATCGCCTACGTCAACATGGGGTCCTCCCCACGGCGGGCGGAAGCCTTATCTCACGACCGTTCGCCGATTTGCGGGGGAGGAATGTGGTGTCACCGCTAGGCACCACACTTGCTAGGTGGTAACTTAAATCGGCCGCGGTCCTTAGTACATGTCGGACCCGCGTGTCGCCACTGTGTAATCGCAAACCTAGCGCCACCACATGGCAGGTCACAAGACACGGACATGACCTCGCCCCAGTTGTACGGACTACATAGCTTGCGACCAGACGTACGAAGCTTTCCTCTCATTTGCCGAGAGACAGAATAGCCTTCAGCTTAGTCCATAGCTACTACCTAGCAAGGCGCCATTTGTATCAGTGCTTATAGCTTACTAATATTCAAGAGAGATGTATTCCAACAAGAGAATAAAGTTAAGTATTATAAAACTACGTACTTTTCTTTAGTGCATTAATAAGTCTCCTGTTCCAGTACTTCAAGCCCGTATGCGTTAGTTTAGCGTGCACCTAGCTACCTCATTGTGTCTATGCTGTATGAACAAGACACAACAATCATCACCAAACGACGCGCGCAAGAGATCTTTCACGTGTCTAGCAATATGGGGTGGTTCTAATAAAACCTCATGTCATTCCAAGCATGTGTGTCAATTTTTACCTCTCTATCTACATTATTCCGTGGTTTATTAAGTTTTCAAATTTATACTGACTTTTTGATCACCCGGTACATTCTTGTGTAAAACTTAAGGAGGACATTAGGTTCCGCAAGATGTGTCACTGCCAAGTAACATAGCTCGACGAAACCTGGGCCAGCATAGTACTGACGGTAACTGAAAAATATGCGCAATGAGACGAACAGAAATGTCACGTTTACTCAAATTCAATAACTTCACTGACGTCACCGCGGTTCATGATGGTCCTCTGGACGCTACTTAAGTCGGAGCACCGTTCTTAATAGAGCGTGTGATTACCACGGACAGCATTGCATGCTATGTAACGGGCTCCCAGGTTCGCAACAAGGTTGATAAGGAATTCTTGCGGCAGGGGGTTCCATCCCTCCACCACGGCGGTTGACAATAGCTGGATGGTCGTTGGTGCATCTGGACGTTCTGCCCCACTACATCCCAAATGTGCTCTATGAGATTTAAGTCCGGGGAATGGGCGGACCAGTCCGTTCGCCGAATATTCTCTCGATCCGAGGGCAACACCATTTGCGCTTTTCGATGCGTTCGCGTATAATCCATAAAAATGAAGTCAAAACCGACTGAACCCCTGAAAAAACATACGTGGGAAAAGAGAACCGTGTTACAATAACGCTGGCACATGGTGAAGGTTTGGAGGTCAGTAAACCCATGCATCATTATGCTTCCCTACTCCACAACACCTGGACCACCGAAACAATTATGTTCGACAGAGAATCTGTGTGCATTGCGTGTTTTCATCTCTCGCACCAATGACAGTTAATTGTAGCCCTCGCACCCTCGTAATGTCGATGGAACACCCAAACTGCATCGTTATTCAATACATCAGTCTCCAGCCGACTTCTCTCCAAGGGTCTAACGCAGCTGCGGTCACCAATGGACGTTCTCCTGGGAGTCAAGTCACTTGTTTCCGACGCACCAATGACAGTTAACTGTAGCCCTCTCACCCTCGTAATGACGATGGAACACACAAACTGTGTTGCGATTCAATACATCAGTCTCTAGCTGACTTCTGTCCAAGAGACTAATGCACCCACGGTCACCGGATGGACGTTCTCCTAGGAGTCAAGTTTCTTGTTTCCCACGAAAAAATGACTGTTAATTTTAGCCCCTCGCACCCTCATAATGACGATGGAACACACAAACTGCATCGCGATTCAATAATCAGACTCCAGCCGACTTCTCCATAAGCGACTAAAGCAGCCACGGTCACCGGACGGTCGTTCTCCTGGGAGTCAAGTTTCTTGTTTCCGACGCATCAATGACAGTTAATTGTAGCCCTCGCACCCTCGTAATGACGATGGAACACACAAACTGCGTCGCGATTCAATACATCAGTCTCCAGCCGACTTCTCTCCAAGGATCTAACGCAGCCACCGTCACCGGATGGACGTTCTCCTGGGAGTCAAGTCACTTGTTTCCGACGCACCAATGACAGTTAATTGTAGCCCTCACACCCTCGTAATGACGATGGAATTACAACCCATACTGAATCTGATCTCATTCGAAAAGAGCACACGAACCAATCGTCGTTAGTCCAGTCGCTATGCTCTTGGTACCATCAGAAAATGTGCAGGTAATGTGCGGGTATCAACGGAACACACAAATTAGCAGGGAGACCACTCGCGCCACTGTGGGACGTGAGATAGCAGTCGTATTAAATATGATTGCAATTTCACAAGCTGTTTGACGGAGGTCCCTTTTTGGCTGTTGCACAATCTAGCGGTCATCTGCTGCTGTAGTTGGCCGTGGTCGACCACTTCCTCTCCTTCAGTTCGGAACGCTCCCCATGCACGTGAAACAGTGCTCTGAGCAGTACCAAACATCCGGGCTACACACGTCACTTTTAGACCATCTTCCATTTTCACGGTGAACTCATCCATCTCGTCTCCGCGCCATTTGGTAGTGAAGAACACCACAACAGTCAACCGTACAAGCTCTTCGTTTGACACACACTGCCCTTTCCCGTTCCTTCAGCAACGTCGTGTTGCGGGGCCAGTCCTATTTGGCACTACAGTCACGGTGACCTTACGTCGTGTGACCTACATCTTTCTGTGCATGACTAGCAGACCTCTGGCAACATGCTCCCGCACTTTCATTCATTTCCACGGAGTTCTCAATATTTATGTAACTTTATCTATCACTTTGTCTGTCTCACCCTTAAGTTTCTCAGAGCAGTGTACATTTTTATGCAAAATTACATACACAACTGGCCAATAAAATTGCTACACCACGAAGGTGACGTGCTACAGACGCGAAATTTAACCGACAGGAAGAAGACGCTGTGATAAGCAAATGATTAGCTCTTCATAGCATTCACACAAGGTTGGCGCCGGTGGCGACACCTACAACGTGCTGACATGAGGAAAGTTTCCAACCGATTTCCCATAGCCAAACAGCAGTTGGCCGGCGTTGCCTGGTGAAACGTTGTTGTGATGCCTCGTGTAATTTCCGACTTTGATAAAGGTCGGATTGTAGTCTATGGCGATTGCGGTTTATCGTATCGCGACATTGCTGCTAGCGTTGGTCGAGATCCAATCACTGTTAGCAGAATATGGAATCGGTGGGTTCAGGAGGGTAATACGGAACGCCGCGCTTTATCCCAACAGCCTCGTATCACTAGCAGTCGATATGACAGGCATCTTATCCGCACGGCTGTAACGGATCGTGCAGCCACGTTTAGATCCCTGAGTCAACAGATGGGGACGTTTGCAAGACAACAACCATCTGCACGAACAGTTCGGCGACGTTTGCAGCAGCATGGACTATCAGCTCGGAGACCATGGTTGCGGTTACCCTTGACGCTACATCACAGACAGGAACGCCTGCGATGGTGTACTCAACGACGAACCTGGGTGCACGAATGGCAAAACGTCATTTTTTCGGATGAATCCAGGTTCTGTTTACAGCATCATGATGGTCGCATCCGTGTTTGGCGACATCGCGGTGAACGCAAACTGGAAGCGTGATGGTATGGTGTGCCATTGGTTACACGTCTCGGTCACCCCTTCTTCGCATTGACGGCACTGTGAACAGTGGACGTTACATTTCAGATGTGTTACGACCCGAGGCTCCACCCTTCATTCTATCCCTGCAAAACCGTACATTTCAGCAGGATAATGCACGACCGCATGTTGCAGGTCCTGTACGGGCCTTCAGGATACAGAAAATGTTCGACTGTTGCTCTGACCGGCACATTCTCCAGATCTCTCACCAATTGAAAACGTCTGGTCAGTGGTGGCCGAGCAACTGGCTCGTCACGATACGCCAGTCACTACTCTTGATGAGCTGTGGTATCGTGTTGAAGCTGCATGGGCAGCTATACCTGTACACGCCATTCAAGTTCTGTTTGACTCAATGCCCAGGCGTATCAAGGCTGTTATTACGGCCAGAGGTGGTTGTTCTGGGTACTGATTTCTCAGGATCTATGCATCCAAATTGCGTGAAAATGTAATCAGATGTCAGTTCTAGTATAATGTATTTGTCCAAAGAATTCCCGTTAATCATCTTCATTTCTTCTTGGTGTAGCAATTTTAATGGCCAGTAGTTTACATGCAAAACTAATTGCATGGAGTTTTTCTGTGATTCCAAGGAAAGTTATCGATATTCGAAATTCTGAAATGTATCTCCTGGTGTTCATTTTTCCCGTCCGAAGCATATTTTTTATGGATCCTGGACAACAGTAGACACCATTTCTGAACAGTTTTTGTAACTTGTTTATGAGGCACGTGTCTGTACTTTCGTTGATTTAATTTATCACTTCCTTCAGAATGAACTGATATTCTCATCTGCAAAATGTCAATAGAAAGCATACCACTCTGGAGCTGGTGTTAGAATTTTTTATTTCCTGAATAACAATTGCGTACTGTTCACCAGCTGGTAGGATACGTTGGTGTAATAAGAAGTTTATATGCTAACAGTGTGATAGATCAAGGGGTAGTAATGCCAGAGAGTTGGGGCAAGCATAATAACAAAGCATGTGAGCATCATCGTTAGTAGCAGCAAGCACCATTTTAATGGTTAAGGCAGTAATATAAAGCTTATGCTCCTGACATACAGTGTAACCACACATAATAATGAAAGAAGGTCTAAGGAAATTCTTTGCTGAAAATCCTCGTTACATGCATCTTCTTAGAGGATGGCATTAGAAAATAGATAGACAACACTAGGAAATAGTCAAGATGCAAAACTGAAAACAGGACTACTTCTATGTAGGCGTCTCGAAGCGTTATTTATCGAGCAGTGGATGAGAAAATGCTGCTACTGATTACGATTTCTTTATTTTTTTGTTTTCAGCTTTGGGCAGCAAAGATCGTTCAGCCGTTACAAAAGTGCCATATTAACATAACTGCAATTCACACAGCAGAACAATAAAAAGAGTTCGATGCAGCCGGCCGAAGTGGCCGTGCGGTTAAAGGCGCTGCAGTCTGGAGCCGCAAGACCGCTACGGTCGCAGGTTCGAATCCTGCCTCGGGCATGGATGTTTGTGATGTCCTTAGGTTAGTTAGGTTTAACTAGTTCTAAGTTCTAGGGGACTAATGACCTCAGCAGTTGAGTCCCATAGTGCTCAGAACCATTTGAACCATTTTAGTTCGATGCACAAACATAAATTGTTCAACTAAAATAAAAACACTAAAATACGAACAACAGACAGCCAGCTGTAGTTACAACAGTGCAATATTACATGAGTGCAAGTTTCACAATAGAACAGTTATAAGAGTGGTAAGAACAAAGAGAAGTTCGTCACATAAATAAACAAAAATGAACCACACACACAAATTACGACTCAGGGATCGAACCGGGCCGGTTCCAGGGAAGAATGACGTTCATGGTAACTTATAATTGAAAGCTGGACAATGGCGTCCTATACGTAGTTCGAAGGCAAATAATATATATCGAACTGGGGAAGTAAAGCAGTTACACTTGTGGGAGATGGTGGCCTCTCGCAACCAATTTTTTCTACAAGACCGCCTGTGTGTCCGAGTACTCGTACGCGCCAGTATGACGTAATTCAGATCCACCACCGCCATTGTGTCCTGATCACAGTGTCCAGAAACGATGATTTTCAACCTCTATAGATGGACGGAGTAACATCCGTGTCCCGTCCACATGCGGATGAGAGAAGTCAAATGATGTCTACCGATGTGAACCGTGGCCGAAAAGAGACGTTCGGTTGTACGACCGCCCTTTTAGTGCTGAGATGCGTGACATTCACAGTTCCAGTCGTGATAAGCAGCTTTTTGGCTGTCAACTTGAAATCAGTACAAGGGATTGGTGTTAGGTGGAACTGTCCTTCCATAAGGCTCCTCATAGCGAGGAGGTCAACAGTTTCATTATAGAGAATGTCCTTTAGCTAAAACAACATGACGTCAGTGCCCAATGTCCGCGAGTCTGTTATGACTTCCAAGACATATCTGTTTGTTTGTTTATCAACGGCTGGATGTGTTAGTTTCTGCAACACATTTTGGGTGTTCGTGAGGATCAATACGAGCCGTAAAGTCTGCGTACCATAATAAATAGCCTCCCTGATGGCCAGTCACCCAGCCGTGTAAATAGACGATTCAGGCGGCAGTGTAAACATTTAGTATGAGTTGCTAGAGTGGCTGAAGAAAGTGTATCCCACACCCTCCTCACTTTTACAGCCATCCGAAGTATAGATGTAAGCTTACTGTGGCCAGTATTGAGTAAGGAAATGTTCCAGGCCGTGATTAAAGTTCGTCCCTGACCTGAAATAGGATGACAAATACAGCACCTGGGCTGGAGTGAAGATGTACCAAACGGAGAGCGAAAGGAAGGGAGTTTCGAGTCTTGCTGGACTGCCAGTAAAAGATGTCGCCATTTCTCATTGCTGCGAATTAGTAACGGAGTTCGGTTCGCCCTTCGTCTGTGAGTTGCCTGCGTCAGCTTCCAGAACTGAACCACCACCTAGAGTGAGGCAGAATCAAATGTGGAAGACCGACTAAAGTGAAAATTATTGTATAACATCCACTAACAGTGCGTTGCTGGGCTTTGATATCATGGTTCCGACAGCAAAATGAAGCATCATATAATGGAGGACATCGAGTGTATGCAAAGTCGATTTCGTCGTGTTGCTACATACGATGCTGCCGTAATCTAAGACAGAGCGGATCAAGACCTTATATAGAGTTAAGACGACTGTCGGTTCCACTCCCCACCAAACTCTAGCAAGCATCCGCAATATATTCACAATGTGGTCCAACTTGTCTGTAAGATACGCAACATGGCGTGTCCACGTTAGTTTCCAGTCAAAGTCGACGCCAAGTAGCTTAGCATATGACCGAGCAGGAAGTTTGTACGGACCAAGCTGAAGTTCAGATGAGAGGTAATTGCGTGTTTTTCTCGTTAATATCACCACTGTACATTTTTCTGGCAACAAGGCGGCTGATTAAGATCATCTGTGTTATTTACATTACGTTTATGTAATGTATAATTACACTTGTGTCATTAGTTGTTTTAAATTATTTATTTGCATTTTCCTCAGATTGTCTTTGTGACATGGAGTTTTCGGTAGGGTAACAAGTATTTCCTTAGTGAAAAGACGGCTTATTGCTAAGGATTTACAGAACTGAATTTTTACTTTAGTTTTAATCTACAATAAAACCTAAGAAATGCAACATAATCACATACAAATAGTTTCGGAAATTCTATGTGGCAGAAAAGTTTTCAAGCAGAGATGATATCAATTACTTTTTTTAAACTTTCATTATATGTCAGCACCTTTATTTTACAAGTTAAGTGGTTCAAATTTTTCTGTGGATGCATAATTTGATCCTTTCTGCGCGAGAGTAATGTTAAGTTGCGGATAGTGAAGCGCAGTTTTATAAATAGTGTTACATTTACTAATTTTCAAAGTTTAGCTGGTTCTTCACAACAAACGTCATAAGAGATAAATTTATTGTAAGGTTTTTGTTAGAATACCTAGTGGTTTTAAACCATATGGCTTTTTAGGATGGACACCAGATAGTAATAACCTTACAGCGTGTTACTTTTTTAAGTATGGAATTGTCTCAGAAAATTATCCCTCATTCCATCAATGAACGGAAGTGTGCAAAGAAAGCTGATTTTCTCATACTTTTATCACCAAAAGAGGCTCACACATCAATAGCAGAAATTTTGAATGTAAGCGCTGGAGAGAAGGTTTACACCATTATCAAACAGTATTTTCGAATCATTTTTAGTGATCAGTCATCGGCCACTTATGCGTTAGCAGAAGAAGCGAGCCATGGATAGACCCTTAAGTCTGTCCACAGTTTACATTGTCCCACGCAGGGGCTGCAGTCTTATTGACTGTTTTGTGGCAGAGGCAACTAATGACCCTACATAAATGCCGACATGGAAGGGGAGTAACGGCTCGGACAAGATCTGGGAACTTGTTGAACTGGAGCGCTGGAGAACATTTACAGTTTGCACTATAAATATATTTGACTCGATCACAGTATAAAGAAGCAAGTGGACAACCTGTTTCAGTTATTGAACAACCATCTTCAGATCTGCAAAAAGTAACGAGAAATGGTTATCAATAAGGGAAATCACATTAGTGAAAGTTCGATGTATAAAAATTAATATTTTTAAAACCTCTTGAAAATTACACTGGATAACGTACTACAGCCCACAATGAGCGTTCGGTCTTATGGCGCCCGCTGGTAGGGACTGGGCCCATTTTGAGCGGCATGAAAATTTTTGGTGTGTAATGCAGGCTCATTGGTTACGCATCACAATGTGCATTGCGACACCAGTTGTATTAAAAGGTATGGTACGTTATCCTGTCGTGCTTATTAAATGTCTTTAAAAATTTTAATTTTTTGTATATTGAACTTTCAACAATGTACCTCCTTGCTAGCCGGCCGGGGTGGCCGAGCGGTTCTAGGCGCTACAGTCTGGAACCGCACGACCGCTACGGTCGCAGGTTCGAATCCTGCCTCGGGCATGGGTGTGTGTGATGTCCTTAGGTTAGTTAGGTTTAAGTAGTTCTAAGTTCTAGGGGACTGATGACCTCAGCAGTTAAGTCCCATAGTGCTCAGAGCCATTTGAACCATTTTGAACCTCCTTGCTGATAACTGTTTCCTTTTACTTTTTGTACATTTCGAGATGGTTACTCCATACAGATCTTGTGGAATGACCACAACGATCAAATCAGCGATATTAGAGCGAATAACTGGAGATCGCATGTCGCCTTAACTATGGGAGACCTAAGAAATTTACAATATAATCTAAAAGAACATTTTTAATCGTTTTTGTCTGTCAGTCTCAGGCCATTTAAGCATTAGAAAATGGAGCGGATCATTCACAGAGCCTCGAGGCAGACCACAGCTTGGAGCGGAGTTTTATTGGTTATTTTCTGGCAGCGGAGAGTAATGACCCCGTTTAAATGCCGCCGTGGAAGTGAAGTAGCGGCTCAGCTCGGACGGGATTCCGGAAGAGGGGGCTCTGCCGAAGTGGCGGTGGTGGTGGTCGATGCGAGGCGGTTGTGTGAGCTGTGCGCCGACACACACTAGCTTCAATCTTGGCCGGACCGGGTCATTCCAGCACCCACCGGCTACAACTGCCCAGCACCCGCCGGTCTCATCTCACAACCATGACCTCCGCACTCTACACTCATATTACACCACCAACAATGGACCGAGGGAGGTGGCGCAGCAGTTAGCACAATGGGCTCGCATTTGAGAGGGCGACGGTTCAAATCCCCGTTAAGCCATTCAGACTTAGGATGTCGGTGATTTCCTTAGATCGCTTCTGGAAAATACTGATATGACTCCTCTGAAACGGTGCGGCCGTAATTAGCGCTTGTTTTTTGCGTCTAATGACCATGCTGTCGACCGGACATTAAACTCCGACCTTTCTTCTTCCCGGCCACATAGAAAAGATATTTCAGATATTCTCTACAGTCCTTCATTATCACTTACTGAGCAAAATGCAAGCTTATCGATAATCGGACCCGATGTGTGGCTGGATTCAGGACTTCCTTGCAATTAGACCTCCATAGGTTTTTCTTAACGGGCCAGAATTGGCAAATGAAAATGTAATTTCAGGAGCATGCCAAGCCAATTTTACAAAGTCGTTATTGTTTACAGTTTATATTAATGATCTACTGCATAACACTGGAAGTTGCGTGAAACTATTAGCGGGTAACACTGATGTCTGTAGGAAAGTAACAACGCCACAAGACTGTAGCGAATTGTAGGAAGACCTGCTGAGGATCTATGATTGTTGTAGGGACTGGCAGTTGACTCTGAATGGAAATAAATGTGACGTATTGCGCGCAAGTAGGCGAAGAAATACACTGCTGTTCTATTACACTATTGGCGACAAATCAATGAAAACAATAACTATTGTAAAATACCTAGAATTACTACCATCCAGAGCGACCTAAGTTGTAACAACCACATAAAACAATGTGGAAGAAAAGGAGACGGAAGGATGAGATTCTGTGGGAGAATTACTGGGAAATGTATTCATTCACGAGAGAAGTGGATTGCATAACATTCATTGGACCGATTCTTGAGTGTTGCTCATCAGTCTGGGATTCTTAGGGCCTACCGGTTTGGATGAGAAAAGAGATGGACAAGATCCAATGAAGAGCGGCACATTTCCTTTCGGGATCGTTTAGTCAGTGCGACAGCTTGAAGGAGATGCTTAATAGACACCCATGGCAGACGCTACATATGCGTCACAAATGGGTTTACTGACGATATTTAGGAACCGTACGTTCCAAGGAGTTTTCGGGTAAGATATTAGTTCATCCCACGTACACAACACATTTCTATGCCTAATATAGTATAGGAAAACTGTTGGCATTCAAAACAGCTCTCAGCAGCGTCGAAATGGATATATACATCTATGGTTTTCAATAGAATATTGTACACTACTGGCCATTAAAATTACTACACCAAGAAGAAATGCAGATGATAAATTGGTATTCATTGGACAAATATATTATACTAGAACTGACTTGTGATTACATTTTCACGCAATTTGGGTGCATAGATCCTGAGAAATCAGTACCCAGAACAACAACCACCTCTGGCCGTTATTACGCTTGGGCATTGAGTCAAACAGAGCTTGGATGGCGTGTACAGGTACAGCTGCCCATGCAGATTCAACACGATAACACGATACCACAGTTTATCAAGAGTAGTGACTGACGTATTGTGACGAGCCGGTTGCTCGGCCACCATTGAGCAGACGTTTTCAGTTGGTGAGAGATCTGGAGAATGTGCTGGCCAGGGCAACAGTTGAACATTTTCTGTATCCAGAAAGGCCCGTACAGGACCTGCAACACGCGGTCGTGCATTATCCTACTGAAATGTAGAGTTTTGCAGGGATCGAATGAAGGGTAGAGCCACGGGTCGTAACACATCTGAAATGTAACGTCCACTGCTCAAAGTGCCGTCAATGCGAACAAGAGGTGACCGAGACGTGTAACCAATGGCACCCCATACCATCACGCCGGGTGATACGCCAGTATGGCGATGACGAATACACGCTTCCAATATACGTTACCGCGATGTCGCCAAACACGGATGCGACCATCATGATGCTGTAAACAGAACCCGGATTCATCTGAAAAAATGACGTTTTGCCATTCGTCCAACTAGGTTCGTCGTTGAGTACACCATCGCAGGCGCTCCTGTCTGTGATGCAGTGTCAATGGTAACCGCAGCCATGTTCTCCGAGCTGATAGTCCAAGCTGCTGCAAACGTCGTCGAACTGTTCGTGTAGATGGTTGTTGTCTTGTAAACGTCCACATCTGTTGATTCAGGGATCGAGACGTGGCTGCACGATCCGTTACAGCCATGCGGATAAGATGCCTGTCATCCCGACTGCTAGCGATAAGAGGCCTTTGGGATCCAACACGGCGTTCCGTATTACCCTCCTGAACCCACCGATTCCATATTCTGCTAACAGTCATTGCATCTCGACCAACGCCAGTAGCAATGTCGCGATACGATAAACCGCAATCGCGATAGGCTACAATCCGACCTTTATCAAAATCGGAAACGTGATGGTACGCATTTCTCCTCCTTGCACGAGGCATCACAACAACATTTCACCAGGGAACGCCGGTCAACTGCTGTTTGTGTATAAGAAATCGGTTGGAAACTTTCCTCATGTCAGCACGTTGTAGCTAGTCATTTGTATATCACAGCATCTTGTCGGTTAAATTTCACGTCTGTAGCACGTCATCTTCGTGGTGTAGCAATTTTAGTGGCCAGTAGTGTAATTGGTCAAACGAAGGTATTTCTCTGACACTCTCACGTCGAGTCAAGAAACCCGCAAATTTCACTAGGTCTTCAGCGTCAAGCCAGTGACTGTTCTATTTCAATGCTTCTCGGCTGCGGTGCACTATATCATCAAGACCATAGTTACTACGTAGGTATCAGCAACTTCTACCAGCAGCTCGTACACCTGTACACGCCATCCAAGCTCTGTTTGACTCAATGCCCAGGCGTATCAAGGCCGTTATTACGGCCAGAGATGGTTGTTCTGGGTACTGATTTCTCAGGATCTATGCACCCAAATTGCGTGAAAATGTAATCACATATCAGTTCTAGTATAATATATTTGTCCAATGAATACCCGTTTATTATCTGCATTTCTTCTTGGTGTAGCAATTTTAATGGCCAGTAGTGTATTAAATGCTGTTTGGTGATGTGGGATCCCTAACAACTTGGACTAACGGAAGTGGTAGAGAGCATCACAGAATTACTCAACGCCAATAGCAGACATTATATAAAAGCTCTGTGCAACGCGGCAAGCCTTACAACTCTAAATTTTGAGTGGCCAAGTGGAAATTTGACGTCTTCAACGACAAACCTGTGACTATTCTTTGTCAGTGCTTCTCGGCTGCTGTGCACTATATCGCAGGTATCAGCAAAGGCTACCCGCGGCTCGTTTTAAAACTATGACATCATGGAAAGCTGCGACCTATAAAGCTCACACACACATGCATCTATTTTCAGCGGCTGTACAGATGCGACAATTGCTTGAATCAGTAAACAAGTATCATGTGCGTTGTTTTAAATAATTGTACTGGCACAGTCAATCAACTTGAAGCTACAGCCAAATGTGATTGGACATCAGAGTATGAGTTCGAGTCATTTGTTTCAGACTAATGCGCGTTCGGAAATGCACGCATGAACCTCAAACATCTGTTTTCTCTATATCCACTGAAAACTGAACTCCTGTTCAAGTGAACTTATTAAAGCAACATTGTCTATTTCTCCGCCACCTCAAATATTGACCATTTAACTGAATCGAATGTGAAACAGCCTTCACCGTTCTCACTTACTACAATCGGATGGCATGTAGATACGTGCTACTGGGGTCTTGGCGAGATGGTAAAAGAATTTGTCATCATTTAATAAATTTACCATTTATCATCCGGATTTTGTGATCAATTATGATATAGAGATGACTGTGATGAATAAATGTTAGCCGGCCGAAGTGGCCGTGCAGTTCTAGGCGCTGCAGTCTGGAACCGCGAGACCGCTACGGTCGCAGGTTCGAATTCTGCCTCGGGCATGGATGTGTGTGATGTCCTTAGGTTAGTTAGGATTAACTAGTTCTAGGGGACTAATGTTCGAACCTACGACCGTAGCAGAAGCGCGGTTCCAAACTGAAGCGCCTAGAACCGCTCGGCCACAGCGGCCGGCGTTAGAGTAGGGAGAGAAACTAAAAGAAGAGAATAAAACTGAATTTGTGCGCCGACATAGTACTACGGTTGAGATGCCTGTCCAGCAAGTAATTACAGAAAAGTAACAGAAACCCGTGCGGTTCTAGGCGCTACACTCTGGAACCGAGCGACCGCTATGGTCGCAGGTTCGAATCCTGCCTCGGGCATGGATGTGTGTGATGCCCTTAGGTTGGTTAGGTTTAATTAGTTCTAAATTTTAGGCGACTGATGACCTGAGAAGTTAAGTCGCATAGTGCTCAGAGCCATTTTAACAGAAACCAGTGAGGCAGAACCGAGTTCCTGCCCCAAAAATGGCGGAGTCGACATTACCTGCCGGGTGGAAAAAATATGTGAAAAGAGGCCCGATTTGCTCAATAAAGAAATAATCATCATTTATGAGAATAATAAAACTGTGCAAAAAAAAGTACTTTCCGAAGGCAAAAAGTACGAATTTTTGGAGCACCCACCTTGGGATTTGGATGTCTCGAACTACCATTTATTCCACGTGTAAAGAAAAATAAAGCCGTAAGATGTTTTAAGTACGATGGAGAGTTTATGACAACAGTGAATGGAACTAAACAATAAAATTAATTGTAGAAATTAGCGTTTATTGAAAGTTAGAATCACTAGTTTACGTGATTCAGTTAACAGTAAACGCACATTTATACACACACTCGTCCCTGAAACGGAAGTAGGAGCCGCAGTCTGCGCTTTAGTAGATAACAACACTAGAGCGAGAACACAGAGTGTCAGGATTCGTGGTTTCAGTGGTGCGAGTTGGTAACCAACAGGCGCTGCGCATCATAAACAGGCATAACGCACCGGGGCACAGACAGTGCGGTGCCGTGCCGTCATGTCCTTGACACAGATGATGCTGCAAACGATAGCGCCTTCACATACAGGAAACAGCCAGCCACCTCTAGCTGAACAAGTACAAACCACTTCAGTGATAAAATGTTCCGTACGAGAACACACCGCAAGCTATATTCATTTTTATCAAGCTACAGCCCCTTCTACTTCGAATCGAAAATACTGGCAGAGGAAAGTGCCTAGGTATCCTAGTACATGTACTTCTCTGTTGCCCCCATGAACCTTACGAAAATCTGGGATGGACGCAGTAGAACTGCGGTAGCTTATGTCTCAACCACTGATCTTCACATCTTCGTCAGAAGCTTGGCTTAAGAGACATACCTCTGGATGCCGATCAGTAGGAAGAACAAACCTGTAATTTTCGATTACACTATTACTAGTGTCAAGTAGTTTAAATACCTGGGCGTAACGTTGCAAAGCGATATGAAATGGAACGAGCATGTGTGAACTGTGGTAGGGAAGGCGATTGGTCGACTTTGGTTTATTGGGAGAATTTTAGGAAAGAGTGGTTCACGTGTAAAGCAGACCGCGTATAGGACGTTGGTGCGACCTGTTCTTGAATGCTGCTCGAGTGTTTCGGATCCGTAGCAGGTGGGACTGAAGGAAGACATCGAAGCAACTAAGTGGCGGGCTACTAGATTTGTTACCAGTAGTTTCGAACAATACGTAAGTGTTCGGAGATGCTTCGGGAACTCTAATGGGAATCCCCGGAGGGAAGGTGACGTTCTTTTCGATTAACGCTATTGAGAAAATTTAGAGAACCGCCAACACGCATTACGCGTAAGGACCACGATTCTAGTAATTAGAACCCGTACGGATGCATATAGACAGTCGTTCTTCCCTCGGCCTATTTACGAGTGGAACAGGAGGGGAAATGAGTAGTAGTGGTAGAGGATATCCTCCGTCACGCACTGTACGGTGGCTTACGTAGTACCTATGTAGATGTAGATAATTCTGCAGGTATACTTTACTCGTAAGATCGCTGAGCAATTTTATGATGTCCTCTTATCGACTAAAACGGTCTGTCAAAAATGTAGCACAGCTCTTAGAAAGGTTTCGGTGCCATCTTTCAGCTCGTATCCGCAGATATTTACAACACTTGAAGCTTTTTCATGAATGCTTCGAACGACAGGTATGTTTCCATAATGTTTTTCAGATAAAGATGTCTACCTTCAGATTTCGACGCAGTTCATTTTGTGTGTTTATTTCATTTCGTACAGCTGTGGACCGTCATCCCCATACATTAGTCATATATGAATACTCTCGAGTCCTACTAACTAATGCTTCAGAAGTAAACTAATTGATTAACTTCGAGTACTGAAATTATTTCCTCATAATGTGTTGCATCCAGTCTGATTATTCTTCATAGTTCTGACACTTTACTGCATTTCATATTATAGTCGAAGATAGACTCATATAACAGCTCCAATAGTGATAGTTTCGAACACGTATTACATTATTACGAGAAGAGAGTATGTGGGAAGGAATTTGTTAAACATCATTATCAAATGAACATTTGTAAACTGTTTCATTTAGCTACGATTATTTAATAATTTAAACGATAAATTCTCTTCTTCAAAAGTTTTACCTGTCTTTGATAACGTACAGAATTGTCTGTAAGTAGCTCACGCATTGTCAGCACATGCTGAAGCATCCACCCTGCTGGTCTATGATTTCCCTGCCTTTCTACACTAGGACTCCGTGTAGAAATAACCAATGTTATTCAGCTTTCAGATTTGCCTCGAAAACTGAGAGCAGTTACACAGTGTTTAAAATACTGAAATTTCATTTCGAACGTGTGGAGTGTTTTGACATAGAATCCCTAAGCTGCTTGAGACGCTGACCATGGTCGACAGGCTTCACGCTACTACTAGAAGCTGCAAAAATACACTATGTGATCAAAAGTATCCGATCACCCACAAAAACATACGTTTTTCATATTAGGTGCATTCTGCTCCCACCTACTGCCAGGTACTCCATATCAGCGACCTCAGTAGTCATTAGACATAATCAGAGAGCAGAATGGGGCGCTCCGTGGAACTCACGGACTTAGAACGTGGTCAGGTGATTGGATGTCACTTGCGTCATCCGTCTGTAGCCTACGCCAGATTTCCACACTCCCGAAACATCCCTAGGTCCACTGATTCTGATTTGATAGCGAAGTGGAAACGTGAAAGGACACGTACAGCACAAAAGCGTAAGGCCGACCTCGTCTGTTGACTGACAGAGACCGCCGACAGTTGAAGAGGGTCGTAATGTGTAATAGACAGACATCTAACCAGACCATCACACAGGAATTCCAAACTGCATCAGGATCCTCTACAAGCACTATGACAGTTAGGCCTGAAGTGAGAAAAGTTGGATTTCATGGTCGAGCAGCTGCTCATAAGCCACACATCACGCCGGTAAATGCCAAACGACGCCTCGCTTGGTGTAAGGAGCGTAAACATTGGACGATTGAACAGTGGAAAAACGTTGTGTGGAGTGACGAATCACGGTACACAATGTGGCGCTCCGATGGCACGGTGTGGGTATGGCAAATGCCCGGTGAACGTCATCTTCCAGCGTGTGTAGTGCCAACAGTAAAATTCGGAGGCGGTGGTGTCATGGTGTGGTCGTGTTTTCCATGGAGGGGGCTTGCATCCCTTGTTGTATTGCGTGGCACTATCACAGCACAGGCCTACATTGATGTTTTAAGCACCTTCTTGCTTCCCATTGTTGAAGAACAATTCGGGGATGGCGATTGCATCTTTCATCACGATCGAGCACCTGTTCATAATGCGATTTTGAAGGCGAGGAGTACTACAAAAGGAACCAGACACACTGTCCGTATTGCCGAGATAGTGTGGATGACAGAAATGAAGAAGTGGTATGTGTTACATGGTAATGTATGTTTACGTTTGAATGTTGTTCACATGGCAATTATGACTTTCCTACACCCTTGTGGTGTTCGTTGTATTTGATAAAACAGTCCAAGTATATTCACTGGTCATAAAAAAAACTGATGCACCGCCGCCAGTAAGCTGAAATCGAATACTTATCTAAACAGAAACCAGCTCCTACATCCACTAAGCGTTAACAGTTTGCAAAATGTGTCATAAGTTTATCGATGGTAAATTTGTCTTCTGCAGAAGTCCGAATTTTAAGTAAGGGAATTAAATATGATCCGAAATTCAATATTTCCGAGGAACAGCTAGATATATTGAAAACGCATCTGGAATATCCTTTATCAGACAACGTCTTGACAAAACACTTGCTAGCACACGAACTAAAAGCTGTAAATACAGATATGTCGAGTGCTGGTTTTAGGGAACAAAGAGTGTTGACCACAGTAAACGAATACTGTCTTCTCAAGATGTGAACAATTTAGTGATACTTAATAAATAAGAATATATTCAAAAGATATTTACATTCCCAATCCTGCAGTATACCCTCAGTTATTTAAAGATACCATGATGAAACGCCGGCCAGAGTGGCCGGGCGGTTCTAGGCGCTACAGTCTGGAACCACGCGACCGCTACGGTCGCCGGTTCGAATCCTGCCTCGGGCATGGATGTGTGTGTCCTTAGGTTAGTTAGGTTTAAGTACTTCTAAGTTCTAGGGGACTGATGACCTCAGAAGTTAAGTCCCATAGTGCTCAGAGCCATGTGAACCATTTGAACCATGATGAAACTTTCTATGGAAGTGAACAACGTTATTAAAACCCGCCAGTTCAAATTTATTGACGGTCACTCCAAATACCTTATAAACATTAATCTAATAGAATCCAGATTGTATAGATTACCTAAGATTTACAAATTAGGTATTCCAGCAAGACCAGTAGTGTCTTCAGTTCCAGCATCTTGCCGTAAATTAGGCAAAGAGTTAGATTCACTAATTAAAACGAAAACTAAATTTAAGACCAACAGTTAGAAAAATTAATTCACTTCCATTAGGGAAAAAACTAAAAGATATACCTATTTAACCCAGTGCTAAGCTAGTCTGATATGATGTGAACAGCCTATTTACCAGTATTCGTGTTGGAGAGGTTTTGGTAATTTTAACGGAATCGTTATATAAAACCACAACATATCCAGTGGAGACCGAGGATAGAAAATTGCCAACCGAGACATGCTTAAAGTAAAATAATATCCAATTTCAACAGACTCTGTACAGTCAGTCAGATGGGTTATCAACGGAATCGCCTCTATCGGGAAAACCTCAAGCCAATCACCCTATACCTATACAGGAACGAGTTTATGACTGAGCCCCAAAACCCTCATACAGCATAGATAAGAAATGAAAGATTATCCAGCTTACAATGTCGTTCTTTGACAGATACAATTGCGAGTACTAAAATTCAATTCATCTGTTCTGCGTAACCAACTTTCCATGTTTTTTATGGTTCAAACGGCTCTGAGCACTATGGGACTTAACTTCTAAGGTCATCAGCCCCTAGAACTTAGAACTACTTAAACCTAACTAACCTAAGAACAACACACATATCCATGCCCGAGGCGGGATTCGAACCTTCGACCGTAGCAGCAGCGCGGTTCCAGACTGTAGCGACTAGAACCGCTCAGCCACCAGGGCCGGCATACTTTATAGCTATGACATAAGTGCTTTATGTGTCTGCATTACAACTGAGGCATAATTAAGCCCTGGAAACTAATTTATGATGACAGTAAATAATTGAAAGTTGCATATCTATACTATGAGCACAACTGAAGTACACTACTGGCCATTAAAATTGCTACACCATGAAGATGACGCGCTACAGACGCAAAATTTAACCGACAGGAAAAAGAGCTGTGATATGCAAATGATTAGCTTTCCAGAGCATTCACACAACGTTGGCACCGGTGGCGACACCTAAAACGTGCTGACATGAGGAAAGTTTTCAACCGATTTCTCATACACAAACAGCAGCTGACCGGCGTTGCCTGGTGACACGTTGTTGTGATGAATCGTGTAAGGAGGAGAAATGCGTACCATCACGTTTCCGACTTTGATAAAGGTCGGATTGTAGCCTATCGCGATTGCGGTTTATCGTATCGGGACATTGCTGCTCGCACTGGTCGAGATCCAATGACTGTTAGCAGAATATGGAATCAGTGGGTTCAGGAGGGTAATACGGAACGCCGTGCTGCATCCCAACGGCCTCTTATCACTAGCAGTCGAGATGACAGGCATCTTATCCGCATGGCTGTAACGGATCGTGCAGCCACGCCTCGATCCCTGAGTCAACAGATGGGGACGTTTGCAAGACAACAACCATCTGCACGAACAGTTCGGCGACGTTTGCAGCAGCATGGACTATCAGCCCGGAGACCATGGCTGCGGTTACCCTTGACGCTGCATCACAGACAGGGGCGCCTGCGATGGTGTACTCAACGACGAACCTGGGTGCACAAATGGCAAAACGTCATTTTTTCGGATGAATCCTGGTTCTGTTTACAGCATCATGTTGGTAGCATCCGTGTCTGACGACATCGCTGTGAACGCACATTGGAAGCGTGTATTCGTCATCGCCATACTGGCGTATCAGCCGGCGTGATGGTATGGGGTGCCATTGGTTACACGTCTCGGTCACCTCTTGTTCGCATTGACGGCACATGGAACAGTGGACGTTACATTCCATCCCTGCGAAACCCTACATTTCAGCAGGATAATGCACGACCGCATGTTGCAGGTCCTGTACGGGCCCTTCTGGATACAGAAAATGTTCGACTGCTGCCCTGGCCAGCACATTTCCAGATCTCTCACCAATTGAAAACGTCTGGTCAATGATGGCCGAGTAATTGGCTCGTCACAATACGCCAGTCACTACTCTTGATGAACTGTGGTATCGTGTTGAAGCTGCATGGGCAGCTGTACCTGTACACGTCATCCAAGCTCTGTTTGACTCAATGCCCAGGCGTATCAAGGCCGTTATTAGGGCCAGAGGTGGTTGTTCCGGGTACTGATTTCTCAGGATCTATGCACCCAAATTGCGTGAAAATGTAGTCACATGTCAGTTCGAGTATAATATATTTGTCCAATGAATACCCGTTTATCATCTGCATTTCTTCTTGGTGTAGTAATTTTAATGTCCAGTAGTGTACAAGATTCCCTTGAAAACCATAGGTGTATTTATCCATTTCGAGGCTGCTGAGAGCTGTTTTGAATGGCAGCAGTTTTCCTACACCGTATTAGGCATAGAAATGTGTAGAAAAGCTGTAGTAAACTTCCTTGTTTAATGGGCCCTGAGATGTGAACGAAGTGTCATATAAGAGTAGCTGAATACATGAAAAAAATCACAATACTTAGAGTCAAGTTTCCAAGTAACAGCAGTTGTTCAGAGCTTTAACACACGAATACAAAGGTTTGTTTTATTCGTGTTTAATGAGCCCTCATAACGTCTATTTAACTTAAAAACGTTTGCTGGGTTGGCGGGTTCCACGCTATTAAAAGAGATGATTAATTAATATCCTGCTGCACTGGTGACTTTTCATTGTGCAGTTGACTAGGCCAAAACGTGGATAATGCCCGATATGGGCTGGTGGATAAAATACTGTACTCCTAGTTCAGAAGAGCCTAAATCAGGTTCTGTTATCACCTTAGGACGAGTAGGATTAATTAAGGCCGGCCGCAGTGGCCGAGCGGTTTTAGGCGCTACAGTCTGGAACCGCGCGTCCGCTACGGTCGCAGGTTCGAATCCTGCCTCGGGCGTGGATGTGTGTGATGTCCTTAGGTTAGCTAGGTTTAATTAGTTCTAAGTTCTAGGGGACTGATGACCTCAGATGTTAAGTCCCATAGTGCTCGGAGCCATTTGAACCATTTTTTTGATTAAGTGAGAAAGGTCAACATTTGAGAGGTGAATAACAACTTGTGACAATGCTGACAGATAAACATAAAAGTAAACGGGCAATTCTGCTAAACGAGAATCAAAATCTGATGGCACAGCGTGGTTGCAGCTCCACGTCCTTCTAAACAAGGATTAATAAGACAAACTCAACTGCGCCCGTAGATTTCGACCTCACATTTAGCAGAGTTTGCAGCTTCTATTTTTATGAAAGTTCTAGTACTGTTACGAATTTGTAATTTTTCACTGAACCATATTTTTCACGAAATATCAAATTCTTTTAAAGAGCACCTAGTTTTATTAAAGTGTGTTTTCAGTCTTTTGGCGCATAAAAAATTTATGAGCTAGCCATACAGCTGAACACTCAGCCTTTTCTGTGCCATCACTAGTCGGAAACCTGTCATATGCTGAGCCGCGTATGACATATAATGAATGCTATGAGATGAGAAGTTTCAGAAGGATGTAGGTTGCAGTAAGTACTGGGAGATGAAGAAGCTTTCACAGGATAGATTAGCATGGAGAGCTGCATCAAACCAGTCTCACGACTGAACACCACAACAACAACAACATGAGATGGTAAATTCACAATTATACACACTTGTTGTTTTAAGACAACTTAAACACGTAGAGAACATACGTTAAGGATCATCCATTGCATCAAATAATTACCATCTTTTCTGCAAAGATATATATCTGATACCGCCGCAAGATTATAAAACACTCCCGTGCGCAAGTGAGAGACAACAAGTACATCTATGCACAATACGACGCTACGTTGCTGATTTTATAAAATAAAATATTAACATAACCTCTGAATGACTCTGAGAAAGCAAAGAAAAAGGAGAAAGAAATGTTTACTTTTTAGCAGCGAGGGACTTGTTTGCAACGTCCTTGAATGGAACCAGCTGCAGCCGGCCGATGCTGAAGGAAATGCGCCCACTGGCTGTGACTGCGCCGCCTGCAACCAGATTTGGATGGAGGAGCGACATAAGATCGGCCTGCTTAGCGAACCGCCCGCTACCAGCGAAAGCCACCGCCCACTGACGTAGACAACCGTATTCACGGAAGAACCGAGCTTAGTGTCCCGTCAACATCTAGGTCTTTAGAGACGGAGAACAGGCTCACTTGGATAAGAATGGGAAAGGAAACCTGTTTAGGCCTTACGTAAGGAACCATCCTAGCTATAGCCCAACATTATTTAGGAAATCTATGGAAAACCAAAACTGTGAATATCGGACTATGTCCCACAAGAATGGCTCCGTGACATGATTCCTTACGATACCTTCTCTTGCTCTAGATTTTGAGAGCTATTCACCCAAATCATTTGTCACTCCTAATAAATTTGTTTCTTGACATCGGATCAACTTTTACACCTCAGAGGAAGTAACAGCTATAATTTTTGATATATTCATTACAAATAATAAATTCTTATGGTGCTAGCCTCCAGATTTTCAAGCTCTCAGCCAGTTTGAGCTTTTCATTTCGACAACTTCCCTGTCTGTTTGCCAATAGTCTCTATGCTGACTGTGACTGGAAACGTCTATGACAGCTTTTCATACCAGCGATTGTTTTCTAGTTCCAAGATTGGTCTTTCGTTTCTACACTTCGCCCACGAGGCGTTTTCCACTGACCCGGTTTCCGCGACAGTAAAGCAAATTAAGAGCTGACTCCCACGCTTTACTTAAGCTAAAGCCTTTGCCTTTGTTGATCGAATCACGCAGCAGTCCAACAGCCGCCTCCTCCACTATTGCACTGTCCCAGAGGATCGGCACTTTGAAAACGAAACTGGAGTCTTAGTAGATCGTCTCAAGTTCACTGATGAAGCAGCCCTCGGCTGTATCCTTAGAAAACAACGAAGCTAGTGTGCTGATCTTGTGCCACTGCCGTGAGAGTCTATGGCATGTGGCTTAAGGGCGGTGAAATCACGAGTAGGCGACAAGATTTTGGGCGTCCAGTCCTAATCACAGAACGTGAAGGTCGGAGGCTTCTGTAAAGCGGCATTGTCGGTGAGTGGTGATAGCGACTGACTGCCATGCGGGGGACCCGGCTTCGATTCTCTGTACCGCCAGGGATTTTTCTTTGGTGAGAGGATTGGTATGGGGTGCACTCAGCCTCGTGAGGCCAACAGAGGAGGTACTGGACCGATTAGTAGCGGTTCAGAGATGACGAGACACGGGAACGACCGGGAGAGCGGTGTGTTGACCACATGCCACTCCATACTTCATCCAATGACGCCATTGGCAGAGGATGGCACTGCGGTAGGTCTGGGCTCGAGTGGCCCGTCTAGGGCCAGAGCGCGGAACTTCTCTAAAGCAGGACAGGCAGATCTACAACAGAGTACAATCCTGGTGCAAGCACAAATGTTTCGGAGAACATCAGCGCACATTGTTGACGTGGGGTGTACGTTTCTTGTTACACCAAGCTACTGATAGTCGTCTTCCAAATGAACGGCTGCTTGCAACATGCTCCGCAGCCGGCCGGTTGTGACCGAGCGGTTCTAGGGGCTTCAATCTGGAACCGCGCGACTGCTACGGTCGCAGGTTCGAATCCTGCCTCGGACATGGATGTGTGTAATGTCCTTAGGTTAGTTCGGTTTAAGTAGTTCTAAGTTCTAGGGGACTGATGACCTCAGATGTTAAGTCCCATAGTGCTCAGAGCCATTTGCACCATGCTCCGCACCACAGACACAGGTCGACGGGAGCAGTGTAATACAATGGGAGATATTCACCAGGACTTCCACCGGACTTGTGGTCGTAATCGAAGGCACCACGATAGCTGTGGACAACGGAACGTTATTACGGACCACCTGCGTCCCTTCATGGTTGACGTCTTCCGCGGCGGAGATGGTATATTCTAGCACGATAACTGTTCGTGTCAAAAGACCAGAATCGTGCTCCAGTGTCTTGAGGAGCACGACTGTGAACTGACGTTCATATCTTAGCCACCAAATTCGCCTGATGTGAACCCGATGGAATACACCTGGGGCACTAGTTTCGCTTCCAGAAACCACCACAATTTACGAGTTTGCGTGATTTGTGCGGTGACATCTGGTGCCACTCTCTTCTGGAAACCTACCATGGACTTGTTGAACCCATGCGACACACAAGCAGATCGTTGCTGTTTTGCGTTCCGAAGGTCAACCATCAAGCTATTAAGCTGGTGGTCATAATGTTTTGACACATCAGTGTATATCTCAAAAATGATCATGACTGTAAACTTGGAGGTATTCGATCCCATATTGAGGCTTGCCACAATCATTCCTGTCGGTTAGCACACTGGACTCGCATTCCGGAGGACGACGGTTCAATCCCGCGTCTGGCCATCCTGATTTAGGTTTTCCGTAATTTCCCTAAATCGCTCCAGGTAAATGCCGGGAGGGTTCCTTTGAAAGGGCACGGCCGACTTCCATCCCCGTCCTTACCTAATCCGATGAGACCGATGACCTCGCTGTTTGGTCTCTTCCCCCAAACAACCCAACCCAACCCATTCCTATCGGACAGCACTCGCGAATGAAACATGAGAAGCAAATAGAAAATCACAGGAAGTTAAGATGAGCAGAAAACACAGGGATCTCATTACTGAAGCCATCTCCTTATTAGATCAGAAATGAAAAGTTTTCGGTCTGATACAAATCAGTGTATATCTCAAAAATCATGATGACTGTAAAATTGAAGGTATTCGATCTCATATTGAGGCTTGCCACACTCATTCCTCTCGCACAGCACTCCTGAACAGAACATGAGAAGAAAATTGAAAATCACAATAAGTTAATTGAAAATCACAGTAAGTTAAGATGAGCAGAAAACACAAGGACGTCAATACTGAAGCTATCTATTTATTAGGTCAGGACTGAAAAGTTTTCGGTCTGATACAAATAAGGCATTGACATCACTTCAGTATTGTTTCTGTTACTCTGATACATTTTCCCACCTATGCAAGTCATGTGAAAATTAGTTTTGTTTATGTGGCTTTTCAAAGTAGTCATGTGCTATTGGTTTTGTTCTGTTGAATAAATTAGAAAACGTTACCGTCATAATATTTATTGTTTTGGTCTTTGTAACGTTGGTGAATGTTTATAAGGGCTCTGATTCTTCGTTTTCAGAATTTAAAAACATATTTCGCGGTGCAATAAAGTGCATTAGCTCTAACAGTTCAAAGAAGACAGTATTTTAACAAAACCTTAAATTACCTCTATTATTCATATACGGAACGAAGAGCTCTGACAGCAGGCAGCCCTATTTGCTAGCTTCAGTTACGAAGCTCAAACAGCTCCTGGCGAAAACACAAAATCACGTTATGTGACGGTTTACGGTAGACGCGAGAAGCAGCCGTGCCAAGCCCATGCTAAATTTCAGAGTTCTTCTTTCACGGTACAGGCTATAGGTGTGTCTTTACAGTCAGAATAGACTCTTTCGTCTGTGCAGTTTCTTCAAATAGTTCAGTGCACACTCGGGGATCTAGTGTTCCAATAGCTGCCTAGTGGAAACTTTAACCGGAAGTACAGAACTACACTGTTTCTACTTTTAAGCAGCCGTGTGGTGCTAATGGTACGATTGGGCTATTTTCCATAACAGAATAATTGTTGCTGGGACAGGGCACTAAACGCCGTAACGATTATTGGAAAATGTCGACATTCTTTTTCATCTTCTGGTTTTGCACGTTCAGGCTAAGATAGACCAGTTCCGGATTCAACGTCTTGACCTCGGTCTGCCAACTGTCTTGCTCCTCAAAGATTTCTAACGTGAAATACCCAGAAATTCTCTTTCCATTAATTTCTGTTTTGCGCAGCTTCCTCCGCTACAACAGACTTCACACCTAACCCTGCCCTTGTGTGTGTGTGTGTGTGTGTGTGTGTGTGTGTGTGTGTGTGTGTGTGTTCTTGATTTAAAGCACTACATTTCTGATGTTTACAATTACCTACGATGTTCTTTCCTTGGAGTCTAACACTCTTATCCGTACAGCAAGGTGGGGACATATTTTATACAATGTCTTTTGTGCTCTTTCATTACTTTGATGCTGAAGGTTATCTCACAACTACATGTTTTGTTTTTTATCCGTATCCTCTTTATAGTTTATGTTACAGCCGAGATTTCGGGAACGAAACACATGCCCCAGAGTTTTAACATAGATGTTATTTTTTATATCACTCGTTCCTCTCTTAGAAAAGCCATTAACTTGTTGAACCTGCTAAATTATAAGCAAATAGGAAGAGCTTTAGCTTATACACCGTCCTTTGCAATTCGTCTCCCCTTAAATAAGTACTTCATCATCAGCAAAAAGTCAGGTTTTCGACTCCCAGTGCAGTACTGTCGCCATTCCTGGTTCTTGTAACGTCATCCATGTAGAATTTAAACAGCTATTATCAATCTTAAATTCATTTAGATTACTCACTCTACTAAGGATATCGGGAAAGATGGGCAAAAACATTAAAGCTTTTATTCCTCTAATAACAAAGATTTGCATGATTTAAAACACCTTTGAATCTTGCATGGTGCTAGGTGATGACGTAAATAATTGCTCCGCATTGGTGAGGCGGGTTCGGTCAGTTGAAGAACCTCAGGAGTCAAGAACAAATTGTACAGTGTCCGCTATAATAAATAGCCTGCTCTATCAAATCGGCTGGTTGTTATAATAACCAAACACAGTGAAGATTTCTAAACATCGATTTCAGACTGTTTTTGCCACAATAGAGATGCGATTCCTATGACTTCAAAGGAGGCGTCATCAGAAAGTAGTAACACAAGTGAGGTGTCTGCCTGCAGACTGATTAATGCTCACTTCCATAGTGTGTCCTCCTGCAACGGACGAGAACTGACTCCCTCCACAAAATATGCGATGCTGTGGCGATCCATCCAAGTAGAAAGCGACCACATGAAATAGGTCACCGGCCTAATCCTTGAACTGAGAACAACGAATATTAATAACAATTTCGCTCGTAACTCTACCATGTATATTACGTCTTAGAAATTCCACGTAATCATTTATGACACATAAATGAAATGGAAAATAACCTCACTACGTCAGGCAGGGGCGTGTGTGCCACGGCCTTGGCTGGAACCAGTTATAACTTGCCAAGTTCTGTAGTAAATTGCGCCACCCGTAACTATTTTTCACGCTAAAAATGGACGAGCGATACTGTGTTAACGAAGTAACCTCTGTTGCCTGCCGCCACTGACTTCTCACGCTACGAATTCGAGTCTCACTTCAGACATATATAATTTAGCCCTTACCAAACAGCCTCTCCCTGGCTACTTATCGGTCCTATCCTAGCCTAAATGTTTTCTTCTTAATGACTCTGCGTCCAGTTAGCGAAATACTGTAATATAAGAAATTTCCTGAGATTAATACAGTGTGCTCGACCGGGACAGCTCAGTCGGTAAAAAGTATATTCAGCGAAAGGTAAGGTTCCGGGTTCGTATCTCTGTCCGGTACTCAGTTTTAATCTGCCATGAAGTTTCAAAACAGTGCACACTGCGCTGCAGACTGAAAGAGTCACCCTTTAAATTGTGACATGTCTTTTCCGTACCTAAAAGAGCGTAGTCAGCTTTTTAAACATTTGAGCATACAGCCAACATTAATCTATGGCATTTCGAAAACAACAATAACATTGATAAATATGACATTAAAACAATAAATAACATATGAAATCCGTAGTCCATCCTTAGTCTAGCAGAGGAAGGAGTCAGGTATTCTACCGTTAAAATCTTTTACCGCTTACCCAATGACGTCAAGAATCTTATAGGTAATGAAATTAACCGCTAACACAAAGTGAAATCATATCTGTTTGGCTACTCTATCTATTAAATAGGAGAATTTTTAAGTGTGTAATAACATAATGTGTGTGTGTGTGTGTGTGTGTGTGTGTGTGTGTGTGTGTGTGTGTGTGTGTGTGTGTGTGTATGAACATAAATACTTATAAATAGCTGTACTTAAAAAGTTAAAGGTAGCTTAATAATAATGTAAAAGGTTTCGTTTTTGGACTTCTGTTTTTTTCTCTCTATTTTATGGCTAGCTTCTCGCGCTATTCCTCTACTCCCCTTCAACGTAATATAACATTCATGGTTCCTCTTCTATACAAAAATTAAAAAATATCTTTTTCAAAACTCAAAAATGATACCTCTTCCATAATAAACAGAACTCCTCTTGGGAGGCAAATAAAACTTCTCCTCCAAAGTAAACAAGATTCCTCTTTTACAATAAGCAAAATTCCTCTTCCAACAGCAAACAAGTCTCCTCTTCTGAAATGAACCTTTCTCCTCTTCTGGAATAAATCGGGCTCCTCTTCTTTGTCTAGAACTAACGAGTCTCCTCTTTTAGATAAGAGCTTCTTTTTTAACGCAAGCAAGGCTCCTCTTCTAACACAAACAAGGTTCGTCTTATAGCACAACCAAGACTTCTTTTTTAAGACTATGACTTTCCTCTTGTAAAAGAACAAATCTCCTCTTCAAGAACAAACAAACAAATTACGATTATAAAATGAACCTTTCTACTTCATTTAAAACAAAGGCATCCCTTCTAAAACATTTGAACTTCCTCGATTAATACCAACAAAGCTATTCTTCTAAATCAGACAAGCATGTCTTCTATAACATACAATATAACACTTCTAAAATAACCAATATCTCTTATCTTAAAACAACAAGGATACTCTTTTAAAACAAACAGAACCCCTATCTTAAACTTGAAATAATTGTCTGGAAGACATAGTGGGTGACATACATGCTAATTTAGAGTACGTTCACTCTGCTGCACTACCGTATTTCACTCCTTCCGAGTACTGTTAGTAACGTTTTATTCTAGAGGATGGGTCAGTATTGTAGTGAGCGGTCAAAAATCGGGCAAAGTTATCCTTATATTTCGTGTACTGTAGTAATTTGTTGTGCTCCACTGGAAGGTAACACCAGCAATCTTCGAGTCTGATCTTGGTTATCTTGCTAACTGAGTAGGAGATAGGAGCTGGAGAAATACGTTTATCATTTTTGGATAAAAGGACTTGTCCTGCAATAGAATGTCTTCTGAACAGTACGTTGATGGTGGGGTTATAATTGCAAATTTTTGTGTCGTTCACTGCCAAAATTCAGGCTTTTTACAGCGATGATATTGCAGGGAGTACACATTGGCGAGGGGCTAAGATCTATATTCTGTACCTTGCTGTTTGTGGTAATCTTTTGGTAGATAATCCTGCGCCACAGAGATCGTGCATCTGAACTGATCAGAGAGTTGTGGACATTTGCATAAATCTTTTCCATTTCTTGCAGTTATTCTAAGTTTCAGCTTCGCTCGAATATTATTGGCATATTGCACTGTATATCTTCCTTGTTGTTGGATTCCCTTCAACTGATTTTTCTGTATAGCTGTTGGCTACGAAGAATGTGCATAGGTGTTTAAGACGAGGAATTAACGCGGCTTACATCAGTTGGCGGTTCTCTTCTTTTTGGATCTATCTCGTTGGTTATACACCGTGTGAGACTTCTTCGAAGGTGTTGACTATGATGAAGCATGTTTCGGTGGCGATGTCAATACATTTAACTCTGATATTTACAAGTTGTAATCCTCCTCTTTTACTGGACATCTGCATTATACTATGCTGCATTTAGAATGTCTCTCTGTGCTGCACAAACTACCTAACATCCATTTCCATTCTACGTCCTATTCCCGCTGGAATTCGAAATATGTGTGCTACACACCATATTTTGGTAGCGCCACATTATATATGCGCTGTACTTTTGCATGGCATTGAATGCTCTGTGAGAGTATCTTTGTAAACACCCTCTTTTAGCTTTTAGCCCTGTTCCCCAGCTGACCGCGGTATCTCGATGTGGATGTTTTGCGAAATGCAGGTCTAGTATTTACATAGTGTCAGAGCCTTCTGTCCAGTCAATTACGATGCCTTTTGCAGATTTTCTTATGTTTATTGTGGTATTGCAATTGCTGTCAACTAGCTCCCGGATCTTTTCCGTATCAGTGGTTAGACACTGGACTCGCATTCGGGAGGACGACGGTTCAATCCCGCGTCCGGCAATCCTGATTTAGGTTTTCCGTGATTTCCCTAAATCGCTCCAGGCAAATTCCTTTCAAAGGGCACGGCCGACTCCCTTCTCCGTCCATCCATAATTCGATGAGACCGATGACCTCGCTGTCTGGTCTCCTTCCCCAAACAACCCAACCTCCCAACCCCTCTTTTCCGTATCTTCGTTCTGTGTTGTTATTAGACTGGTATCATCCTCGTAAGCGCACGCTATATCCCTCCTTGATTTGGCAGCTTATAAGTTTATCGGTGAATAGCTTCAAGTATTTCCTCCAATGCGCAAGTGAACAATACAATGGACTATGGAAAGCCCTGTGTGACCGAACGGTTGATCTAGATCAGTTTGCTTATGATTCTGAATTACTGACGGGTGCTTCATATATTACCACGCGGATTACATAGTAGAATTCTTCACATAAACTCATTTATTTCAGAGTCTTATTTAGATAATGATGGTTCACACGATCTAGTTCTTGTGAAAAATCGAGCGGCAGAACTGCTGTTTCAGCGTTAGCAACATATAAAGCTGCTACCACATCCCTCACATTCGCGAGGATATGAATAATGGATCTTCCGTTTCCGGCACAGACCTGATATTTGCCGACAAGTTTTTCGCTAGGCACTTCATTCTTCCCTCAGTTACTCGGGTAAATATATTAAAATCAGAATTAAGTGAAGATAGTGGCATATTATTTTCAGCGTTTTCTTTCCCAGCCCGTTTAGAGATCATGACTACCAATCCTTCTCGAATTTCAGCAGGAAAATGAGCCGTTTGCAACATCTTATTACACATTTCTGTAAGAGGATCTTTCAGCAGTTACCAACATCCCGCATAAATTTCTATGGGCAGGCCAACAGGGCCTGGTGCCTTGTTCTTGGCGCTCCTCTTAATGACATCAAACACCTTTTGCTCAATAATTTGCTCCGTCAAAGATGCATTTTCGTCTTTGCTGACATCAACTTGAATGAAGTTAATCAATTTTTCGGCTTAATTTTCGTCTGTTGGTACTTATGCGTGTAATCTGAACAGATGCTCTAACATCGTCACCAGTATTTCTTGCTGGGTCCGGACACTTCTTCCATCGGTTGTTTTTACTTCAGATATTAAATTTCTGTTTGCGTTACACCTTCTTGGACTAGCTGGTAAGTAGAAGACGTTTCGGCTTGCATCATGGAATGTTCTCGGGCTTTCACCTGGTATCGTACTGTTTTCTACCCTAGAAGTCTCATTATTTTCGCCTTTATGTTCTTAACATCTTTAGAGTATTCTGTTACATCGTTTTTCTTGTGTTAACTCTCTCACGGCATAGAACGTATAATCGTTTGTGCTGTTTCCCCATTCGCGTGTGGCTCTAGCTGAATGCATCAACGTTCTTCTGAGCTTTGGCTTCTCGAATTTTATCCTCCAGTGCCATATGCTTGTATAGCTACTCATTTGCCTTCTGCGTTGTTACCAGTTACTATCGTGCGGTAGCGTCCTCGCTTCCCACGCCGGGTTCCCGGGTTCGATTCCCGGAGGGGTCAGGGATTTTCTCTGCCTCGTGATGACTGGGTGTTGTGTGCTGTCCTTAAGTTAGTTAGGTTTAAGTAGTTCTAAGTTCTAGGGGACTGATGACCATAGATGTTAAGTCCCATAGTGCTCAGAGCCATTTGAACCATTTTTGAACGTATCTCATCGTTTACGTGCTTGTTTTTTAAGACTGATATGTTTAGTTTCTACAAACGTCGACATCTATAAATAATCTGACGGTATAGATTTGTTTAATAGCAGTATAGTTTTAACATAGTGAGCAAATTTCTGTTGAAGTCAGTTTGGACATAATATCGTGGTATGTGCAAATGCTGTCTAATCTACTTGCTGATTGGTCTGTTACGAATGAGCACCCGGGGGTGGCGTCGTGACATACTTCCCAGGTACCAGGCCTAACTAGATTTTTAATGAGATAGCAAAGTTCTTCGCTACTCTTGCAGTTCGGTGACTGATCTTTCGGTAAAAAAAAAAAAAAAAAAAAAAAAAAAACAGTTAAAATCTGCTATAATGAGGCCGTAACCAGTGGATCGTAGTAAACTGAGTATTTCAGTTTTAGAGAAATGTTTCAGAGACACCCTATTTAGATTTCTGAATGGAGCGTATGTTTTAACGAAGCGTGTTCCTGCTATTAAAGAAGATAAACCACGACCCCTGTCGAGCACTTTAATTTGCTTCACTTCGATACCTTCTTTTGTCATTACAGCAGTTTCAGTAGTGCGGCCATTCCTGAAGTTATGTATTGTCTCATATCCATTTATTTTATCTATCGGTCCTGGAAGCACTTCTTGCACCAGCGGTATATCGCCTGTACGGATTTTATTTTATATGCGCTTTTCGTTTTCCACATGTTTAGCGTTGCTATGCAGTGCATCAGTTGTTACTGTCTGGTGACATAACAGTAGCACTATGCGCGATTTAAAGTGGGTTTATGCAGTTTTTCGGTTATCATGGTGCAAAATATCCGATTTGGTAATAGCGATACCGCTACTGAACCGATATTCAACTTGTCTGTCTTTGAAAGTTGGATTAAATGCGACACTGTTCTTATTCCTTGGTTTAACGCTTTCTGTGGAGTGGATGCTAATGATGTTGTCTCTCCACATCACCTGCCCAACCGAACGACAGCTGACTGATCTAGACGGGGAGGGGGGAGTCCCTTTTACTATCTGCAATTCCTAGTATGACTTTTATCCTGTTACTGGCTTCCCTGAAACACTTCTCCCTTGTGGATATGCTTCCACGATCCAGAACTTTTACTTTCGTTTAGCGAGGATTTTCTACGGAAAGTTCATCACTTCGTTTGGGATTTCGTTCTTTTCGGAATTTTTTCTGTAATCTTGTCTTTGGCTCTGGCAGTTGTATGTGGATCTACATCTATATCTGTTGCTCTTGCTTGTTTATCGGTATTTGGAGAACCATTGTCATCTCTGTTAGTTGTCTCTACTCATTTAGGATTTTAGAGTTCCCTGTTGTTACTGTCGGGTGCTGCGCTAACAGTGCTTGCACCAGTTGTATTCGAAATGGACTCCTCCACGGTCATAGGGACGGTACTACTTATTTATTTTCCATGATTTTGCGAACAGTTTCTTCCTCAGTTGCCTTAGGTGCAAACGTAGAGGCACTAGCAGATGCAGTGGTTTCTGACCCTCCGGCTACTAAACCGGCGTTGGTATTGGCATTTCCAGGCGGGATCTGTACGAGCTGTTCACGGGGGCCGTTAGGCTCGATGCACACCAGCGATTTACACTACTGGCCATTAAAATTGCTACACCACGAAGATGACGTGCTACAGACGCTAAATTTAACCGACAGGAAGAAGATGCTGTGATATGAAAATGATTAGCTTCTCAGAGCATTCACACAACGTTGGCGCCGGTGGCGACACCTAAAACGTGCTGACATGAGGAAAGTTTCCAACCGATTTCTCATACACACACAGCAGTTGGCCGTCGTTGCCTGGTGAAACGTTGTTGTGATGCCTCGTGTAAGGAGGAGAGATGCGTACCATCACGTTTTCGACTTTGATAAAGGTCGCATTGTAGCCTATCGCTATTGCGGTTTATCGCATCGCGAAATTGGTGCTCGCGTTGGTCGAGATCCAATGACTGTTAGCATTATATGGAATCGGTGGGTTCAGGAGGGTAACACGGAACGCCGTGCTGGATCCCAACGGCCTCGTATCACTAGCAGTCGAGATGACAGGCATCTTATCCGCATGGCTGTAACGGATCGTGCAGCCCCGTCTCGATCCCTGAGTCAACAGATGGGGACGTTTGCAAGACAACAACCATCTGCACGAACAGTTCGATGACGTTTGCAGCAGGATGGACTATCAGCTCGGAGACCATGGCTGCGGTTACTCTTGACGGTGCATCACAGACAGGAGCGCCTGCGATGGTGTACTCAACGACGAACCTGGGTGCACAAATGGCAAAACGTCATTTTTTCGGATGAATCCACGTTCTGTTTACAGCATCACGATGGTCGCATCCGTGTTTGGCGACATCGCTGTGAACGCACATTGGAAGCGTGTATTCGTCATCGCCTTACTGGCGTATCACCCGGCGTGATAGTATGGGGTGCCATTGGTTACATGTCTCGGTCACCTCTTGTTCGCATTGACTGCACTTTGAACAGTGAACGTTATGTTTCAGATGTGTTACAACCCGTGGCTCTACCCTTCATTCGATCCCTGCGGAACGCATGTTGCAGGGCCTGTACGGGCCTTTATGGATAGAGAAAATGTTCGACTGCTGCCCTGGCCAGCACATTCTCCAGATCTCTCACCAATTGAAAACGTCTGGTCAATGGTGGCCGAGCAACTGGCTCGTCACAATACGCCAGTCACCACCCTTGATGATCTGTGGTATCAAAAAAATGGCTCTGAGCAGTATGGGACTTAACATCTATGGGCATCAGTCCCCTAGAGCTAGTTAAACCTAACTAACCTAAGGACAGCACACAACACCCAGTCATCACGAGGCAGAGAAAATCCCTGACCCCGCCGGGAATCGAACCCGGGAACCCGGGCGTGGTAAGCGATAACGCTACCGCACGATCACGAGCTGCGGACAGAACTGTGGTATCGTTTGACTCAATGCCCAGGCGTATCAAGGCCGTTATTACGGCCAGAGGTGGTTGTTCTGGGTACTGATTTCTCAGGATCTATGCACCCAAATTGCGTGAAAATGTAATCACATGTCAGTTATAGTATAATATATTTGTCCAATGAATACCCGTTTATCATCTGCATTTCTTCTTGGTGTAGCAATTTTAATGGCCAGTAGTGTATCATCGGAAGCTCGAAGAAACAGTTTTTCGCACGTTTGAGTTGTGCACGTGAAAACGAGGAGCCGCGTACACTAAGGCAGTCACGCTGCAGAGGAGGCAGCCATAGAATGGGGCTCGCCACCCACTGCAGCATCGCAGAGATTCCGCCGATTGCCAGGAAGCCGCGGTCATTGTAAGTAAATGGGGCAGTACACACGTGTTCGCAACTCTGGCAGCAGCTGCCGTCAGCCGCGACGTATGCAGTCGGTTTGGACGTGAAATTTGTTTATTGAACAGGTGAAGAAATACATACTGACAATTACTGAACTACATGAAATAAAATCGTCATCACTTCTGGGTGATTTGCGTTAACGTTCAAACTACACGGTTGGCCGCGGGGCATTTTGGGAATTAATATGCGCATGTGCATGCGGCTTCTTGTTGTCGGTCATTTGCACTTGGTACAGCGTCCCTGAGCGATAGTGCTTCTGAATTCCTGCTGTGCTAGCAATAGCAGCCCAATTGCGGCTCAAAGGAAGCTTGCGACTGAGTTCAAGCTGAAGACAACCGGTCCGAATGAGATAACAATCAAGAATTTGATTCGCAAGTTCGAGAGAACCGGTAGTCTTCGTGATGACAGTGTTGGCAATTTCGGTCGTCCAAAAAGGGTAAAAATGCCTGAAAACATCGAGAAGACACGCGCTGTGTTGCAAACCAGACACAGGAGATCGATCAGACGAGCTGCACAACAGGTGGGAATCAACCGGGAAACATTGCGACAAATTGTTGTTGAAGACCTGCATCTCTTCACATACAAAATCAAACCCACCAGCCATTAAGCCGAAGGGCCATGGAACAGTGGCTGTGTTTCGCCAATAGTGCTGTCCACAGAATTGACAAACAGGACTTTGATATGAATATAGTTTGGTTTAGTGACAAAGCCCACTTTCATTTGAATGGGTTCGTCTATAGGCACAATTGGCGCATTTGGGTGACTGAGAATCCACATTTCGCGATCGAGAATTCTCTTTACCCTCAAAGGGTGACTGTGTGGAGTGAAGTGTTTAGTCATGTAATAATCGGTACGATATTCTTGACGGCACGGTGACTACCGAGCGGTACGTGAATGTTTTGGATGATGATTTCATTCCCATATCCAAAGTGACCCTGATTTCGACAAGACGTGGTGTGTGCAAGAGCTCGACCATATCGAAACAGGAATGTGTTTGATGTCCTGGAGGAGCACTTTGGGTACCACACTCTGGCCCTGGGATCGCCAGAGGCCACTGGCATGGGTCTCGATCGGCCGCCATATTCTCCGGATCTGAACGCATGCTACTCCTTTTTGTGAGGCTATATTAAAGACAAGGTGTACGGCAACAAGCCCGAAACCATTGCTGAGCTGAGAACAGCCTTCAGGTTGTCATCGACAGCATCGATGTTCCGACAGGTCAGCGGGTCTTGCAGAATTTCGCTATTCGTCTGCGCCATATCATCGCCAATGATGGCAGGCATATCGAACATGTCATAACCTAAATCCGAACATCTGTAGTGACGTTTACATGCCGTATAAAGTGTGTGCACGCCGTAGTTTGTAACTAATTTACATTTTTTTCATGAAGTTCAATAACTGGCAAGCTGTACCTTGAAATACGGAACACATATTTCAAAGAGTACGGGTGATCAAAAAGTCAGTATAAATTTGAAAACTTAATAAACCACGGAATAATGTAGATAGAGAGGTAAAAATTGACATACATGCTTGGAATGACATGGGGTTTTATTAGAACAAAAAAAAAAATTCACAAAAGTCCGACAGATGGCGTTGGACAGCAAAACGTCGGTGACTGCGCATGACAATCGTGTATAAAAGGAGCTGCAATGAGAGAGAGAATCAGATGCGCCAGCAGTCGCAGCATGTTGACGTTACCTGAAAAGGCGCTTTTAGTGAAGCTGTATTATCAGACGCGTGAAAGATCTCTTGTGCGCGTCGTATGGTGATGATCATGTGCTCAGCCGCCACTTTCGTCATGCTTGGCCTCCCAGGTCCCAGACCTCAGTCCGTGCGATTATTGGCTTTGGGGTTACCTGAAGTAGCAAGTGTATCGTGATCGACCGACATCTCTAGGGATGCTGAAAGACAACATTCGACGTCAATGCCTCACCATAGCTTCGGACATGCTTTACAGTGCTGTTCACAACATTATTCCTCGACTACAGCTATTGTTGAGGAATGATGGTGGACATATTGAGCATTTCCTGTAAAGAACGTTATCATTGCTTTGTCTTACTGTGTTATGCTAATTATTGCTATTCTGATAAGATGAAGCGCCATCTGTCGGACATTTTTTGAACTTTTGTATTTTTTTTGGTTCTAATAAAACCCCATGTCCTTCCAAGCATGTGTGTCAATTTGTACCTCTCTATCTACATTATTCCGTGATTTATTCAGTTTTCAAATTTCTGCTCTAATGTAGCCATTCAAAACCTGAAATAGCGTTAAGCAGCAAATACTTTTCTTTCTGGCAAGAGTCCTTTCAGCTAAATGAAACAAACTTCAGTTTATAATAACAGTTTAAAGTAAATTCTGTTCAAAACTTCAATGAAATCAATGGTTTATTGTATTGCAGCCACAAAATACGTAATTACGCCTATTGCAATACCGATACAAATTAAATAGCCTTCCACATTCCGGAATAAATTTAGTCACTGTTCACTACTATTGTTATTAACGACCAGATTTAGATACATTTGCCTTGCCATGATACTTTGCCAGCATTGCCTTTAATCAGCGAAAATATTACTTCTAATGGTAACTGAACTTCTTTCTTCGGTTGAGGGGATTTCACTGCGCAGATTACACAGCCTCTGTATACTTAAAGTGTCTTCAATGTTAAAACTGTCTCTGGAATGGCAGTAGTGAAGGGCACCGCAACATTTGATACTGCCAACAGTAAAGTTTAGCTTAACATTGACAGATCTGTCAAAAGCGAACTCCTCGTATTCCGTACATATCGTAGTCAAGGATCAGTTTCTTGAAGAAAAGGAAAGTTCCAGTGTACGGACTCATGGTAACGAGATTAGACAAGGCGGTACTGAAAGCCTCATCGCATAGATTTTGCTTTTGATGGATGATTACAGTTGTACTGTTAATTCACGAAACTACTGTAAGCCAGTTGAGAATAATTAAAGAATTTGCTTTCCTCTTCTCTCAACTCTATAAATAGTGACACGAACGCTGCTTTCAGCAGCAGTAATATAACCAGGGCGGAGGGGGGGGCGGGGGGGGGGGGTCCAAAACCTACTAGTGCGTTTCCTAATATATTCATAAATGAAATAAGCAAAAAGTGCCTGTTTTCTTCTGCCGACGTTCATACTGGTTGTCTTATAATCTTGTACTACTGCGCGATTATCGCTGCGATGCCGCCGTGTATGCACGGAAACGATTTCTGACTCCGCGATCTCGGTGCGAGCAGCAATTACTTTTCTTCCTGGCGAGAGCCCTTTCAGTTGCATGGACAAATCTTCAGATAATAATAACAGTTTAAAGTAAATTCTGTTCAAAACTTCAATGTAATCAATCGTGTATCCTTATTACGCAGGTGATCGCGCAGTCCACAGATACAAAATGTGCACGGCTGGCCGATATACAATACGAAATCCCTACGTATTCTTGCGATCACAAAGAATGGCATGTGCATTCTCACAACGATAATAACGTTTCTTACACCTGGAACGATGCAGAATGTATACGTGGAGGACCAATTGTCGTTTGTCACATCCAGTGCACTCACGCAATATCCAGTTAATTTTATCATTTGGACAGTCAAAAGGCAGATTATGCATCTTAATGTTCTTGACACGATATGAAGTGTGGTGTGTAACTAAATCACTGATGATTCCATTATCGTGTCTAAACTTACTAATGCCTCCAATTCATTCACTTATAGCACTACTAATCGGTCTCAAAAAAGGACAATAAGTACAAAGCCCAGCTGATTAACAAATATCTCCGTTTTTAACAAGTTAAATTCACTACTGAGCCATTCATCGATCCCCAAAGCGGATGGACTCCAACGATTTCTGTGAAAGCTATACTGCAGTCTATCGACACGAGTGATAATTATTTTTACAGCTGTCAAACCTTAAGGTCAAGTAGCTAGGAGTAGCTGCGACGGCTCCGCCAGCGTTAACAAAGCGCGCTGACCGCACTGGTTGCCCGTTGCCTGACTGGTGCGCGCTGCACCGCTGCCACAGGCAGACTCTCTGAGCTATGCCGCCACGACTCACGGCCTGCCCTCACAGCTTTACTTTCGCCAGTACTTCTTCACCGGATTTCCAAACTTCACAGAAGTTCTCCTACATACCTTCCTGGTCTAAACCTCCTGGAAGAAAGGCAATTGCGGAGACGTGGCTTTGCCATAGCTTACAGGTAGTGAATCCGTGAGAATGGGTCGTGAGTCGTCCTTGAATTCTGAGTCAGTAGATCACTTGCCCGCTAAACGCGAAGCTCCTAGATTCTAGTCCCGGTCCGGCACGCAGTTTCATCCTGCTAGGTTCAAAAATGGTTCAAATGGCTCTGAGCACTATGGGACTTAACATCTATGGTCATCAGTCCCCTAGAACTTAGAACTACTTAAACCTAACTAACCTAAGGACTTCACACAACACCCAGTCATCACGAGGCAGAGAAAATCCCTGACCCCGCCGGGAATCGAATCCGGGAACCCAGGCGCGGGAAGCAAGAACGCTACCGCACGACCACGAGCTGCGGACCATTCTGCTAGGAATTTGCACATTAGTGGAGAGAGAAAATTCATTCACGAAATACGATGCAACGTAGCACTTACCGCCATAACAGAATGGAATTAGGTGGGTAGTGCCATAGTGTCATCCAAAGGAATGAACTGCACTGTGTGCAGCATGTTACTAATAAAACGTGCTCTAAGATGAGAACCATACATTTCCGTAAATCCGTTAATTAGGCTTAATTTGTTCCTGATACCCTCAGGGATCGACTCCCACAGGTTGTTCACTTTGTTCAAGAGCACCCTGTACGTACATCACAACGTCAGGTTACAATGTGTAATGTACAGTATTTTGGCAGTTACGAACCGACATCATATGCAGATAGCAGACATAAGAATTTTTTGGTAGAGAAATTCACACGTTAAGCATTAAAATTAACAGGCGACTATTCGCCGCAACAGCAAACCCTCAGCCGCGCGGGATTAACCGAGCGGTCTCTGGCGCTGCAGTCATGGACTGTGCAGCTGGTCCCGGCGGAGGTTCGAGTCCTCCCTCGGGCATGGGTGTGTGTGTTTGTCCGTAGGATAATTTAGGTTAAGTAGTGTGTAAGCTTAGGGACTGATGACCTTAGCAGTTAAGTCCCATAAGATTTCACACACATTTTTGACGCAAAACCTCAGCTACAGACCATTTATTTAGTTTAGGTCCCCTACATCACGAGCCAAACACGGCAAGGGCCATAACCGAATTTCCCAGAAACTTCACTGAATGGAAGACGGATCATAATAAGCGAACAAGTGTCTCGACTCATCCGTAAATACTCGACCGCTTCTGAGAACACGATGGTCTGAATTTTCGACGTACTTTATCTGCCTTTTAATGAGTGAACAATTCAGCCGTAGCGATGGCACAGTGGCTAGCTTCGCGGCTTCACATCTTTGCGACCCGTGTTCGAAAAGAATGTCTGTAGAAGATAACTATACGAACGTTTTCTAATGTGTACTGAAATAACTTTATCATTATTTTTCTACTAATTGTATGTTTGGTGATCGAATTTAAGAAAAAAAATAAACGAATGATAAAATTATATGAATTTGCTTTCGGTGAAATTTCTGTAATGTATCTTGATTCATAATCAATTTGCAAGCTCCAGTTTTCGCTCGTGATCCGTTATACGTGGTGTGTGGTGAAATTATTTCCAACGCCTGAAATCTTCAACAGTATTAATGACGTTTCTTTCCTGAGTGTGATTTGCGGTAAACCTGCCTTCGCGCGATGCTAGTGGTCTTCGGAATTTTTGTTTCTAATGTTTCTGCGATAAGTATCCAAAGGAATGCACTACATCTTCCTGAAGAATAAGCATAAGAATAAAATATAATAATTAATGTAAACATTGATATGTGAATGAAATATAAGAATATGCCAATTTAAAAAAATCGTACACCCTAAACGTACCACTCACACGTAAATTGTATGTATGAAGTTCATTTAAATGAAACCTCGTCAGTGCGTCTACCTCTGCCTTACATGTAAGGTGGCACCACGTAACTGTGGGTATGGTGGCGTCATCTATTGGTAGAGAGACAGACATGTGCACACCGTGTAATGTTGCATAGCACCAGTGTGGTTTGACGCCGAAGAGATGGTGGTCACACAAGTTATCGTCCACTACCGAACATGCAGGCGAATAAGCAGGAACAACGAGGAGTGATTCCATTTTTGGCGGCAGAGGTGGACGGAGGCTGTGAAATGTATCGACCGATGAAGGCTGTGTACGGTGAGTAGAGTCTGAATCGTTCAAGTGTTGTGGAATGGCGCAAACGACTCCTGGAGGGGCGCGAGTCACTGGAAGACGATGCTCGTCCTGGACAGGCTCATCGTATCATCACAACGGAAATGGTTACGGAAGTCTATGATTTAGACGTGGACAGCCGTAGAATCACCGTGGACATTACTGGGTATTGGCGTGGGCACCGCCTACACCATAATGCATCAACACTTGAACTTTCGAAAAATCTGTGCGCAATGCGTTCCCCACCAACTGACCGCCGAACAGTGCAATTCTCGAATGGCACTCTCTTTGAGTCATCTGCAACTATCATGAGGAGGAATACAGCTTTCTGTCGCGCATTGTCACAGATGACGAAACATGGTGTCACCATTTTGAACCGGAAATCAAGCGTCAGAGCAAGCAGTGGAAACATGCGACTTCACCACCTCCAAAGAAATCAAAGGCCGTGCACACCAGTTCTGGTAAGGTCATGATGTCCTTTTTTGACCACAAGGGCCCACTGCCTGTCGAGTTCCTGGAACGGGGAACCACCATCAATGCCCAACGTTATCAAGCCACTTTACAGAACCTTAGACGAGCCATCATGTCGAAACGCCGAGGCCTGTTGTGCAATGGTGTTATCCTCCTGCATGACGATGCCCGCCCACACACGGCCAATGCGGTGAAGACGGCATTGCAGCAGTTTCGGTGGGAAACGCTGGAACATCCACCTTCACCGTGTGGCTTTCTTGTGTTTGGACCTCTAAAACAAGCTACTCGCGGACGTAGATTCACAATGGATGACGAAGTGTGTGACTGGGTCCAGGCCTGGATCCGACAGCAGACTACTAGTTTCTTCAAGGATGGAATCGATCAGCTAGTGTCGCAATGGGATAAATGTGCCAACAGTTTTGGCGACTATTTTTGAGTATGTTTACTGTGTATAACTACATTTTTGAGCTAATAAAATCGTTACCGTTGCTTTAGACTAGTGACCGGGTTTCATTTCAATGCGTCTCATATAACAAATGTACACAACTGGCCATTAAAATTGCTTCACCTAGAAGAAAGGCAGATGATAAACGGGTATTCATTGGACAAATATATTATACCAGAACTGAGATGTGATTACATTTTCACGCAATTTGGGTGCATAGACCCTGAGAAATCAGTACCCAGAACAACCACCTCTGGACGTAATAACGGCCTTGATACGCCTGGGCATTCAGTCAAACAGAGCTTGGATGGCGTGCACTGGTACAGCTGCCCATGCAGCTTCAACACGATACCACAGTTCATCAACAATAGTGACTGGCGTATCGTGACGAGCCAGGTACTCGGCCACCATGGACCAGACGTTTTCAATTGATGAGAGATCTGGAGGATGTGCTGGCCAGGGTAGCAGTCGAACATTTTCTGTATCCAGAAAGGCCTGTACAGGACCTGCAACATGCGGTCGTGCATTATCCTGCTGAAATGTAGGGTTTCGCAGGGATCGAATGAAGGGTAGAGCCACGAGTCGTAACACATACTCAAATGTAACGTCCACTGCTCAAAGTGCCGTCAATGCGAACGACAGGTGACCGAGACGTGTAACCAATGGCACCCCATACCATGACGCCGGGTGATACGCCAGTATGGCGATGATGAATACACGGCCGGCCGCGGTGGTCTCGCGGTTCTAGGCGCGCAGTCCGGAACCGCGCGACTGCTACGGTCGCAGGTTCGAATCCTGCCTCGGGCATGGATGTGTGTGATATCCTTAGGTTAGTTAGGTTTAACTATTTCTAAGTTCTAGGGGACTGATGACCTAAGATGTTAAGTCCCATAGTGCTCAGAGCCATTTGAACCATTTTTTGATGAATACACGCTTCCAATGTGCGTTCACCGCGATGTCGCCAAACACGGATGCGACCATCGTGATGTTGTAAGTAGAACCTGGATTCATCCGAAACAATGACGTTTTGCCATTCGTGCACCCAGGTTCGTCGTTGAGTACACCATTGCAGGCGCTCCTGTCTGTGATGCACCGTCAAGAGTAACCTCAGCCATGGTGTCCGAGCTGATAGTCCATGCTGCTGCAAACGTCGTCGAACTGTTCGTGCAGATGGTTGTTGTCTTGCAAACGTCCTCATCTGTTGACTCAGGGATCGAGACGGGGCTGCACGATCCGTTACAGCCATGCGGATAAGATGCCTGTCATCTCGCCTGCTAGTGATACGAGACCGTTGGGATCCAGCACGGCGTTCCGTATTACCCTCTTGAACACACCGATTCCATATTCTGCTAACAGTCATTGGATCTCGACCAACGCGAGCAGCATTGTCGCAATACGATAAACCGCAATCGCGATAGGCTACAATCCGACCTTTATCAAAGTTGGAAACGTGATGGTATGCATTTCTCCTCCTTACACGAGGCATCACAACGACGTTTCACCAGGCAACGCCGGTCAACTGCTGTTAGTGTATGAGAAATCAGTTGGAAACTTTCCTCATGTCAGCACGTTGTAGCTATCGCCACCGGCCTCATCCTTGTGTGAATGCTCTGAAAAGCTAATCAGTTGCATATCACAGCATCTTCTTCGTGTTGGTTATATTTCACGTCTGTAGCACGTCATCTTCGTGGTGTAGCAATTTTAATGGCCAGTAGTGTATAATACTTATTGTGAAACCCAGCCGTAATTTTTCAGTTCATATAACGCCCTTGTATCCCCTAATTTGATAAGAAACATTAGTGTAGTAACCTTTTCCGGACATGGGTAGATAAATGAAAAAATAAATAAATAAAAACAATAATCGGGTTTCGGGCAAAGGGCTCAAAGCTGAGACTGCGACGCTAGGCGCTATTCCAGCGCTTCGGCTGAAATTCTCATCCGTTAAAAGGCTTCTAAAATACGGAGAAAACTTTGATCGTAGTTTTCTCAGAAACTGTCAATCATCTGCGGATAAGCCGCCGTGTTCGCCTCGTCAGTTGTGGAGAAATGGAGTATAAAAAACAACACATACTGATGCATGTATGAGGTGAAGAGGAATGTGGACGTTGTACTGATGAGTTGACGTATGTTCACAAACATATAAAAAAGTGTATAGGCTGTAGTCATCGCTCGTCTTGTCCTATCAACATGCTCAATGAGTTACGTTCAAGACAGACCAGCGCGTGTGCGTGTTTTATGTATGAGCTGCGTGCTCTTGCCCAAGGACAACAGGTTGCTATGTTTAATCTCCGCGTTTAGCAAGGTCAGCAGTTCAACGAGTAGAGAGGGGCGACCGGAGCGTTAACCTCTCCTAAGTACCTAGCCCATTGTTTTAAGCGTCTACGTGAGTTCTACATTCAATTTCATAACGCCATTACACGATAAACAGGAGCAGACTTCGGACTACCATCTACAGCCGAACTAAAACAGCGGTCACTCGTCTTTTCCTCTGACGTGAACAAGTCTACACTCATGTCTACAATTAAAGAGACCTTCGAGAACCATGGAAAAGCAGCTGGCTTGAAATGAGATGATGCGGACTAAACTATGATGTGACTAATTGTAATTATAAAGTTAGTGCTTCGTAGCAACTTACGATATTCTCAGAATGACATTCTTTGAATTTGCTTAGATCACCGAAGACATGCGCTGACGGTTGTCCTATTGTTTCATTGTGACAGATCACTGAGCCTTGTCGACACAAAAGGCCTCCATGACATGGAGTTCAAACTAGGGGCGAACAATAAACTTTATTAAATACGGTTAGTCGTACAGTTAAATACCAGGGTGATGAATCGTGACGCCATTAGAGCAGTTCAAATGCGGCAGTCTGGGCAAGAGAACACTGGAAGGGTGTGAAACATAGCAAGGACATGAAATGTGACGGCGTTGCAAAACACTCTACACGAAAGAGTACAGGAGTAACAGGACTTAACCCTTAAATGCGTGATTTTCTTATTTCAAGCTGTAAAAATTACCACGTTTGGTTTATAGTGCCTACATTACGAAAAAAATATTCAAAATAATTTTTAATTAAATTAACAAAGCATTGTTTTTGACAATCGCTACAAACACAAAAACAGACCTAATTTCAAATGTGTCGTAAAGACACTCGAATTAACTGTCTACACCATATCCACTTACGTTTTCAAAATAAAAAATTAATTTTCAAACCCACAAATCAGTGCACAAATACCAAAAAACGTCTCTATTTTCCGCCAAAACACACGCGCGGCAGTACATCCACCCAGCTGATTGTCGAACTGGTTCAGTTCATCCTGCCATTTACGATCGGTATGAAGAACTACTAGCATCTGCAGTAGAGTGTATACGCTTAGCTACATAACGGATTTGATACAGAATGTTGCTCAGTATAGGATACATCGAAGAAATGAAGTCTGTAGCTGATCAGCTACACTATGCATTAAAGGGCTAAGACTCCGTTCGTGTCTTGCCGCAACGTAGAATCACTGCTGCACATATTTCATTAAGTAATCTTAACACTTGTCTACCCCTGGTAGCTGCGTGTTCAGAGTGACGGAATGTCATACCTAACGGCCCGGGTTCGATTCCCGGCTTGGTCGGAGATTTTCTCCGCTCAGGGACTGGGTGTGGTGTTGTCCTAATCATCATCATCATTTCATCCCCATCGACACGCAAGTCGCCGAAGTGGCGTCAACTCGAAAGACTTGCACCAGGTGAACGGTCTACCCGACGGGAGGCCCTAGCCACACGATATTTACATTTTACCTTGGCGATTCGCCAGAGCGTGCTGTGATCTAGACTGTATTTAAGAAATCATTTTGACACGATGCTGAAACACAAAACTACCGAAGCTTCAGCGACACTAAGCTCAGCACTAGAGGCAATGCCATTCTGACTGGAACCAAAGAATTTTCTAGAATGAGTCTCGTTCAACGTGTACATCGCTGCCCATTAAAACTGCAACACCAAATACGTTAGCAAATTATGACGTTTTGCTTATTGTGCGTATACAGTAGACCTATAGTAGGCGGAATAGGTGATTTGGGGGTATACAAGGAGTGAAATGTAGCACACAGAACTGCTACCTGCGGCGGCAACAGTGGCCCCAACGCGGCTGGGAACCGAGTCAAACTGAGCTCGGATGACAGATTTGGGTTTGTCATTGAGCTCTCTGCCAGAATTCATCAACCGTAGAGGCTGACGACTGCTGTTCTTACCGGCCTCTCGGTAACCCATGACAAGATGTTTTAATTGGATGAGAGACCAGGACATCAGTCGAATATCCTCTGCATCCAAGTGATCAGGACTGCATGAAGAACCTGCGGTCTTGCCTTGCATGCTGTAAGATAATGACACGGAAAACTTGAAGATGGATCACAACCACAGCCAATAACACGTCAGAAAAGTAACAGCTGCCGGCCTTATTTCTGGGTACGCTAACAAAAGGGAATCTTGTTGTGTACCCATTGGCAACCCATACCGTCGCTCCACATGTACGAGGGGGCACCCAAAAGACCCAGAATTATTTTTTATAAGTTGTATTTTTCAAACTGTTTACAAAACAACCTTATACCCTTCAAATTACTCTCCATTACAACTAATAAATTTGTCCCACCGGTGCTTCCACTGTTCGAAACATGTTTTGTAGTCATCTTTAGACATGGCTGACAGCTCCAACCTCGTTTTTTCCTGACTTCTTCAATGTTATCAAATCGGTGTCCTTCCATGCCACTTTTCATGCACGGAAATAAGAAAAAGTCGCATGGAGCCAGGTCAGGCAAGTAAGGTGCGAGGGACAGCGGAACCATGCCGTTTTTAGCCAAAAACTGGATAACAAAGATGGCTGTGTGTAAGCAGGTGCGTTGTTGTGGTGGAACAACCAGTCTCCTGTCTACCACAAATCGGGTCTTCTTTGACAGACACTTTTGCGCAATCTTCTTAAAACTTTCACATAAATGGTTTGATTGACGGTCTGACGGTTTTTCAATACTTTCATCGAATCGGGCAGTTGATGAACGTCCAGAACGAGGTTTATCATCAATCGACATGTCGCCATTTTTAAATCGAGCGAACTACTCGTGCACTTGTGTTTTTCCCATAGCGTCACCTTGGTAAACTGTTCTCAACATTAAAACAGTTGCAGCAGCGTTTTTGCCGAGTAGAAAACACAATCTCACATCTGCACGTTGTTCGCTTAAGCTTGACATCACAAAAACCGAATCAAAAGAACAAATAGCGCTAGTAAAAACAATCACTGCAGATGAACACAAGAAGCCAGGTCGACAACGCAGGTGGTACTGAACCGGCAATGAGTCGCGCTATACACGCCTAGCGGCAGAAATGCGTGCTACACGAGCTCCGCCCACGGCAATGTTATTCCGGTTTTTTGTTGAATTTTTTTTTTTGGGGGGGGGGGAGGGGCACGCCCTCGCATGGCAATGACAAATGCAGTCTGCCAACGTTCGGTTTCTTCACAGCCACGATGGACGGATACGTCCATAGTAATGCTGTGCGCGGAACCGGCAGTCGTCTGAAAACATGACATGCTGCCACTCGTGTAACGGCTATTATCCTGGTGCATCGGCGTACCTCTCTGCCAGGTCAAGGGGAATACGTAATGATGGTTATTTACCAAGATATACTGAAGTGGACAGATATGCTGTTAAATGGCATTTTATAGCTGCTAAAAATGAAACTAGAGCGAAATAGTACTTAATAATGTCTCCGTTGAAAATTATCGCAAAATGAGCCGTGAAATTGCGTAAATAAAACGATGAAGTCTGCCGACAAGCGTAGTTTGTCGCGCGAAATAAACACGGCTACTTAAATGATAATACGCATTGTCCAGCCAAGCATTTGGCACATTTCCAAGCTCTAACACGAAACATTGTTGTTGTTCTTGTGGTCTTCAGTTCGAAGACTGATTTTATGCAGCCCCCCGTGTTACTCTACCCTGTGCAGGCCTCTTCATCTCCGAATTTGTGCTTTCTTACTGTATTCGTCTCTACGTCTTCCTCTAGAATTTTTATCTCATCTCCCTCCCTCCCACACACACACACACACACACACAGACACACTTTTCGCCAGTACTAAACTGATGATTCGTTGATGTCTCAGAATTTGTAATACCAATCGAGCCCTTCTTTCTGCCAAGTTACACCATAAATTTTTTTCCTCCCCAGTTCTAATCAGTATTTCTATATCGTATCAAGATCTACCCATTTAATCTTCAGAATTATTCTGTAGCACTACACTTCAAAAGTTTCTGTTCTCATCTTTTCTGAAATAATTGTCACCCACGTTTCACTTCCGTACAAGGCCACACTCCAGACAAATATCGTCAGATAAGATTTCCTAACACTTAAATTTATATCCCATTTTAACAAATTTCTCTTCTCCACAACCACTTTTCTTGACATTGGCGGTTTAAACTTCATGCCCTCTCTATTTCGGCAATCATTAATTATTTTATTGCCCAAGTCGTAAATCTCATCTGCTGCTTCTAGTGTTTCATTTTCGAATCTAATTCCCTCCGCATTACCTGACTTAATTCGACTATATTCCATTACCCTTGTTTTGCTTTTGTTGATATTCATATTTTACCATCCTTTAAAGACACTGTCCACTCCGTCCAGCTGCTCTTCCAAGTCTGCTGACAACTACCATCGGCAAATCTGGTAGTTTTTATTTCTTCTCCCTGAACTTTAATTCCTGTTCAAAATTTATCTTGGGTTTCCTTTACTGCTTGTTCATTGCTTAGATAGAATGAAGTCAGGGATAGGCTACATACCTGTCTCACTCCCTTCTCAACCACTACGTCCTTATCATGCCCTTCGACTCTTATTCAACATTGTTATATTACTACACAACCCGCCTCCTTAGCCGAAGTCGCTAGTGAGCAGGCGACTGACTCGGAGGGACGCTGGTTCAAATCCTGGAGGTGGATGAAATGTTGACTGCCTGTGCTTGGTCGGCAAGGGTAGGCGAGGATCGGGTGTATGATACCCGATCACCTTATGCCAATGCTCTGGATTAAATTCCAAACCTCTGTACAGTGCGCCTCGAAGTGAGGGCATGTGACACTGTTAATGGTGGTCCGTCCGTCGGCCTCCTTGGTGCTCTTCTACATCTACATCTACATGATTACTCTGCAATTCACATTTAAGTGCTTGGCAGAGGGTTCATCGAACCACAATCATACTATCTCTCTACCATTCCACTCCCGAACAGCGCGCGGGAAAAACGGACACCTAAACCTTTCTGTTCGAGCTCTGATTTCTCTTATTTTATTTTGATGATCATTCCTACCTATGTAGGTTGGGCTCAACAAAATATTTTCGCATTCGGAAGAGAAAGTTGGTGACTGAAATTTTGTATATAGATCTCGCCGCGACGAAAAACGTCTTTGCTTTAATGACTTCCATCCCCACTCGCGTATCGTATCTGCCACACTCTCTCCCCTATTACGTGATAATACAAAACGAGCTGCCCTTTTTTGCACCCTTTCGATGTCCTCCGTCAATCCCACCTGGTAAGGATCCCACACCGCGCAGCAATATTCTAACAGAGGACGAACGAGTGTAGTGTAAGCTGTCTCTTTAGTGGACTTGTTGCATCTTCTAAGTGTCCTGCCAATGAAACGCAACCTTTGGCTCGCCTTCCCCACAATATTATCTATGTGGTCTTTCCAACTGAAATTGTTCGTAATTTTAACACCCAGGTACTTAGTTGAATTGATAGCCTTGAGAATTGTACTATTTATCGAGTAATCGAATTCCAACGGATTTCTTTTGGAACTCATGTGGATCAACTCACACTTTTCGTTATTTAGCGTCAACTGCCACCTACCACACCATACAGCAATCTTTTCTAAATCGCTTTGCAACTGATACTGGTCTTCGGATGACCTTACTAGACGGTAAATTACAGCATCATCTGCGAACAACCGAAGAGAACTGCTCAGATTGTCACCCAGGTCATTTATATAGATCAGGAACAGCAGAGGTCCCAGGACGCTACCCTGGGGAACACCTGATATCACTTCAGTTTTACTCGATGATTTGCCGTCTATTACTACGAACTGCGACCTTCCTGACAGGAAATCACGAATCCAGTCGCACAACTGAGACGATACCCCGTAGGCCCGCAGCTTGATTAGAAGTCGCTTGTGAGGATCGGTGTCAAAAGCTTTCCGGAAATCTAGATATACGGAATCAACTTGAGATCCCCTGTCGATAGCGGCCATTACTTCGTGCGAATAAAGAGCTAGCTGCGTTGCACAAGAACGATGTTTTCTGAAACCATGCTGATTACGTATCAATAGATCGTTCCCTTCGAGGTGATTCATAATGTTTGAATACAGTATATGCTCCAAAACCCTACTGCAAACCGACGTCAATGATATGGGTCTGTAGTTCGATGGATTACTCCTACTACCCTTCTTAAACACTGGTGCGATTCGAGAGGAGCAACCTATGTGCCGGTACCGGGTTTCACCTTTTCCCTTCTCTCATCGTCATCATACAGCGCAAACATAACACTACACTATACACACATCCATTACGTTCACCTACTCTTCACTAATACACACACGACACATCTCTCACATGTCCGGAGCACGTGGTCTGGTGACTAGCATTGCTGCCTCTGGATCATGGCGTCTCGGGTTCCATTCCCGGCCGGGTTGGAGATTTTCTCTGCCCGGGGAGTGGGTCTTTGTGTTGTCCTAATCATTTCATCATCACCATCATCATTCGTGAGAGTGGCTAGATAAGAGTGTGTAAAAATTGGGACTTTGTACAGGCGCTGATGACCGCGCAGTTGAGCGCCCCACAAACCAAACATCATCATCATCTTCTCTCATATACCCGCAAGGGAAGGGGCAAAAACTATAGCTCAAAAGTTTTCAAACGCCCTGAAACTAAGATAAGGAAAGGTAGTTGTCAGATTAAAATACGAACTAGCTATATTGTTACCTCAGTGTTATGCTCAATATAACGTTTAAGAGTAGTGTTCCACGTTTTTAAAAATGAAATCGTTCAAAACATAACTTTCCGTTAATATGCTGTTCAGGTTGCAGGCATTGCATGCCGCAAATTTTATGCTGTTGTGGCATAATATAACATTTCCTCACTAGATGGCGTTTATAGCACCTCAGCAAATCTGTAAACATGGTTACAGGTGAGGAAGGGGCAGGGAACACTACTGGCCATTAAAATTGCTACACCACGAAGATGACGTGCTACAGACGCGAAATTTAACCGACAGGAAGAAGATGCTGTGATATGCAACTGATTAGCTTTTCAGAGCATACACACAACGTTGGCGCCGGTGGCGACACTTACAACGTACTGACATGAGGAAAGTTTCCAACCGATTTCTCATACACAAACAGCAGTTGACCGGCGTTGCCTGGTGAAACGTTGTTGTGATGCCTCGTGTAAGGAGGAGAAATGCATACCATCACGTTTCCGACTTTGATAAAGGTCGCATTGTAGCCTATCGCGATTGCGGTTTATCGTATTGCGACAATGCTGCTCGCGTTGGTCGAGATCCAATGACTGTTAGCAGAATATGGAATCGGTGGGTTCAGGAGGGTAATACGGAACACCGTGCTGGATCCCAACGGTCTCGTATCACTAGCAGTCGAGATGACAGGCATCTTATCCGCATGGCTGTAACGGATCGTGCAGCCACGTCTCGATCCCTGAGTCAACAGATGGGGACGATTGCAAGACAACAACCATCTGCACGAACAGTTCAACGACGTTTGCAGCAGCATGGACTATCAGCTCGGACACCATGGCTGCGGTTACTCTTGACGGTGCATCACAGACAGGAGCGCCTGCAATGGTGTACTCAACGACGAACCTGGGTGCACGAATGGCAAAACGTCATTTTTTTCGGATGAATCCAGGTTCTGTTTACAGCATCATGATGGTCGCATCCGTGTTTGGCGACATCGCGGTGAGCGCACATTGGAATCATGTATTCGTCATCGCCATACTGGCGTATCACCTGTCGTGATGGTATGGGGTGCCATTGGTTACACGTCACTGTCACCTCTTGTTCGCATTGACGGCACTTTGAACAGTGGACGTTACATTTCAGATGTGTTACGACCCGGGGCTTTACCCTTCATTCGATCCCGGCGAAACCCTACATTTCAGCAGGATAATGAACGACCGCATGTTGCAGGTCCTGTCCGGGCCTTTCTGGATACAGAAAATGTTCGACTGCTGCCCTGGCCAGCACATTCTCCAGACCTCTCACCAATTGAAACGTCTGGTCGATGGTGGCCGAGCAACTGGCTCGTCACAAAACGCCAGTCACTACTCTTGATGAACTGTGGTATCGTGTTGAAGCTGCATGGACAGCTGTACCTGTACACGACATCCAAGCTCTGTTTGACTCAATGCCCAGGCGTATCAAGGCCGTTATTACGGCCAGAGGTGGTTGTTCTGGGTACTGATTTCTCAGGATCTATGCACCCAAATTGCGTGAAAATGTAATCATATGTCAGTTCTAGCATTATATATTCGTCCAATTAATACACGTTTATCATCTGCATTTCTTCTTGGTGTAGCAATTTTAATGGCCAGTAGTGTAGTTACGCACGAGATGTCAAACAGTAGCCGGATGGTGTGGCCGTGCGGTTAAAGGCGCTTCAGTCTGGAACCGCGTGACCGCTACGGTCGCAGGTTCGAATCCTGCCTCGGGCATGGATGTGTGTGATGTCCTTAGGTTAGTTAGGTTTAATTAGTTCTAAGTTCTAGGCGACTGATGACCTCAGAAGTTAAGTCGCATAGTGCTCTGAACCATTTGTCAAACAGTGGACTTCAGTGACTGCGCAGTGCAAACATCGATAATGAGGCGAAGAAGGGAGCTTTCAATACAAAAAAGTTCTGCATTTGTGTCTTTATGTGCAGCCGGTCTTACTATGCGACGAATAGCACGTCAAGAACATATTTCCTTGGGATGTGTCCGTCATACTTCGCAGAGGCATGCGGACAGTGACCAGAATATGGGCCGACCTTAAAAGCGTTACGTCAAAAAGTGATGACAAATATATATTAGTCACAAGTAAACGTGATCGTTTCAAAACAGCGCTAGTTTTACCAGCATAACTCAACCATAACAGAGAAAATCCGGTGAGTGTAACTACTGTGAAAAGACATCTTCAGGCAGTGAACGTTAACGGGCGTGTGGCGGCTAGGAAACCGTTACTGACGGCTATAAATAGACGGAAGATGCTGCACTGGGCAAGACAACATGAAAGTTGGGCAGTATATTAGAGGAAAAAGATACTTTTCACTGACTAATCCAAATCTGAGGTCTTTCGCACAAAGCGTCGCAAGTTTGTTTGCCGGGTGACAGGTGAACGAATGTTACACCAATGTGTATCTCCAACATTAAAGCATAGAAGGGGTTCCCTTATGGTCTGGGCATGTTTTGGAGGCAGTAAGACTGGTGATCCTATACAAACAAACGGAACAATGAAGAAAGAGGGTCCGCAGCTCGTGGTCGTGCGGTAGCGTTCTCGCTTCCCACGCCCGGGTTCCCGGGTTCGATTCCCGGCGGGGTCAGGGATTTTCTCTGCCTCGTGATGACTGGGTGTTGTGTGATGTCCTTAGGTTAGTTAGGTTTAATTAGTTCTAAGTTCTAGGGGACTGATGACCATAGATGTTAAGTCCCATAGTGCTCAGAGCCATTTGAACCATTTTTTGAAGAAAGAGGATTACCATTGCATTCTACAGTATCATGCAAAGCCATGTGGAAGACGTTGGATTGGCAAGCGATTCGTCCTACAGCAAGATAAACACACTTCGATACTGTGTAATGCGTATTTGACAAATTTAGAAGAAAAGAAGGAACTGAAAAATATCATCCGGCTGCCCTACTCCCCCTATTGTAATCTTACCGAACTGCTTTGGGATCACTTGGGGCCGTCCGGGGTGGCCGAGCGGTTCTAGGCGCTACAGTCTGGAACCGCGCGACCGCTACGGTCGCAGGTTCGAATCTTGCCTCGGACATGGATGTGTGTGATGTCTTTAGGTTAGTTAGGTTTAAGTAGTTCTAAGTTGTAGGGGACTGATAACCACAGCAATCAAGTCCCATAGTGCTCAGAGCCATTTGAACCATTTGATCACTTGGGTAGAGCATCTAAATCCAGGCCTGTTGCCAAAGTTCATCACCTCTGGACCAGACTACAAGAGAAGTGGCGGCATATCACAGAGGAAACCCTGATGAAGCTGACTACAAGAACTCCTCCCATATGCAGAGGAGTGATTAAAGCCAAAGGAGGTTACTTTGAGGTGAGTAAAATTAGAGTGCATGTATTTAGTTTCAATAAAAGATTATTCCAAATGTGACTTATGAGTATTTCTAACATTTCTTGATCCAGTCTGCAAAATTTTCCTCAAAACCATTAATGTTCAAAAACTTTTGAGTGATAGCGAATGTGCGCGCAGGAAGAACGCCCTTTCCGCTAGGCGGCTGAACCCACCTCGTGGGTGTTCCCATCCATCAATGCCATACGAAGTTTACATTTTCTTATCCCTATACACTTGTTTTCACGCGTAATTAAGTGATGTTCAAGGAAGTACGTTATTATATCGAGGATAACGTAGTTGCCTCACTATCTAGGCGGATAAAAAAATTAAAGTGTTAAATCTACCAAAAAACTCAAATTTGCGTATTATTACTGGTTAGAACGTTTGTTTTCTGTAATCTGTACTTTTTCTCATAATTTACCGTAAATGTCAACTCTCATGCTACAGATTCTTCATCATCTACAGTTTGGCTCAAATGGCTCTGAGCACTATGGGACTTAACATCTATGGTCACCAGTCCCCTAGAACTGAGAACTACTTAGACCTAACTAACCTAAGGACATCACACAACACCCAGTCATCACGAGGCAGAGAAAATCCCTGACCCCGCCGGGAATCGAACCCGGGAACCCGGGCGTGGGAAGCGAGAACGCCACCGCACGACCACGAGCTGCGGACATCTACAGTTTCAGGAACAAATAAATATGTTATCGATTTATAACTTAGTCGCAACATGTTTAGTGTGTAAAAAAATAACTTATCAATCTGCAGAATCAATCTAATAATGATCGACAATTATGCGATATGAGTCCCATATCTTTAACTCAAAAAAGTATTAATTTTTTGGTGTAGCTTGCCCTTACCCGTTTGGATGTTTCTACTTTAGCTGAATCTAATTGCATATTTGCGTAAAGAAGCGAGCAGATACAAAAAAAATCGCGTCTGTTTTTCTTCGAATCTTGTGATGTTCGGTGTCATTCTCGGCACGTTTACGAGTCTTCAGGTCTTTGATAAGTATGCAAATGTTGTATTTTTTATTATTTAAAAGTTATTTACGTATACCCTCCGTGAGGAGGCAGGCGCCACAGCGGTCATGTTGGCCCCCCTTCATCCACAGCTTTACAAAAGAAATCAAATTAAAGTATAACATTTTACCATACAGATGATTGTTTGCGAATTCACACTGGACAGCATACTCCTCTCCAACAGGTGGCCAAACAGCATATCTCCAGAAGATATGTCGCGGCCTTTGGTGACGGGACCTCCGGCTGAATGGAGGAGGGTCCGGGCATCGAGTTCAGCGGTGGCCTATGTATTCCGCTCGCTGCCTCCAGCGTTTTCAAACTGGTAAGTACAAAATAAAAACCATTTTCCGTTCAACGGTGAAATTCAAGAATATACTTGCTCATTCAAAGACTAACTGGCACTACAGGCGCCTGGCGCCTGCAACATTAGTCGCGAGAGTGGCTGATACTACATTGGTCAGACATAGCGATGTACAGGGGATAGGCAAAATAATGTGAACAGTGATAGTGATGGGGTGGTTTTGCTTGACGGGCAACAACGCAGGTAAGACACGTGTCGCGGTCGGTTGTGCGTGTTCAGTACGGATAGGCATCAGTGCAGGTTGTTAACGAGTAGTGCACACTTCGTATTTGCATTCAGAGGCCGAGGTCGACTTGAAAATCTCCAAAGAGGGCAGATTGTGGAAGCCCGATTAGCTGGAGCTTCAGTAACCAAGACAGCCAACTTACTGAATGCTTCAAGAGAAACTGTTTCACCAGTCATGAGCCGCGCGGTGTAGCCGTGCGGTTTGAGGCGCCCTGTCGCGGTTCGCGTGGCTCTCCCCGTCGGAGTTTCGACTCCTCCCTTCGGCATGGGTGTGTTTGTTGTCCTTAGTGTAAGTTAGTTTAATTTGTGTGTAAGCGTAGGGATCGGCTACCTTATCAGTTTGGTCGCATAGAACCTTACCATAGATTTCAAAAAATTTCCACAGTCATGATAGCCTACACAAAACATGGAAAGACATCATCGTGTAAACGTAATGGTGGGTGCAAATCAAAACTAAACGACAGAGGTCGTCGTACGGTAACACGAATTGTGTCAAAACAACACAAAACTACGGCGGCTAAAGTGACTGCAGAGCTCAACAGCCATCTTCGACACCCCGTATCTATCGACACTGTCCGCCGAGAACTCCATAAAGCGAATACTCATGGATGAGCTGCTATACCGAAACCATTAGTGACGACAACCAACGCAAAGAAGCGTAAAACATGGTGTCAGGAGCAAAAATCCTGGACGGTTGATCAGTGGAAACACGTCATATGGTCCGACGAGTCAACGTTTTCGTTACTTCCAACATCGGGCCGGGTTTACGTCTGGAGAACGCCAAAAGAATCTTACAATCCTGATTGCTTGATTCCAACGGTTAAGCATGGAGGTGGAAGCGTGATGGTGTGGGCAGCCGTATCATGGTATTCTGCTGGTCCCATCATTACTCTCAAAGGCTGTGTTACAGCCAACGATTATGTGAACATTTTAGGTGAAGAGATGCACCTCCTGATTCAAATGTTGTTCGTCAACAATGATGCCTTATTTCAGGACGATAATGCTCCCATTCACACAGCCAGGACAGTACAATCGTGGTATGAGGAGCATGCAACTGAACTGCTGCGTCTTCCCTGGCCGGCCCGGACTTCAACATTATTGAAACCTTGTAGGTGTTATTGGAGCGCAGACTCCGGGGAACATTTTCGTCTCCCTCGTCACTACATGAGTTAGAAGAGGTTCTGATCGAAGAGTGGGATAACATTCCCCTGGAGACTATACAATCATTATACGTCAGTATTCCAAGAGGAATCGCAGCTGTATTACAGGCAAATGGGGGTCCAACCCCATATTAAGAAACCATTCTCAAGTAAGTACACGTGTTAACATTATTTTGCCTATCCCCTGTATCTTGCAGCACTGTTTAGAACATTTGAGGTGCTGTCGTCTCTGACAAACCAACAAGTCTCTAGTTGCAGAGTACAGCATCAACAAGGGATACATGTTTGTATTTGAACAGACAGAGGAGACGTGCCACGCCAATTGGTTCTGGGATTCGATTGTCAAACAGGCAGTAGAAATAATTGTCAGGGTTGTGGCGGTAGCAAATATACGTCTGGAACGCTGTGATACGAAAGTGGCTGAGACAGCGAGCAGAATACACAGGACTCGACACCTTGACCTCCCTTCACTCTGCAGGGAACAGGGGTTCCCTCACCGTAGACTGCGAGGTCTCTTCCAGAGGCACACTACTGACCCACACGTTGAGCCCTTGCCAGATTAGTTCGTGCCCCAGAAACGAACAGAACACAAAGACGACACTTCGCCTGGAGATAACGCTTAGGAACCTTGTCAAAACGTTACGACAACACGATGCAATGACTCCGCTGATAGCCGAGAAGATTTCATCAAGAGATGTTATCTTTATGAAAAGACGACGATAATTTCATGTACATTCAAAATTACAGAAATGAGGATGTGAGGTGGACTCTTGATAACTGTGAGTGAGGATTGGGAAGTGGTAGGTATTGGGATGGTTGGGATGGATGGTGGATAGAGAAGAGTCTGTCTTTGTGGGAAGAAGCAGAGTTGAGGTGTAAATGTTAGGATCGAAGTGTAGTGCCAGCTGGACGAGAAAAGGGTGCGTTTGAGCCTTTACTGGAATGGTATTTGTATGGTAGGTTACGGTTAAAAGCAGGATGTGTCTCAGGGATGAATTCATGGTTTGGGAAAGGAAGGCGACTGAAACACATTTGGGAAAGGAAATGGAGAGCATGGAAACCTACATCTAACATCTACATCTACACCCATACTCCGCAAGCCACCTGACGGTGTGTGGCGGAGGGTACTCCAAGTACCTCTATGGGTTCTCCCTTCTATTCCAGTCTCGTATTGTTCGTGGAAAGAAAGATTGTCGGTATGCCTTTTGTGGGCTCTAATCTCTCTGATTTTATCCTCACGGTCTCTTCGCGAGATATACGTAGGAGGGAGCAATATACTGCTTGACTCCTCGGTGAAGGTACGTTCTCGAAACTTCAACAAAAGCCCGTACCGAGCTACTGAGCGTCTCTGCGTCTGTCCTGCAGAGTCTTCCACTGGAGTTTATCTGTCATCTCCGTAACGCTTTCGCGATTACTAAATGATCCTGTAACGAAGCGCGCTGCTCTCCGCTGGATCTTCTCTATCTCCTCTATCAACCCAATCTGGTACGGATCCCAACTGGTGAGCAATATTCAAGCAGTGGGCGAACAAGTGTACTGTAACCTACTTCCTTTGTTTTCTGTTGCATTTCCTTAGGATTCTTCCAATGAATCTGTCTGGCATCTGCTTTACCGACGATCAACTTTATATGATCATTTCATTTCAAATCACTCCTAATGCCTACTCCCCGTGTTGACAGAGGCGCAGTGCAGTCGAGGGTTGTGAAGGACAGCGAAGAATATGAGGTATCGGGACACAAGTTTACGGAAGATGGGGGTGAGATATTGTTGTTCGGAGTGTTAAAGGATTGGAGAAATTTGACCTAGTGTAGAAGATGGGAGGGCAGAGGTAAACGGATATGCAAAGCAAGGCGGAGTGCCTGCCAACTCCAGGATTTGGAGGGAGAGCTAAAATTTTGGACGGTAGGATGCATGTTTTAAAGTTTTAAATGTTTACTGAGACATTCTCAGCACGTCCTGGGACAAGGGTATCTAGTCAGCATCCTGGACCTGTTGCAGTGTTCATGCAAGCTTCTAATTCCCGTTTTGTGCAATTTGTCACAAGTAGTTTCCCACATACACTCAATCCTGTGAATATTCGCAGCACCCGGAAGAAATGTGTCGAATGAGCTAAACTTATGACGGACAGTGTTACCAGCAATAAGTGAATGAGATTGCACAGAGGTGGCGCGATTTGCACATAATCCTAGCAGCGGCTTCGTTTGTGAGTCCAGAAAGCTGAGTATGACGCCACACTCGCCACTACCGAGTCACCGCTCGTTGTGGAAAAGTGAAAACAAGCTCCAGTACACCTCATCAACGACAGAGGGTGCGATATCAACAACTGAGTCAGTTCTAGTGGGCAAGATATAGGTTTCTGAGAAATGCGTTTGTCATACCGTGATATTTCAGCTTGAACATGCCATCTTCTATGACAGTGAAACGTGCGCCAGCCATGGTGGCCGAGCGGTTCTAGGCGCTACAGTCTGGAACCGCGCGACCAATGCGGTCGCAGGTTCGAATCCTGCCTCGGTCATGGATGGCTCAAATGGCTCTGAGCACTATGGGACCCAACATCCATGGTCATCAGTCCCCTAGAACTTAGAACTACTTAAACCTAACTAACCTAAGGACAGCACACAACACCCAGCCATCACGAGGCAGAGAAAATCCCTGACCCCGCCGGGAATCGAACCCGGGAACCCGGGCGTGGGATGCGAGAACGCTACCGCACGACCACGAGATGCGGGCTCGGTCATGGATGTGTGTGATGTCCTTAGGTTAGTTAGGTTTAAGTAGTTCTAAGTTCTAGGGGACTGATGACCACAGAAGTTGTCCCATAGTGCTCAGAGCCATTTGAACCATTTTTAAAACGTGCGCGGAACCAACAGGGTCGTACCCACTGATTACCGGGTCATGGACCACGAAATGGTATGGCCGCCACACTGTCCCCAATGTTGCAACAAGACATTCATTTGTGTTCAGAGTGTTACCTTGATTTTAGAGCACTGGAACGGGTGTGGACCTGTACGAGTGTACGGTTCTGTTTCATCTGCTGTGGTCTGTCCCGGCGGCACCTACGTAATTGTGTCAGCGTACATTCTCCCTGGCGACTTAAGTAGATAATGTAGTAATGAAAAGTGCAAACAAGAATTCAGCTGATTTTGCACTTCCATTTGTTACTGTGGCTAAGATGCGAATACCCCACATCACGCCAGAAACGCATCTACAACCAAAGCCGATAGGTCTGCACTAACAAATACACAATCCATTTCATCTGTTGGAGAGGCTGTGTCTAGTGTTTTCTAAGATGTAAAAGGAATTCTCCCCACTGATTACCTTAAAGTATAGGAAATAACTGGGGTATATTAAGCAATTCCTATGGATCAAAAAATGACTCTGAGCACTATGGGACTTAGAACTACTAGCCTAAGGACATCACACACATCCATGCCCGAGGCAGGATTCGAACCCGCGACCGTAGCGGTCGCACGGTTCCAGACTGTAGCGCCTAGAACGGCATGGCCACTCCGGCCGGCCAATTCCTATGGTCCAACGAAAATAAAGTTATGAAGAGACTGGATTGAAAAACAGATCATCTCTCATCGGTACAGTGCACACCTAATGAAATTTGTTTCTGAAAAACGTTTTTAGTTCAATGAACCTGTTACGACAGCCACATTGAGGTACTTTGGCGACGCTGCAAAATCTCTCTGGTAGGACGGAACCTATTCATTGGAAAAACTTGGGAGATAACGACTGACCTGAGAGGAACTACTACGAACAACAGGCAGGGAGATGAATTTTCCAATTATTTCCGTAAATATCAGTTTCTAAAATGTTCCTAACGTTAACAATCCCAATATGAAGCATAGTCTATATCAACAAAAAACGCTCCTATGAATCTGGCAATTTTTAGTTTTAATTTTGTTTTATTGCTGATGTTGAGGATTAGGGTCTATGAATAAATGCTTATAGATATCTAGTTACACTACTTTCGTGCTGATTTGGACTTGAACCTATTTGCTACACTACTGGCCATTAAAATGGTTACACCAAGAAGAAATGCAGACGATAAACGGGTATTCATTGGACAAATACATTATACTAGAACTGACATGTGATTACATTTTCACGCAATTTGGGTGCATAGATCACATCAGTATGCAGAAAAACCACCTCTGACCGTAATAACGGCCTTGATACGCCTGGGTATTGAGTCAAACAGAGCTTGGATGGCGTGTACAAGTACAGCTGCCCATGCAGCTCCAACACGATAACACAGTTCATCAAGAGTAGTGACTGGCGTTTTGTGACGAGCCAGTTGCTCGGCCACCATCGACCAGACGTTTCAATTGGTGAGAGGTCTGGAGAATGTGCTGGCCAGGGCAGCAGTCGAACATTTTCTCTATCGAGAAAGGCCCGTAAGGACCTGCAACATGCGGTCGTGCATTATCCTGCTGAAATGTAGGGTTTCGCGGGGATCACATGAAGGGTAGTGCCACATGTCGTAACACATCTGATATGTAGCGTCCACTGTTCAAAGTGCCGTCAATGCTAACAAGAGGTGACAGAGACGTGTAACCAATGGCACCCCATACCATCACGCCGGGTGATACGCCAGTATGGCGATGACGAATACTCGCTTCCAATGTGCGTTCACCGTGATGTCGCCAAACACGGATGCGACCATCGTGATGCTGTAAACAGAACCTGGATTCATCCGAAACAATGACGTTTTGCCATTCGTGCACCCAGGTTCGTCGTTGAGTACACCTTCGCAGGCGCTCCTGTCTGTGATGCAGCGTCAAGGGTAACCGCAGCCATGGTCTCCGAGCTGATAGTCCATGCTGCTGCAAACGTCGTCGAACTGTTCGTGCAGATGGTTGTCGTCTTCCAAACGTCCCCATCTGTTGACTCAGGGATCGAGACGTGGCTGCACGATCCGTTACAGCCATGCGCATAAGATGCCTGCCATCTCGACTGCTAGTGATACGAGACCGTTGGGATCCAGCACGGCGTTCCGTATTACCCTCCTGAACCCACCGATCCCATATTCTGCTAACAGTCATTGGATCTCGACCAACGCGAGTAGCAATGTTGCGATACGATAAACCGCAATTGTGATAGGCTACAATGCGACCTTGATCAAAGTCGGAAACGTGATGGTACGCATGTCTCCTCCTTACACGAGGCATCACAACAACGTTTCACCAGGCAACGCCGGCCAACTGCCGTTTGTGTATGAGAAATTGGTTGGAAACTTTCCTCATGTCAGCACGTTGTAGGTGTCGCCACCGGCACCGAGGTTGTGTGAATGCTCTGAAAAGCTAATCATTTGCATATTACAGCGTCTTCTTCCTGTCGGTTAAATTTCGCGTCTGTAGCACGTCATCTTCGTGGTGTAGCAATTTTAATGGCCAATAGTGTATAATATAACAGACTGTATGATGAAGAAGTCGTAGGTTAGTGACGTATGCAGCCTTGCTCTGAAACCATATGCAGCGCACGTAGGCGTAATAGTGGTGTGACAGGCTGAGATAATGAGATTAAGCTTGACGCTGCAGTTTCAAACAATTCTCCGCACACAACAGCTGACGTGCATTCTAGCAAGATGCGGCACATTAAAACAAAGCATTTAGAACAGTTGCGCAACTGGGCATAGCTCAGTCACGTAGACAGTGTAAACAAACTGATGAAGATTGCATCATGTGGAATGCATACTACACCTTTACATTCTTCATCCACTTATTGTAGCTACCGATGCAGTCTAACTCGTCTCCCGACAAATTACCAAAATGAGGCCTTCCAGCAGAGATTACGATGGAGTGACGTAAATACCCAAGCTGTTGATGTTAAATCTGATCAGTTAGTGTGATATTTCGATATGGTAGACCTCGAAACAGTCTAAATATAGAGCAGCGCTATACGTTTTACACTGCAGTCCACTTTCCCTTCTTTTCCCTCTTGAGTAGCACACAACACACTTTTTGTGACTTTTTTTTCAGTTGGGGGCTACTGCATGGAGAAATGAACCCATGTTTTCGTCTCAATCCTCATTTTGGTGGTACTCGTTGATGGTAGCCCGCGAGCGGAGTACTCTAGTGTCTGTGCACTCTCTACGGTTGTTGTGCAACGCTGGTGCTGAAGTCTTTGTGGCAGGTATTTTTTCTTTCCACTTATCATGTGATAGACAACGAAGGAGTTGAAAATACACATATCAAGAAGATTAAAAAATATCTTCCTACACCATTTCACTTTGCTGTAGACGATTTGAAAGGGAGCTGTCATCTGGTCTTCAGAGTGTATGCCACCCATTCCCATCCGATATTAAAGGGTACATTTAGATGTTATTACTTCCTTTCTTGGTGTTTAATGTTTCTTTCTTCTTAATTTGGCAGTTCACCTTATGTCCACAGATTCATACTTGTTAAAAAATGACTCTGAGCACTATGGAACTTAACATCTGTGGTCATCAGTCCCCTAGAACTTAGAACTACTTAAACCTAACTAACCTAAAGACATCACACACATCCATGCCCGAGGCAGGATTCGAACCTGCGTCCGTAGCAGTCGCACGGTTCCGGACTGCGCGCCTAGAACATGCTTGTTAGACAAGCATCATTTTATCATTCCATTTCATATACAATATCCATTCTTGTGACACACATGGCCTGAACTTCGTTTTAGAATACATCTCCGATCCCTCAATTAGCTAGCAACTGAACTCCATGTGCACAGTGAAGCGCACTTTCGCGACCCGAGCTCGTCATACGATTTAAATGCCATGGTAACTTCATGTGACTACAGCTCGTCATTTGATGCGATTAGGTTAATCACAGGGGAGGTTGTAAGAATTATCTGGAGTTGTTGCGGTTTCGCCGTAACGCAGATCTGCCCTTCATCTTCTGTTCTTCCAATACGATTTTCCACTACTTTGCGCTGTATGCCTGTATGTGTTTATTAATTTGTCCTACAACATGGTTGACAGCTCTTTTGCCTTAACAAACGTAGGCATCGCCTGCAGTGGACACAACGCACGGAGTTTCTGTTTAACGATGTTGCTAAGCGTAGTTCTATAAACCTTCAACGTGTTGCCACTAGGGCGACGAATATCTGAAGATAACCTCACTCGTATAGTGAAATATTCTAATTTAAAAAAGGCAAAACAAATACACAACAACCTTAAAAGACTGCGATCTGTGGCGGTCTATCTGTACATTAGTTTTTAGGTAGTTTGTTCTGTAAGTTAACAAAAAATCATCCCAGGGCGTATGAAGTGCTACTGTGATTAGGAGACGTTACTCATATAATCAACTCCATCCATTCTGTTTTAAGGGGCTTACTGTTTTCCTTAATCCCTTTACGGGAATACCGGAAAATTTCCATCAACAGAACACATCCACTTCCTTTCCAAATCTCCTTTCGACTGAGGTAGAATTTTGTCCCTGGTTGCTTCGATGTCGACGGAACATTTAAATCTAACGTCTAATCCTTCTCCAAATATCACATTTTCGTTGAGACAAGGTTGAAGGAAGGAAGATTACGTTATAACGTCTCGTCGACGACGTGATTATTAGAGAATGAGGACAAGCCCCGATTAGGAAAGGAAATGGGCTCCACCCTTTCGCCTTAAACGCTTTAGGGAAACCATGGAGAAAGCTAAATGTGGAATGCCAGATGGAGATATGAACCACCATTTTTCTGAATAAGAATCCAGTATCTTACCACTGCACCGCCTCTCGTTGATACGTATTTGAGCCAACCGCTCGTTTTATCCATTTCCATTCGTCAGACCGCTTGGTTTCCATAGACCATAAAAGCATAGGTTGGTTAGGATAGTCTAGCGGGTAGAGCACAAGATTCCGGCCGTGGAAGTGCCGGGCTTAATTTTGATAGGGGTGGGGATTCTTCATCGTTCCAGTCCCTCCAGATCGACTCCACATCCACTCAGCCTGCTGTCAGAATGAATACGGGGGTAAAAGGTGCCCGGGACGAAAGACACGCCACCCCTCCCACTCCTAGTGCCGCCGAACCGCCGAAGATAGAACAGCTGAACTCTATGTGCAGTCAGGTCGATAGCCCAATCACATGCTAGAGTCTCCACAGACATTGCTGTTTTAGAATAGTGCAGAATCAACGATCGTAAACGAGGTAACGAAACGAAAATGATAAGGTTATCAGCTTTCGAGCTTCCTGGTACTGAAATATACAGCAAGTTTGACTATTATGGGTACAGGCGAAGGGTATATGACAATGAAAAAAACAAACAAATAATGCTAATAAACATAAGTTCAGAAACTAATGGTTTCAATGATACGACGCTTATAGAAGTGCAATCATGAATGTGTTGTTGTTGTTGTTGTGGTCTTCAGTCGTGAGACTGGTTTGATGCAGCTCTCCATGCTACTCTATCCTGTGCAAGCTTCTTCACCTACCAGTACTTACTGCAACTTACATCATTCTGAATCTTCTTAGTGTATCCATCTCTTGGTCTCCCTCTACGATTTTTACCTTCCACGCTGCCCTCCAATGCTAAATTTGTGATCCCATCATGCCTCAGAACATGTCCTACCAACCGGTCCCTTCTTCTTGTCAAGTTGTGCCACAAACTCCTCTTCCCCCCAATTCTATTCAATACCTCCTCATTAGTTAAGTGATCTACCCATCTAATCTTCAGCATTCTTCTGTAGCACCACATTTCGAAAGCTTCTATTCTCTTCTTGTCCAAACTACTTATGGTCTACGTTTCACTTCCATACATGGCTACATTCTATACAAATACTTTCAGAAACGACTTCCTGACACTTAAATCTATACTCGATGTTAACAAATTTCTCTTCTTCAGAAACGCTTTCCTTGCCATTGTCGGTCTTCATTTTATATCCTCTCAACTTCGACCATCATCAGTTATTTCGCTCCCCAAATAGCAAAACTGCTTTACTAGTTTAAGTGTCTCTTTTCCTAATCTAATTCCCTCAGCATCACCCGACTTAATTCGACTACATTCCATTATCCTAGTTTTGCTTTTGTTGATGTTCATCTTATATCCTCGTTTCAAGACACTGTCCATTCCGTTCAACTGCTCTTCCAAGTCCTTTGCTGTCTCTGACAGAATTACAATGTCATCGACGAACCTCAAAGTTTTTATTTCTTCTCCGTGGATTTTAATACCTGCTCCGAAATTTTCTTTTGTTTCCTTTACTGCTTGCTCAATATACAGATTGAATAACATCGGGGAGAGGCTACAAACCTGTCTCACTCTCTTCCCAACCACTGCTTCTCTTGCATGCCCCTCTACTCTTATAGCTGCCATCTGGTTTCTGTACAAATTGTAAATAGCCTCTCGCTGCCTGTATTTTACCCCTGCCACCTTCGGAATTTGAAAGAGAGTATTCCAGTCAACATTGTCAAAAGCTTTCTCTAAGGCTACAAATGCTAGAAACGTAGGTAACGAAACGAAATTGATAAGGTCATCAGCTTTCGAGCTTCCTGGTACTGAATTATACAGTCGGTTTGACTATTATGGGTACAACTGAATCCGGAGGGTATAGGACAATGAAGGAAACAAATAATGCTAATAAACGTAAGTTCAGAAACCAATGGTTTCTACGATACGACGCTTGTAGTAGTGCAATCATGAATGTGTTACAACACTGTTAATGTCTAAGCCTACTGTTGTATAGCTAGAGAAGGCCGAAATGCACGCTATAAGCTCACGCAGGATGGCGTGAGATCTGAAACAGGATACGTAATGAATGCTATAAAGAAAAGTACGTAGCTTCTGGAATACTTAACTTTAATCCATCATTTGTATACATCGTTCTTGATGAGACATGCTTCATACGATAACTATCAATTGCTATGGCGCCTTGCTAGGTCGTAGCCATTGACTTAGCTGAAGGCTATTCTAACTATCTGCTCTGCAAATGAGCGAGGCTTCGTCAGTGTGCATCGCTAGCTAAGTCGTCCGTACAACTGGGGCGAGTGCTAGTACGTCTCTCGAGAGCTGCCGTGTGGTGGCGCTCGGTCTGCGATCACAGACAGTGGCGATACGCGGGTCCGACATGTACTAATGGACCGCGGCCGATTTAAAGCTACCACCTAGCAAGTGTGGTGTCTGTCGGTGACACCACACCAAATTTCGGATTATATCCCTTAGGCCGGTGTTACACTATCATTTTTCTTTGTCAAAGTTGATATGTCAAATATTTATGTCAAAGAAATTTGACAGTGTAGTGGGGAACTTTATCAAATCTCCCTATTCGACAAAGAAATATGATCAAATCTAGAGCCTCGCCATAGATTCGATCATAAAAGTCGTTCGCCTTTTGTTCACTGCAATGTGAAACTTAACCGCTTGGAGCGATGGCAGCGCTACAGCTATTTGATGTCTCTATAGTGTGTTTGTACACATGGCTTCAAAGTTGGGACCAGTGATGGTTACGACTCTATTTTTAATAACCTTGCTTCGACTGAGGTGGGGGATGAACAAGGGGGAAATGCACGCTATTAATCGTGGGCTGATGGGCAGGTAGACTATGCTGCAGGCGACTTCATATCCACAACCACAGCTACAACCATCCACCCCTACATCTGGAAACATCCAGGCAGCTTTCCAGCAAGCCTGAACAGAGGAGGTGGTCACACCCTAAAATAAAAAATAAATAAATAAATTCTTAGCTCTCCATTTTACTTGTCTATGTTGGAACTCTGGATACCACAAGTTAAATAGCGCACATCTGTTTCGTAATTTTTATTAATTTTTTAGTTGTTGGAACAGTAATTCTATTAATTAAATTATTCAAAATTAAAAATAGTTCTTATTGCCCATATTGTGAACTAAACATTTATTTACCTTCAGATATACCCCCTTCAGTGGTTTATAAATCGAGTCACACGTTCCTGGAACTATTTTTGATTAATGTGCAATGTGGTATTCGATTGCTACTACGGCAGCTCTCTCCTGTATCCAGAAATTGTAGTATCACGATGAGGCTGTCTTCTGCACATATAGTGTAGTGAGTATTCTTTTTTGTAATATGAGAAGCCATTTTACTGAGAAAATTGTGAAATGCACTGTCATCTATTCGTAAGAAATTTATATAAGACTTGACGTCCTCCGCTTGCAGATTTCGTAACAAATTTTGCTGAATGCTTTTATTATCTCGACGTAATACCCATGGCTTCATCCAAGTATGTTTCCTTTTTTTCCGCCACTTTTCTTCCAAATGGTCACACACAATGCAATTGTGGTACAAGCAACAGCACCGCATAATAACAAGTAGTTGTTCTTCGCAATCTTGAAATCTGACGACAAATATATGACAACATTGTAATCCCCTTTTTAGCACCACGTCAAAGATCTTTGTCAAATAAATTGACACGCCCGCATCTCGTGGTCGTGCGGTAGCGTTCTCGCTTCCCACGCCCGGGTTCCCGGGTTCGATTCCCGGCGGGGTCAGGGATTTTCTCTGCCTCGTGATGGCTGGGTGTTGTGTGCTGTCCTTAGGTTAGTTAGGTTTAAGTAGTTCTAAGTTCTAGGGGACTTATGACCACAGCAGTTGAGTCCCATAGTGCTCAGAGCCATTTGAACCATTTTGAAATAAATTGACAAATATTTGATCACATTTCTTTGTCAAAAAAATATGATAGTGTAATAGCGGCCTTATGGTGAAAAGATACGTAAGTGGTTCATGCATGTTGATGCACCGGCACATTTTCATGTGGCTGTTGGGGAATACATAGCACAAATTTTCGATAAGTGTATCGGCCGTGGCTCGCCAACACCATGGCCTCTCAGGTCTCCCGACTCTAACCAACTGTTTCTTTGTGTGAGGATTCTTGAAGGCTTTTGTTTATTACAGCCATTCTTATAGTTTCGATGAACTATTACGCATTTTGGATGGTTTTCAATACATTCGGAACAAGCCGGGGATTTTTGAACGTGTGTGGGCATCAATGACGACATTACCTGAAGCTTGTCTTCACATGAACAGGGGCCATATGGGAACTTGTTGTAACGTGTTTGTCCTCAAGAGCATATTTGCAGTTTGTATCCTCAAATGTTCAAATGTGTGTGAAGTCCTAAGGGACCAAACTGCTGAGGTCATCGGTCCCTAGACTTACACACTACTTTAACTGATTTAAACTAACTTATGTTAAGAACAACACACGCACACACACACCCATGGCCGAGGGAGTACTCGAACCTCCGGCGGGAGGGGCAGCGCAATCCGTGACATGGCGCCTCAACCCGCGTGGCCACTCCGCCCGGCTTGGATCCTCAGGAACTCTGTTATAAGGTGTCCTTCTACCCAGTCGTAAGACGTATTATTGGGAAAATCTTTGGTTCCCGGATATACGTTAATGAGAATTACTCGTTTGTTTCATTGTCGTCCACTCACCCATTTCGTTTGTGCCTATAACAGCCAAACACTGTATATACACTCCTGGAAATTGAAATAAGAACATCGTGAATTCATTGTCCCAGGAAGGGGAAACTTTATTGACACATTCCTGGGGTCAGATACAGCACATGATCACACTGACAGAACCACAGGCACATAGACACAGGCAACAGAGCATGCACAATGTCGGCACTAGTACAGTGTATATCCACCTTTCGCAGCAATGCAGGCTGCTATTCTCCCATGGAGACGATCGTAGAGATGCTGGATGTAGTCCTGTGGAACGGCTTGCCATGCCATTTCCACCTGGCGCCTCAGTTGGACCAGCGTTCGTGCTGGACGTGCAGACCGCGTGAGACGACGCTTCATCCAGTCCCAAACATGCTCAATGGGGGACAGATCCGGAGATCTTGCTAGCCAGGGTAGTTGACTTACACCTTCTAGAGCACGTTGGGTGGCACGGGATACATGCGGACGTGCATTGTCCTGTTGGAACAGCAAGTTCCCTTGCCGGTCTAGGAATGGTAGAACGATGGGTTCGATGACGGTTTGGATGTACCGTGCACTATTCAGTGTCCCCTCGACGATCACCAGTGGTGTACGGCCAGTGTAGGAGATCGCTCCCCACACCATGATGCCGGGTGTTGGCCCTGTGTGCCTCGGTCGTATGCAGTCCTGATTGTGGCGCTCACCTGCACGGCGCCAAACACGCATATGACCATCATTGGCACCAAGGCAGAAGCGACTCTCATCGCTGAAGACGACACGTCTCCATTCGTCCCTCCATTCACGCCTGTCGCGACACCACTGGAGGCGGGCTGCACGATGTTGGGGCGTGAGCGGGAGACGGCCTAACGGTGTGCGGGACCGTAGCCCAGCTTCATGGAGACGGTTGCGAATGGTCCTCGCCGATACCCCAGGAGCAACAGTGTCCCTAATTTGCTGGGAAGTGGCGGTGCGGTCCCCTACGGCACTGCGTAGGATCCTACGGTCTTGGCGTGCATCCGTGCGTCGCTGCGGTCCGGTCCCAGGTCGACGGGCACGTGCACCTTCCGCCGACCACTGGCGACAACATCGATGTACTGTGGAGACCTCACGCCCCACGTGTTGAGCAATTCGGCGGTACGTCCACCCGGCCTCCCACATGCCCACTATAAGCCCTCGCTCAAAGTCCGTCAACTGCACATACGGTTCACGTCCACGCTGTCGCGGCATGCTACCAGTGTTAAAGACTGCGATGGAGCTCCGTATGCCACGGCAAATTGGCTGACACTGACGGCGGCGGTGCACAAATGCTGCGCAGCTAGCGCCATTCGACGGCCAACACCGCGGTTCCTGGTGTGTCCGCTGTGCCGTGCGTGTGATCATTGCTTGTACAGCCCTCTCGCAGTGTCCGGAGCAAGTATGGTGGGTCTGACACACCGGTGTCAATGTGTTCTTTTTTCCATTTCCAGGAGTGTATTATGTGGGTTGCGTATTCAGCAAAACTTTCCCTTCTGTAAAAAAAATTAACTCCCTCAAATGTTAGAAGCCCAGGAAACATGTTCGCCTTGCTCGCGCGATTATACGAGCTTGATAAGAGGCTACGTCAACTCACAGGTATTCACAGTTTGAGTTTCCACATGCCAGAACGTTTGCCCAAGGCGAAATAAACACATGCGCAGTTGAATTAGAAATATTTGCTTGTCAGAAATTACACCAGCCGAATCTTTTATGGAGAGAAACATGAGGGGAAGGGGGGGGGCGGGGCGTACAGTCCTGTATGACTCTAATATGGCAAACTTTATCGCTTATTGCGCAAGATACGTCTTGGAGGAAGTAATATGTTTTCTGCTCATTTTGGAATGTGGGTTCTTGGAATATTGAGAATAAGGTTCTCCGTGATGAGCAACATCTTGCTTGTAAAGTCTCTCACTGCAGTTTACTGAGCATTTCTCAAAAACGGTTCAAATGGATCTGAGCACTATGGGACTTAACTTCTGAGGTCATCAGTCCCCTAGAACATAGAACTAATTAAACCTAACTAACCTAGGGACATCACACACACCCATGCCCGAGGCAGGATTCGAACCTGCGACCGTAGGGGTCGAGCCGTTCCAGAGTGTAACGCCTAGAACCGCTCAGCCATTCCGGCCGGCGTAACACTCTCACATTAATCAAGAAATTAGGAAAACAACGTGAAGAAACTTGCAACTCATCTTTGGATCTTTTCTACTTATTGCAGTTTATTTAATATTTTAAATGCCTCAGCCCGTCGAAAAAAGTCAATAAATGGCTGAACAAGTGATTTGTATGCGACCTCTTTGTTGCGTGAATACACTTCCTTAGAATTCTCCCAACAAATCTGAGTTTGGCATCTGCCTTCCCAACGACTGGATTTATGTTGTCAGTCTACCTTGAAGGTCTACAGGGAAGTCGCAACGCCAAAAAATTATAGCGAAATCTTGGGTTGTCGCATGGATTGGCAGTAGATTCTCAAAAAGGAGTAATTAACTTATTGCGCCGGCCGGGGTGACTGAGCGGTTCTAGCCGCATCAGTCTGGAACCGCGCGACCGCTACGGTCGCAGGTACGAATCCTGCCTCGGGCATGGATGTGTGTGATGTCCTAAGGTTAGTTAGGTTTAAGTAGTTCTAAGTTCTTGGGGACTGATGACCTCAGAAGTTAAGTCCCATAGTGCTCAGAGCCATTTTTTAATTAACTTATTGCGCCTAAGTGGGTGGGCTGACCCGTCATTATTTCATCACACCTTTGGAGAAAAAGCACTTGAAGTAGTCACGTCTGCTAAATATCTGAGAGTACGCGTAACTAAGAAAGATGGATGCCAGACTGAAGTTCTTTGGGAGAATCCTCACGAACTGCGATCTATCCACGATGGCTGCTTCCATATACATACTTTCATGTTGTGAAATTTCTTGATGTGTAGTGGCACTTCAGATTATGTGTATAAATATACTTTAAGAAGTCCATTATACAATCTTCGCTGCTGCATGATCACAGGCAGTCGGATCTGGGACGGAATGGCACTGTTTTTTCAACGACACCACCACCCCAAGGAAATTCCATAATTTGGAAAAAGCTAATGTAAAATGTATCATCACGTGAACTAGCCGTCTGAAAATGAACCTTTCTGTTCGAAATCGGTAACGGCGATACTTAAATAAATAAATAGCATTGCAAAAAGTGGCCGGTTGTTGTTGTCTTCACTGTAAGAGTCAACCTGCATCTTCAGTAACCTGAAATATGTGCATATTTTTGTTTATAATACTTAACTCACTGTTTTTTTTTAATTTTGGAACGTAGCCATACAGCCATCACAATAGTGGAATGTCAGTTATGATGATACGAACGTCAGGATAACACAACACCCAGTCCACAAGGCAGAAAATCTGAGAGCCAGCTAGGAATCGAACCCGGGCCCCTTCGGGTAGGAACCCACTGTACTGACTGCACAACTACCGAGGCAGACAAAGTTTGCATGTAGGACGTTGTATGTACAGGTTATAAACAGTTCTGGCACTTTTTGCTTTTCTGTGATGTAGCAATAATTTTAAGTTGTACTTACAGACTTCGTAGACGCTCATCTATATGTTTTCTTGTTCCTTTGTTACAGTTATTCTCTGTCCGCTTACAGTCAATTGAAATTTCTTTTTCACACTTCACAGCACTAAGAATTGAACACTCGTTTTCATGATATGTTTTGGACAGTGTTGCCAACTGTCGAATGTCGTTCCCAACTGTTGAATGTGTTTTGTGAGTGGTAATCTCGCCATGGTGGCAGCACCGTCGTGTTTACTGTCGAGGAACTAGGAGGGGGAAGTGGAGTACAGCAGTTCCGAGAAGTGCAGCGCAGCCACATGCTTCACGTCTATCACCACGTCTACACAAGACACAGTTTTCGAAAGACGAAAATATAATTTCGAAATCCGAATGCGTTGTTAACTATCCTATTTTCAAGACTAACCTGATCAAACAGCGGCTTCCGACTGTCATCTGTCGAACTCGAATAGATTATATAAATCTGCTGTCCCGATTTAATTAACTGTATTAGGTGATACTATCAGCGCCTTCGTATTTTCTTTTTATTTAATAGAGAGAGGAGTTTCTTCAGGAAGAGATGTTTAAAAATCTTATCCATGTGAGACTGCTTTGTTACAACCGCGAGATCACGCACATTATGGAAAGTAATTGCGAAGTAATCACTGTTTGAATATTACTCTAATGAAACGTTTTGAACATTTACAATACCTAGAAATATCCAGATAGGATATAGACATTGCGAGTAATCAACAACATGTATTTCGTATACTGCTCTGGAGCATTAAAATTAGTAATGGAGTAGCATAGGAGTTAAGACGTTGTCGTCTCAATCCAGAGTCTGTGAGTTCAAGCCCCTACAGTAATTTTGAAATTTTTATTTCTGATCATTTATCGAAATGATTTTATTCATTTTTTTCAGTTAATTGCATGTATTGTATTTCTTATCTTTTGCCGCATCAGGTTAATCATCGTACTAGCAGTTTTCTTTGTTCACCACCTTACAAATGGTTTCAAAAAGTCGGTCCCAGCCCTCCCCTTGTGAATTAACGAACGTTTTGTCACCAGCAAATGACTGCGGAGAAGAGTCTTTGTCAGTTAGAGAAATTGGGTATAATAGTTTACAAATAAAACTGCTACGAAAAATAAGAAAAATAATGCGTTTGTTCCAATTTGTTTTGTTTTGTTAATTTATAAAATATTTCAGCATTTGCGAATCTTGATTCGTCAAAGAAACATAAAATGTGTTTCTCCTCAAAAATCAATAAAGAAAGAAAGAAAACACTTCATGGTCCATTTATGAGTGATAGTTCAATGTCTTGGTTTTTGAGTCGTACGTGAGAAATGAACCCTTAATGAAACCCATGTCACACCTGCATGCTACATCTACATCTACATCTACATGAGTACTCTGCAAATCACATTTAAGTGCATGGCAGAGGGTTCATCGAACCACCTTCACAATTCGCTATTATTCCAATCTCGTATAGAGTGCGGAAAGAATGAACATCTATATCTTTCCGTACGAGCTCTGATTTCCCTTATTTTATCGTGGTGATCGCTCCTCCCTATGTAGGTCGGTGTCAACAAAATATATTCGTATTCGGAAGAGAAAGTTGGTGATTGGAATTTCGTGAGAAGATTCCGTCGCAACGAAAAAGCCTTTCATTTAACGATTTCCAGCCCAAATCCTGTATCATTTCTGTGACACTCTCTCCCATATTAAGCGATAATACAAAATGTGCTGCCTTTCTTCGATCTTTTTCGATGTACTCTGTCAGTCCTATCTGCTAAAGACCCCACACCGCGCAGCAGTATCCTAAAAGAGGACGGACAAGCGTAGTCTCCTTAGTAGGTCTGTTACATTTTCTAAGTGTCCTGCCAATAAAACGCAGTATTTGGTTAGTCTTCCCCACAACATTTTCTATGTGTTCCTTCTAATTTAAGTTGTTCGTAATTATAATACCTCGGTATTTAGTTGAATTTATGGCTTTTAGATTAGACTGATTTATCGTGTAACCGAAGTTTAACGCGTTCCTTTTAGCACTCATGTGGATGACCTCACACTTTTCGTTATTCAGGGTCAACTGCCACTTTTCGCACCATTCAGATACTTTTTTCAGTTTGTTTTGATCTTCTGATGTCAATTAAACGCTGACAGACACTTCCATTCTACAAAACTTCTCTCACACTGTCACCTTGACAACCTTTATTTACGGTGTATTGTGCGGCAATCCATGTTTCATCTCACCGCTTTGATTATGATGCCTCATTCTTCTGTAAAAGCCCTTTTTGCAATTATGTCCTCTCAATCTCCCATATTTTGGCACATTTTAAAACTAAATCCCATAGCCAGAACAATTTTTCTAAGATTTTCCTTCCTAGCCTTGAAGTTCAGCTGCGCGACAAAAGCTGTGTGGTGTTAACAAGGTTGGTACTTATTTATACTGCTCGTAATATACGTTTATCCATATCGGCAATGGAATGTTTATTGTGAGCACCTCCTTCTTTGGCAAAGAACCCTGAATTTCACACTGCTGGGCTTCGTGTCCCTCCTTCCATAATTCGCAAATTATCCTGTAGCTCAACTTAAACATTTTGGCCCCATGCTCCGTGGTCTTCTCCGCCGGAACAATAAATCCCTTTTCTTTCTCATCGCCAACAAATCTAATTATGTGTAAAGAAACTGGTGGTTGAGAAACGTCTAGAGTACAATCTAGGTAATTTGTATGCCTCTGTAACTTAATAAATAATATGTGGCTGGCATATTTATTCATATAGGTCGATATAAGAAACGTTACACATTCTGCGGCGTTATGAACGTAGTTTATTGAATTACACTGGTTGCTGCATATTTGGTAATTTTATGGTTTACGGTCGCTGCACGACTTGGGAACCACATGGAGCCCACCATTCATAGTTTATTGAGTCATTTTCCAGAGATTGCAGCAACGAGACACAATTCTTTAAGTAGAACGTTAGATTTTCTATCATATAGCTGATTCTGTTTATACATAAAGGACACCAGTGGCAAGACGCAATCAATAAGTTCACTGCGCGATAACAACGGTGAAGTCGCTGATGACAGTGCCACTAAAGCAGAGTTATTAAACACGGTTTTCCGAAACTCCTTCACGAATGAAGGCGAAGTAAATATTCCTGAATTCCAATCAAGAACAACTGCCAAGATGAGAAACATAGAAGGAGATATCTTCGGTGTAACAAAGCAGCTTAAATCACTTAATAAAGCCAAGGCCTTCGGCCCACATTGTATATCAGTCAGGTTCCTCTCAGAGTATGCTGATACAATAGCTCCATATTTAGCAATTATATACAACGCTCCCTTACAGAACGATCCGTTCCTAAACACTGGAAAATTTCTCAAGTCACATTAATACCCAGAAAGGGAAGTAGGAGTAATCCGCTGAATTACAGGTCCATATTATTAACGTCGATTTGCAGTAGGGTTTTGGAACATATACTCGTATATTCGAACACTGTGAAGTACCTCGAAGAAAACGAGTTATCGACACATAGTCAGCATGGATTCAGAAAATATCGTTCATGCGAATCACGACTAGCTCTGCCGGCCGGAGTGGCCGAGCGGTTCTAGGCGCTACAGTATGGAACCGCGCGACCGCTGCGGTAGCAGGTTCGAATCCTGCCTCGGGCATGGATGTGTGTGATGTCCTTAGGTTAGTTAGGTTTAAGTAGTTCTAAGTTCTAGGGGACTGATGACCTCAGATGTCAAGTCCCATAGTGCTCAGAGCCATTTGAACCAACTAGCTCTTTATACTCATGAAGTAATTAGTGCTGTCGACAGGGCATGTCAATTGATTCCATATTTTTAGATTTCCAGAAAGCTTTTGACACCGTTCTCCACAAGCGTCTTGTAATCAAACCGCGTGCCTATGGAACATCGTCTCAGTTGTGCGACTCGATTTGTGATTTCCTGTCAGAAAGGTCACAGTTCATAGTAATAGACGGAATGTCATCGAGTAAAACAGAAGTAATATCCGGCGTTCCCCAAGGAAGTGATATACGCCCTCTATTGTTCCTGATCTACACTCCTGGAAATTGAAATAAGAACACCGTGAATTCATTGTCCCAGGAAGGGGAAACTTTATTGACACATTCCTGGGGTCAGATACAGCACATGATCACACTGACAGAACCACAGGCACATAGACACAGGCAACAGAGCATGCACAATGTCGGCACTAGTACAGTGTATATCCACCTTTCGCAGCAATGCAGGCTGCTATTCTCCCATGGAGACGATCGTAGAGATGCTGGATGTAGTCCTGTGGAACGGCTTGCCATGCCATTTCCACCTGGCGCCTCAGTTGGACCAGCGTTCGTGCTGGACGTGCAGACCGCGTGAGACGACGCTTCATCCAGTCCCAAACATGCTCAATGGGGGACAGATCCGGAGATCTTGCTGGCCAGGGTAGTTGACTTACACCTTCTAGAGCACGTTGGGTGGCACGGGATACATGCGGACGTGCATTGTTCTGTTGGAACAGCAAGTTCCCTTGCCGGTCTAGGAATGGTAGAACGATGGGTTCGATGACGGTTTGGATGTACCGTGCACTATTCAGTGTCCCCTCGACGATCACCAGTGGTGTACGGCCAGTGTAGGAGATCGCTCCCCACACCATGATGCCGGGTGTTGGCCCTGTGTGCCTCGGTCGTATGCAGTCCTGATTGTGGCGCTCACCTGCACGGCGCCAAACACGCATACGACCATCATTGGCACCAAGGCAGAAGCGACTCTCATCGCTGAAGACGACACGTCTCCATTCGTCCCTCCATTCACGCCTGTCGCGACACCACTGGAGGCGGGCTGCACGATGTTGGGGCGTGAGCGGAAGACGGCCTAACGGTGTGCGGGACCGTAGCCCAGCTTCATGGAGACGGTTGCGAATGGTCCTCGCCGATACCCCAGGAGCAACAGTGTCCCTAATTTGCTGGGAAGTGGCGGTGCGGTCCCCTACGGCACTGCGTAGGATCCTACGGTCTTGGCGTGCATCCGTGCGTCGCTGCGGTCCGGTCCCAGGTCGACGGGCACGTGCACCTTCCGCCGACCACTGGCGACAACATCGATGTACTGTGGAGACCTCACGCCCCACGTGTTGAGCAATTCGGCGGTACGTCCACCCGGCCTCCCGCATGCCCACTATACGCCCTCGCTCAAAGTCCGTCAACTGCACATACGGTTCACGTCCACGCTGTCGCGGCATGCTACCAGTGTTAAAGACTGCGATGGAGCTCCGTATGCCACGGCAAACTGGCTGACACTGACGGCGGCGGTGCACAAATGCTGCGCAGCTAGCGCCATTCGACGGCCAACACCGCGGTTCCTGGTGTGTCCGCTGTGCCGTGCGTGTGATCATTGCTTATACAGCCCTCTCGCAGTGTCCGGAGCAAGTATGGTGGGTCTGACACACCGGTGTCAATGTGTTCTTTTTTCCATTTCCAGGAGTGTATATTAACAACATAGAAGAAAGTCTGAGTAGCCGTCTTAGATGGTTTGCAGATGCTGTAATTTACCGTCTTATAAAGTCATCAGATAACCAAAACTAATTGCAAAATGATTTAGATAAGATATCTGTATGGTGCAAAAGTGGCAATTGACCCTTAATAAAGAAAATTGTGAAGTTATTTACATGAGTACTAAAAGAGATTCGCTAAATTTCGATTAAGCGATAAGTCACACAAATTTGAAGGCTGTAAATTCAACTAAATACTTAGTGATTACAATTACAAATAACCTAGATTGGAACGATCACATAGATAATATTGTGGTTAGAGCAAACCAAAGACTGCGTTTCACTGGCACAACACTTAGAAGGTGCAACACGTCTACTAAAGAGACTGCTTACACCACGCTTGTCCGCCCTATTCTGGAGTATTGCTGTGCGGTGTGGGATCCGCATCGGGTGGGAGTGACGGATGACATCGAAAAAATACAAAGAAGGGCAGCTCGTTTTGTATTATCGCGAAATAGGGGAGATAGTGTCACAGACATGATACGTGAATTGGAGTGGCAATCATTAAAACAAAGGCGTTTTTCATTGCGACGGAATCTTCTCATGAAATTTCAATCACTAGTTTTCTCCTCCGATTGCGAAAACACTCTGTGGCACCCACCTACATAGGGAGAAATGATCATCATGATAAAATAAGAGAAATCAGGGCTCGGACGGCAAAAATTTAAGTGTTCGTTTTTCCCGCGCGCCGTTCGAGAGTGGAATAGTAGACGAAAGTTTGAAGGTGGTTCATTGAAACCTTTGTCAGGCACTTTATTGTGTATAGCAGAATAATCACGTAGATGTAGATGTGTTTAATGGGAGGTACCGGTGAAATTTCAGCTAGGTCGTAAAAAATCGCAGAGTGCTTAACATATCTTGGCATGCTGAATTCGGTGGGTAAATGCATTTGCTAAAGAAAATTTTTTCATCACTTTCAAATTTTTGAGTTTTGAAAAATCATTATGTTTTCAAACCCATACTTCGAGTGTTAGGTTATCACGGAATGTGTTCACAAAAAACGTTTGAGTCAAAAATGTTTAAACTTATCGGAGGAGTAGCGTTTTTTTATTGTGGCCATTTTGATTTTTTGCAAAAAATTCGATGTATAGTTAGTTTTCTACCACTATATATATATATATATATATATATATATATATATATATATATATATATATATATATACACTCCTGGAAATTGAAATAAGAACACCGTGAATTCATTGTCCCAGGAAGGGGAAACTTTATTGACACATTCCTGGGGTCAGATACATCACATGATCACACTGACAGAACCACAGGCACATAGACACAGGCAACAGAGCATGCACAATGTCGGCACTAGTATAGTGTATATCCACCTTTCGCAGCAATGCAGGCTGCTATTCTCCCATGGAGAAGATCGTAGAGATGCTGGATGTAGTCCTGTGGAACGGCTTGCCATGCCATTTCCACCTGGCGCCTCAGTTGGACCAGCGTTCGTGCTGGACGTGCAGACCGCGTGAGACGACGCTTCATCCAGTCCCAAACATGCTCAATGGGGGACAGATCCGGAGATCTTGCTGGCCAGGGTAGTTGACTTACACCTTCTAGAGCACGTTGGGTGGCACGGGATACATGCGGACGTGCATTGTCCTGTTGGAACAGCAAGTTCCCTTGCCGGTCTAGGAATGGTAGAACGATGGGTTCGATGACGGTTTGGATGTACCGTGCACTATTCAGTGTCCCCTCGACGATGACCAGTGGTGTACGGCCAGTGTAGGAGATCGCTCCCCACACCATGATGCCGGGTGTTGGCCCTGTGTGCCTTGGTCGTGTGCAGTCCTGATTGTGGCGCTCACCTGCACGGCGCCAAACACGCATACGACCATCATTGGCACCAAGGCAGAAGCGACTCTCATCGCTGAAGACGACACGTCTCCATTCGTCCCTCCATTCACGCCTGTCGCGACACCACTGGAGGCAGGCTGCACGATGTTGGGGCGTGAGCGGAAGACGGCCTAACGGTGTGCGGGACCGTAGCCCAGCTTCATGGAGACGGTTGCGAATGGTCCTCGCCGATACCCCAGGAGCAACAGTGTCCCTAATTTGCTGGGAAGTGGCGGTGCGGTCCCCTACGGCACTGCGTAGGATCCTACGGTCTTGGCGTGCATCCGTGCGTCGCTGCGGTCCGGTCCCAGGTCGACGGGCACATGCACCTACCGCCGACCACTGGCGACAACATCGATGTACTGTGGAGACCTCACACCCCACGTGTTGAGCAATTCGGCGGTACGTCCACCCGGCCTCCCGCATGCCCACTATACACCCTCGCTCAAAGTCCGTCAACTGCACATACGGTTCACGTCCACGCTGTCGCGGCATGCTACCAGTGTTAAAGACTGCGATGGAGCTCCGTATGTCACGGCAAACTGGCTGACACTGACGGCGGCGGTGCACAAATGCTGCGCAGCTAGCGCCATTCGACGGCCAACACCGCGGTTCCTGGTGTGTCCGCTGCGCCGTGCGTGTGATCATTGCTTGTACAGCCCTCTCGCAGTGTCCGGAGCAAGTATGGTGGGTCTGACACACCGGTGTCAATGTGTTCTTTTTTCCATTTCCAGGAGTGTATATTAGAGCAAACCAAAGACTGCGTTTCACTGGCACAACACTTAGAAGGTGCAACAGGTCTATATATATATATATATATATATATATATATATATATATATATATATATATATGCAGAGCAGAAACTTTATTGAAACACTAATTTTATATGAATATACCTGTATATGTGCATAAATACTACCTACATCAGTAATCGTGTATGTGTATGTGCCTAATCTGTATGCACATCCGAAATCGACGTCAATAAATAAGTGTAACTACAGTTTCCTTTTTTATATAATTTAGAGACTTGCGGATTTATGTTCGCGGTGGACTCAGTTTTGAAATGGAAAGCAAATGTTTATAAGCGCATCTAGTACAGAATCAGTGGCGGCGGTGTGTGAAGTTCTTAGGTCGAGCAGGTGATCAATATTTGAACACAGGCCGGCCGGAGTGGCCGAGCGGTTCTAGGTGTTACAGTCTGGAACCGAGCGACCGGTACAGTCACAAGTTCGAATCCTGCCTCGGGCATGGATGTGTGTGATGTCCTTGTGTTAGCTAGGTTCAAATGGCTCTGAGCACTATGGGACTTAACATCTCAGGTCATCAATCCCCTAGAACTTAGAACTACTTAAACCTAACTAACCTAAGGACATCACACACACCCATGCCCGAGGCAGGATTCGAACCTGCGACCGTAGTGTTCGCGCGGTTCCAGACTGCAGCGCCTAGAACCGCTCGGCCACAAGAGGCCGGCAGTTAGGTTTAAGTAGTTCTAAGTTCTAGGGGACTGCTGACCTCAGAAGTTAAGTCCCATAGTGCTCAGAGCCATTTTTTTAACACAGCTCAGTTACTTTACATAACTTTATTTACACAACGATACATACATACATTCTAGCGGTAACGCCCCTGCACTTTGCCAATTCTAACGCGAAGTGGAAGCCCAGTGACTGACGACCTGGTCAGGAAAGACCCACTTTTATTCTGTGGCTGACGACCTGCCCGTGTGGACGCAGCGGAGAAGGGAATGTGTGATGTAAGATGTATATTGAAAATAAAGAATACAATTTTCAAATGTATCTAGTCGCCTTTTATTTATTTTTCCTTCATACTGGGCCATACATTGTATAACGTCGTAGTAATTCTATTTTACGCTAAATTGTTGTAATATATTATACATACAGAATTTTTATAATTAAGTTACACTTTTCGTATTATGTAGTGTTAAAAAGGTAACTGTACTTCAATTTCTTTGAAAAACCAAAATGCCTGAAACGAAAAAAATGCTACTCCTGCGCCAATTTTAAAAATTTTCTGCTGAAGACATTTTTGTGAATACATTCCGCGATAACCAACAACTCTACGTATGGGTTTTCAAGTCTAGGGACCGATGACTTTAGCAGTTTGGTCCATTAGGAAGTCACGCACATTTTTACGTATGGGTTTGAAAAAATAACAATTTTCTAAAAACTCAAAATTCAAAAGTGATGAAAAAATTTTGTTTAATAAATTGTATTTACCTACTGAACTTCAGTATACCAAGCTATGTTATGAAATAATATATTTTTTGCGATCGGGATAAAATTTCACCGGTATCTCCCCATAAACCAGCTGTGCGCAGATCAATTTAAATCACATTTATATGACGTTTTGTCTGGGAACTAGAAACCTTCGAACTTTTATGGGTGGATGCAACATGTTATACATTATAATTGGCAGTGTGCAGATGGATGTTCTGGTAGCGGAATGTTGATGTAGGTGAGGTGTTCAAATGTGTGTCCATGTTCGTGAATGCTCAACGCAACGAGCCATCTAAACGACCTGTTGATGGGATGCAACGTCGCCGGCGTCGTACAGCAACAAGCTTCCTGAATTCGCTGATAGATGTCGTGTTCGGTTCGACTGTCGACCGTCGCCTAACATCGCCGTATACACGGCAGGTCGAACCGCACAAACAAACGGACGTCAGCGTGCCGCAGATACTGACGTCAAATAAATATAACAGACACATCCCACGAGTACGTTGACATGTTACTGATGCTTGGCAAATGCCGATACGATCCCAATGAAGCGACCATGGCGTGTGCCGCGTGATATACTGATCGAAAAGCTGTCGCACCCATTACGTTTTTACGTGCTGAGCAGTGACTTCAGGAAACAATTAGTTTGAGAAGATGCGGCAGTAACAGACGGATACCAGCAAGAAGTGAGAAGATAGAGGGGTCTGTTTTAGCTTCAATACACTAATATTCTCATGACGGCTTAAGAGATGTTGCTGCAGTCACTGCCTTACATATGTGTGGCGTATGGTACAGAGTCACAGGATTCCCTCGTAGTACCTGTCGCAGACAAAGCAATTGCATGGGATGGATTTCAATCGGAGAGCTACTTTCTGCGAATGGGCCGTGCATAATTTCACGCTTGACGACTTACGAAGTGTTATGTTCTCCGATGAATCCATGTTCATAAATTATGGTGCAGTGAAACGTCATAATATGCATTACTGGGCCACAGAAAATCCTAGTTGGGTACGTCCTGTCCTATCGTCAACGAAGCAGGTCCATTAATGTGTGGTTTGAAATAATTGGGGATGAAATTATAGTTCTACAGTACTTCGCAGGTGCACTGATAGGTGAGATATGTCGAACGTTCATTGTCGACAGTTTAGGTGCTCTCCTTGAAAACATTAGTCTACACATTAGAGGCTGCATGCAAATGCAGCACGTTGGTTACCCAGCCCATTCTGCATATGATGTTGTGCATGAACTGAACAACAGATTCGCTGAAAGACGGTTTGAGCGCCGTGGTCCGCATGAATGGCCTTCACGGTCGCCTGAATTAACACTAGTAGGTTTCTTTTTGTGGGGATAATTAGACAATCGCGTGTATGTCACTGAACCCACAACGCCAGATGACTTCAAACGGCCGGCTGGTGTGGCCGAGCGGTTCTAGGAGCTACAGTTTGGAACCGCGCGACCGCTACGGCTGCAGGTTCGAATCCTGCCTCGGGCATGGATGTGTGTGATGTCCTTAGGTTAGTTAGGTTTAAGTAGTTCTAAGTTCTAGGGGACTGATGACCCCAGATGTTGAGTCCCATAGTGCTCAGACCAATTTGAACCATTTTTACTTCAAACGGCACATCGAGGGCTCCTGTCGCTCCGAGACACTCGTAATTTTATGTTGCATTGTGCGTTCACGAACATAGGCACACATTGGAACACTTCACTTAAATTAACATTCTACCACCGGAACATCCACCTGCATACAGCCAAGTATTATGTGCAGCATGTTGCATCCACCACTAACATTTTGAAGGTTTCTACCTCACAAAATGTACGTGACAGAAATGTGGTTTATACTGATTAGTACACAGCTTGCTTAAATACATCAGCTACATGATAGAAAAGAACTAATGTTCTATTTAAAAAATTACACTATGTGATCAAAAGCCTGGCTGAAAATGACTTACAAGTTCGTGGCACCCTCCATAGGTAATGCTGGAATTCAATATGCACCCTCAGCCTTGATGACAGCATCAACTCTCGTAGGCATACGTTCATCAGGTAGTGGAAGGTTTTTTGGGGGATGGCAGCGCATTCTTCACGGAGTGCTGCACTGAGGAGAGGTATCGATGACGAAGGTGAGACCTGGCACGAAGTCGGCGTTCCAAAACATCCTAAAGGTCAGGTCAGGACTCTGCGTAAGCCAGTCCATTACAGGGATGTTATTGTCGTGTAACCACTCCACCTCAGGCCGTGCATTATGAACAGGTGCTCGATCGTGTTGAAAGATGCAATCGCCATCCCCGAATTGCTCTTCAACAGTAGGGAGCAAGAAGGTGCTTAAAACAACAATGTAGACCTGTGCTGTGATAGTGCCACGCAAAACAACAAGGGGTACAAGTCACCTCCATGAAAAAATAACACCGCCGCCTCCGAATTTTACTGTTGGCACTACACACGCTGGCAGATGACGTTCAAAGGGCATTCGCCATACCCACACCCTGCCATCTGATCGCCACATTGTGTACCGTGATTCGTTACTCCATACAAAGTTTTTCCACTGCTCAGTCGTCCAATGTTTAAGCTCCTTACACCAAGCGAGGCGTCGCTTGGCATTTACCGGCGTGATGTGTGGCTTATGAGCAGCCGCTCGACCAGGAAATCCAAGTTTTCTCACCTCCCGTCTAACTTGGCTTGTTCAAATGGCTCTGAGCACTATGGGACTCAACATCTTAGGTCATAAGTCCCCTAGAACTTAGAACTACTTAAACCTAACTAACCTAAGGACATCACACACACCCATGCCCGAGGCAGGATTTGAACCTGCGACCGTAGCAGTCCCGCGGTTCCGGACTGCAGCGCCAGAACCGCTAGACCACCGCGGCCGGCTCCCGTCTAACTGTCATGGTACTTGCTGTGGATCCTAATGCTGTTTGGAATTCCTGTGCGATGGTCTCGATAAATGTCTGCCTAATACACATTACGACTGTCTTCAACTGTCGGCAGTCTATGTCAGTCAACAGTCGAGGTCGGCCAGTACTCTTTTGTGCTGTACGTGTCCCTTCACGTTTCCATTTCACTACCACATCAGAATCAGCGGACCTATGGATTTTTGGAGTGTGTAAATCTCGCGTATGACACAAGTGACACCCAATCACGTGACCGCGTTCGAAGTCCGTGAGTTCCGCGGACCGCTCCATTCTGCTCTCTCACGATGTCTATTAACTACTGAGGTCGCTGATATGGAGTAACTGGCAGTAGGTGGCAGCACAATGCACCTAATATGAAAAACGTATTTTTGTGGGTGTCCGGATACTTTTGATCACATAGTGTATATCTCTTTGCTCTCTGGAAAATAACTTAGTAAACTATGTTCGTAGCCCCACAGAAAATGTAACGTTTCTTATGTGAACCTATCTCAATAAAATTTCTTGTCACCTACGATTTTGTAAGTTATAGAGGCTTACAGCTTATTTGTAACACCCTGTAGATGATATTATGTCAGACGCAGATGGCTGTTCTGCAGTCATTCCATCAATCTTCAGTGATACAATCAATGCACTGGGAAAGCATTGGCGAATGGTTCAAATGGTTCAAATGGCTCTGAGCACTATAGGACTTAACATCTGAGGTCATCAGTCCCCTAGAACTTAGAACTACTTAAACCTAACTTACCTAAGGACATCACACACACCCATGCCCGAGGCAGTATTCGAACCTGCGACAGTAGTGGTGGCGCGGTTCCAGACTGAAGCGCCTAGAACCGCTCGGGCACACCCGCCAACTATTGGGGAATGGCCATTGCCAAAAAATTGGACTACGTAACGTGTAAGTGCATTTTTTCTGTCCGAAACCTACAGTGTTTCACTGCTGTGGAGTGGACATTTCTCGTTAGCTCCGTACAGCGTTTAAGGATGCAAAGGCCAGGCGGTAGGTCGGCGGCGAACTGGCGAGGCCTTGGCCGCTGCCACCTTATGCAAGCTAGGCGCCGCTTTTTTGCTCCAGTACTCGAACCTGTCCGCAAGCTGCTAGCTAGCTGTTGAATGGAGCCTTAGCCAGTCGCCGATCAATGACGGCGACTCGTCTGTCGCAGTGGCTACGCAAGAACTAGTTCTTACGTAAGTGCGTGATACATCTTTGCTCGGCCATATATCTCCAGAAATGAGTGATCGGTCTCGAGGCAGAGATACTGTCCCGGCGCTAGCTTTATGCGCTCCGAAACACACACGTTTCTGTGCCAAGGTCTATTCTGATATTCGTGCATGACGCAACGTCTAAGATTACAAAGCCTTTCTCCGCTTTCGGGAACTCCCGCTTTGTTTATTGCCGCAAATGGAGGCAGTAGTAACACACTGACGGTATCTGTCTTTACCAAATCGTTCAGCTAGGTAAGCCGTATTGTCTGTAACTGCTCTCAGGACTTTTTTTTTAAATAACCATGTAATGAAGTAATTCGAAGAACAAATCAGTGGGAGGCGAGAATAGCAAGAAATTTCTCTGAATACGAGTGAAGGATTGAGTTTTCTAGATCGAAATGCTCTTATTTCATGACAAAGGCGCTTTTAGGTCAGTGAACTTTGTCGAACATTTTTCCTGGGGATATATTTGATTCCTGTAAACATCACAGATCTATAAAACCGCCACCTACAGCTGCTGTAACTTTGATCTCAGAAGGTTCCCCACTCACCAATTTCTTTCAGTGTGGGAATAAGAAGACATCAGATGATGTCATATCTAGTGAAAAGAGTGAATATTTCAACAACTCGTGATTCAAATGCCTCGGCTTCACCGCTATCTAACGACGTTTCTCGGTAGGTGCATTGCCCTGACAAAAAGTTTTTTTTTTCACGATCTCGTGAATTTTTCCATCACATTGTTCCAGAAGTCTTTCGCAGTATTCGTGAGTTATTATTTTACCCTTTCAATGGCAACCGATCACAAAACATTAGTTTTTCATCCTTTAAAACACTAGACATTGTAATTCCGGCAAAAAAATTATCTATGCCTTTTTATTTATTTCTGGGCACTGCTTTAAGTGCTTCATCGTTTCTGGCAGTGGACCCATGTCTCAACAATAGTAACACATCGGTGCACTAAATCACTTCGATTATTTTTCAGACGATCAAAAAGTTGCTGTCAAAATTCATTTACACATTTAATTTTGGTGAGCATCTAACAAAATCCGGCTTGCACTAAGATGTTTTATTGGTAACGTTTCATGTATTGTAGCGCAGTCTTTATTCTGAAATGCCAATGGGGTCAAGCATGCGATACAACTTTAATCGCGGGTCGTCTGATAATTATACTGTGTTGTGCATTTTCTCTATGTTTTCATTGGAGAATGCAAATTTGATACATTCTTGAGTTGCGTTATTTCACAACATATATTAATATAACAAAAAACCCGGACAAGTTCGAGTAGGACTCCAGCTCTGAGGGTGTCGTACAAACTTAATCATACACTCCTGGAAATGGAAAAAAGAACACATTGACACCGGTGTGTCAGACCCACCATACTTGCTCCGGACACTGCGAGAGGGCTGTACAAGCAATGATCACACGCACGGCACAGTGGACACACCAGGAACCGCGGTGTTGGCCGTCGAATGGCGCTAGCTGCGCAGCATTTGTGCACCGCCGCCGTCAGTGTCAGCCAGTTTGCCGTGGCATACGGAGCTCCATCGCAGTCTTTAACACTGGTAGCATGCCGCGACAGCGTGGACGTGAACCGTATGTGCAGTTGACGGACTTTGAGCGAGGGCGTATAGTGGGCATGCGGGAGGCCGGGTGGACGTACCGCCGAATTGCTCAACACGTGGGGCGTGAGGTCTCCACAGTACATCGATGTTGTCGCCAGTGGTCGGCGGAAGGTGCACGTGCCCGTCGACCTGGGACCGGACCGCAGCGACGCACGGATGCACGCCAAGACCGTAGGATCCTACGCAGTGCCGTAGGGGACCGCACCGCCACTTCCCAGCAAATTAGGGACACTGTTGCTCCTGGGGTATCGGCGAGGACCATTCGCAACCGTCTCCATGAAGCTGGGCTACGGTCCCGCACACCGTTAGGCCGTCTTCCGCTCACGCCCCAACATCGTGCAGCCCGCCTCCAGTGGTGTCGCGACAGGCGTGAATGGAGGGACGAATGGAGACGTGTCGTCTTCAGCGATGAGAGTCGCTTCTGCCTTGGTGCCAATGATGGTCGTATGCGTGTTTGGCGCCGTGCAGGTGAGCGCCACAATCAGGACTGCATACGACCGAGGCACACAGGGCCAACACCCGGCATCATGGTGTGGGGAGCGATCTCCTACACTGGCCGTACACCACTGGTGATCGTCGAGGGGACACTGAATAGTGCACGGTACATCCAAACCGTCATCGAACCCATCGTTCTACCATTCCTAGACCGGCAAGGGAACTTGCTGTTCCAACAGGACAATGCACGTCCGCATGTATCCCGTGCCACCCAACGTGCTCTAGAAGGTGTAAGTCAACTACCCTGGCCAGCAAGATCTCCGGATCTGTCCCCCATTGAGCATGTTTGGGACTGTATGAAGCGTCGTCTCACGCGGTCTGCACGTCCAGCACGAACGCTGGTCCAACTGAGGCGCCAGGTGGAAATGGCATGGCAAGCCGTTCCACAGGACTACATCCAGCATCTCTACGATCGTCTCCAAGGGAGATTAGCAGCCTGCATTGCTGCGAAAGGTGGATATACACTGTACTAGTGCCGACATTGTGCATGCTCTGTTGCCTGTGTCTATGTGCCTGTGGCTCTGTCAGTGTGATCATGTGATGTATCTGACCCCAGGAATGTGTCAATAAAGTTTCCCCTTCCTGGGACAATGAATTCACGGTGTTCTTATTTCAATTTCCAGGAGTGTATATCTAGACAGCTCATCCATCCCAAGAATCGAGAGTGTAGACGATTTTTGCCTGTTATCGATATCGATAGTGACAAGGCATCAGTCCCGAGAATTCCAAAACTTACGACAATGTTTTAATTTTAAGTTTAAATGTTTTGAATAACATTGCATTCACTGCTGTAATTTTTCATTTACGCTATTAATTTTGGAGTTATGTTAATATACTATGCGAATTGGCAACTACAGGTGCGTTGACTTCGTCTACATCCGTCCCTGTTGCAATTACTGGTATTATTTGATGGAAGTCTCCAGAGAAGTAAACGGCACAGCCGGCCAAAAATCTACGCTGTTACACGAATGTCTAATTGATCTTTGGAATGTTTCAAAAGGCATTTTCTTGGATATCGGAACCTCATCCCAAACAACTGAAATGCAATCCTGCTTCAGTTACCAGTATTACTTTGCTTTGAAACACTGCAGGTGGTGGACTGTCAGGGAATGTTTGTGCCAGCGTGGCGCGACAGTCAGGTAGACCGAGCGAGGGGGTGTTGTCACTAGTACACTAGACTCGCATTCGGCCGGACGACGGTTCAAACCCGTATCCGGTCATCTATATTAAGTTTTACATAGTATCCCTAAATCGCTCCAGGCAAATGCCGGAAAGGCTCCCTGAAAGGGTACGGCCGATTTCCTTCCCTATCCTTGACACCATCCGACTTGTGTTCCGACTCCAATAACCTAGACGCCGACGGGACGTTAAACACAACCCTCCTTCCTTCCACAATCAGGAAGCCTTACATCTATCACGGCTAGATGGAAAAGGCATGGTTTTCACAGTGACAGGGGATTTCTCTTCATTTCATCGTATCTCAGCCGATTAGCACGAAAATTTGTAAGTTATATACACAACTCTTCCTCGTGAATCACTCTACCTATTACGGAAATCAGATCAAAATCCCTACAGTAGTTACTGAGGTTTTTGGTGAATTGCGAATAAATGTAAGTTTGTAGCCTAAAAAAGAATTACACTACTGGCCATTAAAATTGCTACACCAAGAAGAAATGCAGCTGATAAACGGGTATTCATTGGACAAATATATTATACTAGAACTGACATGTGATTACATTTTCACGCAATTTGAGTGCATAGATGCTGAGAAATCAGTGCCCAGAACAACCACCTCTGGCCGTAATAACGGCCTTGATACGCCTGGGCATTCAGTCAAACAGAGCTTGGATGGCGTGTACAGGTACAGCTGCCCATGCAGCTTCAACACGATAACACAATTCATCAAGAGTAGTGACTGGCGTATTGTGACGAGCCAGTTGCTCGCCCACCATTGACCAGACGTTTTCAATTGGTGAGATATCTGAAGAATATGCTGGCCAGGGCAGCAGTCGAACATTTTCTGTATCCAGAAAGTCCCGTACAGGACCTGTAACATGCGGTCGTGCAGTATCCTGCTCACATGTAGGGTTTCGCAGGGATCGAATGAAGGGTAGAGCCACGGGTCGTAACACAAATGAAATGTAACGTCCACTGTTCAAAGTGCCGTCAATGCAACAAGAGGTGACCGAGACGTGTAACCAATGGTACCCCATACCATCACGCCGGGTGATACGCAAGTATTCCATATTCTGCTAACAATCATTGGATCTCGACCAACGCGAGCAGCAATGTCGCGATACGATAAACCGCAATCGCGATAGGCTACAATTCGACCTTTATCAAAGTCGGAAATGTGATTGTACGCATTTCTCCTCCTCAGCCAAGCGGTCTAGGGCGCTGCAGTCATGGACTGTGCGGCTGATTCCGGCGGAGGTTCGAGTCCTCCTTCGGGCACGGGTGTGTGTGTTTGACCTTAGGATAATTTAGGTTAAGTAGTGTGTAAGCTTAGGGACTGATGACCTTAGCAGTTAAGTCCCATAAGATTTCACACATATTTGAACATTTTCTCCTACTTAGGCGAGGTATCACAACAACGTTTCACCAGGCAACGCCGCTAACTGCTGTTTGTGTATGAGAAATCGGTTGGAAACTTTCCTCATGTCACCACGTTGTAGGTGTCGCCACCGGCGCCAACCTTGTGTGAATGCTCTGAAAAGCTAATCATTTGCATATTACAACATCTTTATGTTGGTTAAATTTCGCGTCTGTAGCACGTCATCTTCGTGGTGTAGTAATTTTAATGGTCAGTATTTTCTGTGCTAACATACATTTTTATATGCAAAAATAACTTTTCAAATTAACAAACTAATAGCACTGTTCATTAGAATATCAGTGGTGCTTGTTGGAGGATTGTAGTGCGAGTCCTTTACGAGATATCATATTTTGAAAAGTTTCCACACCGAAACTTATTTGTGACATGCAACCTACGTAGTAGTACGGTCCTATTATGCTTGCTTATAGTGTGCTTGCTTGCTCATTGAGTGCACTATGACTTGCTAGTCAGCTAGTGTGCGACAGCACAAATAGTGGTCATGCGTAGACAATGGGATTTACCAATGTACGAGGGCTGTCCAGAAAGTAAGTTACGATCGGTCGCGAAATGTAAACCACTGGGAAAATCCTGTAAAGCTTTGCACAGATGTGTTGGGCAGTGTCTCTGGTGTGCCCGTCGATCGTGTCACGTCACTCCTATCTGTTTTGAGTGAACAGTGAGCACGTAAAGGTGCGTAGGGAATAGCGTCTCCCGCCAAGTATGAGGGCCTGGTTAGAGATTTCGCCTGTGTCATGCATCCCACATAACACAACTGTCGAGCAGTTCCTTCTTCATGCCAATTCTCGGCCGCACACTGCAGGGGCAATGAAGACGCTCCTGCAGCGTTTCCGATGAGAAGTGTTTGATCACCCATAATACAGTCTGTAATTGGCTCACCCTGAGTCTCATCTCTGCTCACAAGAACCGCTGTCTATGAAGACAAAATCTTCCACAGACAACGAGCTGCAGACCAGTGCAAATAACTGGCCGAAAGCACAGGCGGCTGCTTTCTATGACGAGGATATTGGAAAGTTGATACAACACTACGATAAAACTGGAAGCAGGAGCGGCGACTATGAAGAGAAGTAGGTGGATGGTGTACCTAACTGTTGCAAATAGAACGTTTCTGGTTTTCACTGTGGTTTCCATTTCGCGACCGATCGTAACTTACTTTCTGGACAGCCCTCGTAGAAAAAGCCGACGTGTTCATGGTGTACGGAAAGTGTTGGAAGAATGCAATTCATTCTTCTACAGTGTATGCGGCAATATATCCCAATACACGTCAACCATCTCGGCAATTATTTATCAACCTCATCAATCAATTACGTGATAGTGGTAGTGCAACACTTAGACAACATAACAGAAGGAAACAAGTTACGACAGAAGTTGAGGAAATTAATGTTCTTGCTAATGTTACAGCTGATCCACACGTTAGTTCCCTCGCAATCGCACAAGGAAGTGGCATGAATCAGGCAAGTGTCCTACGCATTCCCCATCGACATAGATTCCATCCCTACCACATCTCTCTCCATTAACAGCTGCATGGAAACTATTATGAGAAACGTGTTAACTTCTGTACATAGACGTTAATACAGGATACTCCAGATGCATCATGTACCTTAGACAGGGTGGTCCATTGATAGTGACCGGACCAAATATCTCACGAAATAAGCATCAAACGAAAAAACTACAAAGAATGAAACTCGTCTAGCTTGAACGGGGAAACCAGATGGCGCTATGGTTGGCCCGCTAGATGGCGCTGCCACGGATCAAACGTGTATCAACTGCGTTTTTTAAATTGGAACCCCCATTTTTATTACATATTCGTGTAATACGTAAACAAATATGAATGTTTTAGTTGGACCACTTTTTTCGCTTTGTGATAGATGGCGCTGTAACGTATAAGTACGTGGTATCACGCAACATTCCCCCAGTGCGGACGGTATTTGCTTCGTGATATAGTACCCATGTTAAAATGGACTGTTTACCAATTGCGGAAAAGGTCGATATCGTGGTGATGTATGGCTATTGTGATCAAAATGCCCAACGGGCGTGTGCTATGTATGCTGCTCAGTATCCTGGACGACATCATCCAAGTGTCCGGATCGTTCGCCGCATAGTTACGTTATTTAAGGAAACAGGAAGTGTTCAGCCACATGTGCAATGTCAACCACGACCTGCAACAAATGACGATGTCCAAGTAGTAGTTTTAGCTGCTGTCGCGGCTAATTCGCACATCAGTAGCAGACAAATTGCGCGAGAACCGGGAATCTCAAAAACGTCGGTGTTGAGAATGCTACATCAACATCGATTGCACCATATTTCTATGCCACATGGAATTGCATGGCGACGACTTTGAACGTCGTGTACAGTTCTGCCACTGGGCACAAGAGGAATTACGGGGCGATGACAGATCTTTTGCACGCGTTCTATTTAGCGACGAAGCGTCAGTCACCAACAGCGGTAACGTAAACCGGCATAATATGTACTATTGGGCAACGGAAAATCCACGATGGCAGCGACCTTGGCGGGTTAATGTATGGTGCGGCATTATGGGAGGAAGGATAATTGGCCCCCATTTTATCGATGGCAATCTCAATGGTGCAATATATGCTGATTTCCTACGTAATGTTCTACCGATGTTACTACAAGATGTTTCACTGCATGACAGAATGGCGATATACTTCCAACATGATGGATGTCCGGCACATTGCTCGCGTGCGGTTGAAGCGGTATTGAATAGCATATTTCATGACAAGTGGATTGGTCATCGAAACACCCTACCATGGCCCGTACGTTCACCAGATATGACGGCCCCGGATTTCTCTCTGTGGGGAAAGTTGAAGGATATTTGCTATCGTGATCCACCGACAACGCCTGACAACATACGTCAGCGCATTGTCAATACATGTGCGAACATTACGGAAGGCGAACTACTCGCTGTAGAGAGGAATGTCGTTATACGTATTGCCAAATGCATTGAGGCTGACGGACATCATTTTGAGCATTTATTGCATTAATGTGGTATTTACAGGTAATCACGCTGTAACAGCATGCGTTCTCAGAAATGGTAAGTTCACAAAGGTACATGTATCACATTGGAACAACCGAAATAAAATGTTCAAACGTACCTATGGTCTGTATTTTAATTTGAAAAATCTACCTGTTACCAACTGTTCGTCTAAAATTGTGAGCCTTATGTTTGTGACTATTACAGCGCCATCAATCACAAAGAGAAAAAAGTGGTCCAACTAAAACATTCATATTTCTTTACGTATTACACGAATATGTAACAAAAAATGGGGGTTGCTATTTAAAAAAACGCAGTTGATATCCGTCTGACCTATGACAGCGCCATCTCCAGGCCAACCATAGCGCCATCTGGTTTCCCCCTTCAAGCTAGACAAGTTTCGTTCTTTGTAGTTTTTTCGTTTGACGCTTATTTCGTGAGATGTTTGGCCCGGTCACGATCAATGGACCACCCTGTATAGTGATGAAGCCACATTTACCAACGATGGCCACATAAAACAACGAAAGATGCACTACTGATCTGTTTACAGTCCCCGTGGGCTTCGTTAGGTGTAACATCAACGTCAGTGGAGTGTAAACGGGTGGTGTGGAATAGTAAACCATCAACTCATTGGCTCGTTTTTCATAGACGGAACACTGAACGCGCAAAAGTATTGCAGCCTCCTAAAAGACCATATTCCAAGGAAGGCATGAAATGTATTCGCAATTGCGAATATGGATTACCATCAGCTGAATAATGGAATGACGACAATGCAAATTTGTGCCAGACCGGGACTTGAACGTGGATTTTCGGCGTATCACGAGCGATCCCTTTACCACGTGGCTATCCGAGGACGACCAATGCCCAGATAAAAACTTTCGTATGTCGTCAACCATGTGTACACAATCTGTTCTCGTACATCCATTATGTATATTTCCGGCAGTGGAGACATTTTACTTGAAAGTCGCTTGCCCGGAGTCGACGTATAAACACATTATTGTTGTGGCTGCGTTATTCCGAATTACGATGAAAAGTTCCTTCTGACTTGCATAAGACGTTCTTCTGCATAGTAGGAGGAACCTGTGGTACCAACATCTACATCTACATCTACATATATACTCCGCTAGCCACCAAACGGTGTGTGGCAGAGAGCACAATTCGCGCCAAAGTCATATCCCCCCCCCTCCCCCTCTGTTTCACTCGCGGATCGCGAGAGGGAAAATCGACTGTCTAAACGCCTCAGTACGAGCTCTTATTTCCCTTATCTTTGAATGGTGATCATTGCGCGATTTGAAAGTTTGTGGTGATAATATATGCTCTATATCCTTGGTGAAGATCGGATTTCGGAATTTAGTGAGCAGCCCCTTCTGTTTAGCGCGCCGTCTATCTGCAAGTGTGTCCCACTTCAAACTTTCTGTGAGATTTGTTACGCTCTCGCGATGGCTAAGTGTACCAGTCACGAATCTTGCCGCTCTTCTTTGGACTTTCTCAATCTCTTGAATCAGACATAACTGGTAAGGGTCCCATACAGATGAACAATACTCCAAGACTGGATGAACTAACGTATTGTAAGCTATTTCCTTTGTTGAAGGACTGCATCGCTTCAGGGTTCTACCAATAAACCGCAATCTACAGTTCGCCTTACCCGTTACTTGTGTAATCTGATCATTCCATTTGAGATCATTTCGAATAGTCACACCCAGATGCTTGACGGAAGTTACCGCTTCCAAAGACTGGGCATTTATTTTGTACTCGAACATTAATGGGGATTTTGACTTGTTATATGCAGTAGGTTACACTTACTAATACTGAGAGATTACACCACGCATTTATTTTCTGCAAATCCTCATTGATTTGTTCACAACTTTCGTGTGATACTACTTTCCTGTAGACTACAGCATCATCGGCAAACAGTCTAAGGCCGCTGTCAATACCATCAACCAGATCGTTTATGTAAATCGTAAAAAGCAGAGGACCTATTACGCTGCCCTGGGGACACCTGAAGTTACGCTTGTTTCTGTTGAAGTCATCCCGTTCAGGACGACATATCGCTTCCTGTCTGTTAGAAAACTTTCCATCCAACCGCATATGTCATCGGATAGACCGTAAGCGCGCACTTTTTGGAGCAAGCGACAGTGCGGAATTGAGTCGAACGCCCTTCGAAAGTCGAGAAATATGGCATCAACCTGGGAGCCGGTATCTAGAGCCTGTTGTTTATCATGCACAAAGAGGGCCAGCTGTGTCTCGCATGACCACTGTTTCCTAAAACCGTGCTGGTTTCTGCAGATGAGATTGTCAGAGTCTAGAAAGGTCATTATGTCTGAACACAAAATATGTTTCATGATTTTACAACAAATCGATGTCAGTGAAATTGGCCGGTAATTATGTGCATCCTATTTTCTACCCTTTTTACATGATGGCTTTCCAGCCTATTGTGCGCGAATCACTACAGAGTTCGTCACGAATAGCTTCGAAGTCGTTGGTTTGGACGCAGAGGACCGGTACGTTGGTCGGCTCGTTGCCCGGATTTGACACCTGCTTACTTTTTTCTGTGAGGAAGCCTCAAAGAGCTGTCTATAAGGAAATACCCACTAAATCCGATGGCATGCAACGACGTATTACTGCAGCCCGCTCAGACATCACCGCTGAATGCAAGCACGTGTGCAGCAGTCGTTCCATATCAGACAGGATGCATGTATTGCCGCTGCCGGCAGTCATTTTGAACGCACTCTGTTAGAGTCAACTGTCCCGTTACTGGTCAGAATCCACATATCGACTGTATGCGCCTATGTTGTTCTCTAGTGCGTACTATCACAGGTATTGTAGGAGTGTTGTTGTGACTACTTTTCAAAATACGCGTGATGGCTGGGTGTTGTGTGCTGTCCTTAGGTTAGTTAGGTTTAAGTAGTTCTAAGTTCTAGGGGACTGATGACCATAGATGTTAAGTCCCATAGTGCTCAGAGCCATTTGAACCATTTTTCAAAATACGATGTCTCGTAAACGATTCGCACTAGAATCCAGCAACAAACATCATTGACATTCTATTATTTTTATAGTGGCCAATTTCAGGAGATCATTCACAGTGAAAGTAGGTATATCTAAGTTATTGTAACGTAATCTTGAGTTTGTACTTCTGCTTTTGCAAGTGGTTTCGAAATCAAACCATTGGAGCAGTATGTAGTTTTGATACAAAATTTATTAAATTTTATTGTCATTTTTGCTTGTTATTAGGGACTATGGTTTGCTTTAGGCATTATGAGATAAAAGAAGTTCCGAGATGTGGGATTTTGTCCAAGAAAAAAGGCGAATTGGCTTTCAGATATATCACATGAAATGATGGGTGGTTGAAAACTATGTGACCCCGTGGTTCCAAAGTAAAATCATCTTGTTACAACAACTGATTGTTTACTTTTTTCCATGTTCTTCTTGTATTCGTTGCTTACTACGAGAATAAAGGTTCATTTTCAGAACAAAATTTAATTTTTTTTTTCGAAATGTTGAGACTCAAAGGAATAAGTGTTCTTCTCCGGAAAACAGGTTCAAACATTTGGCACATTATAACTCTTTTTATTCGCAGGAAGTTGTGACCTTAACGTATCTGAATAAGTAGTTCAGTTAGGACATCGTCAAGTAGATCAGATGTACTTTGTTTTGCACACGTCTCGTTATGCAGACAAGTGGCTGCGTATTGCATCATGGCCGCGCGAGGACGTATGCAAATCATCCCAGCAGTGAATACTGCATAGACTCGCAGCAGACGCATGTACTGCACGTCGCACACACCTAACTTTATTCTCTACTCACTTGCTCTTTTCGTATAAATGTTGAACGTATCTGATAACTATATACCATCAGCAAAATGAATTCTATAAAAACATACCGCGGAAAGACTTGAAAACTGGTGCCGCAGTATCTCCATCGGAAGGCTGTTTTGACAACGCACGCTTGTGCGGTGGGGCTCACGAGGGGACCTTCTGGGAGGCGCATCGAGTTATGAGCTCCCACTTCGGCTGCTTATAGTGTGATTAGGCACCTATCACGCACTAAAATTGTAGGTGCCAATGCGGCCTCGTTTTTGAAATATTGCCTGTTAAAGTTTCGGCAGCTCTTTATACAAGGTGAGTCACCTAACGTTACCGCTGGATATATTTCGTAAACCACATCAAATTCTGACGAACCGATTCCACAGACCGAACGTGAGGAGAGGGGCTAGTGTAATTGTTTAATACAAACCATACAAAAATGCACGGAAGTATGTTTTTTAACACAAACCTACGTTTTTTTAAATGGAACCACGTTAGTATTGTTAGCGCATCTGAACATATAAACAAGTACGTAATCCGTGCCGTTTGTTGCATTGTAAAATGTTAATTGCATCCGGAGATATTGTAACCTAAAGTTGACGCTTGAAACCTCCGACGTTCAGTTGCGTGTTGTAACAAACACGGGCCACGGTCGGCGAGCAGCATCTGCAGGGACATGTTTACGATGACGACCGTGTTTACGAGTGTGGCTGTAGTGCACTGTTGTGGTTTGGTCTAGCTGTCGCAGTGTCCGCATGTAGCGCTTGCTGCTATTGTTATTCTGCATTCGTCTCCGCAGGCAGACCAACTGTAGTACACCGTGTTACCAGACGTCTGTGATAGTGTAGTGTTGTATGAACTGTGACCATGGTGTATTCGAATTCTGAGAAGGCGGAGATGATACTCATCTATGGCGAGTGTCGACGAAATGCAGCTGAAGCCTGCAGGGTGTATGCAGAACGGTACCCGGACAGAGAGCATCCAACGTGCCGCACATTGCAAAACATCTACCGCCAACTGCATGCAACAGGTATGGTCGTAACACGCAAACGGGTCCGTAACAGGCCCGTCACAGGAGAAGCGTGTGCAGTTGGTGTGTTAGCTGCTGTTGCCATGAACCCACACATGAGTACACGGGACATTGCGAGAGCCGGTGGACTTTGTGAGTCAAAGAAGTGTCATGCGCATAATGCATCGTCACCGCTTTCACCCGTTTCATGTGTCGCTACATCAGCAATTACATGGTGATGACTTTAATCATCGAGTGAAATTCTGTCAATGGGCATTAACAGAGAATGCGTTGCAGTTCTACCTATTTACCGATGAAGCGTGTTTCACAAACCACGGGACAGTGAATCTACGGAACATGCATTACTGGTCCGTGGACAATCCTCGCTGGCTCAGACAGGTAGAGCGACAGCGACCGTGGACTGGAAATGTATGGTGCGGAATCATTGGCGACCACCTCATTGGTCCTCACTTCATTGCAGGGGCCCAAACAGGCCGGCCGCGGTGGTCTCGCGGTTCTAGGCGCGCAGTCCGGAACCGTGCGACTGCTACGGTCGCAGGTTCGAATCCTGCCTCGGGCATGGATGTGTGTGATGTCCTTAGGTTAGTTAGGTTTAAGTAGTTCTAAGTTCTAGGGGACTTATGACCACAGCAGTTGAGTCCCATAGTGCTCAGAGCCATTTCAACCATTTGGCCCAAACAGCTGCAACATACATCGCATTTCTACAGAATGATCTGCCAACGTTGCTCGAAAATGTCCCACTGGAAACGCGTCGACGTATGTGGTATCAGCACGAAGGTGCACCTGCACATTCCGCAATTAACACTAGGCTGACCCTTGACAGGATGTTCGACGGGCGTTTCATAGGACGTGGAGGACGCATAAATTGGGCAGCCCGTTCTCCTGATCTTACAGCTCTGGACTTCTTTCTGTGGGGTACGTTAAAGGAGAATGTGTACCGTGATGTGCCTACAACCCCAGAGGATATGAAACAACGTATTGTGGCAGCCTGCGGCGACATTACACCAGATGTACTGCGGCGTGTACGACATTCATTACGCCACAGATTGCAATTGTGTGCAGCAAATGATGGCCACCACATTGAACATCTATTGGCCTGACATGTCGGGACACACTCTATACCACTCCGTAATTGAAAACGGAAACCCCTCATGGTAATGTACATGTGCGTCAGTGAAAAAGACCAATAAAAAGGTGTTAGCATGTGGACGTAATGTGCTGTTCCAGTCTCTTCTGTACCTAAGGTCCATCACCGTTCCCTTTGGATCCCTACATAATTCGGTGCTCTCCGATACACACGATCGAACAGCGGAGGAGTGGTACTCAAGCGTCAAATTTAGGTTACAATATCTCCGGATGTAATTAACATTTTACAATGCAACAAACGGCACTGATTACGTATTTGTTTATATGTTCAGATGTGCTAACAAAACTAACGGGGTTCCATTTAAAAAAACGTAGGTTTGTGTTAAAAATCATACTTCCGTGCATTTTTTTATGGTTTGTATTAACCAGTTACACTAGCCCCTCTCCTCACGTTCGGTCTGTGGAATCGATTCGTCAGTATTTGATGTGGTTTACGAAATATATCCAGCGGTAATGTTAGGTGACTCACCCTGTATACAGAAAAGTTTCACTATTGGGGCAAGTGAGTGAGTAGACGAGTGGCAAGCGAGCGAGACCCGGCTATGCTACTTTTGTTTTGGCTTGTTCAAATGGCTCTGAGCAGTATGCGACTTAAGTTCTGAGGTCATCAGTCGCCTAGAACTTAGAATTAATTAAACCTAACGAACCTAAGGACATCACACACATCCATGCCCGAGGCAGGATTCGAACCTGCGACCGGAGCGATCGCTCGGTTCCAGACTGCAGCACCTAGAACCGCACGGCCACTCCGGCCGGCTTACTTTTGTTTTCATTTTGTTTTTTTTTTTTAATTTTTGTTTTAATTTATAATTACTCACGAAAATTTTGCAAGGAATTGATTAAAAAGAATTACAAGCCTCTATAAATGAAAATTACAAATTGAATGTTACATTTTGTTTCAGTCTTTTGCGTTTATTTTAATAGGAAATTAACCGTAATTAAACCTTTGGCATACATAAATTTGCCTATTTACCTGAAAATTGTGAGAAGTTGTTAAAATATTTCCTCGAAAACAGTCACAAACCCGTCATACAAATGTTGGGATTCCTAGAAAATTTTATACCTGTCAGATCGTTGACGCCGGCCGCGGTGGTCTAGCGGTTCTAGGCGCTCAGTCCGGAACCGCGCGGCTGCTACGGTCGCAGGTTCGAATCCTGCCTCGGGCATGGATATATGTGATGTCCTTAGGTTAGTTAGGTTTAAGTAGTTCTAAGTTCTATGGGACTGATGACCTCAGATGTTAAGTCCCGTAGCGCTCAGAGCCATTTGAACCATTTTTAGATCGCTGACGCGTCGTCGCGTCTAATCCTGTTTATGGTCTGTGACCGTTGGCATTCCCCTATTTGTACCTGCCGTTCCATGAATAAAGGGACTCTATTGCCTGTGTACGTGAGTAGCGACTGTTATAACTGCCGAATAAACGTTTCTCGTCAGTTGAAAGCTTGGCTTTGAAGTGTGCAGACGTTTATCCTTTAAAATGGAGCAAAAAGTGCAAGTTGTTCACGAGTTGTCAGTCAGTGCAATTTTGACAGTATTGAACATTTGGTGGAAGACCAAGGAGGTCTTTTGTGGGCTCCACCTAACAATGAAGAACGGCAGGAGTTAACAAATTCTGACAAAATTTGACACTCAATGTGTAATTTTGATTTGTAGAGGCTTGTAATTCTTTTTAATCAATTCCTCGTGGAATTTTGATGACTAATTATAAAGTTAAAAAAGTATTTGAAAAAAAAGGGAACGAAAGTAACATAAACGGGTATCGAACCAGGGACGCCTGGACGGGAGTCTCGCTTCCTTGTAACTTGGCTACTCGCTCACTTGCCACAATAGTGAAACTTTTCTGTATATAAAGAGCTGCCGAAACTTTAACAGGCAATATTTCAAAAACGAAGCTGCATTGGCATCTACAGTTTTAGGGTGTGATAGGTGCCTACCCACACTATAAGCAGCCGAAGTGGGAGCTCACAACGCGATGCACCTCCCAGGAAGTCCCCTTGTCAGCTTCGAATCCAGATGGTCCAAAAAATTTTCATCGCCAGTATATGGGCAGCTAGGGGAGGAGATGTTATGACTTAAAGTTTCTAACTACGAGACTTTGAATCAGTGTCTCATGGAGTGAGGGCATATTACACATATGACACTCTCGATGATGGAGACGCTAATCTAGGCAGGCAACTTGATACTACTCGAGAGGAGCTAACCATGTACCAGCATCCGTTCCCACCCTCTCCTTGTCTTTCATCAACGCCGGCCGGAGTGGCAGTGCGGTTCTAGGCGCTACAGTCTGGAGCCGAGCGACCGCTACGGTCGCAGGTTCGAATCCTGCCTCGGGCATGGATGTGTGTGATGTCCTTAGGTTAGTTAGGTTTAATTAGTTCGAAGTTCTAGGCGACTGATGAACTCAGAAGTTAAGTCGCATAGTGCTCAGAGCCATTTCTTTCATCAACAATACAAACACTATACTAAATTCGCCACGGACTCGCCTCAGATACCTACGATCTCTTACTACCCAACAGCCATTGTGCCAAAGAAAAAAGACAACATGGGTGCAGAAAGATAATCTTTCCAATTTAGCGACTGAACGTGCCCCTTAAGGTCTCCCAACAATATCAACAAACAACACTCACATTTACACTTTTTGTCGAAATCTGCGGTAATCATGTTTATAGCACTCTTCAGATGCTCTATTAATATGGAAACTAATGGCAATAAGCCACCTAGCAATTTTCTCGCTGTTTAAAGTTACGAGTTTTACGGCACATTCAACTTTGTCACTGCTGCGATGACAACAGCCTTCAGTAGACATTTTGAGACATATCGCTCTCATTCCACCCTATGACATTTCGAAATAAATCTTTCGCAATGGAATCCATCTGCGAAGTGACACAGTGATAAGACGCTGAATTCGGGAGACGGAGGTTCGAATTCCTGTCCGGCCATCCAGATTTAGGCTTTCCATGATTTCCCTAAATCGCTTAAGGCTATGCTAAGATGGTTCCTTTGCTCGGGTACGAGTTCCTTCCTCCTTCCGTCTAACGGACAACACTTCCCTGAGAAAAAAAGATGCACATACGGGATGAACCAGAACTCCACCGACAAACTTTCAGAGGTTGCTCAGAAAAAGGAATCCACGTTCTCCATCGCAAGTTAGAGAATAATAATATAATTCCTGTTTATTCGGTTTGTTACTACGACCACCCCTGTAGATGCGAAAATAGCTTCACACTGTGAAGGAGTCTGTAAAACGCAACAATCGAAGCGTACAACACAAAACAAAACGCCCGTCCATAAAAGTGCTGCGAAGTGGTTGCCGTTGGTGCGGGAACAGCTCAGCACATTGTCTACAATTGCACTATTGTGCACTGTTTTCAATGCAATACAAATACAAAGCTAATTGGGCAAGAAACTAAACTGTTTATAGTAGCCGGCCGCAGTGGCCGAGCGGTTCTAGGCGACTGCTACGGTCGCAGGTTCGAATCCTGCCTCGGGCATGGATGTGTGTGTGACCTTAGATTAGTTAGGTTTAAGTAGTTCTAAGTTCTAGGGGACTGATGACCTCAGATGTTAAGTCCCATAGTGCTCAGAGCCATTTGAACCATTTTGTTTATAGTAACTCTGTAACGAGGCACCCCAGACCCTAAGTCTTTGATAGCAAAATACTCGGAAGGTATCTAAATAACCTCTGGAAGTTTGACGGTGGAGTTCTAGTTCACTCTGACCCTGCCCCCACAGGCCGTCCTTCTCCTTCTTGAATCCTGCCGCGTCTACCGCTCTTTTCTCCGCACTCGTGACCAGGACACACTCACCCGCCACCGGCAATTACAACGACACGTTCGCAAGATGCTTACTGCGAAGAAACGCCGCGTTTGGCGACAGACATGTACGCAACCCAACACCACGCTCCTACTAAACTCTTCCAAGTATTGGTCTGCTTTCCAACGCCTTACTGGCAACCACCCTACCTCCCAGTACCCTCTCCTCCTTGATGACCATCCCTTTCCTGACAACATCAGTAAGGCCAACCACTTTGCCTCCCACCTATCCGATATTTTTTCCATCCCAGATGATCCCCAATTTGGTTATTCCCTCTTTCCTGATGTTATCGACTGTACGGATACCTCTGTTTCCTCCCCTTGCTCCTAGCTTCCAGTATTTGGACCAGACACCACCATCCGAACTTAACACTCCCATCACTACACAGGACATCAGCCTCACACTCTGCACTAAACGCAGCACTGCTCCTGGCGACGACTGTGTTACCTACCACCCCCTCAAACACTGCCCTCCCTCCTTCCTTGCAGCCCTTGCCACCCTCTACAATGTAATCCTTGCTACCGGCTTCTACCCCAACCTGTGGAAAACCTCCCGTATGCTGATGTTCTCCAAACCCAACAAGCCTCCATCTGATGCCTCTTCCTATCGCCCTATACGTCTAGCTCTTGGAATCCATCCTTACCCAGCGCATCCATAACCACCTCCACCGACACCACCTCCTCCCCAACACCCAATGTGGCTTTCGACCTTCCTTCTCCGCTGATGACCAACTCCTATGCCTCACTCATCTCCTCTCCCTCCAGCTTAACTCCCTTCGCTCCGCCATTTTTGTCTCCCTCGACCTCGAAAAGGCCAACGACCGTGTCTGGCATCCCGGTCCCCTGTTTGAACTCCAGACCTACGCCCTTCCTATCAACTATGTCCGTCTGATTGCCTCCTTCCTCTCACGCCACTCCTCCTATGTTACCATCTATAACGCCGATTCCCGCACCTTCTAACCCTGCATGGGTGTGCCCCAGGGCTCTGTCCTCTCCCCTCTCCTCTACCTCCTGTACACTGCAGATATGGCCCAACAACCCCCTCCAGTACACCTCCTGCAGTATACCGATGACACCGTATTCCTTGCCCTTGCTCCTACCCTCCAACGGTCCCAATGCCTTCTCCAGAATCACCGTGACGTTTTGCCGCATGGTGTAACCAGTGGCTCCTGAAAATCGATCCCTCCAAGACCCAGACAATCTTTGTAGGTCATAACACTCGCTCCTTCTGGCTCCTTGATTTCTCCCTTACCATCTGCGCCCATCCTGTCCGCTTCTCCCCCAACCTCACCTACCTTGCCTCACCATTGACCATCACCTCACCTGGATCTCTAGCCAATCCAAAGCCCACAACTGCCTCCGACTCCTCAAACTCCTCTCTGGCCGGACATGGGGATTGAACCCTCTATCATCCTCCAGCCCTACAAATCCTTAATCCGTCCCATCCTCTGTTATGCCAGTCCTGCCTGGATATCCACCCCCCCCCCCCAAATTGTAGAAGGCCCTCCAGATCCTTGAGCGCCATGTACTCTGCCTCACCTCCCGTATATGCCTACCGTCCCCCACATGGATCCTCTATGACCTGATTCCTTTCCCCCATCTGCTCCTTTACTTCGAACATATCCATGTCCTCTACACCTCCTGCTGCCTTGATCCCCCTGATCCCTTGGTTGCTCCACCCCTCTCCAACCCCCACCCTCTGCCGCACCTTCACCATTGTCTCCTTCACCTCCACACCCTTCATCTCCTTTCCCACGGTGGCTTCCGTGGACTCCACCTCCCGGATGATGCCCTCTCTCCCTCCATTTATCCCTCCTATCAACTCTGATCTTCACCTCCCCCTCCCTTCCTCTGTCCTTTTCCCAGGCTCCCTCTTCCCCCCTCCAATCCTGTTTTTTCCCCACCTACACTCTCTCTGCCTCCCTTCTCTCCCCCAAGACCTTTCTGCTCTCCCCTCCACTGCATTTCCCACTCCTTCTCGCATCCGCCCTGCCCCTCTTTTCTATGGCCTCTCCCTCCATCGGCTCTCCCTTTTTTCTTTTCCTCTCCTGCCCCCTTTATTCCCCTCATCGGTCCAGGTCCTCCCCTCCCCCTCCTCTCATCTGCCGCCGTGTCACCTGTATAGTGCTGTTTTAAGTGAGTATGCAGTGTTGTGCGTCCTCTGTCAGAGTTGCCAACAGCCACCATACTGTCGCTAGTTGTGTTTTTTATCTCGTGCGAACAGAAACCAGACTGTCACCTTGTTTTTTTAATTGTACCTGTCTACTTATTGTGTGTCTTCATCCGCGTCGTCACGGCACTATTTTTATATTTTAAATTCCACAACTTTCCACCATATACAGTTTTTTTATAATGTCACCGTTTTATCGCCTTTTTTCTTGTTTGTTTATATTTTCATTATTTTTTTTAACTTTTCTGAAGGTTGTAGAGCAGCATATTACGCCGCTGTCAGCTCGCCCACTCCCAGAGGGGGGAGGGGGAATCGAAATGCAATAAAGGAAAAAAAAAGTTCACCCTGTATACTTTGGAAAAACTGCCATTTGTTAGCAGTTACAAGAAGTCTCTCTACAACAGCAAATAAACGTATTGTGCTTCCTTTGGTGGTAAACATCAATTAAGAGTAGCATAAGAATAAAGATAAAACACCAAAATAAGAATTATATGGTATACACTTAACTCTGGAATCATTATCTAAATGTCCACTGCGACTACTTCGGGATATTTCGTCCATTCTTTTCTCAATTATTCTTTCATTTGGAGTCTTACACTACTCTCCCTGATTATGTCTTTTAGTGATATCCTTGAGTTATCTCAATTTTTATAGGAGTCTGCGCTTCGTTTCTCAGGCTGATGTAGCGATCTAAGGCGCGTCTAGAATGACAGTTTCGTGATCATAAATTCTAACTCAGAAAAACAAAATTTGATATGGGAGTGATTCAAACAGAACTTTTCAGAAATCCGTATACGTTTTCAGTCATTGAGGCATCATTAGATTTCTGTAAAACTTGATCACATCCCAACTTTTATCCAACTGAGAAATAATTAAGGCCACAGAAATTAAATACAAGGAAATTCATGAAATTTGCTGGCTTTTTGAAGATATTATCCATCAGTTACCTAGATTGTACTGTGACTTAATTAGTTGTAATGAAACAGTTGATCAGTGTATTATACGAATGACACCTGCGTCTCTCTTCTGTTGGATTAGCGTCTGATAATTCGCCAATAGTGACCTAATCAGACAAGGGGGGGGGGGGGGGAGATTTATTACGCATACACAGTCTGCAGCATACGTGAGAAAAGAAAAGAAGGCGTAGGTTAGAGTTACCACCCCGTTGCCATAGTGGGTAAAGGCGGAACACTGTCTCACATGAAGTACGGATCAGCAATGGCACGCAGTGATTTAGTGAAACCTGGAAAGCCGTGCGGGATTAGCCGAGCGGTCTAAGGGCACTACAGTCATGGACTGTGCGCCTGGTCCCGGCGGAGGTTCGAGTCCTACCTCGGGCATGGGTGTGTGTGTTTGTCCTTAGGATAATTTAGTTTAACTAGTGTGTAAGCTTACAGACTGATGACCTTAGCAGTTAAGTCCCATACGATTTCACACACATTTGAACAATATTAAATATTAACTCTCAGAAGGTTAAATTATCCTAAACACGACAATATGAAAGTTTAACTAAAAATTTCCTGCAAAACATAAATCCGTATCGATTAATATTAATTTGAACCTCGCTACTTTCGAATACGAATGTAGTGCTACTACTTCGTTTAAACTGTGCTGTACTGTCATCAGTTCACGCGTTTCCTAGTTTGGATTGTACTCACGAACACTTTGAATAATTGCACTCGAGAACATATCAAGCTAAGTGCGCCTCGCTTGTCGGTCTCTCGCCCGACTACTGTGTACTCAATCGTATTTTGAAACTGCACCAAAAGAAGTATTCGTCTTTTTTTAAAATGACGTCATAGTTGCTTTTAGCTGTTACTTTTTTTATATTACCGTTCGATTTTCGGCATTTGTGCCATTTTCAAGCCTACGATTTTTGACATGCTTTGATGACACAGCCCCTGTAACAATGGACAATGCTCCACAAGTGGAACCTCTTGTGCCTGTTCGCTTGGACATGGTAATAGAAAGGCAAAAGCTTCCAGATACATTCAGGAAGAACAAGAATGAGAGCTTAATATCACCTGAACAGTTTGATGAGTACATTGTGATGATTTGGATCTGAATCCACTAACATTTATCCCGGCCGTAGCACAAGCTATCGGTCAACAAATTGATGGATTCTCGACTGGCAGTATCATTGAAGAGAATAATGACAAAGACGTATTACAAAGCTGAACATGTATATTGGAAATACCTTATAATTGGAAAAAGTGGAACGGCCTCTTTTCTAGAAACACTGGCGACTGCAGAGAGGGAGGAAAAGCTAAGACATCAAGACAGAATTACACGTCATATGCAAAGGTTTGCAACTCCAGACTAGTGACTGAGCAACTTTGCAGAATTCATTGGAATTGCCAATGAAAATTTCAAACGAAATATCAATGTATCCTTCTGAGTCATAAAAATGTTTCATTACAATCTGCAAGAAAATTGTGAAATATATTTCCACATGTGACGTACTGAACGTTTTCATTTGGTATGCCACTGGCATTTTGATGTTTACTTCAAAATTACAGCAAGTAGTTTTTAGATAAAGAACGATCTGTGGGATATACAGTGCAATCTTGCTACACGTTTTATACTTGCGTTGCACTGAATCTGTAACGCTGTCTCTAAATAGTACAGTGCCACAAATTACGGTACTTTTGTATAAACAATTTTATTGCATAAATTAAACAAAACATTACCTTGATGCAACTGGTACGTTACATACAATTCTTTTGTATATTAATTGAGGTTAAAATCGAAAATCGCTTTCTAATTCTTCCCACACATCCTGCATGTCAAAAATCTTATGCTAGAATATCGTCTGCTTAAGAGTCTAACTTAAACAACCGCATGGCTATGTTATTCACCTATGTCCGTGAAAAAAGTCTCTAAACCAGTGTGAGTCGATTGTATGTGGCTCTCAGGTTAGTGAAGTAGAACCTGTTCGTGGTATAAATATTTATTACTGTAAAGTGGCCGACAAATAAAGACAGGATGGTGACGTTATTCGAGTACACGTCCGTGTGCTGGACTTAAATTGAAACCACTCGGCATTATCCCAGCTGATCGTTGTACAGGATGGATGCAATACATTCGGCGTCCACGGCGCTCTTCATACGAAGGTGTTCTCAGTCGACATCGGGTTGTTCCCTCTTGCTTTTGGTCTAATAGTCATCCAGTAGAACATGTCACGTCACAAGCACTGAGCACTTACATTCATGCATGTAGTACCAGTTCTGAAACACTACAAAGGCAAGAATGAAAAGCGTTGCACCAACAAGCACCAGTATGATGTTTATCAAACTCTCTGGAGATGTTCAGCACATAATAGGAATCAAATGACTAAAATTTAATTCAATTCACGACTCATGTCCATCGTCAACATCGGTATGACGTATGGCCCCAGGGACACGAAAACATTCTTCTATTCGTTGTGGCGTGAAATCAGTCTTCCAATGTTGTCTTGGTGAATTTCTTGCCATTTCTGAAACACATGCTGTGTCAGTTCATAAAGATTGCTGGTTTTAGGCTGGTATAACAGTATACGTCTTCTCGTCACATCCACTGACATGCTTTGTGGGTGAGAAGTCAAGGGCCCGCACATTGCTCAAGTCATGCGTGGTGTGACGTGCAATGTGGGGGTATGCACTAACTTATTAGAACATGCCGTTTCATACTCTGACCGTTAATGGTATGGCAACACGATTTACAGCTCTTGCCACATACTAACGAGAATCGACTCTCCCTTCAACAATTACCAAATCAGACGTTCTCATATCCAATAGCTCCCCAAATTACGATTCAAGGTGCTGGAGAGGTATAGATCTCCGGAAACTATACTTCCGGTGACCTTTCATCAAGTTGGTGGCAATCTGACCCCCACAAACAGAAGCGAGACCCATCGCTAAACACCGCAGAAGGCCACTCAATATCCCAGTTAACTCTGTCTCTACACTAAGCCACTATGCTAATCTTTATTGACCGTGGTGTGGTCCCGGCGATACACTACACAATCGACCTCCGTCTCTCAACCCAGCTTTGGTTAATCTGTTCCGGACGGTTCGTAGTGACCCCCTGGCCGTAACATCCGCCTAGCTTTCAGCTCTTTTCATCCGTCTATACGTCAGAACCAGTCAAATGATCCTACTATCTTCTCGTCGTGTAGTATTTCTGGAGATAGCCGTACTTGCTCTTCCGGCCACACTGTTGTTCGCAGTACATCTCCTCATCGTTCGTTCTGCACTATATTAGGCATGCTAATGTGCTGTGTCTTTGGTGTTTCCATATTTTGTCTACTACTGTTCTTTCTAGATTGTAAGGCGTGCAAAGATTAGAAAAAAAGATTTCTGCTGACTGCAGTTTTGCCTGGCACTGACGAACGTTTCTGTTGAAGGCTGCCGGCCGAAGTGGCCGTGCGGTTAAAGGCGCTGCAGTCTGGAACCGCAAGACCGCTACGGTCGCAGGTTCGAATCCTGCCTCGGGCATGGATGTTTGTGATGTCCTTAGGTTAGTTAGGTTTAACTAGTTCTAAGTTCTAGGGGACTAATGACCTCAGCAGTTGAGTCCCATAGTGCTCAGAGCCATTTGAGCCATTTTGTTGAAGGCTGGATCCTGATTAAAGTTTGTTCTTGAAATTAAGAACAAATAGGAACATAAATAGAAAGGCACGTAGACAGTCACATTCTTGTACATGAGTTTCATAGTTGACAGGGGAATGTAAAGAACTCGTAAAAGCCTCAGTCAAATAATTTATGACTATTAAGACTCATTTCATAACCATTAATATGGGAAATATTACAACTCTCTGGACGTAGACCACATGCCAGACACGGCCGCCACACAAGAAATAACTGACCAAAGAAAAATTCTAGATGCGTCAGATAATCCTGAACACATTCAAATAAGGGAGAGTGTGATGTAGCCAATACGCCTTCGTATAGATGAACTGTTGAAAAATGGATACTGTGACGGTGCACAATAGCTAACTGTCCCACCGAACATCTGAAGTTTAGTTTGAACACAAATGATGGAACATTTAAGAACATGAAAATACTGCGGGGGCAAATATTACGCGAAGCTACAAAATGCAAGCTGCAACCTCACCGTCGCTGATTTGATGAGAATGGTCATGAGAAAGTAACATCAAAGCAAGCTGCCACACCAGTCTTCCGCGGCAAAAACGCGGAAGCAAAAACAAGAACACGATCAGAAGCATAGCAGCTCGCGGAAAACCGGCCGTAAACCGAGTCAGGAACAGAAAGCTTTGTTCCTCCTTCAACGGGACTCGCCAGCATAGCACAAATCCGACGCAGGCCCCTGATTCGCTCGTACCTACTGCTTCCAAAGCATTTCCCAGCACACATGCTTTTACTCGACCAGTTAAAAACTGTGGTTCCTTACGTAACCGATCACATGGTACAGAACATCTTTGCAACATGTTAGCGATACAGAATTCGTGGCAGAATGAATAATTTGAAAGACACCATTTTAACGATCAACTGTCAAATTTCTGTGGAGTTCAGGTAGTAGGAGAGAGACACAGACAGAAGTAAAGCTGTGCGGACAGGCTATCTTGCCTGGAGAGCTCAGTTGGCAACAGCATTTCCTGCAAAAGGCAAGGGTTCGGTCTCGAGTTCCCGTCCGGGACACGGTTTTAATTTGTCAGAAAGTTTCAAAACAAACCTCTCGTTCAGCAATCACAAACAGTTATTATGGCCCTTGTGTTTTCATATTAAATACGTAGTCCCCACATCGTCCACAACACGGGCTTTTGGGCTTTGAGCCATTTCCCTCCGTGAGTGCCTCATGGTGTTTGTAAACCATTCCTTTAAAAGTGTTCATTTCTCATTTTCCACCACTGATCAGACATATAACATAACAACAGTCTATACAGAGATTCACAGAAGTGATGTTTATTTATTTATTTATTCAAGAGTAGTTGAAAGTAGTTTGTTTTTAACGCTCGGCGCAGTCAATCTCGAGGTCCCTAGAGACGAAGCCTAACTTTGAAGGATGTGACTCCAAATCGGCTATGGATTTTTTAAAAATTAATCACCGCAATATTCACATGAAATTATTTAGGTCGACCAAGTAAAACCTCAATCAAATTCTTCGACTCTGCATCAGATCGCGTCCTATGTTCAGTCATGATTCGTATAAGCGAGTGAAGTGGCGCTGTACTCTGGCGACTGGACTCACATTCGGGAGGAGTGGCATTCAAATTAGGATTCCGTATATTTCCTACATCAATTAGGGCGAATGATGGAATGATTCCTTTGAAACAGAAACGGCAGGTTTCCAACCCTGCCCTTGTACTTTAGTATGAGCTTGTGCTCTCTCTTTAATGACCTCCTCGTCGTTAGGATGTTAAATCCTAATCCTCCTTCGACACAGATAAGCAACAGATTACGAATTTCTTCTGCAGTGTGACGTTATTGCAATAATTCGCAAGAGTAGACAGAGGTCGCCCAATGTGTTCGCCTGATAACAACGTAAGATGATCACATAGTCCCGTATAAACTTCTTTGAGACTAATAGAACCTGTTTTATGGAGTTAACTAAGATGTAAAACCCTTTCGTGGTAATTTTTTTGAAAATATTGCAGAAACTCCTCATATTTTTCCAAATTAAAGTGATTAACGTGATAATTGCGTACCTCATGTAATTTTTTTCAAATCATCCATTTAAAACATTCGATTGCAAACCTAATCTCCAAAAGCTAATATTCAGGTAAATGAAAAATGCTTGTATCGAAGTGTATAGCGCGTGCTCCTAACTTCAAGAGTCGCAGTCAAGGCGCTTCAGATCAGTGACACTAGTCCTTTATAAGACCACCAGTGCCTTTATCCTTTCGATAAGTTAAGTATTGGTCTTCTAAATCCTTTAACCGCACCAAGGGATGGAACAGTATGACACTAGACTGGTATTAGAGAGGAGGAATACTCAGATCTCCGTCTGGCTACAGCAATTTAGGTTTTGTGTTCCTTAAATCAATGAAAATTAATGCTGGATTGTTTCCTTGTACATGACCACTACGTATTTCCTCCGCTACCCTTGTACACCTGTTTTCCTCTGCTGTCTCGCCTGATTTCTACAGGACGGTACGTTAGATTCGTTTACTACTTGCTTCATATCCTGTAGCTGTGTCGCGACTGGTACACTTAAGACAAGGTGAGCAACAGTGTGTGATTGCCACATATTGCACAACGGCCTAAATTCTCATTTCCACTGAAAGCTATGAACAGCTCCCGGAGAAATGGCCCTACAATTCCACTTAAAGACTTACTAATTTCTACGAGAATGTATATTCACTCAAGCATGCGAAGTCAGAAGCAAATCTGACAGAATACACGATCTTTTGATTGAAAATCAGAAAAGTTTCTGAACAAGCGACGAGTGCAAATGTCAAACATTCTAGGGGACCCTTTCTCACAAAACGCAGTTTCAGTGCTATTCTGTTCTCTAGATCTGGTTCATATCCCTAGACTTGTGTCCAAGAACCAGACTATGAAGAAAATTTTTCAAATATTCTTTATTAGATGATGCATGGTCTTTTTACCAATCAGTGATTACTTCTGGAGTTCCAAGAGCCACGTGTCAAGATTTCTTCCATTTAGTCTGGGGTGATTTGAAGGAATTATACACAAGTTTTAGGTGCGTGGGTGTAGTCTTTTTGAGCTGAAACAGAGATGTTGCATTTATAGAGAAACGAAGAAAGCTAAGCAAGCCCTTTGTACCGCAAGATTTACACAAGATTGTTAAGACAGCTAAACCCCATTTATGACCCACTCCATGTAATTCCAGTGAATACAACCCATTTCTTCGATTTTAAGGATATGCTGAAACACTGTTTCAAATAAAGCATGTAAGATCTCCAAATTCAATATAATCAAAGTTTTTCATATTCATTCATTTCAAAAAAATCTGGCAGGAATATTTACTCTGTAACAGATGACAAAATGGTAGATATCGAAATAGACGACAGAGGGATAGAGAAACTATTAAAATCGCTCAAATGAGGAAAGGCCGCTGGACCTGATGGGATACCAGCTCGATTTTACACAGAGTACGCGAAGGAACTTGCTCCCCTTCTTGCAGCGGTGTACCGTAGGTCTCTAGAAGAGCGTAGCATTCCAAAGGATTAGAAAAGGGCACAGGTCATCCCCGTTTTCAAGAAGCGACGTCGAACAGATGTGCAGAACTATAGACCTATATCTCTAAAGTCGATCAGTTGTAGAATTTTGGAACACATATTATGTTCGAGTATAATGACTTTTCTGGAGACTAGAAATCTACTCTGTAGGAATCAGCATGGGTTTCGAAAAAGACAATCGTATGAAACCCAGCTCGTGCTATTTGTCCACGAGACTCAAAGGGCCATAGACACGGGTTCCCAGGTAGATGCCGTATTTCTTGACTTCCGCAAGGCGTTCGATACAGTTCCCCACAGTTTTTTAATGAACAAAGTAAGAGCATGTGGACTGTCAGACCAATTGTGTGATTGGATTGAAGAGTTCCTAGATAACAGAGCGCAGCATGTCATTCTCAATGGAGAGAAGTCTTCCGAAGTAAGAGTGATTCCAGGTGTGCCACTGGGGAGTATCGTAGGACCGTTGCTATTCACAATATGCGTAAATGACCTTGTGGATGATATCGGAAGTTCACTGAGGCTTTTTGCGGATGATGCTGTGGTATATCGAGAGGTTGTAACAATGCAAAATTGTACTGAAATGCAGGAGGATCTGCAGTGAATTGGCGCATGGTGCAGGGAATGGCAATTGAATCTCAATATAGACAAGTGTAATGTGCTGCGAATACATAGAAAGAAAGATCCCTTATCATTTAGCTACAATATAGCAGGTCAGCAACAGGAAGCAGTTAATTCCATATATTATCTGGGAGTACGCATTAGGAGTGATTTAAAATGGAATGACCATGTAAAGTTGATCGCCGGTAAGTAGATGCCAGACTGAGATTCATTGGAATAATCCTAAGGAAATGCAATCCGAAAACAAAGGAAGTAGGTTACAGTACGCTTGTTCGCCCACTGCTTGAATACTTCTCAGAAGTGTGGGATCCGTACCAGATAGGGTTGATAGAAGAGATAGAGAAGATCCAATGGAGAGCAGCGCGCTTCGTTACAGGATCGTTTAGTAATCGCGAAAGCGTTACGGAGATGATAGATAAACTCCAGTTTAAGACTCTGCAGGAGAGACGCTCAGTAGCTCGGTACGGGCTTTTGTTGAAGTTTCGAGAACATACCTTCATCGAGGAGTCAAGCAGTATATTGCTCCCTCCTACGTATATCTCGCGAAGAGACCATAAGGATAAAATCAGAGAGATTAGAGCCCACACAGAGTCATACCGACAATCCTTCTTTCCACGAACAATACGAGACTGGAATAGAAGGGAGAACCGATAGAGGTACTCAAGGTACCCTCCGTCCCACACCGTCAGGTGGCTTGCGGAGTATGGATGTAGATGTAGAAAATCGAAACAATAAGCAAAGTAGAAAGGTAGCTGCAGCATCCAATTTGTTATCTATGTTGTAACTACGCACTTACCGAAGAGCCACGTATGTTTTGCGCTAATTGAAGATGGGCGATGCTATGGTCGCAGGTTCGAATCCTGCCTCGGGCATGGATGTGTGATATGTCCTTAGGTTAGTTAGGTTTAAGTAGTTCTAAGTTCTAGGGGACTGATGACCACTGATGTTAAGTCCCATAGTGCTCAGAGCCATTTGAACCATTTTTTTGAAGATGAGTCAAAGCCCGAAACGCGTATTAGCTAAAAGAAAAATACGTAACAAAGTGGATAGTTGCTATATTTATTAAAATAATGCAGCCCACAGCTGTGGACCTAAGCAGTCAATACCATGGGTAAATTATTACTTAAAAGATATTAGAAATGGTTTTTGTACACTACGACTCTGCTAGTTAAAACATTACTTTTGTATTTCTGTACTTATACTGTCACAAATAAAATTATTACCCCAGTATTAATGGCACTTGAAACAAAAACTTCCGTGTTGGCACTCCTTGTGTGGGAGTTCCCTGGTACAGCACCTAGAATGTCCTTAGTAAATTACTTCTAATTTCTCTCATTATTTTTTACAGTGATGAAGCGAGCAGCGTAATTCTGCGGTATCAGAATACCTTATCAAGTTTTTTGGATAAAAATAAGTTATGAACAAGAAGAGATAAGTAGTTTTTTCTATGTGTTCTCTCTGAGTAGTCCTAAAGCATAGACTGCACACCGAACAGCGCAGCGTAGCGAAACGACATCAAGCAGGCGCTGGGTGATCCGTGCGCCAATAGAAAAAACACCTCCAGGAAGACAGAGTTCAGCGCCCGCTGCTAACGCTGGTTTAACCACCCGCCCATCGCTGGCCAGCTCAGTCCGGTCGCAGACTTCGAGAGGCAGATCATTTTGGGTTCTCGACACTGGCTGTCGCAACTTCTCTCCTTACTTGTTTACTTGTTTGTGTCTGTGCTGACTTCCACTGTAGCCGACACAACACTCTCATAGTCAAGTCAGAAACTAAAAATCCATATCATTTATGACAGACTGAACCTCTGAATCTTACGAAACCCTTCACGACACAAACGATGTCGTATTGTAATTTCCCCAAATTGTCATAAGTTACTGTCTTCATCTCTCGTACAATAAATCTAGTCGGATAAGTCGAAAGAGCAGAACTTTTTCTGTTTCAGCTGCTTCAGTATTTCTGAAGTAGTGATAATACAAATGAATGCATCAGAAATTTGGAAGATATAACGTGTACACCTCATTATCAGTCATTTGCGTCGGTCACTACAGTTTGTGGCTTTCAAAAAATATTTACGTGTTCAGTTTATGAAGGAGTGATATAGTTCTACCAAAGCAAATTAATCCGTCTTCAATCACATTGGAGCTCATAGTTACATTAGCCAGTTGTGTGTCATGTAATCATTTCATATTCTCTCAGGATGCGACGCACAAAGATCCATAACTGATCGACAGAGAACACCAGAAAGGGTAAGGTACCATTACCATGTAAGGTAAGGTACCATTACCATTTATCTACGCGCTACATACAAGAATTCGCATTATCTCATGTGGCAGAGGCGAGCTCCAGATTAACGTAGTCGGATATCACGTAGATATTTTTCTGTTCATGTCATTCCTGCCTAGTCTCGGATGGTATGGTCACGTACATACACTATTGACCATTAAAATAGCTACACCACGAAGATGACGTGCTACAGACGCGAAATTTAACCGACAGGAAGAAGATGCTGTGATATGCAAATGATTAGCTTTACAGAGCATTCACACAAGATTGGTGCCGGTGGCGACACCTACAACGTGCTGACATGAGGAAAGTTTCCACCCGATTTCTCATACACAAACAGCAGTTGACCGGCTTTGGCTGGTGAAACGATGTTGTGATGCCTCGTGTAAGGACGAGAAATGAATACCATCACGTTTCCGACTTTGATAAAGGTCGGATTGTAGGCTATCGCGATTGAGGTTTATCGTATCGCGACATTGTTGCTTGCGTTGGTCGAGATCCAATGACTGTTAGCAGAATATGGAATTGGTAGGTTCAGGAGGGTAATACGGAACGCCGTGCTGGATCCCAACGGCCTCGTATCCCTAGCAGTCGAGATGACATACATCTTATCCGTATGGCTGTAATGGTTTGTGCAACCACGTCTCGATCCCTGAGTCAACAGATGGGGACGTTTACAAGTCAACAACCATCTGCACGAACAGTTCGACGACGTTTGCAGCAGCATGGACAATCAGCTCGGAGACCGTGGCTGCGGTTACCCTTGACGCTGCATCACAGACGGGAGCGCTTGCGATGGTGCACTCGACGAAGAACCTGGGTGCACGAATGGCAAAACGTCATATTTTCGGATGAATCTAGATTCTGTTTACATCATCATGATGGTCGCATCCGTGTTTGGTGACATTGCGGTGAACGCACATTGGAGGCGTGCATTCGTCATCGCCATACTGGCATATCACCCGGCGTAATGGTATGGGGTGCCATTGGTTACACGTCTCGGTCATCTCTTGTTCGCATTGACGGCACCTTGAACAGTGGACGTTACATTTCAGATGTGTTATGACCAATGGCTCTACCCTTCATTTGATCCCTGCGAAACCCTACATTTCAGCAGGATAATGCACGACCGCATGTTGCAGGTTCTGTACGGGCCTTTCTGGATACAGAAAATGTTCGACTGCTGCCCTAGACAGCACATTCTCCAGATCTATCTCCAATTGAAAACGTCTGGCCAATGGTGGCCGAGCAACTGGCTCGTCACAATATGCCAGTCACTACTCTTGATGAACTGTGTATCGTGTTGGAGCTGCATGGGCAGCTGTACCTGTACATGCCATCCAAGCTCTGTTTGACTCAATGCCCAGGCGTATCCAGGCCGTTATTACGGCCAGATGTGGTTTTTCTGGGTACTCATTTCTCAGGATCAGTGCAACCAATATTGTTGTTGTTGTTGTTGTTGTTGTCTTCAGTCCTGAGACTGGTTTGATGCAGTTCACCATGCTGCTCTATCCTGTGCAAGCTTCTTCATCTCCCAGTACTTACCGCAACCTACATCCTTCTGAATCTGCTTAATGTATTCATCTCTTTGTCTCCCTCTACGATTTTTACCCTCCACGCTGCCCTCCAATACTAAATTTGTGATCCCTTGATGCCTCAGAACATGTCCTACCAACCGGTCCCTTCTTCTTGTCAAGTTGTGCCACAAAGTCCTCTTCTCCCCAATTCGATTCAATACCTCCGCATTAGATATGTGATCTACCCATCTAATATTCAGCATTCTTCTGTAGTACCACATTTCGAAAGCTTCTATTCTCTTCTTGTCCAAACTATTTATCGTCCATGTTTCACTTCCATACATGGCTACACTCCATACAAATACTTTCAGAAACGACTTCCTGACACTTAAATCTATACTCGATGATAACAAATTTCTCTTCTTCAGAAACGCTTTCCTTGCCATTGCCGGTCTACATTTTATATCCTCTCTACTTCGACCATCAACAGTTATTTTGCTCCCCAAATAGCAAAACTCCTTTACTACTTTAATTGTCTCATTTCCTAATCTAATTCCCTCAGCATCACCAGACCTAATTCGACTACATTCCATTATCCTCGTTTTGCTTTTGTTGATGTTCACCTTATATCCTCCTTTAAGGACAGTGTCCATTCCTTTCAACTGCTCTGTACAAATTGTAAATAGCCTTTCGCTCCCTGTATTTTACTCCTGCCACTATCAGAATTTGAAAGAGAATATTCCAGTCAACATTGTCAAAAGCTTTCTCTAAGTCTACAAATGCTAGAAATGTAGGTTTGCCTTTCCTTAATCTTTCTTCTAAGATAAGTCGTACGGTCTGTATTGCCTCACGTGTTCCAATATTTCTACGGAACCCAAACTGATCTTCGCCGAGATCGGCTTCTACTAGTTTTTCCATTCGTCTGTAAAGAATTCGCGTTAGTATTTTGCAGCCGTGACTTATTAAACTGATAGTTCGATAATTTTCACACCTGTCAACACCTGCTTTCTTTGGGATTGGAATTATTATATTTTTCTTGAAGATTGAGGGTATTTCTTCTGTCTCATACATCTTGCTCACCAGATGGTAGAATTTCGTCGGGACTGGCTCTCCCAAGGCCGTCAGTAGTTCTAATGGAATGTTGTCTACTCCCGGGGCCTTGTTTCGACTCAGGTCTTTCAGTGCTCTGTCAAACTCTTCACGCAGTATCATATCTCCCATTTCATCTTCATCTACGTCCTCTTCCATTTCCATAATATCGCCCTCAAGTACATCGCCCTTTTATAGACCCTCTATATACTACTTCCACCTTTCTGCTTTCCTTTCTTTGCTTAGAACCTGTTTACCATCTGAGCTCTTGATATTCAAACAAATGGTTCTCTTTTCTCCAAAGGTCTCTTTAATTTTCCTGTAGGCAGTAACTACAGGGTGTTCAAAAATGACCGGTATATTTGAAACGGCAATAAAAACTAAACGAGCAGTATTTTGCAGCTGTGACTTATTAAACTGATAGTTCGGTAATTTTCATATCTGTCAACACCGGCTTTCTTTGGGATTGGAATTACATTCCTGGAAATGGAAAAAAGAACACATTGACACCGGTGTGTCAGACCCACCATACTTGCTCCGGACACTGCGAGAGGGCTGTACAAGCAATGATCACACGCACGGCACAGCGGACACACCAGGAACCGCGGTGTTGGCCGTCGAATGGCGCTAGCTGCGCAGCATTTGTGCACCGCCGCCGTCAGTGTCAGCCAGTTTGCCGTGGCATACGGAGCTCCATCGCAGTCTTTAACACTGGTAGCATGCCGCGACAGCGTGGACGTGAACCGTATGTGCAGTTGACGGACTTTGAGCGAGGGCGTATAGTGGGCATGCGGGAGGCCGGGTGGACGTACCGCCGAATTGCTCAACACGTGGGGCGTGAGGTCTCCACAGTACATCGATGTTGTCGCCAGTGGTCGGCGGAAGGTGCACGTGCCCGTCGACCTGGGACCGGACCGCAGCGACGCACGGATGCACGCCAAGACCGTAGGATCCTACGCAGTGCCGTAGGGGACCGCACCGCCACTTCCCAGCAAATTAGGGACACTGTTGCTCCTGGGGTATCGGCGAGGACCATTCGCAACCGTCTCCATGAAGCTGGGCTACGGTCCCGCACACCGTTAGGCCGTCTTCCGCTCACGCCCCAACATCGTGCAGCCCGCCTCCAGTGGTGTCGCGACAGGCGTGAATGGAGGGACGAATGGAGACGTGTCGTCTTCAGCGATGAGAGTCGCTTCTGCCTTGGTGCCAATGATGGTCGTATGCGTGTTTGGCGCCGTGCAGGTGAGCGCCACAATCAGGACTGCATACGACCGAGGCACACAGGGCCAACACCCGGCATCATGGTGTGGGGAGCGATCTCCTACACTGGCCGTACACCACTGGTGATCGTCGAGGGGACACTGAATAGTGCACGGTACATCCAAACCGTCATCGAACCCATCGTTCTACCATTCCTAGACCGGCAAGGGAACTTGCTGTTCCAACAGGACAATGCACGTCCGCATGTATCCCGTGCCACCCAACGTGCTCTAGAAGGTGTAAGTCAACTACCCTGGCCAGCAAGATCTCCGGATCTGTCCCCCATTGAGCATGTTTGGGACTGGATGAAGCGTCGTCTCACGCGGACTGCACGTCCAGCACGAACGCTGGTCCAACTGAGGCGCCAGGTGGAAATGGCATGGCAAGCCGTTCCACAGGACTACGTCCAGCATCTCTACGATCGTCTCCATGGGAGAATAGCAGCCTGCATTGCTGCGAAAGGTGGATATACACTGTACTAGTGCCGACATTGTGCATGCTCTGTTGCCTGTGTCTATGTGCCTGTGGTTCTGTCAGTGTGATCATGTGATGTATCTGACCCCAGGGATGTGTCAATAAAGTTTCCCCTTCCTGGGACAATGAATTCACGGTGTTCTTATTTCAATTTCCAGGAGTGTATTATATTCTTCTTGAAGTCTGAGGGTATTTTGTCTGTCTCATACATCTTGCTCACCAGTTGGTAGAGTTTTGTCAGGACTGGCTCTCCCAAGGCCGTTAGTAGTTCGAATGGAATGTTGTCTACTCCCGGGGCCTTGTTTCGACTTAGGTCTTTCAGTGCTCTGTCAAACTCGTCACTCAGTATCGTATCTCCCATTTCATCTTCATCTACATCCTCTTCCATTTCCATAATATTGTCCTCAAGTATATCGCCCTTGTATAGACCCTCTATATACTCCTTCCACCTTTCTGCTTTCCCTTCTTTGCTTAGAACTGGGTTTCCATCTGAACTCTTAATATTCATACAAGTGGCTCTCTTTTCTCCAAAGGTCTCTTTAATTTTCCTGTAGGCAGTATCTATCTTGCCCCTAGTGAGATAAGCTTCTACATCCTTACATTTGTCCTCTAGCCATCCCTGCTTAGCCATATTGCACTTCCTGTCGATCTCGTTTTTGAGACGTTTGTATTCCCTTTTGCCTGCTTCATTTACTGCGTTTTTATATTTTCTCCTTTCATCAATTAAATTCTATATTTCTTCTGTTACCCAAGGATTTCTACTAGCCCTCGTCTTTTTACCTATTTCATCCTCTACTGCCTTCAATACTTCATACCTCAGAGCTACCCATTCTTCTTCTACTGTATTTCTCTCCCCCATTCCTGTCAATTGTACCCTTATGCTCTCCCTGAAACTCTGTACAACCTCTGGTTTAGTCAGTTTATCCAGGTTCGATCTCTTTAACTTCCCACCTTTTTGCAGTTTCTTCAGTTTTAATCTACAGTTCATAACCAAGAGATTGTGGTCAGACTCCACATCTGCCCCTGGAAATGTCTTACAATTTAAAACCTGGTTCCTAAACCTCTGTCTTACCATTATATAATCTATCTGATACCTTCTAGTGTCTCCAGTATTCTTCCATGTATACAACCTTCTTTTATGATTCTTGAACCAAGTGTTAGCTATGATTAAGTTATGCTCTGTGCAAAATTCTACCAGACGGCTTCTTCTTTCATTTCTCTCCCCCAATCCATATTCACCCACTATGTTTCCTTCTCTCCCTTTTCCTACTCTCGAATTCCAGTCACCGATGACTATTAAATTTTCGTCTCCTTTCACTACCGGAATAATTTCTTTTATCTCATCATATATTTCATCAGTTTCTTCATCATCTGCAGAGCTAGTTGGCATATAAACTTGTACTACTGTAATAGGCATGGGCTTCGTGTCTATCTTGGCCACAATAATGCGTTCACTATGCTGTTGGTAGTAGCTTACCCGCACACCTATTTTTTTATTCATTATTAAACCTACTCCTGCATTACCCCTATTTGATTTTGTATTTATAACCCTGTATTCACCTGACCACAAGTCTTGTTCCTCCTGCCACCGAACGTCACTAATTCCCACTACATCTAACTTCAACTTATCCATTTCCCTTTTTAAATTTTCTAACCTATCTGCCCGATTAAGGGATCTGACATTTCACGCTCGGATCTGTAGAACGCCAGTTTTCTTTCTCCTGATAACGACGTCCTCTTGAGTAGTCCCCGCCCGGAGATCCGGATGGGGGCTATTTTACCTCCGCAATATTTTACCCAAGAAGACGCCATCATCATTTAATCCTACAGTAAAGCTGCATGCCCTCGGGAAAAATTACGGCTGTAGTTTCCCCTTGCTTTCAGCCGTTCGCAGTACCAGCACAGCAAGGCCGTTTTGGTTAGTGTTGCAAGGCCAGATCAGTCAATCATCCAGACTGTTGCCCCTGCAATTACTGAAAAGGCTGCTGCCCCTCTTCAGGAACCACACATTTGTCTGGCCTCTCAATAGATACCCCTCCGTTGTGGTTGCACCTACGGTACGGCTATCTGTATCACTGAGGCACGGAAGCCTCCCCACCAACGGCAAGGTCCATGGTTCATGGGGGTAGGATGCACCCAAATTATGTGAAAATGTAATCACATGTCAGTTCTAGTATAATATATCTGTCCAATGAATACCCGTTTATCATCTGCATTTCTTCTTGGTGTAGCAATTTTAATGGCCAGAACATTTATTTATTTGGCACTGAAAGGAGCCTTCTACAACCCGTCATAGGTCATGGAGCTGGACTCGAACAGGATGAAAATGTTTTGCCTTCTGACAAAGAAACACAGTAAACGACGTTACATTTGCTGCGCTGTTTAATGCAGCACCCGCTCGAATAGTGCCTTACGTGGTTCATATAAAGATGCGTACGACGTTGTAAGGAGAGCTTGTCATGTTGCCATATGGCTACGAGCCGTCGAATGTGGCCAGGGTTCACTGTCTCCTGTAGATACATTATTTACTTCAGCTGACTTCACAAGAAAAAAATCCTATTAATATAAGGGCGGGCTATCTAGTGGAACAGTGAACAGATCCTCGCCTTGTTATTTACTTACCAGTATATGGTTTATCTTTGTCTATGAGTCTACATGACCACGGCAGAGTGTGGTGGAGCGCTGTCAGTATGAAACCGAATTCTGAAGTAAGTCATCAGCGCCACATTTTCTAGGAGACTGCCACAGAGAAACTACAGTTCTCACACGCTCAACGACGGTATGTTCTTCTTGTTCGTCCAGTTAAGTGACCGCCGAAGTCATCCTGGTTCGCAGGAGAGCTTCTGTAAAGTTTGGAAGGTAGGAGACGAGGTACTGGCAGAATTAAAGCTGTGAGTACCGGGCGTGAGTCGTGCTTCGGTAGCTCAGTTGGTAGAGCACTTGCCCGCGAAAGGCAAAGGTCCCAAGTTCGAGTCTCGGTCGGGTACACAGTTTTAATCTGCCAGGAAGTTTCAAACGCAGGGTTCATGAATTTAAATAATGTAACAGATGCGGGGTTAGCGAATTTAGAAACGGAAACAAATGCAAAGTTAGAAGATTTAAATCCCGAAACGGCGAAGTTGAAAACAGAGACAAATGCTGCCTAAAGTTGTCTGCAAGCTACGCAGAGGATCCGGGTTCGATTTCCGGTACTGCCTGGGATTTTTCCTTGCTATAATGAATGGAACGGTGTGCACTCAGCGTCTTGATGCAGTTGAGGAGCTACTTGAGTGACAAGCAGCGCCTCTGAGGTCTTGTAAACGGCAGAGAGAGTGGTGTGCTGACCACATGCCCTTCCATGCCACATCTGGATGATGCTTTTGGCAGAGGGTGGCAAGGCGATCGGTCGGTTCTGTTTGGGCCCTTCACGGTCAGTACGTGTCGCTGCTAGTAGATCCTTTCTATGCTGGATTGTCCCTCGCGCTAAAGCTGTATGTCAGTCTCCTGGTTTCAGTTCATGATACCTCACTGTACTAACTGTCGTCATTATGTAGGTCGATATTTCAAGCAGGGCCTGTACAGAAACGGTTCTGACCTGTTATGCACTGCACAATACGGCAAGATTGTTTTTAAAGTTTTCTGTTGATGTACATATATATAGTATGGCACTACTGTCGGCGTTCAGGGCGTGGTGGTTGAAGAGACAAGACAGCACAAATAACCACGTTGAAAACTGCGAGTGTATCATGATTCAGTCCTCTCCAGATTCTCAGTGTAGTACAGTGATAAAGTTAATAAGGGTAACGAACCGAGCGAATAATCACATAAAGAATCACTCGAGAGAAAGGGGAATACTTGAATCAAAATTCTTTGCGAACAGCCTTAACCAGTTTTAAAGTTTATCAGTATTTTTCTTAATTACGCTGTACATTTGTTTTCCCGTGTGTTTTTATTATATCACTACATCCATATCGATAACAAATTTTACGTGCGTAAAACTTTTACTCGTGACATTTCATCGAGAGGAAAATGAACAACTCACGTAACATTATCAAAACTGCTTAGCACTCGAAGGAACAGACGTGACCTAGTCCGGCACATCACACGCTAATCTTATTTGAAGCAACTCACTATTGTCGTAAAGCAGACAAATGCAGGATTAGTAGACTTAAAAACAGGAACAGCGGATTTAAAAACAGAAACTTCGTTTCAGTTGAAGCTTACTGACTGATGTTGCAGATTTTATCCAGCAGCGTGCCATAGCTGATTATGTTATAATTATAAAAAAAGAACTAGCGTATAACATATTAAAATTGCACTGTATATTACATATACGCATTTTCTTTCAAAGTAGACAGAATCCCACCAGAAAAAGCTGTCCAAATTTGCTCATGACCCCATCTCTTAGCTGCATGTGATAGGTATGTGCTCATCCTTTCACGTTCTCTAGTCCTCAAATACTAGCTGGTTTCCAAGTAAACAGGATCGCTTTCGCTGACGAAAACTGCAGAGATGGCAGTCATCGTCGTAGTGGTCTGATGCACAGGCATTCCGTAGCATCCACATATTTCATTTCACGCTTTATATTACGATTCTGATAGGACTAATACATAGAGGCAATACTTTTGAGGGCTAGGGGTGGTGTGACACCATTCTCTTCAAACCACGGAGTATGAACAAGATCTCTAACATGTTTATATGTTGAATTGTCATACTAGAACTTATGGTCAACAGTTGGCAGCAAGAAAGCGGTCAGCCTACCCTCATGGCCCATGCGTAGCTCATCAAGACGTACGGCCACAAGTAGCGGGATCGCAAGGCCACATCACTCACCGCCAAATTTTACTGAATTGTATCCGTCAAATATTCTCCAAATATTGACATTTTCATCAGATGATCATAAGGCACGGCACGATTAATCGCTACATGAAAGTCTCTCCTGTATCGGATCGAACTGTGACGTCACTTCACACGCCATGCAAGGTAGCGTCTACAATTTGGCGAGCTCCCGAGCAGAAAATGAGCAATGTCAAACACGTTTACGTCTTCAACGCCAGTAATTCTGGAATTAGTCACTGTCTCTGAGTCTGGTATTTTTAGTGCAGAGTGTAGTACAATATAGACTATGTATAAGAACCAAAATCCGTTGACAATTTGTGGTGTCTGAAGGTCAAATTCCATTTCCGTCTTGGTCCTATTGTGCCTGCGGATATTCATGTTGCAATCCTAATATGTATTTGGTAAAAGCTGATTTAATTGCTTTGAAAACTTTCACACTGACTTACACCGATGGAATGTAATCTCTCAACCATACTAAAAGTCCTTGAACTCCCCAGAATGGTCTATTCTGGTACCTACTTCAGCTTGTTTTAATGTAATACACGTGTCTTTCTTTTTTGCTGCAGAGGACTGCGCCCGTTCTAAAGTCTAAAGTACCAATCTCCGCTTATGCCTAGATATTTTTCTTTGTGTTATTCCGTGACTAATTCTAAAAATACAGATTCCACTTTAAGACTTGGTGGCAGTATCCTGAAGTATACCAAGACAACCTAGATATCTGATAGATCCAATATCTTTTGCGATGCTTGACTATAACATCGTTGACGAATAACTTTATTGTCGTTTAACATCTCCACGGAGATGTTATGCATATTTTAGCTACGTGTGACTCCAAGGACACCAGATGAGGCTCATAGTGGTTGGCGTGTGCAGTGACTTTCACCTGGTCTCGCCTACACGGCCGCTGGAGTGTCAAGGCCGACCGCTTGACTGTACACCGCTGCTCTTCTAAGCAAATTTCGGTGTGGTAGGGGCCTCGTGTCGGACAACAGCTTTGTTCTACCGCTATGTCTTCGTTATCTCGATAGTCTGAGATAACGTCGAGCAGATGCGCAAAACTATAGGCCTATATCTCTGACATCGATCTGTTGTAGAACTTTAGAACATGTTTTTGCTCGTGTATCATGTCATTTCTGGAAACCCAGAATCTACTCTGTAGGAATCAACATGGATTCCGGAAACAGCGATCGTGTGAGACATAACTTGCTTTATGTGTTCATGAGACCCAGAAAATATTAGATACAATCTCCCAGGTAGATGCCATTTTCCTTCACTTCCGGGAGGCTTTCGATACAGTTCCGCACTGTCGCCTGATAAACAAAGTAAGAGCCTACGGAATATCAGACCAGCTGTGTGGCTGGATTGAAGAGTTTTTAGCAAACAGAACACAGCATGTTGTTCTCAATGAAGAGACGTCTACAGACGTTAAAGTAACCTCTGGCGTGCCACAGGGGAGTGTTATAGGACCATTGCTTTTCACAATATATATAAATCACCTAGTAGATAGTGTCAGAAGTTCCATGCGGCTTTTCGCGGATGATGCTGTAGTATACAGAGAAGTTACATCATTTGAAAATTGCAGCGAAATGCAGGAACATCTGCAGCGGATGTGCAGTTGGTGCAGGGAGTGGCAACTGACCCTTAGCGTAGACAAATGTAATGTATTGCGAATACATAGAAAGAAGGAACATTTATTGTATGATTACATGATAGCAGAACAAACACTGGTAGCAGTTACGTCTGTAAAATATCTGGGAGTATGCTTACGGAACGATTTGAAGTGGAATGATAATATAAAATTAATTGTTGGTAAGGCGGGTGCCAGGTTGAGATTCATTGGGAGAATCTTTGGAAATGTAGTCTATCAACAAAGGAGGTGGCTTACAAAACACTCGTTCGACCTATACTTGAGTATTACTCATCAGTGTGGGATCCGTACCAGCTCGGGTTGACAGAGGAGATAGAGAAGATCCAAAGAAGAGCAGCGCGTTTCGTCACAGGTTTATTTGGTAAGCGTGATAGCGTTACGGAGATGTTTAGCAAACTCAAGTGGCAGACTCTGCAAGAGAGGCGCTCTGCATCGCGGTGTAGCTTGTTGTCCAGGTTCCGAGAGGGTGCGTTTCTGGATGAGGTATCGAATATATTGGCTTCCCCCTACTTATACCTCCCGAGGAGATCACGAATATAACATTAGAGAGAATCGAGCGCGCACGGAGCCTTTCCGGCAGTCGTTCTTCCCGCGAACCATACGCGACTGGAACAGGAAATGGAGGTAATGACAGTGGCATGTAAATTGCCCACTGCCACACACCGTTGGGTGGCTTGCGGAGTATAAATATAGATTTAGATGTAGATGTAGATGTAGATGTAGATCTCTTCAGGATATATTAACAATCAAGTTACGTGCAAGACGATGTTTGTAAGTAATTCACACCGACAGCCGACACCTTAATAACAACTAGTAACGTTAAATCATATACCTATTACACACCTGGGTTCCGACAGTCCTTTATATTTTTAGATCATTCTGGTTAACACTGTGCCGAAAAATCTAGAACCTTACCAACGATAAATTTTTTTCAAAGTTCATATGATAAAGTTTGGTAGCATTCAGTTAAAGCTATTGTTGAGTACGTATATGCAACAAAATAACTTTGTAAAAATCGAGGTCTTCTTCATTCTAGGTCTGCAATTTCGAAGGGTCTATTTTGAAACCCCAGGATTGCAATAACAGAGTGGCAGTGTATTTTGTTCACGTAAATGTTCCTTTGTTGAAATATTGTCAGGAACCTGACAGAAAACAACGTTGTTCTCTATAGACGAGGTGCAGAGACTGTTCGTCGATTGAAACACTAATGGAGATGTAACAGAAAATTATATGTCTCTGAATGGCAAGCATGAGCTGCGATTTATAAATGTTTCTTTCTCGTGTAGCACAGGATATAGATACGATCCAAATTTCAAATTTCTAACACAAATTCACCCCTACGAAGTTTCAGATTAATCGTCAAATCGCTCTATCGGATTACCAATGTCTCTAATTTTTTTCCAGTTCCAGGGGTGTGTAATACTAAGGTTTTTCTGTATGAATGCTAGAAGATGCTGTAGAAACTACACTGTCTGATGAATACGTGAACAAATGGAAGGGGACGGGGAAACGAAACGAAACTTCACGGGTTGAGAGGGCTTGTGGTGTTGCTACAAACCCGAATTAAATTTGGACAGGACCCTGCTATATGGGCTCACTTATCAGTATGATGTTCCATTTTTTCTGATCTAGATTCATGCGCTGATTTGGTTGGAAAGGGTATCATAAAGCCGTTGCACCCTCTCCTGAGGCAAGATAGCCCGCAACTATTCCACTAGTTCTTGATATGCTGGCACTGCGACGTAGTGGTCCCACTGTTGTTCTCTCGGAGACAGATATGAGGACCTTCTTGGCCACAGAAATACGTAGACATTAAGAGTACAACACGATCAATGTCTTGTTGAAAAATGGCACCACGATACTGACGAATGTGTGTTAACACATATAACACATGAGGAACCACAGTACCGTCAGAGTTCCCTCAATCAGTAGCAGCCGTGACCTGAAGTCGTAACCGATGGTTCACCACACCGTGGCCCCTGAAGTCATACCTCTTCGCCTCTCCAAAACATTGGCGGAACGGAACATCTCCCCTTCTCGCCGCCACACTCGCCGAGATTCGTGTGAAATTATTCTAGGAGCGCGAAATATCGTGCAAGTGCTACGCTGATATCCGGCAGAACACTCGATAACCCAAGATGTCATTAGTTCGCCGGGAAAGCCTGAAGAGCAATATTAAAGTGCTCTCGTGGCCGTTTTACCTGCTCACAGAGAAATCCAACTCTAATCATTTACATACCCGCCGATGGTATGTACGCCGAGAAGTTAAACTGACATCCGACCTTGTCTTCTAAGTGCTTCATTTTTTTATGCCAGGCAGTGCAGTTTGACTCATACTTTCTAATACAGTGTCAGAAATACTAGAGCTTCCCTAACCGTAAACTATTTCTGTGTTCGTGTGATAAGTTTTGGCAGCATTCAGCTACAGCTATTGCTGACACCGTGTGACATTTTGTGGGACAGGTGTAGACAAGATAAAAAATTAGTAAAAAACGTGGTCATCTTCCTTCTCGTTCTGCGATTTAGAAGTGTCTATTTTGAAATACCAGGAACCCAATTTCGAAATTGGAGTGTATTTTGTTTTCCTTGTAAACGTTCCTTTGCTGAAATATTCTCATGAATGTGACGAAAACAACGTCGTCTTCTCTGCCTCGTGATGACTGGGTGTTGTGTGATGTTCTTAGGTTAGTCAGGTTTAAGTAGTTCTACGTTCTACGGGACTGAAGACCATAGCTGTTAAGTCCCATAGTGCTCAGAGCCATTTGAACAACGTCAGTCAAGTACCGACGACGTGTAGAAATTGTTACTCGATTAAGACAGTCCGCAGCTCGTGGTCTCACGGTCGCGTTCTCGCATCCCGAGCCCGGGGTCCCGGGTTCTATCCCCGGCGGGGTCAGGGATTTTCGCCTGCCTCGAGATGACTGAGTGTTTGTGTTGTCCTCATCATTTCATCATCATTCCTGAGAGTGGCGAGATTGAACTGAGCAAAGGTTGGGAATTTGTACGGGCGCTGATAACCATGCTGTTGAGCGCCCCACAAACCAAACATCATCATCATCATCGATTAAGACAGAAATGGAGATGCAGCCGCAAATTGTACGTTTCTGAGTGACAAGTATGTGAGAAACATAAGCTGCTCTCTAAGCACGTTCGACGTTACCACAATGACACCATCCCAGGGGGTAGGATTCGAAGAGGAGGAGTAGAAGGTGAACTTCATCGCCGGTGGCTTCCCAGGTCCCCAGCCCTCACACCTTGTGAATTTTATCCGTGGGGTTGCGTAAAAGACAGCGTTTTTATTCCCCCTATGCCTCACACTCTTGAAAGTCTGCGACATCAGATTGCTGAAACCGTGAATTCGATAACGAGAGACCAGCTGCTTCGTATGTGGCAGGAAATGAGTCATCGTTCTCATATTTGTCGAGTAACACATGGTGCTCACATTGAATGCAAAAAAAAATTGAACTTTCTCTCTCCAGGAACATTGGAATTGTGTTTCTACCTTTTGTAGTTTGCAAGCAATAAATGTTGGAAATCTTTCTGAATAGCCCTGTACATGGAAAACATTTATTGAAGAAGAGAACGGTCATGGAAGCCAACGATCTCACATACCGTTGCACATCCTAGAGAACCACTTTACTAATTATTGGTGGAATGAATGAACAATAACATCGTACTAATTCCTGTGGAAAATAAATAGTTCGATGTATCCCACATCCACTAGGCTCTTCTCACTATGGGTCTGAGTAATGAACACTTAATCTATTCTGACCTCTAGAAATTGTACTAGGACGGCTTGCAGACGGGATATGCAATTGGCCGTGTCATCAATTAGAAGTGTCTGGCCGCGAGAGTGAGTGTAGAGGAGCTAAGTGGCTGTGCGGGCTCCCCTAGTACGTCCGCACGTGGGTACTGCTCCCGGCCCTGCTAATGATGCGCAGTTAAGCTGCCTGGCCTTGGGACCTCGCCTGCCTCAACTCTGCGAGTGCGCTGTTTAATTTGAACATCTCTCTGGGCCGCTGAAGGTGCTGTCATCACTCCGTTCCGCTACAACAGTTCAGTAGACAAAAGTGACGAACAGTCGGTACCAATCCGTCACTCTACCCTCCATAAATTCGCTGGATACCCACGCCACTTTTTAAACTGCTCAGAGTGAATTCTTTTACGAATGGACCGTTCTGTACGGTAGATCGCTTGTTTCTTTTTCACACAAAATATACAATGCAGCAGATTTCTGTTTGCCGTGTTGTGCTAACGGTATACACCATCCATTTACTCGTCCTCACTACTTTTCACAGACATTATAGTAACATTTTCGTTACGGTTGCTACGGTAAATATTTTCTGAGATTTCTAATATTCAGGGTGAGCCGCCTCACTCTTTCAGTTCAAATTACTTTTCAGCCGTTAAAGGCATTTGTATTCTGTTTTGACCTGGACGAACAGTGACCAGAGGTTCACGAAGCAAACTGCGATACGTTCTCGAAACTTCCTTAGCAACCGAGAAACCTATATCAACTTTGTTTTTTATGAGATTCAGTAATTTTTTGTCGTCAGAGTAGCACATCTCGATGACAGATATTTACTGACCTAACAATAAATCATGGAGTAAAAATAGAGAAAAAAATCGCAACGCCAAAAAAATAGCTGATGTAGAGTAATGAAACTCGGGAATACACTTCTCTAGGAAAAATACACTACTGGCCATTAAAATTGCTACACCAATAAGAAATGCAGATGATAAACGGGTATTCATTGGACAAATTTATTATACTAAAACTGACATGTTATTACATTTCCACGCAGTTTGGCTGCATAGATCCTAAGAAATCAGTACCCAGAACAACCACCTCTGGGCGTAATAACGGCCTTGATACGCCTGGGCATTGACTCAAACAGAGATTGGATGGCGTGTACAGGTACAGCTGCCCATGCAGCTTCAACACGATACTACAGTTCATCAAGAGTATTGACTGGCGTATTATGACGAGCCAGTTGCTCGGCCACCATTGACCAGACGTTTTCAGTTGGTGAGCGATCTGGAGAATGTGCTGGCCAGGGCAGCAGTCGAACATTTTCTGTATCCACAAAGGCCCGTACTGGGCCTGCAACATGCGGTCGTGCATTATCCTGCTGAAATGTAGGGTTTCGCAGGGATCGAATGAAGGGTAGAGCCACGGGTCGTAACACATCTGAAATGTAACGTCCACTGTTCAAAGAGCCGTCAATGCGAACAAGAGGTGACCAAGACGTGTAACCAATTGGCACCCCGTACCATCACGGCGGGTGATACGCCAGTATGGCGATGACGAATACACGCTTCCAATGTACGTTCACTGCGATGTCGCCAAACACGAATGCGACCATCATGATGCTGTAAACAGAACCTGCATTCATCCGAAAAAATGACGTTTTGCCATTCGCGCACCCAGGTTCGTCGTTGAGTACACCATCGCATGTGCTCCTGTCTGTGATGCAGCGTCAAGGGTAACCGCAGCCATACGATGAACCGCAATCGCGATAGGCTACAATCCGACCTTTATCAAAGTCGGAAACGTGATGGTACGCATTTCTTTTCTTTACACGAGGCATCACAACAACGTTTCACCAGGCAACGCCAGTCAACTGCTGTTTGTGTATGAGAAATCGGTTGGAAACTTTCCTCATGTCAGCACGTTGTAGGTGTCGCCACCGGCGCCAAACTTGTGTGGATGCTCTGAAAAGCTAATCATTTGCATATCACAGCATCTTCTTCCCGTCGGTTAAATTTCGCGTCTGTAGCACGTCATCTTCGTGATGCAGCAATTTTAATGGCCAGTAGTGTATTTAAGTGAGGAACATTGCAAGATCACAGGTTAACGTAAGCGCGAGATAAGCCATTGCAAATTTGGAATGCTGGTTCACTAATAACCAGTGTAACAGACAAAATGTTGAATGCAAGCACGTACACGTGCCTGCTTTGTTTTTCTACAGGTACTGGATGTAATTTTGTGAGATGGAGTTCCATGCCTGTTGCACTTAGACTGTCAATACAGGGACGGTTAATGCTGTTTGCGGATGACGCTGGAATTGTCCGATGACATACCATATGCGCTCCATTGGAGACAGACCAGATGACAGAGCAGGCCAAGGCAACATGTAGCGTTTGGGATCCCTATCAGGTCGGATTGAGGGAGGACATAGAAGCAATTCAGAGGCGGGCTGCTAGATTTGTTACTGGTAGGTTTGATCATCACGCGAGTGTTACGTAAATGCTTCAGGAACTCAGGTGGTGTCTCTGGGGAAAGGAGGCGTTCTTTTCGTGAATCGCTACTGTGGAAATTCAGAGAACCAGCATTTGAGGCTGACTGCAGTACAATTCTACTGCCGCCAAATTATATTTCGCGGAAAGACCACAAAGATAAGATAAGAGAGGTTAGGGCTCGTACAGAGGCATATAGACAGTCATTTTTCCCTCGTTCTGTTTGGGAGTGGAACAGGGAGAGAAGATGCTAGTTGTGGTACGAGGTACCCTCCGCCACGCACCGTATGGTGGATTGCGGAGTATGTATGCAGATGTAGATGTAGACAATCTGTAGAACATGTTGAGTTACAACAGCGGTATGTGAGCGATTGTTATCCTGTTCGAAAACTCTCCTTGCAATACTGTTCATGAGTGGCAGTACAACAGATCGAATCACCAGACTCACGTATGAATTTGCAGTCAGGTTGCATGGGATAACAACGAGAGTGCTCTTGCTATCTCACTAAATCGCTCTCTTGACCATAACTCCAAGTGTAGGTCCAGTGTGTCTAGCACGCAGACAGGGTGCTTGCAGGCTCTCAACTGGTCCCATGCCGGCCGGTGTGGCCAAGCGGTTCTAGGCGCTTCAGTCTGGAACCGCGCGACCGCTACGGTCGCAGGTTCGAATCCTGCCTTCGGCATGGATGAGTGTGATGTCCTTAGGTTAGTTAGGTTTAAGTAGTTCTAAGTTCTAGGGAACGGATGATCTCAGCTGTTAAAGTCCCATAGTGCTCAGAGAAATTTGAATCATTTGAACTGGTCTCCTTCTCTCCGGCACAGAATCATTACTGGCACCGAGGCAGAACCAGCTTTCGGTAGACCTTCACGCTGCCCTCAAATGAGCTCTCGCCTGACACTACTGAAACCGCAAATGACGGTGGTTTGGGGTCAATGGAATGCGCGCTACAAGACGTCTGGCTCGGTGCTGTCCTAGAAATAACCGATTTGTACAAGTTCGATGAGTCAATTTGGTGCCAACTGCTTCTCATATTCCTTCTGCAGATGCCGTACGATGCCGCAGAACTCCAAGCTGAACACGGTGGACGCGTCTCTCGGTACTGCCACGTGGCAATCTTCTTGGAGGCGTACAGTCTCGTGACCACCGCTGACAGCAATCATGTACAGTGGCTACATCCCTGCCAAGCCTTTCTGCATTATCGCTGAAGGAAATCCACCTTCTCATAGCCCTGTTACACGACCTGGCCTACAAACCTTCTTATACGTCGCACAACAGCTTCTTGCTGTTGCGATTACATTTCTGACAGTGTATGTTGAAGCCTAAAAGGATAACGGTCCCACACGTGATTTTGTTGTGGTCTTCAGTCCTGAGACTGGTTTGATGCAGCTCTCCATGCTACACTATCCTGTGCAAGCATCTTTATCTCACAGTACCTACTGCAAACTACATCCTTCGGAATCTGTTTAGTGTATTCATCTCTTGATCTCCCTCTACAATTTTTACCCTCCACGCTGCCCTCCAATACTAAATTGGTGATCCCTTGATGCCTCAGAACATGTCCAACCAACCGATGCCGTCTTCTAGTCAAGTTGAGCCACAAACTCCTCTTCTCCCCAATTCTGTTCAATACCTCCTCGTTAGTTATGTTCTCTACCCATCTAATCTTCAGCATTCTTCTGTAGCACCACATTTCGAAAGCTTCTATTCTCTTCTTGTCTAAACTATTTATCTTCCATGTTTCACTTCCATAAATGGCTACACTCCGTACAAATACTTTCAGAAACGACTTCCTGACACTTAAATCTATACTCGATGATAACAAATTTCTCTTCTTCAGAAACGCCTTCCTTGCCATTGCCAATCTACATTTTATATCTTCTCTACTTCTACCATTATCAGTTATTTTGCTCCCCGTCAGTCATATACACACTTTCAAATCAAAAATACTAATTTCAAAAAGAAGCGCCGAGTTAAAATGATATCTGTACAAGTTCTATCTACTAAAACGTGCACGTCTTTTATTTTGACAACGGCTCACGATATCGAAACGAGGTATTTGGCAAAATAATAATAGTAGATGAAGGGGCACATAATATGGCTCTGAGTACTATGGGACTCAACATCTTAGGTCATAAGTCCCCTAGAACTTAGAACTACTTAAACCTAACTAACCTAAGGACATCACAAATATCCATGCCCGAGGCAGGATTCGAACCTGCGACCGTAGCGGTCCTGCGGTTCCAGACTGCAGCGCCTTTAACCGCACGGCCACTTCGGCCGGCTGGGGCACATAATAATCTGTCAGTCAAGGTACTGAAGCAAGTATGGTTTTTTAAATGGAACGATATAATTTTATCAGTATTCTAAAGCTTCTGAAGTGATGAGTACAGCGATATAACGCTTATTATTATTGGTGTTGTATTTTTTCGCAAAAATATCCGAAAAATTAAATAAAAATGAAGGACAACGTGGCCGGAATCAGCTATGCGATACTAACACAGCCAAGTGGGGTTCTAACGCCAAACTCCATCGTAGTTTGAAGTCCCTCAGTGGTTCACTGGTTCACACCAAAGTTGTTTACATAAATATGAGTATTCCTACTAACATTTGAAATATTTTACCTAGGCTCTTTCTGAAACGCTAGAAATTAAACACTTTCAGGCAGGGCAAAAACTGCCTGGAAAATATTTCATGCTTCTTAAGATACGCAACCCAACATACATCACCCGCCACAGACTCGCACGATGTAACAACAAGGCGTACAAGCGTACAAGCCCCCTCCATGAAAAACACGACCACACCATAACACCAACACGTCCGAATTTTACTGTTGGACCACACAAGCTGGCAGATGACGTTCAGCGGACATTCCCATACCCACACTCTGCCATCGGATCGCCACATTGTGTACCGCGATTCGTCAGTCCACACAACGTTTTTCCACTGTTCAATCGTCCAATGTTTACGCTACTTACACCAATCGAGGCATCGTTTGGCATTTACCGCCGTGATGTGTGGCTTATAAGCATCCAAGTTTTCTCACCTCTCGCCTAACCGTCGTAGTACTTGCAATGGATCCTGATGCAGTTTGGAATCCTGTGTGATGGTCTGGATAGATGTCTGCCTATTACACATTACGACACTTCAGCTGTCGGCGGTCTCTGTCAGTCAACAGACGAGGACGGCCTGTACGCTTTTGTGCTGTATGTGTCCCTTCACGTTTCCATATCGGAAACAGGAGACCTAGGAATATTTAGGAGTGTGGAAATCTCGCGTACAATTGTATGACGCAAGTGACACCCAATCACGTTACCACGTTCGAAGCCCGTGAGTTCTGCGGAACGCCCCCTTCTGTTCTCTCACGATGTCTAATGACTACTGAGGTCGCTGTTATGGAGTACCTGACAGTAGGTGGCAGCACAATGCACCTAATATGAAAAACGTTTGTTTCTGTGTGTGTCCCGATACTTTTGATCACATAGTGTATCTTGTATCCGTCTTTTAGAAAGCTTTCAAAATGGTTCAAATGGCTCTGAGCATTATGGGACTTAACATCTGTGGTCATCAGTCCCCTAGAACTTAGAACTACTTAAACCTAACTAACCTAAGGACATCATACACATCCATGCCCGAGGCAGGATTCGAACCTGCGACCGTAGCAGTCGCGCGGTTCCGGACTGAGCGCCTAGAACCGCTAGAGAAAGCTTTCAAATGTCGTTAAAAAGTATATCGTTCTGTTAAAAAAACTACTTGCTTCTGTCTCTCAGTTGATACCAGACTTCAGAGTACTGCTTATAACAACATTACGCGCCTCTCTGCCATCTATCATTTGCCGAAAATGTCTATCGATATCTCAAATCGTTCACGAAATACAAGGGGTGCAAGTTTTAGGTGATATAAAAGGTGTAACAAATAGGTATGGCCAAACTTTCATGAAACATGTCTCACACGTCGAGATAAAAAGTATTTTATATGGACGTGGGTCTGTAAATACTCTATTTCATATCAGAGCTCTTCAGCACATTAATCAGCTACTTTGAAACGAAGCCTAATGCGTGAACAGCACATTTGCACTTATTCGACGGCTGATACACTGTTGAATGAACCATTCGCCGAAGTGTGCCCGTGCAGGAAAATTAGGTGCTCATAGTGCCTGTACACGATATACATGGTACAGATACAGGTTCTCGTGTAGGTAGTCATGTGATCAACATTACTGTCTTGTTGCAGCTAATTGTCTTACGCTGGTACTAGGGTTGTCGACAACTGCAGGAGGACGAGCCCCCACCACTTGAGGTGTCCTCGTCGTTCTACGCCTCCCCAGTCGCGAGTAGTAGGCATAAACTTCCCGTGCTCCCTAAGACGACGATCAGTTGCTTCAAACTTTTTCCTGTCCGGGAAATGTCGTTCTGGAAATATACACTACTGGCAATTAAAATTGCTACCCCACGAAGATGACGTGCCACAGACGCGAAATTTAACCGACAGGAAGAATATTCTGTGATATGCAAATGATTAGCTTTTCAGAGCATTCAAACAAGGTTAGCACCGGTGGCGACACCTACAACGTGCTGACATGAGGAAAGTTTCCAACCGATTACTCAAACACAAACAGCAGTTGACCGGCGTTGCCTGTTGAAACGTAGTTTTGATGCCTCGCGTAAGGAGGAGAAATGCGTACCATCACGTTTCCGACTTTGATAAAGGTCGGATTGTATCCTATCGCGATCGCTCGCGTTGGTCGAGATCCAATGACTGTTAGCAGAATATGGAATCGGTGGGTTCAGGAGGGTAATACGGAACGCCGTGCTGGATCCCAAGGCCTCGTGTCACTGGCAGTCGAGATGACGGGCATCTTATCCGCATGGCTGTAACGGATTGTGCAGCCACGTCTCGATCCCTGAGTAAACAGATGGGGTCATTTGCAAGACAACAACCATCTGCAGGAACAGTTCGATGACGTTTGCAGCAGCATGGACTATCAGCTCGGAGACCATGGCTGCGGTTACCCTTGACGCTGCATCACAGGCAGGAGCGCCTGCGATGGTCTACTCAACGACGAAACTGGGTGCACGAATGGCAAAACGTCATTTTTTCGGATGAATCCACGTTCTGTTTACAGCATCATGATGGTCGCATCCGTGTTTGGCGACATCGCGGTGAACGCACATTAGAAGCGTGTTTTCCTCATCGCCATACTGGCGTATCACCCGGCGTGATGGTATGGGGTGCCATTGGTTACACGTCTCGGTCACCTCTTGTTCGCATTGACGGCACTTTCAACAGTGGACGTTACATTTCAGATTTGTTATGACCCGTGGCTCTACGCTTCATTCGATCCCCGTGAAACCCTACATTTCAGCAGGATAATATACGACCGCATGTTGCAGGTCCTGTACGGGCCTTTCTGAATACAGAAAATGTTCGACTGCTGCCCTAGCAAGGACATTCTCCATATCTCTCACCAATTGAAAACGTCTGGCCAATGGTGGCCGAGGAACTGGCTCAACACAATACGCCAGTCACTACTCTTGATGAACTGTGGTATCGTGTTGAAGCTGCATAGGCAGCTGTACCTGTACACGCTATCCAATCTGTGTTTGGCTCAATGCCTAGGCGTATCAAGGCCGTTATTACGGCCAGAGGTGGTTGTTCTGGGTACTGATTTCTCACGATCTGTGCACCCAAATTGAGTGAAAATGTAATCACATGTCAGTTCTAGTACAATATATTTGTCCAAAGAATACCCGTTTATTATCTGCATTTCTTCTTGGTGTAGCAATTTTAATGGCCAGTAGTGTATATCGATACACACGCTGGGCGCCACTGCCATTTCGAAGGCACTCGACTTAGTGATCTTAAATTAACGGTCAACTGGCGATTTTTTACAATAATTAATTTCGTTGCTTGAGGGTTCTCAGTCAATGAGAATTTTCTGAAAGGTAATACTCTGAGCTGACAAAAGTCATCGGATAGCGATATGCACATATACAGATGGCAGTAGTGTCTGTACACGAGGTGTAAAAGGGCAGTGCGTTGGCAGAGCTATCATTTGTATAAAGGTGACACATTTGAAATGGTTACCGACGTGATTATGGCAGCACAACGGTAATTAACAGACTCTGAATGGTAGTTTGAGCTAGACGCATGGGACAGTCCATTCCGGAAATCGTTAGGGAATTCTATAATCCGAGATCCACAGTGTCAAGACTGTGCCGGGAATACCAAATCTCAGGCATTACCTCTCACCACGGACAATTTGGTGTAGCAATTTTAATGGCCAGTAGTGTATATCGATACACACGCTGGGCGCCACTGCCATTTCGAAGGCACTCGACTTAGTGATCTTAAATTAACGGTCAACTGGCGATTTTTTACAATAATTAATTTCGTTGCTTGAGGGTTCTCAGTCAATGAGAATTTTCTGAAAGGTAATACTCTGAGCTGACAAAAGTCATCGGCTAGCGATATGCACATATACGGCCCTCACTTAACGACCGAGAGCAGTGGTGTTTCATTTAGAGTAGTCTGTGCTAAGAGACCAGCAACACTGCGTGAAATAACAGCAGAAATCAGTGTGGGACGTACGAGGAATGTATCCATTAGGACAGTGCGGCGAAATTACACGTTAATGGGCTGTGGCATCAGCCGACCGACGCGAGTGCCTTTGCTGACAGCACATCACTTGCAGCGTCTGTTCTGAGCTCGAGACCATCTCGGTTGGATACTATATGACTGTAAAACCGTGGCCTGGTCAGATGAGTCCCGATTGCAGCTGGTAAGAGGTCACGGTAGGGTTCGAATGTTGCGCAAACCCTACGTAGCCATGGACCCAGGTTGTCAATAAGTCATTGTGCAAACGGGTGGTCGTTTCATAATGGTGTGGGCTGTGTTGACATGCAGTGGGCTCGGTCTTCTGGTCCGATAAATGACGGGGTTCGGATACCTGGAGACCATTTGCAGCCATTCACGAACTTGACGTTTTCAAGCAACGATGCGCCGTGTCACCGGACCACAACTGTTGGCGATTCGTTTGAAGAACATTCTGGACAGTTCGAGCGACTGATTTGGCCACCCAGAACGCCTGATATGAATTCCATCAAGCATTTATGAGACATAACCGAGAGGTCAGTTCGTGAACAAAATCCTGCACCGGCAACACTTTCACAATTATGGACGCTTATAGAGGCAGCATGGCTCAAGATTTCAGCACTTGACATCCAACGACTTGCTGAGTCCATGCCAAGTCAAGTTATTGTACTACGCCGTGCAAAAGGAGACCCGACACGATATTAAGAGATATCCCATGACTTTTGTCACTTTATTATATTGTTTCACTGCTGGCTGATATTATAACTTCCTTATATTTGTTACTACCGACAGTTCTGACCGGTAAGCTATTATAAAACACAAGAACTCTGGGTAGTCCATGAAGTTTTGCGATTGTAGCCCGGATGACGTCGACATCTTGCCACGATATTTCGTCTGACAACCATTCAGCCATCTTCAGTTGAATGTCTTACATTGTAGATTGTTGATGCATGTCACTAAGTTTATACAAGAAACTTGGACCAGATGCGTTTGCGCATCTCTTACCGCTGCATGGCCCCCTCTGTCGAGTTTAGTGCCCCCTGAGATTACTGCTCCATTTATGGCACGCAGGCGCTTGCGTAATGGTAAATTCCATGCGTGCTCTTTGTCGGACTGCGGACCGACGTATTTAAAATTGAGATATCAAATAAATAAAATTAACTGTCGGCAGACGTGTCATTAGGGGCAAAATGGTTTTTTTTCCGAAGGCATTAAAGAAATCAGCGGATCCTACGCCTTCTGTATCAGAAAGCAGCCATCACGATTATTAAGATTTTCCGCCAAACGTATTTCCACAGATTTGTTAATAAATGAATCGCAGAAGGATGCCATCGGGGTCAAGATTGTCATGGCAGGATAATTCATAGACTGTCATGTGGAGATGCAACGCTCTGCAATGTCTGACGTAATAGGCTGCGAAAGCGAGTGTGGCGACCATTTTCAGTGCACCATTTACGTACCGCGCGTGTGGTCTGGTCAATCAATGTAGGCTTTGCCACACTGGCTAGGTATTCCAAACTTCCGCAATCTCAGATCAACCTTTACCGAAGCGAAAAGGGCACATGTCTTGGTAGGTGTTTCCTTAGGATTTCGCCTAATTTCGACAAAATATTGCACACATACGGGAGGAACGCCCTGGACGTGAATAGCCCTCTTGGCCCTCGATTTTTTTTGAGTGCTCACGTTTCTTCCTCCTTAAAGTTTGTTGATCTGATGTGGAGAATACCCATTATCTTTGAACACGGATTTAGGTTTTCCAGATCCTTTGCAAGGCTGTCTCTGTCAGATACAACATGCGCCAGGTGAACCAACATTCGATGGACGCCCATAGTTTGTGAAGGGTTGTGACAGCTAGATGCCTGCAAATACAGTTCTGAATGTATGATCGTTCGGCAAACTGAGTGCCTGAATGAGCTATCTACTTTCCGACTGACCAAAACGTCCAGAAACAGCAGGCAATTGTCCTCTACTTCCATCGTGGATTGAATTAAGATGCTGCAAATATCGTGACGGCTCTTCTCCAACGTGTGACCACACTGCAAGTGTATCATCTACACCGGGTGAGTCAGTTGCCCTTACCGATGCCATTTCATACAACCCGGAATGTTATATCTGGACCTCAAAAACAGTTCGCGAGATGTTCATATTCTCTCCATCTCTACGCACAACCTTTTAGTCCTTTAGTAAAAATGAACAGGACCTTTTGTAGGAAATGTAATATAGTTAAATTTTGAACTGGCACGCTTTTCCACTAGACGCCGTATTTTTCTGGTTATTAAAGAAAAACGTCCGAAAGTGACCTTCAAATCCACCCCAACTCCCACACTCAGCTCCCACCGGTCAGAATTTATGGTATGATGTTCATGGTACTCTCTCCTACCACCGCACAAAAATTCCTGACCGCACGAATTATTTCCCATGTTCGACCTTTTTTGGTCTTCATTGACTGGCGTTATTACGCCACTGACTTAGCCGATCACTTACGAGTTGTACAAATGACGGTTGCGTAAATTTTACCTAACGGTTTCGTGAATTTTAACAGCATAAAATTCATCCCTGTTTTCGTCAGGCCTTCTGACTACGAAACTACTGTGCTTGTAAGAGTTAAATTTGCATCGAATTCTCAACGTAATTAGTTTTAGCGTAACGTTTACAAAAGTCTTTTTTTCTTTCATTACCCTCACCGGAAGACTAAATTAATAATGTTAACGAAGTAGCCAACCTTGCTGGTGATGTAATAGCTTAATCAACAGAGATCAAATAAGCTCGAATAATGGGAATAGCTCTTGTAGTTGGAAATTTTCATAGAGCGGGAGGAGTGAGCGTCACAAACAAAAAGTTAAAAATTCTGACTGAAAAGGGATGACTGTGGGGATGGGGGTGCATTTGAAGGTCATTTTTGTGCGTTCTTCTTGAATAACTCGAAAACCGTGGCCTCCAGCGGAAATGTATCCCAGTACAAAATATAACTACATTAAATTTCTCACAAAAAAGCACTGTTCATTTTTTTTTTCTATAGGACCAATAGTTTGTGCGTAGCGAGCAAGAGAATTTTAATCTCGCGTCTGGTCTTTGAAGATCAGATGTAACATTGCGGGTTGCATAAAACGACATCGGTAGGGGTAACTGAATGATCCTGTATATCGCCAAAGGACTCTTGATCGGTAGGGGTAACTGAATTATCCTGTATATCGCCAAAGGACTCTTGGTTTAAGTCTCTTCAAACTCATTCCTTCCGCTAGGAAATTATTGTATGGAACACTTCGAGGAGAGGGTACCGGATTTCGCGGAATTGAAAAGTCTTCTAGTGATATATACGTAGATGACACTTTTTTAATGTGGGCACACGTTGAAGAAGAGCTGTCACGATAGTTACAGCCTCTGAAAGCCCTACACGAGAATATCTACTTCACGATGGAAGTGGAGAAAGGCTGTTGTCTGTCGTTTCCGGACGTCTTGGTCAGCCGAAAAGTAGATAGGTCATTGAGGCATTGAGGCATTGAGGCATTGAGGCATTGACTCCTAGTTAAAGCTGTATCACACGTAAATTGAAAGAATTTTACAAAAGGTCAACGAGTGAGGCATTTACGCTTCACATCAAGTAACATCTCGTTACCCACATACAAGTTCCTGAGACTTTACGTTGTTGTTGTTGTTGTGGTCTTCAGTCCAGAGACTGGTTTGATGCACCTCTCCATGCTACTCTATCCTGTGCAAGTTTCTTCATCTCCCAGTGCCTACTGCAACCTACATCCTTCTGAATCTGTTTCCTGTATTAATCTCTTGGTCTCCCTCTACAATTTTTACTCTCCAAGCTGCCCTCCAATACTAAATTGGTAATCCCTCGATGCCTCAAAACGTGTACTACCAACCAATCCCTTCTTCTCGACAAGTTGTACCACAAATTTCTCTTCTCCCCAATTCTGTTCAATACCTCCTGATTAGTTATGTGATCTACCCATCTAATCTTCAGCATTCTTCTGTAGCACCACATTTCGAAAGCTTCTATTCTCTTTTTGTCTATTTCTCGTCTACGTTTCACGTCCATACATGGCTACATTCCATACAAATACCTTCAGAAAAGACATCCCGACACCTAAACCTATACTCAATGTTACCAAATTTCTCTTCTTCAGAAACGCCTTCCTTGCCTTTGCCAATCTACATTTTATATCTTCTCTACTTCGACCATCATCAGTTATTTTGCTCCCCAAATAGCAAAATGCATTTACTACTTTAAGGGTCTCATTTCCTAATCTAATACCCTCAGCATCACCCTATTTAATTCGACTATATTCCATTATCCTCGTTTTGCTTTTGTTGATGTTCATCTTATATTCTCCTTTCAAGACACTGTCCATTCCGTTCAGCTGCTCTTCCAGGTCCTTTGCTGTCTCTGACAGAATTACAATGTCATCGGCGAACCTCAAGGTTTTTATTTCTTCACCATGGATTTTAATCCCTAATCCAAATTTTTCTTTTGTTTCCTTTACTGCTTGCTCGATATATAGATTGAATAACATCGGGGATAGGACACAACCCTGTCTCACACCCTTCCCAACCACTGCTTCCCTTACATGCCCCTGGACTCTTATAACTGCCATCTGGTTTCTGTACAAATTGTAAGTAGCCCATCGCTCCCTGTATTTTACCCCTGCCAACTTCAGAATTTGAAAGAGAGTATTCCAGTCAACATTGTCAAAAGCTTTCTCTAAGTCTACATATGCTAGAAACGTGGGCTTGCCTTTCCTTAATCTATTTTCTAAGATAAGTCGTAGGGTCAGTATTGCCTCACGTGTTCCAACATTTCTACGGAATCCAAACTGATCTTCCCCGAGGACGGCTTCCACCAGTTTTTTCATTCGTCTGTAAAGAATTCATGTTAGTATTTTGCAGCCGTGGCTTATTAAACTGATAATTCGGTAATTTTCACATCTGTCAACACCTACTCTCTTTGGGATTGGAATTATTATACTCTTCTTGAAGTCTGAGGGTATTTCGCCTGTCTCATACATCTTGCTCACCAGATGGTAGAGTTTTGTCAGGGCTGGCTCTCCCAAGGCTATCAGTAGTTCTAATGGAATGTTGTCTACTCCCGGGGCCTTGTTTCGACTTAGGTCTTTCACTGCTCTGTCAAACTCGTCATGCAGTATCATATCTCCCATTTCATCTTCATCTACATCCTCTTCCATTTCCATAATATTGTCCTCAAGAACATCGCCCCTGTATAGACTGTCTATATACTCCTTCCATCTTTCTGCTTTCCCTTCTTTGCTTAGAACTGGGTTTCAATCAGAGCTCTTGATATTCATGCAAGTGGTTCTCTTTTCTCCAAAGGTCTCTTTAATTTTCCTGTAGGCAGTATCTATCTTACCCCTAGTGATATAAGCCTCTACATCCTTACATTTGTTCTCTAGCCATGCCTGCGTAGCCATTTTGCACTTCCTGTCGATCTCATTTTTGAGACGTTTGTATTCCTTTTTGCCTGTTTCATTTACTGCATTTTTGTATTTTCTCCTTTCATCAATTAAATTCAGTATCTCTTATGTTGCACAAGGATTTCTATTAGCCCTCGTCTTTTACCTACTTGATCTTCTGCTGCCTTCACTATTTCATCTCTCAAAGCTACCCATTCTTCTTCTAATGTATTTCTTTCCCCCATTCTTGTCAATCGTTCCATAATGCTCTCTCTGAAACTCTCTACAACCTCTGGTTCTGTCAGTGTATCCAGGTCACATCTTCTTAAATTCCCACCTTTTTGCAGTTTCTTCAGTTTTAATCTACAGTTCATAACCAATAGATTGTGTTCAGAGTCCACATCTGCCTCTGGAAATGTCTTACAATTTAAAACCTGGTTCCTAAATATCCGTCTTACCATTATATAATCCATCCGAAACCTGTCAGTATCTCAAGGCTTCTTCCATGTATATAACATGCTTCACGTTACCATACACTAATTCATCTATGAATAGTCTGAGGAACCGAACCGAAAATAGACTACTGTAACCCCTGTATGGTAAACACCAAAATGCTGTACTGAGTAATCCCAAGCCTACGGTCACAGCCGCAGTACTGGCAAGAAATTGTGCGTATCATGTTGAATGCTCTCTCACATCTCTTTGCTGTCTATCGTATATGTGGCTAGCACATGAGCTTCTGGTCCAATAGCCATCGCCTAAAATCTGCACCCATGTCGCACTCTTTGACGCTGACGTCTCGCTGTTTCTTCGTTTTACCTTCCACGACTGTTATAATGGTAAGGCGAGAATTTCGGACGAAGAGTTAAATAGTGAATCTTCACACATGGTGTGCAACGTAACTTCTGAAAGTACTCATAATTGAAATACGGCATTCCAATATGAAATTACAATTAGTGTATCTGTCTTTGACGTGCTGATCAGTGCCACAAGACGTTATTTTACTGTCAACACGTATGAAAAAGTAAAATTCTAGTATGTAGCATGCAGTGACGGCCATACAAACTTTCATTGATTACTTCCCTCTCTGGCAGGCCCCGTTCTGTTACTTGAATTTGTCAACCAGTTTCTTGACTTGGGGTAAGGGCTAGACCTTTCTCTGTATCCATTATAACATATCTTCCGGAAACAAACAGAAATTAGTTAAAAAATAATTCTTTCATGAATTAGTTATTTACGTGTTCTACACACATCTTCAATGTATAATGTAAAAATGTATCAACTAATCGAATGTTTCACAAACTTATTAACAATTACTGTCTAGTTATAGGTCTATAAGTGACGGCTTACTTTCATTAAATACGTACTCAATGATACAGGTGTTGTTAAGAAGAAAAATCTGTACTCTGTATTTGAAAAACAAATTTAAAAAACTTCTGCCGAGAGTTAAACGATGTATGTATATTCATGGGTAGACCGCCAAACGCTCTGTAATTTCATATTTAAGTCATTCATGTAGCAAAGCTAAGTTCACTGCCAGGGTATTTTTCCTCTAGGTACTGTATTTGTGAACGTTTCTAATACTCTCAAACAAAGGTGGATTGTTGACAACAAATCTGCGAATAAGAGTACTTTACAACTGCGGTGGCTTTTTTTTTTTGTCTTTTTTCTAACGGAAGCATACGATATGTACATTTGTGAAACCCACGCATTCCAATTATTTACCTATGTGCCATGAATATTTTTTGTTTAAGTTAGGAGTTATGCCAAAAAATTATCGCATAGGAGATCATTGAATGAAAATATCCAAAGTACATTAACTTGTGATTCTAATGTCATAGTGGCACAGCAGCTCAAGATAAACTTTTAGTATGAGCATTATCTGTTTTTCCTACGTTACACTTCCATCCAAGACACTAGAAATTTTTCATCTGGTTAATTGTGTTTGTTACACTGCGTTAATGGGAAGTCGGATATTTACTGCAGTACAAACATAGGTGACCTGGTTTTTTTTTTATTAGGAAATAAGCTTATGGCCGGCGGATTTGTAAAAAACTAGTTAATGACTGTCAAAAAGCGTAACATACTACTGTTTCTGTTGATATTTCTTACTCGGCTTGACAGCAGTAGGCCTACTTGTATCACCAATAATTTATCCATTTCTCTTACCTCAGAAAAGGACTACCTATTCATTCCTATTCAAATAAAATTGTAGATCATTATCGCAGAGCAAGAAGAGTAATGGGCCCATTACAAGACCTTGCGAAACGCTTGTTATCAATTCTCTCCAGACAGCTGATGTAGAATCCATCTGTAAGCTGTTTGAACAGCATCTGTACTTTTGTGCAGCCGACAAAAGTGTAGATGTAAACAGCTCCAAAGCTACCAGTAATATATTTTATTCAATATTAAAGTGTTCCTTCCAATTCTCTATTGAAATGTTTGTCTTTAAAATGAAATATTTAGAGGAGTAATACATTAACTTTCATCTGGGAGGTGCTACGTGATGCCAGAAACAAAGTGCAAGGTATCGAAACACTATTTTTTTAAAAACACTACGTTCAAAATGGCCAAGTGGCAAGAGTGTGTATTAACTTTCTATATATCGAGATACTGCTGCTACTCTGACTCTTTTAAACTGAACAATTTTACTTTAAAGACTCTTGAGAACATTTGAAAAGATGACAGTGACACAACGTTTGATGATGTATACAATGGAATCTTAACGAAATAACTCTGGATACATCAGTTTCACACAATTCTGCATTCTGTCGCCCTCTTCTTATCAGGAACTTACATGTTTCCTGCTTCATGGCCATTGTGCGCAGACATCCCATCCGTGTGTGGTGACAGACGATGGGTATTTTTCATTTAAAATAAACACACTACTGTGGACTACATTAATCCACACTGTAAGTTGTTGACTCAACAAATATATCACCTGTTTGTGTGTAACAACGACTACCCAGGCGATAAATTATTTCATTACTTTCAGAAACCGTAATAATGAATACTTCTATCATTCTGTAGTAGAATAATTTCATATACAAAGAACGAAAGCATACAAATCGTGTTTCGCTCCACTTACATTTAGTTATTTGACCATTGTCAGGTGACAACTGACGAGCATCCAGAGAGACGTTAGAGTGAATAAGCTAAAGGTATTACATAGTGCAAAGGTAGCCATTAAAGGGTTAGAGCTTGTAGTATAAACAAACAGAGACGAGGAAAACAGTGTTTTTTACACCGTAAACTTAGTTCAGTGTTTACATCTGCATCTGCACCTACATGGCTACTCTGTAAATCACACTTAAGTGCCTGACAGAGGGTTCGTCGAATCACCTTCACAATAATTCTATATTACTCCACTCTCGAACAGCATGCAGAAAAAATGGACATCTATATCTTTCTGCGCGAGCTCTGAGTTCCACTATTTTATTATGATGATCGTTTGTTCCTATATAGTTCGGCGTCAACAAAATATTTTCGCATTCGGAGGGAAAGTTGATGACTGAAATTTCGTGAGAGGATTACGCCGCAAAGAGAAACGCTTCTGTTTTAGTGCTGTCCACCCAAAATCCTGTATCATGTCCACAACACTCGGTTCCCTATTTCTCGATAAGACAAAACGTGCTGCTCTTCTTTGAATTTTCTCGATGTACTCTGTTAAATCTACCTGGTAAGGATCCCACACCGCGCAGCTGAACCACCTTTTCAACATCTGACAAAAAATTAAGTGCGAATCGCAGAGTAATTATGAAGATACAGATGTAGATGGGAAATCAGGTAGACCTAAAACTGCCGACCTTGTACGTCGACATTTTGTATGGCGTAAGGAAAGTAAGTAAAAAACCTCTGGTTGTTTATTGCTAAATGTCTCAGTTCTGCACGCAACCGTAACATTAGTTTCGAACGATCATGTTGTACAGCTTCGTCAGTTATTCACTACCGCAAATAAACCTTATAAACTAGGACTTAGTCGTGTTGCAAAAGGCATTCAGTTATTAAGAGACACGTCAATAAAAAAACCTTCAACACAAAAATACGTACTTTATCCCTGAAGAGTTAATAATTACCCTAATCGCTACGTATTCCTTGTCTGGTACTAGTCAAAAATCTTGATTCAAAGACTATCTCTGAAGAACAACTACGTGAACTTAGAGAACATCGAGAAGTATTTTTCATTTACTTGCGTACAAAATCCTACAATATTTTAGAAATGGCAAAAATTTTCCCTTGAAACATTATTATTATTATTACTTTCCTTTCTCAGACGTTATGTCTGGTTAAAAATGGAAAGTGACGTGGACCTTGATCAAGCGTGACTTCCTTTTAACTGTACAGTATATGTTACATTGCATTTAGGAACTTTCGGTTAATTGAACATGTATCAATAATTACAGATTTCTGTAGTTGTATATATACGTTTGGATGCAGCTGTATTGCGTTGATGTACTGGTGGATATTGTGTGGTATGACTCATGTAGTTGATAGTATAATTGGTATAATGTCAACTTTAGCCTGATGCCACATGTCCTTGACTTCCTCAGCCAGTTGGATGTATTTTTCAATTTTTTCTTCTGTTTTCTTCTGTATATTTGTTGTACTGGGTATGGATATTTCGATTAGTTGTGTTAATTTCTTCTTTTTATTGGTGAGTATGATGTCAGGTTTGTTATGTGGTGTTGTTTTATCTGTTATAATGGTTCTGTTCCAGTATAATTTGTATTCATCATTCTCCAGTACATTTTGTGGTGCATAATTGTACGTGGGAACGTGTTGTTTTATTAGTTTATATTGTATGGCAAGTGGTTGATGTATTATTTTGGCTACATTGTCATGTCTTCTGGGGTATTCTGTATTTGCTAGTATTGTACATCCACTTGTGATGTGATCTACTGTTTCTATTTGTTGTTTGCAAAGTCTGCATTTATCTGTTGTGGTATTGGGATCTTTAATAATATGTTTGCTGTAGTATCTGGTGTTTATTGTTTAATCCTGTATTGCAATCATGAATCCTTCCGTCTCAATGTATATATTGCCTTTTCTTAGCCATGTGTTTGATGCGTCTTGATCGATGTGTGGCTGTGTTAGATGATACGGGTGCTTGCCATGTAGTGTGTTCTTTTTCCAATTTACTTTCTTTGTATCTGTTGATGTTATGTGCTCTAAAGGGTTGTAGAAGTGGTTATGAAATTGCAATGGTGTAGCTGATGTATTTATATGAGTGATTGCTTTGTGTATTTTGCTAGTTTCTGCTCGTTCTATAAAGAATTTTCTTAGATTGTCTACCTGTCCATAATGTAGGTTTTTTATGTCAATAAATCCCCTTCCTCCTTCCTTTCTGCTTTATGTGAATCTTTCTGTTGCTGAATGTATGTGATGTATCTATATTTGGGGCATTGTGATATACTTTGTATCTTTCCAATATTTGTAGTAACCATGAGTGGGGTACACTATCAAAAGCTTTTTGGTAATCAATGTATGCGTAGTGTAGCGACCTTTGTTTAGTTTTAGCTTGATATGTCACCTCTGCATCTATTATCAGTTGCTCTTTACATCCTCGTGCTCCTATTAAATGGTTCAAATGGCTCTCAGCACTATGGGACTTAACTTCTGAGGTCATCAGTCCCCTAGAACTTAGAACTACTTAAACCTAACTAACCTAAAGACATCACACACATCCATGGCCGAGGCAGGATTCGAACCTGCGACCGTAGCGGTCGCGCGGTTCCAGACTGTAGCGCCTAGAACCGCTCGTCCAATTCGGCCGGCCGTGCTCCTATTATTATTATTATTATTATTATTACTATTGACTGTTCTTATAACAGTTCAGGCAGAGAATGTTGACATATTTACAGTGCAATTGTATCATTGGTATAAAGCAGTTACTGAGAATTAAACTAAAATCTGATTATTTTCGTATCTCCGTCAAGTATTGATCCATGGAACTAATGGTGAATGATTCAGACACGCTTGCTTTTCTGTGGGGCTCCCGCCGTTCCATTTGTAAGTGAGAGCGTTTTGTGCTAACAAAGCTCACTCTCTTTCGCCTGAAACGACTGTTTACGTGCTTCCGTACGTGCCCTATTTCTCTTATCTTGTCTTTACGGTCCTTACGTGAAAGATACGAGACGGGGTAGAAAGTGTTTCCAGGATCCTTAGCAAATATTAGCTCCCGAATTTTTGCGGGCCGTCCCTTCCAGAGCTACATAATCTCGCGTTTAGCTTCCGCATATATCACGCACGACACCATTTCTGTCAGGTGTTAATCGTACATTAAATTATGCATTTCGTCCCCTCCTTGAGTTCCACACATACGTAGCGTTGGGCGTAATGTATCCTGGACTGTACTTAACACTGGCCGTTTTAAAACTACTACCCAATATACTCTCTAGAAACTGACTTAAATTTTTATTACAGTTTCCATTTGAAAACCGATTTAGTAGTAATGAATTCTTTTTTTACCATTTTTCTGGCATTATTTTCCTCCCTGCTCACTAGTTCAATCGTTTCAACAAGTTCTGTTAATTTGATTTTCATCACTGAGGTTTATGATCATTTATTGAAACTTAGTCTTTAGATTATAGGTAGGATGGATCTTAACAGCTTCCAGTCCGTAGATATCAAGCAATGCCTGTATTCTGTTTGCTAAATGTTTCTAGAACATTGCAATGAAGAGTTATTCTAGACAACATTCGATTTCTTACAAGACGTTCTTTTAACTTGACTTCCGTTAGACGTCAAATTCTTCACACAGCAATTCCTGTCACGGATTCTGTTGTTAACAACGTGAGACCTGGCGGTTAACAACATGGTTTAATGGCATGGACAAGCGTGAGATTAAGACCGCTTAGATTACTTTGTTAATGTCTTCAGATCTGGCATCTGATGATCAAGATTCTGTGTGACTTTTGCGAAGTACACGTGTGAAAGAGCTTCCTGAGATTTCGAGAACTCACAGAGTGAACTGGGAAGTCGATGCCGTTTTGAGGTCATCTGCGCAAAGCGTTCATCCTCCACGGAATTGCCAATCCACGCAGGCAATAAATAATCTGGACCGTATCGACAGAGTAACGCACCAAACTCTGGCGCGAAGCGAGTACGGGTTCAAGGTCCTACAGGGAGACATTAGCAGAGGCTACCGGTTGAACATGGAAGACAGTGTTTTGGTCCATTTAAAGACGTCGCATTAAATACTTATAACCGGCGTTTAAACGTTTAGTAATCAAGCCGTGCGTAACTGCATATGCAATTTGTACTGAAAACTTCCTGACCTTCCGTAAAACGCTTCCACTAATCCCTGTACCTGCAACATATTGCTTTTTAAAAGAGATCATGCATTCTTATCTCGTTTAATTTCTGTTCCAGCTTTTACTCAAACAAAAGGGAAACCGACGTCACGTACATACCAGTCATCCATAAGATACAAGTGCATAACATCCCCACTTAGAACTCGTAAACTCAAAATTAGGAGACACACATTTTTCTATTATTTTTACTGCTGCGTTTCTATCTGTGACTGTATCGAAAAATTTGGATTTACATGAAATATTCTGCTTTTAGGTCCTTGCTGACAATTTGTTTATTGTTTACTATTGGTTTCAGATTTCCACCCGTCACTGGTAAAGTCACATACAGGAAATAGTACTTGAGGCTAGTGAAATAATTAAGACCCGTAATAGACGCTGAAATGTTTCACAAGAAAAGAATTACGTACTGCAATGATGCTAAATTTTTGCACTAATACACAGACGTTTTAGTTTCGATTTAATGTAAAATTGCAAGATACGTGTGTCTGTTTATCAAAAAATTCGTTATTTGTTACTAGCTTCAAGAGTTTTAGAAGCCTTAAAGAATATTTTCGTGTACGTAACTGTACACAATGAAAAACGTAAGCCTGGAACTAGAAGCATAGCCTTAAACTACAACCATGAACAATTTTTTAATGACAGATGCCCTGTTGAAGAGACCGTGTCGCTTTTGTCAAGGCAAATGGAATGGACTTGTGACTGCGGTGTCGCAGGATCTCGACAGCATTTCTCGCAGCGGAGAGGCACTACTTTTCTTAAATGCACAAGCGGGCTGGACGGATACTAAATGAGACAGTGTTATTATTAAGACAATGGAGTCCTATTTAGTAGTAATGGGACCTAAAAATCTATCAATTCTGATGCAAGAATTAACGTTTATTTCCGCTAAATCTTTTCAGGTGATTACGGTGATGGTACCTCAAACAAGGCACAAACTTCGCGTCCAGGTGAGCTTTCTTCAGTGTCCAAAGTACCCGTTGCCGAGCGTTACCGAACTTTAATCTTTCCTTTCCATACTTTTAATCGTGGAAGTTGCTCTGTTATGTTGTTCCTCGTAGGTTCACATTAGTCTGGTGTCACTCATCTTCACGGATGGAAAATAAGGAGCGTACAGCAGTATTTCATTCATGTACAGTTACTAGTTAATCCTTTCAGTCATTTTATTGGTTGTATTTAAATATCGTCACTAACACAGCTAACTGGACTGTTCATTAATAGAATATTAATTCGTGGTATTCCATTGATCCTATAAATAGCTTTCAAAGAATAATTATGGCAGAAGATCTTGATGGCCTTATTACTCCATCACTAGCAGAAACACTGATTCCTGGTCCGCCATGACGACATAGTTATCTTCAAAAAATGGCTCTGAGCACTATGGGACTTAACATCTATGGTCATCAGTCCCCTGGAACTTAGAACTACTTAAACCTAACTAACATAAGGACAGCACACAACACCCAGCCATCACGAGGCAGAGAAAATCCATGACCCCGCCGGGAATCGAACCCGGGAACCCGGGCGTGGGAAGCAAGAACGCTACGGCACGACCACGAGATGCGGGCCATATAGTTATCTTCAAGTGCTGTTTGTCGAACATGAGGATGAAATTCATCGGTTGATTCGCACACATCTCTCTCTTCTTGTTTTAACGTTGTCATACAGTTCGTGTTCAATCTTTCTCCTTTATCCTAAGGGCATGGTCCACTTCGATTGCCAAGAAAAAATTAGTCGACGCTCTAAACTATTACCTTAACGCTCTGTATGTCCATCTTTTCACAGACGGTTGCGGGACTTCGGCTCAGGATCCCTGACCGGCGTGTAGGAGTATTCTCACTTTTGGTCCAGCCAAATTTGGAGACAGCATTCAACGCCTAGTATCTGGTTTTTGAAACAGCGATCACTTCAAACATCACTTGCCGACCAACCTGGGTAAGCCTAGTAAGCAGGAGATCCTTGGTTCGAATCCCAATCCGGTACACATTTTCGTTCGTCGCCGCTGATTTCTCTTGATGTCCCGCTGCAGCTGATAGCAGTGATCCCCCTTCAATTAACGTAAAGTGATTCACAGATGCTGGATTTGCGTGGTGTCTGTTCTTCCGAAGGAACAGGACACTGTGCATTCAAATAAACAATTTAGACAGCTGAAAGATGTTTGATTTGAAATTCTATTCTCTTAATAGCTCGCTTCACTGAACTGTGATAGATGATAACAGAAAGTAAAATAAATTACTGGCCATTAAAATTGCTGCACCACGAAGATGACGTGCTACAGACGAGAAATTTAACCGACAGGAAGAAGGTGATGCGATATGCTGATGATTAGCTTTTCAGAGCATTCACACAAGGTTGGCGCCGGTGGCGACACCTACAACGTGCTGACATGAGGAAAGTTTCCAGCCGATTTCTCATACACAAACAGCAGTTGACCGGCGTTGCCAGGTGAAACGTTGTTGTGATGCCTCGTGTAAGGAGGAGAAATGCGTACCATCACGTTTCCGACTTTGATAAAGGTCGGATTGTAGCCAATCGCGATTGCGGTTTATCGTATCGCAACATTGCTACTCGCGTTGGTCGAGATCCAATGACTGTTAGCAGAATATGGAATCGGCGGGTTCAGGAGGGTAATACGGAACGCCGTGCTGGATCCCAACGGCCTCGTATCACTAGCAGTCGAGATGACAGGCATCTTATCCGCAAGGCAGTAACGGATCATGCAGCCACGTCTCGATACCTGAGTCAACAGATGGGCACGTTTGCAAGACAACAACCATCTGCGCGAACAGTTCGACGACGTTTGCAGCAGCATGGACCACAGCTCGGAGCCATGGCTGCGATTACCCTTGACGCTGCATCACAGACAAGAGTGCCTGCGATGATGTACTCAGCGATGAACCTGGCTGCACGAATGGCAAAACGTCATTTTTTCGGATGAATCTAGGTTCTGTTTACAGCATCATGATGGTCGCATCCGTGTTTGGAGACATCGCGGTGAACGCACATTGGAAGCGTGCATTCGTCATCGCCATACTGGCGTATCACCCGGCGTGATGGTACGGGGTGCCATTGGTTACACGTCTCGGTCACCTCTTGTTCGAATTGACGGCACTTTGAACAGTGGACGTTACATTTCATATGTGTTAGGACCCGTGTCTCTACCCTTCATTTGATCCCTGCGAAACCCTACATTTCAGCAGGATAATGCACGACCGCATGTTGCAGGTCCTGTACGGGCCTTTCTGGATACAGAAAATATTCGACTGCTGCCCTGGCCAGCACATTCTCCAGATCTCTCACCAATTGAAAACGTCTGGTCAATGGTGGCCGAGCAACTGGCTCGTCACAATACGTCAGTCGCTACTCCTGATGAACTGTGGTATCGTGTTGAAGCTGCATGGGCAGCTGTACCTATATACGCCATCCAAGCTCTGTTTGACTCAATGCCCAGGCGTATCAAGGTCGTTATTACGGCCAGAATTGGTTGTTCTGGGTACTGATTTCTCGGGATCTATCCACCCAAATTGCGCGAAAATGTAATCACATGTCAGTTCTAGTATAATATATTTGTCCTATGAATACCCGTTTATCATCTGCATTTCTTCTTAGTGTAGCAACTTTAATGGCCAGCAGTGTAGTATCCGGACACCTAACGGTAGACATTAACATGGGGTATGTCCAAGCTTCTCCTGCTTGAGAGCTTGATCTCGGCTGGGGACTATTTAATTGAGGTGTCTGGCTGTCTGTGAAGAAATGGCAGTCCATTATCCCTCAAGAACCGTAACAAGAGAAGATAGTAAGTGATTTTGGACGCTGGGGTCTGGTGTCAAGTCGACGTTCTAACTCGTCCCAAAAGTGTTTCACTGGGTTCGGGTCGGGCCAGTCCATTTCATGAATGTTATTGTACACAAACCATTCACTCACATATGCTGCTTTGTGAGATGGTGAATTGTTATGCTGACACAATCAACCATCGTTTCCCAACTGTACCTCTACTGTACGCCGTACTCAGTGCTGTCAGATCTGTTCATATCCTTCCGCAATTAGCGTTTTCTTAAGTGCTATAAGTGGAACACACCGTAACTACGGAAAACACCCTCAAGCCGCAACACAGCCTCCTCTGCGCTTCATTGTTGGCCCTAAACATGAGGGCCGCTAATGTTCTCAAGCCATTCGCCAAACTCAGACTCTTCCAACGGATTTCCTCTGGATATAGCGTGATTCATCACTCAAAATCTTTCGTTTTTAGTCACTCACTCGCCTGTGGCGTCTATGTATACCAGCCGAAGCGCTGTTTAGCGTTGGATACAGATATTTGTGTGTTCGGAAGAGCTGCTCGACCATTGTACCACATTCTTTAGAGGATCCTACGCACAGTCACGAGTGATTTCTTCTGCTGGAATGGAAAGATAGACTACTGACCATTAAAATTGCTACACCACGAAGATGACGTGCTACAGACGAGAAATTTAACCGACAGGAAGAAGATGCTGTGATATGCAAAAGATTAGCTTTTCAGAGCATTCACACAATGTTGGCGCCGGTGGCGACACCTACAACGTGCTGACATGAGGAAAGTTTCCAACCGATTTCTCGTACACAAACAGCAGTTGACCGGCCTTCCCTGGTGAAAAGTTGTTGTGATGCCTCGTGTAAGGAGGAGAATGCGTACCATCACATTTCCGACTTCGGTAAAGGTCGGATTGTAGCCTATCAGGATTGCGGTTTATCGTATCGCGACATTGCTACTCGCGTTGGTCGAGATCCAATGACTATTAGCAGAATATATTATCGGTGGGTTCAGGAGGGTCATACGGAACGTCTTACTGGATCCCAACGGCCTCGTATTACTATCAGTCGAGATGACAGGCCTCTTATCCTCATGGCTGGTAAATGGTGGCCGAGCAACTGGCTCGTTACAATACGCCAGTCACTACTCTCGATGAACTGTGGTATCGTGTTGAAGCTGCATGGGCAGCTGTACCTGTACACGCCATCCAAGTTCTGTTTAACTCAATGCCCAGGCGTATCAAGGCCGTTATTACGGCCAGCGGTGGTTGTTCTCAGTACTGATTTCTCAGGATCTATGCACCCAAATTGCGTGAAAACGTAATGACATATCAGTTCTAGCATAATATATTTGTCCAATGAATACTCGTTTATCATCTGCATTTCTTCTTGGTGTAGCAATTTCAATGGCCAGTAGTGTACTATGGCATTATTGGCCGGGAGACCCTGTCGGGAGTAATTCTGCCGCCTTGATATTAGACGCCACTTCGGGAACTTGCTCGTCGATTATGATGAACTGATGGTAAGGACAACACAACACGACACTTTCTGACAGATTAAAACTGTGTGCTAGACCGAGACTCGAACTCGGGACTATTGCCTTTCGCGGGCAAGTGCTCTACCATCTGAGCCACCCAAGCACGACTCACGACCCGTCCTCACAGCTTCAATTCTGCCAGTACCTCGTGTCCTACCTTCCAAACTTCACAGAAGCTTTTCTGCGAATCTTGCAGACCTAGCAACCCTGGAAGAAAGGATATTGCAGAGACATGGCTTAGTCACAGCCTGGGGGATGTTTCCAGAATGAAATTGTCACTCTGCAGCGAAGTGTGCGCTGATATGAAACTTCCTGGGAGATAAAAACTGTGTGCCGGACCGAGAACTCGAGACACAGTTTCAATCTTCCAGGAAGTTTCATATCTGCGCACACTCCGCTGCAGAGTGAGAATCTCATTCAGATTAAAACTGTGTGCCGGACCGAGACTCAAACTCGGAACACAATTTTAATCTGCCAGGAAGTTTCATATCAACGCACACTCCGCTGCAGAGTGAAAATCTCATTCTGAACACAACACGCAATCCCCGAGCGGAGAAAACCTTCGACCTGGCCGAGATTCGAACTCGGACCCCAGTTTCTAGAGGCAGCAACACTGACCACTAGACCCTGAGCTACAGACATTCCTTCCGCTGATTTCATGCGATTTTTTACAGTCACTCTCCGCAAAGCTCGTCCGATCTTGTTCGTCAGTACATGAGGTCTGCCTGTCTCTGGTTTAGCCGCGGTCGTTCCTCCACGTTTCTACTTCACTATCACATCTACAACAGCCGACTTGGGCAACTTCAGAAGTGTTGAAGTATCACTGATGGGGTGTTTTACTTATGTGACTTCCTATGACTAGCGCACATTCCAAGTCGTTGAGTTCTGCTGACCGACCCAGTCTGCTGTTCAAATGGTTCAAATGGCTCTAAGCACTATGGGACTTAACATCTGAGGCTATCAGTCCCGTAGACTTAGAACTACATAAACCTAACTAACCTAAGATCAATTCACACATCCATGCCCGAGGCAGGATTCGAACCTGCGACCGTAGCAGCAGCGCGGTTCCGGACCGAAGCGCCTAGAACCGCTCGTTCACAGCGGCCGGCCCAGTCTGCTGTTACTGCTTCAACTGACAATGAAATGTTCTCCGCCTCTTTTTATACTGGCGGAGCCACCTCTCGGAACATCTAATGCTGCATTCCGCATTACATAGGTGTATTGCGATACTTCTGATCTTACAGTGTAACTAGTGCGTCAAATAAGCGAGTTCAGTCCAACAGGAGGTCGGCTGCAAAGAGATGCATCTGTAGTCACATGGCAGTGTATAATAAAATTACTTCTTGCGCTAAAATTTTAGAAAGAACTCTAGCTTAGATTACAGAAATCGCGTGGTTTCGCTAATACTTCTGCGTAGTTCGGACCCGTGTCTGTTTTAGGTTTGCCTCAATTCCGGCGCCGAAAGTGTGCCACGGTGGTGTTTTTACGACGCGGAGAGGCGTGCAGAAGAGCGGGCGCGGGCGGCGTGCAGTTTGCACGTGCCGCGTTGAGAGCCCGTGACTGACGTCCGGTCTCAAGTGAGCTTTCCAGACGACAGCAGCATACACACGGAACCCACTGTCTCTCCCGGAATAAGCAATACTATGCAAACTTGCCCTGCTGACAGCAGATTTGCGAGTAAAAGTCGCGGAATGCTCTCAAATAACCGCAAACCTTAAAATATCTCTACAATTTAGTAATGTGAGAACATTCAGTAGCAACTGACCCAAATAGCAAAGTAGAGCTTTTTGTATGTTTCACAGAGGAAGATTGCACTGTAGTTCCTTCTCTAGATTGTCGCACAGATGACAAAATGGTAGATATCGAAATAGACGACAGAGGGATAGAGAAACAATTAAAATCGCTCAAAAGAGGAAAGGCCGCTGGACCTGATGGGATACCAATTCGATTTTGCACAGAGTAAGCGAAGGAAGTTGCCCCCCTTCTTGCAGCGGTGTACCGTAGGTCTCTAGAAGAGCGTAGCGTTCCAAAGAATTGGAAAAGGGCACACGTCATCTCCGTTTTCAAGAAGGGACGTCGAACAGATGTGCAGAACTATAGACCTATATCTCTAACGTCGATCAGTTGTAGAATTTTGGAACACGTATTATGTTCGAGTGTAATGACTTTTCTGGAGACTAGAAATCTACTCTGTAGGAATCAGAATGGGTTTCGAAAAAGTCAATCGTGTGAAACCCAGCTCGCGCTATTCGTCCACGAGACTCAGAGGGCCATAGACACGGGTTCCCAGGTAGATGCTGTGTTTCTTGACTTCCGCAAGGCGTTCGATACAGTTCCCCACAGTCGTTTAATGAACAAAGTAAGAGCATATAGACTATCAGACCAATTGTGTAATTGGATTGAAGAGTTCCTAGATAACAGAGCGCAGCATGTCATTCTCAATGGAGAGAAGTCTTCCGAAGTAAAAGTGATTTCAGGTGTGCCGCTGGGGAGTGTCGTAGGACCGTTGCTATTCACAATATACATAAATGACCTTGTGGATAACATCGGAAGTTCACTGAGGCTTTTTGCGGATGATGCTGTGGTATGTCGAGAGGTTGTAACAATGGAAAATTGTACTGAAGTGCAGGAGGCTCTGCAGCGAATTGACGCATGGTGCAGGGAATGGCAATTGAATCTCAATGTAGACAAGTGTAATGTGCTGCGAATACATAGAAAGAAAGATCCCTTATCATTTAGCAACAATATAGCAGGTCAGCAACTGGAAGCAGTTAATTCCATAAATTATCTGGGAGTACGCATTAGGAGTGATTTAAAATGGAATGATCATATAAAGTTGATCGTCGGTAAAGCAGATGCCAGACTGAGATTCATTGGAAGAATCCTAAGGCAACGCAATCCGAAAATAAAGGAAGTAGGTTACAGTACGCTTGTTTGCCCACTGCTTGAATACTGCTCAGCAGTGTGGGATCCGTACCAGATAGGGTTGATAGAATAGATAGAGAAGATCCAACGGAGAGCAGCGCGCTTCGTTACAGGATCATTTAGCAATCGCGAAAGCGTTACGGAGATGCTAGATAAACTCCAGTGGAAGACTCTGCAGGAGAGACGCTCAGTAGCTCGGTACGGGCTTTTGTTGAAGTTTCGAGAACATACCTTCACCGAGGAGTCAATCAGTATATTGCACCCTCCTACGTATATCTCGCGAAGAGACCATGCGGATAAAATCAGAGAGATTAGAGCCCACACAGAGGCATACCGACAATCCTTCTTTCCACGAACAATACGAGACTGGAATAGAAGGGAGAACCGATAGAGGTACTCAACGTACCCTCCGCCACACACCGTCAGGTGGCTTGCGGAGTATGGATGTAGATGTAGATGTAGACTTTTTATCTTGTAGGCTCCGTAAATAATTGTTGTAAAGGTACAATCCTCCTGCGGAACTATTAAAATAAAATAAAGAAGCTAGGCAGCTGGATTCTGTTTTTCCTTTGCTGGTTCAGGGTGGGAGCCACGAGTGACAAGCGGTGCCAGTACAGATTAGAGGCACCGTAGATTCTCTATAATGACGACATATAAAGTCAGAAAATTGTTACAGGTGGGCTCCTGCGATCAACAAGGTCAAAAAAGGCCGTCCCGTGGGTTAATAGCAAAGTTAATTTTAATTTTAATAATCAACAGCCTCAGTTGCACCGTTTACCTAGAATTTACCTAGGTTTCAGTAGGGATATCCCAGCCTTCTTCAGAATAACATTAACTACCGTTTGTCCATAGTCAACATCGTCAAGCTAAAACTACAAATCCATAAATTATCGTAAGACTGTAAACTTATCTGAAACTGCCTCGGCCCCGCTTATTTTAAGTGTGTTGACCGGAGCGACGTTCGCCAATCACACTTTAGCTTTGTGCATAATTGACCTCTGTCGGTCAATAGTTTTAAGTGTGTTGACTGGAGGGACGTTCGCCAAGTCACACTTTAGCTTTGTGCATAATTGACCTCTGTCGGTCAATAGTTTTAAGTGTGTTGACTGGAGCGATGTTCGCCAAGTCACACTTTTGCTTTAAACATAATTCCGCTGTCATTCCCTAAGTTCAATGGCAGTGGTCACCAGGCCCGAATTATGATGACGGTGGTCCACACACAGTTTTTACAGCATGTGTGTGGATCACCTCCATGAAGGCAAATTGAGTACCCCATTGCCGCCACATTATCCCCTACTAAGGTGGTTTCTACAACGCATAACCATAACTTCGCCAAGAAGCTCAATCATGCAAATGCATTAGTTTTTGACTTGATTCTAGACCATTTCAGGTCCAATACACTAAACTAATCTTGACTAATGACCATCTATTTTATATGGCCCGTACTGCCGGATGTTACAGATTAGATATATACTTGTTCATAAGTTCAATCATGACCATTTGAGTGGTAAGTCAATAGGGTGTTCATGCTTTATAACCATAGCTAAGCATCTTCTTAAAAATTACGTCTTAAAAATTTCTAGACCTAGTCATAGCCGGCCGGGGTGGCCGAGCTGTTCTAGGCGCTACAGTCTGGAACCGCGAGACCGCTCCGGTCGCAGGTTCGAATCCTGCCTCGGGCATGGATGTGTGTGATGTCCTTAGGTTAGTTAGGTTTAAGTAGTTCTAAGTTCTAGGGGACTGATGACCTCAGAAGTTAAGTCCCATAGTGCTCAGAGCCATTTGAACCATTTTTGAACCTAGTCATAATAGTGACGATGTTGGCTTTATATTATCCTTCCCACTCCTAAGTTCATTTTAGGTGATATACTTCGTACTTAAGCAAAAAAATTTTCGTAGATAGGCCATACCTTGTAAGCACATGATGTCTTTCTCATATCATGACCAATGAATACTTCATAAATGTTAAGATGGTTCAAATGGTTCAAATGGCTCTGAGCACTATGGGACTCAACATCTTAGGTCATAAGTCCCCTAGAACTTAGAACTACTTAAACCAAACTAACCTAAGGACATCACACACACCCATGCCCGAGGCAGGATTCGAACCTGCGACCGTAGCAGTCCCGCGGTTCCGGACTGCAGCGCCAGAACCGCTAGACCACCGCGGCCGGCATAAATGTTAAGACAGTCGATCTAAGTACGTTCTGCACAGGCTAACATATACGCCCTTTTCCTCGTCTATACCTTTTATTTCACTTTACTAGTAAATTCAAGGTCAGGAGTTAAGTTCACGCCTTGTCCCAACAAGTAACTATCATACGGTTTATGCACAGGCGCAAGGTATTGTGTCCGCCTAGGCGGGCCTCATGACGCTACGGTCATTTCCAGTACAGCACTCGTGGCTGCCGCATCGCGGTCGCGAAGTGGGGCCGAGGCAGTTCCACATAAGTTTTACAGTCTGACGCTAATTCATGGATTTGTAGTTTTAGCTTGACGATGTCCACTATGAACAAACGGTAGTTACTGTTATTCTGAAAAAGGTTGGGTTATCCCGGCTGAAACCTAGGTAAATTCTAGGCAAACGGTGCAACTGAGGCTGTTGATTATTAAAATTAAAATTAATTAAATATAACGTTTATAAGACAAAAATTTTAACTTAAGATCGAAACAAGTCTGACAGAGACGAGAAAGTCAGAATTTAATACAAGCAGATATTGAAAACTGATAGCAATTTTAGGCAGGCTGAGTAGATTGGCGCCCTGTGATTCGCTGGTGCTTCTTAAGAAGTGCTTGTGACATATTGTTACCTGGCCGTCCATGTACGCAAGCTCCATTCGCTTTTGTGGTCACCTCAACCAGTTTTCGGCTGCAGAGGAAAGAGATTTCCAGCATCCCGAAGGTAACTCCCTGATCTTCTCTAACCCTCCTAAAAGTGTAGGGGCAACACCGACTCAAAGGAAGGGCTCGGCGCTTGTTGATGACGTCGCGTCAGCTAGGCACGGCGAACGCCAGGTCTGTTGCAGGCTGAAACGCCTGGGGGTGCTTATCACTATAAATCTCTTCTTTTTGGACAAAATGATTGGTATTGTTTTGGATTCTGCAGTTTTATTTTGATGAAAGATTTTCTTACTATCGTAAAGCTACAAATGAAGGTCATAGTTCTGTATTACTGAATCCTGTCGAAACAAACGTAGATCAATATGAGAAGACGCTTTGCCCCATTGCAAGCTTCCGAAATTTTACATTCAAGTAACTATATTTACTTGATCCATTTTGTTATCGAAACTTACCCCAACCCCCTTACAATGAACTCGTTTCTTTTATTTATTTAATTTCGTTTGACATCGTCACTGGAAATGTGAACTAATTTACATGTGTAAATGTCCAACTGTAGCCAGTCATTAGATTACAGTCGTTTTCAACGAAAGGAATTCTAAACAGGAAACAAAATAGCTTCATACATCGAGAATACTGCTGAGCTTAAACTTTTTTAAACATGCACATTAGAAAAGATAAATATTCCCCTCTTGCAACTGAAAGGAGAAACTTTATAAGTTAAAAAAATTTTATTTGATAAAACAAGTATCTCTCTTTTGCCTCTTCCTCTGTCCCCCACCCCCTCACCCAACGTGTACAATCGCAAGATGTTTCATTAACATTCAGTGCTCCTCACCCCATAGTCAACCAAGATACCTAAAGAAGAACACCAATATGTTCACAGTTTCTTGTAAAAGCAACCCAGTACAAACGTAACTTCCTCAGATTTACAAATAAGGTAAAGAAGCACGAATTCTGTTGCTGCTGGAGCATGAAGTTGTTTTTGTATGTCAATCCTTAAAACAGGTGGAAATTTAAGTTCAGGAGTACACTATTTGTTAAGAAATGTAATGAATTGCACAATTAATTGACTGCAGAACTCTCTCAGAACAATGTGTGTTGGTCAACTAACGCCAATAGTTTCACATTTTCCTGTGTCAGAGAGAGAAACACCACCATTATGAGTATGCCTGCAACAGACCTGGCGTTCGCCGTGCCTAACTGACGTGACGTCACAAACAAGCGCCGAGGCCTTCCTTTGAGTCGGTGTTGGTGGGGGTCGGAGCATACGAGACCCGGTCCAGATCGAGTGGTTTCCACATGACGGTCGGCATTTCCAACGTTGCAGAAAAACTACTGAGAGTGCTGGCAGGAGGCAGCATATTACTGAAGTTTTGTGCACTCTGGGACGGATTTGATGTTTCCATTGCGTATATAAAAAGTCGGGAGTAGGTGACCCTTCGTGACCAGCCAATCTAGTTTTCTGGTAAGCTCACAAAGTACTCAAAGTACTCGAAAGTGCGTTCCCGTGTGCTTGTGTCGAACTCTGCTTGGGCGTTTTCCTGTTTTTCTCTGTGGGTGTTGCTAGACTTGTTTGGTAAAAGAGGGGCTCAGAGCAAAGCATGCAGATATTATCTAGCTGTAAGTGGAGTCAGAGATAAGTGACGGTCTTGGCTAGGTTTAATACATGGCAATAAATTTCATTTGTTTCAGTTCAAATTTTTGTGTAACTCTTTCAGAGTTTAGTATTTTATCCATCCTCAGCAACTGCATTTCTATTTGTGGAATTATCAGCAACCAGTTGCACAAAAGAAACTTTATTTCCCTTACCGGTTTCAGGCACCTAGTGCCCTTCTTCAGATGGTTAAATCTTTCCACATTGATTTTGAACTACAAGGACATTTTTTTTAACCTCCAGTCGGTCACGAATTTAGAGTCACAGTGAAGCTTTAAGTAGATGTGTTGCCAAGCCTCTTTAGTATGACTGTCTATCGCGTCACGTCGCTCTTTCCAGTTCTGAGCGCACAGTGAGCACGTAAAAATACTTATAGAATAGTGTCTCCCATCGAAGGTCTGCAGGGGGATTTCGCCCGATTTCATGCAGCCCACATAACATAACTGTCACGCGTTTCTTTCTTCATGACAATTCTCGGTCTCATACTGCAGGTGAAACAAAGACTCTGCTGCAGCGTTTCCAAAGGGAAGTGTTTGATCACCCACCACACAGCCTGATTTTCATTTCTTCTCACGTGGCGTCGATAGTTACGATGTCACAACGTAGGTGCACGCTCTCGTAAGTTGGCACTACGAGAGAAGACTAACTACGCCGACCACAGCGCCTTCTGGCCAACGCTGCAGCTCAGGGAGTGCCGTCTCAAGTTCGGCCCATTTCATCAGGAGCAGACGGCCTGGAAATATCTCTTCTACTACAGAGTGGGCTAGCTTGCTAGTTACGTTCAGTTAAAGTTTGTATTAGTTAGTTTTGAGATTATATAGAAAAGTCATCCTAACTTCACAGAATTAGACATTGACTACGGCTTCACACCTACGTGCTCATCCTAAACCAAGTTATGTGTGTAGTTGATATTTACTTGTGCTCATGACTCTATTAAAAGTGTTGAAGTTACACTACTGGCCATTAAAATTGCTACACCACGAAAATGACGTGCTACAGACGCGAAATATAACCTACAGGAAGAAGATGTTGTGATGTGCAAATGATTAGCTTTTCAGAGCATTCACACAAGGTTGGCGCCGGTGGCGACACCTACAACGTGAGGAAAGTTTCCAACCGATTTCTCATACACAAACACCAGTAGACCGGCGTTGCCTGGTGAAACGTTGTTGTGATGCCTCGTCTAAGGAGGATAAATGCGTACCGTCACGTTTCCGACTTTGATAAAGGTCGGATTGTAGCCTATCGCGATTGCGGTTTATCGTATCGCGACATTGCTGCTCGCGTTGGTCGAGATCCAATGACTGTTAGCAAAATATGGAATCGGTGGGTTCAGGAGGGTAATACGGAACGCCATGCTGGATCTCAACGGCCTCGTATCACTAGCAGTCGAGATGACAGGCATCTTACCCGCATGGCTATAAAGGATCGTGCAGCCACGTCTCGATCCCTGAGTCAACAGATGGGGACGTTTGTAAGACAACAACCATCTGCACGAATAGTTCGACGACGTATGCAGCAGCATGGACAATCAGCTCGGAGATCATGGCTGCAGTTACCTTTGACGCTGCATCACAGACAGGAGCGCCTGCGATGGTGTACTCAACGACGAACCTGGGCGAATGGCAAAACGTCATTTTTTCGGATGAATCCAGGTTCTGTTTACAGCATCATGATGGTCGCATCCGTGTCAGATGTGTTACGACCCGTGGCTCTACCCTTCATTCGATCCCTGCGAAACCCTACATTTCGGCAGGATAATGCACGACCGCATGTTGCAGGTCCTGTACAGGCCTTTCTGGATACAGAAAAAGTTCGACTGCAGCCCTGGCCAGCACATTCTCCAGAAAACGTCTGTCAATGGTGGCCGAGCAACTGGCTCAACACAGTACGCCAGTCACTACTCTTGATGAACTGTGGTATCGTGTTGTAGTTCATGGGCAGCTGTACCTGTACACGCCATCCAAGCTCTGTTTGAGTCAATGCCCAGGCGTATCAAGGCCGTTATTACGGCCAGAGGGTGTTGTTCTGGGTACTGATTTCTCAGGATTTATGCACCCAAATTGCGTGAAAATGTAATCAAAAAAATGGCTCTGAGCCATCTTGTATCGGTCTTTTAGAAAGCTTTCAAAATGGTTCAAATGGCTCTGAGCACTATGGGACTTAACATCTGTGGTCATCAGTCCCCTAGAACTTAGAACTACTTAAACCTAACTAACCTAAGGACATCACACACATCCATGCCCGAGGCAGGATTCGAACCTGCGACCGTAGCGGTCATGCGGTTGCAGACTGTAGCGCCTAGAACCGCACGGCCACTCCGGCAGGCGAAAATGTAATCACATGTGAGTTCTAGTATAATATATTTGTCCAATGAATACCCGTTTATCATCTGCATTTCTTCTTGGTGTAGTAATTTTAATGGCCAGTAGTGTAGATGCAGCACCGAAGTGCTTCACCTCTCCTGCTCCTACTCGCTTCCTTCACTCTCGGCCTCTATTACAGAAGCAGTTCACAGGAGCAGACCTACGCGCCGCCTATCCAGGCGGGATACAAAAGCTCACATGAACCATTGGCCGTGAGGACAGCATTTTGGCACAAACAACGATCTGCAGACAAGCTTAGAGAAATGGCGCAAATCATAGGCAGCTGCCTTCTATGACAAGAATATTGGAAGTTGATACTACGCTTCGACAGCTGTCTATGTCGGAGTTGCGACTATGCAGAGATGTAACTGGAAGGTGTAGCTAAATGTAAATAAAACATTTTTCATATTCAGTGTGGTTTCCTTTTCAAGACCACACGCAGATTAAGAAAATAGCTCTCGTATCTTCCTGTTGTTTAGGTTGCTGTTGACGAGAATTGGTAGTAGGCAGTAGAAGGGGATGTAATGAGCTGTTAGTGATACACCTTTCCATACCAGTGGTCGGGTCTCGGAAGTTTTCCTGAAAGTAGTTACAGATCTCAAGGGTTTTATTTACTGACTTTGAAGTGATGAAGTTCAACCCTGTCTTGCGGGTCACATGATCTGGTATTGTAGCAGACGGACAGTTAATAGGGGTCCACCAGTAAACGCTTCCAATTAAATCTGCGGAGCAGTACGAAATTTGTCTCGCGCGTCGCACGCCGAAGTGAGTGCGTGGATTCTGACCGCGGCCGTGATTTTGACTTGGTGCTACGTTACGGAAACCTCGAGAACGGGCGAAACGAGCGTTTCCTTGTTGACCTAGTAGAACGTGCCATATGGCCAGGATTAGCTCTTACTTCCCAGGGAGACATGTTGAAGTTCGCTTGTAGCGGATACTTCTCAACTTTGTTTCCTCATGTAGGCTTAGTGGACTGGAAGAGGGGGAGTGGTATGCCGTGTTAAAACCAGCTGCGTGATAAAGTTGCTGACGTTTGCAATGCTGTCGGAATGCTTCTCCAAAAACGTCCGTAATGCGCAGTTAATATACGGCAGTCTATGTAATCACGTGTCTTATAGTAGTGCTCACACTCCTGGCAACCCAGTCGTAATCATCATCATCATTTATTGCATTAATTGGCCTTTGAGGGCTACAACAGGAAAACAAAATAAACAACCACACTACAAAAGAAAAAAAACAGCGTACTACATAAGATTATAAAATAACACATTGCAAGAGCAGTCAGTCGCAAGACAGGAGATGTGTACTGCAGACACATCGCTGCCGGTCTCCAACTTTCCAACTTCTTCATCTTCCACCGCTGTCGGCTCCACTTCCTTAAGTATTTTTAATACGCTATCCTTGGAGGTCCCACTGGGCGTTTTCCAGCAGGTTGGTATTGCAGGACTCGGTGTGGGAGGCATCTATCAGCGCGAAGGATGTGGCCAAACCACTGTAGCTGCTTGTGCCCTAGTACACGGTCAGTTTGTGGCTTTCCAAACCCCTGGTATGGGTTTTATTTCGTTCTTCGCTCAGATTTACCTTCTGTTTTAATGTAATTGTCATACTTCCAGCCAACGACCACTCGTTGCGTGCTCGTCGCTACGTATAGGGCCCCGCCTACATATACGCAAAAAAATGGTTCAAATGGCTCTGAGCACTATGGGACTTAACATCTATGGTCATCAGTCCCCTAGAGCTTAGAACTACTTAAACCTAACTAACCTAAGGACAGCACACAACACCCAGCCATCACGAGGCAGAGAAAATCCCTGACCCCGCCGGGAATCGAACCCGGGAACCCGGGCGTGGGAAGCGAGAACGCTACCGCACGACCACGAGAACATATACGCAGATAAACTAAATCTTCTCCCATGTATACAGGGTGTTACAAAAAGGTACGGCCAAATTTTCAGGAAACATTCCTCACACACAAATAAACAAAAGATGTTATGTGGACATGTGTCCGGAAACGCTTAATTTCCATGTTAGAGCTCATTTTAGTTTCGTCAGTATGTACTGTACTTCCTCGATTCACCGCCAGTTGGCCCAGTTGAAGGAAGGTAATGTTGACTTCGGTGCTTGTGTTGACATGCGATTCATTGCTCTACAGTACTAGCATCAAGCACATCAGTACGTAACATCAACAGGTTAGTGTTCATCACGAACGTGGTTTTGCAGTCAGTGCAATGTTTACAAATGGGAAGTTGGCAGATGCCCATTTGATGTATGGATTAGCACGGGGCAATAGCCGTGGCGCGGTACGTTTGTATCGAGACAGATTTCCAGAACGAAGGTGTCCCGACAGGAAGACGTTCGAAGCAATTGATCGGCGTCTTAGGCAGCACGGAACATTCCAGCCTATGACTCGCGACTGGGGAAGACCTAGAACGACGAGAATACCTGCAATGGACGAGGCAATTCTCCGTGCAGTTGACGAAAACCCTAATGTCAGCGCCAGAGAAGTTGCTGCTGTACGAGGTAACGTTGACCACGTCACTGTATGGAGAGTGCTACGGGAGAACCAGTTGTTTCCGTACCATGTACAGCGTGTGCAGGCACTATCAGCAGCTGATTGGCCTCCACGGGTACACTTCTGCGAATGGTTCATCCAACAATGTGTCAATCCTCATTTCAGTGCAAATGTTCTCTTTACGGATGAGGCTTCATTCCAACGTGATCAAATTGTAAATTTTCACAATCGACATGTGTGGGCTGACGAGAATCCGCACGCAGTTGTGCAATCACGTGGTCAACACACATTTTCTGTGAACGTTTGGGCAGATATTGTTGGTGATGTCTTGATTGGGCCCCATGTTCTTCCACCTACGCTCAATGGAGCACCTTATCATGATTTCACACGGGATACTCTACCTGTGCTGCTAGAACATGTGCCTTTACAAGTACGACACAACATGTGGTTCATGCACGAAGGAGCTCCTGCACATTTCAGTCGAAGTGTTCGTACACTTCTCAACAACAGATTCGGTGACCGATGGATTGGTACAGGCGGACCAATTCCATGGCATCCACGCTCTCCTGACCTCAACCCTCTGGACTTTCATTTATGGGGGCATTTGAAACCTCTTGTCTACGCAACCCCGGTACTAAATGTAGAGACTCTTCGTGCTCGTATTGTGGACGGCTGTGATACAATACGCCATTCTCCAGGGCTGCATCAGCGCATCAGGGATTCCATGCGACGGAGAGTGGATGCATGTATCCTCGCTAACGGAGGACATTTTGAACATTTCCTGTGACAAAGTGTTTGAAGTCACGCTGGTACGTTCTGTTGCTGTGTGTTTCCATGATTAATGTGATTTGAAGAGAAGTAATAAAATGAGCTCTAACATGGAAAGTAAGCGTTTCCGGACACATGTCCACATAACATATTTTCTTTCTTTGTATGTGAGGAATGTTTCCTGAAAGTTTGGCCGTACCTTTTTGTAACACCCTGTATTTATTGTGTTCAGGAAAGAGTGTAAAAGAGCCACACTACTAATTCCGTTTCAGTTTATCAACATCTGTAATCCCATCATCCGCCATCCCTTCCTTCGAGCCTTCTTGTCCACTTTGGATTAGCATTTCACCTAATCTCCTTAGCTAAGGCGAAGATTGTGATGTAATTCTCAACTCAGAGGTAGCCTTTTCGCCTTCTGGTGGTGGGAAAAAATTTTCATCGCCAGTTCGAGTATGATGTGAGGATGTACTGTCTTGGTGTTACAGGTCGGCTAGTTGGTTCTGCCGGCTCTGAAAAGAATATGGTACTTCCAGGTCGAGAGTAACAGCAAAATCGCACAGTTTGTGACCTCAAATATGGAGAGAAAGTGAAATATAGTGAAGATGGTAGATATCACCGGCAGCATCTGCTGCACACCGTCAAGACTTTTACCAGCCGTTGCCAGTGTTAGCTATCAACCTCTCCATTTATTAGATCTGAAAATCGGCTAATTCGGACACTGTTTTAGAAACACATGTTCTAGAATGTGCTTCTTTTATAAAATCTCTAACATTATAAGCTCAAGGCTAAGAAAAGCGTTTCATTTAGTTAACACATTATAAGCTCAGGTTTGACCAGGGCTCCGTAAAGAAAGACCGCTTCTCAGACTCAAATCGTGCTTTCTCATCACATGACGCTTATCTGCTGACACAGTGTGCTTTTTGTTTTGGATACAGAAGTTTCACAGCTACAGGTTACTGTTTTCTTTTCATTTATTTAATTTCAATCTTTGCTACTAGTTACCAAATAGCAGCCCATTTCCAGGCAGTCGTTTTTGTAATCAGCCAAGCAGTCTATTAAGGACCTGACAACATTGAAAATAATGGAGTAGATGCTCAAATATTGTGTATCTTACAAATAACTGTCGCTCACATACGTACTTTGATTTTTAGGCTCAAACAGCGGCTATCTGCCGTCTGGCAAACACGACCACCCTTCGGCACTTCGGCTGTGGAGCCAGCGGCCACCTACTTCGGCTGTTGCAAATTATGCGTTTCGTTACCGAGTAATGAGTACTCCACGAGACTCGAAATGCAGTTTCGTTACTGCCTGTAACGTTTCGTTACTCATATGCTGTGTTCCCCGCACGCAGTTCGTGCTCGACTCGGGAGAGCTGATAGCTTCTCATTCCTCCTGTTCGTTACTCTGTGAGGACTGGGAGTAACGGAAACGCTTGTGCCGGTTCGGTAGTATTCGTCATCCTCGAATTTCTTATTCCCAGCGCAGCAAGTCGTGAGTGCAGGACACATTTTATCACCTGTCATTTTATCTTTCCCGCATGCAATTTCGGTTCGGGCGGAGTCAGCTGTGTACGTAATGCTTCCATTTCTTCTTTTCCCACGCTGCGGTTTCCACCGTATGGCCAGATGCTGCCTTTTGGACAGCCCAAGGCATTAAACGGGGGTTTTAACAGGGCTACGGCAAGAGGTTGGAACATAGATACTGCTTAAATACAATGGTGTCCAAAATTAAAGCAACAAACGAAAAGATTACAAGATTGTGCTTATTTTGCCACAAAACAGCGTTAACAGGTGATAGTCAAGTAGAAACAATGTAAAGAACACAGAAAGTAAACAAATGCAACATGCATAACGGCACACAAAAATGTTCTTCGTTTTTTCCATCTCAACGGTTTTGCACACACTTTCTGACAACTGGTTAATGTGCATAGGGTGTTAGCACATCTGGTTGTAACACAAGCGTGACAAGGACAGGGCATGCTGTGAGTGATCTCATCAGTCTCATGTTGAGGCAATAACGCCCATTCTTCCTTCAGATTTGTTTGCAAGTCATGGAGAATGGTTGGTAGACTTTAACGTGATGCAGCTCGTATCCCTAGTGCATCCCAGACATGCTCTATTGGATTCAAATCGAGAGAGTGAGCAGGCCATGCCATGCGTTCAGTATCTTTCATTTCCAAAAAAACATCAACCGCTCGTTCTCTATGAGATCGAGCACCATCGTCCATCAAAACGAAGTCTAGGCGCACAGCCCCTCACAAGAACTCTACATGGGGGTCCCAACCACATCACGATATCTGACAGCAGTTAAACCTTTCCGATAGTAGAATTTTGGAACACGTATTATGTTCAAGTATAATGACTTTTCTGGAGACTAGAAATCTACTCTGTAGGAATCAGCATGAGTTTCGAGAAAGACGATCGTGTGAAACCCAGCTCGCGCTATTCGTCCACGAGACTCAGAGGGCCATAGACACGGGTTCCCAGGTGGATGCCGTGTTTCTTGACTTCCGCAAGGCGTTCGATACGGTTCCCACAGTCGTTTAATGAACAAAGTAAGAGCATATGGAATATCAGACCAATTGTGTGATTGAATTGAAGAGTTCCTAGATAACAGAACGCAGCATGTCATTCTCAATGGAGAGAAGTCTTCCGAAGTAAGAGTGATTCCAGGTGTGCCGCAGGGGAGTGTCGTAGGACCATTGCTATTCACAATATATATAAATGACCTTGTGGATAACAACAGAAGTTCACTGAGTCTTTTTGCGGATGATGGTGTAGTATATCGAGAGGCTGTAACAATGGAAAATTGTACCGAAATGCAGGAGGACCTGCAACGAATTGACGCATGGTGCAGGGAATGGCAATTGAATTTCAATGTAGACAAGTGTAATGTGCTGCGAATACATAAGAAGAAAGGTCCTTTATCATTTAGCTAAAATATAGGTCAGAGCAGTTAATTCCGTAAATTATCTGGGAGTAGGCATTAGGAGTGATTTAAAATGGAATGACCATATAACATTAATCGTCGGTAAAGCAGATGACAGATTGAGATTCATGGTAAGAATCCTATGGAAATGCAATCCGAAAATAGAGGAAGTAGGTTACAGTACGCTTGCTCGCCCACTGCTTGAATATTGCTCAACGGTGTGGGGTCCGTACCAGATAGGGTTAATAGAAGAGATAGAGAAGATCCAACGGAGAGCAGTGCGCTTCGTTACAGGATTATTTAGTAATCGCGAAAGCGTTACGGAGATGATAAATAAACTCCAGTGGAAGACTCTGCAAGAGAGACGGCCAGTAGCTAGGTACGGGCTTTTGTTGAAGTTTCGAGAGCATACCTTCACCGAAGAGGCAAGCAGTATATTGCTCCCTCCTACGTATATCTCGCGAAGAGACCATGAGGATAAAATCAGAGAGATTAGCGCCCACACAGAGGCATACCGACAATCTTTCTTTCCACGAACAATACGAGACTGGAATAGAATGGAGAAGCGATAGAGGTACTCAGGTGGCTTGCGGAGTATGGATGTAGATGTAGATTCACCTGTACAATTTCATGAGGAGGTGTTCGAGTGTTCAACATAATCCCTGCCCATACCATTAGTGATCCTCCTCGATATCGGTCTCTTTCCACAATGTTCGAGACTCGAAATCGTGTTCCACGTTCCCTTCAGATGTGAATCCGTCGAGAATCACTCTACAGACCAAATCGGGACTCATCTGTGAAAACAACATTGGTCTGCTCTTCGACAGTACAGGTGGCATGTTGACGACTCCACTCTAGACATTCCTTTCTGTGAAGACGCGTCAAAGGCACACATACAGCAGGTCTCCGACAATAAAGGCCAGTCTGTCGAAGCCTTCTGTACACCGTTTGTCTCGATACAACACGTCCAGTGGATGCTGCGAGGTCAGATGCCAGTTGCTGTGCAGTACTAAGTCAATACCGTCGTGCCCTTACAGACAAATAACACTCATCTCTTTCTGATATCACACGTGGTCGGCCCGGTCTTGATCAGCGGGATACTGTTTCGGTCTCTATAAATTGTCGCCACATCCGAGAAACAACAGAACGATTGAAATAAGCTTCGGGCCACATCACTTTGCGACTGTCCTGCTTCTATTCTCTTATGGCCCTCCATAGCAGAGAGTCTGGTAGGTCTCTTCTTCGGGCCATACTGCACCGTCTGTGACTGTATACACAGCAACTGTGAATGTGTGACTACCCGGCCAACTCTACCCCGTTGGTAGGTGCCTTGACGTCATCGTTGACGTGGTTGTCCATTGACCGGAATACCATCTTTCGTGAAGTACACAATTGTACGGACATCTGATGACATTTTGTATGATTATACCATTAATTAGACACAACACGGGGAAATAGCGTTTTGTTGCTTTAACTAGCGTAGTTCTTGACATTTCGTTCCCCAGCTTTCATAAATCGTAGAAATGACACATTGCAACACTTGAAGCAGTTGTATAATTTATTTTACTTTTTTATACGGCCGCTCCGCGTGTTACAATTTGTCATTCCTGCAGTTACTGCCGTCCGGGAACCCACGCAGCGGCTGGCCACCTTACGTCTCTAGAGGTCGGCATGAGGCTATAGCGTTGCAATTCAATTTCGTATTACTTTTACACGATAAGCTGTGCTCTTGCAATTTAAGCTGCTACCATTGACGCCAGTACAGCCATCGTGACTGTTCATTAGTCTCTAAAAGTAAATTCTGTCACACAAACTCATGACCGTTGCCCTGAGTGTGGGTAGAATACAGCTTTTGTTCGCCAGGGCACTGAGAGCGGGGTTGTGGCTGCCCACCACCTTGGCCACCTTTTATTCCGAGGAAACATCTCGAGTGCTCATTTGAGAGCAGGCTAAGTGAACTTGTATCCGTCCTGGAAGAACTGAAACGAGGTAAAATCTCCACTCCTATACGGGACTGAACGAGAAACGTGTGGTGTCACCGCCAGACACCACACTTGCTAGGTGGTAGCTTTTAAATCGGCCGCGGTCCGCTAGTATACGACGGACCCGCGTGTCGCCTCTGCGGGGGAGGAATGTGGTGTCACCGCCAGACACCACACTTGCTAGGTGGTAGCTTTTAAATCGGCCGCGGTCCGCTAGTATACGACGGACCCGCTTGTCGCCACTGTCAGTAATTACAGACCGAGCGCCGCCACACGGCAGGTCTAGAGAGACTTACTAGCACTCGCCCCAGTTGTACAGCCGACGTTGCTAGGAAAGGTTCACTGAGAATTACGCTCTCATTTGCCGAGACGATAGTTAGCATAGCCTTCAGCTAAGTCAATTGCTACGACCTAGCAAGGCGCCATTTCTCCTTTGCTGTGTATCTAATGAAGCATGTACAGTAACAAGACCAATGTTCACCAATTGTGGATTAAAGTTAAGTATTCCAGCAGCTACGTACTTTTCTTTATAGCATTCATTAAGTATCCTGTTTCAGACCTCACGCCATCCTGCGTGAGCTTATAGCGTGCATTTCGGCTTCCTCAAACAACACGATGTTGGCACTTCTGCCGACACTTCAAAACGTCTATGACGGGAGCATTGTGATCCACCAGGTAGATCATCACGGCCACTCATAACTGTATAGAATAGAAAAATCTTTTCAAGAAAGAGAAAAACTTATATGGCGCACTCACGAGAGCGATTATACCCACAACTTACTAGCCTAGAAAAAAGTATTTCCGTGTGATTGCTACATTAGTAATCACGTTCAGTGCGGTAAAATGGTATGATTAGAAGCACTTTTCAAATTTAAAAGGAAAAATTGATAATTTTAACAATTACAAAAGCCAAATTACTTGAGTTTATAGGTCATCTTTTTAACTTTATTTATAAGTTAAAATTTGGGACCTAGCTCATGATTTTATAAGCATAAAAGCTTGCTGTTTCCATTCTATCCGCAGAGAGAGAGGTGAATAGAAAGAACAGTGTTAATCTTTTTTTCTGTTTACTGGTCTTTGTAGCAAATATGCACATGTCAGAATTTGCTTTGGATCTAGGAGAATACGAAATAAAATTTATCTGCTTCAAAAAGGTTTTATTCGACACAAAACTACAAATATGGCATGAAATGTGTTTTTTATTCTGTTTTCCATATACAGATTGTTATCTTTATTATCATTTGATTGTAACATTAAAATGCTGAACTTGGTTTGTTCGTTAATACATTAAGTGACTGACATCATATCTCATATTTACCCCCAGAACTAACGAAGAGCTTTGGAACATCTCTTTGACTAAAAAACGACATTTGCTTAAATAAACGTGTTTGATCGGCCCTGTTTTGTTTTTTTTAAGTCACAATAACCTCTGTCTTCTAAACAAAAATTTTAGATACATACTGTCCTAATGACTGCTTACTTTTCCCATATACATTAATCACAGCATAATCTCCTGGCTTGAAAACACTGACATGTGGGTCTTCATTTCTATCGAATTTTTTGTCTTCTTCTGAAGAAACACCTATGATTACTGCTTCTACTAACCCCGCAAATTCGAAAACACCGCTCTATATTTTCAATTAGCCGAAACACAAGTCAGGTTAAAGTGTACTTTAAAACTGAACTTTTGCTTAATGAAAAGGGATTGTAAATTTGCTTATCATATGCTTAAATAAAAACAACGCAATTTTAAAAAATGGTTCAAATGGCTCTTAGCACTATGGAACTTAACTTCTGAGATCATCAGTCCCCTAGAACTTAGAACTACTGTAACCTAACTAACCTAAGGACATCACACACATCCATGCCCGAGGCAGGATTCGAACCTGCGACCGTAGCGGTCGCACGGTTCTAGACTGCAGCGCCTAGAACCGCTCGGCCACTCCGGCCAGCCAACGCAATTTAGATTAGCACTTACAAATAAAGTTAGAAGTAAGCAAATTCACTACCTCAACCGATATTTATCATAGACTGACGGAAACATCAACTGATAATGTCACCAACTTTGAAATTCATAATGTCCCAGTTACATTGGTTCACTACCAAACTAGACAAATAAATTTTTGAATGATATACTCAAGAGTCTTCCGACACGATAGCATAGCTGTGAATCGTGCTCAGGGGCAACAAGGCACAGAGCTTCACAACAATATGGCAGAAAGGGAGGGTAATGTTAGACGTTTCTGTCGCAAGGCTGTCGCAGAGCGGTCACTACCAGTCTCTGTGGTAACGAAGCAACGGAATACTGGGTGGGTCAGGAAAGGTCCAGCTGAAAGGTTAATATCGTCGTCTGTAAGCAGAGTCATGGCGATTGGTAGTAACGTGTAGTCGCGCAGTCATTTATCGAGGTACGGTGGTCGCAGATGGGTTCGAAGAGTTCGAGGTGAACTACGGGTATGGAGATGCATTGTACTGATGGTGAGTGATTTTGTTCTGGATGGAAGTTGAGACGTTACTGAGACACCATCCGTTCCACACTGATGAATCTCTCGTCGTTCAATGGTAGACGCATCCCCATAAGTTAAGCAATCTTCGAGTTCAACAGCTAAGATTATATCTTTGTGGCACTGAGCATACTAAATTGTAGCGAGACAACACAGAGACGCGACGCACATGGTACACCAATATCACACAATAACAGTGCGTGTGGGCAGAGCTCTTGTGTACGCCGGTTCAACTTGGAAAACAGAATTCGAATCTCAGGGAATCAAGATGGCTCACAAAACACGCTTAAATGACACGACGGTAGGATATATCGTTGGCAGATTACAGGCTCGCCACAGTTATCGGGAAGTAGGCTGGGAATCGAATGCTATTTGTAGTGTGTATACCGTTTCTGTAGGGACGAAAGTTCAACAATCGTAAGAGCTAGGTTAGTCACATATGTTACAACTGGGGACCAGGAACGCTATTTTGGCGTAAGTGGCCGAAGACGAAGAACCGACACAGCATTTAGTTTTTGTATGTCCATCCTTTTGACTGGATCTCTGGGGGACCACGGCCGTTCACCTCTGTAAGAAAATGAAACGCCTACAGTCGTCCTGTCAACTGATGACAGTTGATGGTTGGTGAGACGGCATCGCAGCTACAGATAGTATGCGTAAACCAGTTATGTTGGCCACTGATGCATCGTATGTACGGATCATTATAACCCCTTCAGCATCAATTAAGGCCAGAAGATAGCGCATTGAAGCGCCGAAACTGGTAGCCATTTCGACTCCCATAACCCGACTGCTTCCTCTCTAATTTTCAACTCTGCTATATTGTAGCACCTATAGCAACGTATCCCATTAACGGTAAACCTATACATTCTCCATGTCCTCTCACTGCTCAGTTTTAACCTACTCCATCCCAGATATCCGTTTGAAAGTACCCTTCCTATCTTTCTCCAGTTTGATTCAGTACCTTATCATTTGTTATTCGATCTTCTCGTCTATTCTTCAGTATTCTCCTATAAGCTTCTTAAACGTGATGCTATAAAATAATGCTGAAGTTTAGATATGTAGACCGAATAACAGATGAGAAGGTACTGAATCGAATTGGGGAAAAACGATATCTATGTTACAACTTGACTGAAAGAAAGAGTGGTTGATAGGACACATCCTGAGGCCCCAAGGAATTGTCAATTTGGTACTGGAACGAAGTGTGGGGGTAAACATTGTACAGAGAGAACAAGACTTGAATACAGTAAACACGTGCAAATGGATGTCGGTTCCGATAGTTATGCAGAGGCGTAGAGGCTTGCACAGGGAACTGCATCAAACCTTTCTTCGGACTGAAGACGACAACACCATATCCCTCTCAGTTTTGGTTCAGTGAAATGCTTCGTCAGTTTTACTACAGTTTACTTAAAAAAACTATTTTCTGTTTAATACAATCATTATATTTTTATTTTTAATAAGATCAACACTTCTTGAATGTATTTCACCGTAACTACTTCCGAGCCTAGGCTCATCTTCAATTGGCACGTTGATTTTTCGTACAAATTTCATATTTTTCTCCTGTAATATAAGACCATATTTGTGATTTTCCAATTTACAAATTCTTTTCCATTGTATCCAGAGTCTCTACATTTTATATACTTGACGAAAAATTTTTCTTAATACATACATCAAAAAAAAGTTTTGCATCACCTCGGTTCCGAGAGTTCCGGAACCTGGACAGAAAATTGGAACAGAGATCAACATAACCATCATTTCCGCCCTTTTTATTGCCCATGAAAACCACACATTGCATTTTGTACCACTATACAGCGAGACCTTCAGAGGTGTTGACCCAAATTGCTGTACACACCGGTACCTCTAATACCCAGTAGCACGTCCTCTTGCATTTATGCATGCCTGTATTCGTCGTGGCATACTATCCACAAGTTCATCAAGGCACTGTTGGTCCAGATTGTCCCACTCCTCAACGACGATTCGGTGTAGATCCTTCTGAGTGGTTGGTGGATCACGTCGTCCATAAGCAGCCCTTTTCCATCTATCCCAGGCATGTTCGATAGGGTTCATGTCTGGAGAACATGCTGTCCACTCAAGTCGAAAAATTGTCGTTACCCTGAAGGAAGTCATTCACAAGATGTGCACGATGGGGGCGCAAATTGTCGTCCATGAAGAGGAATGCCTCGCCAATATGCTGCCGATATGGTTGCACTATCGGTCGGAGGATGGCATTCACGTATCGTACAGCCGTTACGGCACCTTCCATGACCACCAGCAGCGTACGTCGGCCCCACATAATGCCACCCCAAAGCAGCAGGGTACGTTCACTTTGCTCCACTCGCTGGACAGTGTGCCTAAGATGTTCAGCCTGACCAGGTTGCCTCTAAACACGTCTCCGACGATTGTCTCGTTGAAGGCATATGCGACACTCATCGGTGAAGAGAACGTGATTCCAATCCTGAGCGGTCTATTCGGCGTGTTGTTGGGCCCATTTGCACCGCGCTGCATGGTGTCGTGGTTGGAAAGATGGATCTCGCCACGGACGTCGTGAGTGAAGTTGTGCACCGTTCAGTCTATTGCGGACAGTTTGAGTCGTAACACGGCGTCCTGTGGCTTCACGAAAAGCATTATTCAACATGGTGGCGTTGCTGACAGGGCCATAATCAGTAAGTAGTGTTCTCTGCCTCGTGATGACTGGGTGTTGTGTGATGTCCTTAGGCTAGTTAGGTTTAAGTAGTTCAAAGTTCTAGGGGACTGATGACCATAGATGTTAAGTCCCATAGTGCTCAGAGCCAGTAAGTAGCGGTCATCCATTGCACTAGTAGCCCTTGGGCGGCCAGAGCGAGGCGTGTCATCTTGAGTTCCTATCTCTCTGTATCTCCTCCATGTCTGAACAACATCGCTTTGGTTCACTCCGAGACACCTGGACACTTTCCTTGTTGAGAGCCCTTCCTGACACAAAGTAGCAATGCGGATGCGATCGAACCGCGGTATTGACCGTCTAGCCATGGTTGAACTACAGACAACACAAGCCGTGTATACCTCCTTCCTGGTGGAATGACTGGAACTGATCGGCTGTCGGACCCTCTCCGTCTCATAGGCGCTGCTCATGCATGGTTGTTTACATATTTGGGTGGGTTTGACTCTGAGCACTATGGGACTTAACATCTGAGGTCATCAGTCCCATAGAACTTAGAACTACCTAAACGTAACCAACCTTAGAACATCACACGTACCCATGCCCGAGGCAGGATTTGAACCTGCGACCGTAGCGGTCGCGCGGTTCCAGACTGTAGCGCCTAGAGCCGCTCGGCCACCCCGACCGGCTTTGGGTGGGTTTAGTGACATCTCTGTACAAAGTGACTTTGTCTGTGACACAGTATCCACAGTCAACGTCTGTCTCAGGAGTTCTGGGAACCGGGATGATGCAAACCGTTTTTTGATGTGTGTATATTACAGCACAAAGGACTGTTTCGTTGATATATGACGTAATGAATCACAAGATAGACTAAAGACAAGATGTTGGAGACTTGTGTTTACGTCTGACGTCATGTCAGCTAATTATTTGGTTGGCTGCATCAAAGAAGAAGTGGTACAGTAATGGAATACCTCTACAGCTATGAAGTGTATTATTGCAAATATTTTTGATCTTAGTCCATATGAGGATGAAAGCTATATATTTGATTTTTTTCTTTCCAGGACTATGGTTTTCCTTTTTGATTAACGTATTAAGCTACCTATAGTAATATACATGTTCCCTATATCAGTACAAAATTATAGAGGGTCAACGAAATTTTGCCCTCGATATTTATGAGTAAATCTGCTACGGAGATCAGAGTGTCTCAACGAAGCATCACATGCGCTCTGCCTCTCCCTGCAGGAAATCTGGCGCCAGGAAAGTCTCACAGCGGCAGAAAAGCGCAAAATACAGAAGCTGAAAAAGTTGCACGTGTCTCTGTGAACAGTAGCTCACTCTTATCGTGCCACAGGCATTCCCAGCTGATAACGCAAATGTGCAGCACGTAGCGTATTCCGAAATACGAGAGTCTTCTTGTTATCACCCTAAGGTAAACAAGCGCGCGCCACTACTGTCCGGAAAGCCCACAGTCGGCTGAGACATACTCAAGTACCCCACTCACGCCTTGAACCTGCCCCGGTCCGTTCATACACTTGGCCACCACCGAAAATTAGCCTCACTCTGGAAATAACAAACAGCCGTAAATATCGCAGGGTATGCTTCAAAAACTAACGTGATAGATTAGTAATCTAGTAGTAAAAATGGTTGCACATTCAATGATTAGGATACCACATAAAACGATTTAATATTTATGGGTAAGGAAGATAGAAAAAGGAAATGATTTGCTTTCCGTTTTGTTCTAGAGTCACTGAGAATTTGTTCAAAGTTGACTGTAATTCCAGCGGATCAATAAACTTTTACTCAAAATTAAAAATTTATTATCATTACCGACTTTTTTCGACTTTTAAGCTATTCGCAACTATCATTGTATGTACTCCCACTTGCACAACATTTCTGTTCTGACCACGTTTTGCCGGCCGAGGTGGCCGAGCGGTTCTAGGCGCTACAGTCTGGAACCGCGAGACCGCTACGGTCGCAGGTTCGAATCCTGCCTCGGGCATGGGTGTGTGTGTGATGTCCGTAGGTTAGTTAAGTTTAAGTAGTTCTAAGTTCTAGGGGGCTGATGACCTCAGCAGTTAAGTCCCATAGTGCTCAAGCCATTTGAACCATTTTGAACCAGACTAATGTGAACCTACGAGGAACAACATAACAGAGCAACTTCCACGATTAAAAGTATGGAAAGTCATTTTTTTGACCAAGTTTTCGTTATGGCACTCACATGTATCAACATCTACATCAGCACAAGTACGTTGGTAGGTACGCTATACGATCAAAAGTATCAGGACATATAGGAGTGGGTATTCTACGTTTTCATCCACACAGATACTCTGCAGTCCACCGTACGACGCGTGGCGAACGGTAGCCCAACCACCGCTAGTCATCTCCTTTCCTTTTCCACTCACAAACAGAGCGAGGGAAAAACGACTGCCTATATGCCTCCCTATGAGCCCTAATTTCTCGTGTCTTACTTTCAACATCCTTACGCGCAATGTATGTTGGAGGCAGTAGAATCGTTCAATAGTGCTCCTCGAAAAGAATGCCACCTTCCTTCCAGGGATTCCCACGTGAGTTCCCGAAGCATGTCCGTAACACTTACGTGTTATTCGAACCTACCAGGAACAAATCTAGCAGATCGACTTTGACTTGCTTCGATGTCTTCCTTCAATCTGACCTAGTATAGATCCCAAACACTCGAGCAGAACTCCAGAATAGGTCGCACCAGTACCTTACTTGCGGTCTTCTTTACAGATGAACCACTCTTTCCTGAAATTCTCCCAATAAACCGAAGTCGACCCTTCACCTTCCCTACCACAGTTCTCACATGCTCGTTCCACCTCATATCGCTTTGCAACGTTACGCCCAGGTATTTTAACGACGTGACTGTGTCAGGCAGGACGCTACTAATGCTGTTTAGAACGTTACGTGTTTGTTTTTCCTACTCACCACACCACTAGAAAGTTCGTCTACGTCATCTAGTATCCTATTACAATCACTCAATTTTGACACCTCGTACCGCACACCACAGCATCATCAGCGAAAAACCGCAGACTGCTGCTCACTATCCCACCAAATCATTTATGTACACTACTGGCCATTAAAATTGCTACACCATGAAGATGACGTGCTACAGACGCGAAATTTAACCGACAGGAAGAAGATGCTGTGATATGCAAATGATTAGTTTTTCAGAGCATTCACACAAGGTTGGCGCCGGTTGCGACACCTACAACGTGCTGACATGAGGAAAGTTTCCAACCGATTTTTCATACACAAACAGCAGTTGACCGCCGATGCCCGGTGAAACGTTGTTGTGATGCCTCGTGTAAGGAGGACAAATGCGTACCATCACGTTTCCGACTTTGATAAAGGTCGGATTGTACCCTATCGCGATTGCGGTTTATCGTATCGCGACATTGCTGCTCGCGTTGGTCGAGATCGAAGGACTGTTAGAAAAATATGGAATCGGTGGGTTCAGGAGAGTAATACTGAACGCCGTGCTGGATCCCAACGGCCTCGTATCACTAGCAGTCGAGATGACAGGCATCTCATCTGCATGGCTGTAACGGATCGTGCATCTACGTCTCGATCCCTGAGTCAACAGATGGAGACGTTTCCAAGACAACAACCATCTGCACGAACAGTTCGGCGACGTTTAACGCAGCATGGACTATCAGCTCGGAGACCGTAGCTGCAGTTACCCTTGATGCTGCATCATAGACAGGAGCGCCTGCGATGGTGTACTCAATGACGAACCTGGGTGCACGAATGGTTAAACGTCATTTTTTCGGATGAATCCAGGTTCTGTTTACAGCATCATGATAGTCGCATCCGTGTTTGGCGACATCGTGGTGAACGCACATTGGAAGCGTGTATTCTTCATCGCCATACTGGCGTCATGGTATGGGGTGCCATCGGTAACACGTCTCGGTCACCTCTTGTTCGCATTGACGGCACTTTGAACAGTGGAAGTTACATTTCAGATGCGTTACGACCCGTGGCTCTACCCTTCATTCGATACCTGCGAAACCCTACATTTCAGCAGGATAATGCACGACCGCATGTTGCAGGTCCTGTACGGGCCTTTCTGGATGCAGAAAATGTTCGACTGCTGCCCTGGCCAGCACATTCTCCAGACCTCTCACCAATTGAAAACGTCTGTTCAATGGTGGCCGAGCAACTGGCTCGTCACAATACGCCAGTCACTACTCTTGATGAACTGTGGTACCGTGTTGAAGCTGCATGGGCAGCTGTAGCTGTACACGCCATCCAAGCTCTGTTTGACTCAATACCCAGGCTATCAAGGCCATTATTACGGCCAGAAGTGCTTGTTCTGGGTACTGATTTCTCAGGATGTATGCACCCAAATTGCGTGAAAATGTAATCACATGTCAGTTCTAGTATAATATATTTGTCCAATGAATACCCGTTTATCATCTGCATTTCTTCTTGGTGTAGCAGTAGTAATGGCCATTAGTGTGTGTAGGGAATAATAGTGGTCCTATCACACTTCCCTGGGGCCCTCCCTCGATACCCCTGTCTCTGATGAACACTCGCCGTTGAAGACAACATACTGGGCTCAGTAAATTAAGTAGTCTTCGAGTATCTCACTTATCTGTGAACTTATTCCATATGCCCGTACCGTCTTTAACAGCCGGCAGTGGGGCACCGTGTCCAACGCTTTCCAGAAATTTTATACATATGGAATTTGCCTGTTGGCCTTCAGCCACAGTTTGCAGCGGATCATGTGAAGAAACGGCGGGCTGAGTTTCACATGAGCGATGCTTTCTAAAACCATGCTGATTCGTGGACATAAGATTCTTGGTCTCAAGAAACTCTGTTATATTCTAACTGAGATGTGTTCAAGGATTGTGTAGCAAACCGATGTTAGGGATATTGGTATGTAATTTTGCAGGTCCCTTCTTTTGTCTTTCTTATATACGGGATTCACTGGCGCATTTTTCCAGTCGCTTGGGATTTTGCGCTGGGCGAGAGGTTCGCGATAAGTGCAAGCTAGGTAAGTGGCCAATGATGTAGAGTACTCTTTGAAAAACCGATCTGGAATTCCATCCGGACCTAGTGACTTATTTGTCTTCAATTCTTTAAGTTATTTCTCTACGTCAAGGATGCTTTTTACTATGTCGTTCATACGGGAGTCTGTTCGATGGTCAAACGATGGTATGTTTCGACGATTTTATGAGTGAACGATTTCTTAAACGTGAAATTTACAACTTCGGCTTTCGTTTTGTTATCTTCAGCTGCACAACAGACTGGTCAACAAGTGACCGGATGGGAGCCGCAGACCCACTTAGCGATTTTACATAAGACCAGAAGTTTCTCCGGTTGTCTGCCAGATCTTTTGCTAAGGTATGACGTTGGTGCCGGCCGGTGTGGCCGTGCGGTTCTAAGCGCTTCAGTTTGGAACCGCGTGACCGCTACGGTCGCAGGTTCGAATCCTGCCTCGGGCATGGATGTGTGTGATGTCTTTAGGTTAGTTAGGTTTAAGTAGTTCTAAGTTCTAGGGGACTGATGACCTCAGATGTTAAGTTCCATAGTGCTCAGAGCCATTTGAACCATTTTTTGAAAAATGTGTACTTGGAAGAGAACCTGTTGCACACAAAGTGATAAATACTTTGGCAAACACCCTGCGATCAGGTAATCGTCGAGTCGGAAAGCTCCTGTGGTATTCTTCTCTTGCAGCGGTAGCACTACCGTCACAGAAGCCATAAACATAACACCATACCTGCGCATTTATCAATACTGTAGACGTGTGGAATTGTTAGCAGCCCTTGTACGAACACATTTTACACCATACACTACACAACTAACCGATCCGTCGCCGGTACATTACACAATGCGGCTTACATGCCACGACTGCGCAAACAACGGGTGATTGTACTACGTACTACGTACGTCACATGGCCATAGTACGTGCTAGGTTACATAGCGTAAACATGGCATGTACCCGTGGATTGTTTGCAAGAAAATCACGTTACGATCCAGTTGTATTGCGTATACGTTCACGCTGTGCACATCAGTTTTGCAGAATTAAAGTTCCTTTCAATACCCACACCTCCCTAACGAAGCATTTTCGGACCTTCGTTCATATAACATTTTTTGTTCATAATTACTTATACTATCACTGTTTAAGATATTGACCTTTCCTCCCCAAACACTCTGTATAAATAAAATGCAATGTCGCATCCAACCGCAGTGAAATGGTGCTAACGATTTGATCAAGGCCGCACATACATGGGTGATGCGGACCGGTGAGTCCAGATCTTGCACACGCTATTCTCATATTCCGGCTAGCTGAAAGAACATGTGAGGGAAAGAGATTTTCCAATGCTGAGGACGTTCACATAGCGCTTCTCGAAGGGCTCCCTGACCAATGAACGGAATCCTATCGTCGAGAATTTGAACGAGTGGTAGAACGTTCCGACCGTTATTGAAGGCCAGCTTCACACTCAAAATGGTCCAAAATTCGATTTTAGTTGCAGTTTTTGAGAGGTATGTGCGCCTAGATTGTTGAGACGAAACCTCAGAAGTTACGTCCCATAGTGCTCAGAGCCATTTGAACCATTTTATGACGTTGGTATTTGTGTAAGCTTCGCGCATAGATATTTACACATACGCACGAGTCTCTACTGACCTTTCCTTATCGTCATTTGCGCCTTCTCTTTTGAAATGAGAGTGCAACAGCCTCTGCTTCCTCAGCGTTTTCCGAATCTCGTTATTAAACCATGACGGATATTTTCCATCCTTAAACCACCTACTAGGCACATAATCTTCCAGACCAAGATTTAGTCTGCTTAAACTTTGTCCATAATTCATCTACGTCCATCTCACTGGAACCAAGTGATGTCAATTCACTGTATATAAGTAAGATGCTAACAACTGCTTATCTGCTCTTACCAGCGGAAACACTCTCCTAGCCTTCTTAATTGATTTATTAACTTTCGTAACCAAAGTTGCTGTTAATATAGGATGTGACCACCCTCCACCTTTATGACGGCTTGGACTCTGCTGGGTCGTGCGGTAAAGTTCTCGCTTCCCGCGCCCGGGTTCCCGGGTTCGATTCCCGGCGGGGTCAGTGATTTTCTCTGCCTCGTGATGACTGGGTGTTGTGTGACGTTCGTAGGTTAGTTAGGTTTAAGTAGTTCTAAGTTCTAGGGGACTGATGACCATAGATGTTAAGTCCCGTAGTGCTCAGAGCCATTTCAACTCTGCTGGGGACACTGTCAATGAGGTGTTCAATGTCTGTCGAGGAATGGCAGCCTATTCTTCGTCAAGAGCCGAAACCAGAGGCGATAGTGATGTTGGTCGCCGGTGTCTGGAGTGAAGTCGACGTTCTAGCTCATCCCTCAGATGTTCCATTGGATTCAGGCGGGGACTCTGGGCAGGCCAGTTCACTTCAGGAATATTATGGTCCACAGTCCATTGCCCCACAAATGCTGCTTTATGATAGGGTTGTTGTATGTTAGCCAGGGGCCTAGAAACGACAGAGATGCTCCGTCCCCGCCGCAGCCGCAGTGGTCCACAACCCCACGACGACTACCGCAGTCCACTTCAACCCTCCGCCGCCCCACACCGAACCCAGGGTTATTGTGCGGTTCGCCCCCCGTGGACCCCCAAGGAACGTCTCACACCAGGCGAGTGTAAACCGTATGTTTGCGTGGTAGAGTAATGGTGGTGTACGCGTACGTGGATAACTTGTTTGTACAGCAATCGCCGACGTAGTGTATCTGAGGCGGAATAACGGGAACCAGCCCGCATCCGCAGAGGCAGATGTAAAACCACCTAAAAACCATCCACAGACTGGCCGGCTCACCGGACCTCGACGCAAGTCCGCCGGGCGGAATCGTGCCGGGGACCAGGCGCTCCTTCCCGCTCCGGAAAGCCGTGCGTTAGACCGCTCGACCAACCGGGCGGGCTTATGATAGAGTACATTGTTATGCTGACAGAAACAAACATCCTATCCGAAGTGTTACTCTACTACACAGTAGACAATGCTGCAAAAAGTGTTCATATCCTTCCGAATTCAGCGTTTTCTTAAGCGTAATAAGGAGACCACACCCTACCACGAAAAACAGCCACATTCCATAACACCACCTCCTCCGTACTTCACTGTTAACAGTACACATGATGGCACTTCTCTTTTCTTCCCATCTTTTCCTCTGTTGCCTTCAATGTTTCATGACTCAAAGCTACCCACTAGTCTTCTGATGGATGTTTCCCCCTATTTCAGTCAGCCGTTGTCTAATGTTCCCTTTGAAACACCCTAACAAAGTCAGGGTCTCTCGACTTATCCAGGTCCCGTCTCCTTAATTTCCTAATCTTTTGCCAATGGTTAAATTGTGTTTGTGTTCAAATTTTATGAGGCGGCTTCCTCTTTCATTCTTTTCCACCAGCCCATATTCTCCTATTATTTTTCCTTCTGTCGATTTGTGTGTGTGTGTGTGTGTGTGTGTGTGTGTGTGTGTGTGTGTGTGTGTTTGGGAGTGGGAAGGATGTAGGAGGTGAATTTTTGGGGTAGACTATTTCAGCCGGGCGCTGTGGCCTAGCGGTTCTAGGAGCTTCAGTCTGGAACCGCGCGACCACTACGGTCGCAGGTTCGAATCCTGTTTCGGGCATGGATGTGTGTGATGTCCTTAGTTTAGTTAGGTTTAAGTAGTTCTAAGTTCTAGGCGACTGATGACCTCAGATGTTAAGTCCCATAGTGCTCAGAGCCATTTGAACCATTTCATTACTACAGTACGTAGGCTCAAGTGTGTGTAGGCAGTTAAGTAGAGACGAAGGGATTGGGTTGGGTTGATCTGGGGGGGGGGGGGGGGGGGAAGGAAGAGGCCAAACAGCGAGGTCATCGGCCTCATCGGATTACGGAAGGATGGGGAAGGAAGTCGGCCGTGCCCTGTCAAAGGAACCATCCCGCTAATTGCCTGAAGCGATTTAGGGAAATCACGGAAAACCTAAATCAGGATGGTCGGAAGCAGGAATGAACCGTCGTCCTCCCGAATGCGAGTCCAGTGTGGTAACCACTGCGCAAGCTCGCTCGGTCCTTCTGTCGAATTCCAGTTCCCAATCACAGATAAATTTTCAACTCCCTTAAGTATCTGAATAATTTCTTTTATCTCATCATACATTCTTTCAATCTCTTCATCATCTGAGGCGCTAGTTGGCATTTAAAATTGTGCTACCTGGCTACGATGATGTGTCCATCATGCTTCTCATACCTTGCCGGCATTCCCACTTCGTTATTCATTATTACACCTACTCTTTCATTGTACTGTATTGTATTGTATGGAACTGGGGACCTAGAAACGACGGAAAGGTTTCGTCCCCGCCGTAGCCCTCAGTGGATCACAACCCCACAACAGGCTACAGCAGTCCACTCACCCCACCGCCACCGCACATCGAACCCAGGGTTATTGGGTGGTTCGGCCCCCCAGTGGACACCCCCCCCCCCACCTCCCCGGGAACATCTCACACCAGACGAGTGTAGTCCCAAATGTTTGCGTGGTAGAGTAATTATGGTGTACGCGTACGTGGAGACAATGTTTGAGCAGCAATCGCCGACATAGTGTAACTGAGGCGGAATAAGGGGAACCAGCCCGCATTCGCCGAGGCAGATGGAAAACCGCCTTAAAAACAATCCACAGGCTGGCCGGCACACCGGACTTCGACACTAATCCGCCGGACGGATTCGTGCCGAGGACCGGCATGCCTTCAACCCCCGGAAAGCTGTGTGTTAGACCGCACGGCTAGCCGCGTGGGCTACTCTTTCATTATTCCTATTTGATTTTGTATTTAAAACATAATACTCATCGGACCAGTAGTCTTGTTCTTCCTGGCACCACACTTCATTAATTCCTAGTATATCTAACTTAAACCTATCCCTTTCTATTTTTAAATACTTTAGCCTATCTAACTCATTAATCACTCCGTCTTCAGGCCACGACTGGCCTACCGGGACCATCCGACCTCCGTGTTATCCTCAGAGGACGATGCGGATAGCAGGGGCATGGGGTCAGCACACTGCTCTCCCGGTCGTTATGATGGTATTCTTAACCGAAGCCGCTACTATTCGGTCGAGTAGCTCCTCAATTGGCACCACGAGGCTGAGTGCACCCCGAAAAATGGCAACAGCGCATGGCGGCTGGATGGTCACCCATCCAAGTGCCGGCGACGCCCAACAGCGCTTAACTGCGGTGATCTCACGGGAACCGGTACATCCACTGCGGCAAGGCCGTTGCACGTCTAACTCATTAATGAATATAAAAAATTTAAAGTCTGACCTATAGAATGCCAGTTTTGTTTTTCCTGATGAAGACATCCTCCTTAGTAGTGACCGCCCGGAGATCCGAATGGGGGACTATTGTATCTCCTGAATATTTTACCCAAGAGGATGCCATCATCGTGTAACCGTAAATAGCAGCTGCAAGCCCTCAGGGAAGATAACAGCTTCAGTTTCCCCTTGCTTTCCCCCATTCGCTGTACTAGCAAAGCAAGGCCGTGTTGGCCAATGTTACAATCCAGAGTGTTGCCCCTGAATCTACTGAAAAGGCTGCTGCTCCTATACAGGAACCACCTGTTTGTCCAACCCCTCCACAGTTACTCCTCCGCTGAGGCTGCGTCTACGGTACAGCTAGCTACCTGTATCGTTGAGGCACATAATCCATTCTGCTTCGGCAAGGTCCGTGATTTATTTAAAAACCAAATAAAAAACTTTCTGGTGTACTGAAGGTAGTGATAACTACACACTCTGTGAGATAAGACTTGCAATAACTTCTAGTGCGAAGGTCATGTGCAAAAACAGTGTCTACTAAATGGATAAAAAACAATTCATGCGTGGAATTAAAAATACCGTACACTCTAGATACACAGTGCACACGATAAGTGCCGATATGAGATTCTGTCTATTTCCAACATAAGCGTAGATTTATACTACTACATTCATCTCGTTATTCATCTGCGTGGTGTTTCTAAGCATTATAACTAACTTTCTCGGAAAAGGGAGGGATTGGGGTGGGGGGGGGGGTTATTCCTATAGTCAAACGAAGACAAAATATCTCAATGAACAAGCTCCCAACTAATTTGTCTTCTGTACTACAAGTTTCATGTGTTTATTCCATTTTATTTAGTTTCGTAATATTATACCTAGACAGTAGTATTTAAATCCTGAGATACGCCCAGATATTTACCTCTCATCTTATATTCGTATCCTATCGGATTTTTGCCCCTTTCGAACCCTATCTGCTGGGTAACTGAATCACTCCACGGTAGGCTACACTGCAGCGAGCCATACTACTTTTACATTTACCGATGAGCAGCAAAGACGCTAAAGAATGTACCGTCGACATGTGACCAGTGGATGGTCGTCGACATTGTTTAAGTCGTAATTTCACAGGGAAAACGGTCACATTTCCACCTGAACACTGAGGTTCCTAATTGCCGACTCGTGGCTGACACATGTCAAACCTACCTAACAAACATAGAAGGTGTCTCTCCTAAGAGTCTTCAGGCACATTTTCTCAGGTGTTTCGGCAGATACTTGCTGTTTATGAACGGGTAGCTGGAGTCATCCCAAATAAATTCCGCTCATTACGTCTTTCATGCGACGCCCAGAGTGGATCAAAATTAGTCTAGTGCGATGTTCGTTTTACCGGTATGTATTAACAGGTACAGTAAAACACGAGGAATAACGAGTAGTCTGCAACGACAGCGCCGCCCCGGCTAACAAGATTGCTACCGCGGTGCAGAAGCATGCTGCTTAGTCGCTGCTGCAGTACCCATTGTTCCTCGAGTTTCATTTCACCCGTTAACACATATCGGCAGAGCGAATATCGCACTCGACTAATTTGGTAGCGCTCTATAGAATGGGCACGTAAAATTCCGATTTAAAAATCATTTTATTTGAAGCGGGAAACAAACCGACGCATTCCATCGACGTTGGGCGTAGCACGAAACATGTGATGAGAAGTATTTATTTCGGCTGGTAACAGCTATACTTTGGAAAAAATAAATTGCAAATACACTACTGGCCATTAAAATTGCTACACCAAGAAGAAATGCAGATGATAAACGGGTATTCCTTGGACAAATATATTATACTAGAACTGGCATGTGATTACATTGGGTGCATAGATCCTGAGAAATCAGTACCCAGAACAACTACCTCTGGCCGTAATAACGGCCTTGATACGCCTGGGTATTGAGTCAAACAGACCTCGGATGGAGTGTACAGGTACAGCTGTCCATGCAGCTTCAACACGATACCACAGTTCATCAAGAGTAGTGACTGGCGTATTGTGACGAGTCAGTTGCTCGGCCACCATTGACCAGACGTTTTCATTTGGTGAAAGATCTGGAGAATGTGCTGGCCAGGGCAGCAGTAAAACATTTTCTGTATCCATAAAGACCCGTACAGGACCTGCAACATGCGGTCGTGCATTATCCTGCTGGAATGTTGGGTTTCGCAGGGATCGAATGAAGGGTAGAGCCACAGGTGTAACACATCTGAAATGTAACGTCCACTGTTGAAAGTGCTGTCAGTGCGAACAACAGGTGACCGAGACGTGTAACCGACGGCACCCCATACCATCATGCTCGGTGATATGCCAGTATGGCGATGACGAATACACGCTTCCAATGTGCGTTCATCGCGATGTCGCCAAACACGGATGCGACCATCATGATGCTGTAAACACAACCTGGATTCATCCGAAAAAATGACGTTTAACCATTCGTGCACCCAGGTTCGTCGTGAGTACACCATCGCAGGCGCTCCTGCAGCGTCAAGGGTAACCGCAGCCATGGCCTCTGAGCTGATAGTCCATGCTGCTGCAAACGTCGTTGAACTGTTCATGCAGATGGTTGTTGTCTTGCAAACGTCCCCGTCTGTTGACTCATGGATCGAGACGTGGCTGCCAGATCCGTTACAGCCATGCACATGAGATGCCTGTCAACTCGACTGCTAGTCATACGAGGCCGTTGGGATCCAGCACGGCGTTCCGTATTACCCTCCTGAACCCACCGATTCCATATTCTGCTAACAGTCATTGGTTCTCGACCAACGCGAGCAGCAATGTCGCGATACGATAAACCGCAATCGCGATAAGCTACAATCCGACCTTTATCAAAGTCGGAAACGTGATGGTACGCATTTCCCCTCCTTACACGAGATATCTCAACAACGTTTCACCAGGCAACGCCGGTCAACTGCTGTTTGTGTATGAGAAATCGTTTGGAAACTTTCCTCATGTCAGCACGTTGTATGTGTCGCCACCGGCGCCAACCTTGTGTGAATGCTCTGAAAAGCTAATCATTTGCATATCATGGCATCGTCTTCCTGTCGGTTAAATTTCGCGTCGTTGGCAAGTCATCTTCGTGGTGTAGCAGTTTTAATGGCCAGTAATGTATCCGTCGAAAAACCAGCAAAAATGCTCATGATGATTCTTGGGAGAGACACCATGTACGTCACCCAATAAAAATTGTAATGTTATCGTGATAGAAAAAAAAATGGCTCTGAGCACTATGGGACTTAACTTCTGAGGTCATCAGTCCCCTAGAAATTAGAACTACTTAAACCTACTAACCTAAGGACATCACACACATCCATGCCCGAGGCAGGATTCGAACCTGCCGTCGTAGCGGTCGCGCGTTTCCAGACTGTAGCGCCTAGAACCGCTCGGCCACCCCGGCCGGCATCGTGATAGATCTTGACATAATGTTATGCCAGCAAAATTACTAGTAACTAGCTCTTCACTTACATAACTCAAAATATGTAAATATCAAAAACCGTAGAACATTTGATTACGTGGTTAATGAGTCACATCTGTAGTGAGTTTTATGAATGCACGGTATGCACACATCACGCATTCATGTAATTTGTGTCGCCTAAATGGGCAATGGGTCGATCTCCTTCAGTGCGAATACTTGGTTGGTTAATTTGTTGATTTGCGGGAGGGGACCAAACAGCGAGGTTATTTGTCCCATTGGATTAGGGAAGGAGGGGAAGAAGTCGGCCGTGCCCTTGTAAGGGAACCATCCCGGCATTTGCCTAAAGCAGTTTAGGGAAATCATGGAAAACTAAATCAGGATGGCCGGATGCAGGTCTGAACAGTTGTCCCGAATGCGAGGCCAGTGTGCTAACATTTGCGCCACCTCGCTCGCTAGTGTGGATGTACTAGTGACCTCCTGCGGGAATCTCAGAGTAGCGAGCGTGGAGGAAATGGGCAGGGACTATGGACAGATGGTGCTCGGTGGGAGTGTGGGCCAGTCGTGAGGCGTGGAGAGATTCACGTAGTTGCCGTAACACTGTCTCCCGGATGGCGCACTGGTTAACACACCTGCCTAATAAACAGGAGATCATGGATTCGAATCCCGGTCGGGCACACTTTTCCACTCGCCACCGCCGATTCAGCGTAATGTCCCGATGCAGCTGACATCAGTGATCCCGATCCTTTCCTTTCTCCGCTCCTCCACCTTCGATTTGCATATAATACAGTGTAATAAGCGTTGTTAGAAAGAGGGTGAGGTATGATTCCCGTGGTCAAAACAAAACGAAATTTTATTGCGTACCGAAAAATCAAGGATAAATAATTAGTTCAAATGGCTCTGAGCACTATGGTCATCAGTCCCCTAGAACTTAGAACTACTTAAACCTAACTAACCTAAGGACATCACACAACACCCAGTCATCACGAGGCAGAGAAAATCCCTGACCCCGCCGCTTTGACACGCACTTGACACTAATTACGAAGTATGGATTTCGATGTAGATGTAAAGAACTTTTCTAAAGCTGGTTTCATTTGAAGAGAAACTATGTACAGAATTATAATTCAACATCCTCGCGAATGCTTTTACAATGTCTAGATACACTGCATCTAAGAGTACTTTGCGGCGTTTCTTAATGAATATGAGGTTGCTTCACAGATTTATAATAGTGGCTAATGGGGGACTTTCGTACGGGACAATATGCTTCAAAAATTTTCTTAATCTAGTAAAAAGAGTCTTTAGTAATCAAATAACAAGAAAATGCAAACAAACAGATGCAGAGAACAGAGTAACATTTTCAGTTCCTAGTGTATCTACCCATTTAATAGTTCAAAACAGTTTGTTGATCACTGTTTTACTGTAACTAGCCTTCTGAAGATGGCTTTACCTGCGGACACGTTCTAAACATATATTGCACACATCTCCTCCTACCCTGTTTTTCTGTCCACTTCACCCCCCCCCCTCTCTCTCTCTGTCTCACACACACACACACACACACACACACACACTATCTATCCTCCGCCTCCCTCTCCCTGCTCAGCCGTACTGATCCGCACATGTAGCCCCTGAATGGCACGCCAATACTACCAGTACAACCCTCTGTCTTGCATCGCAGCCTTATATAAGGGGTAGAAACCCCTGTTTTTGCTCCTATGAGAGTTAGGAGGTTCTAATCTCCATCCTCTGATTCTCATATACCAAGAAGTATGTGCACCAAATTTTGTTGAAATCTATCCAGTGGTTTAGGAGGAGATGCTGCACTGACATACAAGTGAGAATATATAATCTCCACCACTCTTCTAGCAAAGGTCCTAGAAATCTGGAGAAATATTAATGTCATGTATCTCATAGCATATTTGTAGCTTTAGACGTAGACACAAGGCCAGTAATTTTTTGGAAAGGCACATTGTGGCCAATAATCAGTCGCACAGGGCCAAGGCTACAACTCTGTAAAAATTAGTGTCGCTTAAAGAGGAAAAGAATACCCACGATCTTCAACGACACTCGTCTGCATATTGAAAAATCAAGAAAAGTATGTAAAACTCAGCCAACCGGTTGCATAGGCTTTCTATATACCTTGACCATGTTTCGTCACCTCTAAGGGTGACTTCATCAGAAGGTAAGGTAATTACATGAAGAACATATCGTCAATGATGTACAGTGATTTAAGAGCTGAGTTGCTCAGGTCATACATTAAAATATAAAACATAATGTTCTTCAAAATGTCAAACATTAAAACATAAGTAACACTGGTGTGGTGTGAAGAGACTGACAGTAATGTAATGTATGACCTGAGCAACTCACCTCTTAAATCACTGTATTTCATTGACAATATGTTCTTCATATAATTACCTTACCTTCTGATGAAGTCACCCTTAGAGGTGACGAAACCTGGTCAAGGCATATAGAAAACCTATGCAACCGGTTGGCTGATTTTTACATATTTTTCAAATTTGTGTATACGGTTGCTACAAACGTCAGCCATGTTCAAAATTACAAGAAAAGTAATTATTACTGTCAGCTCATAGTCTAGATGTCACACCATGATGTTCAAAAATGGTTCAAATAGCTTTGAGCACTATGGGACTTAATATCTCAGGTCATCAGTCCCCTAGAACTTAGAACTACTTAAACCTAACTAACCAAAGGACATCACACACATCCATGCCCGAGGCAGGATTCGAACCTGCGACCGTAGCGGTCTCGCGGTTGGTTCCAGACTGTACGTGTCATATCAGTAATTGATATGGAAAACCATGTAATACATTTCACATCCCACAGACACAGAGGTACATTAAGCAATAATTTTCTTAACACAGAAGATGGTTTGACCCATTAGAACAGGATACAACTGGTACACTATATGACGGCCAGCTGTGTCCGCTATTCAAATGGGTCAAACGATCTTCTGTGTTAAAGCACCTTTTGCCGTTCTGTATATGTGTCACTGTTGAACTCTGATATGTATCATACGGTTTTCCATTTCGGTAAATGATATGACATATGAGTAATATTGTTCTTTTTCGTAACGAGAAGATGGCGCAATACAAAAAACGGCTATACTAAAAGAATATTAATACAGTTGCGTGACACGCAATTCAAAAATACATTGCCGCTGTTGGAAGTCACCTGCAAAAAATGCAAAATTAGTAACTCTAAAATTGCTGCCAACAGAAATCACGGATTTTACTGAAATGCCCCGACAGACACGGAATGCTTTCTTAAAATGGAAAACTCTTTCTCAGAACAATTACATCTGTCGCCAGCGTATGGCTCATAGCATACTACAACAACATAAAAAAGCTGTGTAATAAAGATTATTCCGCAAGATTTCGTTGACAGTAAATTTACGTTAGGGACGTGTTACTAGAATCAGGAAATATTTAACCAATGCAGAAGATGATCATTTCGTAGCGAATCAGTTTTAACACCCAAAAACGTGAAATGGAGCTGTAGCACAGAAACCCCTTGGAATTAAAAAGAAAATCCTGAGACAGAGTATTACTTGCAAAAATATTTCTAATGTGTAAGCTACAATTCCGGACAGCCTGTGGCGAAATATCAGCAAATAACGTGATTTACGTTACTACGCAGCACGAACTAACGTAACACAAACAAAACTTCATTGACGTCAACGACATCCGTGGACCAGCCTAAGACCTTTTCATCTCGCCCTCATCTTTCTTCAATTTCCTAGTAGTTATCGTGTGACGATCACGAGATCGGAGGTACCGAAGTCTACCGCGTAACATAGGTCTAGTCACTGATTAGCCCATCCGTCCGCTAACAGAAGAAGACAGAGGGCAAGTACGAATGTGGCGAGTAATTTCGCAGCACAGCAGGGCGGGACGCCCTGGGGCGCGAAAGAGCGGACGACTTACTTGTGCGCGCGCTCGAAGCCATCAGGGTCAAGTGGCATGTAAATGGATTCACTCATCATCCGAAAACCGCCAGCGAAGCCAAGCCTCAAGCACCAATCCTAATGAAGGGCACGAGCCGGGGGCGAGCACCTCGCGTGATCAAGGGACTCACGCTGCGATACGGTACTAACACCATAGTCATTACCCTATTCATTACGACGTCGCACGTTATGTTCCTACATTAATTCTCAGTCCCATCTTCGTCCCCTTTACATCTACATACGTACTCCGCAAACCACAACACGGTGCATGGTGGAGGCTGCGTTGTAGCACTTCCTGTTCCACTCGGATGTGGAGCGAAGGAAAAACATCTGTCTGCATACCTCCGTACGCGCCCTAATTTCCTTTATCTCGTCTTCGCAGTCCTTAGGCGTGATGCGTGTTAGAGGCAGTAGAACCGCTCTGCAGTCAGTTTGAAATGTTCGTTCTCTAAGTTTTTCCAATAGCGCTCTGCGTGAAAAATGTCGTCTTTCCTCCAGGCATTCCTATTTGAGATCACTTAGCATACTTGCGTGTTGATGGAATCTACCTGTAACCAATCTAGCAGCACACCTATGAATTTCTTCGATATCTTTCTTTAATCCGATCTAGTGGGGACCCAAACACTCGAGCAGTACTCAAGAATGTGTCACGAAAATGTTTTGTACGCGGTCTCCTTTACAGATGAGCTACGTCTGCCTAGAAGTCTCCCAATAAACCAAAATCACCCTTTCGCCTTCCGTACTACCGGCCTTACGTGATCGTTCCACTTCATATCGCTTTGCAACGTCACAACTAGATATTTAACCACAGTGAATGGGTCAGGCAGCAGACAACTCATACTGTATTCAAATACACTACTGGCCATTAAATTTGCCACACCACGAAGATGATGTGCTACAGACGCGAAATTTAACCGACAGGAAGAAGATGCTGTGATATGCAAATGATTAGCTTTTCAGATCATTCACACAAGGTTGGCGCCGGTGGCGACACCTACAACGTGCTGACATGAGAAAAGTTTCCAACCGATTTCTCATACACAAACAGCAGTTGACCGGCGTTGCCTGGTGAAACGCTGTTGTGATGCCTCGTGTAAGGAGGAGAAATGCGTACCATCACGTTTCCGACTTTGATAAAGGTCGGATTGTAGCCTATCGCGATTTCGGTTTTCGTATCGCGACATTGCTGCTCGCGTTGGTCGACATCCAATGACTGTTAGCAGAATATGGAATTGGTGGGTTCAGGAGGGTAATACGGAACGCCGTGCTGGATCCCAACGGCCTCGTATCACTAGCAGTCGAGATGACAGGCATCTTATCCGCATGGCTGTAACGGATCGTGCGGCCACGTCTCGATACCTGAGTCAACAGATGGGGACGTTTGCAAGACAACAACCATCTGCACGAACAGTTCAACGACGTTTGCAGCAGCATGGACTACCAGCTCGGAGACCATGGCTGCGGTTACCCTTGAAGCTACATCACAGACAGGAGCGCCTACGATGGTGTACTCAACGACGAACCTGGGTGCAAGAATGGCAAAACGTCATTTTTTCGGATGAATCCAGGTTCCGTTTAAAGCATCATGATGGTAGCATCCGTGTTTGGCGACATCGCGGTGAACGCACATTGGAAGCGTGTATTCGTCATCGCCATACTGGCGTATCACTCGGCGTGATGGTATGGGGTGCCAATTGGTTACACGTCTCGGTCACCTCTTATTCGCATTGACGGAACTTTGAACAGTGGACGTTACATTTCAGATGTGTTACGACCCGTGGCTCTACCCTTCATTCGATCCCTGCGAAACCCTACATTTCAGCAGGATAATGCACGACCGCATGTTGCAGGTCCTGTACGGGCCTTTCTGGATACAGAAAATGTTCGACTGCTGCCCTGGCCAGCACATTCTCCAGAACTCTCACCAATTGATAACGTCTGGTCAATGGTGGCCGAGCAACTGGCTTGTCACAATACACCAGTGACTACTCTTGATGAACTGTGGTATCGTGTTGAAGCTGCATGGGTACCTGTACCTGTACCTGTACACACCATCCAAGCTGTGTTTGACTCAATGCCCAGGCGTATCAAGGGCGTTATCACGGCCAGAGGTGGTTATTTTGGGTACAGATTTCTCAGGATCTATGCACCCAAATTGCGTGAAAAACTAATCACATGTCAGTTCTAGTATAATATATTTGTCCAATGAATAGCCGTTTATCTTCTGCATTTCTTCTTGGTGTAGCAATTTTAACGGCCAGTAGTGTATTACAGGATTGTTTTTCCTTCTCAGCTGCATTAACTCAAATTTTTATACACTCAGAGCAAGCTGTCATTCATTACACCAAACAGAAATTCAGTACAAGATATTCTGTATCCTCCTACAGTCACACAACGACGGCTCTATCACACTACCCTGGCTCACTCCTAACGATACCCGTGTCTCGGATGAACGCTTGCTGTCCAGGACAACGTGCTGCATTCTGTTACTTGACAAGCCTTCGAGCCACTCACAGAACTGAGAACCTATTCTAGATGTTCGGGCCCTCATTAAGAGCCGCCAGTGGGGCACTGTGTCAAACGCTTTCCAGAATTCTAGGAATATGGATTCTCTATGTTGGCCCTCATTCAAGGGTCGCAGGATATTGCACGTCAAGAGGGGAAGCTGAGATTCATATGAGCGATGATTTCTCAATCCGTGCTGGTATGTGGACAGAAGCTTTTCAGTCTCAAGGAAATTGGCAATATGCTCAAGAATTCTGTAGGGAACTGATGTTCAGGTTAGGTCTATTGGTCTTTTGTATGAGTAAAATATTTTAATAAATTAGTCAAACACTAATCGAAAATTAAAAATCAGCACGGTGAAGCAATCCCTCTACATAAATTACAAGGGGAGTAGTTATCAAGCTCTAGTTATAAAATGGAAAACAGAGTTGCGACCGTTAAATTCGGTCATGATGTTAGTCCTTCTCCGGATACTCCTCCTTCAATCCGACACGTTTTTCCCAAAAATGGGAGACTTGACGGAAACTTTGGTTGTAGAAGACTGCATTTTGCCTGTTTGGGAAACGTTCCACCTCCAAAATCTCTCCGTTGTCTTTCTGGAAATGCCTGTTTCGCAGTGATTTCTTCACCCGAGATATGCGCAAGGAAAACTGCGTCTCATGACAGGAGAATACAGAGGGCGAGATAAAGTTTGTTAGCCCATAGAGGCAGCATGCATACCTGCATCCCGTACAGATAGACCTGGGGGCTTTCTGGTGGAGCAGAAACATTGCTCTTAGACAGCTTTCCTCAACTTCTTGCTTTATAGTAACCAGTAACCTCGTTTGGACATTTCAATAGCATGCTTCGGTGATGGTTTGGCCCTTACGAGCATAATCTGTTAGCACCACACCATGGCAGTCCCAAATAACCGTAAGCATCGCCTTTACCAGCGGTGGTGTATCATCATGTTTCCATTGCATGTCTTCTTCCTTTGTCTTGAGGTCACAGTGCTACACCCAGCAGTCGTCCATTACGAATAGGCAACTAAGGAATTCATCTGGATTGGCCTGACAGAGCTAAAACATTTCTCTTGCTGCCTCGGCTCTCCAGTCTTCTTCAGTGGTTGTCAAGAGTCGCGGAACAGAGCAGGTGGTGGCCCATGTCCTGTTCAAAACGTCAAAAAAATGGTTCAAATGGCTCTGAGCACTATGGGACTTAACATCTATGGTCATCAGTCCCCTAGAACTTAGAACTACTTTAACCTAACTAACCTAAGGACATCACACAACACCCAGCCATCACGAGGCAGAGAAAATCCCTGACCCCGCCGGGAATCGAACCCGGGAACCCGGGCGTGGGAAGCGAGAACGCTACCGCACGACCACGAGATGCGGGCTTTCAAAACGTCTTCCAAAATGTTCAAAACTAATCCCTTCTTTTCAACTTCCTACAGTATTACCTCGACTCTCAAGCTCCGTTTTACACTTAACAGGGTGTCCAATTCTCTTGCGATTCCCGCCGGCCGCTGTGGCCGTGCGGTTCTAGGCGCTTCAGTCTGGAACCTCGCGACTGCTACGGTCGCAGGTTCGAATCCTACCTCGGGCATGGATGTGTGTGCTGTCCTTACGTTAGTTAGGTTTAAGTAGTTCTAAGTTCTAGGGGACTGATGACCTCAGATGTTAAGTCCCATAGTGCTCAGGGCCATTTCATTTCTTGTGATTCCAAGTTCTTCGCAGAGAGATGGTAGGTCACTACGTCATTTGGACTTGTTTGCCAATATTGAAAGCGTCTGCGCCACCTAATTAGTATGTTGTACGACGGAACATTGTTGCAATACATATCCACTAGCTTAGCATGGGTTACTGTGTTGTTCTTCCCATTCATATGTATAGAACAAATTAGAAGACGATACTCGTGGGCGTGTTCGGTAAGCTCATCCGTAGGTTGATGATAATCATTGTGTGTTACTTCAAAACATTGGTGATTCTTATATACAATGAAGACCTTAAGAGACTGGCACACCTGCGAGCACACACAAGTGCCGCACCACGACGTGGCATGGACTCGACTAATGTCTGAAGTAGTGCTGGAGGGAACTGACACCATGAATCCTGCAGGGCTGACCATAAATCCGTAAGAGTACGAGGGGATGGAAATCTCTTCTGAACAGAACGTTATAAGACATCCCAGATATGCTCAATAATGCTCATGTCTGGGGAGGTTGGTGGCCGGCGGAAGTGTTTAAACTTAGAAGAGTGTTCCTGGAGACACTCTGCAGCAATTCTTGACGTGTGGGCTGCGCATTGTCCTGCTGGAATTGCCCAAGTCCGTCGGAACGCACAGTGGACATGAATGGATGCAGGTGATCAAACAGGATGTTTACGTACGTGTCACCTGTCAGAGTCGTATCTAGACGTATCAGGGGTTCCATATGATTCCACCTGCACACGTCCCACACCATTACAGAGCCTCCACCAGCTTGAAGAGTCCCTGCTGACATGCAGGGTCCATAGATTCATGATATTGTCTGCATTCTCGTACACGTCCATCCGCTCGGTAAAATCTGAAACGAGACTCGTCCGGCCTGGCAACATTTTCCAGTCATCAACAGTCCCATGTCGGTGTTGACGGGACCAGGAGCGACGTAGAGCCCTGTGTCGTGCAATCATCAAGGGTACACGAGTGGGCCGTCGGCTCCGAAAGCCCAAATGGATGATGTTTTGTTGAATGGTTCGCACGATGACACTTGTTGATGGCCCAGCGTTGAAATCTGCAGCAATTTGCGGAAGGGTTGCACTTCTGTCACGCTGAACGATTCTCTTCAATCGTCGTTGGTCCCGTTCTTGTAGGATATTTTTCCGGTCGGAGCAATGTCGGAGATCTGATGTTTTACCGGATTCCTGATATTCACAGTACACTCGCGAAATGGTCGTACGGGATAATCCCCACTTCATCGCTACCTCGGAGTTGCTGTGTCCCATCAGACGTGCGCCGATTATAGCACCACGTTCAGACTCACTTAAATCTTTATAACCTGCCATTGTAGCAACAGTAACCTATCTAACAGCTGCGCCAGACAATTGTCTTTTATAGCCTTTGCCGACCGCAGCACTGTATTCTGCCTGTTTATATATCTCGGTATTTGAATACGCATGCCTATACCACTTTCGTTGGCGCTTCAGTGTATATCTCGACTGAAAGCGTTTCCGTGATTCGGTATATCCGGGTGAAAAAGGCTTCGTCAAAATTCCTTGTCACTACGTTGGTTATATCTAAGCTTTCCAGTGTCTCTGTCTTTTTAGGATCTGAAATACAGATTTCCTGAACTACGATTAAACCCCGCAAATACAGAAAGACAATTTGCCATCTTTGTTAATTTTGTGATCATCAGGTCATATGTCATCGTGTCGTCACCAAAGATGTTGTTTGACACGGAGAACTGTCACGAACAGGGGAAAGTGGTGGCAGAGAGAGGGTGCGGAGGAGACGGAGGAATCGAACTGGTGTTTTCGAATGAACCGCCTCACTTTTAACCAGCAGCGATTTACGTGAAGCACAGAAAAAATTAATCTGTTTGCTTTGACAGGGATCTGAAGCGCGCTCCTCAAGAAATTGTCATTCACTCTTCTGCCTCTTCATTTTCTGATCAAAACTCTTTTGGTAGTGTGGGGCAGGTGAGAGTGCATGTATATACTTCGCAAACACTTTCTAACCGCAAGATTTGGTGCAAATGACGTGAACAAAGATCCAGAAACTTCCAAGAACAATAAAGTGCGAAGTAGCGTAATATTTGGTTGTGCTTAACCCATCGCATATGACCGGAAGATTCTTTAGTACTGTTTTAATCAGCGATCGTGGCGGCAGCAAATTTCTTTCTTTTTTTTTCACTCCAAAAATTTCCATGTTCATGCACAACAGGACAAACGCAGCGTAAAACCTTCCAGGCTCTAACATATCATTACACATACAGGAAACCGCAACGGCAAGTTATATGCACTGATCGATGAGCGCAGTGAGTGATCCAATCATTGAGTTTAGGTCGCCATTTGAACATAGCGTGGCTGCGTTGGCGGAAGGCTCTGCAAGCGGCGCTAGTTGCGTAGCTGTGCAAGCGTGTATGACATCGTGCTTGATTTTCCGTCACGCAAAGAGCCATTTCATTGATCGCTTGTTTTATATCTGTTTTATATCGTCTGACTTGTCGCACACCATTACGCTGCCATGGCAGCATCGAATACTTTTTGAATTTTCAAAAATATATTTTCCCTTGCGACTACATTCACGAGTGCAGAACCTCTAGGTCCCTCTCTCATCACTGTTAGTATTTTTTCAGTAGGATATTGGTGCTACCTTCTGAACGTTCGTAATTTCGACGTCGAGTCACTGTCGAAGATTGGACGCCTATGAAGCTCTTCCCCGCCCAGGTTCATGTCCTCTATCAATCTTTTCTAGTACGACTCCCATAATAACGAACTGTGTTCAAGTGTCAGTCAATAACGGTTTAGTGAGCCACCTCTTTCACAGGTTGACTAAACCTGTCGAGGAGACTTCCAGTGACTCTGTCTGACATCTGTCTCTCCTGCGATTTGTTTTATGTGGGCAGTCCACGTTAAAGCACTCCGTAGGCATACTGCAAGATATTCAATGGCAGTAGCTGCTTCGAGAGCTTAATCGACAATAACGGGTTTTCCGCCTATATATGGGCAATATGTTACATTTGTTTATGTTGAGGGCCAACTGTCAATCCCTGTACCAAGCGTCGATCTTTCGCATATCTTCCTGCATGTTTTCAAGCGTTGCGACTACTCTGTATAAAATAGCATCATCCATGAACAGCGTCACGGAGCTATCCACTACATCATTTGTTTATACGAGGCGTGTTTTTTAAGTAAGTACCGTTTTGAAATTAAAAAAGACGTGCTAAGATATCTCAATAATTTTATTTTTACATGAAAGCCTGTACCTTAATCGACTTTTCTGTGTAATTTCCGTCAATATTGAGGCACTTCTCATAACGTTGAACCAGTTTTTGAATACCCTCCTCATAGATGTCTGCCGCCTGACTTGTTAACCACTGCATCACCACTGTTTTGACTTCGTCATCGTCTTGAAGACGCTGACCGCCCAGGTGTTTCCTGAAGTGCAGCAACAGATGGTAGTCACTGGGCGCAAGATCGAGGCTGTACGGAGGATGATCTAGAGTTTCCCATCGAAAAGTTGTGATGAGATCTTTGGTCTAATTCGCCACATGCGGACGGGCATTTTCTTGCAGCAAAACGACGCCCTTGCTTAACTTCCATGGACTGTTGCTTCGGGTGTGACATAGGCCACCCATGTTTCATCGCCCGTAGCAGTTTGGCTTAAGAAATTATCATCGTCGTTGTGGTACCGCTCAAGGAAAGTCAATGCACTGTCTAAACGTTTGGTTTTGTGCACATCCGTCAACATTTTCGGTACCCAACGTGCGCACAATTTTCGGTAATTCAAGTGCTCGGTCACAATGCCATACAAAACACTACGAGAAACATTAGGAAAGTCATCCTGCAAGGAGGAAATCGTAAAGCGTCTGTTTTCTCTCACGTTATTGTCCACTTCCTGCACCAAACTTTCATTAACGACCGAAGGACGCCCACTCCGTTGTTCATCATGCACATTTGCGCGGCCATCTTTAAATGCTCTCACCCACTTTCTTACCATTCCATCACTCATAATGTTTTCTCCGTAAACTGCACAGATTTCACGATCAATGTCGATCGCTTTTAGGCCTTTAGCACTAAGAAATCTTATAACAGCCCGTACTTCACAGTCGGCGGGACTCACGATTATCGGAGGCACCTTAAACACTCAGTACACAACGTAAACAAGGAAGAATCAGACTGTAATGGCGTCAGTGCGTAGATTACGGTACAGGCTTTCATGTAAAAATAAAATTATTGAGATATCTTAGACGTATTTTTTAAATTTCGAAACGGTACTTACTTAAACAACACGCCTCATATTATCAATAGTAACTGTACTATAGCACTCCCTTGGGGTACGCCGAAAGTTTCTTTTTCGAATATTTGTCCCCGTTAAGAATGAACTTTGTGTTCCATTTTCTAAGAACTCATCAGTCCGTGCGCTCATATCCTTTTTTCCACAACGCGACAGTGCGGAATTGTATGCAACGCCTTCCGGCATCAACGTGGGCGACGGTATCTGCTGTCTTTTGGGTCACGTGGACGAACAGAGCGAGTTGTCGTATGCAAGGTTCTGTAACTCTCCTAGCATTCTGTACTTTCGTGTGGACGCTTAACTGTTTGAACACAATTAACGCCAACCTTATCAAACTTATTCTTGTTCATTAGTAAAAGACATATTAAAGTGTATTAAATGACTAATTATAATAATCGTAAGCAGTAGCATTAACGTACGAAGAGCTGAGAGAAAGTGCAGAGATTCGGCTGTAAAGGAAAGTACGTATACACCGGCTCATTGGAGAGTGCCAGGTTGCTTAAATGGACAGGGTGTGAACGTCTCACGCCTCTTCTGCCAATGACGTAACGTCCAGGTAGCACACTTAGAGGTGCGCTGCGAGCTCCAAAGCAACTGACAATAACAGTACTTGCTAATCTCAAAATATTGCGCCGTGAACCACAACACGCCATCAACTAATGTGAGGCTACAATACCAACATTTATTCCCCGAAGATTCGAGTTCTAACAGAAGAGAGGAATTTTCTTAATGTTTATAACTCACTAAACATTCTGTTTTAATTGTGCTGTAAATATTTCATGACAAAAGTAACATTAATCTCAGTCAAGATGTGATCGTTTATTTTTTTATTCTCTCTTTCTTTCTGTGTGATTTTGTTATACATACTTTCGTTTATTTACAAATTTTAACATTAAACTGACTTGATTTGCTGTTTCATTAACAAGTTGACATACAAATAAGGAAAGTAGCGAATGCATTACAATATGCCATCAATTGCTTTTCAACAATAACGATGAAGTCGTTTATCTGGGATGATCACACGAATATGGCACGTAAAAGGAAATTATTTTCATAGCTATTTAATGAGATGTAGCTTTAAGTTACACGCAAGCATATGTGTGGTCAAGAGCGAGCAATGCATAATATTTCATTTCTAAACGGTTTTCAAAACAGAAAGCTCATGAAGACGCTAGCCGACGAAGAACCACTGTGGCCATTGACATGAAACTTTTACAGGACATTAAACTGTATGTTCTGAGTCTACTGAACTACAATAACTGTATTTCAGACACTGCTTTCGGAAATACAATTTTTTAATTAAGCGGTTAAAATTTTGTGTACTTTTTTGTACGTTATCCTAAATTATTTTTATTATACATAACATTATGTTCTTCTTTCAGTCAGTAAACTCAGGATATGTATTTTATTACTCACTGAAAATTTGAATACCCTACTCGAAGTGGTTTCTAAGATTTATGGAAAAATGCATCAGGAAATGTAAATTTTCAGGAACGGTTTCTAAAGTTTCAAAAGACTGAAACTCACTTAACATATGCTTATTTTTCTTAATTTTTAGTCACTCAGAAGTATCCTGCATCATACTGTATATCATCCTCCTGATATGTTTCCAAGTTTTTTCTTCTTTTCTACTTTCTGGACTCCTTAGTGGACAACTGTGCTGCATACTCTGCTTTGCCAATGCGAACCTTGTCCATCCATTCAAGTTCTCTAATGCAGTTTGCTCCACGTTCCCATATGATGTAGCACTTTCTCCCTACCAATGCTGCCATAATTAAAAGCAATAACCGCATCACTGCCGCCCCCCCCCCCCCTTCACTTTACTGTCTTCATTCCAACAAAAATACTTTTTGGTAAGCGAGTCCATATAAGATTATAGAACTACTCATTGGGATTTTGAGTCTGACCATGCAGACACTTCTTCAGTAATTGAAGATTTGCCAGGTGTCTGTAAATAGGTTTTATGACGTCCATGACTACTGCCGGGATGGAATGTTTATGGCTGCATGAACTGTTTGAGTACTGGGCATTGCGGTAATTGTACCATGAATCAGGTGCAGGAGGGCAAAGGTGGTGTACAGGTTTTTCATCAGTTGACAGTCTGTGGAAGAAGCTAGCACATACTGCCTGCTTCATTCTCAACAAATCCTCATATTATTTCTAATGGCGATCCCATAATACTGCTGTAATTCATCAGTCACTTTGCCTGTCAGCCTGCCTCTTATTATTTTACCAACAGAAAGTTTCTTGTCTCTCAAACTTAGTTTCAACTTCTTCAACCTGGTGCCCATCCTCTTCTGGACATGACCAATACATATACGTAATTTAACCTTTATAATACAGCAATCCACAGCCTTCTATATAATAAATTACCGATTTTATTAGCTCTTGAAGTAATGCATGTAAAAATTTTAACATTTTCAACCAGTGTAGATTGTATTAAAAAAAAAACTTCGCGTGTGAGTTTATAAGTGATAAATACTTTTATTCGGAAAATTGAAAATTTTATAATGAGATAAAATCCGAAAATGTGAAAACACTTTTTTCCGTTCCAACTCCTCTTAAGATCACCGTCCGACGGACGGATCACCATCACAGTGTCACATGCCCCCACGTGATGAGACATTGCAGAGACATTTGGAATTTAGTCCAAGACATTGGCGCAAAGACTGGCGATGACGAACTTGATGCCACCACTTCTCCTCCAAAAATGGTTCAAATGGCTCTGAGCACTATGGGACTTGACATCTATGGTCATCAGTCCCCTAGAACTTAGAACTACTTAAATCTAACTAACCTAAGGACATCACACAACGCCCAGTCATCACGAGGCAGAGATAATCCCTGAACCCGCCGGGAATCGAACCCGGGAACCCGGGCGCGGGAAGCGAGAACGCTACCACACGACCACGAGCTGCGGACACTTCTCCTCCGCTTGCCGGACAACGAAACGGCTTATCTCCGACTCGAGCGCCACCTTACAGGTGTGGCCGAGCAGTTCTAGGAGCTACAGTCTGGAACCGCGAAACCGCTATGGTCGCAGGTTCGAATCCTGCCTCGGGCATGGATGTGTGTGATGTCCTTAGGCTAGTTAGGTTTAAGTAGTTCTAAGTTCTAGGGGACTGATGACCTCAGAAGTTAAGTCCCATAGTGCTCAGAGCCATTTGAAACATTTGAACCTTACAGGTAGCAAAGGCAGTACTAATTACTCGCAGCTGCAGCCAGTAATTTTCTAATTTATTTCTTACATTATTCATTATTATTTATTTAATACCCTATTATTACTGAAGTATGAAGTACTGTACTTCTTGGTAAATATTTCCTGACGAGTTTCGTCTATACGAAAGCCAAAGATCATCCAGCTATGTGTTTTACAAGACTTTTCAATATTCTAAAAAGGCTCTGAGCACTATGGGACTTAACATCTGTGGTCATCAGTCCCCTAGAACTTAGAAGTACCTAAACCTAACTAACCTAAGGACATCACACACATCCATGCCCGAGGCAGGATTCAAACCTGCGACCGTAGCAGTCGCGCGGTTCCGGACTGAGCGCCTAGAACCGCGAGACCACCGCGGCCGGCTTTTCAATATTCTGCTAACAATAGTACGTTGGTGTATAGTTCCTCATACGTTACTTGTATAGGCCAAATCGTCATTATACCGTAACGTAAAACTCATCTTGGAAGAAATATAACCGTCAAAAGTATAGGGTGAACCAGAATCCAGCGACAAACTTCCAGAAGTTGTTCAGAGATCCTTCTCAGTATTTGGATATTAAGGGACCTCCTCTCTCCGGCGGCTCGTTACAGAGTAATAATGTAATTACGATTTATTCGGGTCTTACCCCAATCACTTTTGTCTTTGTGAAAACACAATAATATCAATAAAAATCACTGCAATATGCAATAGCGGGAGGATCCCGTTTCTGGCAGGTGCTTATGTACAGATGCAAATGTACTGTGATGGCGTTGCCGCCTCTGCAGGAACAGCTCAGCATAGCGTCTTTGTGATGCTCTCCCATTGCATTCAGTGAACCCATACACGACTCCTACCCTTCGTCACTAAATCTATCCCTATTGCCGTGTATCACTGTTAACGTAAAACTCACATTGCCGGAAAAACAAACCCGAGACATAACCGAGCAGTGCTGAATGCAAGTTTGAGGGCGCAGACTGGAGTGGGCGTTAGCGTTGTCAAAGCAAGCACCGTGATTGAATGGAACAACTTCTTTCCGAACAAGACAGGGAGTACGTACCATCGACATTTGCGATGTTGTGCATTATTTTCAGTTCAATACAGATAGGAAGCTAACTGGGGCAAGAAATCAAACGAAATGCAGTAACTCTGTGGCAAGCCTCCAGACATCTGTGCACCTTACGTCAAAATACTAATCAGGTATACCGGAATAATCCCTGAAAGTTCGTCAGTGGAGTCGTCGTTCACCCTACAGGAGTACGTTTAGTAACTAACTTTGTATTACTTCACGTTCTTTTGTGATGTATGTATGTATGTATGCATTTATTGAACTGGGGACGTAGAAACGACGGAGAGGCTTCGTCCCCGCCGTAGCCCTCAATTGTACACAACCCCACAACAGGCTACAGCAGTCCACTCACCCCACCGCCACCTCACACCGAACCTAGGGTTACTGTGCAGTTCGGCCCCCAGTGGACCCACCCGGGAACGTCTCATTCCAGACGAGTGTAACCTCAATATTTGCGTGGTAGAGTAATTATAGTGTACGCTTACATGGAGGCAGTGTTTGCACAGCAATAGCCGACATAGTGTAACTGAGGCGGAATAAGGGGAACCAGCCCGCATTCGCCGATTCAGATGGAAAACCGTCTTAAAAACCATCCACAGGCGGGTCGGCACACCGTCGGGCGGATTCGTGATGTAACTCCGAACGGTGTCAATAGTGTTCAGATTTGGTCGGCTATGCACAGCTGTTCCTCACCACTTTCTTTTACTAACCTGCACGATAGGTGAGCAAGACGTTCGCATTTATGCTACCCAAGGCGTTATTATATAACTTTTACGACTCGAAAATGTCAAGCCGGAAGAATAACGTATACTTTGGCATTGGGACACTTTCACCGCAAAAAGTGCGCAGATGATGGAAGTACGGAATTACGCTAAAAAAATGATACACTGGAATTGATGGTAAAATCCAGACTGGCTACTGAAAGGTGCTAGCAAAAGATTCTTAAGGATGGGACGATTGCCGCCAGTATAATTCACCACCATGTACCTCTTGGGAAGATTAAAGAAGCGTATGAATCCAAAAGATGCACGATTCCAAACCTCACCGATCTGCTGATTGATGGCATAGGAATACTACAAGTTTCTACCGCTGCATTCTTAATGTGCTATGCAACGCGTCACTAGCAATTCATAAATAGTTAGATTTATCGTAACAAAGATTACAAAATGTGTAATACTTTGATGTATTGATGGTTCACATGGCTCTGAGCACTATGGGACTTAAAATCTGAGGTCATCAGTCCCCTAGGACTTAGAACTACTTAAACCTAACTAACCTAGGGACATCACACACATCCATGCCCGAGGCAGGATTCGAACCTGCGACCGTAGCGGTCGCGCGGTTCCAGACTGAAGCGCCTAGAACCGCTCGGTCACAAGGGCCGACTGTATAGTTAATACTAGAAATTTTTCTTTTTACTGAACAATGCACTTCTTTTATTGCATGAATATGTGGTGTCCGTTCTTTCGGCCATGTTTGAAAGAACAGACACCATGCGCAATTCGCAGCTGTGATACATATTGCGTAAACTGTAGGTGGAAGTGGAAGAAAGGAAAGGAAAGGAACTAATAATATCAGCTGTATCGGGAGCTTATGCAGAATCAGTGGCGACTAGTGGAAATGTGTGCCGTACGAGGACTCGAACCCGCGACCACCTGCTTACTAGGCAGCTGCGTTGAACACTGTGCCACAGAGTTTATGGCAAACGAACAGACTGTCTCAACACGCTCCCTGGCTGACCCACACTCCCACCTAGCTCCACCTATCGGCACTTTGTAAGGGCATTACAGACTCTTGAAAAGAATAGTGGAACGATCCAGTGATCGCTCAGCAAAATATTTCATGTACTATAAATTATCTCTATAACCATCTAAACGTGGCGTGACGGTGGGAGAATCTACGTGTTGTTCCTCACGTTCATAATATTTTTCGGTTCCTTTCGTTAACTGGTTGACTGTAGATTACCACCGCGCCTCTCATTTCAGCAGCTCACGTAAGCCTTTTAGAAGTGCGTTGTTGCATTTAAAAAACAATAGTTCCTTCGGTCTGTAACTGGATATTAGTATAATACTTGCCGTTTTGCATACCGCGCTTCGTTTAGTACCTCGTAACGTGTATCAGTTATTAAGGGTGCCCACACTACGTCATAAACAACATGTACACAAAACTGCAAAGTGAAATAAAGCTATACATGAAGTCCAAAGGAAATAAATCCATAACACCTGAATTATTATTCTAATATTTTTATTCCAGTCTATTTTCGCAATATTTTATTGCGTAATTATTAGTAACTGAAAAGAATCTGCAGAATTGAGTTAACTTCTCACACATCGGGTTCGTCGTATTGTGAGTACGTCATATTTAGTTATTTAGGGATGTGGTTTTTATTCGGAATGGATTCGTATTCTCAAGGGACAGGGTTGAAAACTTTTACCATCCCGATATAAGTCTACAGTGTCTTATCTAAGCTGCTTCAGGTGAATGCTAGGTCGTTGCTTCAGCAATATGACAGCCGTTTTCCTTCATCGTGCCTACATAACTAAGAGACTGATGACTAAACTATCAACGAAACGTTCAATCTGAATCTGCTTTCTTCGTTCATACTTGCACGTAGAGAAGCGAAGGAGGAATATCTAACTTCATTGCTTCAGTTTAAGTAGTAGTCCATAGAGTTTTTATGGTGATAATGTGGAAACTATGTACGAGAGTGTTTTCTCTCCAGTTTTCATTTACACTGAGGACCACTGAATTAGAAGAGAGATGTTACTGTGGTTAAAGCACTTAGTCACATAATACACTCCTGGAAATTGAAATAAGAACACCGTGAATTCATTGTCCCAGGAAGGGGAAACTTTATTGACACATTCCTGGGGTCAGATACATCACATGATCACACTGACAGAACCACAGGCACATAGACACAGGCAACAGAGCATGCACAATGTCGGCACTAGTACAGTGTATATCCACCTTTCGCAGCAATGCAGGCTGCTATTCTCCCATGGAGACGATCGTAGAGATTCTGGATGTAGTCCTGTGGAACGGCTTGCCATGCCATTTCCACCTGGCGCCTCAGTTGGACCAGCGTTCGTGCTGGACGTGCAGACCGCATGAGACGACGCTTCATCCAGTCCCAAACATGCTCAATGGGGGACAGATCCGGAGATCTTGCTGGCCAGGGTAGTTGACTTACACCTTCTAGAGCACGTTGGGTGGCACGGGATACATGCGGACGTGCATTGTCCTGTTGGAACAGCAAGTTCCCTTGCCGGTCTAGGAATGGTAGAACGATGGGTTCGATGACGGTTTGGATGTACCGTGCACTATTCAGTGTCCCCTCGACGATCACCAGTGGTGTACGGCCAGTGTAGGAGATCGCTCCCCACACCATGATGCCGGGTGTTGGCCCTGTGTGCCTCGGTCGTATGCAGTCCTGATTGTGGCGCTCACCTGCACGGCGCCAAACACGCATACGACCATCATTGGCACCAAGGCAGAAGCAACTCTCATCGCTGAAGACGACACGTCTCCATTCGTCCCTCCATTCACGCCTGTCGCGATACCACTGGAGGCGGGCTGCACGATGTTGGGGCGTGAGCGGAAGACGGCCTAACGGTGTGCGGGACCATAGCCCAGCTTCATGGAGACGGTTGCGAATGGTCCTCGCCGATACCCCAGGAGCAACAGTGTCCCTAATTTGCTGGGAAGTGGCGGTGCGGTCCCCTACGGCACTGCGTAGGATCCTACAGTCTTGGCGTGCATCCGTGCGTCGCTGCGGTCCGGTCCCAGGTCGACGGGCACGTGCACCTTCCGCCGACCACTGGCGACAACATCGATGTACTGTGGAGACCTCACGCCCCACGTGTTGAGCAATTCGGCGGTACGTCCACCCGGCCTCCGGCATGCCCACTATACGCCCTCACTCAAAGTCCGTCAACTGCACATACGGTTCACGTCCACGCTGTCGCGGCATGCTACCAGTGTTAAAGACTGCGATGGAGCTCCGTATGCCACGGCAAACTGGCTGACACTGACGGCGGCGGTGCACAAATGCTGCGCAGCTAGCGCCCGCCATTCGACGGCCAACACCGCGGGTCCTGGTGTGTCCGCTGTGCCGTGTGTGTGATCATTGCTTGTACAGCCCTCTCGCAGTGTCCGGAGCAAGTATGGTGGGTCTGACACACCGGTGTCAATGTGTTCTTTTTTCCACTTCCAGGAGTGTATGAAGGAGTATGGTTAGAATTCCCATCCGACCATCTGCATTTGGGTTTTTCATGATTTTCTAAAGCAAACTTGAGGATGACGGCAAATGGTTCCTTTTATGACATTATGGCCGATTTCCCGTTGTCACACTTCGTCTCTAAAAACGTCATGATCGACCCGACATTAAAGCCCAATCATTCTCGTTTCATCCGTCTTTTCATTCATAAATATAAGCTCAAAATATTAGTATTAATCTCAAAAGGCCCCACGTGTCGCTTTGGAGCATTGTAGACGATGTATAACTGGTACCTAGATGATGTATAACTGGTACCCACGGCTGAGGTAAGCCATGGCAGTGAAGTGGTGTATTCGTACCAGTCCGATGAATGGGTAATGAGCGGGCAGGTGGATCGAGGTGGAGACGTGACAGAGTAGCACAAAGGAACTATCATGTTTGGAAGTGCCTCTGATTACAGCAAGCATGAAATTGCCTGATGGTTGGTGTATCAACGTTAACTGTCGTACTTATCTCCAAGGAATTATACGTGCCACTTGCAGCCGAGTAAGACGGATTGTGAACAGTGATTGTAAAAGATCTTACCCAATAGGGACCAGAGACTAGACTCACGACTTGTCAATGACAGTCAGTTCCACACCCGACAAGAATTGCTGCTGTCGGCAAATAGACGTCCAGCTCGACCAATCTCTAAGCGAACGTTGCAAAAGGCATTGTACACAATACACATTTGGAGAAGAGTACCTCGCAAAAGGCCGTTTCTCACAGCAGCAAAAAAAAATGGTTTAAATGTCTCTGAGCACTATGGGACTCAACTGCTGAGGTCGTAAGTCCCCTAGAACTTAGAACTACTTAAACCTAACTAACCTAAGGACATCACACACATCCATGCCCGAGGCAGGATTCGAACCTGCGACCGTAGCGGTCGCGCGGTTCCAGACTGTAGCGCCTAGAACCGCTCGGCCACTCCGGCCGGCTCACAGCAGCACATCCACGCCTTCACTGAATCAAGCGACACATAAACTGGACACTAGCCAACTGGAGAAGGTTAGCTGCGCCCATCGAAGCGCGATGTTGCCTCTTTTCAATTTATAAAAGGCCTCCAGTGTACCGGCGGCCCATGAGGTCTTTAATCCAAAGTGTGTGGAAGATGTACACTATGTGATCAAAAGTATCCCGACACCCACAAAAACATGCGTTTTTCATATTAGGTGCATTGTGCTGCCACCTACTGCCAGGTAGTCCATAGCAGCGACCTCAGTAGTCATTAGACATCGTGAGAGAGCAGAAAGGGGAGCTCCGCGAAACTGACGGACTTCGAACGTGGTCAGGTGATTGGGTGTCACTTGTGTCATACGTCTGTACGCGAGATTTCCACACTCCTAAACATCCCTAGGTCCACTGTTTCCGATGTGATATTGAAGTGGAAACGTGAAGGGACACTTACAGCACAAAACCGTACAAGCTAACCTCATCTGTTGACTGACAAAGACTGCCGACAGTTGAAGAAGATCGTAATGGGTAATATGCAGACATCTATCCAGACCATCACACAGGAATTCCAAACTGCATCAGGATCCACAGCAAGTACTATGACAGTTAGGCGGAAAGTGAGAAAAACTGGATTTCATGGTCGAGTGGCTGCTCATAAGCCACACATCACGCCAGTAAATGCCAAGCGACGCCTCGCTTGGTGTAAAGAGCGTAAACATTTGACGATTGAACTGCGGAAAAACGTTGTGTGGAGTGACGAATCACGGTACACAATGTGGCGATCTGATGGCAGGGAGTGGGTATGGCGAATGCCCGGTGAACGTCATCTGCCATTGTGTGTAGTGCCAACAGCAAATTCAGAGGCAGTGGTGTTATGGTGAGCGCGTGTTTTTCATGGAGGAGGCTTGCACCCCTTGTTGTTTTGCGTGGGACTATCACAGCACAGGCCTACAGTGATGTTTTAAGCAACTTGAAGAATAATTCGGGGATGGCGATTGCATCTTTCAACACGATTGAGCACCTGTTCATAACGTACGTCTTTTGGCGAAGTGGTTACACGACAATAACGTCCCTGTAATGGACTGGTCTGCACAGAGTCCTGACCTGAATCCTATAGAACACCTTCGGGATGTTTTGGAACGTCTACTTCGTGTCAGTTCTCACCGACTGACATCGATACCTCTCCTCTTTGCAGCACTCCGTCGAGAATGGGCTGCCATTCCCCAAGAAACTTCCCAGCACCTTATTGAACGTATGCCTGCGAGAGTGGAAGTTGTCGTCAAGGCTAAGGGTGGGCCAACACCATATTGAATTCCAGCATTACCAACGGAGGGCACCATGAACTTGTAAGACATTTTCAGCCAGGTGTCCAGATACTTTTGATCACTGTGTAGTTAACGCCGGAGGTGATTATGTGACTTTTGGGGGTGTTTCAGTACCATGAATTGGGCCCAATCACTCAGGTTACCGAGAACATGAGCCAGGATATTTATTTCAACGTTCTCAGCGACCAATTGTCACCCTGTCTTCTACATCTTCATCTTCATGAAGAGTATGTTGCTGAACTCTCGATTTCCAAGAGGAGAACAACAGTATTCACAGGTCTGCACTCATACGTTCCTGGTTTGACGAATTCTCAAGGACACTTAGCACTTCTGCTGGTTCTCTAAATCACCCTTTCTTAATCCTACAGAAAATGGCTGGGACTATACGGGACAGCGGGTGAAACATAGGAGTCAACATCCACGCAGCCTGGTAGCTGTACAGAATCTTATCATCAATGAACTACTGCAGCTGGATTTGGCGCACCTGAGGAGACTTGTGAACTCTCTTTCCCGCCGAACTGAAACCATTATCAAGACTATAAGCGGCGTTTCACGACGTTAGCATGATGTCTGGAGAGTGTAATTAATTTACTATCTGGTGTGCTCATTCAAAAGACTACGCCAAAATTTTATTTGTGGCCAAGCGGTATTCGTAGCGTATCACCACACAACTCCATATACCGTAGTGAGGGGATCAATTAGTCAGTAACAGTGAGTGCTCCAGTGTGATGGGGAAAAAGAATTAATTTGTTCTCTGTACATCGCTAGGAGGACGATAGATGTCGCCTACAGGAAAATGAAAGATCACTTTGGAGAAAAGGGAACCACCTATACGAATATCAAGAGCTCAGATGGAAAACCAATCCTAAGCAAAGAAAGGAAAGCAGAAATGTGGGAGAAGTATATAGAGGGTCTATACAAGGGAGATGTATTTGAGGGCAATACAGGGTGATTCAAAAAGAATACCACAACTTTAGGAATTTAAAACTCTGCAACGACAAAAGGCAGAGCTAAGCACTATCTGTCGGCGAATTAAGGGAGCTATAAAGTTTCATTTAGTTGTACATTTGTTCGCTTGGGGCGCTGTTGACTAGGCGTCAGCGTCAGTTGATGCTAAGATGGCGACCGCTCAACAGAAAGCTTTTTGTGTTATTGAGTACGGCAGAAGTGAATCGACGACAGTTGTTCAGCGTGCATTTCAAACGAAGTATGGTGTTAAACCTCCTGATAGGTGGTGTATTAAACGTTGGTATAAACAGTTTACAGAGAATGGGTGTTTGTGCAAAGGGAAAAGTTCTGGACGGCCGAGAACAAGTGATGAAAATGTAGCACGCATCCAGCAAGCATTTGTTCGCAGCCCAGGAAAATCGACTCGCAGAGCTAGCAGAGAGCTGCAAATTCCACAATCAACTGTATGGAGAGTCCTACGAAAAAGGTTAGTAATGAAACCTTATCGTCTGAAATTGGTTCAAGCGCTGTCTGCAGCTGATAAGATTAAAAGAATCGATTTCTGTGATTTTATCCTTGCTCAAATGGAAACAGATGAATCTTTCGTTTCAAAGATTGTGTTTAGTGATGAAGCAACTTTCCACACTAACGGGAAAGTCAACCGTCACAATGTCTGTATATGGGGCACTGAGAATCCGCGGGAAACAACTCAGTATGAACGTGACTCGCCTAAGGTGAACGTTTTCTGTGCCATTTCAGCCAATAAAGTTTTTGGTCCCTTTTTCTTCGAAGGTGCTACTGTAACTGTACTACAGTATCTGGAGATGTTAGAGAATTGGCTGTTCCCTCAGCTCGAACAAGAAGCACAACAATTCATATTTCAGCAGGATGGAGCGCCACCACATTGGCACTTATCTGTCCGTAACTACCTGAACGTCAACTACCCGAGGCGATGGATCGGCCGCCAGGCAGCCCGTGACAGAGCACTTCATCACTGGCCTCCAAGAAGCCCTGATCTTACCCCCTGCGATTTTTTTCTTATGGGGGTATGTTAAGGATATGGTGTTTCGGCCACCCCTCTCAGCCACCATTGATGATTTGAAACGAGAAATAACAGCAGCCATCCAAACTGTTACGCCTGATATGCTACAGAGAGTGTGGAACGAGTTGGAGTATCGGGTTGATATTGCTCGAGTGTCTGGAGGGGGCCATATTGAACATCTCTGAACTTGTTTTTGAGTGAAAAAAAACCTTTTTAAATACTCTTTGTAATGATGTATAACAGAAGGTTATATTATGTTTCTTTCATTAAATACACATTTTTAAAGTTGTGGTATTCTTTTTGAATCACCCTGTATTATGGAAATGATAGAGGACGTAGATGATGCGGGAGATATGATACTGCGTGAAGGATTTGACAGAGCACTGAAAGACCTAAGTCGAAACAAGGCACTAGGAGTAGACAACACTTCGCTAGAAGTACCAATAGCCGTATGAGAGCCAGCCATGACAAAACTCTTCCATCTTGTGAGAAAGATGTATGAGACAGGTGAAATACCCTCAGACTTCAAGAATTCCAATTCCAAAGAAAGAAGGACCTGACAGGTGTACAAATTACCGAACTGTCAGTTTAATAAGTCACGGTTGCAAAATACTAACACGAATTTTTTACAGCACAATGGCTGCGCTGAGCGGCCGCGAGGTTGCTGGCGCCATGTCAGGGATTGCGCGGCCCCTCCCGCCGGAGGTTCGAGTCCTCCCTCGGGCATGGGCGTGTGTGTTGTTATCAGGATAAGTCAGTTTAAATACTGTGTAAGTATAGGGACCGATGACCTCAGCAGATTGGTCCCTTAGAAATTCACACGCATTTGAACAGCAGAATTTCAACTGGCAGAAGCCAACCTCGGAGAAGATCACTTTGGATTCCGGAGAAATGTAAGAACACGCAAGGCAGTACTAGCCCTAAGGCTTCCCCTAGAAGATACATTAACGAAAGGCAAGCTTACTTTTATAGACTCTGCAGACTTAGAGAAAGCCTTTGACAATGTTGACTGGAATACTCTCTTTCAAATTCTAAAGGTGGGAGGGGTAAAATACGGGAATTGAAAGGCTATTTACCATTTGAACAGACACCAGATGGCAGCTGTAAGAGTCGAGGGGCATGAAAAGGTAGCAGTGATTGAGAAGAGAGTTAGACAGGGTTGTAGCCTATCCCCGATGTTGTTCAATCTGTATATACAGCGAGCAGTGAAGAAAACCAAAGAGAACTCTGGAGTAGGAACTGAAATCCAGGGAGAAGAAATAAAAACTTTGAGGTTTGCCGATGACTTTGTAACTCTGTCAGGGACATCAAAGGACTTGGTAGAGCAGTTGAATGGTATGGATAGTGTCTTGAAAGGAGGATACAAGATGAATATCAACACAAGCAAACCGAGGATAATGGAATGTATTCGAATTAAATCAAGTGATTCTGACGGAATTAGATTAGGAAATGAGACACTTAAATTAGTGGATGAGTTTTGCTATTTGGGTAAGAAAAGCTTTTCTGAAGAACAGAAATTTGTTAACATCGAGCATAGATTTAAGAGTCAGGAAGTCTTTTGTGTTGTATGGAAGTGGAAAGGGATGATAAACAATTTAAACAAGAAGAGAATAGAAGCTTTTGAAATGTGGTGCGATAGAAGAATGCTGAAGATCAGATGAGTAGATCACGTAACTAATGGGGAGGTACTGAACAAAACTGGGGAGAAAAGAAATTTGTGGGACAACCTGACTAGATGAAAGGATCTGTTGGTAGGATACGTTCTGAGACATCAATGGATCACCAGTTTAGTACTGGATGAAAGAGGGGTGGGGGTAAAAATTGTAGAGGGAGACCAAAAGGTAAATACATTAAGCACATTCAGAAGAATGCAGGTTGCAGTAGTTACTTGCAGATGCAGAGGCTTCACTGGATAGAGTAACGTGGAGAGCTGTATCAAACCAGTCTTCGGACTGAAGGCCACAACAACAACAACAACGGCATCCATCTTCCGATAGATTATGGGACGACAGTTGAATTTTGTTCAGTTATGAGAAAATATGCGAGCACGTTTCCTATATTCAGTAACCTAACAACGAAATCGATTGCAAATAACGGAAGACTTATAACTAGAGCTAAAGGTGTCATCTCTTATACACATAGAAATAATTTGAAACAGCTACAAAGAGATAGGGCGTGAGAGCCATAGAAGGATCTCGCCTCGATTTCGCAAATCGCTCAACGTGTGAAGTGTTCGAGGATACCGTAGTTAACGCGTATCGAGGATCGTGTAAACACAATAAACCAACCCGTCGTTATCACGTCTCTGGAAGATAGCAGGAGGTTAGCAACTGAGGTGAGCGCCATTATTGGTGACTAGTATACCTAGCCCTGCAGGGCAGCTGAAAAAACAGTGGTCAACCCATAAAACCTATATTGAGGACCATGCACCACACACACGCTCATAAGGAGTCCAAGTACACCGATTGGCCAAAATATTGTGACCACCTGCTTAACAGCGGGTTATTCTCACTTTTGGAACGCAATGCAGGAGCGATTCTGCTTGGCATGTATTCGACACGCTCTTGATATATTTCCAGAGGTACAATTACCGTGAATTAGGGACCAGTGGTTTGCAGGCGCTGAGCTGTCGGCCGATAGTATCGAGGTGTGTTCCATGGGGTTCAGATCAGGTGAATAATTTGGTGGCCAAGACATCAACGTGAGTTCATCAAATTCCTCAAACCACTGTAGTGACATGAACAGTAATCCCGCTAGGGGATACCATCGTCGTCAAGGAAAACATCGAGTACAAGGATATCAGGTGGTCTGCAATAACATTCACGTAGCCCTCGATTACTACTACTGGTAACATGGAAGCTCAGGTGTATGCCCCCCCCCTCCCCCCTCATAGCACAATAGTGGCCCCAACGGCCTTCGTCCCACGCAGCATATTTAGAGCAGTCGCTAGACTGGATGACAGCGTACCAGGTTAGTCCCATCGACCTGGTGTAACAAGAAACGCGATTCATCCGACCAGGTGATATGTTTACATTGATCCGCGTTCGATTTTGTTGATCCCGTGCCCAGCGTAAGCGTAAATGTGATGTCGCTGGGTGAACGTGGCAACACCTGCTGCAGAGCAAAATGTTCAAACGTGTGTGAATTCCTAAGGGACCAAACTGCTAAGGTCATCTGTCCCTAGACTTACACACTACTTTAACTTACGCTAAGGACAACACACACACCCATGCTCGAGGGAGGACTCGAACCTCCTGCGGGAGTGGCCGCGCAATCCGTGACATGGCGCCTCTAACCAGGCGGCCACTCTGCTCGGCTGCTGCAGAGCCCCATGTTGAAAAATGTCCGCTGAGCAGTGTGATTTGAAGTATTTCAGCATTGTACTCTGTCGCCATATGTGCCACAGATTACCATCTCTCCTCCTTTACAGCCTCCGACTTCCACGTTCAATGATGAGGCGTGGACGTCCAACATCATTTCGCCTATTCGTGGTTTCACATTTCTTCAACCGTATTCTCATTCCCAGACGCCGGGCCACAATTACCCGCCCTTTGTCAAAATCTCTTACGTAAAATCCCTCGTCAAAATCCCCATCCGCGGCCCCTGTCGTCATTAGAAAGATTCTTCATTCTCGTCCACACCACTTATATAGACTCTAAGACAAAAATAAAGCAGCACACCACGAAGGAATTATTGGAATGGTACGGCAATCAGTAGATGTGATGTGCATGTACAGACAAACAAAATGATTACAGTTTCATAAAAACTTGAAAAATTTATTCAGGAGAAAGAGCTGCACAAACTGAGAAAGTCATTAACATGCTGATCCAGATCTGTCCCTTACGCAAGCTGTTTTTTGGCTTGGCACTGATTGACACAGTTGTTGGATGCGCTCCTGAGGGATGTCGTGCTAAATTCTATTAAGGGGGGTAGGACGTCAAACGGGACGACTTGGAGCAGGAGAGACATCACAGGAATTTTTAATTTCCACTGTCTATACTTTTAAAAATAAATTCATAAAACTTTGTCAGAATGACCAGAAGGGATTCAGGATTTACACTTATAGTGGTGGAAGTTCAAAAATATAAGAAAATGATTTTTTTTTACATTTGTATTTCACCTTTTTTCACTTACCATTGGCCGCATTTGTTGCTATAGGTACACTTTTCTTCATAAGTAAGGGAGATTCTTCGATGAATTTTGCACAGCATACGAACCATACTTACACGTGTATGAAACTCTAGAATTTTCCAAATCTATTAAAAACTGTGGTAAAAATTGAGATAATAAACTATAAAATTTGAGTTTTTTCTAAACATGAAGTTTAAAATGTAACAGCACATTCATTTTTTCATAAATTAAATAATTTCTAGAATTTCATACACCTGTAAGTATGGTTTGTATGCTGTGCAAAATTCATCAAAGAATCTCTCTTACTTATGAAGAAACGTGTACCTATAGCAACAAACGCAACCAATAGAAGTGAAGAAATGATGAACTTGCACATGTAAAACAAAATTATTTTGTTTTTTTTTAACTTCCACTGCTATGATTGTGAATCCTTAATCCCTCCTGGTCATGCTGACAAAGTTTTATGAATTTATTCGTAAAAGTATAGACAGTGGAAATTAAAATGTCCTGTGGTGTCTCTCCTGCTCTCCTACGCCCCTTAAACTGACGCGTTATATCGTAAAAATCCTAAGCTGGTTGAAAGACTATGTCCATAATGCTCTAAACGTCCTGAATTACGGAGATATCCAGCGACTTTGCTGCCAAGGACAAAGACAAGCAATGGAAAGTCACGGCGTGTGCCGGAGGGCATTATCCAGTTGAAATGTAAGCCCAAGATGGCTTGCTACGAATGGGAAAAAACGAGGCATATAATATCGTCGATGTACCGCTGTGATGTAAGGGAGCCGCTGATGGCAACCAAAAGGTTCCTGCTATGAAGAAAAATGGCACCGCAGACCATCATTTCTGGTTGTCGGGCCGTATGGCGGACAAAAGTGGTTTGGTATTCCGCCGCTGTCCAGGCGTCTGCATGCATGTCTTCACTGGTAATGGGGGCTCAGTTTGAAGAGGAACTCATCACTAAAGACAATTCTACTCCCATTAATAAGAGACCGGACCGAAGAAGTAACTGGAGATGCCCCAGACAGCGGGGAGATACCACCCTTACTGTCGCCCGACATATGCCCGGCAAACAATAATATGGTCTGGAGTGACATTTCTTTTCATCGCAGGACCTCTTTGGTTGTCATCCGCGGCACCTTTACGGCACAGCGGTACGTGGACGATATTCTACACTCCATTTTGTTGCATTTTATGGCAAGCCATTTTCGACCTACATTTCAACAAGGTTATGCCCATTCGCACACAGCGAGAGTTTCTGTTGCTTGCCACACCCTACATTGGCCAGCAAGGTCAACAGATCTCTCCCCGATTGAGAACGATTGGAGCATTAAGGGCAGAGCCCTCCAACCATTTCGGAATTTTTAAGTTCTAAAGTGCCAGTTGGACAGAATGTGGTATGATATCGCTCTGGAGGACATCCAAAAACTCTATCAATCAAGGCCAAGTCGAAAAACTGCTCGCATAAGGGTCAGGGGTGGACCACGGCGTTACTGACTTTCTCAATTTGTGAAAGTCTTTGTCTTGAATAAATGATCAATTTTTTCTGATATTGTGACCTTTTATTCATATGTAAAGTACTTCTGTCCAATTCGGATAATTCCTTCGTGGTGCGTCGTCTTTTTTTGTTTAGAGCGTAATGAATTGACTCGTCAGTGTGTATTTGCGTGGTATACCAATTATACCGTTACCGGCAGGAAATATGGGCGGTTTACCTGACTCGCCACAACTTTATTAGTCTCCTTCATGAATGGGTGTGTTCGCCTTTGGTATTATCCCTGGAGGCTATGGATTCGTTATACATGTTACTCGTATTTACATACAGACAGGGAGCGGAATGGTATTTCGCACATTTAAAAGTGGAGAACTTGCACTTCTGCTTGCCACAGCGAAAGGCACTGCTCGTTGCGAATTAGATTCATTGCGTAATGTGTCACATTCCGCGTCTTGCAAGACAGCAGTGCTCCCAGTCATCACACTGAACGAGGTGGCTCATTGGTCAAAACAGCTGGCTCGCATTCACGAGGCGGGATCTTTCAGCCCCCGTCAAGCCATTCTGATTTAAGATTTCCATGATTTTCTCCATTCAAAAGGTTTCTACGGACTCCTCTGCCCTCGTGCATTTGGATAAGTTTATCCCAATCTTATGTCCTCCTTCCTGGCAACTTAGGCAGCAACCGTCCTGTTCAATCATCCATCCTACTTTTGTACCAAAGATACAACATACTTTGTATTTTAATACAAGGCAAATACTCCTCTTCACACTCCTATCCTGCAGGCATAGCCTACCACACCTTCCAGTATGCTGACGACACTCTGCGTTTCAGAAATCGCACCCATTTCTTCAGCGCCAACTTCTAGAGAGCACTCCAGTCGATTCTTCAAATGTTCACTGTCGAAACGAACCATCGGCCTTTTTCGTCTCCGTAACTTCTATCTTTCAGTTTTCGTTCGTTCTATCCAATGCTCTAAAATACTTAAGATACACTCTAGATTGTAAGCTGACATCGAGCTGTAAGCCCACGTAGATTACAACTACTAATCGGCCAAATATGGGGTTTCCGTTTCTCCACCTTCCTCCATACCCATAGAGCCTGGAAAGGACTCATTCTCGTCTGATCAAAAGTCGTCCGATCGCCCTCTCCGCTAAAATTACATCTCTTCGTTCAAATCCTTAAACATCACACACCTTGTGTCACATTCCGCATCCCTTCCCCCTCCCCAATACTAGTTCATGAATTTCCTAACCTGCTGTCCCACATTAAGCATGTGCTGCAGTTCTACAGGTTTCGCTGGATCACTGATTTAGGCAATCGACACATGAAGACCAGAAATCCACCTTAGCACCTACTTTTCCATAACATATAATCCACTTATGACCTACCTACCTGCTCTTCCTCCCGTTTTATTTCCTCCCCATTAACAACGCCTTGCTTACGACCAGTTACACTTATTCCAAGTTCTCACTTCTGCCTAATGATGAACCTTTCTCATCACATCCCAGTCCGCGAATTCCAATGACACTCTACACCACACACGTACTTGATCATTCCTCCCAGAGATCATCCATTGTAAGTACAAGTTCTTCTGACAACTTCAGCGCTTTGTCTACCACTTTCGCCTTAATTATTCATCAGTATCGCTTTAAAAACTACAACGGTGACATAATTCAGTTTTTCTTAATTTGTAGTTTTTATACCAATTAAATATCTATATTTTAACTACAGTTTATTTATTTTCTTTTTAATTTTTTTGGACAAAGAGCGGAAACTTCTAACAGCGACTAAAGTCTTTCACTCATGAGTTGTGAGGCAATAACATAACAAGATAATACAAACGAATAGCAAGCAAGGCACTAGTGAGAAATTGCTTTGTGCGTGAAAGGGCCTGTTGCATTGTTCAGGTTTTCGGGTCAGATGTTTAAATAAGCAAATTCTTGTTACTTGGCAAGAGAAAAATCGTATTTATCGTCCTTTATACGCAGAATGAAATGTTCCAAAGACGTTCGCCTTTTATTCGTAATATTTGAGTGTCCATGCTGTAGTTGAGAACTACACCCGTTATCAACATTTTGGTGTTCTGTAATCGTGAGAAAAGTGATCTATCGTAATGCTGATTCCGACCTTATTTCCTTTCACATAGCTAGACTCTTCTATCCAGTTTGCATCTAAACAATTTCGTATACAGAAGGTTTCAGTGGAATCTCTACGTAGTAATTAGATATTGATAGCTCTCTTGTTACCGATTAAGGTCGCCACAACCCTCCAAGTTATAGCCATGAGAAACATGTGACCATCGAGTTCTTGAGATTTGCACTACCTTTTAAATTTCTCTATTCCACATTCCACTTACTTCAATTATTTATAAATATTTTGGGCACTTAACCTGGACATACTAAATCTTTTGCAACAGATCAGATACCAAAGAATTATACAAGATTGCTAGTAAGTTAAAGGAAAAGAAAACAAGAATGGAACTACGACTTGAGAAACATGCTTTAGAATTTAGGTACTTAATAACGAGATATTGCAGCTATATACATTCAGAAGTTTTATGGGAAATCGAGCTACGTCATTTTCAACTATAAGGCATTGGTTTATTTCCGATGGATGAGAAATGTGTAAATACTCTCATGCTACGGAGTGAATCATTCCGTAGTCGAGTCGAGAACGTCTGATGTAGATGCTTATATTGCGAAGGGATAATTCAGAATGTCTCCTGAATGTTGCTGTAGAAATCCTACGTTTCAGTGTATGACCACGACAGAGCTCCAAGACCATAACCAGTAGAACTCTAAAGATACTATTGTTGCTCCGAAACGTGCAGATGGCTAGTACAGTTAGATATCTAGTTAAAAGTCTAACACCATCACCTTCCTCGGTTTTCCAACTGGCAATCATGCACGCCTGGAACTAGACTGTGTTTATCATTTTAGAGGAAAGATGTCGTGGTCGCGTTGTGGCTGTGAGCTCGAAGATACCTGCAGCACACCACATCATAATAAGTACATCTCTCTTTTCCAACCAATGAACCTAAAAGACGCCATTTCCATAAATCCCACACATTTTCCTTCTAATAATTTCATTTTATTCACCTATTCTACTCGTAGTTGTTTCTTACCCTTAGAGGAGTTGCCACCATTCGACACACTATAACGAGGGTCACTCCAAAAGAAATGCACACTATTTTTCTAAAAATGCAGTTTTCATTCAGCATGTGAGAAAGCTTTAGTGTGTGTAGATAAATCCTTCCCACTTGTTTTCAAACTTAGTTCAACCTGTTCCCGTGAGTGGTGTCCTCACAGCATGTCTTCAAGATGGCTCGTAGACTTGACGTTCGTCAGAAGCAACGGGAAAACGAGACAGTGGGAAACATCGACAAGAGGTTGAAAATGGTGTATGGAGATGCTGCTGTCGATCGCAGTACAGTTAGTCGGTGGGCAAGCAGGTTACGTCTTGAAAGCGGGCACGGCAATATTGAGGATTGTCCTTGCAGCGGCAGGCCTCGTACAGCACACACTCCAGACAATGTGAAGAGAGTTAACGAAATGGTGACTGCTGACAGACGCATCACAGTGAACGAATTGTCACGCTCCTTTTGGATAGGGATGGAAGTGTTTGCAGAATACTGAAGGTGTTGGCGTTAAAAAATGTTTGTGCCATGTGGGTTCCCAGGATGTTGACTGTGGCTCACAAAGAAACAAGAAAAACAGTATGCAGCGAACTTTTGGAACAGTACGAGAATGGTGGAGATGAATTTCTTGGAAGAATTGTGACAGGTCATGAAACATGGCTCTATCATCTTTCACCAGAGACTAAGTGCCAATCAATGGAGTGGCATCATGCAGATTCACTCAAAAAAAAAAATTCAAAACTGCACCTTCTGCTGGAAAAGTTATGGCTACGATGTTTTTCGATTCCGAAGGACTCTTGCTTGTGGACATCATGCCAAGTGGAACCACCATAAATTGTGATGCATTTGTGACGACACTGAGCCGGCCGGGGTGGCCGAGCGGTTCTTGGCGCTACAGTCTGGAACCGCGCGACCGTTACGGTCGCAGGTTCGAATCCTGCCTCGGGCATCGATGTGTGTGATGTCCTTAGGTTAGTTAGTTTTAAGTAGTTCTAAGGTCTAGGGGACTGATGACCTCAGAAGTTAAGTCCTATAGTGCTCAGAGCCATTTGAACCATTTTTTTGACGACACTGAAAAAACTTCAAGCTCGACTGAGTCGTGTTCGACCACATCGGCAAAAGCAGGATGTTTTGCTGTTGCACGACAATGCACGGCCACATGTCAGTCAAAAAGCCACGGAAGCGATCACAAAACTAGGATGGACAACACTGAAACACCCGCTTTACAGTCCAGACCTGGCTCCATGTGACTATCATCTCTTTTGGAAACTGAAAGACTGTCTTCGTGGAACAAGGTTTGAAGATGATGACTCCCTTGTGCACGCTGCCAAACAGTGGCTCCTACAGGTTGGTCCAGAATTTTGCCGTGCGGGTATACAGGCGCTGCTTCCAAGATGGCGTAAGGCAGCTGAGTGGGATGGAAATTATGTGTAGAAATGAAAATATTGTTCCTAAAGAATGTATCTACACACTGTAAAACTTTCAAACATGTAGAATAAAAGATGGATTAAAAAAAAATAGCGCGCATTTCCTTTGGAGTGACCCTCGTATTAACATTATTAGCAATACAGCAAAACACGACGACGACCACTACTGATGCAATCACATCGAAATGTTCTATTTTTGAATAAAGCCATCACCTTTTCAGCTTTTGTCGTTTTTAAACAATTCTTTACGCTATGTGGTTGGATAGCAGCGACAATGCTGTTTGTTGCCATTGCGGCGCACGCTGTCATACAATTAAGGGGGAAGCGCCGTAGCCAGCGACTTGTTGCGAGGGAAGCGGAGCGCCAGGCGCTGTGCGGCAGCGGGAGCAGCAACAGGTGAGACTTACGCCTCTGTGAGCGCGTCGGCGTTGTCCATGGCTGCAGGCTGTGCTTGCGGTGGCGCGGCCGCGACTGAGGCACCTCGGCGCAGCCCGCCGGTACGTGGTGCCCCCCCCCCTTCCCCCTGCGCACCTGCCCACCAGCCGCAGCAGCCAGATTGAGCCAATTGCGGCGCTTCCTGCCGCCGCTGCCCACGCCGCCGCTGTCTCCGCAGACTGGACTAGCCTCTCGCGAAGTAATTACCCCACCGCTGCCGCTACTGCTGCGCAGCCGATTTGCACGCGGCTACAGCCTGTTCGTGCCAGACCCGACAGCTTTACCTTCTCGCTCCTCGTTACCGTAGCAGAACAGGAATGCTCAATGCGAATTGGGGTCGCGTTGCCCTATGAACGAACAAGTGAACGATCGTATAGGCCGCATTTGGCTAGCACACCTTGTCTGTAAACTGCACATAATACGCGCAGACTCTTCTAACAGAGCCGAACCGAACTTACGGGTTTGCTGCCGGGTGACGTCGTCGAACACTGCCGATATTTCGACAGGAGCACATTCTCAAGACACAAATGCAAGGAAGAAAAAATGTGCAAGCAAATTTAATACCTCGGTTCACAGAGGAGAAACAAGGAAGACACCACACACAGAACAAGTTTCAACACAACCAAAGATAACCAACATCAGAAATATCGATGGTTACTATTAATCAACAGGTGAGGTAGCACTAATTCTGTCCCTCTGTTTTTTGATGAGAGACAGAGCCGGATTCCAAGCAGCATTTAAACAAAATCCACCATCTCTGTTAATAAGGTTGCTTGATAGTCTGATTTCAACAGCTTCCTTAATAACACTATCCCAATAGCTGGACGTGCAAGCCAGAATCTACGTGTTGTATTCCATAGGATGACCGGTGTCAAGGCAGTGTTCTGCAATAGCGGATTTCCTCGGCTGTTGTAAGCGTGTGTGACGCTCATGTTCAATACACCGGTCTGCCACAGTCCTGATTGTCTGACCACTATATGACATGCCACAACTACAAGGAATACGATAGACCCCAGCCTTACGCAAACCAAGATCATCTTTTACGGACGCCAACAGGGCCTTAATCTTAGAAGGTGGTCGAAAAACACATTTCACGTCATATTTCCGCAAAATCAAGCCAATCCGTACGCAGGAAGCATTTCCAACAGGATGGCAGGGTGTGCTCCTGTCGAAATATCGGCGGTGTTCGACGACGTCACCCGGCAGCAAACCCGTAAGTTATTTGAACATTCGATTCGCCGGGAAAAGTTAAGGTCTCAAACAGTAATGTTAAAAACATGTTGTTGTGGTGGTCTTCAGTCCAGAGACTGGTTTGTTGCAGCTCTCCATGGTACTCTATCCTGTGCAAGCTTCTTCATCTCCGAGTAACTACTGCAACTTACATCCTTCTGAATCTGTTAAGTGTATTCATGCCATGGTCTCCCTCTACGATTGTTACCCTCCGCGCTTCCCTCCAATACTAAATTGAAGATCCCTTGATGCCTCAGAACGTGTCCTACCAGCCAGTCCCTTCTTCTAGTCAAACTGTGCCAAAAGTCCCTCTTCTCCCCAATTCTGTTCAGTACCTCCTCATTAGTTATGTGATCTACCCATCCAATTTTCAGCATTCTCCTGTATCACCACCCCTCGAAAGCTTCTATCCTCTGCTTGTCTAAACTATTTATCGTCCATGTTTCACTTCCATACATGGCTGCAATCCATACAAATACTTTCAGAAAAGACTTGCTGACACTTAAATCTATACTCGATGTCAACAAATTTCTCTTCTTCAGAAACGCTTTCCTTGCCATTGCCGGTCTACATTTTATATCCTCTCTACTTCGACCATCATCAGTTATTTTGCTCCCCAAATAGCAAAACTCAGATACTACTTTAAGTGTTTCATCTCCTAATCTAATTCCCTCAGAATCACCCGATTCAATTCGACTACATTCCATTATCCTCGTTTTGCTTTTCTTGATGTTCATCTTATATCCTCCTTTCAGGACACTGCCCATACATGGCTGCTCTTCCAGGTCCTTTGCTGTCTCTGAAAGAATTACAATGTCGTCGGCAAATCTCAAAGTTTTTATTTCTTCTCCATAGATTTTAATTCCTACTCCAAATTTTTCTTCTGTTTCCTTTACTGATTACTCAATATACAGACTGAATATCGACGATAGGCTACAACCCTGCCTCACCCCCTTCTCAACCACTGCTTCCCCTTCGTGCCCCTCGACTCCTATAACTGCCATTTGGTTTCTGTACAAATCGTGAATAGCCTTTCGCTCCCTTTATTTGACCCCTGCCACCTTCAGAATTTGAAAGAGAATATTCCAGTCAACATCGTCAAAAGCTTTCTCTAAGTCTACAAATGCTAGTAACGCGGGTTTGCCTTTCCTTGATCTATCTTCTAAGATAATTCGTAGGGTCAGTATTGCCTCACGTGTTCCAACATTTCTACAGAATCCAAATTGATCCTCCCCAAGGTCAGCTGGAAGTGATGACCATGGGCATCTTGGCAAGGCGACTTCCTCTCATAACGTTACCAGCAACACGCTGCAATTCAGCATGCGTGATGTTGTTAATTTCTCTAGTATTGTTCCATTTATAATCGTCTATTGCGCGAGGATTGTGAGTTTTTACTTTGTTTTTTAATGTATCCCATAAATAAAAATTACACTATGTTAAGCCTGGGGACTTTGGAGCCAGAGACAACTCTGTCTTCAAGGATCACATTGGTGATGTGGGCCATAAAATTCGATTAGATGTGTGAGCGATTGCTCCATCTTCTTGAAACACTGCATACATCTTCTCTGAATCTGTTAATTGTGCACAGAAGGAGTCAAATATCTCTAGATATCTGGCACTGTTTAAGGTGTAACTGAAAATTATGGGGCCAATAACACGCATGCCAGACAACGCATACCAAATACCTGTCTTCTCTGAGTGGAGAGGTTCTTCATGCAGAATGTGTGGTTTGTCCTACACCCAGTATCTGCTATTCTGGGAGTTTACATAACCTGACATGAAGTAAAGCAAGGGGTCCAAGATACAGTCAGCAATTGATGTTAACAGCCGGATAGAAAAATTAACTCTTTGTTCCTGATCCTCAAATTTCAACTCTTTCACCACATTCGCACGCTGGGCGTAGATTTAGCACACGATGACACGATGCACGAGGTACACCAACCTGCTGCGATAACCTTACCAGTTTGCGAGGACTTCTCATTATGTCCATGCGAATTCTGTCTATAGTTCCAGGGGTCCTCACTGGTGGTCTGCTATTCCCCTGCACATTCTGAACGGGTCCTACAGCCCTCCATTTCTTGTACAGATCTTGAATAGCGCAGGTCGTGGGCAATTTCCTACCACGATACTTCGCTTGAAACATTTCTTTACATTCCTTGATAGAGCCTGTTTTTATGTAAAACTCCACAATATCAATTCACTGTTCTAATGCAAACTGCCCCTTTATGTAATAACTTAACAATACGAGCTTCTCACAACTAACGCACAAAGACACACCTGCACTCAACTTTCCGATAAAATGCAGTGTAGCCAATTTTCGAGACAGTGTTGCCACTTCACAAACAATGCGACTAAAAACATGATTAATTGGTACATAAGGCGTGCCGGTATTTTGCGGGACTTCCTCTGTAATAAACAGGTGGAAGCAAGTACAACCTTTCTGGCCACAGAATGACCAATCGGGGCCGATTGAACACCGTGTCATCCTCAACAAAAGGCGTTATCAAGATGCGTAATGTCATGACACTGCTCTTCTGGCCGCTCCCGGGTTAGCAGACCTGGTACCGCCACTACTCGTTCTAGTAGCTCCACAACTGGCATCATGAGGATGTGTTCAGCCGGTTCCATTTCTCTCACAAAGGGAAAAATTCCTGCCAGTACCGGGAATCGAACCCGGATCCCCTAGATAGCAGTCAGCAGCGCTGACTACTCAGGAGGCGAACATAATTACAAGGAAGCATTTTTGACAATAAATTAAAAATATCGCTGTGGTAAATTAACTACATAAAATATCGTGAAAAATTGAAAGTAAAACAAAATGTATGTTTTATTGTTTGTGGCGGCTAGTATATCTTATTTAGGACGTGTATAATGGTGCCAGAATGCGGGTAAGAAGCAGTATAGGGCTAACAGGCAAGCTCCTTGGCGTATGATGTAGTGTCACGTAGCTCCAACAAGGATGAGCTGGAAATGAGATTGGAAAGCTGGAGAAAAGCTTTGAAAGACAGAAAGATGAGAATCAATAGCACAAAAACAGATTAAATGTACCTTGGAGGTCAAGGGAAAGAAAATAGGACCAAACTTACAGAAAATCGGGACCTTTAACTAGTTTATTTAGTTTTTAGACAACACAGTTGCGTGGAGATAGCAGCAATTGGTTTACTTATAATCAATTAATCAAAATGACAGTCACAATTGCATTATTTATTTTGTCGCCAACCGGTTTCAGCCCGCGATGGGGTCATCTTCAGGGCAATTTACACCATTTGGTCGCTCGCTGGAGTCGTCACCCTGCCTGTGCACGGTAACTAAAAAAAAAAAAAAAAAAAAAAAAGTAGCTGAGAAGGAGAAGCGGTATCGTCATGTTACCAACCGTGCACAGGCAGGGTGACGACTCTAGCGAGCGACCAAATGGTGTAAATTGCCCTGAATATGACCCCATCGCGGGTTGAAACCGGTTGGCGACAGAATAAATAATGCGAATGTGACAGTCATTTTGATTAATTAGTTTATTTAGTGATTAGTGATGACAAATCAGGTATGGCAATAGCTCGTAGAGCGCAGATATGATGGACAGACAGGAAAAGTTCGTTTGCTGTAACGTAAGATAGAAAAATATAACTAAAGCCCAAAGGAATGGTGTCTAAGTCAGTAATGACATCTGCATGCTCTGCAGAGCAGATACATGAGCGTCAACGGAGGTACATAGTAATGTAATGGATGTGCCTGGAATAAGAATGTTTTAAGAATAATTTCTGGCGTCACCACAGTCTATATGATCAGAAACGAGAAAATAAGAGGCAACGTGAGAGTAACGAAAATATGAAAGAAGGTTCAAGAGAGAAGACTGCAACAGTATGGACGCGTCATGAAATGGGACGACGCTTACGTTGGCAGGAGAATGGTAGAGGTAGTAGCGGAAAGTGTCATTGGAAGAGGAGGACCATGAAATAGATGGATGAACTGTGTACGCGAGGACTTGAGGGAGTAGCACATAACGGAAAGTGAAGATTGGGATCGAGGAAAATCGAGAGCACTTGTCAAGAACGTAAACTCCACATGAGTGGGAAAAGACGACGGAAAAGAAGAAGATGGCAGCTGTTGAACATTCGTTTAAGTATGACAAATTATTAATTGTGGATAAATTATTATTAACAAAATCAGAAAAGTGACTATGATTAAGAACTGAGATAATATTCCTTGGCAGGAATAATGTTTTATTATAAACTAGATTGCATATACTTGGAATGCAAATTCGCTGGATATTTTATTAACGTCAAGTTTAGAAACTGTGTCGTATACTATAGGCAAATTAGCTAAAGTTATCAGTGTGATTTCACCCATTCTCAGCCTTAAGTAGTTTTTTATCACATTTAATTTGCTGGAAATGCGTTTACAAGATGATATAGTGACAGGCACTGTTGTAAGTATCCTCAGAGCTATATCCCCTCCACCTTGCTTGCTTGTTTCCTCCACCGTTAAGTATCTCTCCAGTCCTCGGTCGGCAGAAACCAGCTAAAATCGGAAGCCTTTAGTTTGTTTCAGCATACGTACGCCGACCTTTGAGAAACAATGCCGCAGGGCAGTAGGAGCAAGAACTACTTTTTTGAACACGACCAATCTGTGCAGGAGGAAGTTGTGTGAATCAAATTCAAATGGTTCCAAGCACTATGGGACATAACGTCTGAGGTCATCAGTCCCCTAGACTTAGAAGCACTTAAACCTAACTAAACTAAGGACATCACACACATCCATGCCCGAGGTAGAATTCCTATCTGCGACCGTAGCAGCAGCGCGGTCCAACTGAAGCGCCTAGAACCGCTCGGCCACAGAGGCCGGCTTGTATGAATCGAGCGTACTGTTACCGTGTAAACCATGTTAGCGATAAAGGTCTGTGCGATAGTAGTCGTTTCTTTATGACATGACGCAGTGCCAACAGCTTGCGTTTACAGTTGCGGGCCGAGTGTAAGGATAATTCCTGTAGGCAGAAAATAGGAACACTACTATATGGGCTACTTACTTAACTTCGCCGAGTGATACTTGACCTTTTTTTTCGTTCAATCATATGTAGTGACCCCTGTGTATCTGCGCTCCTGATTGGAGCCTATCTCGCTACCCCTTCGGTCCGGCCCCGTTCTAATGTACTGTGCGTCTATTCACTATCTTTCATGCCAGGTTCAATCGAGAGATGTTCAAATGGTTCAAAGCGCTCTGAGCACTATGGGACTCAATTGATGAGGTCATTAGTCCCCTAGAACTTAGAACTAGTTAAACCTAACTAACCTAAGGACATCACAAACATCCATGCCCGAGGCAGGATTCGAACCTGCGACCGTAGCGGTCTTGCGGTTCCAGACTGCAGCGCCTTTAACCGCACGGCCACTTCGGCCGGCCGAGAGATGTGGTCTAGACAATCTTTCACTAGCCTGTTCACTTTGCAAAACCCACACTCTACGACAACGTAAAGAAATAACTATCAACTACATCGTCCACCTGAAACCTAAGCTACACTCCTGGAAATGGAAAAAAGAACACATTGACACCGGTGTGTCAGACCCACCATACTTGCTCCGGACACTGCGAGAGGGCTGTACAAGCAATGATCACACGCACGGCACAGCGGACACACCAGGAACCGCGGTGTTGGCCGTCGAATGGCGCTAGCTGCGCAGCATTTGTGCACCGCCGCCGTCAGTGTCAGCCAGTTTGCCGTGGCATACGGAGCTCCATCGCTGTCTTTAACACTGGTAGCATGCCGCGACAGCGTGGACGTGAACCGTATGTGCAGTTGACGGACTTTGAGCGAGGGCGTATAGTGGGCATGCGGGAGGCCGGGTGGACGTACCGCCGAATTGCTCAACACGTGGGGCGTGAGGTCTCCACAGTACATCGATGTTGTCGCCAGTGGTCGGCGGAAGGTGCACGTGCCCGTCGACCTGGGACCGGACCGCAGCGACGCACGGATGCACGCCAAGACCGTAGGATCCTACGCAGTGCCGTACGGGACCGCACCGCCACTTCCCAGCAAATTAGGGACACTGTTGCTCCTGGGGTATCGGCGAGGACCATTCGCAACCGTCTCCATGAAGCTGGGCTACGGTCCCGCACACCGTTAGGCCGTCTTCCGCTCACGCCCCAACATCGTGCAGCCCGCCTCCAGTGGTGTCGCGACAGGCGTGAATGGAGGGACGAATGGAGACGTGTCGTCTTCAGCGATGAGAGTCGCTTCTGCCTTGGTGCCAATGATGGTCGTATGCGTGTTTGGCGCCGTGCAGGTGAGCGCCACAATCAGGACTGCATACGACCGAGGCACACAGGGCCAACACCCGGCATCATGGTGTGGGGAGCGATCTCCTACACTGGCCGTACACCACTGGTGATCGTCGAGGGGACACTGAATAGTGCACGGTACATCCAAACCGTCATCGAACCCATCGTTCTACCATTCCTAGACCGGCAAGGGAACTTGCTGTTCCAACAGGACAATGCACGTCCGCATGTATCCCGTGCCACCCAACGTGCTCTAGAAGGTGTAAGTCAACTACCCTGGCCAGCAAGATCTCCGGATCTGTCCCCCATTGAGCATGTTTGGGACTGGATGAAGCGTCGTCTCACGCGGTCTGCACGTCCAGCACGAACGCTGGTCCAACTGAGGCGCCAGGTGGAAATGGCATGGCAAGCCGTTCCACAGGACTACATCCAGCATCTCTACGATCGTCTCCATGGGAGAATAGCAGCCTGCATTGCTGCGAAAGGTGGATATACACTGTACTAGTGCCGACATTGTGCATGCTCTGTTGCCTGTGTCTATGTGCCTGTGGTTCTGTCAGTGTGATCATGTGATGTATCTGACCCCAGGAATGTGTCAATAAAGTTTCCCCTTCCTGGGACAATGAATTCACGGTGTTCTTATTCCAATTTCCAGGAGTGTATATACACTGCTGGCCATCAAAATTGCTACACCAAGAAGAAATGCAGATCATAAACGGGTGTTTATTGGACAAATATACTAGAACTGACATGTGATTACATTTTCCCGCAATTTGGGTGCATACATCCTGAGAAATCAGTACCCAGAACAACCACCTCTGGCCCTAATAACGGCCTGGATACGCCTGGGCATTGAGTCAAACACAGCTTGGATGGCGTGTACAGGTACAGCTGCCCATGCAGCTTCAACACGATACCACAGTTCATCAAGAGAAGTGACTGGCGTATTGTGTCGAGCCAGTTGCTCGGCCACCATTGACCAGACCTATTCCGTTGGTGAGAGATCTGGAGAATGTGCTGGCCAGGGCAGCAGTCGAACCTTTTCTGTATCCAGAAAGGCCCGTACAAGACCTGCAACATGCGCTCATGCATTATCCTGCTGAAATGTAGGGTTTCGCAGGGATCGAATGAAGGGTAAATCCCCGGGTCGTAACGCATCTGAAATGTAACGTCCACTGTTCAAAGTGCCGTCAATGCGAACAAGAGGTGACCGAGACGTGTAACCAATGGCAGGCACCCTTTACCATCACGCCAGGTGATACGCCAGTATAGACATGACGAATACACGCTTCAAATGTGCGTTCACCGCGATGTAGCCAAACACGGATGCGACCATCACAATGCTGTAAACAGAACCTGGATTCATCCGAAAAAATGACGTTTTGGCATTCGTGCACCCAGGTTCGTACACCATCGCAGGCACTCCGGTCTGTGATGCAGCGTCAAGGGTAACCGCAGCCATGTCCCCGAGCTGATAGTCCAGGCTCCTGCAAACGTCGTCCAACTGTTCGTGCAGATGGTTGCTGTCTTGCAAACGTGCCCATCTGTTGACCCAGGGTTCGAGACGTGGCTGCACGATCCATTACAGCCATGCGGATAAGATGCCTGTCATCTCGACTGCTAGTGATACGAGGCCGTTGGGGTCCAGCAAGGCATTCCGTGTTACCCTCCTGAACCCACAGATTCCATATTCTGCTAACAGTCATTGGGTCTCGACGAACGCGAGCAGCGATGTAGCGATACGAAAAACCGCAATCGCGATAGGCTACAATCCGACTTCTATCAAAGTCGGGAACGAGATGGTACGCGTTTCTCCTTCTTAAACGAGACATCACAACAACGTTTCACCAGGCAACGCCGGTCAACTGCTGTTTGTGTATGAGAAATCGGTTGGAAACTTTCCTCATGTCAGCACGTTATAGGTGTCGCCACCGGCGCCAACGTTGTGTGAATGCTCTGAAAAGCTACTCATTTGCATATCACAGCATCTTCTTCCGGTGGCGACACCTACAACATGGTAGCATGAGGAAAGTTTCCAACCGATTTCTCATACACAAACACCAGTAGACGGGCGTTGCCTGGCGAAACGTTGTTGTGATGCCTCGTGTAAGGAGGAGAAATGCGTACCATCACGTTTCCGACTTTGATAAAGGTCGGATTGTAGCCTATCGCCATTGCGGTTTATCGTATTGCGACATTGCTGCTCGCGTTGGTCGAGATCCAATGACTGTTAGCAGAATATGGAATCGGTGGGTTCAGGACGGTAATACGGAACGCCGTACTGGATCCCAAGGCCTCGTGTCACTAGCAGTCGAGATGACAGGCATCTTATCCGCATGGCTGTAACGGATCGTGCAGCCACGTCTCGATCCCTGAGTCAACAGATGGGGACGTTTGCAAGACAACAACCATCTGCACGAACAGTTCAATGACGTTTGCAGGAGCATGGACTGTCAGCTCGGAGACCATGGCTGCGGTTACCTTTGACGCTGTATCAACGACCGGAGCACCTGCGCTGGAGTAATCAACGACGAACCTGGGTGCACGAATGGCAAAACGTCAATTTTTCGGATGAGTCCAGGTTCTGTTTACTGCATCATGATGGTCGCATCCGTGTTTGGCGACATCGCGGTGATCGCACATTGGAAGCGTGTATTCGTCATCGTCATACTGGCGTACCACCCGGCGTGATGGTATGGGATGCCATTGGTTACACGTCTCGGTCACATCTTGTTCGCATTGACGGCACTTTGAACAGTGGACGTTACATTTCAGATATCTTACGACCCGTGGCTCTACCCTTCATTCGATTCCTCCGAAACCCTACATTTCAGCAGGATAATGCACGACCGCATGTTGCAGGTCCTGTGTGGGCCTTTCTGGATACAGAAAACGTTTGACTGCTGCCCTGGCCATCACATTCTCCAGATCTCTCACCAACTGAAAATGTCTAGTCAATGGTGGCCGAGCAACTTTCTCGTCAGAATACGCCAGTCACTACTCGTTTATGAACTGTGGTATCGTGTTGAAGCTGCATGGGCAGCTGTACCTGTACACGCCATCCAAGCCCTGTTTGACTCAATGCCCAGGCGTATCAAGGCCGTTATTACGGATAGAGGTGGTTGTTCTGGGTACTGATTTCTCAGGATCTATGTACCCAAATTGCGTGAAAATGCAATCACATGTCAGTTCTAGTGTAATATGTTTGTCCAATGAATACCCGTTTATCATCTGCATTTCTTCTTGGTGTAGCAATTTTACTGGCCAGTAGTGTGTCTTCTACTGAACAAGTGCCACTAGACTTCAGGAATGGATTTTAGAACCCATATTTGTTGGACATTTTTTTCTTCTTTTGGTCTACGTCAACATTTTAATCTACATACTGTACATACTCCGCAAATTACTCCACGGCTCGTGGCGGAGGGTACCATGTACCGCTACCAGTCGTTTTTCTTCCTATTCCACTCGTAGATAGAAAAAGAGAAAAATGACCGTCTATATTCCTCCATATGAGCCTTTATTTCTCGTATGTTATTTTAGTGGTACTTACGCGAAATCTGTGTTGGTGGCAGTAGAATCGTTCTGCAGTCAGCTTCAAATGCCGGTTCTCTAAATTTTCTCAGCAGTTTTCCTCCAAGGATTCCCATTTGAGCTCCCGAAGTAGCTCTGTAACACTTGCGTATTGTTCCAACCTACCGGTAACAAATCTAGGAACCCGCCTCTGAATTGCTTTGATGTCTTGCTTTAATCCGGCCTGGTGTGGACCCCAAACACTCGAGCAGCGCTCAAGAATAGGTCGCACTAGCGTCCTATATCTGTTCCCTTTACAGATGAACCACACTTTCATGAAATTTTCCCAACAAATCGAAGTCGACTATTCACCTTCCCTACCACAATCCTCACATGCTCGTTCCATCTCATATCGCTTTACAACGTTACGCCCAGATATTTCAACACGGTGCCTGTGTGAAGCAAAACACTACTAAAGCTGTACCCGAACATTACGGGTTTGTTTTTTCTACTCATCCGTATTAACTTACATGTTTTACATTTAAATCCAGCTCACATTCATCACACGAACTGTAAATTTTGTCTAAGTCACCGTGTATCATCTTACAGTCTGCTCATCTTTGACGTACGGCACAGTACCGTAAGCAAACAACCGCAACCCTGTCCACCAGATTATTTATGTATAAAGAAAATAATAGCGGTCCTATCACACTTTTTGGGGCCCTCCTGACGATTTCCATGTCTCTGGTGAACACTCGCCGTCGAGGACAACATAATGGTTTCTATTACTTAAGAAGTCTTCGAGCCAGTCACATATCTGGGAATGTATTCCTCATGCTCGTATCTTCGTAACAGCCTGCAGTGGATATCGTGTCAAATTCTTTTCGAAAATCTAGAAATGTGGAATTTGCCTGATACTCTTCATCCATAGCTCACAATACATCGTGTGAGAAAAAGGCAAGATGAGTTTCACACAAGCGATGCTTTCTAAAACCGTACTGCTTCGTGGACGTAAGTTTTCGGTATCTATGAGATTTATTATATTCGAACTCCGACTACGTTTAGAATTCTGCAGCAAACAAATGCCAAGGACTTCATTCTATCGCTTGAGCCTTGTCCCACAGTTACATAGGGTCAGCCATCGTTAATCGGATTTGGCATGTTAATGTTTAAGGGGTGGCCGGATGCCCTTCCTGCCGCCACCCCGTACCCCCTGGGACGGAATCAGTGTACCCCAACTGTCTGCGTCTAGCGTAATCCATGGAATAGTGCGAAAGTGTTCAGATTTCTGCGAGCCGTGTAACTGAGGCGGAACATGGGGACCAGTCCGGTATTCACATAGCGAGATGTGGAAAACCGCCTAAAAACCACATCCAGGCTGGCCGACACATCGGCCCTCGTCATTAATCCGCCAGGCGGATTCGATCCGGGGCCGGCGCGCCTACCCGAGTGCAGGAAGCAGCGCGTTAGCGCTCTCGGTTACCCTGGCGGGTCAAACAGATGCTAAGGACATTGTTCTGTAATTATGCAGGTCCGTTCCTTCACCCTTCTTTTGTACCGGAGTCACCTGCGGTTTTTTCCAGTCGCTTGGCACTTCGCTCTGGGCCAAACAACGTCCTCTGCAAGTTGCCTACGTTACAATCTTAGCAAAAGCAGTTCGTGCACATCTAATCCACTGTCAGAGGAATAACTTCCGACTCGGTCGTTAGCGGACCAGGATCCCTTACCTGTACCGTCCTCCATCATTCCTGAAAGTTTGTAACATCATAAAGAAATGGTTCAAATGGCTCTGAGCACTGTGGGACTTAACTTCTAAGGCCATCAGTACCCTAGAACTTAGAACTACTTAAACCTAACTAACCTAAGGATATTACACACATCCATGCCCGAGGCAGGATTCGAACCTGCAACCGTAGCGGTCGCGCGGTTCCAGACTGTAGCGCCTAGAACCGCTCGGCCACCTCGGCCGGCTAACATCATAACAGATTGATCCTGTATACAGAATGTTTCAGATAAGATGCTTTTGACTGCAACTTACTTAATAATAAAAGAAAGGATAATTTATACATATAGGTAAACGTAAGAAAAGTTACTCTTCCTGCGGAGTTATGAACGTAGATTATTTTGTTAGTTTCAAGAGAGCTATAGAAAGGAGTTATAATATTTTTTTAAATAAAGCATTATTTTTCTATCACGTAACTAATGTTTGTAAATCAACTGTGTACAAATCAGTTTAAATCCAGTTTTAATCAAAGAGTAAAGGCTGTAGTATATTGTCTGACAAGTTGCCGGTCTCACGGAGTGACAAGTTCCATGAATTGGCATTGTAGATTCGGTTACATAAACACTATTCTTTGATATTCCCAAAAAAATATGCTGTGTTAAACCAAGCGGCCATCCTGGTCTTTCCTGGTGACCGCGGCGTGCTAACCATCTATCTGGAAACCTGCTGTTCATTTCTTGCATAACATCTCGCGTAAAATTGGCTGGGTGACAATCTTCCTGCGTTGTCTAGACTGGTATTTTTAGGGAGACACTTGAAAAGTAGATGATGAAAGCTCGATTTATCTCACCTGTTGGAGTACCTGCGAAGCAGTGTGGATCGATGATTTCATCTCCGAGAATTCCGCACCACACATTATGGACCCTGTTGTTTGACGTTAGACATGATCTACCCCTCTATGATTTTCTTTGGCCCGGTAATGCATATTATGACGGTTCAGTGTGTCATCATTCGTGAACGTCAATTCATCAGAGAACGTAACACTAAGCAACGCGTTCAGAATGAAACTATTGACGGCCCATTCGCAGAATGTAACTCTCCGATTGAAATAGTTCCCACCATGCTGCTTCTGTGTCAGTGACAAGTGGTACGTGTGAAACTTGTGAGCGTGTACCATTCGGCACACAGATGAAAGGCTGACTGCAGCAACTTCTCGTAAGCTGACATGCGTAACGTGATGTATTGCAGCTAAAACACAGACTTGCAGATGCTAACTTCTTGCTAATCTTCGTCTACTGCCGCCACGCTTTCTTAAACAACTTGTTTCTCGAAGCCGTTGTCCAGCCCGTAAGAACATAATGCCTGATGGGGCTCTTCAACCACGATACCTCACGTCAAACCATGGCTCCTTCATTAGGAACGCGTCGGTATACGCTGAGTATTAGCAGCATTTCAACGTACTCGTTCGATGTTTATGACTTGTTTATTCCCTGTCAACATCCGTGACATAAAGAACCTCATTTCTTTTTGTATTCTGACCTTCCTTATGCGGAAGTATAAGGATACATTCTACAGTATGATAAACAACGCTTCGAAGAAGCTTGTCGATCCGTGACACCGGTAACTTTATGTACAGCGTGTTGCATGCGTTCTTAAAACTTCGAATGTTTCTACCTACCTAATAAAAATTCACAAAAATTTGATTTACACTGAATTGTACACAGCTTGTTTAAATACATCAGCTACGTGATAAAAAATTAATGTTCTGTTTTTAAAAAATTATAAGTATTACATCTAACTCTCTGGAAACTAACTGAATAATCTATGTTCATTACCCTGCAGAAACGGGAACGATTTTTTTTTTTTCGTTTTCCTTTGTAAATACACTACTGGCCATTAAAATTGCTACACCAAGAAGAAATGCAGATGTTAAACGGGTTTTCATTGGGCAAATATATTATACTAGAACTGACACGTGATTACATATTCACGCAATTTGGGTGCATAGATCCTGAGAAATCAGTACCCAGAACTACCACCTCTGGCCCTAATAACGGCCTTGATATGCCTGGGCATTGAGTCAAACAGAGCTTGGATGGAGTGTACAGATACAGCTGCCCATGCAGCTTCAACACGATACTAAAGTTCATCAAGAGTAGTGACTGGCGTATTGTGACGAGCCAGTTGCTCGACCACCATTGACCAGACGTTTTCAGTTGGTGAGAGATCTGGAGAATGTGCTGGCCAGGGCAGCACTCGAACATTTTCTGTATCCAGAAAGGCCCACACAGGACCTGCAACATGCGGTCGGGCATTATCATTCTGAAATGTAGGGTTTCGCAGGGATCGACTGATGGGTAGAGCCACGGGACGTAACACATCTGAAATGTAACGTCCACTGTTCAGAGTTCCGTCAATGCGAACAAGAGGTGACCGAGACGTATAACCAACGGCATCCCATACCATCACACCGGGTGATACGCCAGTATGGCGATGACGAATACACGCTTCCAATGTGCGTTCACCGCGATGTAGCCAAACACGGATGCGACCATCATGATGCTGTAAACAGAACCTGGATTCATCCGAAAAAATGACGTTTTGCCATTCGTGCACCCAGGTTCGTCGTTGAGTACACCATCGCAGGCGCTCCTGTCTGTGATGCAGCGTCAAGGGTAACCGCAGCCATGGTCTGCGAGCTGATAGTCCATGCTGCTGCAAACGTCGTCGAACTGTTGTGCAGAAGGTTGTTGTCTTGCAAACGTCCCCATATGTTTACTCAGGGATCGAGACGTGGCTGCACGATCCGTTACAGCCATGCGAATAAGATGCCTGTCAACTCGACTGCTAGTGATACGAGGCCGTTGGGATCCAGCACGGCGTTCCGTATTACCCTCCTGAGCCCACCGATTCCATATCCTGCTAACAGTCATTGGATCTCGACCAACGCGAGCAGCAATGTCGCGATACGATAAACCGCAATCGTGATAGGCTACAATTCGACCTTAATCAAAGTCGGAAACGAGATGGTACGCATTTCTCCTCCTTACACGAGGCACCACAACAACGTTTCACGAGGCAACGCCGGTTAACTGCTGTTTGTGTATGAGAAATCGGTTGGAAACTTTCCTCATGTCAGCACGTTATAGGTGTCGCCACCGGTGCCAACGTTGTGTGAATGCTCTGAAAAGGTAATCATTTGCATATCACAGCATCTTCTTCCTGTCGGTTAAATTTCGCGTCGGTAGGACATCATCTTCGTGGTGTAGCAATTTTAATGGCCAGTAGTGTAAATATACGTTTCACTTATTATTCTGAGTTACAGAGGAAATTTCCATGCTGGAAACACCCTGCATAAACGACCAGCCCGACAACGTCTGTAGCTATGTGAAAAAGTTCGCCTATGGCTCAACCAGAAAACTTTTAGGACATATAAGTAGTCTCGAGTATGAGACGATCGTTTCGTGTAGACCTGTCAGCTGACCCTCAAAATAAATAAATATAGTGTAACGCTCGTAAATCGTCTCAACGAAAGTGTTTTCTATTACTGCGTAATCGACACCAGTCATTTGTATAACATTCTACTTCCTAGGAGTAAATGTAAGGAACAGTGTAAGACGAGACGATCACACAAATCTAGTTGTAGGATAGGCAGGTGACAAAGTGAGAAAAAACTGTAGTTTACTCACGTAGGTGGTCACTTACAAAACCGTCTTCCGCGCAGTTCATGAATTAGTATCAACACTGCCGCATAAGGGAAACTTGCGATTCACTGAATCTGCATAAACATAGGTATATGTAATGCAAAAGAACAAGTATCCTAGTGCTTTTTGCTCTGTCAAGAAGCCAACTGAATGGTGACAGTGCTGTTGTTAATAGCAAGGTGGTTCAAAGGTAGATCCAGTAGAGAAGTCCGAGTGATAGGAAGAAATCGTTATCAATGGTGCGCAACAGGAAATGTATCGTCATGAATACAGGAACGGATTGCAGGTGGATAGCTGCTGCCGGTGTTACAAGAGCTTCCGATGGTTTGTTGAACTGTCCTGTGGTGAGGTGCTTGATCCCCACCTACCTCCACCGCCACCAACTCCATCACAGCTCTGACTGTGACAGCTCGCTCCACTAGAAAAGCACCGCCGCCTCCAGTGTTTATCGTATATATGTTGGTCAGTACCTCATCGCTGGCTACAGATGACACATCATTTACCAACCTAGGGCTACGTAAGAAATAGGGAAGGTTGAAATACCACTGCCGTCGGCAAACATGATCGCCATGAATTGGTGTAGGTGGTCTGCAACCAGTGTACAATACTCCTTGGTCGTCATGGTGCCATGCATGAGCTCAACTGGACCTAGTGATACCCACGTGAATGTGCCCCAGAGCATGATGGAGCCGCCGCCAGCTCCTCTGCGTCCTGCACTACGTGTCTAAAGGAGCTGTTCCCCTGGAAGACGATGGATTCGCGCCCTCCCATCTGCATGATGAAGAAGGTATCGGGATTCATGTGACGATGCAACGCTCTGCCAATTCGCCAACGTACAGTGCCGATAGTTATGTGCCCATTTCAGTCATACTTGACGATGTCGTGGTATTAACGTTGGAACATGCAAGGATCGTCGGCTGCGGAGGCCTATCGTTAAGAGTGTTCCGGGCACTGTGCGTTCAGACACACTTGTGCTGTGCCCAGCATTAAAGTCTGATGTTAGTTCAGTCACAGTTCGCCGCCTGTCCTGTTTTACCAGCCTGCCTAGACTACGACGTCCGACATCCCCAAGACATCTGAAGGTGAGTTCAAGCCGTGCTGTTTCCAAAAAGCTCGTGCCGAGCCTTCAGGTCATCACAACAGGCCCTCGGTCAAACTCAGATAGATCGCTCGCCTTCCCTTCTACACACGGAGAGCACGCTCATTGATACTACAAAGAGCGTTCAAAATGTTTTGCACAGTCGTCTCTTTTTTTTTATTTTTTGCAGGAGGAGAATGAAATTTTTTGTGAACATACTCGGAAAATTTAGCCATAAGATGGTATATAAAATTATTTTCTTTTATTTCCAGGTGAGCCATAATGGACCGTGAAGTAGATATCAAGCTGTGACAACAGTCGGTGATGGAGTTCCTCTTCAAGACCGGCGATGACTCTGCCACATCGATTCACAGGACTTTGCTCCCTGGGGAGGACACGGTGGAACGCAGCAGTATCCAGCGGTGGTTGCACAGGTTTAAAGAAGGTGATTTCTCTCTACTAGACAATCCACGATGCGGTAGACCATCGACGACAGTGAGTGATGTGAATAAGGAGACCATTGATCAAATAATCCAAAATGACAGATGTGTGACGACACGACAGCTTGCTGAAATGACTCGTTTGTCATTGGGTAGTGTGGTGTCACTGGTACAGTCAGTAGGCTACAGAAAAATCTGTGCACGTTGGGTGAATAGATTATTGACAAGAGAAATGAATACGATGAGAAAGATTGTGTGCGAGGGTCTCATGAAGAGCCTTACTGAAGAGTGAAAACAGTGTTTTGACGGCGTCATTGCCCAGGATGAAACATGGTTTTTTTGTCCGAACCTTAGAGCAAAACCCTATCCATGGAATGGCGTCATCCGGGTTCCCCTCGGAAGAAGAAACCAAGACTTTCACGAGCGTATTGTCACGGTCCGCGCGGCTCCCCCCGTCGGAAGTTCGAGTCCTCGCTCGGTCATGGGTGTGTGTGTGTGTGTGTGTGTGTGTGTGTGTGTGTGTTGTCCATAGCGCAAGTTAGATTAATTTAAATTAAGTGGTGTGTAAGCTTAGGGACCGATGACCTAAGCAGTTTGGTTCCATAAGATCATACCACAAATTTACAAGACTTTCACGAACAGCAGGCCGAAAGGTGATGGCCTTCTTCCTCTGGGATATGTGTGGTGTCATTTTCATTGACTTTTTGGAACCTGGCTCCACAATTAACCCGGACCGTTACTGTTTGTCACTGGACAAGCTGGGGCGTGCCATCAAGACCCACAGACCACAGCTTCAGGTTCAGCTCATCCGACTACACCATGACAATGCCAAACCCTATACAGCTCTTATGACGCAGGAGAAATTCAGGAAAATGGGTTGGAAAATTGTTCCTCATCCGCCCTGCAGTCCGGACTTGGCTCCGTCTGATTTTTACCTCTTTGGCCGTCTTAAGGCCCACCTGCGCGGTAGATCATTTGATAGTGAGAAAGACCTTATTTTCTGTGTCAAGCGATGGTGTAAAAGTTAATCCTCAGAATTTTCCCAAAGTGCATTTACATCATGGAAAGAACGTTGGCCAGATGCGTCACAGCTGGTGGAGGCTACATTGAGAAGGCTCGTTGTATAGCTAAATGTTCCAAATATGTTCACAAAAAAATTCATTTTCCTCCTGTAAAAAATAAAAAAAATTAGAGAAGACTGTGCAAAACTTCTTGAACGCCCTTTGTACATGCACCATGCTTGTGTCTGACTAGCAGTCATTCCTCGCCAGGTGAGGCTCCTATCGCCTGGACGGCCTTATGTCGATGGCAGGTCAACGGTCATAATGTTCTCACTGATCAGTGTAGATGGCAAATACTACAAGGAGGTTTACTAGGAGCAGGGAATTTAGCATTATCTTAACTTAAAGTAGAGGCTGCTTGTGCAAAAATTGTTACTAACTTGAATTGTGAACAGTTTCAAAATTATTCTCCTCAATGAAGGTAGCAAATTAAACGTAAAATATGTTAAAATTCAGCACTCATTCAAATATCCATCAATTTTTACTTTGTTCATACCACTCTTCCAAACACCCCCCTCGCGCCCCTCCACCTCCACACCGCATATGCCTACTTCTGACACTACATATTCTACTTATTCATCTCACCAACTGTCCTCTATAATTAGACGCCCTCACCTTCCGACCGCCAACCCCCGTCCCCTCTCACCCTCCCAACAACAAAATGGTTCAAATGGCTCTGAGCACTATGGGACTTAACATCTATGGTCATCAGTCCCCTAGAACGCAGAACTACTTAAACCTAACTAACCTAAGGACATCACACAACACCCAGTCATCACGAGGCAGAGAAAATCCCTCCCAACAACACTCATCACCTTTTTCTTAATCTTAAACGTCCTTCGCGTAACAATATCTCCCCCTCCCCCCTTAATCCCAGCTTCACTCCCCCCCCCCCAAATTCTTTCACTCCTACTGTCATATGTAGTATTTCTTTTGTGTTATTTCTAGCGCTTACTATATCTTTATGTGTGATTCATTATCTTCTGTATTTTATTTCGCCTCTTTCTTACAGACTTAGGTTTCTTCATACTTCATAACGTGTGTTCACAACATATTATTAACGATTTGATGTTTACATGTAAATGCAAATATGGTACGTCACAACACCGCGTTCAAAGCTAAGCACGTACGGTCCCATGACACCTAACACGAGTAAGCTCATAACTGTGACACTTCTTCATTTTAATGTGCCAGGTCTTCTAGAGTCTACATTCTATGACATCACTTTCATAGATACGTCTTAAGAGTATGTGCTAGTCTTGGTGTTTACTTGGTTTGGACTGATTTTCCCAGATGCGAGATGCATGTACGATAATGTGCTGCATTACTACAAGACGTTAAGTTAGTACCATATATATCATGTTAAAAAATTTGTTGAATTGTGTATACGTCGTCCTGCCCAGTACACGGCAAAATGATGTAAACGGCCTTAGAAATACGTGCTTTTCTCCTAACTGTGTATCACCTAATAGTTTTTACTTTATGGCCTATTATTTTCATTTTTTTTACTTCTAGGACTGTACTCGGTAATGGCGTGAAATAATGTCATCATGCACAGTACACAGGAAAATACATTAATGGTCTAAGATGTAAGTGCATATCTCGTGATTTTATACCAGCTTTTACTTCATATTTTTTCAATTTTTTACTTTATGTCTTACTATATGCGTATTCTTTTAGCAATGTACGCGATAATCTGGGTTTTACACGTGAAATATACAGAAATATACAGTCAAATGGCTACGTATTCCTCCAAAAAATTCTGTATGTCGGTGGCTCAGCACCCTCGAAAACTTTTTTTCTGGCACTTTGTATTTACTCGCTGGGTTTCCAGTTTTAGATGCCTCACGTTGGATTGTGTAGGTTCATGTTAACGTTTGAAGAAGTGAATAGCCTTTAGGTTGTAAAGTATGCGGCCCTGAAGACAGCATACCTCAAACTGTTCTTGTTGTACTTTCCAAGGCAGCGGTTTCTGTACGTGGTGTGGATGTATCGTCTGTCCACGGATAATACGCGTCACGTTTCCGTGACATACCACACAGTATGTACTGTCCGTGCAACATGAATATGACAAGCAAAGGAAAATACTTTTACTGTGCGTTCACTTTACAATAAGGAGAAAACTGCAAGCGGAAAATACTTGCATTAAGTTTCTAGAGTCTTTTCTCAGTAGTTACGAAAGTCGACCGGTCTGAAGTATGTCTGTTAGGCAATATTTTCACGTACAATCGTGCAGCAGTTTTGTCGCTTCCACTCGGTTTACCACATACGGAATTCATCATAAAGAGTTTTATAAACTTTGAAGGTCAGTTTCTCCCGTATAAAAAAAGAAATGTACCCCAATAAAGATAATCCCGAAATTGCTATCCTTTTTAGCTATTAATAAAAGAAAAACATACTCACGTCAGAAAGTTGTAACAAATGTTTAAAATGAGATCTGCATGCACTCGTCGAATCATTATTGTTATATTCTTTCAAATCCAGATAGTTTAGAGTGGTTTCTCAGACTTCCAGGACACGATGATTCAGCGTCGGTGGATTAGGAACGTCTGCTATCTAAGTCAGTTTTTTTATGTAGTCCCATAAATAATTATTCAAAGGATTCTGGTTGGGGGAATGTGCAATACATGGAACTGGATCTCCCTACCTATACATCGGTCGTGGTAGATATCATCCACTGCAACTCGAACAACATAAATGAAATCTGCTGGAGTCCCATCTTGGGGAACGTCCCGCAGATTTCTTGCAGTGTCGGCGATTAAGTTCTTGTTGACAACACCTGGGAGACTATATGGACCTACCGGAGAGTCACGTGAAATTCCACCCATACATTAATTTTAAATTGCTGTTAATATCAAGATAAAATGCTTCAATAACGATCTTCATCCACTCACAAATGCTGGCTGTGAAAATTTGCTATTGTGTCTGTTCCAAATTTTGTTCTATTTCTCAATAAGGTTAAATCTGTAAACAACGAATCGCCATATTGCATGACAAATTATCGATGTTACTTGTCCCATGTTCAGTGATCAACAAGCTTAATGCTGTGCAGATGTTGAAGCTGATATAGATGTGTGAAGTGCCCGCAAAGTATCATTCCTTCGGTATTATGAGATCTATTACAGGCTATTTATGTGCCGTGTACTGCTGTCTGGCCGTACAGTACCCTTCATTCTAAGTTATGAGCGCCATCACATACTACTTCGACGTGTAGCGTATTTTGCGACAATCAGTAAAATTCGTTTTTCGTAATTAGATGCAGGAAGAAATCTTGGCTTTCTTCAATCTGCACCGTTTGTGGTACTATGGATCGTGTTGAGGCAGCAAACATAGGATGCTTCGTTTATCATCTGTTTTGATGCTGCCGTACTGTCTCGCGTCCATTACCGTGCATGAAAGTCTTATCTTCTCGCTCACGAAACGAATATGCTGTCCTTTCTGGTGACTAACTACAATGACACACCTTAAATATCTAGGACAAACTAACCTCAAATATACACAAATGTTAAATGCGAACATGTCTCCATAGCAATTCATTGCTTAAGAAGAAACAGTGAGTGTATCAGCAGACTGACTTGTATAAATAATATCACTTCACTATCCAACAAAATGAATTTTAATTATTGGCTAAAAACTTCATTTTTTGGTTTTTACTTCAAAAGCAATGAACCTTGACATTCAATAATAACTGAAAAAGGAAGTATCTTTGGGTATACGTTGTCGCGTCTTCCTTAAAAGCATTACTACTCTTTTAAAGTAGAATGACAAGGCAGTTCTGAGATGTCTTATAAGATTATTTTTAGTTAGCAATTTTAAATTTTGCGCAACAGACCTATGGAGAAGGCGTAATCACCATTTTTAGTTGTTAACTTAAATTTTTTTTTCTCAAAGAGGAGTTCTGTACAAACGTACTTGCACACATTTTTGTAAATAAAAATTTAATTTATAATCCTGTGTTTTTAAATTAATTTTTTTACTAATATTGGTGGAATATCGTTTAATTATATTCAAGTAATATATTAATTTATACGTTTTAAAAGTCAGTTTTTTGTAATCGTTGATGAGTAAATAGTGTAATCGTTGAAGGCTAACTTGTGTAAGCGTTCCAGCTAGACGCTGCTAAGAGCGTCTGCTTACAAAAGCGTAATAATGGAGAAAAGTTTGATTTAAAACATAGTAATCACTTTTGGCTAAATAAGGTTGGACAGACTCAGGAACGCAAATGACGTGACATCTAAGGATGATTCACGAGTTAACTACCGTAACAGTTCTGCTATCATTTCTTCCGGAGCCTTGAAAGAAATTTTCACGTCAAAATTGAATGGATTTGTATAACAGGGTACTGGCGTATAAAATTTTAAGTAATAAACTTACGTCATGAGTTTAATGTCAAGATCCAGCCCTACATCGTAAAATTACGTCATCAACAGCAACAAAAAAAGAATCATAAAACCAAATGGCCATAAGCACTTCCTTAAAATTCCATTCATGCCATCAAGTGTTCTAAACGCCCACCGTCTACAGCAATTCTCGTTCGTAGCCGCTGATACAAGAAATACTGGACTGACTGAAGAGATTCCTTCAAAATCATTGCACATACTGGAATAATGGTATGTTTTGAATATTTTTGGGTAGTGTGAACTTGTGCATGCACTTCGTCTTTGAGTTTACACCAGAGAAAAATTTCCAGTGGCATCAAATGAAGAGAAAGTGCTGGCCAACTGATAACGCCATCAATTCCCTTGCAGCGACCAGGAAAGAATAAGTGAGTGCTTTCTTAGCCACAAGTCAGTAGCGAGCCAGGCACCCAACGTCCTTGTATCACATACATCCACGTATTACAAGTTTCATTTCCTCTAGGAGAGCCAGCAGCACTTCAGTAAGTGTGCTTATCTTTTAGCCTTTCACATTTCTTCAGTGAGTAAGGGCCAGTCACGTAGTTTCCAATACTCCCAGACCAAACGTGCACCCTCCACTGTCTTTGATGTTCATACTGCCTCAGGCAGAGCGGATTGTCAGCAGCCCAGTAACACATCTTTCCTCCATTCAGTTTTCCACGATTTGTAGAGGTAGCTTCATGGGTAAAGAGAATTCTTTGAAGAAAGGACCTGTTGTCCTGACATCGCAACAGAATCGAGCGACAGAATTCCATGTGTCTTCAGCAATCGCAGTGGTTAACCTGCTGGCAAAGTGACACAGGATACGGATGGAAGCCGTTTGCATGCAAAATGTGAACAACGCTGGGCTGACTTATTTCAGAGGAACTAATAGTTTACCTGGACCTAACATGTTGAGTAACAACAACAGCTGCCAGAACATCTATTCAGTTCGCTTCGCTCATTACAGACTTGCATTTTACCCTCTGTATAGGACTCCAGGGCCTTCCAATGAAAATGTTTTAGACATTCACTGAATCGTCATTCTTATCGGAGACTGTCTGTCGAGATACCTTTGACTGTACAGTTCAGCTCTTCTCTCTGCGTTCTTCTCCGTGAAGAAGTAGCATACCTAGTTTCTCTTGGTTATTGATAGCCAATTATTTTTTGATACTAACTGGCACTCGATACATGTGAATGACACATACAGAATGAAAGCTACATATTCTCTGTGCTCTTTCTACGCCGATTTTGTAGTAGTGAAACACTTCGTTTCCTCCGTATTTGACGTGACGTATTTCCTTATTCTGGTACGAAATTAAGAACTTCCCAAAAAGACAGCACATGGTTTCATGTTCAAAACAGATAATCCTAATTTTTAAGTGTTGTAATTACTCTGAAACTAAAAATAGGACTTTTAAGAGTGAAACACTGTTCAGTTCGTCTCTTTTAGAACTACAATTGTGTCCAAAATTAAAGCAACAAACGGAACTTACACACACATTCCGACAACTGGTTAATGTGCTCAGTATGGGACGTGACCACGTCTGGCAGCAATATAGGCCTGACAGCGACAGAGCATGCTGTGAATGATATCATGAGTCTCATGTTGAGGCAATAACGCCCATTCTTCCAGCATGTCTGTTCGCAGTCTAGGAGAGTGGTTGTCGGATGCTGACGTGATGCAAGACATCTCCCTAGTGCATCCCAGACATGTTCTATGGGACTCAAATCGGGTGAGCGACCACCTGCCCACACCATTAGGGACCCTTCACTGATATCTGTCGCTTTCTATAATGTTTGGGTCCCGAAATCGTGGTCCACGTTCCCTCCAGATATGAATCCACCGAGACTCACTTTACAGACTAAATCGGGACTCATCTGTTAAAAGAACATTAGCCTACTGTTCAACCGTCCAAGTGGCATGTTGATGACTACACTCTAGACGTTCCCTTCTGTGAAGACACGTCAGAGGTAGACATACAGCAGGTCTCGGACAATAAAAGCCACTCTGCCGAAGCTTTTTGCACACCGTTTGCCTCGATACAGCACATCCAGTGGATGATGCGAGCTCAGATGCAAGTTTCCGTGCAGTACTAAGGCGGTACTGTCGTGTCCTTAGAGCCAAATAACGGTCGCCTCTTCAGAAGTCACACGTGATCGGCCCTGCCCTGCACATTAGGATACAGTTTCGGTCTCTATAAACTGTCGCCACATCCCAGGAACAACAGAGCGATTCACAGTAAGCCACCAGGCCACATCAGTTTGCGACTGTCACGCTGCCATTCTTTCTATGGCCCTTCAACGCAGACAGTCTGGTAGGCATCTTCCCTGTGCCATACTCCACCGTCTGTGACTGTGTACACAGCGATTGTGGATGTGGGGCTACCCAGCAAACATCACCTCGTTTCATAGGTTGGCATGGTTGTCAGTTACCCGGAATGCCAGTTTGTATAATTATAACGTGGATTAGACACAGGACGGAGAAGTTTCGATTTGTTGCTTTTATTTTGGACACCAGTGTACGATACTACCTCCAAGAATTACTGTAGTTTCATTTGAAAAAGGAGAGTTGATACCGATATCTCTGCAATTAATGTAGCTGTTAGAATACATTGTATGTCGTTTAGTGAGGATTTTAACACAATTCATGTTAAACGGTTCCGAAAATGTGTGAAATGAACAGTTTAGCTGAAACACCCTGTCATAAGAAATAGTTGAGATAATGAGGACATCGGATATAGATGCTACTCTGACATTAAGAAATCAGCGCAAGAGAGGAAATTATGGCGGGTACATCAACAGTTGCCCATCTTCGTATCTGGCTGCTTTACAGAGGGCCTGAGTTCGATTCCCAGTACAGTTAGGGATAATTCCTGGTATAAGGACTGGCACGAGAATCGGTCAAGCTCGTGATGCCAGCTGAGGAGCTACGTGATTGAGAAGTAGCGGCTCCATCGTCAAGAAAGCCGATAACAACAGGGAAAGCGGTGGGCTGGCTCCACGCCCTTCGACACCGCATTCAAATGAAGCCATTCGCAGTGGATGACACGGCAGTTGCTTGATACTGACTGGCCCGCCTGGGCAGAAGGCTGCAATCGTGTAATCATAGTTATGTGACTTTTTACCAATTTGAGCCAATGCATTACATTTTGTTATGTTTAGGATCATTTTCCAATCCCTGCACCAAGCGTCGGCCCCTTGCAGCTCTTCCTGCATTTCGCTACAATTCTCTAGCCTTGTGGCTTCTCTGTATACAACAGCATCATCCGCGAAAAGTCTCATAGAACATCCGACGTCAGGCGTGTTTTCTATGGTGTTTCGGAAGATATTTGCAGTTTCGTTTTTGTAACGTGTAGCTGCAGTTAGCCCAAACAAATACTGATCATCGCGTCTTTCATCTGACGCCCAAGCTTAGGTTTATTTCCCGTTAAAACAAAATTATTTTTAAGTGGAATTTTAAGTGTCCATTCGACAGGGCGGCCCCAAATTAGTGCAGCTCGATATTTCTTTTATCAATGTGTATTAACAGGGACAGTGGAACACGAAAAATAACGATTACTGCAGCAACGACAGCACCGCCATGGCCCTTGCTGTCTACTACTGTCAATAGAGTAGCGCCCAATCGCCGCTGCAGTACGGATTAGTGTTCGTGTTTTACGGTTCCCGTTAATAGGTATCGATAAAGCGAATAACGCACTAGACTAATACGCTACCGCTCTATCGAGTGGACACGTACAATTCCACTTTTAAACAATTTTGTTTGCAATATGAAAAAACGGACACTTTCCGTCGATGTTTAGGGCGCATGAAAGACGTGATGAGCAGTCTCTGGGTAGTCGTTGGGATGGGTTGTTTGGGGGAAGAGACCAAACAGCGAGGTCATCGGTCTCATCGGATTAGGGAAGGACGGGGATGGAACTCGGTCGTGCCCTTTCAAAGGAGCCATCCCGGCATTTGCCTGGAGAGATTTACGGAAATCACGAAAAACCTAAATCAGGATGCCCGGACGCGGGATTGAACCGTCGTCCTCCCAAATGCCAGTCCAGTGTGCTAACCACTGCACAGTCTCTGTTTGGGCTGACTCCAACTACACGCTGCAAAACGAAACTGAAAATATCTGCCAAAAAATAAGAGAAAACGCGCCTAACGACCCACAGGATAGGCACTCGATATACTGTGCAAAGTATTCACCCTGTAACACCCCCGCCGGCCGGTATGGCCGAGTGGCTCTAGGTGCTTCGCAACCGCGCGACCGCTACGGTCGCAGGTTCGAATCCTGCCTCGGGCATGGACGTGTGTAATGTCCTTAGGTTGGTTAGGTTTAAGTAGTTCTAAGTTCTAGGGGACTGATGACCTCAGATGTTAAGTCCCATAGTGCTCAGAGCCATTTTTGTAACACCCTCTCGAGGTACGTTGCAAGTACAAAGGGCGTTGAAAAAGTTTTGCACAGTAGTCCCAAATTTTTTTTTTTTTGCAGGAATAAAATGAATTTTTTTGAGAACATACTTGGAACATTTACCTATACCTTAAGCCTACTCAATGTTGCCTCCATCAGCTGTGACGCATCTGGCCAACGTTCTTTCCATGATGTAAATGCTCTTTGATATAATTCTGGGGATTAGCTTTTACACCATCGCTTGACACAGGCTTTAAGGTCTTTCTCACTATCAAATGTTTTACCGCGCAGGTGGGCTTTCAGTCGACCAAAGAGGTAAAAGTCAGACGGAGCCAAGTCTGTACTGTAGGGAGGATGACGAACAATTTTCCAACCCTTTTTCCTGATTTTCTCCTTTGTCATAAGGGCTGTATGGGGTTTGGCATTGTCACGGTGTAATCTAATGAGCTGACCCTGAAACTGTGGTCTGTGGGTCTTGATGGCATGTCACAGCTTGTCCAATGGCAAACAGTAACCATCCTGGTAAACTGTGGACCCAGGTTCCAAAAAGTCAATGAAAATGACACCACACTGATCCCAGAAGAAGGAGACCAGCACCTTTCATCCTGCTGTTCGTGGGAATCTTGGTTTCTTATTCTTATGACGCCACTCCATGGATTGGGTTTTGCTCTCAAGTTCGGACAAAGAAAACATGTTTCATCCTAGGCAACGACACCGACAAAACACTGTTTTCACTCTTCCGTAACGGTCTTCCTCAGACCCTCGCACACATTCTCCCTCATTGCTTTCATTTCTCTTGTCAATAATCTAGGCACCCAACGTGCACAGATTTTTCTGTACCCTAGTGACTGTACCAGTGACACCACACTACCCAATGACAAACGAGTCATTTCAGCAAGCTGTCATATCGTCACACAGCTGTCATTTTGGATGATTTGATCAATGGTCGACGGTCTACCACATCGTGGATTGTCCAGTAGAGATAAATCACCTTCTTTAAACCTCTGCAACCTCCGCTGGATATCACTGCGATCCACTGTGTCCTCCCCATAAACAGGGAGCACGTTCCTGTGAATCTATGTGGCAGAGTCATCGCCGGTCTTGAAGAGGAATTCCTCAATCCAGTCACACAACTCGTCTAATATTCCGTAGTGTCGTATTTATTCAATAGGTGCCAGTGTGGAACTGTGCCGAACGTCTTCTGCAAGTCAAGGAACACAGTATCAACCAGATCGCCGTTATTTGCTGATATCTGGTTTTGTGTACAGACAGTGTGAGCTAGAGTTGGTTTCGGAAGCGATATGAGCCAGATAGACGACTCCGTGTGGGTGCGAAGAGGAAGGCCATCCGGCAACCCTCTACCACTATCATAACTAAATCCAGAGTAAAATGCTGACCCCATGAAGGTATGGGATAATACCCGGAAAAGAAGAAAAAAAAAGAAGAATTTGGTTTCGGAATCCATGTTGATTCCTACAGAGGAGATTTTCTGTACCCATAAATTTTTAATACACGAACGTAAATCGTCTTCCAAAATTCTGCAACAGTCCGATGTCAGAGATATAGGTCTATAGTTATATGCGTCTGTTCAGCGATCCTTCTTCAACATGAATGGCCTGCTTCTTTCTTCCAATTACTGGAAACGCTTCGCTCCTTCAGCGAGCTACAGTACCCTGCTGCTAGAAGAGGAGCAAGTTCTTTCGCACACCCTATGTAGAATCGTACTGCCATATCATCAGACCTAGTGGACTTTCCTCTGTTGAGCAATTCCCGTTGCTTTTCTACTTCATTGTCACATATCTGTCATTTTTACGTTCTAGTGTGCACGGCAAATCAACGATATAATATCTATATACCGTTTTCTTCCTTAGTATCGCGCCTCTGTAAAAGAGATTAACTAAGCTGCCAAAGATTGTACTTACAGTTTCCATTCGCCTGGGGTACACAAAATGTTCAATCCGTTTCCTTCCAAAGTACAACATAGAACAAAGCTGCCCTCATCGCCAGGCACACACGTCGCTTGGTCGAGCTGCACACAATTTCAGTGAGAAGTAAGGACTAGGGGAAGATGTAGCGCATGCACAGGGAAGTTATCACGCACACTCCGTGCATTCCAGTTGCTGACAGCTAATACTTTCATAATTAACTAGTTCACCAAACATAATCCTAAGTAACATACCACCGTTCTCAAACGCCTCTGCGACTTAGGCCTCAGGCCATACAATTCCGAAGCGTCATTCCCAATCGTAAAATGATCAATTCCGCATCCGTCAAAACATATGAGGATGAGTCAAACGAAAACCTTAAATTTTTTTAAAATATTAGTTATTGTGCAAAAGTGGTACAAAGCTGTATCATTTTTCAGCATAATCTCCCCCACGCTCAATGCAAGTCCTCCAGCGCTTACAAAGTGCACAAATCCCTTTAGAAAAAAATTCTTTTCGTAGTCCGCGCAACCACTCATGCACCGCGTGCCGTACCTCTTCATCAGAACGGAACTTCTTTCCTCCCATTGCGTCTTTGAGTGATCCAGACAAATGGAAATCACTTGGGGCAAGGTCTGGTGAGTATGGTGGATGAGGAAGACACTCAAGTGGAAGTGAACCCAGGTTTCGTCCCCAGTAACGATTCTTCCAAGGAAGCCATCACCTTCTCGTTCAAAGTACCGAAGAAGGTCTTCACAAGCATCAACACGTCGTTCTCTCAGTTCAGGAGTCAACTATCGTGGCACCCATCTTGCAGACACTTCGTGAAACTGGAGCACACCATGCATAATGTGGTGTGCTGACCCATGACTAATCTGTAAACATACTGCAATGTCATTCAGTGTCACTGGGCGGTTTTCCTTCACTATGGCTTCAACTGCTGCAATGTTCTGTGGAGTCACAACACGTTGTGCCTGACCTGGACGAGGAGCATCTTCCACTGCAATCTTCCTGTTCCATTCGTAGACTTGCTGCTGTGACAAACACGCATCGCCGTACTGAACTTTCATTCGTCGATGAATTTCAACAGGTTTCACACCTTCACTACGCAAAAACCGAATAACAGAACGCTGTTCTTCCCTAGTGCAAGTCGCAATGGGGCGGCCATCTTTATACTGATACTGCGACGGTATGTGTGCATTTGCACTATGCTGCCACCTACAGGCCATTCTGCACGCTGTTTGTAGCGCGCTTACTAACTTACAGGATAACGGCGCGAAATTTGGATTTGTTATTACAAATTTGACTTACCCTCGTATTAAGAGTTGAAGGCGCTGTTCTGATATACCCTGTGATTACTATTATAGCATTTATCACGAGCCCTGACATCGATCAACCCGCTGTGTCATCCTCTGTTAACTGAATTATTTGAATGCAGCAGAGAGGGACGTGGGGCAGTACACAATTCTCCCAGTCGTATTCAGCTTTCTGATGCTTGAAACTGCTACTTTTCATCTACGTAGCTGCTCAGTTGGCCCACGAATTGAATACAATATGCGGTCGTGCATTATCCTGCTAAAATGTAGGGTTTTGCAGGGATCGAATGAAGGGTAGAGCCACGGGTCGTAACGCATCTGAAATGTAACGTTCACTGTTCCAAGTGCCGTCAATGCGAACAAGACGTGACCGAGGCGTGTAACCAATGGCACCCGATACCATCACGCCGGTTGATACGCCAGTATGGCGATGACGAATACACGTTTCCAATGTGCGTTCACCGCGATGTCGCCAAACACGGATGCGACCATCATGATGCTGTAAACAGAACCTGGATTCATCCGAAAAAATTACGTTTTGCCATTCGTGCACCCAGGTTCGTCGTTGAGTACACCAATCGCAGGCGCTCCTGTCTGTGATGCAGCGTCAAGGGTAACCGCAGCCATGGTCTCCGAGCTGATAGTCCGTGCTGCTGCAAACGTCGTCGAACTGTTCGTGCAGATGGTTGTTGTCTTGCAAACGTCCCCATCTGTTGACTCAGGAATCGACACGTGGCTGCACGATCCGTTACAGCCATGCTGATAAGATGCCTGTCATCTCGACTGCTAGTGATACGAGGCCGTTGGGCTCCAACACGGCGTTCCGTGTTACCCTCCTGAACCCACCGATTCCATATTCTCCTAACAGTCATTGGATCTCGACTAACGCGAGCAGCAATGTCGCGATACGATAAACCGCAATCGCGATGGACTACAATCCGACCTTTATCAATGTCGGAAACTTGATGGTATGTGTATGAGAAATCAGTTGGAAACTTTCCTCATGTCAGCACGTTGTAGGTGTCGCCACCGGCGATAACCTTGTTTGAATGCTCTGAAAAGCTAATCATTTGCATATCACAGCATCTTCTTCCTGTCGGTTAAATTTCGCTTCTGTAGCACGTCATCTTCGTGGTGAGCAATTTTAATGGCCAGTAGTGTATTTGCATTTGCGAATATAGACAACCGTCAACTGTGTAATGGAATAAGGATAATAAAAAAATGCCGCACCGTGATTCGAACTCGGATTTTCTGCTTATCGCGAGAGGTCGTTTTACAATTAGGCTATCCGAGCACGCTTCAGGGACAAGCATGCAAGACTGAAGGATCAGTGGATCTTACTTCTGAACCACACAGACACTGCAATATGGTATTTATCCGCCAACACGGGGCAAACGGCTTTCAGTTAAAATGTCTCCTCTGTATGAGAATATGCATAATGAATGTAAGAGTGAAGGTTGTGGACGTATGGTTGACGACATATGGAAGTATAGATCTGACCGTGGAGCGAGCTCGGAGAGCCTAATTTTAAGGCGACCGCTCGCGATAAGCGGGAAATCGGGGTTCGAGTCTTGGTCCGGCACAAACTTTCATTGTCGTCATTCCACTGTACAGTTAATTGTTGTCCATATTTGCAACTGCGAATACGTACATGTATAGCTGATTCAGGTAAGCTGTTTGCAAAATAAGTTTTCCGATTGCTCCCAGTCGAGGAGAAGGAAACTGTGATACTCTTACGTGTTCCATTTCTCCTTAGTTTTATATTAAATTTCTCTGTACGTGTGGAATATTATTATTTATTTACTGTTATTAAGTAAATTTACTGAAATTGATCGTAATGTGTAATTTTATAATTGTACGTATGGCTTTTATAAGTTTCAAAAGTATTCAGGACGACGATGTACGTGTTACCTTTACGTTTAGATAAGGAGAATCGAAGTTTAGCTGTACTGATGAAGCAAATACACACATCAAAAAAGTTTTGCATCATCTTGGTTCCGAGAGTTCCGTAACCTGCACAGAAAATTGGAATAGAGATCAACACAAACATCATTTTCGCCCTGATCATTTCTCATGAAAACCACACATTACATGTTGTACCACCATACAGCGATGCCTTCAGAGGTGGTAGTCCAAATTACTGTGCGCACCGGTACCTCTAATACCCAGTAGCACGTCCTCTTGCTTTGAAGCATGCCTCTATTCGTTGTGGCGTACTATCCACAAGTTGGTCAAGGAACTGTTCATCCAGATTGCCCAACTCCTCAACGGCGATTCGGCGTCGATCCCTTAGAGTGGTTGGTGGGTCACATCGTCCATAAACATCCCTTTTCGATCTATCCCAGGCATTTTCGATAGTGTTCATGTCTCGAGAACACGCTGGCCACTCTGGTCGAGCGATGTCGTTATGCTGAAGGAAGTCATTCACAAGACGCGCACGACGGAGGCGCGAACTATCGTCCATGAAGACGAATGCCTCGCCAATATGCTGCCGATATGATTCCACTATCGGTCGGAGGATGGCATTCACGTATCGTACAGCCGTTACGGCGCCTTCCATGACCACCAGCGGCGTACGTAGGTCCCACATAATGCCACCCCAAAACAGCAGAAAACTTCCACCTTGCTGCACTCGCTGGACAATGTGTCTAAGGCTTTCAGCCTGACTAGGTTGCCTCCAAACACGTCTCCGACGATTGTCTGGTTGAAGGCATATGAGACACTCGTCCATGAAGAGAACGTAATTGCAATCCTGTGCGGGCCATTCGGCATGTTTTTGGGCCCATTTGCACCGCGCAGCATGGTGTCGTGGTTGCAAAGATGGACATCGCCATGGACGTCGGGAGTGAAGTTGCGCATCATACAGGCTGTTGCGCGTAGTTTGAGTCGTAACACGACGTCCTGTGGCTGCACGAAAAGCATTATTCAACATGGTGGCTTTGCTGTCAGGGTTCCTCTGAGCCATAATCCGTAGGTAGCTGTCATCCACTGCAATAGTAGCCCTTGGGCAGCCTGAACGAGGCATGTCATCGACAGTTCCTGTCTCTCTGTGTCCCTCCATGTCCGAACAACATCGCCTGGACACTTCCTTTGTTGAGAGCCCTTCCTGGCACAAAGTACCAATGCGGACGCGATCGAACACGAGCCGTATACCAATACCACCTACAATAAATCAGACCACAACACAGAAACCAAGATGGTGGCAGTCTTAGGCCAAGTATTTCAGCAGTACCCTAATACGACTTATTTACAAACTTCAAAAATAGAAAGTAGGTTCTAAATTGCGTAAGAAGTGTCGTGTTGTTATGTATTTTTCTATATTCAAACTTAAATAAAAAGTTGTATTCAAGTCACAAATTATGTAATAAGTAATATGACGGTGTAAAATTTGGAGATGCAACTCAAAATCAAATCCAAACAGACTACTACACAATACATGCACATTGCATATTTGGTCACTAATAATAATTTGCAAAATAGAAGCTATATTGCAATAATAAGTGAATAGTGCAGCTAAAGCTCAAAATTGTATTAAACAACATGAAGTTAATTCTAGACACTGTCATTGTGTAATATGCTAGAAGTAATTTGATTTTGAGTACCTGTTGGATTTATTTGCTGCTCACCTTGGCTTCGTTGCGTTTTGTTATTTTTGCTGCAATGTCTTCATGAGTTACTCTTTTTTGTTTTAATAGTCTTCGAGCAATTTCCTTTGAAACACACTTTTCATTCAAGAGTTTTGTATAATTATTAATACAAATATTGGAAACCACTTTAATACTTTTCTTGATTAGTGTCTTTAAAGGAATGCCACATTTGCACACATCACTGAGATTACTAATGGCATTTTCACACAATTCTGTTGCTAAGGCAATTACTGCATCTCTTTGATTTTCAAGTTTGAGAAATTCTGATTGATATGTGCTGCTAATCAGAACTTGAAGAAGTTTATATATGCTACAAGACAAGGAAATCATTATGGAACGAGGACATTTTAAGCACCTACAGGTGAAACAGAAAAGGAGTTCTTTGGTTTCACACTGCAAAAAAATTTCATCCTATGTCTCTAACATTTCTTCACAATCTGAACATTTTCCACCTTTTCTCAGCTTTTCAAGTATTGTTTTGCTAGTGTAGCTAGCAATACAAACCAAAACTTTCAAATCTTCATCCATCATGGGAATGTTTGCTAGTTCCTCTAGAGCAGGTTCCAATTTATGTAAATTTGCATATGTTTCGTGTTTTATGCTGTAATTTACTTTTGCTGCAAAATCATTTAATGTAAATTCACCATGTTTAGTAAATCTGAGCTTCATTAGACTTGTTACTTTGAGTTTTCTCTCAGATTCCAAGATTTCCTCGACTGAAACATTATATGTGCAGCCACCTAGCCTTCTACAAGCTCCAAATCTTGCTTCTAAAGCATCCATGTGTAATTTTGCTGTAAGAATGTAGGACCAGTTGCATGTGTTGAAAATATATCTGCATAAATGAACTGTTGTTCCAGTTGTGTGAGAGAAAGCAGTATATGTTTCATTGGTTGGTTTTCTATGAGTAGGCAATGCATGCCAGATAGCAACGTATGTTTTCAAATTTTCAGGAAACAGAAGTTTGGAGTCAGTGGGTCCAGTGATTGGGCTAGCATTATCATCTAATGTGTATTTGTCTTTCATGGGATGCTGCACATTAGAAACTGTCCACCATTTAATTATTAATTTTAGAAGATGATTAGTGCCATTAGAAAGCTCAATCCCCTGACTTTTCAAAATTTCTAGTGCTGCCACATTTTTAGAATCAAAAACGCTGAAATCAAAGGTAACATTCTGTCTCTCAGTAGAAGTTGAATATACTGCCTTTCTCGCTAGCTTTGGGGACGTTTCAACAGTTTATTTTTCTCAGAATGAAACAGGTTCCTCAAATCTGAAAATTTTGCTTCACTGACATTATATTCACATGCAGCATTCCTTTCATCACTGTGCAGATAGGCATTAATGAAAGAAAATGTTTACTCAACATTTGGCATTATGAATGATTCATTTTTTCCATTCAATCAGTTATTTCTGATACACTTAAGAAAGTGCACATTGTTAAACAGAAGAAAGAGAAATTTATATGGCTGTAAAGTGTCACCATACATAAGCTGATAAATTTTCCTATTAATGCTATGGTTATCTGTTACCAGACATATTACATCATATCCAAGGTCATGCATTATCTTTAATACATCAATTGTCATTTCCAGTAGTGTATCAGCATTAACATTTTTACAGGAAACAGAGTTATTACGTCTTCATAATCAGAATGTAAAGATGATGCCATGAAAACCTGCATTGTACCTGCTGTTGTAGTATCTGAAGCATTCTCAGCAACACCAAGTATCGTTACTGCCTTATAAGAGAATTTTGAGTTAATATAAACTTCATCTAGCATCACTGAAATTACCTTGTTCTTTTCCTGAAGAAATTTATCTTTTACTCTCAAAAAAGCTATCTGTGATGGACCAATACAAGGTTTATTTGGACCCAGTTTGCATAGAAGCTGGCCGGAGTGGCCGAGCAATTCTAGGCGCTACAGTTTGGAACCGCGCGACCGCTACGGTCGCAGGTTCGAATTCTGCCTCGGGCATGGATGTGTGTAATGTCCTTAGGTTAGTTAGGTTTCAGTAGTTCTAAGTTCTAGGGGACTGATGACCTTAGAAGTTCAGTCCCATAGTGCTCAGAGCCATTTGAACCGGTTTTTTTTTCATAGAAACTGCCTTAAATAGACAGGGTGAGGTAATGTTAACATATTTGCTTTTCTCAAGTGATGGTAGGCACCAGGAGATGAAAAGCAAGTGGCTGCTGCCCATATCAAAAGCTCAGGAGAGTATCTACTTTGCTTTGTTATTGCAAGTTGTAATTGCTCCAATACAAATTCTGTTTTGAGGACTATGTTATCATCAAAATCACTACCAGCTTTCAGTGCTTGTTTGAGAACATCGACTAAAATTATAATCTTGTCAGTGGTATCAATAGAGCCGTCTATGAAACCATTTAGGTGACTCACCAAATGTCGAATTTCGTCCATTTGTCACATTTCAAGTTTTTTTGCTCCCAAGGCTGTAATACCCATTTCAAGGTTTCTGTAGGCAAACACACATTTTTGTGAAACACTTTTACTTCCAAGGAACTTGATATCTTGAAGCACACTGAAACTAATGGCACATCACTGACTGAATCATCCTTTAATGTAATAAAAGACACGTAGTCGTCCTTTACTGAGAGTGTAAATGGATAAACATTCCTTTTCTGCACTTCGCTTTTAAAATGCTGAAAGTCAGGTATATTGTCATTTTCGCACCAGTTACGGAAACTACATTCATCACGTCGCTGTAGCTATTGAACACGTTCTTCAGGATTCTTCCTTTCCTTAGGAACTGGTACTGTGAGATAAGAAGGTTGTTTAGGAAAAATAGTTGGAATTGCATCATTTGTTAGTTTTGGAATTTTTCGTGGCACACGATAGTGTTCACTGTTTTCCACAGGAAAAATGTCTTCCCTAACCACAAACTTTAAAAATGCTTAATGCATACCACACTTTTATCGTTCACTTCAAAATTATCTCTATTAATTAGTTTAATCCATTTGTCCTTAACGCTGTTTATTTGGGAAACTTCAATGTTGAAGTATCGTATGTTTTGCCGTAATTGGATTTACATCCTGGCTCATAACAGCTTTGACCCATCGCAAGAACAGTTTACACTTTAAATTATGATGAACTTACTAGAGAATCTAGAAAATCAATACTAGTGTAGCACTTGTAACAACATTCACAGCATATAGCGTAAATAATAGGTAGTAATAAATGATTTCGCTAATAATCTCTTAAAGGTCATGTATGCAGTGTTACACTCACGTTACGAAATCACCAGCACGCTGGTTTGTTTTGCCCCACGACTGCCGCCATATTGTCAACTATCGATATCTGCTTTAAGGTCTGATTTATTGTAGATGGTCTTGCGTGTACCTCCTTCCTGGTGGAATGACTGGAACTAACCGGCGAATAGGCGCTGCTCATGCACTGTTGTTTACGTCTTTGGGCGAGTTAGTGACATCTCTGAACAGTCAAAGGGACTGTGTCTGTGATACAATATCCAGTCAACGTCCATCTTCAGGAGTTCTGCGAACTGGGGCGATGCAAAACTTTTTTTTTTTTTTTGCAGCGTGTACATAGCAAAATGAGATCATATTCACAGTCTTTGTGAGTAAATTCCTTGCAAAGGTACAATATCGTAGAGTTGTAGATGATTGTGAGCTTGTTGTGAATTCGCTCAAGCGAAACACATCGTTTATTTAATTTGTGGTGACAGTTACAAACGGTTTCCAGACTTGTTAGGAAAGTTACTTACACGTAACCTTTCCTCAACAGTATCTGATAAATGCAACAATACATTATACGTTTTATTCTCTCATTGGTGTATTTAGAGGAAGTGGAAGACAGAGCGCCCAAGGACGCCAAGTCATTATGGCAGGGTTTGGAGATCCCCGTCATAAAGTTTCAGCCGAGGTATGAAAATCAAGGGCAAAAACTAAAAGTTTGAGGCGATTTTCGGGTGCAGACACCCTTTGGCAACAAGCCGGTGGATGGCTCCATGACGTGAACGACCAGGAAAACAGAAATAGTCCATTAGAAGGGACATTTTATAAGAGTAATTATGAAGGAAGAATTATTTCATATAGTGTTCCGGAAGAGTTTCCACTGGCGGAACCGATTTAGAACACTATAATTCTAATAGGAAAATTAGTAGTAAAGTGGTTTGTCTGACTACACAGAAGCCCAGACAGTTATAACCAGGTGTCACAGACTATTGTGTACAGGAGAACGTATCAGGGCTTAGCTGAGTCGTGGGCTATGTTACATGGCAGCTCACCTTAGTTACATCATAGCTTTGTACTAGTCCTTTTGATGTTGACTAAATCTCAGTACCTACAGTCGCATGGACAGTGCTTTTAATTGGTCCTACAAAGTATATTTTGATAGTGACAGCATTTACAGACTTTGACAGACACACGTTAATTGAACAAAGCTTATGGTGTGTCATAAATCATCACTAAACAAAATGTCGGTAAGCTGGATGATGTTGATTATCTAATTGTGTACTGGATCGGTGTTGCAAAAGATTGTTGCTGGTGGCTTTCTGGTCATTACTGTTTAGTTAGTGTATTTTGTGTTTTTGAGAAGTGGTGTTATTTATTGCAGACAGATCCAAAGTGGTCCTGGCTGTTCGTGTCTAAGTCCCAAGTGGCAGAACAGAAAAGTGGTTGTAATGATACGTGCGAGTAGCTGTCAATCAGAACTAGTTTCGATCGCGCAAATCCCTTGAATTCTGATGAGTGCTATTGTTAGCTCTGCATAAACATTGTAATGTATGGTCACCAACCTAATTAGAGGACAAAGGGCCTCAATAATAGCCGGCCGAAGTGGCCGTGCGGTTCTAGGCGCTGCAGTCAGGAACCGCGAGACCGCTACGGTCGCAGGTTCGAATCCTGCCTCGGGCATGGATGTGTGTGAGGTCCTTAGGTTAGTTAGGTTTAACTAGTTCTAAGTTCTAGGGGACTAATGACCTGAGAAGTTGAGTCCCATAGTGCTCAGAGCCATTTGAACCATTTGAGCCTCAATAATAAATTTTATTTTACCAGATTGTTTGTTCTTTCTGTAATGGAGTACCGGCCCCTCACAGAGTGTTGTTGCATTCATGCGAAGTACAAGTAGGTTTCGCATATGGGAATACAGCATAGAGACAACGGCATCACAGACAAGGGCAAGCTGGTTAAGATGTCGATTATACGCAGCTGGTCTTCAAGTACGCAGCATCTGAAGACAGGACTGTGTTCTAGCTAAGTCATGCACCCCTCTTACTCCTCCTCTTACCATGCCAGGCAGGTTGTTCTGTATTAAATTGCAGAACGTAATTTTTGGCTGGTTCTTTCTCTTGGCGTAAGCCGATGTATGTACAATGCTGGAGTAATTTATCTGTGAACTTGTGTGTATGGCAGGTTTCATTCTAATTAGCATAAAATTTGCTAAACGATATTAATTTCATGACTGACAGACAGTAAATCATGTTCCAAACTACACACGTCATTAAAGTTTTGCATCATCTTCGTTCCGAGAGTTCCGGAACCTGTACACAAAATTGGAATAGAGATCAACATAAAAATCATTTTCGCCTTTTTTATTGCTCACGAAAACCACACATTGCATGTTGTACCACCATACAACGAGACCTTCAGAGATGGTAGTCCAGATTACTGTACAGACCAGTACAAAGTAGCACGTCCTCTTGCATTAATGCATGCCTGTATTCGTTGTGGCATACTATCTACAAGTTCATCAAGGCACTGTTGGTCCAGATTGTCCCACTCCTCAACGGCGATTCGGCGTAGATCCCTTCGAGACCTTGGTGGATCACGTCGCCCATTAAGAGCCCTTTTCAATCTATCCCAGGCACGTACGGTAGGGTTCATGTCTGGAGAAAATGCTGGCCACTCTAGTCGAGCGATGTCGTTATCCTGAAGGAAGTCATTCACAAGATGTGCACAATGGGGACGCGAAGTATCGTCCACGAAGACGAATGCCTCGCCAATATGCTGCCCATATAGTTGCACTATCGGTCGGAGGATGACATTCACGTATCGTACAGCCGTTACGGCGCCTTCCATGACCACCAGCGGCGTACTTCGGCCCCACATAATGCCACCCCAAAACCTCTGGGAACGTCCATCTTGCTGCACTCGCCGGGCAATGTGTCTAAGGCCTTCAGACTGACAGGGTGGCCTCCAAAAATGTCTCCGACATTCGGAAAGTTGTTGGGCCCATCTGTACCTCGCTGCATGATGTCGTGGTTGCAAAGATGGACCTCTCCATGGACGTTGGGAGTGAAGTTGCGCATCATGCAGCCTATTGTGCACAGTTAAGAGTTGTAATAAGACGTCCTGTGCCTGCAATAAAAGCATTATTCAACACGGTTTTCGTTGCTGTCAGTGTTCCTCCGAGCCATAATCCGTAGGTAGCGGTGATCCACTGCAGTAGTAGCCCTTGGGCGGCCTGAACGAGGCATGTCATCGACATTTCCTGTCTCTCTATATCTCGTCCATGTCCGAACAATATCGCGTTGGTTCACTCGGAGACGCCTGGACACTTCCCTTGTTGAGAGCCCTTCCTGGTACACCAGGGTGATTGCCAAACTTTTTTTGATGAGTGCATTTTGTACATCTACCGGAGTACATTACTGCTAGGTGGTCTATGCTACACTGTATACCGTCACTGTACGCATATGTATCGCTTCTTGCATTTATTCGTCCAACTGGATACAGTCAGCTCCTTTTTATCGAGTGGTGGGCCTGAGACCATGGCGAGATGCGATAACGCATCTGCATTTGCACGTTGTGCCATGGATCGTTCATGAATTTCAGAAGGGTACGTATTTAAGAAGAGGGTTCATCCCTTAAACATTTTCAGGAAGTCACAATAAGGAGCCAGTGGGTTCTAAAAGCGGTTCACGATTAGCAACGAAATCGAATTTCTTTTGTCGTTCATTACGGCAAAGGTCTCCTTCTCTGTCTGGGAATAATTAGTTTGTGTCGGTGTTAAGATTTTGGAAGCACAGGCTATGGGTTGTTCAGACCCTTTAGCATTCCCGTGAGCAGACATGGTCCCCATACCATACTGGATGACAGCACGTGCCAGTACGAGTTCTTCTCTAGTGTAAAGGTAGATAGACAGGGCGACTATTTTAATAGCGTTTTTTGTTGGTTAAACACAATGTCGCATCCTGCTGACCTTTCGCAATGCACATAATTTTTACATACTTTATTCAGTTTATTTGAGTGATTTCTGCTCTTTTGAGGATAAAACTGAAATAATAGCCTATTTAAATCAGAAAAATCTGCAGCTCTTTTAAATCCCACTGTTGTGTCAGGTTATCGACCACCACTACGTGTTGTATCGTTGGTTTGATGCTTTTCTCGAAACAGTATGGTATAAATATCTTATTTCTGCCCGAACAAATTTTGATTTAAGCAAACTGTATTTGAGACCTCGCAGTTTGATGAAGACAGCCCTGATGTTTCCGAGTTGTTCCTGTTGTAACCTGTGTGTGTGTGTGTGTGTGTGTGTGTGTGTGTGTGTGTGTGTGTAAAACTGGACTATTCCCATAAACAGTCAAAATAAAACCATTCCCATAAGCAGTCAAAATAAAACCTTGAACTTTGAATCTTGCAGTAAGTATGAATCTTCATGGCACAGAAAATAATTTGGAAACGCAATCTGATCTCATATATTGATATTAAACAGATTAAAAACATATACACACATATTTACATAATCTAAGCGCAAAGGAAAAGGATTTTACATACATTCTGCTCAAACATTAAATCATAAATGATACTTCAAAAAAAATGACCAAGAACTGGATAACATGTTTGGTTTCAGCATTTAGCTTCCAGCAGGCAGATTAGGATGTACCCTTTGACATCTAATCTCTGAGTCAAAGCATGAAGAAATAATTGCACCATTAAAATCAGCCCATAACTTATGAATACTATTTACACTTAATATATTAGTAAAGTGCTAGATCATTCCGTAGTACTTTGACGAAGAAGAGCTCATCTGTAACAGTGACCGTTAGCTTACCTGTATGCATCAGAAACCTAGTTTCATGCAAAGAAGAAATAATTATCGCTAATGTTTTGCAATTGCAGACCTAAAGTAGCGAGATGTCTCTGGTGCGCCGGCCGCTGTGGCCGAACGGTTCTAGGCGCTTCAGTCCGGAACCGCGCTGCTGCTGCGGTCGCAGGTTCGAATCCTGTCTCCGACATGGATGTGTGTGATGTCCTTAGGTTAGTTAGGTTTAGGTAGTTCTAAGTTCTAGGGAACTGATGACCTCAGATGTTAAGTCCCATACTACTTAGAGCCAATTGAATCATTTTTGTCTCTGGTGCGTCAAAATATCTGTAGTGAACCTCGCGAACCGTAATCAGTAGAATATGTTTTCAATACACAACTTTAAACAAGACAGCCCGCCCGGTTGGCCGTGCAGTCTAACGCACGGCTCTCCGGGTGGGAAGGAGTGCATGTTCCCCGGCACGAATGCGCCAGGCGGATTTGTGTCGAGGTCCGGTGAACCGGCCCGTATGTGGATGGTTTTTAGGCGATTTTCCATCTGCCTCGGCGAATTCGGGCTGGTTCCCCTTATTCCGCCTCAATTACACTATGCCGGCGATTGCTGCGCAAACAAATTCTCCACGTACGTGTACACCACCATTACTCTACCACGCAAACATAGGGGTCACACTCGTCTGGTGTGAGACGTTCCCTGGGGTGACCACCGGGGGCCGAACCACACAATAACCCTGGGTTCGGTGTGGGGTTGGCGGTGGGGTGAAGTGGACTGCGGTGGTCGTCGTAGGGTTGTGGACCACTGCGGCTGCGGCGGGGACGGAGCCTCTCCGTTGTATCTAGGTCCCCGATTACCGTAGAATACAATACATACAATTAAACAAGACAACGACTCTTTTACTATTCGGGACAGATTGATAACTTTGAATCTACAGCACAACCGATTCAAGAGATAACATTTTTTATCTTATAATTAGCATTCCAAAGGTTCAAATGGTTCAAATGGCTCTGAGCACTATGGGACATAACATCTCAGGTCATCAGTCTCCTAGAACTTAGAACTACCTAAACCAAACTAACCAAAGGACATCACACACATCCATGCCCGAGGCAGGATTCGAACCTGCGACCGTAGCGGTGGCGCGGTTCCAGACTGAAGCGCCTAGAACCGCTCGGCCACAACGGCCGGCAGCATTCCGGAGCACGACACTTAGAATCCGCGCCCGACCATCCTGATATAGGGTTTTTGTTATTTCCTCAATCACCCGAGCAAATGCGCAGAATAATCATGAAATGAACTGTGCAGAAATTCAAAATACACTCTCGAAATAACCTAACCAGTGCTTAATATTCATCACGTCAAGTAACTGCCATGATCTCACTCGCTTTCCTACAAAGCGAGGTGGCGCAGGGGTTAGCACACTGGACTCCCATTCTGGAGGACGTCGGTTCAATCCCGCGTCCGCCCATCGGAATTTAGGTTTCCCGTTATTTCCATAAATCGCATCAGGCAAATGCCGGGATGGTTGCTGTGAAGGGGTACGGCCGACTTCCTTCCCCATCTTTCCCTAATCCGATGGCACCGATGACATCGCCGGTTGATCCCCTTCCCCCAAATCAACGAACCAACTCGGTGTCTTCATCATTGTGGACACTCTGACGCATCTCATACCAACTAGACAAAGCCAGACCTCCTTCTCACCCAAACAGAACTGAACTTGACGAAAAATATCACCAGAATGGCGAACGCACGTTCAAACAAGAAACACCTTGTGGCTTCAAAACCACGCACGCTTGCCAAAGGCTGATAGAGAAACCGACCCCCTAAAGATGAGAAAATGCCTCAGTGACCACAGAAAGATGTTAATCCAAGAGCTTATTTCGATCATCCTATTCTGAGAATTGCAGAAACTCACTGATTAAGGGTTTAAGAAGACTAAACATCTAAAGTCATCAGTCTCCAGTCTCCTGTACCTCCCCTCCCCCCCAAATAATGAATCCGTGTACCATATCTGCCTGCGTCTAGAATAAATTCTGTGTGCATGTGTGAAAATTTTTCCGAAACGTTTGCGTAGTGTGTATCTGGGGCGTAGTGTGGGTACTAAACCGCCTAAGAACCACATCAAGGTTGACCGGCACACCAGGCCTCATCGCTGATCCATTCGAACGAGGACTGACGCGATTGCCCGTTCCGAAAGTGGGGGGGGGGGGGGGCGGGGGGGGTGGTCTTTTACGAGCACGTCTATCCGGGCGACTCGAAGTATAACAAAGAAGCTGTCGCGGTTTATGTAAAGGAAATATAGTGGGGTAAAATGAAATTGTCAAATGAAGATGCAACTGTCACTGTCGTGTGCCACCTATTTACGATATATTGTCGAGATGATTTAAACAGGAGGGAATTTCTTGAGACAGTTACTCTAAGTAACGCGGGCGTTCAGGAAACCAAATAGATAATATTGTGGGGAAGGCGAGCCAAAGGTTGGGTTTCATTGGCAGGGCACTTAGAAGATGCAACAAGTCCACTAAAGAGACAGCTTACACTACACTCGTTCGTCCTCTGTTAGAATATTGCTGCGTGGTGTGGGATCCTTTCCAGGTGGGATTGACGGAGGACATCGAAAGGGTGCAAAAAAGGGCAGCTCGTTTTGTATTATCACGTAATAGGGGAGAGAGTGTGGCAGATATGATACGCGAGTTGGGATGGAAGTCATTGAAGCAAAGACGTTTTTCGTCGCGGCGAGATCTATTTACGAAATTTCAATCACCAACTTTCTCTTCCGAATGCGAAAATATTTTGTTGAGCCCAACCTACATAGGTAGGAATGATCATCAAAATAAAATAAGAGAAATCAGAGCTCGAACAGAAAGGTTTAGGTGTTCGCTTTTCCCGCGCGCTGTTCGGGAGTGGAATGGTAGAGAGATGGTATGATTGTGGTTCGATGAACCCTCTGCCACGCACTTAATTGTGAATTGCAGAGTATTCATGTAGATGTAGATGTAGATCCCAGTTAACTGATCCTCCTGCGTTGTCTTTTTCTCAGATGTGTGTCATGCTGCGTGAGTCACAAGAAAAATAACATTGTGGCATCCCGTATAGATTTCCATCAGCAACCAAAAGAGCCGAGACAGTATTATCACGCTTGGGTAGCTGTCTTTCACGGATTAAGTCGAAAATGCAAATTCTCTTGTTTAAACTGTCAATAGCAGTCTACGGTCGCAGGTTCGAATCCTGCCTCTGGCATGGATGTGTGTGATGTCCTTAGGTTAGTTAGGTTTGTGTAGTTCTAAGTTCTAGGTGACTGATTACCTCAGATGTTAAGTCCCATAGTGCTCAGAGCCATTTGAGCCATCAATAGTCGTAGCGTACTCAGTACATGACGCTGTTGTCCATTATGCTCCGGACAGAGCGGTACGCCCGTGAGAATTACGAATAGAAGATTCCACAGGAGACGAAGTCGTTGCCCTAGCGCAAGCGTTCGAAGTGTCACACGTCACAAGCGAACAATTTGAGGAAAAAGCAGAGACAGCTGCAGTGTTTTCTGTATCATAGCGACGGCGTTGTTCAGCTACACAGCCATCGTTGTCCAGGGTTCCAAATGATGGCACGCCGATGCAAGTTACCATCATCCCATGCTGTTTCAGGACACACGACCTCAGTCGTACCCACAGGCAAACAGTATGCACGTACTACAGCAAACAAGGGCACATAGCAGCTGTTAGTCACAGCCGGCCGCTCACCAGCAGAGTTCCTGGATGTAGATGGTGTCACGCCCATGCTTATCCAGGAAACTGGTATTCCAAGGAAATTAGACATTACGTTGCACATACAGCAGCAACCTACCCATTTACAGGTGAATGCAAGTGCCTCTGTGTCCCTTGCAAATCTAGAAACTTACAGTCACTGAGGCTGTCTATCATCATATGTAATGGCGCGTCTAATTAGCTACGACAGTCAACCTACTCCAGTAAAAGATCATTTTACAGCCGACGTTGAGTGTAAGCACGTTACTCGAGGAGTCGCCTTTCTAGCAGTTGATATGGCGACTCTCAAAAATATCTTAGGATTCGAAGCCTTCATGATTTTTCGTTTCCAGGGTCAAAACAGGGTGAAAATCATGTCGACCTCCTTTACGTTCTAAGCGTTGGACGATCTCTGCCACGAGTTCTACGTTTTTTTCGGTAAGTTTATGTTACACTCTAAATTATGAGACCTTTGACCTTTCTCACAATGAAACAACCGCAACACCAAACCTTTGTCGTGCTCGTCCTGTTCAGTTCTGCGGCTAAGACCAGCAGTAAGGGAAGAACTAGATAGGCAGCAAGTCCAAGCTGTCACTGGATGCACCTAAACCCTGACAGTGGGCAATGCCCCCGGTTGACATTCCTAATTCGATTGGAGCGATTCGGCTGTACAGGGATATTAAGACCACAATTACACCCAGACAGTGACAGATTGCTACCTCATTACCTGTTCTTCGCGAAAATTGCAGGGCGCGTGTTCTTTTCCAAATTAGAATTGGCTGATGCTTACACTACTGGCCATTAAAATTGCTACACCACGAAGATGACGTGCTACAGACGCGAAATTTAACCGACAGGAAGAAGATGCTGTGATATGCAAATGATTAGCTTTTCAGATCATTCACACAAGGTTGGCGCCGGTGGCGACACCTACAATGTGCTGACATGAGGAAAGTTTCCAACCGATTTCTCATATACAAACAGCAGTTGACCGTCGTTGCCTGGTGAAACGTTGTTGTGATGCCTCGTGTAAGGAGAAGAAATGCGTACCATTACGTTTCCAACTTTGGTAAAGGTCGGATTGTAGCCTATCGCGATTGCGGTTTCAGCAGGATAATGCACGACCGCATGATGCAGGTCCTGTACGGGTCTTTCTGGATACAGAAAATGTTCGACTGCTGCCCTGGCCAGCACATTCTCCAGATCTCTCACCAACTGAAAACGTCTGGCCAATGGTGGTCGAGCAACTGGCTCGTCACAATACGCCAGTCACTACTCTTGATGAACTGTGGTATCGTGTTGAAGCTGCATGGGCAGCTGTACCTGTACACGCCATCCAAGCTCTGTTTGACTCAATGCCCAGGCGTATCCAGGCCGTTATTACGGCCAGAGGTGGTCGTTCTGGGTACTTATTTCTCAGTATCTATGCACCCAAATTGCGTGAAAATGTAATCACATGTCAGTTGTAGTATAATATATTTGCCCAATGAATACCCGTTTATCATCTGCATTTCTTCTTGGTGCAGCAATTTTAATGGCCAGTAGGGTATTTGCAGGTGCTTCTTGATTCCACCCCGCAAAAGATAGTGGTGATAAACACGACGTTCAGCTTACACCGTTATAAAGCTCTGCCTACAAGAAAAGTATTTTTTGCAAATATGGCTCATGAGGGGACTTCGAAAAGTAAGTTACGCATTATGACGGCAGGCCAAGTAATTTTCGTTTAATGTTGCACTACGCTTCAAAGACACGTGACACTGTTTTTCAACATAGTCACCAAGACTCTTTGAGGCCAGGTTCTCATTAAAATGAGCAAAAAATAGCAAAGTTTTGAAAAATTTGTTGCCACAATGAAATGGTTCAAATGGCTCTGAGCACTATGGGACTCAACTGCTGAGGTCATTAGTCCCCTAGAACTTAGAACTAGTTAAACCTAACTAACCTAAGGACAGCACAAACATCCATGCCCGAGGCAGGATTCGAACCTGCGACCGTAGCGGTCTTGCGGTTCCAGACTGCAGCGCCTTCAAGCAAAGGGTCTGTTTGGGGATTATGATAGATCATACTTTGAACTTTAGTTTAGATTTTCGATATGAAAAAACCAAATTGGCGCATGTAATTATGGTTTCATCAATGGCCTGCGGGTCTGAAGTACGCTGACTGTGTGCAGTGTCGCCCCCCAGAGGTTACCTGAAATAAAAAATGGATAACATCAGTCGATACTACATTAAATTCATGGGAGCTTATACCTTACCAAAATGAAATAATATTGACTTCAAGGATATGTTGCTAACTCGAACTTTGAGTTCGATTTTTGGGGTTTTGTTTCACTATTTATGGCTCTACAAAAAGTCGTTAATACTAACAAATGTCATATATAGGTATAAGCTCCCAACAAAAGTGATTACTTTTCGGCGGTCAAGGTAGAAGTTAATAGGCTGAAAGTCTTTATTTTATGCTGCACGCAGTTTTGAAAAATCGTTTCTCGAGAAAAACCTCTTAACAGTTTAGCTAAAACCTTTATATGTATTATTAGTTCAACCAGTATAAAAACTACATGTTATTACATATTTTTGCCGTGGTGGCCGAGAGGTTCTAGGCGTTTCAGTCTGGAACCGCGCGACCGCTACGGTCGCAGGTTCAAATCCTGCCTCGGGAATGGGTGGGTGTGATGTCCTTACGTTAGTTAGATTTAAGTAGTTCTAAGTTCTAGGGGACTGATGACCTCAGAAGTTAAGTTCCATAGTGCTCAGAGCCATTTGAACCATTTTTTTACATAGTTTTGATGTCACTGAACACAATTCTGAAGTTAGATTTTCAAAATTCAAAGTGGCTAATACAATATGGCACATCAAAAATTGTGTTTTTGTCCAATTTTGACCAAAACATGTCCAGAAAAAGCGTTTTCCTTACTTACGTTTAGTCCGCAGTTTCAGGACCGTATGTCTACGCTTCCCCCAACTCGTATTGTTCCCGGTGAGCAAAACCCTCATTCTACTTGGCGAGTAAAGCCGATCTGGCTGCGACGGATATACTGCGTTCGGCAGCCTACACACGTTGTTCGTCAGCTTTTTCGGCAAATATGTTTGCATGCATACTGCAATATAAATCATTTCGTGAACGTGCGTCACTGCACTGCACGACAAGTTTTCTACCTGAATCCGGCTGAGCCGGTCGAAGTGGCCGAGCGGTTCTAGGTTAGTTAGGTTTAAGTAGGTCGAAGGTCTAGGGGACTGATGACCTCAGATGTTAAGTCCCATAGTGCTCAGAGCCATTTAAACCATTTTTGAATCCGGCTGAGAGCGTCACACGGTGGCCCTGACAGTGCTTCGAGCAATGGGCTGTAGAAACTTTTGACTTTTGTAACCCACGGGTTAATAACCCTTTTCGTCTCAACAATCTAGACGCATATACCTCTCAAAAACTGCAACTAAAATCGAATTTTGGACCATTTTGAGTGTGAAGCTGGCCTTCAATAACGGTCGGAACGTTCTACCACTCGTTCAAATTCTCGACGATAGGATTCCGTTCATTGGTCAGGGAGCCCTTCGAGAAGCGCTATGTGAACGTCCTCAGCATTAGAAAATCTCTTTCCCTCACATGTTCTTTCAGCTAGCCGGAATATGAGAATCGCGTGTGCAACATCTGGACTCACCGGTCCGCGTCACCCATGTATGTGCGGCCTTGATCAAATGGTTAGCACCATTTCACTGCGGTTGGATGCGACATTACATTTTATTTATACAGAGTGTTTGGGGAGGAAAGGCAATATCTTAAACAGTGATAGTATAAGTAATTATGAACAAAAAATGTTATATGAACAAAGGTCCGCAAATGCTTCGTTAGGGAGGTATGGGTATTGAAAGGAACTTTAATTCTGCAAAACTGATGTGCACAGCGTGAACGTATACGCAATACAACTGCATCGTAACGTGATTTTCTTGCAAACAATCCACGGGTACATGCCATGTTTACGCTACGTAACCTACCACGTATTATGGCCATGTGACGTACGTAGTACGTAGTACAATCACCCGTTGTTTGCGCAGTCGTGGCATGTAAACCGCATTGTGTAATGTACCGGCGACGGATCGGTTAGTTGTGTAGTGTATGGTGTAAAATGTGTTCGTACAAGGGCTGCTAACAATTCCACACGTCTACAGTAATGAGTAATACACAGATATGGTGTTATGTTTATGGCTTCTGCGACTGTAGTGCTACTGCTGCAAGAGACGAATACGACAGGCGCTTTCCGACGACGATTACCTGATTGCAGGGTGTTTGCCAAAGTATTTATCACTTTGTGTGCAACGGGTTCTCTTCCAAGTACACATTTTTCAAAAAATGGTTCAAATGGCTCTGAGCACTATGGGACTTAACTTCTGAGGTCATCAGTCCCCTAGAAATTAGAACTACTTAAACCTAACTAACCTAAAGACATCACACACATCCATGCCCGAGGCAGAATTCGAACCTGCGACCGTAGCGATCGCGCGGTTCGAGACTGAAGCGCCTAGAACCGCTCAGCCACACCGGCCGGCCAGACATTTTTCGTCCGAGCGTGCACGTCAAAAAAAATTTGCAAGAACAGGAAGAAATTATCGCAAGTGTTAAGTGAATTCTCAGTACGAGCATACGAAGAATGTCCATACGTATGAATGTCTCACAGACACGTGTATGGGAAATTTTACATGCGGAAACCTGTATCCATTTCACATATAGCGTGTCCAAAATCTCCAGGTTGGCGACAATGCTCAACGACTTTAATTCTGTCACTGTGTAATTGAGAATAGTCACTTGCTTCCATACATACTATTCACTGACGAAGTCCAGTTTTCATGACATGGAATAAACAAAACACGCAATAATCATCAACTTTCACGGGAAAATACACACGCTTCAATGGATAGCAATTTTCAAGTTCGTTTTGCCATAAATGTTTGGTGCGGCATGATCGGTAAACTTTTGATGGGTCCATTTAGTATCAATCAGCGATTGACGGGAGAGAGGTACCTGCACTTTTTGGAAAATTCATTTCTGGAACTATTGGAAGACGTTCCTTTAGCCAAGCGAACTGGAATGTACTTTCAACATGACGGTGCCCCTCCACATGTTACCTTACGTGTGAGGGACCATCTCAACCGCACCTACTCTAATCTCTGGATTGACCGTGGCGCTGCTATTAACTGTCCTCCAAGATCACCTGACCTTACACGTTTAGATTTCTGTTTATAGGATTGGATGAAATCAGAGGTGCACAAAGTGAAGCTAATTACACGAGATGAACTCCTTCGTCGCATCATGGACGCTGCTGAATTGATTAGGAACCAACCACAGGCAACTGAACAAGCAACACAACATGTTATCTCTAGAGCGCAAAAGTGCTTTGACGTTCATGGTGGCATATTCGAACCTGTTCTGTGAACTGTACAACATCTGTACGTCTTTTACAACTGAATACATGTAACATGCATCTTGTAATGCATTATGTACTAAATGCAAAGTAAATAAACATTATGTAAAAATGTGAATCATAAATGTACTTCTCTGTAACATTGTTTTCAAGAAAATCACGTTACGTTCCAGTTGTATTTCGTATACGTTCACGCTGTGCACATCAATTTTTCAGAATTAATGTTCCTTTCAAAATCCATCCCTCCCTAACGAAGCATTTGCGGACCAACGTTCATATAACATTTTTTGTTCAGAATTACTTATACTATCACTGTGTAAAATATTGACCTTTCCTCCTCGAACACCGTTTATATCTCAACAATTTCACGCTGTATCTGTGTTCAATTTATAAGCTACCCCAACAAAAATCGTGTCGTCCCTTGTACTTCCACACTGGAGTACATTTTTACTTGCCGCGCCATTTCAATCGCACACTGCGATGCATCTGTTATCCGTTCCGCATCAGAACTGTGTCCGCAGGAAACCTTGAACAGATACTCTCTTCTGACAATGCGTCACTCTTGTTGCGCAATGGTCTTAGGATGGGACGACATGTGTAACTTTCTTTTGAAGGTCGCATGTACTACTCGGGAAGCTGAAAAACACTGCCGTAAATGCCACTAGTACAGGGCATAATCTTCCTTTGCTTCTTGGAACGGGAGAACTGTCGCATTATTCGATTGCGTCATCAACTGACGAAACAAGTATATAAATTTCTCATGTTGCCTGCTCTATTCGCGCTGCTGTGTCGGCTGCTCTCGTTGCTGTTTCAGCACTGAATCCATTATTTGCTAAATATTACTGATAACAAGACAGAAACGTCATCGCCAATGTAGTATCCACTACCTTTATTGAAAAAGAAAGGGACACACGGGCGGTCAAAACGCATATAAACAGAAGCAATCCCGACAGATATTCACGTTCAAGTACAACAAACACGCGAGCCGCAAGTTCCGATGTAGGGTCACTCTCAGTCGAAAGTGAACAAGGGGAGCATCCAGGGTCTTCTGTCCCCTACAAAGGCCCGGATCTTGGCTATATGGCGTGCTGGCTGCAAATGCGGTGGCTCCTATCGCGAGCCACGCCTAATGCACAAGGCAGCTGTATGGTGGTTCAAATGGCTCTGAGCACTATGGGACTTAACTGCTGAGGTCATCAGTCCCCTAGAACGTAGAGCTACTTAAACCTAACTAACCTATCACAAACATCCATGCCCGAGGCAGGATTCGAACCTGCGACCGTAGCAGTCGCGCGGTTCCAGACTGTAGCGCCTAGAACCGCTCGGCCACACCGGCCGGCTGTATGGTGGTGGCGTACGTGTTGGCGCCACGACGAAATGTGTTGAACAATTCACCATCTCGCTTTGTCATGCAGGTCGCATGTCCGACGAAGTGATATTCAGCTAGAATGAATGTCATTGAAGACCCCTACTTCCAGTAATTATGGATCCTCTGAACAATGACAGTCAATTCAGAATTGTCAAATACTGAACTACTGCCTTTCATTCAGAACAAAACTGTTACTACATTCCAATGAGACAACGCCACACCACATGCCTTTGTCAATATCCAATATTTATAAATAACTTCTCCCTCGTTTTCTGACTTAACCAGCCAGTCTCGCAGTAAGTACCCATGTGATATGCCCACTTGGTAACAGCTCTGATATGTTAAATGCCCACATTTTAGGCTGGATTTTAATGTGAATAATAACTAATTTAGAGAGATCTGCTTCAGTTGTATTAATTATTTATTCAAACCGCGTACGGTTCATCTTCAAGTGTATGTCATTATTGTATTTGGTACTACATATCATGGGGTCGGGCTTCTCAGTGGAAGAGCTCAAATCACTGTGTGTTGGCAAACTGTCCGCCGCCTGGCACCCGCATAGTAGGAAAGCCAACCACTACTGACTGGGTTCTGGTTAGTATTCCGGGCGGCGTGGGGGTGGGCTATGGCTCTGAGCACTATATGACTCAACTTCTGAGGTCGTTAGTCCCCTAGAACTTAGAACTAGTTAAACCTAACTAACCCAAGGACATCACACACATCCATTCCCGAGGCAGGATTCAAACCTGTTACCGTAGCGGACTCGCGGTTCCAGACTGCAGCGCCTAGAACCGCACGGCCACTTCGGCCGGCGTGGGGGTGGGGCTTGGGTTGGTAGGTAAGGGTGGTTTGTTTGATTTTGTTTTGTTTGTGTGTCGTGGCTCACTTGTTATGTGTCCGTTTTGTTGGTAAATATTTTTTTGTTTGTTTATTTGGTTTTATTGTATTGTGTGCTCTATGTTTTTTTTAGGTTATTAGTTGTTTCTACGTATTTTAACTGTTTAAGTGAAATTTGCTGTTCTGGGTCTTCAAGTTGTGCGTGGTTTTTGCGGTATCGAGCTATATAGAGCAAGTGAAAATTGCGGTACCGGTTTTTCTAGTTGTGTGTGGGTGTTTTGGTACTGATGGCTTGACCTGAGCTATAAGGGCTGTGAGGCTCCTCTTGTTTGGGCAGCATTTTATTTTCTAAAGTCTACATTTCCCTGGGCCCCTGTAGCAAGTAGAAGCAATTCTCTGTCTTAAGCAGCGCTGGAGAGTACGATAGCACCGAGTAAGGTCCTTGTTTTCACGTGGACTTTTGTGACGAATGGACCATTTGGGCAAGTAGTGAGTCACTGGAGTGGGCAGAGGTACACGAGACACGCGAAAATAACTTGTTTCACGATCGGTACGCCGGTCGCGGTGGCCGAGCGGCTCTAGGCGCTTCAGTCCGGAACCACGCGGCTGCTACTGTCGCAGTTTCGAATCCTGCCTCGGGCATGGATATGTGTGATGTCCTTAGGTTAGGTAGGTTTAAGTAGGGGACTGATGACCTCAGATGTTAATTCCCATAGCCCTTAGAGCCATTTGAACGATCGATCGTAGGGGAACGACAGGACTCTTTTCTTTTTAAAAAAAAAAAAAAAAAAAAGCTGGAGATACGGTGAATTCAGAGCTTGTTCTTCAGCGAATCAGCGATGATCAGTTTTACCGTAATCTCTAATTTAATTAACTTATTGAAATAAATCGTATCAGACTATAATTTAATTGTAACTTTTTTACGATGTTTTCTAATGCATCATAATCGAATCTGAGGGCTTCTTTCAAGTAAATTAGCTACCTCATGTCTCATTATGATCACAGGTCACTTACTTGCACCATCTAAGGAATCCAATGCACTACAAGGACTGCTTCGAGGAACAACTTCAAAGAGAGATTCACAGAAAAGGAGGAATCCCTAAGAGCCTTTTCATTAAGATAATGCAAAAAATGGTTAGATGAACTAGTGCGGTCTCGGGTGGGTAGGCATGACCAGTTATACTGTATTTCACCTATACCACTTCCGCCGGACTCGAGGCTACACCGAGAAACTTTTATGGAAGTTTGGTACCAAGAAGGGATCTTGCAAGATCCAGTGAATACTGCAGTACTGGGCTTTTCGAATTATGTAGGTCAATTGAAATTTACGATTCTTATGGGTTTCGTTTTTGTAGCTTTCTGGATGTTGAGCATTCTTTGTGCTAGCTTTTCTGGTTAATACTTGTTTTGGGATTGTGCTATTATTAGTATCATCGTTTATTTATTTTTCTCCGCCCTAAAAAGTCTACTTCCTGTGGTTGTCCCGTTAGTTTCATTTTATGTCAGAAGTTAAACATTTTGCGTATTTTTTTTCTTTTTGCAGGTGTATTTTTTGACGTTATGGTCGCCATACTGTATACGCTTGAAATAGATCTGTTCACCATCTTGATGGCATCACAGGTCAAAACAAATGGGTGGAAGCTGAGCTTTTGCTACAGCTATGTTTATTTGATATGATTTGTTCGTAGTCAGTTACATTATTCTGTGTGTCGTACTTTTATTTCCAGTGGCAAATTTATGGATTTTATTATCTGACACCATTGATATTATATCACCTAATATTATGCAAATACTTTTATATGAGTGTGTGAATTTCGTTATGCTTGGTTTTTCGTTAACATTTACACTAGTTTACAGGATTGTGACAGTTTAACACAGTAATGCTACACTCCTGGAAATTGAAATAAGAACACCGTGAATTCATTGTCCCAGAAAGGGGAAACTTTATTGACACATTCCTGGGGTCAGATACATCACATGATCACACTGACAGAACCACAGGCACATAGACACAGGCAACAGAGCATGCACAATGTCGGCACTAGTACAGTGTATATCCACCTCTCGCAGCAATGCAGGCTGCTATTCTCCCATGGAGACGATCGTAGAGATGCTGGATGTAGTCCTGTGGAACGGCTTGCCATGCCATTTCCACCTGGCGCCTCAGTTGGACCAGCGTTCGTGCTGGACGTGCACACCGCGTGAGACGACGCTTCATCCAGTCCCAAACATGCTCAATGGGGGACAGATCCGGAGATCTTGCTGGCCATGGTAGTTGACTTACACCTTCTAGAGCACGTTGGGTGGCACGGGATACATGCGGACGTGCATTGTCCTGTTGGAACAGCAAGTTCCCTTGCCGGTCTAGGAATGGTAGAACGATGGGTTCGATGACGGTTTGGATGTACCGTGCACTATTCAGTGTCCCCTCGACGATCGCCAGTGGTGTACGGCCAGTGTAGGAGATCGCTCCCCACACCATGATGCCGGGTGTTGGCCCTGTGTGCCTCGGTCGTATGCAGTCCTGATTGTGGCGCTCACCTGCACGGCGCCAAACACGCATACGACCATCATTGGCACCAAGGCAGAAGCGACTCTCATCGCTGAAGACGACACGTCTCCATTCGTCCCTCCATTCACGCCTGTCGCGACACCACTGGAGGCGGGCTGCACGATGTTGGGGCGTGAGCGGAAGACGGCCTAACGGTGTGCGGGACCGTAGCCCAGCTTCATGGAGACGGTTGCGAATGGTCCTCGCCGATACCCCAGGAGCAACAGTGTCCCTAATTTGCTGGGAAGTGGCGGTGCGGTCCCCTACGGCACTGCGTAGGATCCTACGGTCTTGGCGTGCATCCGTGCGTCGCTGCGGTCCGGTCCCAGGTCGACGGGCACGTGCACCTTCCGCCGACCACTGGCGACAACATCGATGTACTGTGGAGACCTCACGCCCCACGTGTTGAGCAATTCGGCGGTACGTCCACCCGGCCTCCCGCATGCCCACTATACGCCCTCGCTCAAAGTCCGTCAACTGCACATACGGTTCACGTCCACGCTGTCGCGGCATGCTACCAGTGTTAAAGACTGCGATGGAGCTCCGTATGCCACGGCAAACTGGCTGACACTGACGGCGGCGGTGCACAAATGCTGCGCAGCTAGCGCCATTCGACGGCCAACACCGCGGTTCCTGGTGTGTCTGCTGTGCCGTGCGTGTGATCATTGCTTGTACAGCCCTCTCGCAGTGTCCGGAGCAAGTATGGTGGGTCTGACACACCGGTGTCAATGTGTTCTTTTTTCCATTTCCAGGAGTGTATTTATATGTTCTTTCAGTAGGTACACAGGAACCTGATGATGGTCCATGGACTAAAACTGGGTGCTACATAAAGAAATCGTATTAGCAGCTATTGGTAGTAATCAAGAAATTATTCAAAAGTTGAATAAGATAGGAAAGATTTTGCTGCCAGTGGTGGAGATTTTATGATGCTTAGGCACAACCTATTTTGTTCTGCAGCAGTTCAGCACAACTTCATAATCCCAGGTTCAAATTCTGTGAAGGTTGCATACTGCCTCGTGTCTGATAAAAATTTCCCGATTACATTTCCGCTCACGTCGCTATTAATGGACTCCAGCTACCTTCGAATTGGCCACGATTTCGGCGGGCTGTCCTTAAATCACCCAACCCATGTTTTAATATGCAGGTTTCCACCTGTAGTGTAAGTGAAGAACTTCTTCAGAGAAAAGAGGCGCTTGTCATGGAAGTCCTGGCCATTGACGGACGCAGACTAGGATGCCGCACACGATTCTCTCCCAATAGCCCTGCTTTGCATCGACGAAGGTGCGCCGCTAGGCTGCACACTCTCACAAGTGTTACACTCATTATTACCTCTCAGAATGCTCTCTGTTCCAGACGTTAAAGGTACTGCGACTCGCGGTCGTTCAGTCTCTCTCCGTAACTTTCTCTAGATACCATCTGAGGAAGGCAAACACCTCAATTTCTGAGAACTGAGCCGGTTCTGTATTCAAACACACAGTTCGCTCCTCCTCAACCTGTACTCTTTGATATTGAAGTGGTAGTTTCCTCTACAGTCTGTATTCTTTGAGAAAGCGAGGTGTTTGTTGCCTCTACTTTCTTCACATTTGACACAGCCTGAAGCAGCCTGGTTACACTGCTTTCTACCATTTTTGTAATCTTGCACAGCGTTTCTTCACCTGATCTCAATCAGGAATCGAATTTTCTGTATGGCTCTGCGAACTCTTTCTTAATTTGCTTTCTGTCCTCATGTGCTTCTTTCCTATCTGCTTCAGCTTCTTTCTGTCTGCTTCGGCCTATTATAGCGTGTGGATAACCCAGAATAGCATGTCCCCCAAGATTATACACCACGCACCACAGTCTACTCCATTTCGACAGCCATTTTAGTTTCGTTTGTCGGTGCAGTTTCCTGGGTTTGAGGCAGCGAAGTTGCTACTGACGCCTCCCACTCAGAAAATTCCGACATGACTTCGCCCTATTCCATTGAATTCTCCTAGCTAAAAACTTTCATTGTCTCTCTAGATCTTGCTCGACTAGCGCTATCCGCGTTTTAAGAATGGAATCAGAGACTTACCACACATCGAACTATCAGCGTCACAAATTTAAAATACATAAAGTACACTTATCACGAAAAAAATCTTCACACGTAGGAAAAAATCTCCACACGTAATATGAAGTTACCACAATTAAATCCCCCAAAACTCGGACACACAAAAAGACACAAATTATAAATAACGCACACTTCACATGCACCATGACAGCATATGCTGCAGCTACAGATTAATGCACAAGCAAATACAAAAAATAAGACAGCAAAATGGTGGCCTCAACGTTTTGCACCTCGTGATGTGTCCCTTGTGCCGTCCTAATTGCAAGATATTAGAATAAATGAAAGGTAAGATCCTTGATAAGGGTCACCATGAAACACGACAGGACTGTCTTTAACTTTAAACAGCAGTTGTACACAATGGAAACACCATCACAGTGCGAACAACAAGTTTGGTATACGAGGGTCACTACAAAAGAAATGCACACTATTTTTGTGAAAATGCAGTTTTCATTCATCATCTGTGAAAGTTTTACAGGGTGTAGATACATCCTTTCCGCTTGTTTTCAAACTTAGTTCAACATGTTCCCATGAGTGGCGCCGTCACAGCATGTCTTCAGATGGCTGCTACACTTGACGTTCGTCAGAAGCAACGTGCTGTCATAGAATTCCTGTGCTGTGAAAACGACACAGTGGGAAACATCCACAAGTGGTTTAAAAAGATGTATGGAGATGCTGCTGTCGATCGCAGTACAGTTAGTCGGTGGGCAAGCAGGTTACGTGATGAAAGCGGGCACGGCTATATTGAGGATTGTCCTCGCAGCGGCAGGCCTCGTACTGCACACACTCCAGACAACGTGCAGAGAGTTAACGAATTGGTAACTGCTGACAGACGCATCACAGTGAACGAATTGTCACGCTACGTTGGGATTGGGGAAGGAAGTGTTTGCAGAATACTGAAAATGTTGGCGTTAAAAAATGTTTGTGCCAGGTGGGTTCCCAGGATGTTGACAGTGGCTCACAAAGAAACAAGAGAAACGGTATGCTGCGAACTTTTGGAACAGTACGAGAATGGTGGGGATGAATTTCTTGCAAGAATTGTGACAGGTGATGAAACATGACGCCATCATTTTTCACCAGAGACCAAGAGGCAATCAGTGGAGTGGCATCATGCAAATTCACCCAAGAAAAAAAATTCAAAACCACACCTTCTGCTGGAAAAGTTATGGCTATGGTGTTTTACGATTCCGAAGGACTCTTGCTTGTGGACATCATGCCAAGTGGAACCACTATAAATTGTGATGCATATGTGACGACACTGAAGAAACTTCAAGCTCGACTGAGTCGTGTTCGACCACATCGGCAAAAGCAGGATGTTTTGCTGTAGCACGACAATGCACGGCCACATGCCAGTCAAAAAACCATGGAAGCGATCATAAAACTCGGATGGACAACACTGAAACACCCGCATTACAGTCCTGACCTGGCTCCATCTCTTTGGGAAACTGAAAGACTCTCTTCATGGAACAAGGTTTGAAGATGATGACTCCCTTGTGCATGCTGCCAAACAGTGGCTCCAACAGATTGGTCCAGAATTTTACCGTGCGGGTATACAGGCGCTGGTTCCAAGATGACGTAAGGCAGTTGAGAGGGATGGAAATTATGTCGAGAAATGAAAATATTGTTCCTAAAGGATGTATCTACACACTGTAAAACTTTCAAACATGTAGAATAAAAGATGGATTAAAAAAATAGTGGGCATTTCTTTTGGATTGATTTTCGTACAAGAGGTTATAGTTGGTATTTGCAGGTACCCTAATCATGGGAAAATATAAAACAATTGAAGTATCTTCAAATCTATGTTAAGTCTGAAAATAACAGATTTTTATTTGCTCTTCATGATGAACACAGTTCATATAAAATTGACACAGAGAAAAGTTCTCTAAAAACTGAATAGAAATTATACAAAATGACATTAATATTGTAGGGAGTACCAAATTATACGGTAGACTGTATGGAGAAAAATCAGCAAGATTTTCTCATCTGGGTAGCTCATGATTTGAAAACCAACGAGACAAGATAGATTAAAATATTATAATCAGACTGACAACACACGTTACATGACAGAAAAATTAAATTGCAACCCGCTCAGAATATGGATGATGCTACCGCAAGTGTGACACTTACATTTCCCAAAACTCATCCACGGTGTGCCAATCAGCACCAAACCGCGGCCAAGAGACGACTAGCTCAGAAACTTCCTTCTCTGTCCTCAACCCTCAGCTTTCAAAACACTCTCAACTTGGAGAGGACGACTTAACGCCACTGCCAACGTGAGAAACCAGAATATCGCTTATTTCGCGAAAAAACAGGGAGAGGCAGCAGAAAATTCTCACTCTTGGCGCACAAAATGCCCATCCCCAAGCAAGAGGTTGATACTGGCCTGGAGAAGTATCTCACAGATTCAAAATTGTTAAGGCTTTCGTGGCCACTTGTTGGCAAACTGCCTATTGGGTTCTGTCTCGGGTTCTTCGGCCGACGTTCATCTAACGATTTTACTGACGTTTCGCCAGCACGAGCGGCTGGCATTGTCGAAGATTCACCCTCCACACAGTTCACCACCGGCAATGGAGGGTGAAGCTTTGACAATGCCAGCCACTCGTGCTGGTGAAACATCAGTAAAGTCATAGCGTGTAAAGTCATTAGATGAACGTCGGTCGAAGAACCCGAGACAGAAGTCAATAGGCAGTATCTCACAGATTGCTCAAGGTCTTTTCTAAAAGTACGATGGCTGGGGTGACTCAAATGCAGTGAAAGCAATCGACTTTCTAACACTACCCGGATGGTCCTAAGACGTCCTGTCCTTTGAAGTCTGTACAGAAAAATCACCAAGAACAATTGATGTTTGGGGACAGCAGTGCTGATATGGTGGCCTCTGCCTCAGCGAGGACAGGCGATAACTCAAGCCAAAAAAGCACAGACTGGAAGACGGCCCGTTTCTGCGAAACTGCTCAACTACCCGGGACTGCCCGCCTCTCCTACTGAGACCCACTGATTGCCTTTTGCCGACAAACAGGAACTAGGGACCACACCAGGCGTGCACCTTACCAGGGAGAAAAACGCAGAATTTTATACCGAAGCAAACACAGTCAATTCACTAGATAAAATAACAATGAAATCGCTGCAGAAAAATGAATCAATATCGCCTAGCTGTCTGTGAAAGTCATGTCATACAACGTTATTACCACAGACATCAACATAATTTCTGGCAGTATAAGGGAGTTCTGTTAATTAGTGACATAGGTCTCCATGACATACATGGACCAACTAAATAATGTACCTAAACGCCTACTGCAGTCTCCTAACGGTAACGATGGAGGAAGTCGTCAGTAGTAGAGGGTTGGGGTTACGAGGACACTTTTGATATCAAATTCAAATTAATTAAACTGATCAATTAATCACTCCCGCCCCTGCCCTACGCCACTCACCCCCATCTCCGAGCACGCCAACCCGGCGGAAAGCCCAAGTGCGCCCCCCCCCCCCCCCCCAAACGCAATTAAACCACCAGAGGCGCTTGGAATCGACAGTAAATTAAAACTGGCAGTGCCCCTTCCGGGACTCGAATTCTGGTTCTACTGGATGGAAAGCCCAAGTTCCCCCCCCCCCCCCCCACAACATGAAAACTGTCCAGATGCTGGAGAGAAAGGTTAGATTAGTGTACTTTATTTATTTGGGTGGCGAAACTGACGCAAAGATCGACCCTAATTATCTAATTCATCATAAAGATTGGGCATAATTACACTACTATATGCATAGCGCTACACAAGGGCGGCATAAAAGCGCAATACAGCTCAAAAACTGATGATAGCATACAACTGGTGTTATCCTGCTGGGAAAAAATTACACATTACCACTTGAAACTAGCGACAGACACACTCAAACTCGCCACACCTACAAGCTGGTGGGGAAAAGGCAGGATATAAGGCACTATCTTTATTCTTTTTTGCAGGAGCAATGTTGAACTGACGAGATGCTGGTGTTGGACTGAGAGGAGTTTAAAAATTGCATTACCTGTAAACATACAGTTTCTCTCGTTGTTCGACCTCAGAGTTCGGTACAGACGCCTGCTAAAACCACCTACTGCCCAGGTAACCGATGCCTATACACAATACCACAACTGATGGGAAAAACAATGAGTCACTGTTTTAATTACACTTCGAAATTGTTGTGAAAAAACCAGCCCTCATAATGAACAGGTCATGATGCAGCACATTTTCTGGGGAAAATCGTCGTCCTACTAGACTGCAAAGGGGGCGGTAGTTGAATGTGCGTTCTCGACAGGCGTCCGCAAACTGCCGAAAATCGAGGCTCTCTTCCTCCCTCCCTCCACCCCTCCTCCTTCCATCCACCTATAGGGGGGGGGGGGAAGGGGACAGACTTCTTGAAACGGCCTGATGCTCTGCTACCACCACTCTAAGGCCACTGCCAGCACTTGGTTTTCCATCATCTGGCAGCCACCTTGGGGCAACGCTACTACACCAACACAATAGTGTGTATAGTCAACTAGTTAATTAAATTGATCATGAGAGTCACTTCACATGTTGAGTAATTTTTTTTTTCAGCAGTCGGATTACACCCCCAAGTAGAACAACTGGGAATCCGTAAATGGAACATGATGTTCTTTTCGAGGAACACTATTGAGAAATGGCATCTGAAGCAGACCACAGAGGCATTCTACAGCCCACAAAATAAATTTCGCGTAAGGACCGCGCTATTAAAAACACGATCCTAACGCCTGTGTTACCACCACCCTGAATAAAAAGCGGTCTTGAGTCAACAGGCACACACGGGTCGCTGATAGTGTTACCCTTTTAGGAAGAAATGCTGTCCGAAATGCGGTCCGCAATTTGGAATCAAGACTATCCATTCAACCACATATTTGCGTTGGGTCCTGTAGAGATGTCTTTTAATGATTACAGCCACTGGTGAATCATATTGGTGCCAATCTCGTATCTCGAAACGAGTCATCGTTTTTCGAACCTATCTGCTAAGGATTCCATACGCCAAGAACTCCAGGCCTGATTTTAGACAGTCCCTCTGCATCTTGTAACTGCTCCTAAGTCTCTGCCCTGCCCTCCCTGAAGCTTAGTCCATGCGATCGTTCCAATTTAGGTCTGACCTGTACAGACGTCGGAGAGCGGATTATCTAAGAACTTCTGCATCCTGTGGGGAAACAGGACGAGCCAAATTAACACGATAGGAGCGCGTTTTGACCACTTGGTGAAAGTGGGGACATGGTGTTATAGCTCTGCCAACCGTGTGCAGTGTGTAAGTCCAGAACCAAACGAAGGTTTCCCCTGAAACACGAGGTAGTGGAGGAGATAGTACGAGCAGTTACGGTGTTGTTTCTTGTTGGGAAAGTTAGGAAGACTACCACATCATACATGGCATGGAGGAAGGACGAAGATTTTGCTATTGCAGTGCGACATATCTCCAAACTACACACAGGTACTGCAGTACAAAGGAGATCTGCATCTCTCAGGGTGCATTCACATCAATCACCCAAACAAATGTGGCGATCCTATTGGAGCTGGTGGTGAGTGATCGATGTCGCTTCCACAGACTGGTGTAAGGTTTCATCACCTGTACTGTAGGTTGACCATATCCAACAGACTATCAATCACACGAGATGGTTCCTGTATAGTTCCTTCATAAGCAGTTTAATACACTCCTGGAAATTGAAATAAGAACACCGTGAATTCATTGTCCCAGGAAGGGGAAACTTTATTGACACATTCCTGGGGTCAGATACATCACATGATCACACTGACAGAACCACAGGCACATAGACACAGGCAACAGAGCATGCACAATGTCGGCACTAGTACAGTGTATATCCACCTTTCGCAGCAATGCAGGCTGCTATTCTCCCATGGAGACGATCGTAGAGATGCTGGATGTAGTCCTGTGGAACGGCTTGCCATGCCATTTCCACCTGGCGCCTCAGTTGGACCAGCGTTCGTGCTGGACGTGCACACCGCGTGAGACGACGCTTCATCCAGTCCCAAACATGCTCAATGGGGGACAGATCCGGAGATCTTGCTGGCCATGGTAGTTGACTTACACCTTCTAGAGCACGTTGGGTGGCACGGGATACATGCGGACGTGCATTGTCCTGTTGGAACAGCAAGTTCCCTTGCCGGTCTAGGAATGGTAGAACGATGGGTTCGATGACGGTTTGGATGTACCGTGCACTATTCAGTGTCCCCTCGACGATCGCCAGTGGTGTACGGCCAGTGTAGGAGATCGCTCCCCACACCATGATGCCGGGTGTTGGCCCTGTGTGCCTCGGTCGTATGCAGTCCTGATTGTGGCGCTCACCTGCACGGCGCCAAACACGCATACGACCATCATTGGCACCAAGGCAGAAGCGACTCTCATCGCTGAAGACGACACGTCTCCATTCGTCCCTCCATTCACGCCTGTCGCGACACCACTGGAGGCGGGCTGCACGATGTTGGGGCGTGAGCGGAAGACGGCCTAACGGTGTGCGGGACCGTAGCCCAGCTTCATGGAGACGGTTGCGAATGGTCCTCGCCGATACCCCAGGAGCAACAGTGTCCCTAATTTGCTGGGAAGTGGCGGTGCGGTCCCCTACGGCACTGCGTAGGATCCTACGGTCTTGGCGTGCATCCGTGCGTCGCTGCGGTCCGGTCCCAGGTCGACGGGCACGTGCACCTTCCGCCGACCACTGGCGACAATATCGATGTACTGTGGAGACCTCACGCCCCACGTGTTGAGCAATTCGGCGGTACGTCCACCCGGCCTCCCGCATGCTCACTATACGCCCTCGCTCAAAGTCCGTCAACTGCACATACGGTTCACGTCCACGCTGTCGCGGCATGCTACCAGTGTTAAAGACTGCGATGGAGCTCCGTATGCCACGGCAAACTGGCTGACACTGACGGCGGCGGTGCACAAATGCTGCGCAGCTAGCGCCATTCGACGGCCAACACCGCGGTTCCTGGTGTGTCCGCTGTGCCGTGCGTGTGATCATTGCTTGTACAGCCCTCTCGCAGTGTCCGGAGCAAGTATGGTGGGTGGGTCTGACACACCGGTGTCAATGTGTTCTTTTTTCCATTTCCAGGAGTGTACATTGTTTTTTTCGGTTGTAACACACCCAATCAGTGTACACCACTATACACCTTGTTTTTTCTACCATGACTTATATATCGGTGTCAGCTGCTGCTAAATCGACATTAACACGTTTCGGTTCTCTGGCTCTCACAGAAAACTGAGCATCGCATGGCATAAACTATACAGCCACCACAGATGTTCCAGTGTTGACCATCGCCGGAAGGTGCTGTGAGGCAGCACAATTAAAAAGAGGTACTGTTGTCTTATTGGTGAAAAAAAATAAAAAATAAAAAAACATGTGTAAGGTATCGCAGCATATGGAAATAGGACGAGTGTGTAGCAATGAGGAACGCTTCCAAAGTGATGACCTCTACATTTAATCCCATTTTCCACAGCGACAAGTAGCCAATAGCCAGCGTTCCCCAACGGCTCCCTCCATCTCATCGAAGTTGTGTCAGTCAGTCATTGTGCGGCAATCAACAGGGTACCCAGTGGACGGTCGCGATGGGAAAGATACCATTGATATGGGGCGATGTCCTGTAATACACAGCGCAAGTGATATCAAAAACGAATACCGTCTATGTGCTGGCATCGAGCATATGCGGCCGTCCTATTAAATATACAGGTGTTTAACCATTGGAGCAGGTGGTCGGTGATCGATGTAGCTTGCACAGACTGGTGTAAAGTTTCATCGCCCGTACTGTATGAGAACCTTCTCTCACAGGTTATCAGTCGCAGGAGAGGGTCCCTGTTTCGGTGTTTGATACACCGGTTTTTGTGCTGTAACCTGCTTTGTACACTGCCATACATTTTGGTTTTTTTTCCGCCTCTACTTCGACGTCTGTGTCAAATTCTAAACTGATACTAACACGTTTTGGTCCAGTAGCTCCCCCCAGAAAACTAGACATCGCATGGTGTAAATCATGCTGATGCTGCTGAACCCACAACATACCCACACACTGGGTGATCGAAATAAAAAGAGTCACAACATAAGGAAACTGGAAGAGTTTTGAGGCGTCATGGAGCGTTTACAAAAAAATGGTTCAAATGGCTCTGAGCACTATGGGACTCAACATCGTAGGTCATAAGTCCCCTAGAACTTAGAACTACTTAAACCTAACTAACCTAAGGACAGCACACACACCCATGCCCGAGGCAGGATTCGAACCTGCGACCGTAGCAGTCCCGCGGTTCCGGACTGCAGCGCCAGAACCGCTAGACCACCGCGGCCGGCGGAGCGTTTACAAACTGCTGCCTGAAGGTCATTGACGACCTCTACATTTAAACTCATCATTCACAGTGATGGGATAGCTGGTGGCGCTGTGTTCCGTTTGATTGATTCCTCATTTGGCTGCGATGCACGCGATCACTGTTTTGGTGTTACCAATCCCCAGAAAGTGTTGCTTCCTCCACCAAGACTCTTTCCCCATCTCAAACAACTGATGTCAATCAATCATTATGTAGTAATCAATAGCGTACCAGTGGACTGTTGCAATGGAAAAGACACCGTACATGTACTGTAATAATAAGCATTGTAGTTGATAGTGCGATCAATTTTAGCAATTTTATTGTAATTTCAACACTGACCAGTGCCGCGGTAGCAAGCTTACCAGTTTCTGTATCATCGCTAAACAGCCCCTCCACTACTTTGCAAGCACAATCGCGAATGTAAGGAGATAACTGAGCAGTACGTTTTACATCTACATCTACATCCATACTCCGCAAGCCACCTGACGGTGTGTGGCGGAGGGTACCTTGAGTACCTCTATCGGTTCTCCCTTCTATTCCAGTCTCGTATTGTTCGTGGAAAGAAGGATTGTCGGTATGCTTCTGGGTGGGCTCTAATCTCTCTGATTTTATCCTCATGGTCTCTTCGCGAGATATACGTAGGAGGGAGCAATATACTGCTTGACTCTTCGGTGAAGGTATGTTCTCGAAACTTCAACAAAAGCCCGTACCGAGCTACTGAGCGTCTCTCCTGCAGAGTCTTCCACTGGAGTTTATCTATCATCTCCGTAACGCTTTCGCGATTACTAAATGATCCTGTAACGAAGCGCGCTGCTCTCCGTTGGATCTTCTCTCTCTCTTCTACCAAACCTATCTGGTACGGATCCCACACTGCTGAGCAGTATTCAAGCAGTGGGCGAACAAGCGTACTGTAACCTACTTCCTTTGTTTTCGGATTGCATTTCCTTAGGATTCCTCCAATGAATCTCAGTCTGGCATCTGCTTTACTGACGATCAACTATGTGATCATTCCATTTTAAATCACTCCTAAAGCGTACTCCCAGATAATTTATGGAATTAACTGCTTCCAGTTGCTGACCTGCTATTTTGTAGCTAAATGATAAGGGATCTATCTTTCTATGTATTCGCAGCACATTACACTTGTCTACATTGAGATTGAATTGCCATTCCCTGCACCATGCGTCAATTCGCTGCAGATCCTCCTGCATTTCAGTACAATTTTCCATTGTTACAACCTCTCGATACACCACAGCATCATCTGCAAAAAGCCTCAGTGAACTTCCGATGTTATCCACAAGGTCATTTATGTATATTGTGAATAGCAACGGTCCTATGACACTCCCCTGCGGCACACCTGAAATCACTCCTATTTCGGAAGACTTCTCTCCATTGAGAAAGACATGCTGCGTTCTGTTATCTAGGAACTCTTCAATCCAATCACACAGTTGGTCTGATAGTCCACATGCTCTTATTTTGTTCATTACACGACTGTGGGGAACTGTATCGAACGCCTTGCGGAAGTCAAGAAACACGGCATCTACCTGGGAACCCGTGTCTATAGCTCTCTGAGTCTCGTGGACGAATAGCGCGAGCTGGGTTTCACACTACCGTCTTTTTCGAAACCCATTCTGATTCCTACAGAGTAGATTTCTAGTCTCCAGAAAAGTCATTATACTCGAACATAATACGTGTTCCAAAATTCTACAACTGATCGACCTTAGAGATATAGGTCCATAGTTCTGCACATCTGTTCGACGTCCCTTCTTGAAAACGGGGATGACCTGTGCCCTTTTCCAATCCTTTGGAACGCAACGCTCTTCTAGAGACCTACGGTACACCGCTGCAAGAAGGGGGGCAAGTTCCTTCGCGTACTCTGTGTAAAATCGAACTGGTATCCCATCAGGTCCAGCGGCCTTTCCTGTTTTGAGCGATTTTAATTGTTTCTCTATCCCTCTGTCGTCTATTTCGATATCTACCATTTTGTCATCTGTGCGACAATCTAGAGAAGGAACTACAGTGCAGTCTTCATCTGTGAAACAGCTTTGGAAAAAAGACATTTAGTATTTCGGCCTTTAGTCTGTCATCCTCTGTTCATTCATTGTGAATTCTCGAACACATACACCAACGTGTACCAGACAGTGGCCTACCTATTTCTAGCACTTCGATCATAGTGCACAACTTACGATCTTTCTCTATGTGGATCATCTGTTGTGATGATATAACAGACAGTTAAGAACAAGAAACGGGTGGTTTTTCATGCGTGACGAAGCTCCAAACGGACGGGGTTTGCTGCGTTCCCGTGCACCCCGGTTGAAAAAAAAGAAAAGAAAATTTATAGTGTATGAGCAGAGTCATGCTTGAAAGGACACACAACGTATTTTTTAAAAAAATATTCATTTCCTGTTTACATACGTCGTATTTTAGAGGTCATCATCAACATTGTCACTGTCACTATCGTCGTCGCCGTCGTCGTCCTTGTCGTCATCACCACTTTCTAAATTAATAACTATGGCGTCTATTATTTCTTCATAGCCCCATCCTTAACCCAGGGTCTCTTCGCGAGATATACGTAGGAGGGAGCAATATGCTGCTTGACTCTTCGGTGAAGGTATGTTCTCGAAACTTTAACAAAAGCCCGTACCGAGCTACTGAACGTCTCTCCTGCAGAGTCTTCCACTGGACTCGAACATAATACGTTCCCCACGTAGAGGCAGTATGCACTCCAGTCATCATGAGTTATCATTTCAAAACCTATAGCAATTGGGACAAGTGTTTGTATACGCTCTCTTTCGGTTATGGCAAAATTTAGTTCGGAATAAAAAATGGAAGCTCAGAAAATGGCTACATACCGTCTTTCACCAACTGCAGCAATTTCGTCATGCAAATATCTACAATAATATTTTTTCCTCTGACGAAATTCTTGAGCTTTGCCCATGTCATTTCAATTGGATTTAAGTCACAGTTGTATGGTGGAAGTCGCAGCACAGTGTGTCCATGAACTTAAAGTATTTTATTAATTTCAAATACTTTGTCTTCCGGCTTATGTTGTTTAATTAAATCAAATAATTTTGTTTTTCTCTCTCATTGTCAAATCAGCTTCCACCTTATTTTTTAATAACCATTCAATCATTTCGCTTATATTCGAGGATCTAGTTGGAGCTTTGTTGTGCTCCTTGTTGTGATATGAAGCGTTGTCCATAACAATAACACAGTTCGGTGGCAGATTCAGAATTACTTTATTCGATATCCAATTAGAAAAATTTTCGTAGTCCATTTGCCCATGGTAGTCTCCTGTTGCAAATCCCGCTTTATAAATCAACTGTGCGTTGGGCAAGAACCCATCTTTGGACCAATATTGACCACTATAATCCTATTGCTTCCTCTAACATTGTCCATAATGCCATCAACGCCAGGGCCCTGCCAACATTTTCTGTAAGTAATGTTGTTGTCCACCCAAGTTTCATCAATATAAAAGAATTTTCTGCCTAGCTCCCTTAATTTCCTCACTTGGATCAGGTACTTACATCGCCAGTCAATTATATCAGTTCTTTCTACGAGAATCTTTCGTTTACTTACAGATCTTTTCCAGGTAAATCCCATTTCACGCAATGTCTTGTGTAAAATATATTTCTGCCAAGGAAAATGTATTTTTTGTTTCACGGCAGTAAGTAATTTCCGTAATGTCGGCACTATTTTCTGGTTTACGTAAAAGTCCTCCATCGTTTGTCGAATGACCGATTTTGTGAAACTGTCTATAACGATGGGTTTCCTCCCTAAATTATTAGTTTTCCTTCGCAGCGATTCCAGTGAACCATGCGGCTTGTTTTCGCGTTCCTTCCTTATGCGTCCTATTGTGGGGAGGCTGACGCTTGCATAAACTGCAACCCTTTGATTGGGACTGGTAATATTAGCCGACAGTTCTTTTTGTGTCGCCTCCTTAACACACACTGTAATAACGTTAGAGACGATCAAACGATCGTTACTCCGCAAATACCTCCTCTTCTTCGTATTCTGCACATTTTCTTGCAATGCAAGGCGATTATCCATCACTTCTGGATACTGAAGTATATCAGTGAGTACACAAAGTCAACTGACTGACACTGGCAACTAAGATCCCACGAACAGAAACGACGTATATCAGTATATCACTGCATGCCGAACTACACTGCTAGACAGGTAACGGGAAACTGATTTTAGGTGGCCCTGTAGGCCAGTGGCAAGGTTCTTCCGGGAAAGGCCACTTCCCCCACCAAAAGCGCTGCTCGCTCTTGAGTTTACAGACAGACTATAAATATGCTGTCTAAGGCGAGGCGATATGTCCAGAGACGTACGCAAGATTAGACTGGCTGGCTGAGCTTTTTTTTTCCTTTATTGTAATTTTTATACCTATACATAGATAGGCTGGCAGCAGCATCTTACGCTGCTCTTCAGCCTTCGAGTCGACAATGAGAAAAACATGAAGAGGATACATAATAGATGGATTGACGGGCAAAAAACAAAAACACGGAGCCGTGCACACTCGACGAAAATTACACTGAAACACGTTGGCACTGCGCACAAACACTGATGATTCGACGGCACAGGTGGACGTTGGAGTGTGATGGTGAACACTAACACAAACACGACAGCACACACACGAGAAACTCGTGGCGATGATCTCCAGCGCGCGAATGTCCACGTAGCGTGTACGAGTCCGGGGACATGCGAAAAGGGGAAGAAGGAGGAGGGGGAGGGAGAGGGGTGAGAAAAGATGCCAACGGCAGAGGAGACGAGAGGAGGAGCGGAGGAATGGGGGTAGGGGAAGCCCGGGGGAGGAGTGGGGAGAGAGGGAGGATGGAGAGAAGGGTGAGAGGGTGCCCATAGGAACAAAACACAGGAGGAGGGAGGGAGGATCAAAGTTGGTAAGAGGGGTAGATGGAGGGGAGGAGGGAATCTTCAGGGAGGGGGAGCTGGCGGAAGCCACCTTAGGAGAGGGTGTGGAGAGTGGAGAGATGGAGAGCAGGTGGGGCATGGAAGTACAGGCGCGGCAGCAGATGGGGGCGGGAGAGGATGGGAGAGACCAGCGGGTGAGGAGGATCGAGTTTACGGGACATGTAGAGGATCCGTATCCGTTCGAGGAAAAGGAGGAGGTGGGGGGAAGGGAATGAGGTCGTATAGGATTCGCATGGGGGAGGGGAGACGGATGCGATAGGCGCTGGCTGAGTGAGAGGCAGGTGCTTAAATCCATGATCGGGAGCGCCGCTATTGGCCGCTGGGACCACGTGTTCCACTGTGGCGCCCTCACACTAAATGCGTGCCAGGAGGAGCGCGCTGCCACGGCTTACGGCGCAATGGTGTAGATACCTCTGGGGGTCTTCGACGTCCATGACGTCTGCCGCGGATTCAAATTCCGCGTCGCGCGGTACCAGAGTATTATATTTTGGTATAACTCTTCCCTTTCTCAAGGGGTATTTTTGGCTCAGAAACGGGAGGTTCGGGCAGTAAGTGTTGCAAGTTTGTGAACCTCTCGTCGACTCCTGTTCATTAGTCTGTGTATTCTGAGAATGGCCTCTCAATATATGACTTATATTCTTTAATGTCGTTTCTTGTTAGCAATATCAGCTTATTCCCAACAAATATGAGCTTTCACTCAGTTAATGCTAGACAGAAGGGCAAACTGCATTTGGATCACACCTCCTTGACCCTTGTGCAGAGAGGAGTGCAGTATTATGCTATATTTATTTTCAATAAACTACCACAAGAATTTAAAAATCTTTGCAGTAATCCACGCGCATTCAAATCTAAGCTGAAGAGTTTTCTCATGAGTCACATCTCCTGTTCTGTCGAGGAGCTCCTTGAAAAATTAAGCTGATTTCGGTGTTATCTTGTTGACTGTGTTCATTTAAACTTATAGCTGGTCATTCTTTCAGGATTCATAAACATTTTTTACTTTTCTATTGTAATTTTGAGTACTCACACATTCCAAGACCATGGGGATTCGCACCTCAATTTGGTCCTACGGAACAAGACTATAAAATAAAAAAAGAACTAGCATCCACACTCAACTAAGAAGAACCATATGTCCTAGGCGGCATTCCCTTTATTTTTCGAATAACGTATGGCACAGTTTCGGCAACCTATCGTGCTCCGACTGCTCTTTAGCGTACGTTCTGGTCTCTTGCCCATTACACCTAGAAATCTGCAGCTACTGACTTACACAGTCTGTGGCCCGCTCAGGCTGTTCGTAGACGATGCAGCTCGATGCAGTGATGTGGCATTGTTGGAAACTTCTAAAGACAAGCAAAGGGACTTTAACACAATTAGTGCTAGCCCAAAGATTAACAATTGTCCCTATATGTAAATAAAATTAACTAAATAATCGTAAATGAACGAAAACATCCTATATCGTTTGATTGCTTCATCAGCATTCAGTCAATGGAATCACTGACAACAAGTGTCTAAGAGCATGTAGTCACAGTGATTTAAGATGGAAAGAGCACATAAATCTGTCTCATAATTGTTGGTAAGGTGCTAAAGTAGGCCGGCTGCTGCGGCCGAGCGGTTGTAGGCGCTTCAGTCCGGAACCGCGCTGCTCCTATGGTCGCAGGTTCGAATCCTGCCTCGGGCATGGATGTGTGTGTTGTCCTCAGCTTAGTTAGGTGTAAGTAGTTCTAGGTCTAAGGGACTTATGACCTCAAATATTAAGTCCCATAGAGCTTAGAGCCATTTGAACCATTTTGCTAAGGTAGAGTAATTCACCCACGAAAATTGTAGTCACAGTACCGTCATTCGATCGATTCTTGAGTAGTGGGACCCTTACCAAGTTGGCATAACAAAATGAATAGAAAACATGCAAAACACATCCCTACAAGTCGTAGAAAGCTTCACAGAAATGTAATGGGGGAGCGATGAAAGAAATATGCCGTGAATCGCGGAGAGCCTTATTTACAAAATTTCGGAACTCGCGCGCCAGACTGAGTCAAGAAACATACTAAACTGCGAAACACAATGAAAGGATCACTTTTTCGAAACCCCGTGTTTGTTTCCCTCGCGACACAGAAATTTTAAATTTGGCTCAGAGGTGCCTACAACATTCCTTTCTCATGGTGCAAAAGCATGGCGCCCGCCGACGTCACCCTAGGGCTGGGCGACGCTTCATAAGCAAGGTGTCGATACATGTGAATAAAAGGCCACAGCTCAGAAACTCATGTGAGGTGTAAGGTGAGTTAATGATGCCTCATTGCCTCTACATTCCCCACAATTCTGCCCAACACCACTGTGGATGTGTCACACGACAGAAGGGCCATCACACCCTTTGTAGCCAACATATCACCCCCGCTTTTGACTCCTCTGCGATTGAGGTCAGAACCGCATTCCCAGTGTTGAAATGACGCTGTGTTCTTACGGGTGGCCGAGGTAAACATTTCAGACACATCTCCGCTCATAATGGACAAGAAAAGGCCTCAGGAGATAGCATAAACTCTGTCCGAACAGGCCTTGGAAGGCCCAAGGTAACCGAGTGGCTGCTGTGTCATCCTGAACCCAGAGGCGTCACTGTATGCGGATATGGAGGGGCATGTGGTCAGCACACCGCTCTCCCGGCTGTATGTCAGTTTATGAGAACGGAGCCACTACTTCTCAATCCAGTAGCTCCTCAGTTTGCCTCACAAGGGCTGAGTGCACCCTGCTTGCCAACAGCGTTCGGCAGACTGGGTGGTCACACTTCCAAGTGCTAGCCCAGCCCGACAGCACTTACCTTCGGTGATCTGACCAGAACTTTTTTTTGTAACCATATTTATTTATTTAAATTATTAACAACTATACATTTTTAAACATTTATTTCTGTTAAGCTATTATATTCCTGCAGTTGGTTAACATTACTGTCGTTTTTATAGTTTTTCGTTTGTACATTCTTTTCTTTTTAGATTTTACCCTTATTGTTGTTCCTCAAACCAGTTTCCATGGCTATTTGTCGTCTTCTTTGTGGATAAACCATTGCAGGACAGGCATAATAATATTTGTCTAGCACCAACACATCATTGAGTATGGGTTCAGATTTGTGTATGTGATGCACTTTATTGTGCCACAGGCACATTATGCATGCTGGTTTGATATCTGTCTTTAGTCAGCACTGTTAGGTGGAACAGAATGAGAGAAAACATTAGCATAACAGATGGAGCAGAAGTGGAAGAAATTTTTTTACATATACTACAAACTAAAAATTAAATTGAAGATGAAAGAAAAAATATCGTATTATTCGAGGCGTGTTTTTTAAGTAAGGTCCATTTGAACATAAGTACACAACAAAAGGTTATTTCAAACAAGTAAGTTTATTTTCAGAAAGTACATACAACTCTATTTTTCGACATAGTTGCCAAGTTTGTTCAAACACGTATCTTACCTCTCAACCAATTTTAAAATACCCTCTTCATAAAAACTTGCCACCTGCTCCGATAACCAAGAGTTCACTGCCATTTTCACGTCGTCGTGATCATTGTAACGGTTGCCACTGAGGTGTTGTCTGAGGTGGAGGAACATATGGTAATCGCTCGGCGCAAGATCAGGACTGGAGGGTGGGTGGTATAAAACTTCCCAGCCAAAACAGTCCAATAAATCTCGGGTCAGACCTGCAGTGTGAGGTCTTGCCTTGTCATGGAGAAGGACAATTCCCTTTGCAGCATGCCGCGTCTTTTATTTTGAATCACTCTGCATAGCTTTCTCAGGGTGTGGCAGTATGCCTCTGCATTGATAGTGGTTCCTCGCTGCATGAGGTCGCGACCAACAAAACATCATGCCTATCCCAAAACACCGATGCCATGATTTTGCGCTGGGACAGAGTCTGTTTGGCCTTCACCTTTACAGGCGAGTGTGTGTGTCTCCATGCCATGCACTGTTGCTTCGATTTGGGCGTGATATGCGAAACCAATGTTTCGTCTCCAGTTATGATCCGACTCAAGAAGCCGTCACCTTCTTCGTGATAACTAGTCAGGAACTTCATCACACACTCAAATCTTTGGTTTTTGTGGTCCTGTGTTAGGGCTTTCAGGACCCAACAGGAGCACAGTTTCCTAAACTTTAGGTGTTCAGAAACAATGTTGTAAAGCACTGATCTAGACACGGCAGGAAATTCGTTTGAGAGACCTGGTATTGTGAAGCGCCTGTTCTCACAAATCCTCATTTCACTGAAGCCACTAAATCGCCTGTAATCAAAGAAGGGCGACCGGAGTGGTTCTCATCATGAACGTTGCCACGGTCATCTTTGAATTCTCGTACCCACTTACGCACTTTGTTTTCACTCATAACAGTATCACAGCACACTTCGCGAATCTGTCAATGGATTTCTGCAGCAGACAGGTTCCTTGCTGACAAAAACCGTATCACTGAGCGAACCTCACACGCGGCGGGAGAGTTGATAGTCTTAAACATTTTTAAAGCACAGAACAGAATCGTACAGGTTAGCTACAGAGCTGAAACTGAGCACAGTTGTTCGCGAGGCATGCCGGTACACGACGAACGCGTTCGTTGCGGTATGCGCGCGAACTACTAGTGTCTACAACAAAACGGACCTTACTTAAAGAACACGCCTCGTATAAGAGAAGCAGAGAGGAGAGTGTGAGTAAACAATATAATTTTTGTACAGCACTTAATAAAGGAAACCATTCAATTTTTATGAGTAATATGCACTTTTCACTAAGTAGGGGAAGGTGGGGCAAAATGGGGAGGTGGGGTAAGATGGGGAAGGGCTATAAGCTACAGTTAGAATGCTGCCATTTGTGGACAGCTACGTCAACATCATCAATACACAGGTCCCAGTGTGTTGACATTGCTGAACCTTAGTTTCGCGATGGTTTCTGTGAGTTTTGCAAGGTACGTACAATTTTTATACTGATTTGCAATGTTTTACACCTTTCGAGGTCCTAAAACATGTGTTTCGTGAACATTTGTCCAGACTGTATATATAGCACAGAATAGTACGTCTTATTAACAGTAAACTGCTGTGTCAGTAGTCAATGTGTTCATGTAGGCGTAACATAACCTGACAGCATGGTAGGGGGAAGACGGGGTGGGGCAAGATGGGGAGCTTCTCCGTCTTGCCCCTACTATTTGTCCAACCACTACGTTCTTATCGTCTCATGTGTTTACCTCGCTGCGGGTTTTGAACATGTACATTATACGTTGAATACAACTGTAAATAGGATGTTATTCGTTATTCCAACGTTTCCTATATAATTACAAAATATGCCTTAGGCTATATGGTGAATAAAAATACACAAAACGTGCAAAGTCAGTATTCTTGCTATGCTTTAACGACTGACGATTGCAAATATAGTATTTACTATATAACATAGATTACCAGGAATGATCTGACTCAATAGTACATTCTACGTGTTTTATTTCAGATGGTTTGCAAGTATCGGCGACAAACGTCTAGGCAAGATTGGTCATTGGAGTCAATGGAAGGCGCTGTAAATGCTGTTATAGAAGGTCATATGGGTTCTTTCAGGGCTGCTCGACAGTTCAACGTGCCACACACAACGATTGAACGACATATGGCAAAGAAACGTGCTAATCCTGGCTATACAGTTGTGAAAAGGTTAGGACCAATCACTAGTGTGTTTACCCCAGAACAAGAGGCAGAACTTAAAGACTACTTAACACAGATGGAAGGACAGTATTTTGGCCTAACACTTAAAGAACTTTGTGAACTTGCTTTTCAGCAAGCTGAACGAAACAACATCAAAGATCCATTTAATACTGCAGCCAAATCTGCTGGAAGAGACTGGTTAAATGGGTTTCTTGCACGAAATCCTACATTAACAATACGAAAACCAGAGGCCACATCAATCGCACAAGCAATGGGGTTTAATCGAGTTGCTGTAGATCGGTTTTTCGACCTGTTAGAAAGTCAATTAGACACATTCAAGTTTACGGGAGACAGAATTTTCAGTTGCGATGAGACTGGCTTCACAGTCATTCCAAAAGGTTACACAAAGGTGGTTGCTTTGAACGGGCGCAGACAGGTGGGAACAGTTACTTCAGCAGAAAGAGGCCAGACTGTGACTGCATAAATCTGTGTTTCAACGTCGTGGTGCTACGTACCACCTATGTTAATTTATCCTCGAAAAAGAATGCAACAAGCGTTTGAGACTGGCCTGCCCCTGGTGCCTGGGCAGAACTCGAAGAAACTGGTTGGATGACGAAAGAACTATTTTTGACTTGGTTTAAGAAGGTTATTGCATTTACTGGAGCGTCAAAGGAAAGACCAATACTTCTCATATTGGACGGCCACAAAACGCACACCAAGAATTTAGAACTGATAGATGTGGCCCGCGAAAATGGGGTTGTCTTGCTGTGTTTGCCACCACACTGCTCACACCGTCTTCAACCATTGGACGTGGCATTAATGAAACCACTCAGTAAATTTTACGAAGATGAAGTAAGATCGTGGCTTCGCACCCATCCTGGAAAAGTTGTTACGTTGCATCAGATCGCAAGTTTATTCGGCAAAGCCTTCATTCATTCAGATACAACGTCCACAGCAGTGAACGGGTTTCGGAAAACAGGCATTTCACCTGTAAACAGAAATGTGGTTCAAGAAAGTGATTACCTTCCATTTTCAACTACAGACGTTCATCAAGCTCACGCATCTGAAGTTACAGAAATGGAAGACCAAATACCAGAGATGTTGTCAAGACGTAAAACACCTGAACAATTAAAAACTGACGATCTAGCCTCTGTGTTACCAGCCCTGAAATGGTGTTAGCCATTCCAAACGTGGATAAAAAAAAAAAACAAAAGGAAACCATCTAACAGGCGTGGAAAACCCGTTGTTTTAACCGAATCTCCTTATAGGAGTGAACTATCTGAAGAAATTAAACGAAAAGGAGTCCCCAAACGTACTGCATGTAAACGAAAACTCTTCTCAAAGACGTTTAATAAACCTGGGATACCACCAAAAGGACATAATGACAACGAAAAAGTGACGAACATTACTGACGTCTTAACCACCCCTTTATATTCAAAGAATAATAAACTGAGGTCGAATGACAACGAGGAAGAGAGTGAAGAATGTTTATACTGCTATGACTCCTCTGAAGGAGGCCGGATACGGTGTGTTAGCTGCGGACGCTGGGTCCACGACACTTGTGCAGGGATAGAAAGTGATGATGACGAGGCTGTCCACACTTGTGTACTATGTGAAAGTAAGAGGTCTAAATAAAACGTAATACCTGATTATACAATTCGCAGAACCATGTTTCGAAACCTTATCGTCACATGATTTCGTTATTCCAGTCCTTATTTAACCTTTAGAGATGAATTCATGCTAGTTCCCCATCTTACCCCGCATATGGGGCAAGACGGGGAATTGGTAGTTTTTGTTTCAAATCGAGATATTTCTAACTAAATGTAACAAGTTTGCAGGTTTCTTTGCGTGCTATTGTAATTCAATGGTTAATTAAACAAATGATAATCAAACCTACTTGGATTTGTTCATTTTTGTCCCTTTTGTAAGGGTTTAAAGTTAGCTTCCCCATCTTGCCCCGCCTTCCCCTAATGCTTGTAACCTAAACAATATAGTACAAATACTGAAGTATACCTGGATGCTATGCAACACCACATGACAGGAAGTGACTGTTACCTTTTTTAACAAACACACGTTTAGAAAACACTGGTACTACTATTGGACGTCTTTTTGACTCTGATTTGAATGTGAGCATGACAGATGTTTAGTGGGGAGCACTTTGTAACACTGATTTCACTGATAAGGAACACTTTAGAATACTATACATGACTATTTGCGGCGATAAGAGAAACATTTTATCTTTTCCGTTGCGCTTATTCACTTTCACTGCACAATTTCTTCTTGTGGTGAGGTGGCTGGCGAGGACCCTGCCGATTGCTGTCTGCAGTGGAATCTGCAGGAAGTTTTTAAAGTTCTCGCGGTATCGTCTGTGCTGCTGGGCCGTCTTGGTCTCCTCCCAGAGGTCTATCAGGGAGGCCAGATGTTCGGTCTGCCTTCTCGCAACGATGGCGTGTGCCGTCACGGCGACGATCCAGAGAGTCGCCCGTCCCTTGGGTCGTGAAAATGTGTTGGAGTCTGGGGTGGTGATTGCTTCCACTGTGATGCTTACCGGCGCCGTTCTGTTGATGTGGGCCATCATCTGCTGGCATGCTTCCCATATGCTGGTGGCATTTCCGCAGGTGAAACATTGCTCGAGGGTGTCCGTCATGGCACATACGTCACATTTGTCACTTGCGAAGTATTTTATCTCAACTTCCTCGTAGCACCGACGGCAAGTAGCCATGAAGTCGGTAGTTCAGAGCAGCCGTCGCAATTAAATTTGTTCGGGTGTTTAGAAATGTTGACTATGTCTCTGACTTTTCGTTTAGAGTGATACGGTGCTTTTGCTAACCGAAAAAAGTAGAAAACCTGTATCATGACCCTATTTTTCACTATCTTCAGCTACGGCTGACTTGTTAGGTTGTTGCAGGCGCAAACTAGCTTAAATATCTTTCACGCACTCTTCAACTGCGCGACCTGTCTCCCAAATGTACACTTTATTACAGTTACACCTACTTTTGTACACTACAGCAGTCTGTAGCGATTGAGATTATTCTTTCGTCTATCTTAAAATATATTTTATTCCAAATTTCTGAAAAAAGTTATTGCGTTCGAGGATCTTTCCGATTCGATCTGTCACGCTCTTTATTCACTATCTGATCAAAAGTATCCAGGCACCTATAAGTGGACATTAATATAACGTGTCTCCACCCTTCGCTTGAACTACGCAGGGTACAATTTCAGTGAAGTGTCTGAGTATCTGCGGAGAAATGGCAGCCTTTTCTTCCTCAAGAGGCGAAACCAGAGAAGGTGGTGAAGTTGGAGCCAAGTCGACGGTCTAAGTCATCCCAGAGGTGTTTTATCTACATTGGGTTCGGGATGGGGTCTGGGTAGGCCAGTCCATTCCAGGCATGTTATTGTCCACAGTCCACTTCCTTACAGAAGCCGGTTTTTTAAAGAGTGAACTGTTGTGCTGACACAAACAATCAACTTCTCCTAGCAGTTCCTCTACTGTACACAGTACGCAATACTCTAACATGTGTCCGTATCCCTTCCAATTTAGCGTTTTCATAAGCCCAGTAAGTAAATCACGCCATAATCGTGTAAAACATACCCATATAGTAAAACCACCTTCTCTGTACTTCGCAGTTGGCAAGTTGGCACTGCATATAATGGCAGGTAACGTTCTCCAGGCATTCGTCAAATGCAAACCGTTCCATCGCCTCGCCACAGGTTTACCGTGATGATGGTGACGATTGGTTTGTTGGGCGCTCAACTGAGCGGTCATCAGCGCCCGTACAAAGTTCCAGTTTTCAAACAATCCAATTTTTTCACATTCCAATCTAGCCAATGTCACGAATGATGATGATGATGATGAAATGATGAGGACAACACAAACACCCAGTCCCCTGGCACACAAAATCCCCAACCCGGTCGGGAAACGAACCCGGGACCACGTGATCTAGAGGCAGCAACGCTAGCCACTATACACAGGTGATTCATCACTACAAATCAACCGTTTCGAGTTATCCACTGTTCAATAGCGTCACTCTTTACACCATTTCAAGTGTCGCTTAGTCTTGACTATAGAAAGATGTGGCTAATGATGAACTGCGCTACCATTATACGTCATTCTTTCTATCTCCCTGGGTTCAGTCATTGTTCTAGCTGGACTGCTGGTACCACTTTGGAACTCACGATTGATTCTTTCCGCTGCTTTCTTGCAAGTTTTTACAACAACCTACCGCAGTGCTGGACGCTCCTGTCCGTCAGTACATGAGGTCTTATTGATCTTGATTTAGCTGTAGTTCTTCCTTCATGTTTCCATTTCTCAATCACATCACCAACAGTCGATTTGGTAGCTTTATAAGGCTTCAAACGTCCCTGATGGATTTGTTATTCAGATGACATCCACCGACCGACACACTCTGTTGTTACTGCTTTTCTATTGACGACAGTCATCTCCGCCTCCTTTTGTACTGGCCAGTCCGTCTCCTGTGACATCTGGTGGTTAATTCCGCATTACATAGGGATGTCCGAGTACTTTTGATACCATAGTATATATGGCAGAAAAACGACATGTTGTACTGTTGTGACCTTTTCCTGTTTGGCCTGATCATATTTTCCGCTTCGAAGCTCCTTCTACGACTTAGCGTCATAGGCATTTATTATCAGTCCTTAGATAACGTAAGAAACTATGGTTGTCAGAGTTTCGCTATGTCCGCCTCCGTAGCTGAGCAGTCAGCTTGAATAACTGCCGTCCACAGGACCCAGATTCAATTCTCGGTACTGCCAGTGATTTTTCCGTAGCAGGAGGGCAGGAATGGGGTGCACCCAGTCTCGTGAGGCCAATCGAGGAGCTTCAAGGTCTGTAAAGCCGACAACGGCCGGGAGAGCGATGATCCGACCTCATGCCTCTCCACACCGCACCCTAACCATGCCATATGGCCAGGGTGTGATTTGTGCTTTTACCAGTGGGGGGGGGGGGGGGGGGGGAATGTCTTCGGGGGTTATTAGAATTATATATGTTACCAGCTTGGACCGTGGCGTTACGCATGGTTAAACAGCTATTTATAAATAGATGTTAATGCCGAAACTCACTATTCACGCATATGCACTATCAGAAAAGCCATCCCTTGTTATATCTTTAAAAGTACATTATAGGTAAAGCTTATTTACAAAATCCTCTACATACAGGTATACGAGGGGAATTCAAAAAGTAGAGGCACATTTGTGAAAAGCTGTACTTATTCTGATGATAGAAAACTGAAACATATTAATAGTATTAATAGTAAGACTTATTAAAAACTTTCTGTATTCGGCTCCACAAATTTAAATTATATGTAGAGTTTTACTCCAGTGCTTGCGAAATAAACATCCCAGGTTGGGACGCATAAACTAAAACCAGAGGAGGGGATGGTCTGATGCAGAGGGGGGGAAATGCCCCCCATCCCCCCCCCCCCCCTGCAAATCGCACACTGCATATGGCAGAGGACAACACGGCGCCCGGTCGGCATCGCACGTCCCTCCGGGCTTGATTACAGAGATACTTCTTTTTATATACTGATTCATTATGTCTTTGTTGCCAGAGTGCTGAGAATTGCCTGCACAAACAAAGCACTGCCCATAACTAGTACATCATTGCGCAGTAACACCAATCACAACAACGTTATGCAGTAGCCAATTATAAAAATGTGTCGGTAAAGCTGAGCAATACTATCCTTGCTACTGCACTGCAGTGTGCATCTATTTTCTGGAAGAAGGCTTCAGCAAAAGACGGAAACGTCGGATCAAAATACTCTTGCTGAAGCGCCAGAGAAACTGGTATAGGCAAGCGTATTCAAATACAGAGATCTGTAAACAGGAAGAATACGGCAATGCCTATGTCAGACAACAAGTGTCTGGCGCAGTTGTTGGATCCGTTATTGCTGCTACAATGGCAAGTTATCGTGATTTAAGTTAGTTTGAACGTGGTGTTATAGTCGGCGCACGAGTGATGGGACACAGCACCTCCGAGGTAGCGACGAAGTGGGGATTTTCCCATACGACCAATTCATGAATTTACCGTGAATATCAGGAATCCGGTAAAACAACAAATTTTCGACATCGCTGCAGCCGGAAGAAGATCCTTCAAGAACGGGACCAATGACGACTAAACAGAATCGTTCGACGTGACAGAAGAGCAACCCTTCCGCAGATTGCTGCAGATTAGAATGCTGGGCCATCAATAAATGTCAGCGTGCAAATCATTCATCGAAACATCATCGGTATGGGCTTTCGGAGCCGAATGCCCACTCGTGTACCCTTGACAACTGCACGACACAAAGTTTTACGCAGCCCGTCAACACCGACATTGGACTGTTGATGACTAGAAACGTGTTGCCTGGTCGGACGAGTCTCGTTTCAAATTGCATCGAGCATATGGACGTGTACGGGTATGGAGACAACCTCATGAAGCCATGGACCCTGCATGTCAGCAGTGGACTGTTCATCCTTGTGGAGGCTCTGTAATGGTGTGGTGCGTGTACAGTCGGAGTGATATGGGATCCCTGATACGACTCCGACGGTGACACGTGTCCTGTCTGATCACCTGCATCCATTAATATCAATTGTGCATTCCGACGTACTTGGGCAATCCCAGGAGAACAATACGATACCCCACACGTCCAGAATTGCTACAGTGTGGCTCCAGGAACACTCTTCTGAGTTTAAACACTTCCGCTGACCACCAAACTCCGCAGACATGAACATTATTGAGAATATCTGGGATGCCTTGCAACGTGCTGTTCGGAAGAGATCTCCACCTCCTCGTTCTTATAGGGATTTATGGACAGCCCTGCAGAATTCATGGTGTCAGTTCGCGCGGCTTCCCCCGTCTTAGGTTCTAGTCCTCCCTCTGGAAGGGCTGTGTGTGTTAGCGTAAGTTAGTTTAAGTTAGATTAAGTAGCGCGTAAGCTTAGGCACCAATGACCTCCGCAGTTTGGTCCCTTAAGACCTTACCACAAATTTTCCATGGTGTCAGTTCCGTGCAGTACTACTTCAGACATTAGTCGAGTCCATGCCACGTCGTGTTGCGGCGTTTCTGATTGCTCGCGGGGGCCCTACACGATATAGGCACGTGTACCAGTTTCTTAGGCTCTTCAGTGTATGAGGCGTTAGCAATATACAAAAATTTTTAACACCCTCGACAACGGCAGCGTAAGCCTACGTTCTTACATAACCACGAAAGCTGACTAGATCTGGCAAGGTTCCGACGGAGATTTTCCTTTGGCAGCAGACTATAATCTTGTTCAGGCTGCTGTCTCCGCAGGAACAACATCAGCGGTCGCAAAGTGCTCCACGTTTTATCACTGTACGCCCGGTGATGCCTAAGACGTAGCGGAGACGTGCAGGGCGTAACGGCAAGCATGGTTAGTGGCTTTATGCATGCCGTTCCACCAAGGAGGGAAAACGCGAGCGTCAAACCAACTAACAAGGGGAGAGCGCCTACTCGCCATCACCGATTTCTTGTTCGCCCCCGCGACAGAATGTCAATCCTAAGGGCCCGGGTTCGATTCCCGGGTCAGGGACTGGGTGTTGTGTCATCCTAATCATCATCATCTGCATCGACACGCAAGTCGCCGAAGTGGCGTCAAATCGAAAGACTTGCACCCGGCGAACGGTCTACCCGCCGGGAGGCCCGAATCACACGACATTCATTCACCGATTTCTTGAAAATTTATTGTATATTCAGGGTTTGGGCAGAAATGAAAGTGATAGAAGTCGGAGCTTCAGATGCCCAAGGGTTTAGAAAGCATTAATATTTTTGTCGCTGGTCGGGAGAGGCATGAGTCATTTGTGCTAGAGTAGTATCCAGGTAGCGTTTGGCGCAGCGGAAAGAGTACAGAACTGTAATTCAAGGGTCATTGGCTAGAATCCCAATGCAGAAAATTTTTTATTTTCAGTTTTTACGTTATACTGCAAATAAACCGAAATAGTGCTCTGTATTATGTCTTTATTCATATTTTCATAAAAGGCACGGAAATGAAATGCAAAGAGGAATTTGAGACTGCAAATAAATTTCCAGGAACGGATTGTAAAGCGTACACGAGAACTTCCTATATAAAGTCAGATACTTTTATTATTTTATGGTTTACGATTTACTCGTTCTGGCGTAATATTCATCGTAAAAACAGGGGAAGCAGAAACTTTCTCGGCATCTTGCACACGTTATGAACGACGAATTTTTACAATTACATGGTTGTTTTAAAGTTTCTGTAGAAAGACAAACTTTGTTTCCATATAAATGGTTCTCTCTCATCGCACACCCTGGCAACAAATGATGCGCATAGCGCCATTTCGCCACATATTGGCAAGGATAACTGGTGATGTAAAATGGAACGTACTGTCTCGGATATGATTTCTTTCTCTCTCTCACAGACAAGAGCAAATTTGAAGCCTTTCGATCAAATTCTTTACCTAACGAAAACAAAAAAAGAACTGCAGGGTTGCACTAGCGGAAGGAAACAGGAGCGAGCTGAGGAATGAAGGTGTCACTTAAATACTGCGCGATGACAGTCCTTCTTCATCTTGAAAAATCTCGTCGTATAACGGTGGATTTCTATGACCTTCCCTCGAGTCAATTAACAGAATAAATTTGTTCTTCTGTACGTAGTCGTTCATCAAATCAGCCAAAAGATTTTTGTACAAAACAGTTGTAAGCTTCCCATATTTTAATGGAGTAATGACGGCATTCCTATATTTTTCCACGTACTCATCGACAGTTTTTTCAATCTTCGTTCCATAATTTTCTTTTGGCTTTTATGAAAATATTAATAAAAACAGTATATTGGGAATTATTTTGATTTATTTTCATTACAAGTAACGTAAAAATTGAAAATAAAAAAGTTTCCGCAGAGAGACTCGACCTGACGAACCACGGATAGCCGTTCTGTACTCTTTCCATTATGCTAAGTGCTCCAAGGAAGGTACGCTAACATAAATGGCTCATGCATAGCCCGATGCACGCAAAAAAGAGTTAATTTTTCTGAAAGTTCGGCAATCTGGAGAACTCAGTTCTGTCCTTTCATTTCTGGCCAAGTCCTGCATAGACCACAAAAAAATGTCCGCAGCTCGTGGTCTCGCGGTCGCGTTCTCGCTTCACGAGCACGGGGCCCCGGGTTCGATTCCCGGCGGGGTCAGGGATTTTCACCTGCCTCGAGATGACTGGATGTTTGGTCCTCATCATTTCATCATAATTAATGGAAGTGGCGAGATTGGCCTGAGAAAGGTTTGAGCGCCCCACTAACCAAACATCATCATCATAGACCACAAATTTGCAGGAGATCGGTGATGACGAGTAGGCGATGTCTCCTTGTAAGTCCACGTTGGCCGAAGTAACGACCATCACCGCCGCCACTGCCGTCGCCTCCACCACGCTTCGAGACAGTACCACATCGCCCACAAATAATCGAGATACAATAGTACGGAATATCTTCACAGACATGTGAGTAGCTCGATCATTATTTGACTAGCAGAACCCATTACGACCTACTTGGTGATAAACGTTCTACAGAAATGAAAATAATATCGGTTGTGTCACAACGAAGCATTTCTCAGTACACATAAACAATTTATGCATACGTATCAGCAACACTGTAAGAACGTCCGCTGTCTATGCAGTTATATGCATGGAAGTATCATCGTCGTACCATCATAAGGAAGAAATGCAGAAAGCGACAGCTCTATTTAACCGTGGGAAAACGTAAGAAAATTGCTATTACAAAGAGACTCGACCCGATAGTATCCGACTGCAAGATCAGTGGTTAGCATTCAAAACACTTCACATCGTATAAGAATTTAGGAGTGATATCAAAGACCTATATGAAATATGGCGATCACGCAAACTTAGTATTAGGGGAGGCCAATGGGAGACTTAGATTTGTTGGAATGGTTATGGGAAAGTGCTGTGAATCTTTAGAGGAAATCGCATACAAGACGCCAGTGAGACTAATTCTAAACTATTGTTATAGCTTTCGAAGCTCTGGTCAAGTAGGCGTGACACCAGACATCGAGGTAATTCAGTGACACGCTGTTAGGATCGTAACAAGTCTGTGTAACTCATACGAATATGTCACAGTAATGCATGGGGAACTTAGATGAGAATCTTTGGAAGAGAGACGACATACTTCACCCAAAACCCTTATAATGCATCCACTACCACATCTAAGAATCAACCAGGCAGTAGTAAGTCCCGCCGCGCGGGATTAGCCGAGCGGTCTGAGGCGCTGCAGTCATGGACTGTGCGGCTGGTCCCGGCGGAGGTTCGAGTCCTCCCTCGGGCATGGGTGTGTGTGTTTGTCCTTAGGATGATTTAGGTTAAGTAGTGTGTAAGCTTAGGGACTGATGACCTTAGCAGTTAAGTCCCATAAGATTTCACACACATTAAGAAATTAAGAAGTAGTAAGTTCCTGTGAAGGATGGACCGTCAGGGTCGTTCTTGTGAAGTCCCTACACCAAACGTTGTTATCTGCATGGAACTTACTGTTCGGCGTCTGCTTCAACGCTCTGCAACCTATCTGTGTAAGCAATACAAGAACAGATATCTTTAATTGGGATTCGTGTAAACAAATAGCGTATACATTCTTTAGAACACGGTATTCATTTGGCACCACATTCTATGCTATTTCTGTGTAACGTTCAAGCCATTCGCTATTACCTTCCACAAAATCGGATAAAATGACGTTCTGATATCATCTTATAACTTTTCCAACACTTTAGGACCTGATACTAACTATGATTCAGTTACATGACCAAATACTTTGCTTCACGTATTCTGGCCACTGCGATTAACCGAATAGGAAGGGTCTGCACAAGGCCTCTTCGTCTCCAAAATCTGTATACTTGCGATTTCAAATTGAAATTCGTACAACCTCATCTACATTTGTGAATGATAGCGTCACTTTTAATTAATAAAGAGAAGTTCTCTGAGAGATTCATTAAATTCTTTAAGCTGCTTCGATTGTACCGTAAAATATGAAACATCTATTTTGGTGCATGAAGTGATCGCATTGCCATGTCTATTATATGTCGGTTCCCGCGTTTGTCCTCACGATAAACCACCTGTCTGCCGCTGTAACATGTAAAATGCGTATGCTATGCCTTGTAATTATCATGGCGTCGTTACTTGCAATACACCCTTGTACACTTCACCAGATAAAAATTTCCTAAGGTGCCGAAGACGACTTTCTCCAATTCAAAATAAATTAAGTAAAGCAGCAATGAAATAAAGGTAAATATGGATAAGCTATATTCGAAGAAGACTGTGTGACAATTATGCTGCCACTGTCAAAAATCTCACGTACGGGTCATGAGAATAAGATAAAAAGATTGCGGTGCTTTCAGTCATATACACATCTTTCCCTCGCTCAATACGCGAACGGAATATGTCAGAAAATCGATAACATTCGTACGAGGTATCCTTCACTGGGCAATGTGCAGCTACTTGCGAAGTATAAATATAGAATAACGAAAATTAATCTAAAAGTAAAGAGCGTTTGTTTCTCCAGATATTCTTACTCAAGATAATAGAAGAAAACTTATTTTACAACATAGTTTGATATCTTAGCTATCTTTCTACGGAGTCGCTGTTCAAATGTAAACATTTGTCGAAGCGCTCCACAAGCTTTCTTATGCCTTCTGCCCATTCAATTGCCTCGAAGTTGTTGCACCCGTCACTATCGTCCTCTTTCAATTTTTTGTCATTTCCATAGCTCTTTTATCCCGAAAACATCTTTCGATCCGGAGAAAAATGGTAGGGTGTCTCTATGAGCCGATGAGATGTATGGGCCATCTGGTATATATCGGCTTTGCCGATAGACAGCGGTCGCATCCTGCGCTTGGAATAAAGTGCAGGTATCACTCGGCCATTTCCTGAAACTTGAGTGATCATAAAAGTGAAATCCCGCTAGCTCAAGCCGGTTTCTGTTTCCTCCATGTTTTAATGTGCAATGTCAGTCGGATAGTAGGGGTCATATCAAAGTCGAAGCTACATAAGTAAATCTTCTTTGCTTTTTAGGGCAGGATTGCAAGGTTCAAGAATAAGTCTAGCAGTAAGGGTCGGGGGCAGTGGTCTGAAACTCCAGTGAAGCAAGCGGTTTCGCCTGAGTTAGAAGGTGAAATGACCGAATAGGCTGCTATTGATCATTTTAAAGTTCCTAAAACTGCACTGACTGCAAAGGAAACAGCAATCTTCTATGTCACTTTAGATGGGATTTTGAAGTCATTATTTGTGGGGAATTTTTCGAAGAAAACGGAATGTGGAAGATGTGAGAACTGGGCATATGAAAATTGTACAGGCATTGAGGATTCATTGCACCATAATGAAAACTTTTTTTTTACTTTCGACTTTGAAAATTAGGCATGTATTGTTTGGCTAAATTGCGTCGTATGTTGTTGTTGTGTGGTCTTCAGTCCTGAGACTGGTTTGATGCAGCTCTCCATGCTACTCTATCCTGTGCAAGCTTCATCATCTCCCAGTACCTACTACAACCTACATCCTTCTGAATATGCTTAGTGTATTCATCTCTTGGCCTCCCTCTACGATTTTTACACTCCACGCTGCCCTCCAATACTAAATTGGTGATCCCTTGATGCCTCAGAACATGTCCTACCAAACGATCCCTTCTTCTAGTCAAGTTGTGCCACAAACTCCTCTTCTACCCAGTTCTATTCAATACCTCCTCATTAGTTATGTGATCTACCCATCTAATCTTCAGCAGTCTTCTGTAGCACCACATTTCGAAAGCTTCTATTCTCTTCTTGTCCAAACTATTTATCGTCCACGTTTCACTTCCATACATGGCTACACTCCATACAAATACTTTCAGAAACGACTTCCTGGCACTTAAATCAACACTGGATGTTAACAAATTTCTCTTCTTCAGAAACGCTTTCCTTGCCATTGCCAGTCTAAATTTTATATCCTCTCTACTTCGACCATCATCAGTTATTTTGCTCCCCAAATAGCAAAACTCATTTACTACTTTAAGCGTATCATTTCCTAATCTAATACCCTCAGCATCGCTCGATTTAATTCCACTACATTCAATTATCCTCGTTTGGCTTTTGTTGATGTTCATCTTATATCCTCCTTTCAAGACACTGTCCATTCGGTTCAACTGCTCTTCCAAGTCCTTTGCTGTCTCTGACAGAATTACGATGTCATCGGCGAACCTCAAAGTTTTTATTTCTTCTCCATGGATTTAACTCCTACTCCGAATTTTTCTTTTGTTTCCTTCACTGCTTGCTCAATATACAGATTGAATAACATCGGGGAGAGGCTACAACCCTGTCTTATTCCCTTCCCAACCACTGCTTCCCTTTCATGTCCCTCGATTCTTATAACTGCCATCTGGTTTCTGTACAAATTGTAAATAACCTTTCGCTCCCTGTATTTTACCCGTGCCACCTTCAGAATTTGAAAGAGAGTATTCCAGTCAACATTGTCAAAAGCTTTCTCTAAGTCTACAAATGCTAGAAACGTAGGTTTGCCTTTCCTGAATCTTTCTCCTAAGATAAGTCGTAGGGTCAGTGTTGCCTCACGTGTTCCAACATTTCTACGGAATCCAAACTGATCTTCCGCGATGTCGGCTTCTACCAGTTTTTCCATTCGTCTGTAAAGAATTCGTATTAGTATTTTGCAGCCGTGGCTTATTGAACTGATAGTTCGGTAATTTTCACGTATGTCAACACTTGCTTTCTTTGGGATGGAATTATTATATTCTTCTTGATCTGATCGTATTTCGCCTCTCTCACACATCTTGCTCACCAGACGGTAGAGTTTTGTCAGGGCAGGCCATTTCATCTTCATCTACTTCCTCTTCCATTTCCATAATATTGTCCTCAAGTACATCGCCCCTGTATAGATCCTCTAAATATTCCTTCCACCTTTCTGCTTTCCCTTCTTTGCTTAGGAGTGGGTTCCCATCTGAGCTCTTGGTATTCAAATGCGTCGTATGAAGGAACGAAAATATTCTTTTCCACAGTAACCTTTTCGTTTCTGTTGTAATTTTTTGCTTTGATTTTCTTACTACACTCCTGGAAATGGAAAAAGAACACACTGACACCGGTGTGTCAGACCCACCATACTTGCTCCGGACACTGCGAGAGGGCTGTACAAGCAATGATCACACGCACGGCACAGCGGACACACCAGGAACCGCGGTGTTGGCCGTCGAATGGCGCTAGCTGCGCAGCATTTGTGCACCGCCGCCGTCAGTGTCAGCCAGTTTGCCGTGGCATACGGAGCTCCATCGCAGTCTTTAACACTGGTAGCATGCCGCGACAGCGTGGACGTGAACCGTATGTGCAGTTGACGGACTTTGAGCGAGGGCGTATAGTGGGCATGCGGGAGGCCGGGTGGACGTACCGCCGAATTGCTCAACACGCGGGGCGTGAGGTCTCCACAGTACATCGATGTTGTCGCCAGTGGTCGGCGGAAGGTGCACGTGCCCGTCGACCTGGGACCGGACCGCAGCGACGCACGGATGCACGCCAAGACCGAAGGATCCTACGCAGTGCCGTAGGGGAACGCACCGCCACTTCCCAGCAAATTAGGGACACTGTTGCTCCTGGGGTATCGGCGAGGACCATTCGCAACCGTCTCCATGAAGCTGGGCTACGGTCCCGCACACCGTTAGGCCGTCTTCCGCTCACGCCCCAACATCGTGCAGCCCGCCTCCAGTGGTGTCGCGACAGGCGTGAATGGAGGGACAAATGGAGACGTGTCGTCTTCAGCGATGAGAGTCGCTTCTGCCTTGGTGCCAATGATGGTCGTATGCGTGTTTGGCGCCGTGCAGGTGAGCGCCACAATCAGGACTGCATACGACCGAGGCACACAGGGCCAACACCCGGCATCATGGTGTGGGGAGCGATCTCCTACACTGGCCGTACACCACTGGTGATCGTCGAGGGGACACTGAATAGTGCACGGTACATCCAAACCGTCGTCGAACCCATCGTTCTACCATTCCTAGACCGGCAAGGGAACTTGCTGTTCCAACAGGACAATGCACGTCCGCATGTATCCCGTGCCACCCAACGTGCTCTAGAAGGTGTAAGTCAACTACCATGGCCAGCAAGATCTCCGGATCTGTCCCCCATTGAGCATGTTTGGGACTGGATGAAGCGTCGTCTCACGCGGTCTGCACGTTCAGCACGAACGGTGGTCCAACTGAGGCGCCAGGTGGAAATGGCATGGCAAGCCGTTCCACAGGACTACATCCAGCATCTCTACGATCGTCTCCATGGGAGAATAGCAGCCTGCATTGCTGCGAAAGGTGGATATACACTGTACTAGTGCCGACACTGTGCATGCTCTGTTGCCTGTGTCTATGTGCCTGTGGTTCTGTCAGTGTGATCATGTGATGTATCTGACCCCAGGAATGTGTCAATAAAGTTTCCCCTTCCTGGGACAATGAATTCACGGTGTTCTTATTTCAATTTCCAGGAGTGTATATTGTACTTTTGATACATAAACATATTACATTTTGTTCGTGAATCACAAAAAAACATTTTTTATTTAAAAACCTATTGTATGATGCATACTACCCGACAATTTCTTTAAGATCTCGGACTGTAAGGCCTAGAAATCTTTTTTTCAACATTTACGCCGAAATAAAGGTCCAAATATAGGTTTGAAGCAGCTACACCTCATTTCGAAACAACGACAAATGTTTTATATCAATTTTTACTTAAGTGGCACATACTAACCGCTGTTCCCCTAATTACCCAGAGCAAATGCGGATGTTCAAAAACTTTCCATTTAATCTGCCCAATAAATCCTTCATCAATAGTGCAGAAAGCGGACGAGAGTTATCGTGCAGAAGCACAATGCCCCTCGGCGTTGTCAGTGAAGGGTCTAACGCTAGGTCGCTGCATTTGTGGTCTCTCCTCTAAGCGTAAGGTCTGTGAGCAGGTCGTCGTTTGGATCCCAAAACACTGTGGCCATAACCATTTTGGCGCTCAGAATTTGTTTGGACTATTTATGTTTCAGGCAACGGCCTTGCCGCAGTGGATACACAGGTTCCCGTGAGATCACCGAAGTTAAGCACTGTTGGGCGTGGTCGGCACTTGGATGGGTGACCATCCAGGACGCCATGCGCTGTTGCCATTTTTCGGGGTGCACTCAGCCTCGTGATGCCAATTGAGGAGCTACTCGACCGAATAATAGTGGCTTCGGTCAAGAATACCATCATAACGACCAGGAGAGCGGGGTGCTGCCCCACGCCCCTCCTATCCGCATCCTCCTCTGAGGATGACACGGCGGTCGGATGGTCCCGATGGGCCACTTGTGGCCTGTAGACGGAGTGGTTTTCTTTCTATCTATGTTTTGGTGGGGACCGTGAATGCTACCATTCCATTAACTAGAACTGTGTTTCTCGACGGTTATTGGAAACCTAGGCCTCACCGCAATGTGTTCCAAAATCTCCTCGGCATTCTTGTAGTCAGTCATTACTGAAGGTCGGCCTGATCGTCCTGCTCGTCCGAAATTAAAAAATGATGCACAACTTTCAGACTGAAGCTTCACTCGTCACATTTCCATAAACTTTGGTTACCTGTCTGTAAATTTCCACAGGGCGACCATTTTTTGCATCCGGAAACGGTACTACACTAGGAACTTCGCACTTGACGATATCATTAATTTTTCACACACTGTAAAATCGCACAAATAAACAGAAAATGACCATTCGTGCGTGCTGTTCACGTCACACTGGTGCCAACGATTAGGAAGGTCTATGGCACGGCGTAGGCCGTAGGGGGTGGGGAGAGAGTTGCGGCGCTCGTCAGCTCAGAACGTTCTTCATTTTGAGAGTGATCATCCTAGATGTCCGTGACAGCTGCCACTTCATCCACAGCTGGGGCGCAGTGCAGCTACCTGCAACGCATAGGCGGTTCATTGTCGACCGCAGCAGCCATCGCCAAGGCTCTCTGAAACATTCGTTAGTTTCCCTTTTGCTCCGGCCGGAGAGATGCCACCTACACTGGCGCCATACGGTTTGGTCACCACGTCCTCAACATCGTAGACGAAGAGCGTCTCCCACCCACCTCTACGATCTGCCTCTTGTGGAGCGAACATAAGGTTTTTTTTTTTTTTTGGCTAGGCGGTAGTTTGAGGTGCTCTGATGAACACTCGCCAGTCCATTCACAGCAGGGGAAGTCAAGCGGCGCTCAGTCAGAATAAAGAATAAAGACACTTCGACTGTCACAATGATATCAGTAAGCTGTGGAAGTGTTCGTAATAAAGTTGCCCAATTTACTGCCCTCCAGGAAAGTTCTCGCGTTCAAATTCTTCTTGGGACCGAAGTAAACTACTGGCCATTAAAACTGCTACACCACGAAGATAACGTGCTACAGACGCGAAATTTAACCGACAGGAAGAAGATGCTGTGATATGCAAATGATTAGCTTTTCAGAGCATTCACACAAGGCTGGCGCCGGTGGCGACACCTACAACGTGCTGACATGAGGAACGTATCCAACCGATTTCTCATACACAAACAGCAGTTGACCGGCGTTGCCTGGTGAAACGTTGTTGTGATGCCTCGTGTAAGGAGAATAAATGCGTACCATCACGTTTCCGACTTTGATAAAGGTCGGATTGTAGCCCATCCCGACTGCGGTTTATCGTATCGCGACATTGCTGCTCGCGTTGGCCGAGATCCAATGACTGTTAGCAAAATATGGAGTCGGTGGGTTCAGGAGGGTAATACGGAACTCGGTGCTGGATCCCAACGGCCTCGTATCACTAGCAGTCGAAATGGCAGGTATCTTATTCACATGGCTGTAACGGATCGCGCAGCCACGTCTCGATCACTGAGTCAACAGATGGGGACGTTTGCAAGACAACAACCATCCGCAAGAACAGTTCGACGACGTTTGCAGCAGCATGGACTATCAGCCCGGAGACCATGGCTGCGGTTACCCTTGACGCTGCATCACAGACAGAAGGGACTGCGGTGGTGTACTCAACGACGAACCTGGGTGCACGAATGTCAAAACGTCCTTTTTGCGGATGAATCCAGGTTCTGTTTACAGCCTCATGATGGTCGCATCCGTGTTTGGCGACATCGCGGTGAACACACATTGGAAGCGTTCGACTGCTACCCCGGCCAGCACATTCTCCATATCTCTCACCAATTGAAAACGTCTGGTCAATGGTGGCCGAGCAACTGGCTCGTCACAATACACCAGTCACTACTCTTGATGAACTGTGGTATCGTGTTGAAGCTGTATGGGCAGCTGTACCTGTACAAGCCATCCAAGCTCTGTTTGACTCAATGCCTAGGCGTATCAAGGCCGTTATTACGGCCAGAGGTGGTTGTTTTGGGTACTCATTTCTCAGGATCTATGCATCTAAATTGCGTGAAAATGTAATCACATGTCAGTTGTAGTATAATATATTTGTCCAATGAATACCCATTTATCATCTGCATTTCTTCTTGGTGTAGCAATTTTAATGGCCAGTAGTGTAGAAAACTCTGAGATATTTAGCGAGGCGTGGATCCCGGAAAGACAGATTAAAGGCCATAGGAGGGAGAGTATTCATTGCAGGTGACAAAAATATTGTCCCTATTGAGGTTGATGTTGAGTGTGTCAGTGAAGCCATCTGGTCGCGTGTAACAGGTGTATGTGAAACTAAGTTAATTGTTGAATGTTTTTACCGGCCACCCGGTTCCACTGTGACAATTCTAGAGTCATTCAAACAAAGTCTACGGTCAATAGCGCGTAAATACCCAGATCATGCAATACTAGTTGGAGGCAATTTTAACCTGCCGAGTATAGACCATGGATTCATTGCGGGGGATACAGACAGTCATGCGAAATACTTTTGAGTACATTTTCTGAAAATTGTCTCGAGCAGCTAGCTCGGCAGCTCACACGCATTGGAAATATCTTAGACCTTGAAGCTACAAATATTCCGGACGTTATCGACAATGTCAATATGGAAACGGGGATTAGCGATCGTGATGTCGTTATGGCAAAAATGATTACGAAAGTTAGTAACTCAGTCAAGAAGGCTAGGAGAGTGTTTCTGCTAGTTAGAACAACAGAGCAATTATTGAAACCTGACAGTGAATTGGCATCACTTGCTTCCAGTAAGATGGATGTAGAGGAATTATGGGCAAAGTTTACGCAGACTGCAAATCGTGGTCTGGAGAGTCACGTGCCTAGTAAGCGGATAAAGGATGGTAAAGATCCACCATGGTGTAATAACTAAATTCGGTGAATGTTGAGGAAGCAGTGGCTGTTGCACTCTAGTTCAAAAAGGGGACGCACAAATGACGACAAGCGAAGGATAGTAGAGATTCGTGCGTCTGTGAAAAGATCTATGCACGAAGAATACAGCTACCACCGTCACACCTTAGGAGAACCTGAGAAAACTCTGGTCCTATGCAAAATCGCTAAGCGAGTCTAAGGCTTGTATTCAATGCGTTGTTGACCAGTATGATGTGGAAGTTGAAGATAGCAAAACGAAAGCCGAAGTTTCAACATTCAAGTTCAAGATATCGTTCACACAGGAGAGCCCTACAAACATGATATGGTCCCAGTTTCCATAAAAAAAACTCCAACGCAGACATTAGCTGTAAACAACAAGCTTTATTCAGAACGTAACGGTACCCTTCCTTTTACAAAAAGTCATATACACTCTATTTCCAACAACAAATGTTACATATTTAACTTCACTTTGAACTACATCATTCTTCGCAGGTTCATCACCTGAAATTTGAAGTCCGATATAAAAAGGATTAATACGTAGAAATAACTTATTTTTAGCACGACATTGATTTTCTAAATCTGTCCATGATTTTAGTTTTGATATATCTGCACTTGTCTCCGGCTTCGAATAGGTTACAAACTTAAATCTATTTCTTCTACTATATCTACGCCATGGAACTCCAGAAGAACGTTCGGGTTTAAGACTAAATCCACCGATTTTATTACTACACGCTATCCGAACTCTCTCCAAAGCACCTTGGTCTTCAAATATTTTCTTATTTGCTCTATCATCCAATGTCAAACGTTCAACTCTTACATTAATCCTATACACATTGTTCACAAGTTATCCACTGAGAAACAGCGCTGACAGTGTAATTGTCAGAATGAATTTTGTTTACATTTTAGGTCGCAAGTTTTGGCACGTTTGTATTATGTGTTGGATATTTCAGGATGGCTCACAACCTGCGTTACGCTTTGGGATTCCGAAGAGCAGAGTATGAAAATGTTACCAGTACTGATGAACAAACCCAAGGTATGCAACATCACTCAGCTGATCCTTCTCCGTCAAACAGGACAACGGAAGAGTCTTCACAATCTGAATTTGACGACGGATGGGAGGTGCCGCTGTCGCGCTTGCCAGCGTACCTACTCGGAGCTTAGAGGTCATCCGCTCCGAGTGAGAACCCAGTGGGAGCCCCATTAGATAAGGAAGTCAAAGAAATAAGCGTACCTGACGTAGAGAAATAACTGAAAAATTTGAAAATAAATAAATCACCAGGTCCGGACGGAATCCCAGTCCCATTTTAGAAAGAGTACTCTTCTGCATTGATCACGCTTGCAGTTATCGTGAATCTCTCGCCTAGCACAAGGTCCAAGCGACTGGAAAAAAACACAGGTGACACCAGAGTATAAGAAAGGTAAAAGAACGGACCTGTAAAATTACGTACCAGTATCCCTAACTTCCGTTTGCTGCAGAATCATTGAACATATTCTCGGTTCGAATATAATAAAGTTTCTTGAGACTGAGGAGCTTACGACCACGAATCATCCTGCTTTTAGAAAGCATCGCTCGTGCGAAACTCAGCTTGCCCTTTCGTCACATGATATACTGAGAGCCATGGATGAAGGGCAACAGGTAGATTCCATATTTTGTCCGCAGCTCGTGGTCGTGCGGTAGCGTTCTCGCTTCCCACGCCCGGGTTCCCGGGTTCGATTCCCGGCGGGGTCAGGGATTTTCTCTGCCTCGTGATGAGTGGGTGTTGTGTGATGTCCTTAGGTTAGTTAGGTTTAAGTAGTTCTAAGTTCTAGGGGACTGATGACCATAGATGTTAAGTCCCATAGTGCTCAGAGCCATTTGAACCATTTGAGATTCCATATTTCTAGATTTCCGGAAAGCATTTGACTCGGTGCCCCACTGCATGCTTCCAACGAAGGCACGAGCCTATGAAATAAGTTCACAGATATATGAGCGGCTAGAATACTTCTTTAATAATAGAACGCAGTGAACCGTGATTTATTTTCAAAGAATATTCTTAAGAATTCATTTTATTTACTAACGATTCATCAAGAACATTAACACATTTGATCACACTATGTAAGCATGGAAGTAGTTGCCAGGGAGTAACTGATGAAATCATAACCAAATTCCTTTTAACAAATGGGAATTTTATTCGCTTTAATAGCGCCTAAAAGCCTTTTTTAAAAGAAACAGATTTAAAATTATAATCAGAAAGCACCCTCTAAATATCAAAGTTGCCATTTATTCAGAGGCAGAAAGAAACAAGTTTTGACTGTATGAGCTTTCGGGTAGAGAACCTTTCCGCTCCCTTTTGACACGGCCGTTGTTACGACCGCTCACAACAGCCTCTGAAAGACTACACTGGTGCAAATCTGCAACACACCAGATTACTTTAAACTAAGAGTTTTACCAATTTACATAAGCACACAAACTATGCACCCCCGAAGGAGGAATGGAAATGGTACAAAACAATTAAAACATTAATCTTGCCAGCGAAGGTGCAACTTGATTTTAACTTCTAAGAAAAGTCTTACGGTGAAAGGGTGGCAACTTTATATACTAAAATGATCATTTAAATAAAAGCACATGAAATACAATCGTATATAAAATTCTACATGTTTGGCCAAACAATAGTTAAGATGCTCTACAGTACACAGATACCGTCTCTCAAGATCATAGGCAAAAATATCAAAGTTTTCAAAGATCAAAACATATTTCAGGTATTAGGCCGTTACACTCCAAGCAATAAATTCGTTAACACACAAAATCCGACAAACATGACAGAGGAAGCTCCGAACGACAGACAGACACTATCTGCCTAACAAATGCGGACGAGAGACTGACGAGCAAGCTGGGGACGAGGAACTGACCAAGAAAACAAGTAGAATTTAACAAGAGTAAATCACAAAACATATCACCAATCACTTAACTTCTAATAAACTGCGATTTCTTGAGAAGACCTGGCGCAGCACCCCCAAATCGCTCTCCCGAACCGTCAGCTGCCAGCCGCTTCAACCGACGCAGGAACGCGCGCCGATCTCCCGTCTCATGGCATCGCAGCTCGCACCGGCCAGACTGTTGTCGTGGGTTGATTCCTGTTGCTCTCGTGTCGACCGCGAAGCCACTACCCATCGCTATAAGGCGCGGCCCACTGGACTCAAGTGGCGACCTCACATGCGCCGACGCTCAAGACGGACAAGTCATCTTGTGTCTCACGGCGCGACCGACCAACCGATCGATCCAACCGCCAATGACCATTGCCTGAGCAAACTCGAGCAGACTGGCGGCCTAACGCGCAGACTCAGATAGGAACTAAGCCCCGACCGGGCGACCACTCGCTGAGTTCTCCTACTGGCGGAGTGGAAAGACTCTCATTTTGCCGGCTTTACAGGTTGATCCGAACGACAGACATACTGGCACTCCGACCGACAGACGGACACTAACTGCCTAACAAATGCGGACGAGAGACATACTAGCAAGCTGGGAACGAGAGACTGACCCCTGACTGACCCTGACTGACCGACTGGCGAGTTTTTTTCTTTTTTTTTTCTTTATTGTTATTTTAAACCTGTACAACAGGCAGGCTGTTAGCAGCATTCTACGCCGCTCTTCAGCCAGAGGATACACAAGGAGAAGAAACACTGAGAAGACACATAAGTTACAGAACGGTGGGCAATAAAACAGTAGACACATAAAGACAAACACGGAGCCGTTCACACTCGACGATAATCCACACTGCAAACTCTTGATACGACGCACAAACACTGAAGAAGACGATGGCACTGGTGAACGATGGAGTGTGACGGTGAACACTGAACACTAAACATGACGGCACACACGAAACACTGATGGCGGTGATCTCCGGCGCGCGAATGTCCACTTAGCGTGTGTGAGTCCAGGGACCTGCCAAGAGGGGAACAGGGGTGAGGTGGGGGAGAGGGGAGAAAAAGGATGCCAATGGCTGAGGAGATGGAGGCAGGAGGAGAGGGACAGGGGAAGGGAAGCCCGGGGGAGGAGGGGGGAGAAATGGAGGAGGGAGGGAAAAGGGAGAGAAGGGAGGGAGGGTGCCCAGAGGAGCAAGCACAGGAGGAGGGTGGGAGGATCAAAGTTGGTAGGAGGGGTAGATGGAGGGGAGGAAGGCATCATCAGGGAGGGGGAGCTGGCGGAAGCCACCTTGGGAGAGGGTAAGGAGGGTGGAGAGATGGAGACCGGGTGGGACGTGCGAATACAGGCGCGGCAGCGGGCGGGGGTGGGAGAGGATCGGGGAGACGAGCGGGTGAGGAGGATCGAGTTTGCGGGAGGTGTACAGGATCCGTATCCTTTCAAGGAAAAGGAGGAGGTGGGGGAAGGGAATGAGATCGTACAGGATCCGCGTGGGGGAGGGGAGACGGATGCGATAGGCGAGGCGGAGAGCATGACATTCAAGGATTTGGAGGGATTTATAAAAGGTAGGGGGGGCGGAGATCCAAGCCGGTTCAAATGGTTCAAATGGCTCTGAGCACTATGGGCTCAACTGCTGAGGTTATTAGTCCCCTAGAACTTAGAACTAGTTAAACCTAACTAACCTAAGGACATCACAAACATCCATGCCCGAGGCAGGATTCGAACCTGCGACCGTAGCGGTCTTGCGGTTCCAGACTGCAGCGCCTTTAACCGCACGGCCACTTCGGCCGACTATCCAAGCCGGATGGGCATAACAAAGGATAGGGCGGATGAGGGATTTATAGGTGTGGAGGATGGTGGAGGGGTCCAGACCCCACGTACGGCCGGAGAGGAGCTTGAGGAGACTGAGTCGGGAGCGTGCCTTGGCTTGGATTGTCCGGAGGTGGGGAGTCCAGGAGAGGCGACGGTCGAGGGTGACGCCAAGGTACTTAAGGGTGGGAGTGAGGGCGATAGGACGGCCATAGATGGTGAGATAGAAATCAAGGAGGCGGAATGAAGGGGTGGTTTTGCCTACAATGATCGCCTGGGTTTTGGAGGGATCCGACTGGCGAGCTCATAGCGCCCCTTAAATGCATGTGAACAGGCAACCTTTCCCCTTTCCCACCACAGGGAGAGACCAAAGCTGCGATTGCCACAGCGGCGCCACCGCCAGAAACGGAGGGCGACTGATCACACTACGCGCTGCGGCGCGCTCTTCAAAACAGAATTTTTACCGCGGCTCACGCAGCATGTTGTCCTCGACTGCGAGTATTCATCAGAGACAAGGGTATCATCAGGAGTTCCCCAGGGAAGTGTGATAGGAGCGCTGTTGTTCTCCATATACATAAATGATTGGTGGACAGGGTGGACAACAACCTGCGGTTGTTCGCTGATGATGCCATCGTGTACGGTAAGGTGTCGAAGTTGAGTGACTTTAGGAAGATACTATACGACTTAGACAAAATTTCCAGTCGGTGTGATGAACGGCAGCTAGCCCTAACTATGGAAAAATGTAAGTTACTGCAGATGAGTATGAAGAACAATCCTCTAAGGTTCTGATACAATATTACTAGTGTCCTGCTTGACATAGTCAAGTCATTTAAATATCTGGGCGTAGCGTTGCATAGCGATATGAGATGGAACGAGCATGTGAGAAGTTTGGTAGGGAAGGCAAGTGATCTACTTCGATTTATTGGAAGACTTTTGGGAAAGAGTGGTTCACCTGTAAAGGAGACCGCATATAGGACGCTGGTGCGACCTATTCTGGAGCACTGCTCGAGTGCTTGGGATTCGTACCAGGTGGGGTTGATGGAAGAGATCGAAGCAGTTCAGAGGCGGGCTGCTAGATTTGTTACCGATAGGTTCGAACAACATTGATATGTTTCGGTAACTCAAATGGGAATCTCTGGAGAGAAGGCGACGTTCTTTTTGGGAAATACAATTTAGAAACTTTAGAGAACTGGCAACTGAAACTGACTGTTAAAAGATTCTACTGCCGCCAACATACATCGGACGTAAGGACCACGAAGATAAGATGTATGTTGTATGTTAACTGGGGACCTAGAAACGACGGAGAGGCTCCGTCCCCGTCGCAGTGGTCCACAACCCCACGACGACTACCGCAGTCCACTTCACCCCTCCGCCGCCCCACACGAACCCAGCGTTATTGCACTGTTCGGCCCCCGGTAGACCCCCCAGGGAGCGTCTCACACCAGACGAGTGTGACCCCTATGGTTGCGTGATAGAGTACTGGTGGTGTATGCGTACGTGGAGAACTTGTCTGCGCATCAATCGCCGACGTAGTGTAGCTGAGGCGGAATAAGGGGAACCAGTACGCATTCGCCGAGGCAAATGGAAAACCGCCTAAAAACCATCCACAGACTGGCCGGCTCACCGGACCTCGACACAAGTCCGCCTGTCGGATTCGTGCCGGGGACCCAGCAGCCGGCCGAAGTGGCCGTGCGGTTAAAGGCGCTGCAGTCTGGAACCGCAAGACCGCTACGGTCGCAGGTTCGAATCCTGCCTCGGGCATGGATGTTTGTGATGTCCTTAGGTTAGTTAGGTTTAACTAGTTCTAAGTTCTAGGGGACTAATGACCTCAGCAGTTGAGTCCCATAGTGCTCAGAGCCATTTGAATTTTGAACCAAGCGCTCCTTCCCGCTCCAGAAAGCCGTGCGCTAGACCTCTCGGCTAACCGGGCGAAGATACGAAAAATTTGGGCTCACACGGAGGCGTACAGACAGTCGTTTTTCCCTCTCTCTGTTTGCGAGTGGAACAGGAGGGGAAATGAAAATAGCGGTACAGGATACCCCCAGTCACGCGCCGTACGGTGGCTTCCGCAGTACCTATATACGTGTAGATGCCTCACAGCCACAACTTACTGCCGCTGCACAGACAACCCACTAGTCTGAGGTCGGATTATTTTCGAAACTAATCCACAGTTTGTCAGGGTCAGTGCATTCCAAAGACTTCTCTCAACCGTAGCTGCTCGCATCAGTTCATCAACGCGCCTAATTGTGAAAATTCGGTTTATTGTCAAAAACAAAATGTTATCTGTATCTACCTCGACGGTCTGGTGAATTGTCGTAGACCTTACGTGCAAAAATACTTTATTTTGCTAGCAAACAATTCCTGTAGATCGGGGAAAACGAGAGCAACTATTACTCGACAAATCGAACAGTAGACCCGGTTGCAGCGGAGAATAAGTTGGACACGTGACTAGTGACAGCCATAATCCTGTTCAGAGTAGTGCGTTTTGTTACCTGAGAGTGAAAGCATGGCAAAAATTCTTCGCGGGCAGGCTCTACGGTGTACTGCCAGCGTCATTAAAATTCTGACGACCAGAAAGAAACAGGAACATCAATGCTGACGGAAAAAACTAATTAAATCTTGAAATAAAATATTAATCTTCAGAAAGTCAGTGGTGCGACAGATTATACACTAAGTGGGATTGCCCATCCTCCATATTTCTCGGACATAAAGGATACGGTGTTGTTATTTTGTTACCCTAGCCATGTCTTCAGTTTCCTTTACCCAGTAAAAAGTGCGAATTCACTAAACATCTCAACGTTGACAAGCTTATAAACATTAAGCGGCAAAATGAAAAATCAGCCGTAGCTTCCATCTGTGGGATTTACTGCATATATCGCTTAACGTTTTTTATAAATTAGTCTTTTTAGAATATTAGCAGCTACTTCCCACATTCACTCATGCCTCATTGCGAGGTAACCTACTTACAATTTCGTTTCAATGTTGACTACATTTCCCGAAATGGAAATTAAGATTATAATTTAATGTCCCGACGACGACATTATCAGTAGCGACGGAGTTCAACATGTGGTACTACCAGAATGAGATAGGAATTTTTCTGTGTCCTTTTCAAAGAAACCATCCTGGAATTTAATGTAATTGATGAAGGGAACAAACAGATAATCGAGACCAGTAGGAGCGGGCAGGAAGTTTGAACCCTAATCCTACCGAATGCAAGTCTTGTGTCTTACCCACTGCAGCATCCCGCTCTGTTTTACCAATGACCCATCATCATGATCTATCCAATTTCTGTAGTGCATCAGCATAAAATCTCTTTCTTCTTCTGCTGACACTTCAGCTGTAGCCGACAGACTGACGCTACGGTATACTATCTGTGGTTCTAAACTGAAAATACACAAGCAGTGGAGACGTTGATCGCCAGCAAAGAGTATGCATAAATTCAACCTGTGGCTATGAGGCCGATCCATGCTGGAATATCGCTGCATCATTCTTAGCTGCATTGTAGCGAAGTCTTTGCGACTTCTTTTCTTTAATAAAAAAGCACCGAATTCGATGATTTGTCCAGGTGGGAACCGCTCTCTTTGATAATTAAATTCTTCGCCGAACGAATTTCAACTACTTCTTTCATTGCCGAGTCATAAAAAGATGAACTCGACGCTAGAGTTTTGGCATTTTTCTACCACGTAGAGAGGCCAATGTCGATGTGGTGTTCTGGCATAGCCGAAAGAGGTGGGTAGAAAGAGAAGGGTGTACCCACGGTTTTCCATGCATTTCTCATGCACTGTACGAGCCAGTACTAGGACAACCTTCGTGTCACCCCACATTCCATTGTTGCCAAAATTATTCAAGATGGCGGCGATGACGTCATCCAACATGGCGGATTTTGGCGGGGAAAATAGGTCAATTGGGCTACGTCCAATAACCAAACCGTCCAGAAAAAATTGCCGCTAAATTCCAATTCCAGCAGGATAATGCCTGCACAACTGTACTTGTCTTTATTATTATTCATTATCATTTATTATCATTTATTATCATTTATTATCATTTATTATCATTCATTATCATTTATTATTGTTTATACAATGCACGTGTGTTCACTACGATGTCCGGAGTCCAACTGTCTTAGTTCATACCCCTGCCACCAGAAAGCGCCGCTTTGACGTCATTCAAGATGGCGGATTTTGGCAGGAAGAAAGCCGATTGGGCTATCTCCAAGAACCTAACCCCCAGAAAATTGGCGAGGAATTTGAATTTTGGCGGGAAAATAGGTCAGTTGTGCTATGACCACTAACCTAAGACTCCATAAAAAATTTGCGCAAAATTCAAATTCCAACACGATAATGGCTACAAAAACCATACTTGTCTTTATTGTTATTCATTATTATACATTATAATTTATTATCATTCATTATCATTTATTATCATTTATTATTATTATTTATTATGATTAATATTATTATTACTTATTATTATAATTGGCCTACCTCCACTAGAAAATTGCGCCAAATTCAAATTCCAACACGATAATGTCTCGAAAACTGTACTTCTTATTATTATTATCATCTATTATCATTTATTATTTATTCAAGATGTCTGATTTCGGTTTAAAGAAATCCATTCGCCTTACATCCATAGCAAAAAATCTCTCACAAGTTCTTAATTTCAAAACCATAATCGATCGCACGAACGAAGTGGTCCACGTCCTACGAACTTTGACTGTCACTTATCTTTTTTCACTGCTAACCTATCAAAATCGCGTCAAATAATAAACTGCACTTGTACTAACGTATTTCACATCCTCTGATTTTGCAAGCAAAAAGGACTGAAGTCTTTATTTCAAGCAGTACAGTCAACACTTGTTCTCCAACAGACTTAGTACACATTTTAGAGATCGCAGTCCAGTCGACACGAGGCCCCCAGTCCAACTGAATTAGTTCATATGGTCGCCGACGATTATGGAGAAGGAAATCGGCTGTGCCCATTTCAAAGACACCTTCACAGTATTGGATTTAAGTAGTTTAGAGAAACCAAGGAAAACCTAGAACTAGATGGCTGGTACGGAGTTTGAGTCTCACTGCTCAGGGATGCGAGCTCAGTGTCTGAAGCACTGAATGAAAAAAGTATAATATCTTCGCGTGAAGAAACGAATGGTTGCTACCCTTAAATGTCGCCAAATGTAATATAATTCTTATGAATAAGGCGAAGGAATACTCATGCGGGGATGTAACTAGATCGTATATTGAATATCAGAGTGTTACATACAGAAATGCTCAGCTCTCATGCGGTCAACATCTAAGAACAATTAAAACATGTAATGGAAGGAAGATTGGGGTGCAATTTCCCGTCGACGATGAGATAGTAATAAAGGGGGAGGCGGGGGGAATCTGCTGTGCCTATTCCAAAGGAACCATCCCGACATTTTCCGTAATCGATTTAGGAAAACAACAGAAAATATGAATATAATGGCCAGGTTAATAGACCGTAAATAATGGTGCTCCGTGCTCCAGTTGGTAGTGGAACGCAAAACGCATATATGGACAGCCGTGCTATGTTCCCTTAGCTGTACACTATAAAGACACTTCTGTAATATTTTTGTGTTTATAAGATGAGCCGTTGCCACTGACATTTGAGGGTAAGATGGTGTCGATGTTAGAAGCTTATTGTATAACGTCTCCTTGAGATCGAGATAATTGAGAGATGAATTATTAACAGGTACAGACAATTACGAGGGAGACATTGGTTTTGGCGCTGCCGAAAGATCCCGGCATTCGATTGAAGATAATTGGACAACTCTCTGAAAACCAAAATGTGAATGGCTGCAGTGCGATTTGATATTATGCGTTCCAATTCGCACTGCTCTCGGATTTCCTTATACGTCAGAGCAGTTATCCTGCAGTACATGGAGCTATTCATTACCTTTTAATGTGTGATGCAGTGTCTCTCTCTTGGTTTATGTAATACAAAGCAAAATATTGTGACTGTGACGCACTATGTATGTACTACTCAAATCTTGATGACGCAAAGACAGTGAAATATATTACCTCTTTGTTCGCCACCAGATGTAGAGCTATATTTTCTATTGTGTCCTTATCGTGGACGTGTTCGTCGGGATTTTCACATGAGTTGACAGAGGCTCAGAAGAGGGCATATCGATACTGCAGCAGCAAAACAATGTTAGAATAAAAGACACAACTTTAGGTGTTTATTGATATTGAGGGGTATTCTTAACGTCATCAGGCACTATGTACTTTTGTAGCTGAAGTGAAAAGTGCATAAATACAAAGTCCAAGTCGAAAAAAATTGTCACAAACTTAGATGAAAGATTCAGTAGAACTAAGGTTAGGGTTTAATATCCAGTCGACGCGTCATTAAAGACGGATCACAAGGCACAACTGGGGAAGTATGGGTAGGGAGGTGGCCGCACCATTTAGAAGAAACCGTCCAGGCATTGGACTTAAGTGATTTGGGGAAAACCTGAATTTGGATGTAAATAAGGAGATTTGAACACCTGTCCTCCTAGTGTCTTACCACGGAGCCCCCTCCCTTCCTGCGCCTTCATTCGAGTACCTGAAGCAAGTCCACGTACGAATTCATACACCGGAAGCAGCCAGAGAAACGAACGCCATATGAGCTCTCACAGACTAGTAATAGAAAATCACGAGCAGCAATTTGATGAACTATAGATGTATCACAACCAGAAAGTGGGTGACAAGTAGTCTGCAGCGTTATGTGCTTCTGGCGTCTGTTGTTTACCTGTCGATATAAGTCACGGGTTTTATTTACGTGACCTTTTTACCTTCCCTGGTAAGAGTGAGAGGGGCTATGGTCACACTGAGCCGCACCCCGTTGCTGACACCTATCTATAAACTCCGGCGGACTCTCGACTTCGTCTTTGGAGTAACATTGGCTGGAAAAGCCAGTGCAAATTTCCAACGGAAAGAACATCCCTCTTCAGCCGCTGCCCCAGTACAATACCTCCTCCAAGGCACTTCATCTTCACCCTTTTCTTTAAAACTTTTACCATTTCCTGTGCCATTATATTCTAGGTGTAGGAAAGCTACAGTGACAAATTTTCAGGTGTTGCGGAGGGTTCCTTGAGAAATAACTTGAAGATAGGAACCTATGTCCGGAAATGTCATTCAGCGACGCTGTAACAGTGTCGAAGTTATAGAGGTGGACGCCTGTCTGCAGGCCACCCCTTTAGCAGCAAATGTGAGTTTGTACGCTGCCGCAGTTGCCGCAACCGCCCTTACAAGTTTCTAAGTACCATGTCGCTGTGATAGAGTTGGCGCGTTCGACGCCATCGCCATGAGTTGTGTCAGACCCGTTGAGAGAAGCTGTGCTTGCCGTCCGTTAGCGTACAAACTCAAATTTACTGCTGACGATTTATCCCAGTGGCAGGCGCCGTCCCTTACATCTACGATGGTCTCTAGCTTCGTTAGGTAACGTTTCTGAACATGAGTTTCCATCTTCAGTTTGTTTATCAAGACACTGTCTAAACTCCCTCGAAGTTTGTTTTTAAATTTTTGTTTCATCCAGAACATCTGGTCTCATCATTCTATCTTGTATGATATTCTCTCCCTTACAGGCCGCGCCTTTCCCGCTTGTTCTCGTCAAGGTTATTTAATGATACGTTTGTGGGAGGAAGTATAGTTTTGGGTGACTCTTCCTGGAAGGTCCGCTCTAGAAATTTTAACAGTTAATCTCTCCATGATACACTATTCCTCTCTTGAAGCGTCTGTTTTTGCTGCTAAAGGGGTGGCCTGCCGACAGGCGTTCACTTCTATACCTTCGACACCCTTATAGCTTCGTTGAATGACGTTTCCGGACATAGGTTTCTATCTTCAAGTTATTTCTCAAGGAACCCTCTGCAACACCTGAAAATTTGTGACTGTAGCTTTCCTACACCTAGTACATAGTGGTACAGCAAATGGTAAAAGTTTTAAAGAAAAGGGTGAAGATGAAGTGCCTTGGAGCAAGTATTGCACTGGGGCTGCGACTGAAGAGGGATGTTCTTTCCGTTGGGAATTTGCAAGCGTTTTTCCAGCTCTAAAAATCAGTTCTGCTCTAATGATAAACCCTTCATTAACTGGTATAAATCTGTTTGATGAGATCATATTTGTAGTTACACCCATAACACTATCACTTTGCCAGGAATTACTAAATGTAAGATTAATATGCTTCTAAGTTTCACTGAAATAAGAAACGACTTTTGCATCCTGGAAACGAAAAGTTCTGGCCCTAGACAAGCATTTCGATCGCCGAACGACAATGCTCGGATGCTCAATCGAAATTTTCCTGTTGGTAGCATATCTTTTCCATTTGAATCCCACCGCATGCAACAGTCTCCTTAATCTGTACCGAGCGAGGTGGCGCAGTGGTTAGCACACTGGACTCGCATTCGGGAGGACGACGGTTCAATCCCGTCTCCAGCCATCCTGATTTAGGTTTTCCGTGATTTCCCTAAATCGTTTCAGGCAAATGCCGGGATGGTTCCTTTGAAAGGGCACGGCCGATTTCCTTCCCAATCCTTCCCTAACCCGAGCTTGTGCTCCGTCTCCAATGACCTCGTTGTCGACGGGACGTTAAACACTAACCACCACCACCACCTTAATCTGTCGACAGACCATAGAAATTCTACTTTTTTCCTGACTGCTGTAAGGAGTTTCTCCCATAACTAGAAATATCTTGGAGAGTCTTGCATCACGTCACTATCGGAACTTGGGTTGGGGGTTGTTTAAGAGAGGAGACCAGACAGCGGTGTCATCGGATTAGGGAAGGACGGGGAAGGAAGTCGGCCGTGCCCTTTCAAAGGAACCATCCCGGCATTTGCCTGGAGCCATTTAGGGAAATCACGGCAAACCTAAACCAGGATGGCCGGACGCGGGATTGAACCGTCGTCCTCCCGAATGCGAGTCCAGTGTGCTAGCCACTGCGCCACCTCGCTCGGTACTATCGGAACTATCACAGTGAAACCTGTACTGTTCAGACCTTGGGTGCTTTTCACTAGGAGCACTAGGAAAAGATTTGGTGACAGAAATGCCCTCTTTTCGAATTTTTGTAGCAGTTCTGTCAGATATGCCCGCATAGTTGGTGGCTTGCACAAGACTGCGTTTCTCAATGCAAGGTGTTAGGGTTATAAATGCAGATATTTTAATTAGTGACTGAGGACGGTGTACTGAACAACACTACATCAGTATTTACTTCATTTGCAGACTAATAATTATAGCAATTATGAGTAGTATACTTTCAGGTTGGTTAGTATCCCCAAGTACATGTGGCAAGAGCATGCCATTATTTTCCCCTGGGCAGCATGTCAGATGTTGAAATGTGGACATGTGGACGCAAAACGTTCAGTCTATACTGACAGGCGCAGTCTACTACGTTTCGCAGTTATAACAGTGCAGAAAACATCAGGTAGTAAATTGTGTGACGTGTTTGCAAGAAGACTTTGAGACTCAGGAAAAAATCAATTTATACATTGAAGTGGGTACATATTAAGTCACCAGTTATAACAATATCTACACTTATACACCTAACACCCCACACAACTAAAGGTTTTTGCAATAGCTTCCTCATCACATGATTTTTATAATATTCCTTATTATTTCCTTACCCTCAATATGTACCGTTTGAGCATTCTTGCGCTGTGAAGGCGCTGTAGAGAAGAGGAAGTTATAGCGATGACTACCGACCCACCAGTCAACGATTCAAATACTCTTCTATGCACATGACAAATAAGAACGAAACAAAACAGCGAAACAACACAGATACACACAAATCAAAAAAAGTTTTGCGTCACCTCATTTCCGAGAGTTCCGGAACCTGTACAGAAAAGTGGAATAGAGATCAACATAAACATCATTTCCGTCCTTTTTTTTTCTTATGAAAACCACACATTGCATGTTGTACCACCATACAGCGAGGCCTTCAGAGGTGGTGGTCCAGATTTCTGTACACACCGGTACCTCCAATACCCAGTAGCACGTCCTCTTGCATTGATGAATGCCTGTATCCGTCGTGGCATACTATCCACAAGTTCATCAAGGCACTGTTGGTCCAGATTGTCCCACTCCTCAACGACGATTCGTCGTAGATCCCTCAGAATGGCTGGTGGGTCCGTCGTCCATAAACAGCCCATTTCGATATATCCCAGGCACGTTCGATAGAGTTCATGTCCGGAGAACATGCTGGCCACTCTAGTCGAGCGATGTCGTTATCCTAAAGGAAGTCATTCACAAGATGTGCACGATGGGGGAAGAGGGGAGGGGGGAATTGTCGTCCATGAAGACGAATGCCTCGCCAATATGCTGCCCACGTGGTTGCACTATTGGTCGGAGGAAGGTATTCATGTATCGTACAGCCGTTACGGCACCTTCCATGACCTCCAGCAGCGTACGTCGGCCGCACATAATGCTACCCCAAAACAACAGGAAATTTCCACCTTGCTGCACTCGCTGGGCAGTGTGTCTAAGGCGTTCAGCCTGACTGGGTTGTCTCCAAACACATCTCCGACGATTGTCTGGTTGAAGGCATATGCGACACTAATCGGTGAAGAGAACGTGATGCCAATTCTGAGTGGTCCATTCGGCATGTTGTTGGGCCCATCTGTACCACGCTGCGTGGTGTTGTGGTTGCAAATATGTACCTCGCCATGGACTTCCGGAGTGAAGTTGCGCATCATGCAGCCTATCGCGTACAGTTTGAGTCGTAACACGACGTCCTGTGGCTGCACGAAAAGCATTATTCAACATGGAGGCGTTGTTGTACGGGTTCCTCTGAGCTATAATCAGTAGGTAGCGGTCATCCGTTGTAGTAGTAGCCATTGAGCAGCCTGGACACTTCTCTTGTTGAGAGCCCTTCCTAACACAAAGGAACAATGCGGACGCGAGCGAACCGCGGTATTGACCGTCTAGGCATGGTTGAATTACAGACAACGCGAGACGTGTGCCTCCTTCCTAGTGGAATGACTGGAACTGATCGGCTGTCGGACCCCTCCGTCTAATAGGCGCTACTCATGCATGGTTGTTTACATCTTTCGGTGGGTTTAGTGACATCTCTGAACAGTCAAAGGGACTGTGTCTGTGATACAATATCCACAGTCAACTTCTATGTTCAGGAGTCTGGGACCCATGATGACGCAAAACTTTCTTTGGTGTGTTTAATAATACCATAAAATATAATGCACTAATGAAGACAACTGGAGAACCACGAAAGAGGCCACCACAAAGCAGACAATAAAGTCTACCTGTAGGGCAACATCTGTCCGATGACCAATAACACTGACCATTGGCAGCCCCTTTGGCAATGAGGCCGTCGAGGGGAAGGGTCGCTATCTTTCACCCCGCCTCACCTTTCACAGCCATCATCCGAGCTGTGTACAGCAGTCAGTGCAGTGTAGGATATAAGGAAAAGTGAGGGTGTGAAGGTAGGATTCAAGGACTGTTCCATTAACAGTGAAGTTTGTACTTGGTGTTGGCAGAGAGTGTGCGCAAAGGAGGTTCTGCTTGCAAGGAAGGAGTGATTACTGCGGAAAAGGATGTTTCATTGCTGTCAAACTAAGCTGAAAGCAATGAATTGGTTTTAAGTTCGTCAAAAACTAGTTACAGTGTTGTTGTCGACGAAATGTATTTGGTTGTTGGAAATAGTAACTTTGGTGTTTGGCTTCAGTATTTAGGTGAAATATGGAACAGGCTCCAAAAGAGGTTTGTTGGAGGGTGTGTGGTGCTTTGAGTGGTGGATATTTTGGGAAACGATGGTTAGGAAAAGGACTATAACTTCACTAGTGGTATGTAGGCGGCTTTGCACTTTGCTGAGTAGGTGGGATGGTAATGATTACAGGTATTGAAATTTGTAGGAAAGATGAGGTTTGGATAATGTTTGAATAAGTGATAGGTTTTCATGGTGGTCCGGTGGGTTTTGCAATCTGGGTGAAGTGATTGGTGTAGAAAATACACTTTTGGTAATGGTAAGACTCGAGCTGGTTCAGCTGTGTGGTAGTGATGGTATATCAATGTTCCCTGAGTGATAACGTGCGCTGTTGTGAAATAGGATTCGACAGGTTCAATAAAAAACAAAAGAAAGTGGTGTGATGACCGAAGGTGTGATGAGTGATTTTGTTTGTATTATGTGAATTCGTCAATTTAATATTATATGCTATTTTCATTCTTTAGATATTTCTAGTGTGATTTTTTAAGGAGATAAAAGAAATTCTGTACGTAGGTTGCACTCTTATCACAGCTAACCCTAATTTTCATTTGTTTAAAGTATTCCAGTGAGCTTCACAGTTAGTATTTGACACACGTATAAACTGCGTGACAGGGGTGAGGGGCTACCTATACAATTTAAGGTTGCTATCATAGAGAGAAAATATTTTGAAAATGTTTCTTATATTACTTTAACTATGTACTGTGATCTTTTGATCACAGGAAATAAATAAATTGTGACTATAGTCTTAAACAAATACTTTGTTCTGATGAAAAATCGTTAGCACTATTTGGAACAGCGAATGAAACGTATCAACCAACAAACCCTCAGTTTCGCAGCTCTGTGGGTTTTAGCCATCAGCTATTGGTTCCAACTAAATATGGCATAACTGAAATAGCTTACGGACTATCTTCATCGCCGAATCTGGCTACTACAAGCCTAGAGGTGGCATTACGTGGAACTAGTGTGATGTCGCCCTGAGGTGATTAACTTTATGCCTGATATACTTACCATTCCCGGTGAGTTACCTCTATAATCTCACGTAATGTTAGTTGTTTCCCCTTTTATGCTCATGTCTAAATCTTTTACATAGTACTTAGTTTCGTCTGATATCCTTAAAACATTCCAGCCTGTGTTTTTTACCTTATAAATATTACTTTTATTCTGCGCTGTGTTGATTTTCAAATTTCTGTTGTAATCTCATCACTCTGAAATTTTTCCCTCCGAGGTCAATCATTCTCAGAAGATTGTTTTGTTAACCGAATGCAACTCGTACCTTAAATTATTACTTACCAGCGTTACTCCAAAGACGAAGTCGAGAGTCCGCCGGAGTTTATAGATAGGTGTCAGCAACGGGGTGCGGCTCAGCGCGACCATAGCGCGTATCACTCCCACCAGGGAAGGTAAAAAGGTCACGTAAATAATACCCGTGAGTTACATCGACAGGTAAATAACAGACGCCGCATCATATAGCGCTACAGAGTACTTGTCGCCCACTTTCTTGTTGTATCACATATATAGTTCATCAAATTGCTGCTTGTGATTTTCTATTACTAGTCTGTGAGAGCTCATATGGCGTTTGTTTCTCTGGCTGCTTCTGGTGTATCAATTCGTAGATGGACTTGCTTCAGGTACTCGAATGAAGGCGCAGGAAGGGAGGTGGCTCCGTGGTAAGACACTGGGAGGAGAGGTGTTCAAATCTCCTTATTTACATCCAAATTCAGGTTTTCCTCAAACCACTCAAGTCCAATGCTTGGACGGTTTCTTCGAAATGGTGCGGCCGCCTCCCTCCCCATTCTTCCCCAATCGTGCCTTGTGATCCGCCTTTAATGACACTTCCGTCGACTGGACATTAAACCCTAACCTTAGCTGCACTGAATCTTTCATCTAAGTTCATGACAATTTTGTTCGACTTGGACTTTGTATTTATGCACTTTTCACTTATGCTGCAAAAGTACATTGCGACTGATGACGCTAAGAATACCCCTCAATATCAATAAACACCTTAAGTTGTGTCTTTTATTCTAATATCTAGGTCTACATCTACATTTATACTCCGCAAGCCACCCAACGGTGTGTGGCGGAGGGCACTTTACGTGCCACTGTCATTGCCTCCCTTTCCTGTTCCAGTCGCGTATGGTTCGCGTGAAGAACGACTGCCGGAAAGCCTCCGTGCGCGCTCGAATGTCTCTCATTTTACATTCGTGATCTCCTCGGGAGGTATTAGTAGGGGGAAGCAATATACTCGATACCTCATCCAGAAACGCACCCTCTCGAAACCTGGACAGCAAGCTACACCGCGATGCAGAGCGCCTCTCTTGCAGAGTCTGCCACTTGAGTTTGCTAATCATCTCCGTAACGCGCTACTCTTCTTTGGATCTTCTCTATCTCCTTTGTCAACCCGACCTGGTACGAACCCCACACTGATGAGCAATACTCTAGTATAGGTCGAACGAGAGTTTTGTAAGCCACCTTCTTTGTTGATGGCCTACATTTTCTAAGGACTCTCTCAATGAATCTCAACCTGGCAGCCGCCTTACCAACAATTAATTTTGTATGATCATTCCACTTCACTTCAAATCGTTCCGTACGCATACTCCAAGATATTTTACAGAAGTAACTCCTACCAGTGTTTGTTACGCTATCATATAATCATACAATAAAGGATCCTTCTTTCTATGTATTCGCAATACATTACATTTGTCTATGTTGAGGGTCAGTTGCCACTCCCTGCACCAAGTGCCTATCCGCTGCAGATCTTCCTGCATTTCGCTGCAATTTTCTAATGCTGCAACTTCTCTGTATACTACAGCATCATCCGCGAAAAGCCGCATGGAACTTCCGACACTATCTACTAGGTCTTGACCGCTGCAGTATCGGCATGCCCTCTTCTGAGCCTCTGTGAACTCATGTACACGATAAGGACGCAATAAAAAATATAGCCCTACATCTGGTGACGAACAAAGAGTTAATATATTTCACTGTCTTTGCGTCATCAAGGTTTGATCAGTATATACACAGTGCGTCACAGTCACAATATTTTGCTTTGTATTACATAAACTAAGGGAGAGACAGTGCATTAGATATCAAAAGGTAATAAATAACTCCATGTACTGCAGGATAACTGCTCTGACGTATAAGGAAATCCGAGAGCAGTGCGAATTCGGAACGCATAATATCAAGTCGCACTCCAGCCACTCACATTTAGGTTTTCAGAGAGTTGTCCAATTATCTTCAATCGAATGCCGGGATCTTTCGGCAGCGCCAAAACCAATGTCTCCCTCGTAATTGTCTGTACCTGTTAATAATTCATCTCTCAATTATCTCGATCTCAAGGAGACGTTATACAATAAGCTTCTAACATCGACACCATCTTACCCTCAAATGTCAGTGGCAACGGCTCATCTTATAAACACAAAAATATTACAGAAGTGTCTTTATAGTGTACAGCTAAGGGAACATAGCACGGCTGTCCATATATGCGTTTTGCGTTCCACTACCAACTGGAGCACGGAGCACCATTATTTACGGTCTATTAACCTGGCCATTATATTCATATTTTCTGTTGTTTTCCTAAATCGATTACGGAAAATGTCGGGATGGTTCCTTTGGAATAGGCACAGCAGATTCCCCCCGCCTCCCCCTTTATTACTATCTCATCGTCGACGGGAAATTGCACCCCAATCTTCCTTCCATTACATGTTTTAATTGTTCTTAGATGTTGACCGCATGAGAGCTGAGCATTTCTGTATGTAACACTCTGATATTCAATATACGATCTAGTTACATCCCCGCATGAGTATTCCTTCGTCTTATTCATAAGAACTATATTACATTTGGCGACATTTAAGGGTAGCAACCATTCGTTTCTTCACGCGAAGATATTATACTTTTTTCATTCAGTGCTTCAGACACTGAGCTCGCATCCCTGAGCAGTGAGACTCAAACTCCGTAACAGCCATCTACTTCTAGGGTTGCCTTGGTTCCTCTAAACTACTTCAATCCAATACTGTGAAGGTGACGCCGGCCGGAGTGGCCGAGCGCCTCTAGGTTCTACAGTATGGAACCGCGCGACCGCTACGGTCGCAGGTTCGAATCCTGCTTCGGGCAAGGATGTGTGTGATGTCCTTAGGTTAGTTACGTTTAAGTAGTTCTAAGTTCTAGGGGACAGCCGGCACGGTAGCTCAGCGTGTTTGGTCAGAGGGTTAGCAGCCCTCTGTAATAAAAAAACTGAGCTAATCGATCAACAAAGAACTTAATGGATGTCTTACAACGTCCGCCCCGAGCAGATGCAACGAACAAAAGCAAACCAAATGAGATAAAAATAAAAGGGGACTGATGACCTCAGAAATTAAGTTCCATAGTGCTCAGAGCTATTTCAACCTTTTTTTGTGTAGGAGTCATTGAAATTGGCACTGTTGATTTCCTTCTCCATAATCGTCCAATCCGAGCTTGTGCTCCTTTCTCTAATTACATCGTTGACAAGGTGCCATTCTATCCTAAGTTTCATTTCTCCCTTTATCTTAGCCAGCCCAGTCCAAATTTTCCATGTTACTCGAAAATGAAAATTCCTGACACACAACCTTGATATCAGCAAGCACCTGAGTGTAGCATTCACACTATCCAGTGTATCGATTAGAAACAAGGTGATTTTTACGGTGACGACCAGCTGTAGGAGTCGCCCTGGCAACAAAAGGTACAAGTAAATTGCATAGGACAGGGTTTCCCAACGTGTGGTCCGCGGACCCCTTAGGGGTCCGCCGGCTCTTTCTAGGGGGTCCGCGGCCACCTTTCACCAAATCATGTAAAATAATGAGTAAAATTAGTGAATAAAAACGTGAAAATCAACTTCATTACTATTTTATTTTTCGTGTGAAAAACATGTGTACTTTTACTTCAGGTCGTATTCCCAAGCAGCCTTTGCGGTTCGTAAGTGAGAACGCATACACAGTTTAGTGCCGGAGAATGCGGCTTCTCTGATGGACTGTTTCGCAACAATAGGGGGGTCGTTTGTGCGCCGGATCACGGCGCTAGATGCGCTGAAACCTATTACGTGTGCGCGGAGCGAGCCTTGTCGACCAATCACAGCGCTCGCTGGTCCGTATGCGGCCCCAGGCATCATTAAATGTTAAACTTGCTTTGTCAGTGCACTACCTATTTCATAAGTCGATTTTTCATCAGTTTATTACTTCTAACATGGATCGGTGGCTCAAGTCGGGATCATTGAAGAGGGGTGCAGTTTCTCAATCGCCTTCACAACAAGGGAAATTTCCAGTTGAAATGAATGAGAAGGGAGGACGACCAAAGGAAGAACAATCACAAGAAGCTCCACAGCCGGATTTGTTATGTGAAAATAACCTTCTCTGCCAGAATTGTTTCCTTTGAGGAAAAAAGTCTTACGTTTTGTGAAATGCTTTGTCTTCTTATATAGAAATAAGAGAGTCTGTTTGTTTGTTTTCCTAATTTGTTTACAGTCGAGGCTGACTGCCACGATATAGTGTCCAAGTAGTAGTTGAAGCTGTCAGCTGTGGCTAAACTGTTGCCACGCTGCCTGCCAGTTGCCAGCTACCGACTGCCAGTACACTGTTGCAACGCCGCCTGCTAGCTGCCGGCTATGGACTGACAGCTGCCGTTCAGTAGATACGCAAAGACGTAAAAATAACTAGACTTTCCGAGCTGTTTACATGGGCACGAAAATCGATTTCCAGAATCGATTTTGATGTGTTTACCTGACCAACCAAAAGCGGAACTGGGACATCGGCTTATGAAATCCGCTTTTGGAAACGCACGTAAACTGGGTGAATGTATTCCCACACATTGCACAACAGATGTCACAATAGTCCTTTAAAGGCAATTCCTTGGTCTCTTTCCTTTCCTGATGGGTTTGTGTCCTGAATCATGGGTCTGCCTCTTTTCTTCACAGCCGCGCGGAATGGCCGAGCAGTCTGAGGCGCCATGTCGTCATGGATTGTGCAGCCACTCCCGCCGGAGGTTCGAGTCCTCCGACACACACACACACACGACTGTTACGAAATATGCATGCTCCTTCCACAACAGCAGCCAAACAGTGGAAGTGAACAGACCACAAGCGGCAGCTTGTCAACAGCAAACAGTTTGGACGTGACGTTGATTTCTCTTGGAGGAAGGCAGCTCCAAGGTGTGAAATGTCAATTACCAAGTAATTTTAATCAGGCTATAGTGTGTGGAACAAATGGAGTAAATCCACTAGTAAGTGTCTGGATACAGTGGTAATTTAAATTGGATCGTTAATTTCAAGTTGTTTTCGTTCATCTCTACTCTAAACCAAAGACTATTGATACTTCGGGGGGCGGGGAGGGGTGGGGGGAGATGGGGGGGGGGGTCATTGGGAACATGGAACTTGCATTAAGAAGCTTTCAGCTTTCAGTTCCCATGGGTTGCGCTCTGAAATTTAAAGTTACTGTGCTCTTGACTGACTAGGGATCCGCCATGGATTTTCGACTGAAGAAGGGGTCCGCCAGCTGAAAAGGTTGGGAAGCCCTGACATAGGATATATGCCCGAAATATAAGGTCTGAAGACTGTATATTGCAGGAGCCATTTCTTTCTGAGCACGGGGCGCCTTAAACAATGCATTTCAGTGGGCGATTCGCTGTCTACCTTGTCAGAGTGCGGAATAAGATTGGAGCGTCATGGTGTGGGAGCCATATGAACCTTCGCACCATCAGAGGGGCACCTCTTCCATCAGAAGTGGCAGTGTTACCTGTGGGAACCGCAGGTATCCTTTGTCTGTGTGGTGTTGTGCAAGGAAGACATTCCTCGAGGTAATAAGGACCAAATGAACAGTGGTGTCCTGGGAACACCACCGCTCTCTGACTGGGAACGGCAACATGTCCGATATTGGTGCTGTATACTAGAAAAGGGAAGGAACATTAACGACTAACATCCCGTCGATAATTAGATCATTAAAACGGAACACAAGCTCGGGTTGTTCAAGGATGGTGATGGCAGTGGCCTTAAGCAGTTTAGAGAATCACGTAACCCCTAAATCTGGGCTGGCGGAAGGGAATTCGCACTGCCTGTAACGTAGCAAATTATTACGAGTTGTCACCTTGCATTGAAAGCATAGTTTGCCGTGGAGCACGGAGGAGAACAGTGATGTTAGTTCTCACGCTGGCACAGCTGACGCTGGCTCTAGGCTGAGCGAGCTGTGTACTTGATAAATGCTGCGTCCAGGACGTTACGGATACTCGCTATGAATCTGAAGTAGTACTATTAAACATCAGTCGATCTTTTTCATACTTAATATACCAAATTCTATGGATAACACAACCATACTGTTAAAATTACAAATCAATAACTCCAGTACTTTCGGAGATATAAATTTTTACCCAAAACACGTAATAAGTGTCCTGGCACTGTGAAACCGAGTTATGGACTGTAATGTATTCATCTATAGTATGTATTGAAGCTACAGCCAAGAGGATAGGTTCATACAAACTAATTTTCTGGACTGTGGGTTAGTTTCCTTAAAACAGATTTGTCGCGTAATAAAAAGCAGTGTGAAAATTATTATTTCATCGTGCTTTGGTTGTGCGAGTGTTTTGTAGAGACTCAGAGAGTGAATAGAGGATATACACGCATCAAAAAAAGTTTTCCATAACCCCGGTTCCCAAAACTCCTGAAGATAGACATTGACTGTGGATATTGTATCACAGACACAGACCCTTTGACTGTTCAGAGATGTCACTAAACCCACCCAAAGATGTAAACAACCATGCATGAGAAGCGCCTATTAGACGGAGGGGTTCCGACAGTCGATCAGTTCCAGTCGGAAGGAGGTACATGGCTCGTGTTGTCTGTAGCTCAACCATACCTAGACGGTCAATATCGCGGTTCGATCGCTGCCGCATTGTTACTTTGTGCCAGGAAGGGCTCTCAACAAGGGAAGTGTCCAGGCGTCTCGGAGTGAACCAAAGCGATGATGGTCGGACACGGAGGAGATACAGTCTAACAGGAACTGTCGATGACATGCCTCGCTCAGTCCGCCCGAGGGCTACTACTACAGTGGATGACCGCTGCCTACGGATTATGGCTCAGAGGAACCCCGACAGCAACGCCACCATATTGAATAATGCTTTTCGTGCAGCCACAGGACGTCGTGTTACGACTCAAACTGTGCGCATTAGACTGCATGATGCACAACTTCACTCCCAACGTCCATGACGAGGTCCATCTTTGCAATCACGACACCATGCAGCACGGTACAGATAGGCCCAACAGCATACCGAATGGACCACTCATGGTTGGCATCACGTTCTCTTCACCGATTAGTGTCGCATATGCCTTCAACCGGACAATCATCGGGGACGTGTTTGGAGGAGACCAGGTCAGGCTGAACACCTTAGAAACTGTCCAGCGAGTGCAGCAAGGTGGAGATTCCCTGCTGTTTTGGGGTGGCATTATGTGGGGCCGACATACGCCGCTGGGGGTCATGGAAGGCGCCATAACGGCTGTACGATAGGTGAACGCCATCCTCCGACCGATAGTGCAACCATATGGGCAGCATATTTGTGTTGCTTGTCCGTTAGTACTGATAAGACTTTGCAAACGCCACTGGTCCCGGTCGTTAAGGGAAGGCCGTTGGCCGCTACGTTGTCCGTGGTGAGATGTGATGCCTGAAATTTGGTATTCGAAGCATACTTTTGACACTGTGGATCCAGTAATTTTGAATTCCCTAACGATTTCTGAAATGGAACATCCCATGCGTCTAGCTCCAACTACCGTTCCGCTTGCAAAGTCTGTTAATTGCCGCCGTGCGGCCATAATCACATGGGAGCTCTTTTCACACGAATCACCTGAGCATAAATGACAGCTCCGCCAATGCACTGCCCTTTAGTACCTTTTGTAGGCGATACTGGTTGGTTCAAATGGCTCTGAGCGCTATGGGACTTAACATCGGAGGTCATCAGTCCCCTAGAACTTAGAACTACTTAAACCTAAATAACCTAAGGACATCACACATATCCATGCCCGAGGCAAGATTCGAACCTGCGACCGTAGAGGTCACGCGGTACCAGACTGAAGCGCCTAGAACCGCACGGTCACACAGGCCGGCCTACGCGATACTACTGGCATCTGTATATGAGCGTATCACTATCCTATGACTTGTCACTTCAGTGTAGAACTGGCCCGAAAAATAATCCATGCACCTTAAGACAGCCATCCAAACGTACATCGTTCGCGCAGGGGACAAATGATTTACGCTAGGTTGCTTATCTAAAGGTTCAGGAAAAATTTTCCTTCCTAGTTTTACATATCTTGCTCACCCTGTAGTTCACAGGCACTGCTGACAGTACATTTATGGGTATAGAAGATCGAATACTAATTAGGTACAGTTTGATTCGTACTATTCTAGCAGACAATTGAATTTCATCATGGTGCATACTCACCGAGTGAGGTGTCGCAATGGCAAGACGGGCCGTTAAATCGGGAGAACGACGTGCGGCGGTGCGGGTTGGTCGCTCCATCACTACCCTTTAATCAGTGAGTCCTCCTACCTGGATAGGCTTCAGGTTGTCCGTCCCTTCAGTCCGTGACGGCAAATGCTGGCTTAGCCGACAAAAGCAGCGTTGACGAAAATTCGACTAAATACCTGCCACGCAAAGGCCATGTAACACCAGTCTACGAGTAGCGGGAAGTTAATTAAGCTACCGAGCGTTAGGGATTCTTGCACGAATCGTTTGAAAAATATGTCAAAAATTTCTTTTTAGTTCGTTTATTGTCAGCAAAACACGAGAAATAGCTATCAAGTCAGTGTTTAATACCCGAACATCAATTATGCAGCCGGCCGGAGTGGCCGAGCGTTTCTAGGCGCTTCAGTCTGGAACCGCGCACCCGCTACGGTGGCAGGTTCGAATCCTTCCTAGGGCATGGATTTGTGTGATGTCCTTAGGTTAGTTAGGTTTAAGTAGTTCTAAGTTCTAGGGGACTGATGACTTCCGCTGTTAAGTCCCATAGTGCTCAGAGCCATTTGAGCCTTTTTTTTTCAGTTATGCAATGTTACTGATTGTCTGTGTTACAATTTCACACCTGAAAGCAGCCAGAAGATATTTAGTCCGACCCGATATATTAAACGTCCTAAACATTTACTGACCCACGACTACTTCTTTTTTAAAAAAAATCTTTATTTCAATAACAATACTAATTATACATGTTAACCCACCTCCTAAGATTATTAGTGGGTCATAAAGTGATACATAAATTGGATTACAATGCAGCTTTTACTATTACAGTTATGTTAGTGAGCTACAGTTTAAACTACTACAGCTTGTTAGTTTTCTACAACAATGCGCAGTTTGATCTAAACTACTTGTTACTTAACAAATCTAAAATGACTATTACCTGCAGCGTCACAGGTGTGCCAGTAGAGTACAAACCTACTTAGAATAGCTAGGCTCCACGAGCTAAACCCGAGGATCATGCCCCTGGCACTGGGCTGGCCAAGGTTAGTATTCGCTGCAGTTTCCTAAATTAATGTCCTAGATCTAAGTTCTACAAAAACTAACTTAACCTACGTCGTATCCGGTGCTTTTGTCATAATCGGTGGTGTTGACCCCACCCACGACTACTTGCGAGTTAACATTTTAGTTATTCACTAGGCCTGCTGTAAAGAAGTGCTCGCTATAATGTATCGTAATCTGTTCGAAACACGCCACGCGGAATTCATATACGACTTGAAATGTTCACACGCTAATATCTACTAAATTAAACCATTCACAAAGCTTCAATTTTCAAAAAATACTGAGCACTGAGTCACTTTTCGTTAGCGATACGAGAACCGATGACACGCAAGAATTTCTTCATTTTGGCACAATCTGATCAGCGCGATTCAACATAGGTGTTTACCAGGCGACGGCTCCTTACCGACTGTTATCGACAAGTAGCCCTCAGGCACAAAGCCCTACTCAGACACGCGGGAAATGCTGAGTTCCTATTGGCTAGTGAACCAGACGATCAGATCATCTCGGTATTTCTAATGTCAGGCAATCATATTACCACAATTAATTTGGACTAAAAATCTCGTAATTCCGAAACTAAACAAAATTTAATGAAAACAAAATACGATTCCTTTCCACAAAACAAATTGTTAATAAGTTTAATACTCAACGCCCCTCCAGCTGCCGTTTACAAAATCAAGCTCACTCGGACATACGTCAAAAATTCCCCTATTGGTTCAAATGGTTCAAATGGCTCTGAGCACTATGGGACTCAACTGCTGAGGTCATTAGTCTCCTAGAACTTAGAACTAGTTAAACCTAACTAACCTAAGGACATCACAAACATCCATGCCCGAGGCAGGATTCGAACCTGCGACCGTAGCGGTCTTGCGGTTCCAGACTGCAGCGCCTTTAACCGCACGGCCACTTCGGCTGGCAATTCCCCTATTGTACAACAACTTTCTCACGCATACATTAACATAGTTTTAATACAATATCACATTCTCACTTCATAAACACACATCAAAAAAGTTTTGCATCACCTCGGTTCCGAGACTTTCGGAACCTGTACAGAAAATTGGAATAGAGACCAACATAAACATCATTTCCACCCTTTTTAATGCTCATGAAAACCATACATTGCATATTGTATCACCGTACAGCGAGACCTTCAGAATTAGTGGTCCAGATTGCTGTACACACCGGTACCTCCAATAACCAGTAGCACGTCCTCTTGCACTGATGCTTGCCTGTATTCGTCGTGGCATACTATCCACAAGTTCATCAAGGCACTGTTGGTCCAGATTGTCCCACGCCTCGCCGGTCGTAGTGGCCGAGCGCTTCTAGGAGCTTCAGTCTGCAACCGCGCGACCGCTACGGTCGCTGGTTCGAATCCTGCCTTGGGTATAGGTGTGTGTGATGTCCTTAGGTTAGTTAGATTTAAGTAGTTCTAAGTTCTAGGGGACTGATGACCTCAGAAGTTAAGTCCCATAGTGTTCAGAGCCATTTGAACCATTTGTCCCACTCCTCAACGGCGATTTGGCGTAGATCCCTCAGAGTGGTTGGTGGGTCACGTCGTCCATAAACAGACATTTTCAATCTATCTCAGACATGTTCGATAGGGTTCATGTCTGGAGAACATGATGGCCACTCTAGTCGAGCGATGTCGTTATTCTGAAGGAAGTCATTCACAAGATGTGCACGATGGGCCGGGGGGCGAGTTGTCCATGAAGACGAATGCCTCCTCAATATGCTGCCGATATTGTTGCACTATCAGTCGGAGGATGGCATTCGTGTATCGTGCAGCCGTTACGGCGCCTTCCATGACCACCAGCGGCGTACGTCGGTCCCATATAATGCCACCCCAAAACAGCAAAACCTCCACCTTGCTGCACTCGCTGGGCAGTGTGTCTAAGGCGTTCAGCCTGACCGGGTTGCCTCCAAACACGCCTCCGACAATTGTCTGGTTGAAGTCATATGCGAAACTCGTCGGTGAAGAGAACGTGATGCCAATCCTAAGTAGTCCATTCGGCATGTTGTTGGCCCCATCTGTACCACGCTGCATGGTGTCGTGGGTGCAAAGATGGACCTCACCATGGACGTCCGGAGTGAAGTTGCGCATCATGCAGCCTATTGCGCACAGCTTGAGTCATAACACACGACGTCCTGTGGCTGCACGAAAAGCATTATTCAACATGGTGGCGTTGCTGTCAGGGTTCCTCCGAGCCATAATCCATAGATAGCGGTCATCCACTGCAGTGGTAGCCCTTGGGCGGCCTGAACGAGGCATGTCATCGACAGTTCCTGTCTCTCTGTATCTCCTCCATGTCCGAACAACATCGCTTTGGTTCACTCCGAGATGCCTGAACATTTCCGTTGTTGAGAGCCCTTCAGGGCACTAAGTAAAAATGCGGACGTGATCGAACCGCGGTATTGACCATGTAGTTATGGTTGAACTAGACAACACGAGCCGTGTACCTTCTTCCTGGTGCAATGGCTGGAACTGATCGGCTGTCGGACCCCCTCCGTTTAATAGGCACTGCTCATGCGTGGTTGTTTACATCTTTGGGTGAGTTTAGTGACATCTCTGAACAGTCAAAGGGACCGTGTCTGTGATACAGTATCCACAGTCAACGTCTATGTTCAGGAGTTTTGGGAACCGGGGTGATGTAAAACTTTTTTTGATGTTAGTGTTAAATTATGTTCCTGCGCCTAGTACCTATCATCACATTGCATAACCCGCAGTTATTCATAAAAAATATTTAACAAACGTCACACCGCACCAAGAAATGGGCTCTTGTTACTCTATCATTATAGTAACTAACAATGGGATAGGTCAACTGTGCACTTTCTTATCTGTCTTCCACACACCGACACTGACACTCACAAACAAGTGGCTCTATTGCATGACCTGCATCTTATTTAAAGGGCTTATAGACTTGCAAATTACCAACTGGTTGTGCTAAATCAGTTGCTCTTTTTCTATGAAAAAAAAAATTAGAAGACTTTTTAAAACTATTTTTTATTCGTTCTTCTTTATAAAACCTTAACTTCGCAGTTTAATAAGAGGTGGGCCATCAACCGCGACTCTTCATCCAGTATTCATAGTAAAGTAGTCATCAATGCGAAGATTGTTTTGAATACCACACTGCTTCACTAGGCAAGGACCGGCTGGAGGTGGTACGCCGTCGCCTTCCTCCAACTGTGGAGCTGACTTACTCAGCCAGTTACAGGAGGACCTACAGTTAAACGTGGATTCTGAACCGTGCCGCAACTCGGCATCTTCCACATCAACAAACATTGCCGGAGTTGAAAGAAATTATAAATGACGGACAAAAGCCCTTGGAATGACTGGGGATCGAATCCGAGAACTGCATATCTTTAGTCTGGCACTTTACTACATAGCCACCAACGCACACAACAGTCGTACTTGGAAATAAGCTCACCAGTCTAAAACACCTGTAATAGGTTGTGAAATAAGTGTGCAATATTACACAAAGCGGGCATCAGTTCTTTAGGAAACATATAGTAATGTAGTGTATTCAAATTACAGCACTTGTCAGTAAGATTTTTAGAAATATAATCATCTTACACGCACTTTTATATTTAAGCTATTTGAACATATAGTGTGCATCAACACACTCTGTCTTGTCGAATCCATAGTCTTCTAGTTGCACCATCGTCATGTATTCTGTTAAAATTTGTTTCAGAATATTTAGAATGGTTGGACTTAGCAGATTCCCCAAACACAACAATATTCTTTAATCGCCCTTCTCCATTAAAAGCATCTTAATAGTCGACTGCAGGGTGTTCAATTATGCTTCGGTGCTGATAACTTGCAGATACACTCGTTGTTTTCATGTAAATTAACGACTAACACCATTACGTTCTTCTTTTCGCATTTAACGTCCGTTATAATCATCTTATTCATTATGTGTCAATGTGTCATGCAATGAACTGACAGTGGAGCTAACTCTGTGATTCTTCTTATCCACCTGAAACCAAAGATTATATATATATATATATATATATATATATATATATATAATGCTACAAATATGTATATGCTGTATATGTAATGCTATATATTAACAACAGTTTAAAATAGCGTTATATCAGTCAAGTAAAAACTATTAAAGAATCAAGATGTCGAAATTCGAATCGCAGCTCGCCTCCTCCTCCTCCTCCTCCTCCTCCTCAGTGCAGACAGAAAGTACACTATTGGCCATTAAAATTGCTACACCACGATTATGACGTGCTACAGACGCGAAATTTAACCGACAGGAAAAAGATGCTGTGATATGCAAATGATTGGCTTTTCAGAGCATTTACACAAAGTTGGCGCCAGTGGCGACACCTACAACGTGCTGACATGAGGAAAGTTTCCAACCGATTTCTCATACACAAACAGCAGTTGACCGGCGTTGCCTGTTGAAACGTTGTTGTGATACCTCGTGTAAGGAGTAGAAATGCGCACCATCACGTTTCCGACTTTGATAAAGGTCGGATTGTAGCCTATCGCGATTGCGGTTTATCGTATCGCGACATTGCTGCTCGCGTTGGTCGAGATCCAATGACTGTTAGCAGAATATGGAATCGGTGGGTTCTGGAGGGTAATACGGAACGCCGTGCTGGGTCCCAACGGCCTCGTATCACTAGCAGTCGAGATGACAGGCATCTTCTCCGCATGGCTGTAACAGTTCTTGCAGCCACGTCTCGATCTCTGAGGCAACAGATGGGGACGTTTGCAAGACAACAACCATCGTCACGAACAGTTCGACAACGTTTGCAGCAGCATGGACTATCAGCTCGGAGACCATGGCTGCGGCTACCCTTGACGCTTCATCAGAGACGGGAGCGCCTGCGATGGTGTACTCAACGACGAACCTGGGTGCACGAATGGCAAAACGTCATTTTTTCGGATGAGTCCGGGTTCTGTTTACAGCATCATGATGGTCGCATCCGTGTTTGGCGACATCGCGGTGTATTCGTCATCGCCATACTGACGTATCACCCGACGTGATGGTATGGGGTGCCATTGGTTACACATCTCGGTCACCTCTTGTTCGCGTTGACGGCACTTTGAAGAGTGGACGTTACATTTCAGATGTGTTACGACCCGTGACTCTACCCTTCATTCGATCCCTGCGAAACCCTACATTTCAGCAGGATAATGCACGACCGCACGTTGCAGGTCCTGTACGGGCCTTTCTGGATACAGAAAATATCTGACTCCTGCCGTGGCCAGTACTTTCTCCAGATCTCTCAACAATTGAAAAAGTTTGGTCGATGGTGGCCGAGCAACTGGCTCGTCACAATACCCCAGTCACTACTCTTGATGAACTGTGGTAGTGTGTTGAAGCTGCATGAGCAGCTGTACCTGTACTCGCCATCCAAGCTCTGTTTGACTCAATGCCCAGGCGCATTAAGGCCGTTATTACATCCAAAGGTGGTTGTTCTGGGAACTGATTTCTCAGGATCTATGCACCCAAATTGCGTGAAAATGTAATCACCTGTCAGGTCTAGTATAATATATTTGACCAATGAATACCCGTTTGTCATCTGCATTTCTTCTTGGTGTAGCAATTTTAATGGCCAGTAGTTTAAGTATTAGTTGGGTTGGGTTGTTGTGGGGAAGAAGACCAGACAGCGAGGTCATCGGTCTCATCGGATTAGGGAAGAACGGGGAAGGAAGTCGGCCGTGCCCTTTTGAAAGGAACCATCCCGGCATTTGCCTGGAGCGATTTAGGGAAATCACGGAAAACCTAAATCAGGATGGCCGGACGCGGGATTGAACCGTCGTCCTCCCGAATGCGAGTCCAGTGTCTAACCACTGCGCCACCGCGCTCGGTCTTAAGTATTAGTCACTGTGGAATTAGTAAAAGAATGTAGCCATCATGTGTGTGTCCAACACATTTCTTCATCTTCCCGCAGGTGAGACATAACAGTCGGATATTGCAAATATATTATGCAACATGACCTGTGGTTTAAACATCAGTAACAGGAAACATACTAGTGCGGTGGCGATCCCAGATCGCGAGTTTTACCCAGTGCTGGTTTTTTAAAACGCTTTGTACCAAAGTCATAATGACCGAAGATGAGCGGATTCGCCTATGTGAAACTTCGATGTAGATTACTGCCATGTTCATTGTAACTGGTCAAGCTCCTTCAGTGATATTAGTCGATCATACAGTTTCCTCAGGGGACTTCCCAGGCACTATCAAAATTTATAACGAAGAGAAGTGCACTCATTTACAGGAGCAGACATTCAAAAACTTAATGTGTCAGTTATACAATTTAGCAATCCCTAGACAGGTAGCTAAGCTTACAACCATATGCGTACAGATTCTACAAGAAAATCTGGCCCAATTTGATGGAGTTGATGAACCAAACTCCTAATCCATCAGAAGAAATCATCGCTCAACTCATTGATACATGCTGTGCATTGACATGTGGCAATATCTATGAACCAACCATGCCTGATATGGGCACTGAGCTATGAACATAATTAAACCCTAGAATGAAATTTTCACTCTGCAGCGGAGTGTGCGCTGATATGAAACTTCCTGGCAGATTAAAACTGTGTGCCGGACCGAGACTCGAACTCGGGACCTTTGCCTTTCGCGGGCAAGTGCTCTACCAACTGAGCTACCCAAGCACGACTCGCGCCCTCACAGCAGGAGAGCTTCTGTGAAGTTGGGAAGGTGGGAGACGAGGTACTGGCGGAATTAAGGCTGTGAGGACGAGGCCTGAGTCGTGCTTGGGTAGCTCAGTTGGTAGAGCACTTGCCCGCGAAAGGCAAAGGTCCCGAGTTCGAGTCTCGGTACGGCACACAGTTTTAATCTGTCAGGAAGTTTCCAACTTAAAGCCTGTATATTTACTTATACTGGGCAAGGTGGTGCAGTATTTAGCACACGGGACTTGCATTCAGGAGGACAATGGTTCAAATTAATGTCCATCCATTCAGATTTAGGTTTTCCATGGTTTCCCTAAATCACTCCAGGAAAATGCTGGTATGGTTCCTTAGAAAGGGCACGGCCGATTTCCTTCCCGATACTTGAAACAGCCTGAGCGTGTGCTCCATCTATGATCACCTCGATATTGACAAGATGTTAAACCCTTTTTCTTTTTTATTTATTTATCCTGTCGTATACAAAAATATATACATGTATAAAAGTCTAAGAGAAATGTGTTTTATTTTTCTATAAAATCCTGTGCATGCTAATGTAGACCAGTGGTCATCACCATGGCAGAGTGGACGAAATACCCTAGTCACAAGAACTTCGAAGCACCTGACTGGTTCCACAATGATACCAAGAAGAAGAAGAAAGAAAGAAAAGGGTCAAATGGTTCAAATGGCTCTGAGCACTATGGGACTCAACTGCTGAGGTCATTAGTCCCCTAGAACTTAGAACTAGTTAAACCTAACTAACCTAAGGACATCACAAACATCCATGCCCGAGGCAGGATTCGAACCTGCGACCGTAGCGGTCTTGCGGTTCCAGACTGCAGCGCCTTTAACCGCACGTCCACTTCGGCCGGCTGAAAAGGGTCACTCCTTCCTGATAACATATATGTTTTAATTATTGGGCCTTCTGACTGTGGGAAGAGTAATCTTCTTACAACAATGCTAAACCGTCCTGAGGGTGTCCACTTTGAGCATGTTTATATATGTACAAAAATGTTATTTCAGTCTGAGTATCAGCTATGACAGGAGAGTCTACGCAGCATCAAGTGCGTAACATACCAGACGCTCAGTGAAAAGAGCAGTGTTCCGCCACCTGGTTTATGATATTGAATAAATGCTATAGGTTATAAGAAAATTAAATATTGAGGATAGAAATTCACAAAAAGAACGCATTTGAATAGTTCTGATGTTAATCAGTGTTTTAAATGCAAATGTAGATGATACTGAATGAGTTTTAAACATGTGAAATTATAACTCTATGCATTAACATATATGGAAGACGTTCACTATCTCAGAGTAAGGTCAGTAAACAGCAGCATGTCAACAAAATTCAAAATCATCGAGGTACGTGAGGCTATTTGCTGCGAATTACCAATGCTAAAATTTGGTAACTCGCTTTCAGAGATGTTTAGGCCATTAACTGAAAGACTCAAACGGCTCTCACACGTGATGGATGAGGTAGAAGAGGAGGAGAAAAAGGGGAGGAGGGGGAGAAGGAGGAAGACATTGATGCAGAACAGGGATATATTATTACCAGTTACATTAACAAATATTTTCAAATGTGTGTGAAATCTTATGGGACTTAACTGCTAAGGTCATCAGTCCCTAAGCTTACACACTACTTAATCTAAATTATCCTAGGGACAAACACACACACACACACACACACACACACACACACACACACACACACACATGCCCGCGGGAGGACTCGAACCTCCGCCCGGACAAGCCGCACAGTCCATGACTGCAGCCCCTTAGACCGCTCGGTTAATCCCTCGGGGCAGTTACATTAACCATCATAGTGTTAGCAAAATTGATAGGACTTACGGAATCACAAGAGATAAGCCATATATGTTTGGAAGGCCTCCTATCGGCTTAACCAGGCATTTATTACACATTGGAGAGAAGGAGTTTGCGCGCATTACTAGTTTAGTGGATCTAATATTCATAAAAACTTCAAATACTAGCACATATTTCCCGAAGAGATATGAGAATATACTGAAATACTAAGTATGACTAGCACACGTAGGCTAAATAACACCGCAGATGACCAAATGAAAATCTGGAATAGCAAGGAATAAGTGAATATTATTAGGCAAGTGAATATTATTAGGCCTCTTTTAGTACCTGTATATGGTGTGGGTAAAGGTATAAGAGAATGAACAATCGACCTGTGGAGTACAAACACTATGACAACATTAACAGAATGATTACGGCTGCTCACAGCATTGGGGAGTATTGGTGTACATAATCGAATTCATATTTATTATATCGGAACTTTGATGATGATGTATTATTAATAATTATGGAGGCAGTCGTCGGAGAGGTCCATGAACCAGCACAAAAAACATTCTCACACAGACATGTTATACATGGTTTGGATTATTTATGGAAGGCAGGTCTTGTGGATATGAGACAGTATTCAAGGGCAAATAATGGTTTCAAGTATATTTTATGGTCATAGAGACATATTCGAAAAACACCTGGGCGTTACCTGTAAAGATGAAGACTGATAAGCAAGTTTCAAATGACTTTGAACAGTTGCTGCAGACAGGGACAAACCGCTGTTCAGATAACCTTTAAAACCGATCATGCTGGTAAATTCTAGAATTGATATTTAAGAGTAGTAATGGACTGGTACAGAATACATCACTACTTGACATTCACCCACATGAAGGTGTCTATTGTAGAATATTTGAATAGGACAATAAAAACCATATGTGGGCAGCTGAATCTTCGCGGATGCTACCAATGGCTGAATTTTCTCCCAAAAATAATTGCACATTACAACAGCTCTTGACATGATACCATTAAAATGAGAACTATTAATGTCCATGACAATGAACTTCTAAATACAATATTCAACTACATTAAAATGCTGGGTCCAAGCAGGCACGTATTTAATGTAGGGGATTTGGTGTGTATTTCAAAATAAAAGCATTTGAGAAATCATACCTACCGAACTGGTCTAAGAGATATTTACAGTTTCCAAAGTGTGACAACCAATCCCAGTAACTTAAATCTTAAAGGTCAGTGAAGGTGAAGAAATTTCTGGTAGTTTATAGACAGAGGAATTACAGAGCAGCTCAAAACCTGACGTGTTTCTCACAGAGTGGATCATAAGACGTTGAGGGAACAAACCTTTAATGAAATGGCTTGGATTTCCCTCAAAGCACAATAACTGGGTGACTGCTAAAGACGTGGTATATAATAATGGATGAAAACCCTGCAAGCATACATTATTGTAACGTGTGTTGTAGGATGTGTACCACATATTGTAAAGGTAGTATTCTGAATATTACGGCAATTAAACTATACATACTGGGGTATAATTATTGTGGACCTCGAACAAAGGGGCAGAAGTGTCTGGCGCATGGTTATAGGGGAATTAATCTGCTAAACATGTATATAAGAAACATGATTTAGCGTACTGTACAAATAAAGGTTTAGTAGGCCGAAGTTTAGCCGATAAAGCCAAAAAAATTGTGCATATGTGGAAGAAGAGATAAGGGTGTAGATTAACATATTGTCGCATTTGCAGTTGATAAAGCAGTGTGTGCCAGATTTAAATTTGGTGCTAGGATAAATTTCAAACAAGTAATGAAAGCAACTTGTCGACTGCTTAAGAAACTTAAGAAGGAACGTGTGGGTCATTTAAAAAATTAAACCCAGTCATTGTTTTTGGCGATCAAAAGTGTTCTGAAGTGAAAAGAAGAAGAAGGGTTCTACCAATACCTATGACATCAGGTGGAATTATCCCATTTTTAATTCCAGCCTCGATCAGGTTATCAGCACTTTGGTCAGAGGAGCTGTGGCCATAGCGCAGATGGTAAAGAACGCACAGAGCATGGAACAACAACTTTTTGAAGCGAAAGACACAACAAGCTTATGGAATCTGTCGCTATCAGGACAGGACTCTATTTAAAAGTATACAGGGAAGGGCTTGTACTCTTCATCAGGAAAAAAGCTCATGGTCATGCTACCTGACAGACCATATCTGCTTAATTCCTCAAAAAATTCCTCGTCTCAAGATTCCATAGAGTGTTTATGAGGGAGACACTCCCAACGACGTTGTGGAAATGCAGAGAATGTGGTACTGAGAACCTAGATGTTGCAGGATGATCTGGGACTCACTGGGCTGCATATGTTAAGAAGAATGGTAATAATGTCTACTACTTCGACTCGTACTATGATTTACGTCCGCCAGAAGAACTGAAACTTAACTGACAATAACAGTGTATTCTACAATTTTCGAGGCAACCATGACTCAGATTCGTATCTCTGTGGACATTTCTGTCTAAGGATTCTCCTGACGACCACATAAAAACAAAATACATATACCTCAGTGCGTCAGTTGATATGCAGATGTGATGTCGTACACTTTAACTTTGAAAGAATGACACTCAGTAATGCAAATTACTTCCCACCAATTGATCTAACAAGGGAACCTCCCCATCGCACCCCCTTCAGATTTAGTTATACGTTGGCACAGTGGATAGGCCTTGAAAAACTGAACACAGATCAATCGAGAAAACAGGAAGAAGTTGTGTGGAACTAGGAAAAAAATAAGCAAAATATACAAATTGAATAGTCCATGCGCAAGATAGGCAACATCAAGGATAGTGTCACCTCAGGAGCGCCGTGGTCCCGTGGTTAGCGAGAGTAGCAGCGGAACGAGAGGTCCTTGGTTCAAGTCTTCCCTCGAGTGAAAAGTTTACTTTCTTTATTTCCGCAAAGTTATGATCTATCCGTTCGTTCATTGAAGTCTCTGTTCACTGTAATAAGTTTACTGTGGTGGGCGTACTGTAAGACCTTCGGTACACACACCATCAGATTATTTGACTTGTCGCTCTAACGAAGTAGGCGAGTGTCAGCAATATGTCTCGTGGCGTGTTTATCTTCTGCCGTTAGGTCAGACGATAGAAATGCCACTTGCATGCTTAGAGTAGCAGATTGACGGTGACCAACTTTAAACAAAACTTGATTAATTTTCACACATATTTATTAAAATAATAAAAAGCATACAAATTACTTAACTTGATTCTGGATGCTATTTACAATTGACAATCTGAAGTTCCTTTGGTCTTGGTACGTTAATCTTATTCTCACATATCTCTGATACTTGACAAAGTGTCTATGCATTTATCTTCATGGCTATGTACAGAAATATGATAATCTTATTAGGCACAGACTGAAACTTGACTATAGACTGGTACAGACAAATGCAGACTAATGCAGACTGACTAATCGGAGGTCTGTACACTCGTTATAATACCTCGCGCGTTCAGGTATCACTGCGCGATTGTGATCCGCGAGGAGAAAAGGTTCTACGTTAGCAGCAATCTCATTGGCTGCATTACATATTAATACGCGGATCGGCGGAAGCAGAATTTGGTCCGTCTCTAGGTAGCGCCATCTCGTAGTGCGGAGACGGACGAGCGCTGCGCCTGCGCTGTTATGCTTAGCGGGGCGCGCTCTAGTGGGAAAGTTGTGTACGCGCTGACTACGCGGAACTATGTACACAACATTTAGTGCCTGTGTTTTGCGACCGCACCGCAAAAACGTGCGATTAGTAGACGAAACGACGTGCCTCTCCAATGGGAACCGAAAACATTTGATCGCAAGGTCATAGGTCAACCGATTCCTCCACAGGAAAAAACGTCTGATATATTCTATACGACACTGGTGACGGCATGTGCGTAATATGACAGGAATATGTTGTCGACCCACCTAACTTGTACACTTGGCGAACGGGTAAAAAGATTCTTCTACCTTGCCCGATTTAGGTTTTCTTGTGGATGTGATAATCACTCCCAAAAATGTGATGAAAACATAATAGTTTGTCACATAAACTGCAACAAATGAATGCAACAGTTTCACAGTCGCACAGTTTTCCCTGTGCTCTGTCAAAACATACCTGTATGTTTTTAACGTATTCAAACTTTTCCGTGTGTAGACCGTCAAATCCTGCATATGACCAAGCAAATCTGAACATGTCCTGGAATTTTGGAGAGCGAAGTTGATTATGTGTGAGTGCCTGAACTTTGATAATTGTCTGAAAATAAAATATTAAACTTCTCACTCGAGGGAATACTTGAACCAATAGCCTCTCGCTCCGCAGCTGCTCACGCTAACCACGGGACCACGGCGCTCCTGAGGTCGTAATGTCCATGATGTTGCGTATCTTGTCCATGGACTACTCAGTTTGTATATTTTGCTTATTTTTTTCGTAGTTCCACACAACTTCTTCCTGTTTTCTCGATTGATCCCTGTTCAGTTTTTCAAGGCCTATCCACTGTGTCAACTTATAACTAAACCTGAGGGGGCTGCGATGGGAAGGTTCCCTTGTAAGCAAGGGGGAATGGAGTACTACAAAACGTTCAATAGCAATTCAAACACCACCTAGGTGAACGATAAGCTACATCTAGCAACTGGTGAAGTTTCGTAAATACCACCCTCACCCCCGGATCATAAGTTGTTGACGATCTGCAAAAGGGTTTCAATTATGTGCAAATGTCAGCACGTTGAAAACGGAGACAAAAACGATGGAATAAAAATGGTTCAAATGGCTCTGAGCACTATGGGACTCAACTTCTGAGGTCATTAGTCCCCTAGAACTTAGAACGAGTTAAACCTAACTAACCTAAGGACATCACACACATCCATGCCCGAGGCAGGATTCGAACCTGCGACCGTAGTGGTCACGCGGTTCCAGACTGCAGCGTCTAGAACCTCACGGCCACTTTGGCCGGCTAAACGATGGAATAGGCCGTGGGCTTCACCCAGGAAGATTCAATAGGACCACTACTTGGTTTCTCAAGAAGTCAAGTTTTACAGAATAAAGCCGATAAATTTTACGAGTCACCAGATATTGTAACTACACTAAGTTCCAAAAGTCGTGGGATATCTCCTAACATAGTGTCGGACCTCCTTTTGCCTGGCGTAGTGCAGTAACTCGATATAGCATGGCCTCAGCAAATTGTTGAAGGTCCTAAATACTGAGTCAACTTTCCTCTACAGCCGTCCATAAGAGCGAAAGTCTTCTCGGTGCAGGCTTTTGTGCATGAACTGACCTCTCAATTAGCTCCAATAACTATTCGATGGCATTCATGTCAGGCAATGTGGATGGCCAAATCATTCACACGAATTGTCGGGGATGTTCCTCAAACCAATCGCAAACAATGTGGCCAAGTGACATCTTTGGGAACGTGAAGCCCATGAATGACTGCAAATGGTCGACAAGTAGCCGAACATAACGTTTCCAATCGATGATCGGTTGAGTTGGACTGGAGGATCCAGTCCATTCCAAGTAAACACATCCTACACAATTATGAAGCCACCACCAGCCTGCACAGTGCATTGTTGACAACTTTGGTCCATAGCTTCATGGAATCTGCACCACGCTCAAAACCTACCATCAGGTCTTACCAACTGAAATCAGAACTCATGTCTCCAGGTCAAGGTTTTCCAGTCGTCTAGGGTCAAACCGATATGGTCATGAGCCCAGGAGAGGCATTACAGACGACATCGTGTTGTTAGCAAAAGCGCTCACGTCGGTCACCTGCTGCCATAGCCCATTAACGCCAGATTTCGCCACACTGATTTCACGCAGTGTTGCTTGTCTGTTAGCACTGACAACTCTATATTACGTGGAGGCCGTCAGCCACTATTTTGTCTGTGGTAAGAGGTAATGCCTGAAATTTGGTATTCCCAGCGCACCCCTAATACTTTGCATCTCAGAATACTGAATTTGCAGCACTGTCCTAACGGCTACGGTCGTCCTACCTACGTCCCATATTGATTTCTGCGGTTATTTCACGTCGTGTTGCTTGTCTGTTAGCACTGACAACTCTACGCAAACGCCGCTGCTCTCGGTCGATAAGTGAAGGCCGTCGGCCACTACGTTGTCCCTGTTGAGAGGTAATGCTTGAAATTTGGCATTCTCGGCGCACTCTTGACACTGTGGATCTGGAAACACAATTCCGTAAATGAAATGCCCATGCGTCTACCATTCCACTGGCTTATTATACTTTGTACATTTTATGACGGCGTTCGTAGCAACAAACACCGCCACACTTTTAGTAGCGGGCCGACCGGTCCGCTGGAACAGTGAACAAAAAGATGAAAACCCAAACACTCGGATTGAATGAAAGTCGGTACTTATCTTTATTACGAAGATACAGAAACACAGTGGTGAACATTGTCTCTACAGAAATCTGTCTAGTTCGAGTCGGGGCAGCTAGGTCAGCGTCGGCTGACGACAAATAACAACTCTGCTGCGATGTACACACAACTGACTAGCAGGTACACAATTCGGTGGCGAGTATACAACTGAGCGGCGAATCCAGAACTGTCCTAGCGCTCGCGACTCCAGCGCTTAAGAAGCCAGAAGCCAGCGGTGGCGCGCGCAGACTTGCGGCGATTTCCTGTATCGCTGGCGCTGCTTATGCGGACGGCGTCCGGACTTTGATGCTGCCAACCTTTTTGGCAGCGGGCTCGGTTGGCATTACTGGCTAGGATATAACAGTACACATGATACTACCGCCATCTGTACATGTGGATATCGTTATCCTATGGCTTTTGTCATCTCAGTGTATACTGCTGGTAAGCGTAATCTGTGTCAAGTGTAATACTGTGATGAATTCATACATGAAAGACCGACTAATCCATAGCATTGACGGGTTCTAATCTACAGTAGGCCCAGGATACACGACTTTTCAGGTTCCGCACAACCACCCATGCCTTCCAGTGACATTCCAGACATTAGACCATCTCGAGATTAATATTCTAAATCATAGTTGATTGTCGTGACGAGGTGGTAGTTAGACATCTCCACCTGAAACAATGTGGCCATTACGTACAGAGCTGTCTCATGCAGTCGTCAGTACATCATTTTGCAGCGGAAGCACTATGTAATAACGCTGGAGACTTCCAAGTTGCCAGCCGAAGTGGCCGTGCGGTTAAAGGCGCTGCAGTCTGGAACCGCAAGACCGCTACGGTCGCAGGTTCGAATCCTGCCTCGGGCATGGATGTTTGTGATGTCCTTAGGTTAGTTAGGTTTAACTAGTTCTAAGTTCTAGGGGACTAATAACCTCAGCAGTTGAGTCCCATAGTGCTCAGAGCCATTTGAACCATTTGAACTTCCAAGTTGCTCAAAGCTATAGGTTTGAAACCACACAATGATGTCGCTCGGTATAACAGGTCCAGTTCAATACGACAAATGAATCATCCGTCAGGAATATATTTCCCAGAAACGACTTACTTTGGTGATATTTAACAGTAACGTGGATATATGATTTTTGACTCAGCACCAGGATATGTGACACCTACAAGCAACAACTTTCTTTCCCTATAAGGGCGGTTACTGAAGAAGGATGGAGACCCTACTTCGACTTTGCGACTCACCTGTAACACGTCCACTTTTCTGCTTCCAGGAATAAGATATGAACTGAATGGCATCGACATCTATCGCACTCATAATGTGTGAATCACATCAGTTCTTAAAACGTATGTTCCACGTCTATGTCTGATATGAATTGTCTGCGGAATACAGGATCGATAAATGAATACGATCGCTTTAGTTTATGCTTATAATTTAAGATGCTTATGAGATTCTTTGAAGATATGCCACGAGTGCTTACCAACAAGAACGTATTTTAGTGAGGTTGCAGATAATAAATGTTATATTCAGAAAGAAACTAATCCCAATGGGAATAAAATAGTGCTGGAGAAGGTCATTTGGAAAATACAGCATGTTTCAATATTGGACGAATAGCACCTGCGATTCCTGAAGATACTGAATTCCTCTGCTATGCTAACATTATCTTTCCGTTCATAGAAACTGAATATCCAGCTCTTCCAACCACTGCACGTCGTTGTTGCGTAGTTAAAGCAGCTATTAAAATAAAAACACGTCCATTTATTACATTGGCGCTGAAAGTCAAGAGGAAAGGAAATTTGAAGAAATATTCGTGTGTATTCAGCAACTGCAAATCAATAAATGCTAAAATTTTTCTTAACTTGAGAATTCTAGCCAGATGATTACATATAGCTGTACTGAAATAATACAGTGTAAAGCGTATTAAACAACGCGTATCCGAAGTTTCGTTTCTCCTGTTATGGATCGAGCGGTAGATCTGGATGCGTGTTGGTCCCACAGAGGTTTAAAAATTAGCATCCATCATCGTTATAGACATCTCGAAGCATAACGGGCCTGTTGATATTCATACAGAATTCAGTCATCAGACGGCTTCCCTAATGACAGAATCGCATCGTTGTTGCATGATACAATCGTGAATTATTGTCCGCTGACGACAATAATGCAACAAGCAGCATGATTTATCGAACGATGTCTCACATCCGTGCTATTTCACGATGGAGCCTCAGACTGTGAACATTATTGTTGGTAGAGACGTCCGTTTGGACGAATTCGGACAGTTTGTTTATAAAGACCTGGCATTTACTGTCTTCGTGGACATTCCACGTTTAATAGCAATATTCTCTACGGGTGCTGAGGTTCCTAAGCCATTCAGAAGCATTAAACGTGTTAAAACTTGGAGGACAATATTATGGCTGACGCGAAATCACCATTCAGAGGACTTGGATAAATCTGGCTTGTCTCTGGAAAATGCGCTGATCCCGTTTCGGAATTTCGATCACATCGACAGTGCACTTTACATCAAAAACAGTGACAAGGTGTATTGGATGAAGAAAATATTCGAGAAAACTTCAATATACAATCTCAATTCATACGGCTGTCCAGCAACCCGTCAACTAAGAAGATGTATGGAGAAGAAGAGGAAGGAAGTAAGATTGCTTTTATACCTTATTCAAATTACATTTAAATTTGAATGGATTTTTCAAACTAAATTATGCGTTTGATTGATTCCCTTCTCCCTCGTACACCAATAGATTGTTGGTGATGAGTGTGCAATTTCCGCCACATCGATCCTTGTGATTATGTTCTAGAACTGGAGACAGAATTTCTGACAGTTCCCGGATTGTTTTATGAAGCAGTGTCGGGCAGTTGCATTTGTCTCCCACTTCAGGACTAAAGTAGCCTAGCAGGCATATGGCCACGCAATCGTTAGGTGAACCGCATTTAGTTCTCCATCAATCTGCACCCACTTCTCCACGTTCATCATAGCGGGTTCCCGCACGGTCAGCTCACATCCTCCCGCCGTGGTCCATGTGCAAAGTGGTGAGTGAGAATTCGTACTGGGGAGCCTTTCTCCAGCTACTTCAGAGCTAGAAAAAATGCAACGAAGGGTTCTGTGCTACAGAATTAATACATACACCACAACACTGTGGCTGTAGTGCAGAGCAGCATCTGCTTCAGCAGACGGTGTTTGTGTACGTACAGAAAGTTATTGGAGAACTCTGACGGTATCACTGGGCTCTCGTGGAATTTACAACATTTATTATATATACAGCACAGGACTCTGCCTTGGAGTTTCCGCCCTGGCAGAATTGTATGGTGCCAATGTTTGTCATATAGTTAAAAGTACTCTACTGTGCCATCTGCTACAAAAATTTATTTTATAGCGCACAGGACTTAACTGTAAAGTGTCTGCTATGAAATTTATTATGTACCACACACCGTATTGCAGCCAGATGCATCTGCTATTCCAGATAGTATTTCTCCGGTACAGAAATTTTCTCTGGCTGCATCAAAATCTGCTCTATGAGGTAGAAGAAGCAGTAGGTCTACACAGGCATAGAGTGTCTCGTTTATATATTGCTTCATGTCCATACAGGAGTGGGTTCTTTGAAACTACAGGTCTAGACACACATACGGCTTGTATGTCTGGCTTATATTACATCGTCTCTGTACCTGCTTGCAGCGGCGTTGACGCCTTCCTGTCCTGTTTAGTGGATCAATAAGGCGTGAGCAGTCCCTGTTCTGATTGGCTGAAGAAAAATACAGCAGCAGCGTCCTCTGCCCTGACTGGCTGAAAATATTGTGGTGAGTGGGCTCTATTGGCCAGATATGACACTAACTAGAGACCACCAGGAGACTATTAATAGGCCACCCTGTGTGACCAAATAGTCGTTCATGGCTGTATACGGTAGTCGAAATCTAGTTTTGATTTTCTGTTGTTGCAGATGGTAGTAATAGATTAATGTCGCCATTAATGGCAAGCGACATGCTTAACTTCATGTATGCGGACTGTCCTCAGTGGGAAGTGAGCTGGTTCTGACCTGCGGCTCCAAAAATGTTAATGGGTTTTTTTGTGAAGGTGAGTGCCCAACCTTATACAGGGTGGTCCATTCATCGTGACCGGGCCAAATATCTCACGAAATAAGTATCAAACGAAAAAAACTACAAAGAACGAATCTTGCCTAGCTTGAAGGGGGAAACCAGATGGCGCTATGGTTGGCACACTGGAGGGCGTTGCACATAGGTCAAACGGATATCAACTGCTTTTTTCTAAATAGGAACCCCCCGTTTTTTATCACATATTCGTGTAGTACGTAAAGAAATATGAATGTTTTAGCTGGACCACTTTTTTCGCTTTGTGATAGATGGCGCTGTAATAGTCACAAACACATGGCTCACAATTTTAGACGAACAGTTGGTAACAGGTAGGTTTTTTAAATTAAAATACAGAACGTAGGTACGTTTGAACATTTTATTTCGGTTGTTCCAATGTGATACATGTACCCTTGTGAACTTATCATTTCTGAGAACGCATGCTGTTACAGCATCATTACGTGTAAATATCACATTAATGCAATAAATGCTCAAAATGATGCCCGTCAACCTCAATGCATTTGGCATTCGTGTTACGACATTCCTCTCAACAGCGACTAGTTCGCCTTCCGTAATGTTCGCACATGCATTGACAATGCGCTGACGCATGTTGTCTGGCGTTGTCGGTGGATCATGATAGCAAATATCCTTCAGCTTTCACCGCAGAAAGAAATCCGGGGACGTCAGATCCGGTGAACGTGCGGGCCATGGTATGGTGCTTCGACGACCAATACATCTGTCATGAAATATGCTATTCAATACCGCTTCAACCGCACGCGAGCTGTGTGCCGGACATCCATCATGTTGGAAGTACATCTGTCAGGCAGTGAAACATCTTGTACTAACATCGATAGAACATTACGTAGGAAATCAGCATACATTGCACCATTTAGATTGCCATCGACAAAATGGGGACCAATTATCCTTCCTCCCATAATGCCGCGCCATGCATTAACCCGCCAAGGTCGCTGATGTTCCACTTGTCGCAGCCATCGTGGATTTTCCGTTGCCCAATAGTGCATATTATGCCGGTTTACGTTACCGCTGTTGGTGAATGACGCTTCGTCGCTGAACAGAACACGTGCAAAAAAATCTGTCATCGTCCCGTAATTTCTCTTGTGCCCAGTGGCAGAACAGTACATGACGTTCAAAGTCGTCGTCATGCAATTCCTGCAGGTCGTTGTTGACGTTTCACATGTGGCTGAACACTTCCTGTTTCTTTAAATAACGTAATTATCCATCGAGCGGTCCGGACACTTGGATGATGTCGTCCAGGATACCGAGCAGGATACGTATCACACGCCCGTTGTGCATTTTGATCACAATAGCCATACATCAACACGATATCGACCTTTCCCGCAACTGGTAAACGAGTAATGTATCACGAAGCAAATACCGTCCGTACAGGCGGAATGTTACGTGATACCACGTACTTATACGTTTGTGACTATTACAGCGCCATCCATCACAAAGCGAAAAAAAGGGGTCCAACTAAAATATTCATATGTCTTTACGTACTACACGAATATGTAACAAAAAATGGGCGTCCCTATTTGAAAAAAACGCGGTTGATATCCGTTTGACCTATGGCAGCGCCATCTAGCGGGCCAATCATAGCGCCATCTGGTTTCCCCCTTCAAGCTAGACGAGTTTCGTTCTATGTAGTTTTTTCGTTTGATGCTTATTTCGTGAGATATTTGGCCCGGTCACTATCAATGGACCACCCTGTATATGTCTTTGCATGTGTAAATACTGCTACGATTATCTAACGTATTTCCACTTACTTGTAGATTTTTTCAGGATATTGCAGGACCAAATGCGGCCCAGTTTGAATACAGCCCTCCTAGAGCTGTATACTCCCAGGGCATGTTTGCCACACAAGTTGACGCCTGGGCCGTAGTCATTCCACTGGCTCCACAACATGGTGAGTTCTAATGCGATCTTTTTTCTGCGTGATTGAGTTTTATCCTTACGCAAGGTAGTTAGACAGTATTGTCTGTCTTCTTGAGTGCACAACCTTATATAACTCGGTATTTCCTCTCCTTGGTGGAATTTTTCGGCTATTTTTCGAGGTCAAATGTGGCCCAGTTTGAGCCCAGCACTTTTATGGCAGTGTGCTCCTCGCATACTAACGCCTACGCTGTAGTTGGTCCACTGGCTCCAAAACATGGTGAGTGCTAACGTGATATTTCTTCTGTGTGTGCTTGAGCTTTTTCTTTGCACACGATACTTAAACGACACCGTCTGTTTTTTTTTTTTTTTATAGAGATATCTCATGATGATAATGTTGTGGACACCATGACGCTATTTTCGAGTCTGAGTGCCCAGGGAATGACTCAGATTCTCAACGAGTCCATACATATGTAGTAATACATATTTCTTCTACAATTACACTACTGGCCATTAAAATTGTTACACCCAGAAGAAATTCAGATGATAAACGGGCATTCCCTGGATAGATATATTATACTAAAACTGACACGTGATTACATTTTCACGCAATTCGGGTGCATAGATCCTGAGAAATCAGCATCCAGAACAACCACATCTGGCCGTAATAACCGTCTTGATACGCCTGGGCATTGAGTCAAACTGAGCTTGGATGGTGTGTACAGGTACAGCTGCTCATGCAGCTTCAACACGGTACCACAGTTCATCAAGAGTAGTGACTTGCGTATTGTGACAAGCCAGTTGCTCGGCCACCATTGAGCAGACGTTTTCTATTGGCGAGAGATCTGCGGAATGTGCTGGCTAGCGCAGCAGTCGAACATTTTCTGTATCCAGAAAGGCCCGTACGGGACCTGCAACATGCGGTCGTGCATTATCCTGCTGAAATGTAGGGTTTCGCAGGGATCGAAGGAAGGGTAGAGCCACCGGTCGTAACACATCTGGAATGTAACGTCCACTGTTCAAAGTGCCGTCAATGCGAACAAGAGGTGACCGAGACGTGTAACCAATGGCACGCCATACCATCTTGCCGGGCGATACGCCAGTATGGCGATGACGTATACACGCTCCCAATGTGCGTTCACCGCGATGTCGCCAAACACGGATGCGACCATCATGATGCTGTAAACAGAACCTGGATTCATCCGAAAAACGACGTTTTGCCATTTGTGCACCCAGGTTCGTCGTTGAGTATACAGTCGCAGGAGCTCCTGTCTGTGATGCAGCGTCAAGGGTAACCGCAGCCATGGTCTCCGAGCTGATAGTCCATGCTGCTGCAAACGTCGTCGAACTGTTCGTGCAGATGGTTGTTGTCTTGCAAACGTCCCAATCTGTTGACTCAGGGATCGAGACGTGGCTGCACGATCCGTTACAGCCAAGCGGATAAGATGCCTGTCATCTCGACTGCTAGTGATACGAGGCCGTTGGGATCCAGCACGGCGTTCCGTATTACCCTCCTGAACCCACCGATTCCATATTCTGCTAAACGTCATTGGATCTCGACGAACACGAGCAGCAATGTCGCGATACGATAAACCGCAATCGCGATAGGCTACAATCCAACCTTTTATCAAAGTCGGAAATGTGATGGTACGCGTTTCTCCTCCTTACACGAGGCATCACAACAACGTTTTAGCAGGCAACGCCAGTCAACTGCTGTTTGTGTATGACAAATCTGTTGGAAACTTTCTTCATGTCAGCACGTTGTAGGTGTCGCCACCGGCACCAATCTTGTGTGAATGCTCTGAAAAGCTAATCATTTGCATATCACAGCATCTTCTTCCTGTCGGTTAAATTTCGCGTCTGTTGCATGTAATCTTCGTGGTGTAGCAATTTTAATGGCCAGTAGTGTATTATTACTACTAGTTCTGCATGTATTGGTTATGAGTTTTTTTCTTCTTACTGGATGCTGTTGATACCAGAATTATCGATCCCAGGCCATGATGCCATTATCGTCCATTGCCTCACAAGGTTGGATACCGGTAACAGACGTACAAATTCTTATGTAGTAGCAGTAATTCATTCTTATTCTACTATAATTCACACTTAAGTGCATTTCTTATGAGATGTGTGGCCATGGGGGAATGACTCAAGGATGCTACAAAGATGGTGATCGAGGTGTCATAGCCCATGACCGCACTCTCCTCAGTCAGGTCCCTGTGGTGGATTCGTCCCAGCATAGGCAAGCAGATGAGTGAGTACTGCGTCTTCTGTAATAACTTTTTGTAATACTTTCATGCAATGCTTATGACATGTCTCTTTGTTTCTAGGTGTGCTTGATAACGATAACAATGATGTTGGTGATCTGGAGATGCTGCTGAGGGGTCACCCACAGGCAGACCATAATGAGGGCTATATTCGACGTAAATGAATGTATGAGTAAGTACCACAAATTATTATTATTGTTGACCTACATTAAACTATCAGTTTAATAAGCCACGGCTGCAAAATTCTAACACGAATTCTTTACAGACGAATGGAAAAGCTGATAGAAGCCGACCTCGGGGAAGATCAGTTTGGATTACGTAGAAATGTTGGAACACGTGAGGCAATACTGACCCTACAACTTATCTTAGAAAATAGATTAAGGAAAGGTAAACATACGTTTCTAGCATTTGTAGACTTAGAGAAAGCTTTTGACAATGTTGACTGGAATACTCTCTTTCAAATTCTGAATGTGGCAGGGGTAAAATACAGGGAGCGAAAGGCTATTTACAATTTGTACAGAAAGCAGATGGCAGTTATAAGAGTCAAGGGGCATGAAAGGGAAGCAGTGGTTGGGAAGAGAGTGAGACAGGTTTGTAGCCTATCCCCAATGTGATTCAATCCGTATAATGAGCAAGCAGTAAAGGAAACAAAAGAAAAATTCGGAGTAGGAATTAAAATCCATGGAGAAGAAATAAAAACTTTCAGGTTCAAAAATGGCTCTGAGCACTATGGGACTTAACTTCTAAGGTCATCAGTCCCCTAGAACTTAGAACTAGTTAAACCTAACTAACCTAAGGACATCACACACATCCATGCCCGAGGCAGGGTTCGAACCTGCGACCGTAGCGGTCGCGCGGCTCCAGACTGTAACGCCTAGAACCGCTCGGCCACCCCGGCCGGCCTTTGAGGTTCGCCGATGTAATTGTAATTCTGTTAGAGACAGCAAAGAACCTGGAAGAGCAGCTGAACGGAATGGACAGTGTCTTGAAAGGAGGATATAAGATGAACATCAACAAAAGCAAAACGAGGATAATGGAATGTAGTCGAATTAAATCAGGTGATGCTGAGGGATTTAGATTAGGAGATGAGACACTTAAAGTAGTATACGAGTTTTGCTGTTTGGGGAGCAAAATAACTGATGATGGTCGAAGTAGAGAGGATATAAAATGTATACTGGTTATGACAAGGAAAGCGTTTCTGAAGAAGAGAAATTTTTTAACATCGAGTATAGATTTAAGTGTCCGCAAGTCTTTTCTGAAAGTATTTGTATGGAGTGTAGCCATGTATGCAAGTGAAACGTGGACAATAAATAGTTTAGACAAGCAGAGAATAGAAGCTTTCGAAAGGTGGTGATACAGGAGAATGCTGAAAATTAGATGGGTAGATCACGTAACTAATGAGGAGGTATTGAATAGAATTGGGGAGAAGAGAAATTTGTGGCACAACTTGACTAGAAGAAGGGGTCGGTTGGTAGGACATATTCTGAGGCATCAAGGGATCACCAGTTAAGTATTGGAGGGCAGCGTGGAGGGTAAAAATCGTAGGGGGGGGACCAAGAGATGAATAAACTAAACAGATTCAGAAGGATGTAGGTTGCAGTAGGTACTGGGAGATGAAGAAGCTTGCACAGGATAGAGTAGCATGGAGAGTTGCATCTCTGGACTGAAGACCGCAACAACAACAACAACGATTTTATTTTTTGTTCCTGAAATTGTTACAGGTGCAAGAGACTTACCACTATCGTTCTTTTTTTCTTTCAGGACACTTGAGGGAGCTGTCCACAGGCTGACTTACCGCAACAACACCACCACCTCCTAACGGACACTGATGTGTCTGCTGCCGCCACTACCACCACTCCACAGCCCTCATGGTGCAGGTTCAAATGGTTCAAATGGCTCTGAGCACTATGGGACTCAACTGCTGAGGTCATAAGTCCCCTAGAACTTAGAACTACTTAAACCTAACTAACCTAAGGACAACACACACATCCATGCCCGAGGCAGGATTCGAACCTGCGACCGTAGCGGTCGCGCGGTTCCAGACTGTAGCGCCAGAACCGCTCGGCCACCAGCGGCCGGCTCATGGTGCAGGCCTTACATAAATAGCGCCTTCACCTCATTAGGGACCGTCGTGGCTTTGGTCCCCGCATGCGGGGCCTTCATGCATGGACACCCTGAAGGTGGGGTCATCCAGCTGTCACCTCAACTGAGACCATCGTGGCTACAGTCCCCACCTACGACACAGTCTAGAGGGTCGTCATGGGATCACTCCCATCTACAGCGTCGTCTAACTGAGCCGATTAGCAGCACCTCTTTCGCCCATCCTATAGGACTGGGACTGAACCAGGTCAGTCGCACGCCAACATTATGGTACCCATTGATTGGTTGGTTGGTTACTTCGGGAAGGAGGGGTTCAAATGGTTCAAATGGCTCTGAGCACTATGGGACTCAACTGCTGAGGTCATTAGTCCCCTAGAACTTAGAACTAGTTAAACCTAACTAACCTAAGGACATCACAAATATCCATGCCCGAGGCAGGATTCGAACCTGCGACCGTAGCGGTCTTGCGGTTCCAGACAGGAGGGAGGGGGGAGGGGACCAAACAGCGACGTCATCAGTCCCATAGTATTAGAGGATGCGGAAGATAGACGGCCGTGGCATGTCAAAGGAACCATCCCAGCAATTGCCTGAAGCGATTTAGGAAAACCTAAATCAGAATGGCCGGACGCGGGTTTGAACCGTCGTCCTCCCGAATGTGAGTCCAGTGCGCTAACCACTGCACCACCTCGTTCTGTACAAACTGTCAAATCAGTGATTCCATTGAAATTTAGGGAGAGGATCCTTGTAGGTCCACATGGATCATTCTACCGCAAGATATATAGATCCTAATTTATTTCTTAATGTGTGCATACCCATTCTGGAAAGGGAGCTCCCTACAAGCTTAAACGATTCACATTATCCCGTCACTCAGAAGCTGATTGTAACAAGTTTTACACTGGTTATTCAAGCAGAGACATAGCAAATAGTCTGGCTGAACATGAACGAAGCTGATGATTGCAGAATTCTGACTCCACATTTGCTGAGCACGTACTGAGTGAGGGACATACAACTACATGTCAGAGTGCCATGTCCTTCACTTAGTAAACAAAGGCCAAAAACTCAATCTGCTGGAAGCCCTGAAAGTCAACAAACAGCTGACTCACAGTCCAGATTTAATCTTAAATGATCAGGCACAGCTTAATACTTCACCTCTTCTAAACTTCACATAATCCTTTCAATTTTTCATTACTTCCTGCATTGTCTGTTCTCTCATATTCCCCCATTTTCTTTTATTCATTGAGTTATTTAATTTTACCATAATTGCCTATGTAACCCATATAGTCTATAGCTACAACTGTTGAGCCTTTCTGTTAATTGGTTCTTATATTACTTTTCATGCTTACTACCTCTTGAAGTTGTCTCAACAATTACTATTTTTATTTTACTTGGTTCATTTATTTAATGCAAACTGTTATATAGGCGCAGTTTTTGAGTGTAGTGCTAATGTTTTTTCCTGAGTGTCCCTTTATATTTGTATATTGTTCAACTTTTTATTTTTTTCATTGCAGACCACCACGCTCTCAGAGATGGCGTTTACTGTATGTTCCCTCACATTCCTCGATTTTCCTGCATTTATCTATTTCTGGTTATTTTACCGATATTGCTTAGGTTCTTCATATTTTCAGCAGTTACAACTGGTAATTCTTTTCTTAATTGGTTTGTGTATAACTCTTCGTGTTTTATACGTCTTGAAGTAGCTTTTTCAAGTACTACTGGGCGAGGTGGCACAATGGTTAGCACGCTGGACTCGCATTCGGGAGGACGGCGGTTCAAACTTTCGTCCTGCCAATCAGATTTAGGTTTCCCGTGATTTCCGTAAGTCGCTCCAGGCAAATGCCAGGACAGTTTCTTTGAAAGAGCACGGCTGATTTCCTTCCCCATCCTTGACAGAACTCGAGCTGGTGCTACGCCTCTAATGACCCCAATGTCGACGAGCCGTTATACCTAATTTCCTTCACTCCTTTTTGTCTAGCACTTATTTTATTTTATTGATTTTGTTTATTAACGTAAACTGTAACGTAGCCCTGATTTTGCAGTTTTGTGTTAAAGTATTTTCCTGTTTACTCCCTTTATATTTATTTGTTGTTCAATTTTTTACTTCTTACATTGCATTACCACCACACTGTCAAAGTGTGCCTTTGTGCTTCAGTCTAGATGTGTAACTTATTTTCCAATGTCGTTTGCAAACACTGTAACTTCTTTGGCGACAATAGTCCGTAAATGTCTTATTATGGCCTTGTAAGCCGAAAACCGGTTAACGCAATAAATTAAGCAGACTAGCACGTTTTTTGATCCACTGCAAGTAAGGTTCGATGTGGCGACCACCAAGTTCGGTGCACACATTTTACACACAAATGATGTTCTGGTATACACACTCTATCACCTGGAAGTATCTCCTCTTGTGATTTCCGAGTTTTCACAGGGAGACGGACTGTTACTTTGTATTATGTCATTCAGATTTGCTTGACCACATTGGAAGCATCTGTGCCGAATAATCGCTGTGTCATATGATGGTGCATCGTTGCTATACACTTCCACCAACTCTGCATGGACTGTTGAAGCTCTCTGTCCCTTCTAAAGGGAAAAAAAACTGGAGATATGTTTCTGCAAACAACCGAAAAATCATTTATCGAACTTTATTTTTTCGAGGTAATAAATAAAACTTCGTGATTATACTGTTGTTTGCTATAAAAATATTCCTGCTAGTCAAAACACTGGCCTGGTCTGACATGCCGTAATTTCCTTTTTTGTTCCCTAGGCGGAAGTGGAAGAGATAGCTAACAATGTATTATAAAGAGAGGCAGTTCTGACAGTAGTTACAAATATAGGAAAACTCTGGTAATGTACACCATGCTCAAGAACCAAGTGAGAAAAATAACAAAAGGAAAACCAAGACATTAGTGCTCAAATTAGATCGTCTGTAATACAATGATGTAGTCTTTCTGCTCTACTGTTCAACCTGTGCATCGAAGAGGCAACAACAGAATTAAAGGGAGGGTTCATGAGTGGAATTAATATTCAGGGTGGAGGGTTATCAGTGATAAGATTCGCTACTGACATTTCAATCCTGAGTGAAAGTGGGGAAGAGTTACAGTACTAGCTGAGTGGAATGAACAGCCTAACTAGCAGAGAACGTGGGCTGTGGGTAAACCAATGAAGGACGAATGTTTTGAGGATTATCAACAATGATATTAGCAACAAACTTAAAATAAAAACTGAGGACGACATCGGTAGACGAAGGGAGGGAATTCTGATACTTTGGAAGCTAATTAATACACGGTGGACCAAGCAAGGAGGATGTAAGAATCGTAGTAGATAGACAAACAGAGCATTCCTTGAGAAGTCTAGTAATATCAAACATAATGTTCATTTTGAGGAAGAAATGTCTGGGAAAGTACGCTTGTGGCACAGCGTTGCATGGTAGCGAATCGCGGACTGTAGGAAAACAGAAAATGAGAACTATAGCATTTGACGAGTGAAGTTACAGAAGAATAACTACTTTCATGCAGCCTGATATAATAAATGAGGAGGTTCCATGCAAAATCGGAATATGTAGAAACCACTGACTAGAAGGAGGAATGGATGATAGGATACGTGTGAAGGCATCTGTTAATACCTTCCATGGTACTGGAGGGAGCGGTAGAGAGTAAAAGCTGTAGTGGAACACAGATATTGCAATTTATTGTAGTCGTTGTCGTCGATGATGTTGCTGTCCTCTTCATTCCGAAGACTGGTTTGATGCAGATCTCCTCGCTAGTCTACCCTGTGCAAGCCCCTTCATCAGCAACCTACATCCATTTCAACATGCTAATTGTGGTGAAGTCTTGGTCTCCCTCTACAATCACTGTTACCTGCCCCACTATCTTCCCTCCATCATCAAATGGGCGATTTCTAAATGGCTAAGGGAGCGTCCTGCCAATCTGTCCCTTCGTTTAGTCAAGTTGTACCACAAATTTCTTTTCTCCCTGATTCGATTCAGCACCTTTTCATCAGTTATAAGATCTACCCACAAAATCTGTTAAACAACATTACAGCTTCAATTGTGGTACTGGTTGTAATGGTTCTTTATTTATGTGACCATTACGGCACTACAACCCCAGTTCTCGATACCAGTAATATTGTACTACTTTTCTACGAAGTAACAGACATATTTTTGTGACAATATTCACATTTGGTTTTATTAATGTATAGGTACTCGGATGTATCGATATATTATAGTGATATGGTTCTTGTGTGTATTCATTTCTGTGAGACTGCCATAATCTTTGACTTTCTTGTAACGGTTTTTGTGCGAATGCGCACAGAGCTGTCTTTGTTTCACTTTGCAAAGTTAAGTTGTTGTTTCGCTTTGTAAAAGAACAGTCAAGTCTTGTGTTTGGTTAAAGTGGAAATTAAATATATGAAGATTGATACAAAACTTTTTTCTTCATGATGTGACAATTAAGAAGAAGTATATGTGAATTTACAAGAAGTTTAATAAAAATATGGATCGTGAACACCAAGTCAAAAATTATTTCTACCATACCATTGTTCTGATCTGGGATTGTTTGATCATTAAGAATTTCCTGAAAAACGCATTTGTTAGGTCTTCAAATATTGCTAAAATACAGATCTGGACCTACTAGCAGTCAAAGTGGAATCAGCCATAACAACTTCGACGAAATCTACGTGGGAATCCATTCAACATAAGTGCCAAAATTAATAACTTTTTTTTTACAGTGGCTTCATTATTTCCATTCTGACGATACCATTCACAGTTAATAACTTTGTTGTTGCCCGATAAAGCGAACATATGCCGCGTGAGCAACATTATTAATCTGATTTCTAATCTACTTTGCAAGTGGTGGTATTGTTATATTGTGATAGCAATAAAACTACAAGTTAAGTAAACAGTACAGTACACGTGTTTGTTAGGTGTTTTCTCGGTAAGAGCTGCTTTTAAAAACCTGAGCCTTTTCTTCACTGCATCCTTGGAGCTATATTCCACTGCAGCAGTTTTCATCAACATATGCCTGTAAATGTGCAAGAGTTCTTGGCTGCACGACGAAGGCCGCGTATTCCTCTCGATGCTAAATCTGTGACACTATTCTCGTTGGGCATGTCAGAAACTTTTTTGGTCAGCGACTCAACGGAAGCCACTACAAGTGAACTTTGGACTGAGATAGGATATCTGGAGTACCATTTCTCAAGGACGCACTCAAGGCCTGAGTGATTCGCACCTTGGCGTGTTCTTATCGCGGACCGTGGCGGCGTCATCAAATATTGATTTCGGGCATGTAAGTTTGTTTTATTGCCCCGTGACCACAATCGTTTACTTTCCCGCGCGCTGTTCGGGAGTGGAATGGTAGAGAGTATGATTGTGGTTCGACGAACCCTCTGCCAAGCACTTAAATGTGAATTGCAGAGTAGTGTTGTAGATGTAGATGTAGATGTATCGCTGAGAGACGAACGTGCATTTCTTGAATGTCTGCCAAATATCTTTGCCGTGTTCTATTCCTGGGATGCGAAATATTTCACAATAACAACTTCTTTTCGTTTTTTGGAAGATCTTTGAGATTGGATTGAAAGCTTCCTACATAACGAAACACGAAACGCAGTATATCATTCTTAATGGGGAGACTTAATCATAAGCAAAAGGGGCCTCCCGTGTGCTTCAAGAAAGAGTGAGTGGAGCATTGCCACTCACAACAAACACCGAGTGAGTCCCTAAAGTTGTCTTCAGACGAAGCTGTTATACACAGCGTAAATTATCTAAAACTTGCACCACAAATATTCTGGGAATTGAAAGTCCTTTTGATGCACACTTTTCACAGAATGGATTGGTAGTCAGGGGCTAGAACTGCTAGCCAATAAACAGACTGCAATAACAATTACGAAGTACATTTTTTGTGCAAACATACACTTTTTTAGGTATAACAATGCCTATTGACTCTAACCAAGTAAAACTAGGGTAAATTGGAATGTCAGTGGTGTAAGTTGCAGAATTCTAGTGAGACTCATTTACAAGATATCGTATTTTGAAAAGTTCCCAAACCGACTCTTGTACAATACCTATAGTAGCACACACTAAAGAACAACACAAGAGCATGTACTAGTCGTGTGGATTCTGACCAGTAACGAGACAACTGACGATCACAGGCTGTGTTCAAAATCACCAACGTCAGCCTAGGAGGGAAACAGATAGTTTTGCAGCAGTTGTTGTGGTGCTGTATCGTGTGATCCACTTTTTATATGTCAATTGTTCACTTAAGATTTAGGCTTCCCAATCATCATTTGCTTTTATTGGTACTCTGGAGGAGCTGCGTCGTAACATTACACTGTTGCACTGCTTAATCTGACATTGATTTGGGCGTTATTATTCCACAGAATTCTGGTTCATAAACTTAACAAACTTGCACATGTAAATTGCCGTCAGTCTTGTCTTTTACGTTGCGAGCTTCTCTGTCCTAGCTCAACTCGAGGAATAAGGAAGAGCACAACTAGGATCAACTAGCTCTGAGCTCTATGGGACTTCACTTGTAAGGTCATCAGTCCCCTAGAACTTAGAACTACTTAAACCTAACTAACCTAAGGACATTACACACATGCATGCCCGAGGCAGGATTCGAACCTGCGACCGTAGTGGTCGCACGGTTCCAGACTGAAGCCCCCAGAAGCGCTCGGCCACTCCGACCGGCAAGGGAGAGCACGATCCTGATGAATTCCGTTATCTGTGAGGTAATATCGTCGTCTGTAAAGAGGGGGCTCATTTAGCTACCGGTTCCCGTCTCGCTGGAGGATATATTTTTAGTCATTTCGTGACAGAGGAACAAGCAGCCAGATCGAAAATCAATTACAAAATTTCATTTGTGAAATGACGTATTTCCATACTACTTCATTGTGACAAAGGACAGCAACTAAACACAGACAGTTTCAAAGTCCATAATGGGTAATATCTTACTAATTCGTTCTGATGTGGGCACGGTCTTGTTACAGATACTTCATGTTTCATCAAAATAGACTGTCGTAATAAGGATATCGTGGCAATCTACATTTCATTTGAATTAGTAGAGTGTATATTTTAATGAAGCTGTCCATTATTTCATTGAACACAACGGTAAACATCAGAGACAAATTAGTCATCAACAAGATATTCACTCGCGTATCTAAAACAGTATAACGACGCTGAGGTAGTTTACCAGTTTCACGCCTACCTACTAGATCTGTGTTAAAGATCTCGTTGAACCAGGTTTGAAGTGCATTGTCTTCCAGAGAGGGATTTTCTTGACTTTTTTTCTATAAAGAGCTTTAAAGATAAACATTAGATGGCATAACATCAGAAAAATAAGTGCGTGATGGATCACTTTTCAAACTCCTGGATAGTTTTGTTAGTGAAATCGGCAGAGTGCGTGATGAAGTTTTGTAGGTCGTTCTTCTGACACTGCGACAGGTACCTGTCTTAGCTGTTGGCAAAAAATACTAGCTGCGGCATTCTCTCCCCGGGGGAGGTTTTCGTAATGCACAACATCCTGTTTGAGCCACCAAAGGCAAAGTATTTTGTTCACTCTGCCTTTTGCTCGAGTATATGTCTTTTGTTAGGGCTGGGCCATTAATTCATCTCAAAAAGTTAATATAAAGACATCATAACTAGTTACCAGTAGGAACACTGCACTGGAATTCTCAATAAGCCAACTGATGACAATGAAGCAAAAATGCGTAAATAGTCACCCCTTTGATTTTTGTTGTTTTAAAGTAGAGCATGCAGTACTACTGCTCCCGACATCTGGACCTTGCCTTTTGAATGCAAATGTCGCGCGATACTTAAATGGTCGCACTGCACCACATATATCTGTTATCGAGGCTTCCTGAATGTGCAAAAGCATTCATGCCAGAACGATGTTTCTTGAAGCAAGAAAGTCTTTTCTGACTATTTTGCCCAAAAGCACTCGCCCGACAACAAAGGCTCAGACCTGCCTCTGTTGCCTTTCCCCTCTAGTAAACCCAAATAATATGTCGCAAATGTTAGAATTTTCCACTTACGACTATATTTTATCACACTTGAACAGCGTTCATATGTTTCGGGTATGTAAAATCCAAATCTCAGCTGTGAGATAAATACGAGAACCTCAAAAAACAAAATGACCGTTAATTAATACACTCACAGCGCCGCGCCGCGCCACATTCACCTAGTCCGAGGCGTCTGACGTTGGCAGCGGGCGACCTGCGCCCGATAACTGCCGTGGGTCGAGGAAACTCCAGAGCGTAAACTGATGTGATCTTGATGCAGCCACGAGCGGTTCAGCGGAAACTTTGCTGAACCTTTTTGCTATTACAGGTGGATTAAAAACTGAAACGAATTACACTACTGGCCATTAAAATTGCTACACCACGAAGAAGACGTGCTACAGACGCGAAATTTAACCTACAGGAAGAAGATGCTGTGATATGCAAATGATTACCTTTTCAGAGCATTCACACAAGGTTGGCGCCGGTGGCGGCACCTACAACGTGCTGACATGAGGAAAGTTTCCAGCCGATTTCTCATACACAAACAGCAGTTGACCGGCGTTGCCAGGTGAAACGTTGTTGTGATGCCTCGTGTAAGGAGGAGAAATGCGTACCATCACGTTTCCGACTTTGATAAATGTCGGATTGTAGCCTATCGCGATTGCGGTTTATCGTATCGCGACATTGCTGCTCGCGTTGGTCAAGATCCAATGACGGTTAGCAGAATATGGAATCGGTTGGTTCAGGAGGGTAATACGGAACGCCGTGCTGGATCCCAACGGCCTCATATCACTAGCAGTAGAGATGACAGGCATCTTATCCACATGGCTGTAACGGATCGTGCAGCCACGTCTCGATCCCTGAGTCAACAGATTGGGACGTTTGCAAGACAACAACCATCTGCACGAACAGTTCGACGACGTTTGCAGCAGCATGGACTATCAGCTCGGAGACCATAGCTGTGGTTACCCTTGACGCTACATCACAGACAGGAGCACCTGCGATTGTGTATTCAACGACGAACCTGGGTGCACGAATGGCTAAACCTCATTTTTTCAGATGAATCCAGGTTCTGTTTACAGTATCATGATGGTCGCATCCGTGTTTGGCGACATCGCGGTGAACGCACATTGGAAGCGTGTATTCGTCATCGCCATACTGGCGTATCACCCGGCGTGATGGTATGGCGTGCCATTGGTTACACGTCTCGGTCACCTCTTGTTCGCATTGGCGGCACTTTGAACAGTGGACATTACATTTCAGATGTGTTACGACATGTGGCTCTACCCTTCATTCGATCCCTGCGAAACCCTACATTTCAGCAGGATAATGCACGACCGCGTGTTGCAGGTCCTGTACGGGCCTTTCTGGATACAGAAAATGTTCGAGTGCTGCCCTGGCCAGCACATTCTCCAGATCTCTCACCAATTGAAAACGTCTGCTCAATGGTGGCCGAGCAACTGGTTCGTCACAATACGCCAGCCACTACTCTTGATGAACTGTGGTATCGTGTTGAAGCTGCATGGGCAGCGGTACCTGTACACGCCATCCAAGTTTTGTTTGACTCTATGTCCAGGTGTATCAAGGCCGTTATTACGGCCAGAGGTGGTTGTTCTGGGTACTGATTTCTCAGGATCTATGCTCCCAAACTGCTTGAAAATGTAGTCACATGTCAGTTCTAGTATAATATATTTGTCCAATGAATACCCGTTTATCATCTGCATTTCTTTTTGTTGTAGCAGTTTTAATCGCCAGTAGTATATGTTTGAGTTTCCATTGGACTAATAACTTTACCAGCTATCTGACATGCGATATAAACAAACAATCGTATGAAGTGGACTCGAACAAGCGACTTTACGTTCACAGACCACGTAGCTTAGACCTACACCACGACTAGATACGTTCCCGAAAAACCTCGAGAAATCGTGCGGCCCCTCCCGCCTGATGCGAAAGTCCTCCCTCAGGCATGGGTGTTTGTGTTGTCCTTAGCGTAAGTTAGGTTAACTTAGTTTAAGTAGTGTGTAAGTCTAGGGACTGATGACCTCAGCAGTTTGGTCCGTTAGGATTTCACACACATTTGAACATTTTTTGAAACCTCGAGAAGACTGACACAACTTCCTCCTTACACTTCTACAGTCTACAATGCTTCCAGATCGTGAACGTAGCCTGACTTAGAATTCTGCGGAGCGGCCGCGAATTTTGGCTGCCTTTAGTGAACGACTCAGATTTCCCCACCAGGGTTACCGAGAGCGCTAACGGGCTGCTTCCTGGACTCAGGTAGGCGCGCCAGCCCCGGATCAAAGCCGCCCGGCGGATTACTGACGAGGGCCTGTGTGCCGGCCAGCCTGGATGTTGTTTTTATGCGGTTTTCCACATCCCACTAAGTGAATACCGGGCTGGTCCCCACGTCCCGCCTCAGTTACACGACTCTCAGACATGTGAAACACATTCGCACTATTTCATGATTTACACTAGACGCAAACAGCTGGGGTACACTAACTTCGTCCCGAGGAGTATGGGGTGGCGGCAGGATGGGCATCCGGCCACCCCTTAATATTAACCATACCAAATACATACTTAACCCTGCCGACCCTGCACACGATGCAGGACAAAGGTAGTAGCAAACGAAGTGAACAACTCAGATTTCACCTCTGAGGTGGTTGGCTGAGGGCCAGCTTTCATGTACTTTCCTATCATCTCGATGAAATATTGTAAGTAGTTCAATCATTTCGTTGTTTTCACCAAGATGACAAAATTCAAATGGTTCAAATGGCTCTAAGCACTATGGGACTTAACATCTGAGGTTATCAGACCCCTAGAGTTAGAACCACTTAAACCTAACTAACCTAAGGACATCACACATCCAGGCCCGAGGCAGGATTCAAACCTGCGACGGTAGCAGCAGCGTGGTTCTGGACTTAAGCTCCTAGAACCACTCGACCACCGCGGCTGGCGATGACAAACTCCTCTAGGTGTCCACGAAAGGCACATATATAGGTTCAAATCCAGGTCCAGCACAAAAATATCCATGATTTCATTTCAAGCTCTACCACTTGCGCACCAAACTACTAGTGACAAATAATTTTCTTTTTTAATGTCTCTTAATGTGCTGTCAACGATAACGACAGGTGCCGTTATTTTTAGTTAAAGACGCACACATCTCACTATTGGTAAACTACGAATTCGTGGATAGAAAACAACGGCGGTAGGTGACTGGATGGATTCCTGATCAGGCAGAGAAATTGTCTCCTCATTTCAAATTCAAACATTTCGCTGCTGATGGAAAAATTCTATGTCTGACATCTGATTTTACTTAGTGAACAGTCTGATTACGTGCTGGATTCGAGGCCCCCATCACAAAATCTTACATGAGGGCACTGTGTTTTAAATACGTGCAAACCCTGTCACATGAAATTATATTAAACGTGGTTAGTCAAAAGGGAGACTAGAGTCTTGACACTATTCCAGGCAGAGTACAAATATTTTCAAGTTGAGATTAGTTAAATGATACAGGTGAAAATTTCTATATTTCTCGACTCTTTATGCCTACTCACCAATGACAAACGTTGCTATGATCCAGTCTCGGTCAGGCACGAAAGCTTTGGATAGTTACAGTGGCTATAGGTGTTTGGTTTCAATACATATCCAGAACAAAGAATTTCGTGGTATGGTTTAAAGTTAAAACATGTGCACATGTATTTGCTCAATAATGAGTACTCATGATATGATGTTAATTTTTAGGGTTCATAGAGAGTTTTCCGCTGTTAATCGCATTACTTTCAACTGGTTAGTTAAACACTCAGTTTATGAAAAACCACTCATATCAGATATTGTCTCAAAATCTCTTGTTCATAAAAATATTTAATTTCTCCTAAAGATTGCTAGAATGACTTACGTTACGGAGTTATTTAACTCAGAATGTAATGAGTGATTTTGAAACGTCACATATTGTAATAAAATTGTGTTTACAAGCGTTAAGGACTGTCTCATCTCTAATTATGCATTTCTTCGTGTTTACAACATCGTGGTGTTGATTTACATATGGACCGATTACCCTAAAGAACAGTGTTTTTTAGTGATCTCTTGTGATATTCATTTTGTGGAGTCAAACGTCTGAGGAGATGCAAGACAGCTACGTTATGTGGGGTGCATGCAGATCAGGCGAAACGCAATTCGGGTCGTTCGGATACTTTTGGGTATGGTAGTACCTATCATCCTGACGTAGAGTTTCAGCGAGTTTTTGAAGCGATGTCTGCAAATACCTTAATGGATCCAGGAAGCGTCATGTAAAACGAAATATACAGGGTGATTATAATTAAACTTTCAAAACGCTGTAGAAATAACACCACTGGTCAGAATGACGTCAAATTGCAACGGAATATTATCGGAGAAGGGGAAAACGTATGGCAGAAGAAAAAAAAGTGTGAAAACTGATCAATAGATGGCGCTGTATGTGTCAGAATACGTAAATGAAAACACCTGAGATGCGCCCGATCCATTGAAGTTGGTATAAGCACGCCGGGTACACGGCTTTTCCTCCTTTCGCCCCTGCGACGTTCGCCACGGCCGTCTCAATGCAGGATCGCGCTCTGCTTGTAAAGCTTTATTACAAGAATCAAGACTGTGCACAAGTCGCTCTGCAGAAGTTCCAGACACTGAAGAGTTTGAAAACAGGCGTTGGTCCGATGACTGCCATGGGTCTGAAGAAAATGATTCGGAAATTCAAAAGACGGGTTCTTTTCGTGTTCAACCTGGTAGAGGGAGGAAACGAATTGATTCGACGTCAGTCGAAGCAGTGGCCACAGAAACGCAGGAGGAGACGAGTGGTGGTGGGCAAATGTGTAGTGCACGGAGAATTGCCCGAACATCGGACATACCCGTGAGCACAGTGCGTAAAATCCTATGAAACATCGTTCTTTGCTATTCATTCAAAATAATTACTCATATGCAAGAGCTACTTCCGGTTGACCTGCCAGCAAGAGAAACCTTTGCTTTAGTATTTCTTGCTCGCATGGAAGTGGACAGTGATTGGACGTCGAAGATTTTGTGGACAGATGAAGCCCACTTCCATCTGACAGGATATGTCAGTACACAGAACTGTCGATTATGGGCAACGGAAAATCCACACGCAAATCAACCAGTACCACTTCATCCTGAAAAGGTCACTGTGTGGTGGGGGTTTAGGGAATCATTTATCATAGGGCCATATTTTTTCGAAGAGACAGGTGCTTCCGGTCCTGCTACCTGTACCGTCACTGGTAAGTGCTGTGAGTGTCTTTTGCACAGCCACGTCATTCCAGCTCTCCAACAGCGTGGATGTGTGGATGGGATCATTTTTATGCAAGATGGTGCACCTCCGCACATGGCAAATCCAGTTAAGCAGCTGCTGGGGTGCCATTTTGGAAATGCCAGAATTATCAGCCGCCATTTCGCTACAGCCTGATCTGAAACTTCTGGCTGTGGGGCTATATGAAAGATGTTGTGTTCAGTGCTCCGATTCCAAACTTAGCTGGATTGAAGGTACGCATTGCGCAACACATTTTGAACGTGACAACGGAAACAATTCGATCAGCTGTGGAACATGATGTTTCTCGATTTCAACTTGTTGCAGAAAACGGTGGACAGCATATTGAACATGTTTTGAGCCAGTCACACGGAAATTAATAATGCGATTTGATTTTCATTGATGTTTTTTATGCTGTTTTTGGCCTCAGGACAATTAAAAACCGATTTTTCCCATCCGATGGCCGTGGTGGATGGGCTCACGTAACTAACACACCTGTACACCAATGCACACTGAGTAGTGCGGTTTGTTTAGCGTCAGACGTACACCTTAGGCATTCTTGTAGGATGTATTTGATATTTACCGCTATTAAATTATTATGTTTACAGCGCCATCTATTGCTACAGTTTGTAACTATTTATTTTTCTTCTGCCATACGTTTTCCCCCTTCTCCGATAATATTCCGTTGCAATTTGACGTCATTCTGACCAGTGGTGTTATTTCTACAGCGGTTTGAAAGTTTAATTATAATCACCCTGTATTTCTCCACGCTCTTGGTTAGGACATTAACCCACTCATGACCTGGACCAAAACCAACCAAGTGCCCAGTAATGAAGCGAGCATCATACACGCTCAAATTGTGAAAGAACGTACGCATGTGGTGCAGGCGCAAGTAATACAGGTTGCATTCATTTTGTGCTGCACCACGAAATTTATCAGTTAGATGGTATTAATCCGCACAGGTTTTTCTGCTCCTTACAAATTATGGCTCCTTGATTCACCAGAGGAGAATACAACAGAATTACTCACTGCCTTTTTAGAAGCAACTGGGAGGGCTGTATTTATCCAGACACTATGCAACTGTCTCCACGCTGTCTAGTTAGCCTCTGCTTACCCATTATGAACAACAGTATAAAACCCCCACAACCGTGGGGCACTAAGAACGTGCGCAAGGGAACACCTGGTATAGAACTTTTCTAAAGTGTCGGGTTTCCTTAATCGACGAGTGCAGGAGTTGTCTGACGCCTGAAGAATAGAGGAGTGTGAAGGCGGCCAGGTGCTGATACGTGCCGCATCAGGACAGGATCCTCCAGCCTGTTACTCAGCCCAACAGCAAACATGTCGGCTATGGAAAGTGCATGAGCGCATAATTCCCTCCATGTGATCACTTTTCTCCAGGGGGTAGGTTTCGACTGTATGAAATGGTCTGCTATAACCACTGTCATCTACATGCACATCTCCACTTTGCAAACCACTGTGAAGTGAATGGCAGAAGCTGCTTCTCACTGTAACTGTGATTAGGGCGTTTTCTTGTTCTACTCGTGTATGGAGCACAGATAGAATGATTGCAAATTTTTGGAAATGGCTGGTTCAAATGGCTCTGAGCACTATAGGACTTAACATCTGAGGTCATCAGTCCCCTAGAACTTAGAACTACTTAAACCTAACTAACCTAAGGACATCACACACATCCATGCCAGAGGCAGGATTCTAACCTGCGACCGTAGCGGTCGCACGGTTCAAGACTGAAGCGCCTAGAACCGCTCGGCCACACCGGAACCGCTCGGCCACACCGGCCGGCAAATTTTTTGAAATTTGTGGTAAGTTCCTATGGGACCAAACTGTTGAGGTCATCGGTCCCTAGGCTTACATACTACTTAATCTAACATAAACTAACTTACGCTAAGGACAACACACACACCCATGTCCGAGGGAGGACTCGAACCTTCGACGGGGAGAACCGCGCGAGCCTTTGCCAGGCCCCTCAGACCGGGCGGCTACCCCGCGCGGATGAATGATTGCTTAAGTGCCTTTGCATTAGTTAGTCTAATCGTGTCTTCACAATCCCTGTAGGAGACACATGTAAGGAGCTGTAGTATATTCCTAGGTTCATCATTTACAGTTGACTCTTGAAACTTACAATGTCGGATATCACGGGATAGTTTGCTTCTATTTTCAAGCCTTCGCCAATGCACTTCGTACAGCACCTCTGTAATGCTCTCCCATGCATCAAAATAAACCTACAACAGTTCATGCTGTCCTTCTTGGTATATTTTCAAAACACCTGTCAGTCCTGTTTGGTACGGATCCCACAAACCTGAACAATACACTAGGATAAGTCGCAAGAGTGATTTGTAAGCAATCTCCTTTGTGTGATGACTGCGTTTCCCTAGTATTCTACGAATAAATCGAAGTCTGACAACTACTTTACCAACATCTGAGCCAATGTGATCGTTCCATTTCATATCCCATACCCCAACTATTTGTGTGAGTTGACCACCTTCAATTGTAACTCGTTGATAATGTAGTCATGGGCTACTACGTTTTTCCGTTTCGTGAAGTGCTCAATTCTACATTTCCGAACCCATAAAGAAAGTTGCCAGCCTTTACACCACTTCGAAATCTTATAAAAAAAAATGGCTCTGAGCACTATGGGACTCAACTGCTGTGGTCATAAGTCCCCTAGAACTTAGAACTACTTAAACCTAACTAACCTAAGGACAGCACACAACACCCAGCCATCACGAGGCAGAGAAAATCCCTGACCCCGCCGGGAATCGAACCCGGGAACCCGGGCGTGGGAAGCGAGAACGCTACCGCACGACCACGAGATGCGGGCGAAATCTTATCAAAATCAAACTGAATATTTGCACAGCTTTTTTTCAGACAGTAATTCATAATAGATAACTATATCATCTGCGAAAAGTCTGAGGTTAGTTTTAATATTGTCTGCAATGTTGGTTGGTTGATTTGCGGGAGGGGACCAAACAACGAAGTCATCAGTCCCATCGGATTAGGGAATGATGGGAAAAGAAGCCGGCCATGCCCTTTCACAGATACCATCCCGGCATTTGCCTGAAGCGTTTTAGGGAAATCAAGGTAACCCTAAATCGGAATGGAAGGATGAGGGTTTGAACCATCGTCCTTCAGAATGCGAGTCCAGTGTGCTAATCGCTGCGCCACTTTTTTTTCACATTAAAACTCTTCGATCTTAAATTGAAACAGAAACTAAATAAATATCCTATTCGTAACAAACTATCCAATATTCGTAAAACAGACTAAAAATCAACCAAACACTTCTTGAAAAGAATGAGATTTTCACTCTGCAGCGGAGTGTGCGCTGATATGAAACTTCCTGGCAAATTAAAACTGTGTGCCCGACCGAGACTCGAACTCGGGACTTTTGCCTTTCGCAAGGTTCGCAGGAGAGCTTCTGTACAGTTTGGAAGGTAGGAGACGAGGTACTGGCAGAAGTAAAGCTGTGAGTACCGCGAGTGAGTCGTGCTTCGGTAGCTCAGATGGTAGAGCACTTGCCCGTGAAAGGCAAAGGTCCCGAGTTCGAGTCTCGGTCGGGCACACAGTTTTAATCTGCCAGGAAGTTTCACTTCTTGAAAAATTTGTTTTTATTTATTTCTTTATTTTCTTCCCGTGTTGTGGCTCATGCCAAAATTAGTTTTCTTGGAGCACCTTGACATGGCTTGGTAACAAAAGAAATTTGCGTACCAACTTAATTAAAATGATACAAACTTCGTAGTGACTCGCTTAACTGTTGTGCGCCAACCAAAAATTATCTGTTTAGTCGCAATTGCAAAATATGCGAACTGGCCGATAGTCCAAGCGTAGCTATTGTTCTTTGTTTCAGGAAAAAAATGCCAGTCTGGTTGAAGTGCTTCTTTAAGTGCTATAGCAGATTCTGCAGTCCTAGTAATTGTTGCGAATTTTTTTCTAGTCCAGTACCATATATGGTATTGGTCTCGGCAGATTAGGGTGTGTGCCAAGGTGTCTGCAGTATGAGAATGATCGCAGTATGGGCTGTGCTTCATTTTAATCTTGTGCAGCTTTTCGCCTGTGGGGACCTTCTCGTTTACAATGTCGTACCATGTGGACACTATTTTGCAGTGGAGGATGGATTTTTCCAGACGTTTTTCAGCTAACCGCGGGATATTTCGCTTCCACTGGGTTTGCCTTATGTTGTCTCGTGATGTGGCAATAGGTCCTTCTGGTGTTAAGCTGCTGTGGGGTATCTTGAATATAGCTCATTTCCAAGTTGTAAGTCCGGACGTAGTCGAGTTGAGCGCTGATGCGACCAACATTGACTGGAGCCTTTTTGCTCGTTGGGGTTAACCTGTTGAACAACGTTTTTGTAATTATGGGATGGAGTGTCTGCAGTATTTTGCCGATACGGTCGATATATATTGCAGTGCATTGTTTCTGGGTGTGTCTGAAGCCCAAACCACCGGCAGGGTGGGTTAGTACTATGGTTGGCATGGTGACTTAAAGATATTTCCGCTCCAGGTGGACCAATACGCTGCAGCTAAAATCTTGTGCGCTATATCCTTGAGTACTGGTAACACAGCTGCGATGTGATATATTTTGCTTCGGGCATAGCTGTTAATCAATAGAGCTTTCTGCATCCGATTTAGCGTTCTAGTTTTATGCTCACGGAAAGTGGGCCTGAATATACTGAGTTTATGGTCCCAGTTGGCAACTGTCATCTCTCGTGGATTGGACATTAAAATCATACCTAAGTGGTTCGTCTTCTCTGATCTTTGTAACCATGTTATTTATTTATTTATTTATTTACACGTCAAGTTCCGTAGGACCAAATTGAGGAGCAAATCTCCAAGGTCGGGGTACGTGTCAGTACATGAAATTACATCATAAAAGTAATAACAGATAAAAATAAATGTTCATGAATCTGAAAAAAATCAGTCCATAAGTTTAAGTAAACGCTATCAACAATACTATTAGAATCAGCTTAATTTTTCGAGGAACTCCTCGACAGAATAGAAGGAGTGATCCATGAGGAAACTCTTCAGTTTCGATTTGAAAGCGCGTGGATTACTGCTAAGACTTTTGAATTCGAGTGGCAGCTTATTGAAAATGGATGCAGCAGTATACTGCACACCTTTTTGCACAAGACTTAAGGAAGTGCGATCCAAGTGCAGGTTTGATTTCTGCCGAGTATTAACCGAGTGAAAGCTGCTTATTCTTGGGAATAAACTAATATTGGTAACAAGAAACGACAATAAGGAATATACATATTGAGAGGCCAATGTCAAAATACCCAGACTCGTGAACAGAGGTCGACAAGAGGTTCGTGAACTCACACCACTTATTGCCCGAACCAGCCGCTTCTGAGCCGAAAATATCCTTGTAGAATGGGAAGAGTTACCCCAAAATATAATACCATACGACATAAGCGAATGAAAATAAGCAAACTAGACTGATTTTCATGTCGAAATATCACTCACTTTTTATACCGTTCGAACAGTAAAAATGGCAGTATTAAGTCTTCGAACAGGATCCTGAATGTGGGTTTTCCACGACAGCTTACTATCTATCTGAACACCTAGAAATTTGAACTGTTCAGTTTCACTAATCATATGCCCATTCTGTGAAATAGCGTCAGATTTTGTTGAATTGTGTGTTAGAAACTGTAAAAATTGAGTCTTACTGTTAGTTAACGTTAGTTTATTTTCTACAATCCATGAACTGAGATCATGTACTGCACTATTTGAAACCGAGCCAATGTTGCACACAACATCCTTTACTACCAAGCTAGTGTCATCAGCAAACAGTAATATTTTAGAGTTACCCATAATACTAGGGGGCATATCATTTATATAAATGAGGAACAGGAGCGGCCCCAACACTGATCCCGGGGGCACCCCCCAATTGACAGTACCCCACTCAGATCCCACATCACAGCCCTTATCAACATTGTGAATAATGACCTTTTGCTGCCTGTTGCTAAAGTAAGAGGTGAACCAATTGTGAGCTACTCCCCGTATTCCGTAGTGGTCCAACTTCTGGAGCAATAGTTTGTAATCAACACAATCAAATGCCTTAGTTAAATCAAAAAATACGCCAAGCGTTCGAAGCTTTTTGTTTAGCCCATCCAGTACCTCACAGAGAAAAGAGAACATAGCATTTTCAGTTGTTAAACAACTTCTAAAGCCGAACTGTACATTTGATAGCAAATGGTATGATACAAAATGATCAATTATCCCTACATACACAGCCTTTTCAATAACTTTTGCAAACACTGATGGCATAGAAATAGGTCTAAAATTATCTACATTATCACTTTCCCCTTTTTATAAAGCGGCCTTACCACTGAGTACTTTAGTCGCTCAGGAAACTGACCATTCCTAAAGGAAAAATTACAAATGTGGCTAAATACAGGGCTAACATGTGCAGCACAGTGTTTTAATATTCTGCTAGACACTCCATCATAACCACGAGAGTCTTTAGTCTTCAGTGATTTAATTATTGACTCAATCTCTCTCTTGTCTGTATCACAGAGGAGTATTTCAGACATCAATCTTGAAAAGGCATTTGCCAAGAAAGTTATATGATTTCCTGTAGGAACTAAATTTTTATTTAATTCACCAGCAATGCTCAGAAAATGATTGTTAAATACTGTACATATATCTGATTCATCAGTAACAGAAATATTTTTACTGCGAACTCACTTTATATCGTCGACCTTGTGCTGCTAACCAGACACTTCCTTCACAACTGACCATATGGTTTTAATTTTATCCTGTGAATTAGCTATTCTTTTTGAATACCACATACTCTTTGCCTTCCTAATAACATTTTGAAGCACCTTAAAATACTTGAATCTACAATACTTCGAATGTTCTCCATACAGGGCTTGACAGGTCAAATTCTTGATTTGTGTTCATTGAGTATGGCTCCAGAAGAAGTAACGTAAGCATGGATTGTTTGTTGAACGATTTCAATTTCTAATTTCGTGGTGACACACGGTTTTTGTACCCAACAACTCTAGACGTTGTAACCTGTGATGCAGGATTAACAGTAATGGTTCTACGGCGATTGCGTACAGTGTTATAGAAAGGGGACAGCCTTGTCTCACAGATTGCTTAATCTGCACTGGTGAACTTAGTTGGTAATTAATTTTGATTCGAGAGGAAGATCCGACTATACATTTGTGTATGATCTGAAAAAAATGAGCACTGAACCCCATCCTTGCATTACGGTTAGTAGAAAGTGGTGGTTGATGCGGTCAAATGCCTTTTCAAAGTCTAAAACCCTGAGACCAAAGTTGCATTTACATAGCCACGACAAATTTATAATATCACTAAATTCACATAATGCATTTGACATAGATCTCCCTGGCACAGCCTCCAGCAATGAAACAACACGGCACTGAATGTAGCCACCAGCAGATGCTGATTTCACAGATGTGCGAAGATGTGCACTTTCGAACAGACTGCCATTGTTTTGTTTGTACTTTGGTTCCATAAGACTTATTCTTGAAACGAATCACACGCATGTCTGCAGATGGCAAGTTGTGTGCAGAAATTTGTATCCCATTACATGGCTAATAGTTAAATAGTCTTCAAACAGGGCTGCACTGTACCCAGTTGAATAGTTGCGTTTGTTAAAGTGCCGCTTCCGAGCCTGTGGGGTGCGTCGGCGCCACGTCGAATCCTCCACGCGGGTTGAGGACGAGTGTCGGAATGCTGACCGGCCTCTATGTGATTTTTAGGCCATTTCTCAGACCCCACTATGACAGTGGTTCCCAACCTTTCTGAGGACATTATACCTAAGTGCAAAGAGATATCAGCTAGTACCCACCTCTCTCGCCACCATAATCATCTTTAGTGCCTAACTAAACTTTAGAATGAAGAAGAATTTTTCTTTGAACATTTTTATTTGTACAGTGACAAAGATGAATGATATTTAATTTTTGTAGGTATTTAATTAAAAGCCAGTTAATGAGTCAACGACGCAGCTAGTAATGTTTATTTCTATCAAGGTTTATTTACAGACTGACGAAACAATTCTCAGTGCATAACGAGTGTTACCAGCAACTCCTTCTCAGAAAGGAAAGCTACTCTACTGGCCATTAAAATTGCTCCACCACGAAGACGACGTGCTACAGACGCGAAATTTAACCGACAGGAAGAAGATTTTGTGATATGCAAATGATTAGCTTTTCAGAGCATTCACACAAGGTTAGCGCCGGTGGCGACACCTACAAGGTGCTGACATGAGGAAAGTTTCCAACCGATTTCTCATACACAAGCAGCAGTACACCGGCGTTGCCTGCTGAAACGTTGTTGTGATGCCTCGTCTAAGGAGGAGAAATGCGTACCATCACGTATTCGACTTTGATAAAGGTCGGATTGTAGCCTATCGCGATTGCGGTTTATCGTATCGCGACATTGTTGCTCGCATTGGTCGAGATCCAATCACTGTTAGCAGAATATGGAATTGGTGGGTTCAGGAACGCCGTGCTGGATCCCAACGGCCACGTATCACTAGCAGTCGAGATGACAGGCATCTTATCCGCATGGCTGTAACGGATCGTGCAGCCACGTCTCGATCCCTAAGTCAACAGATGGGGACGTTTGCAAGACAACAACCATCTGAGCGAACAGTTCGACGACGTTTGCAGCAGCATGGACTATCAGCTCGGAGACCATGGCTGCGGTTACCAATAACGCTGCATCACAGACAAGAGCGCCTGCGATGGTGTACTCAACGACGAACCTGGGTGCACGAATGGCAAAACGTCGTTTTTTCGGATGAATCCAGGTTCTGTTTACAGCATCATGTTGTTCGCTTCCGTGTTTGGCGACATCGCGGTGAATGCACATTGGAAGCGTGTATTTGTCATCGCCGCCGGCTGGGGTGGCGCTACAGTCTGGAACCACGCGACCGCTACGGTCGCAGGTTCGAATCCTGCCTCGGGCATGGATGTGTGTGATGTCCTTAGGTTAGTTACGTTTAAGTAGTTCTAAGTTCTAGGGGACTGATGACCTTAGAAGTTAAGTCCCATAGTGCTCAGAGCCATTTGAACCATTTGAACCATCGTCATCGCCATACTGGCGTATCAGCCGGCATGATGGTATGGGGTGTCATTGGTTACACGTCTCGGTTACCTTTTGTTCGCATTGACGGCACTTTGAAGAGTGAAAGTTACATTTCAGATGTGTTACGAGCCGTGGCTCTACCCTTCATCCGATCCTTGCGAAACCCTACATTTCAGCAGGATAATGCACGACCGCATGTTGCAGGTCCTGTACGGGCCTTTCTGGATACATAAAATGTTCGACTGCTGCCATGGCCAGCACATTCTCCAGATCTCTCAACAATTGAAAACGTCTGCTCAATGGTGGCCGAGCAACTGGTTCGTCACAATACGCCAGTCACTACTCTTGATGAACTGTGGTATCGTGTTGACGTTGCATGGGCAGCTGTACCTGTACACGCCATCCAAGCTCTGTTTGACTCAATACCCAGGCGTATCAAGGTCGTTATTACGGCCAGAGGTGGTTGTTCTGGGTACTGATTTCTCAGCATCTATGCACCCAAATTGCGTGAAAATGTAATCACATGTCAGTTCTAGTGTAATATATTTGTCCAATGAATACCCGTTTATTCTCTGCATTTCTTCTTGGTGTAGCAATTTTAATGGCCCGTAGTGTACCTATGGACATTGGTGGCATGCACATGCTGTGTCTCCACCACTCCTCTCCATAGCGACACTTGCTTCACCGAGACCCTGCATCCACATTTAAAAACAATCAAGTCAAAATGTGTGTACTATACCTACTGTTTGTAAATCACTTGATTGCTGGCCCGCTTGCTACTGAACTAGTAGAAATTGGATGCCAATGCTTTGTGTTCTGACCACTGTCACAAACAACAACAATAACAATAATAATAATAATTACACTGTGCGGGCGCTGCAGCATTTTAGTAGCCATTATATAGTTTCTGTTGTGTTGCGCTGTCGCTTAGTTCGTTCATCTGCAGAGAAGTCAATAATGAAGCAAAATGTGGTCCGTTGAAGGAACTACCTACAACTCGCAGAAGACATTTTCTTGAGGTATTTAAGCATCTGTGACATATATGTCTCAATTTTACTGTCACACATGCAAGGTACAGAGTGTAAAGAGTGTGAGTTGTGAGTGGACTATGTGAGGAAGGTACTTTTCGTACATTCGTTTCACAAGCTGTAACCTCCCCACACTGTTTCAAGCGTTAATGCTCGTATTTTTTTTTAATGAATTATAGGCAACGTACGAAATTAATCTTACAGTGTTACGCAATACTGAAAATACTAACGACCCTTTTGTTTTTACCCCCTCAGAAAATTTCATATGACCCCTCAGAGGGTAATCCCCTCAGGTGGCACTACGTGAATACGGTGTCCCACCTCAGTTACATGAAAATTTTCGCTAACTTCCACATGAAAATACTACACGCGGACAGTTTAGGTTACACATAACCCATCCTTGGGGTTAACGGTGTGGCGATAGGAAGGGGACCCGGCCATCCCTTAAACTAAACGTGACAAATCCGTCAACAGCCACGCCGACCCTGCGTTGATACGGAACGACGGCAGGAGAAGAAGAAGAAGAAGAAGAAGAAGAAGAAATATATCGGTGATGTGCGACGTTTGGGGTCCAAGCTGTAAAACCACAGAGAGTGATTTTTCGTTTCTGTCTGGTTGAGACGTTCTGGAAAGCTAGAATTGCGATAATGTATTGCGTAATTTAGACTGGCGACTGCACTTTCGTGAATGTGTTGACAGAAGGCTTTTGCGTGAATCAAATCACACTATATTTACACTTGTCGAGTGCATGAGATAACAGCACTTAAGCTTGTTACGCGCAGATGATAACTGCATCTCAAGCGCACTGCAGAATCATTTAGGTAGCTCGTCTAAAACAGCATTTCTGCTGTTTTCGAGCTCCTAATCGAACTTGAGTATTTGTAGATTCTATTTCCACGGCACATATCTTTTCAGGTGAAACTTTCCGTCGTGCGAGTTTTAGTCTTTGGGCAAACGTATCTATATGTACTGATTTACTTCTTCAATTAAAGGCTATAGATTTCAGGGAACAAGTTGTCTACCGATCACATGTCCGTTAGAAGCGCGTAATAAAAGTTAGAAACCGATAAGGACAAGTTCACGTTGAGGAGCACATAAACCAATTTTGTAGCATACCGCCACTGTTTTACAATGTGTCCAAGAATAGCGAAGGTATTAAAAATTCGTTTTCTTACATAAATTTTCCAACATCTAATGTCTATAATCTGCAAACATCCTAAAGCTAACGGGTTAAGCAATGCTTAAGGAAAGAAACATGGCTTTTGTAGGATAATGTGTGTAAGGTGTTCCATTTATCTCGACCACCTCAAATAATATTTTGTCCAGAAGCAAAATAAAAAATGTATCAAACCAATATCGTTTCGCTACCAGGGGGACGTTAGCTAGTCTTTTTTAAATAGCAGCCTACATTTTTTTATTTCGTATTCCACTTCCTCTCCTAAAGACCTGTTCACGAACTATCACAGTTCATCATTCTCTTAAACATGACTATATTAAAAGTGCAACGCAAAACTGCCTTCGACGCTCCTGCAGCAGCACACAATGCACATACCAGGGGTAACATAAATCGTCTACTCGCTTGAAGCGACAGTAAACAAAGGAAAATGCACACCAGTCATTAAGTCAACCGTCTTCAGGTCAAGGCTTGTGTGAGTACAATATACAACAATGAAGACAAATTATGACTCGGTAAGACGAAGTACCGGGTGGTTATAATTAAAATGCAGCAGTTCACAGAATTCCAGTGTGGGCTGTAATTACCGTATGGCAGCGAGGCTTGGCAGATATTCTAATGCATTAATGCGGAACTAATTTATGCTTGTAAAAAATTAGTTCCAATTTTGGTCACAAGGTGCAAATCTGGCGCTGTACATCATCTCGTCGACCTATCCTGTGCACATATTCAACAAACTGTTTAAGCGACAGTTAACAATAACATCAACGTTATCCCATTCTCCCTCATTTTACCTTTTCTGCCTACTTGCCGTTTCTAATCCATTACGTATGGTAACATTTCTGTACGTCTTTCTTGAATTCACAGGACCAGATATGCGCCTGATGGCCAAAACTGACTAATCTTTTCTAGCGTAAATCCTTTCCGCATTAACGCATTAGAATATCTACAAAGTTTCGTTGCCATACGATGATTACAGCTCGCACTGTACCTCTGCGAGTAGCTGCACTTTGATTATAACCACCCGGTAGTCACCTGGCCGTTGCGGGAACTAACTTGGTCGTGTGACGAGGTACTTTTTTCCCATTCCTAGGACTGGAGTGGACTGTTCAAGATCCTGTCCTTTAAGAGTCGCGGTTCTATCCAGCCAATTATCAAACAAGCTGATAGCAGGGAAAATGGGGGATCTTAATTGGGAATATATGGGATGGGCTTACCAGTTCCGGTAGATACCTTAAAACCAAGAGAAACCTGCCGAAAACCTTGGTCGTAACCGGGGTTGGAACCATATTACTTTATTTCTGGGACATCAGCCTTTGTAGAGAATGTTGTCCCAGGGAAAAATTAAAATGTTCTGTATGTATGAGGAGCGCCCTTGTGAGGCAAACTGAGGAGCTACGCCGGCCGGGATGACCGAGCGGTTCTAGGCGCTACAGTCTGGAACCGCACGACCGCTACGGTCGAAGGTTCGAATCCTGCCTCGGGCGTGGATGTGTGTGATGTCCTTAGGTTAGTTATGTTTAAGTAGTTTTAAATTCTAGGGACTGATGACCTTAGAAGTTAAGTCCCGTAGTGCTCAGAGCCATTTGAACCATTTTTTTGAGGAGATACATCATTAAGAAGTAGCAGCTCCAGTTTCGTAACCTGACATAAGGCCGGAAGGGCGGTGTGCTGACCACATGCCCCTCCATATCCGTATCCAGCTGACGGATGTGGGCTGAGGATGACACGGTGGCCGGTCGGTTCCGTTGGACCTTGATGACCTGTTCGGGCGGAGTCTTTTTTTATATATGAGGAGTGTAAGTGTTGCATGTGTGTGTATGTCTTAGTGAACAGAGTGACATGTGTGTATAACGAGGTACATTAACATTCTGGTTCAAAGTAGCACGGACTGTTATCTAGCAACTCGAAGGCGACAAGTGATCACGTGAAATGCCTTCGCAGCAAGTTGCAAAACCTGCTTTCAACGCCAGTAATTCTAATGACTCTGAGTACGAGAAAAAAATGGTTCAAATGGCTCTGAGCACTATGGGACTTAACATCTGTGGTCACGAGTCCCCTAGAACTTAGAACTACTTAAACCTAACTAACCTAAGGACATCACACACATCCGTGCCCGAAGCAGGATTCGAACCTGCGACCGTAGCAGTCGCGCGATTCCGGACTGAGCGCCTAGAACCGCTAGACCACCGCGGCCGGCTGAATACGAGAAAGGCGAGATAGTACCGACAGAAAAGGCGACGGTAGATGCAAGCAAATGCTGACCACCAAAAGTAAGACTCTCTTGTGCAAATTACAGAACGAGGCACGATGCCGAGTTGAGCTGGAATCAAGTGTCTGTCCCAAATCAGAATAAGTAAATTACACACAATAAATATTTCATGAGCCGGCCACTGTGGCCGAGCGGTTCTAGGCGCTTCAGTCTGGAACCGCGCGACCGCTACAGTCGCAGGTTCGAATCATGCCTTGGGCATAGATGTGTGTGATGTCCTTACGTTAGTTGGGTTTAAGTAGTTCTAAGTTCTAGGGGACTGATGACCATAGATGTTAAGTCCCATAGTACTCAGAGCCATTTGAACCATTTGAAATATTTCATGCTTATGAAGCAGTGATTTTTGCGATATAGCGAACAATATAAGGAAACACCATCACTGGAAAAACATAGAAGCTTTTGCGCATAGAATTGGAATTTCAGGTTGGTGAAGAATATTTGACAACGACCCGTCAGCATAGGCGTCCGTGTTAAGGCTCCGCTTCCAGACGAGCAAGCGCGCTGGCCCAGGATCGAATCCGGCCGAAATATTGACGATGAGGGGTAGTGTCTCGGCCAGTCTCCATGAGGCCTTTAGGCTGTTTCCCACATCCGAGTCGATGGATAGCTGCCTATAACTCAAACCCACCTCAGTCACACGATTCGCAAACACTTCGAAAACTTCCGCACGATTTCACATGACTCATACTACACGGAGGGATGCCGTTGTGGTGAGAGGAAGGGCATCCAGCCACTGAACCTGCGTAGAGGTGGGAGAAACACACAAGAAAAAACAGCAGACAGATAACTGAGAGATAACTGTTGCAACGATGGAATCTGATTTCAACACGTGCCAGAATGAACAACTCCTAATGTGAGGATGAAATAAAATACTTGTAAAAAGAGTATACAACATTAGATATTTTTACGAAAAAATGAAGCACCAGAACGAGAGTGGCTAGAAGTTTATTTAGATGAGCCATAGATTCATACACACTACAATGTGAGTAAACATTACACAATGACAGAGTATGAGGAGTATTGTCAAACAACAGTGCCGGTCAGTATTTCATTGTTGTGAATGCGAAGTTACGTTTCGTGTTCACTTTTCTTCAATGGTTCAAACGAGAGCACGTCGGACTATCACGTACAAATAGAGAGACAAAATACACTAATGACCATTAAAATTGCTACACCACGAAGATGACGTGCTACAGACGCGTAATTTAACCGACAGGAAGAAGATGCTATGATATGCAAATGATTAGCTTTTCAGAGCATTCACACAAGGTTGGCGCCGGTCGCGACACCTACAACGTGCTCACATGAGTAAAGTTTCCATCTGATCTCTCATACACAAACAGCAGATGACCGGCGTTGCCTGGTGAAAAGTTGTTATGATGGCTCGTGTAAGGAGTAGAAATGCGTACCATCACGTTTCCGACTTTGTTAAAGGTCGGCGATTGCGGTTTAACCTATCGCGACATTGCTGCTCGCGTTGGTCGAGATCCAATTACTGTTAACAGAATGTGGAATCGGTGGGTTCAGGAGTTTAATACGGAACGCCGTGCTGGATCCCAGTGGCCTCGTATCACTAGCAGTCGAGATGACAGGCATCTTATCCATATGGCTGTAACGGATCGTGCAGCCATGTCTCGATCCCTGAATCAACAGATGGGGACGTTTGCAAGACAACAACCATCTGCACGAACAGCTCGACGACGTTTGCAGCAGCATGGACTATCAGCTGGGAGACCATGATTGCGGTTACCCTTGACGCTGCATCACAGACAGGAGCGCCTGCGATGGTGTAATCAACGACGAACCTGGATGCACGAATGGCAAAACGTCATTTTTTCGGATGAATTGCGCGACTGCTACGGTCGCAGGTTCGAATCCTGCCTCGGGCATGGATGTGTGTGATGTCCTTAGGTTAGTTAGGTTTATGTAGTTCTAAGTTCTAGGGGACTGATGACCTCAGAAGTTGAGTCCCATAGTGCTCAGAGCCATTTGAACCATTTTGAACCATCGGATGAATCCAGGTTCTGTTTACAGCATCATGATAGTCGCATCCGTGTTTGGCGACATCGCGGTGAACGCACATTGGAAGCGTGTATTCGTCATCGCCATACTGGCGTATCACCCGGCGTGCTAGTATGGCGTGCCATTGGTTACACGTCTCGGTCACCTCTTGTTCGCCTTGACGGCACTTTGAACAGTGGACGTTACATTTCAGATGTGTTACGACCCGTGGCTCTACCCTTCATTAGATCCCTGCGAAACCCTACATTTCAGCAGGATAATGCACGACCGCATGTTGCAGGTCCTGTACGGGCCTTTCTGGATACAGAAAATATGCGACTTCTGCCCTGGCCAGCACATTCTCCAGATCTCTCAACAATTGAAAACGTCTGGTCAATGGTGGCCGAGCAACTGGCTCGTCACAATACGCCAGTCGCTACTCTTGATGAACTGTGGTATCGTGTTGACGTTGCATGGGCAGCTGTACCTGTACACGCCATCCAAGCTCTGTTCGAGTCAATGCCCAGGCGTACCAAGGCCGTTATTACGCCCAGAGGTGGTAGTTCTGGGTACTGATTTCTCAGCATCTATGCACCCAAATTGCGTGAAAATGTAATCGCATGTCAGTTCTAGTATAATATATTTGTCAAATGAATACCCGTTTATCATCTGAATTTCTTCTTGGCGTAGCAATTTTAATGACCAATAGTGTAGAAATATACCGACGAGAAAAATATTGCTACACCAAGAAGGGATTGTGCGACGTAAACGAAAGCTGGTGGGAGTGTTGCAACACTGAAAGATGATGTCTATTCAAATTTCGCGGCAGTCGCGTAGAATGCCGCTAGTAGCGCCACTACGAGGATACAGATCACATTTGCTTTAAATAAACGCTGTAACGGTCGTGAGCGTTGGTTACCTTTGAGATTGGACGTGGTGAGTTGATGTTAGTCAAGAATGCCTTCAAGGCGACAAAGAGGCCGTTATTAATTCTTTACTGAGTTTGAACGAGGTCATGTAGAAGGTGGATGTTCCTTCTGCGATACTGGAGGAAGACACCGCGGAATGTAGCCACTGTATGCTATTGCTGGCAGGGGTGCTCACGAGAATATACAGTCGCGAGAAGACCGGGCTCCGGACGGCCCCGTGGCAGTATCGAGAGGGACGACCATCGTGTTCGGTGTATGGCTCTGGTGCATTGTAGTGCATCCGCAGCAGCAGTTTGGGTTGTAGTTGGCACCACAGTGACATAACAGTCTGTTACGAACCGATTACTTCAAGGATAGCTCCGAGATATTCCTGACCCCAGACCGTCACCATTTGCGACTTCAGTGGTGTCAAGCGAGAACTCATTGGAGGTCTGTTGTGTTTTTGACAAAAGCCAGTTCTGCCTCGGTGCCAGTAATGGTCGTGTGTTCGTTAAAAGGAGTCCAGTTGAATACCTGCAACCAACCTGTCTGTGTGCTAGACACACTGGACCTACGCTTGGAGTCAAAGTCCGGGGTGCGATTTAATATGACAGCAGTGGTTATCCTATGCACCCCGACTGCAAAATCACCTGTTGTGCTACCACTCATTAACAGCGTCCCAGGGCGTGTTTTCCAACAGGATAACGCTCGCCCACATACTACTATTGTAGCCTTCGCAGCAAGTTGCAAAACCTGCTTTCAACGCCAGTAATTCTAATGACTCTGAGTACGAGAAAAAAATGGTTCAAATGGCTCTGAGCACTATGGGACTTAACATCTGTGGTCATGAGTCCCCTAGAACTTAGAACTACTTAAACCTAACTAACCTAAGGACATCACACACATCCGTGCCCGAAGCAGGATTCGAACCTGCGACCGTAGCAGTCGCGCGATTCCGGACTGAGCGCCTAGAACCGCTAGACCACCGCGGCCGGCTGAGTACGAGAAAGGCGAGATAGTACCGACAGAAAAGGCGACGGTAGATGCAAGCAAATGCTGACCACCAAAAGTAAGACTCTCTTGTGCAAATTACAGAACGAGGCACGATGCCGAGTTGAGCTGGAATCAAGTGTCTGTCCCAAATCAGAATAAGTAAATTACACACAATAAATATTTCATGAGCCGGCCACTGTGGCCGAGCGGTTCTAGGCGCTTCAGTCTGGAACCGCGCGACCGCTACAGTCGCAGGTTCGAATCATGCCTTGGGCATAGATGTGTGTGATGTCCTTACGTTAGTTGGGTTTAAGTAGTTCTAAGTTCTAGGGGACTGATGACCATAGATGTTAAGTCCCATAGTACTCAGAGCCATTTGAACCATTTGAAATATTTCATGCTTATGAAGCAGTGATTTTTGCGATATAGCGAACAATATAAGGAAACACCATCACTGGAAAAACATAGAAGCTTTTGCGCATAGAATTGGAATTTCAGGTTGGTGAAGAATATTTGACAACGACCCGTCAGCATAGGCGTCCGTGTTAAGGCTCCGCTTCCAGACGAGCAAGCGCGCTGGCCCAGGATCGAATCCGGCCGAAATATTGACGATGAGGGGTAGTGTCTCGGCCAGTCTCCATGAGGCCTTTAGGCTGTTTCCCACATCCGAGTCGATGGATAGCTGCCTATAACTCAAACCCACCTCAGTCACACGATTCGCAAACACTTCGAAAACTTCCGCACGATTTCACATGACTCATACTACACGGAGGGATGCCGTTGTGGTGAGAGGAAGGGCATCCAGCCACTGAACCTGCGTAGAGGTGGGAGAAACACACAAGAAAAAACAGCAGACAGATAACTGAGAGATAACTGTTGCAACGATGGAATCTGATTTCAACACGTGCCAGAATGAACAACTCCTAATGTGAGGATGAAATAAAATACTTGTAAAAAGAGTATACAACATTAGATATTTTTACGAAAAAATGAAGCACCAGAACGAGAGTGGCTAGAAGTTTATTTAGATGAGCCATAGATTCATACACACTACAATGTGAGTAAACATTACACAATGACAGAGTATGAGGAGTATTGTCAAACAACAGTGCCGGTCAGTATTTCATTGTTGTGAATGCGAAGTTACGTTTCGTGTTCACTTTTCTTCAATGGTTCAAACGAGAGCACGTCGGACTATCACGTACAAATAGAGAGACAAAATACACTAATGACCATTAAAATTGCTACACCACGAAGATGACGTGCTACAGACGCGTAATTTAACCGACAGGAAGAAGATGCTATGATATGCAAATGATTAGCTTTTCAGAGCATTCACACAAGGTTGGCGCCGGTCGCGACACCTACAACGTGCTCACATGAGTAAAGTTTCCATCTGATCTCTCATACACAAACAGCAGATGACCGGCGTTGCCTGGTGAAAAGTTGTTATGATGGCTCGTGTAAGGAGTAGAAATGCGTACCATCACGTTTCCGACTTTGTTAAAGGTCGGCGATTGCGGTTTAACCTATCGCGACATTGCTGCTCGCGTTGGTCGAGATCCAATTACTGTTAACAGAATGTGGAATCGGTGGGTTCAGGAGTTTAATACGGAACGCCGTGCTGGATCCCAGTGGCCTCGTATCACTAGCAGTCGAGATGACAGGCATCTTATCCATATGGCTGTAACGGATCGTGCAGCCATGTCTCGATCCCTGAATCAACAGATGGGGACGTTTGCAAGACAACAACCATCTGCACGAACAGCTCGACGACGTTTGCAGCAGCATGGACTATCAGCTGGGAGACCATGATTGCGGTTACCCTTGACGCTGCATCACAGACAGGAGCGCCTGCGATGGTGTAATCAACGACGAACCTGGATGCACGAATGGCAAAACGTCATTTTTTCGGATGAATTGCGCGACTGCTACGGTCGCAGGTTCGAATCCTGCCTCGGGCATGGATGTGTGTGATGTCCTTAGGTTAGTTAGGTTTATGTAGTTCTAAGTTCTAGGGGACTGATGACCTCAGAAGTTGAGTCCCATAGTGCTCAGAGCCATTTGAACCATTTTGAACCATCGGATGAATCCAGGTTCTGTTTACAGCATCATGATAGTCGCATCCGTGTTTGGCGACATCGCGGTGAACGCACATTGGAAGCGTGTATTCGTCATCGCCATACTGGCGTATCACCCGGCGTGCTAGTATGGCGTGCCATTGGTTACACGTCTCGGTCACCTCTTGTTCGCCTTGACGGCACTTTGAACAGTGGACGTTACATTTCAGATGTGTTACGACCCGTGGCTCTACCCTTCATTAGATCCCTGCGAAACCCTACATTTCAGCAGGATAATGCACGACCGCATGTTGCAGGTCCTGTACGGGCCTTTCTGGATACAGAAAATATGCGACTTCTGCCCTGGCCAGCACATTCTCCAGATCTCTCAACAATTGAAAACGTCTGGTCAATGGTGGCCGAGCAACTGGCTCGTCACAATACGCCAGTCGCTACTCTTGATGAACTGTGGTATCGTGTTGACGTTGCATGGGCAGCTGTACCTGTACACGCCATCCAAGCTCTGTTCGAGTCAATGCCCAGGCGTACCAAGGCCGTTATTACGCCCAGAGGTGGTAGTTCTGGGTACTGATTTCTCAGCATCTATGCACCCAAATTGCGTGAAAATGTAATCGCATGTCAGTTCTAGTATAATATATTTGTCAAATGAATACCCGTTTATCATCTGAATTTCTTCTTGGCGTAGCAATTTTAATGACCAATAGTGTAGAAATATACCGACGAGAAAAATATTGCTACACCAAGAAGGGATTGTGCGACGTAAACGAAAGCTGGTGGGAGTGTTGCAACACTGAAAGATGATGTCTATTCAAATTTCGCGGCAGTCGCGTAGAATGCCGCTAGTAGCGCCACTACGAGGATACAGATCACATTTGCTTTAAATAAACGCTGTAACGGTCGTGAGCGTTGGTTACCTTTGAGATTGGACGTGGTGAGTTGATGTTAGTCAAGAATGCCTTCAAGGCGACAAAGAGGCCGTTATTAATTCTTTACTGAGTTTGAACGAGGTCATGTAGAAGGTGGATGTTCCTTCTGCGATACTGGAGGAAGACACCGCGGAATGTAGCCACTGTATGCTATTGCTGGCAGGGGTGCTCACGAGAATATACAGTCGCGAGAAGACCGGGCTCCGGACGGCCCCGTGGCAGTATCGAGAGGGACGACCATCGTGTTCGGTGTATGGCTCTGGTGCATTGTAGTGCATCCGCAGCAGCAGTTTGGGTTGTAGTTGGCACCACAGTGACATAACAGTCTGTTACGAACCGATTACTTCAAGGATAGCTCCGAGATATTCCTGACCCCAGACCGTCACCATTTGCGACTTCAGTGGTGTCAAGCGAGAACTCATTGGAGGTCTGTTGTGTTTTTGACAAAAGCCAGTTCTGCCTCGGTGCCAGTAATGGTCGTGTGTTCGTTAAAAGGAGTCCAGTTGAATACCTGCAACCAACCTGTCTGTGTGCTAGACACACTGGACCTACGCTTGGAGTCAAAGTCCGGGGTGCGATTTAATATGACAGCAGTGGTTATCCTATGCACCCCGACTGCAAAATCACCTGTTGTGCTACCACTCATTAACAGCGTCCCAGGGCGTGTTTTCCAACAGGATAACGCTCGCCCACATACTACTATTGTAGCCTTCGCAGCAAGTTGCAAAACCTGCTTTCAACGCCAGTAATTCTAATGACTCTGAGTACGAGAAAAAAATGGTTCAAATGGCTCTGAGCACTATGGGACTTAACATCTGTGGTCATGAGTCCCCTAGAACTTAGAACTACTTAAACCTAACTAACCTAAGGACATCACACACATCCGTGCCCGAAGCAGGATTCGAACCTGCGACCGTAGCAGTCGCGCGATTCCGGACTGAGCGCCTAGAACCGCTAGACCACCGCGGCCGGCTGAGTACGAGAAAGGCGAGATAGTACCGACAGAAAAGGCGACGGTAGATGCAAGCAAATGCTGACCACCAAAAGTAAGACTCTCTTGTGCAAATTACAGAACGAGGCACGATGCCGAGTTGAGCTGGAATCAAGTGTCTGTCCCAAATCAGAATAAGTAAATTACACACAATAAATATTTCATGAGCCGGCCACTGTGGCCGAGCGGTTCTAGGCGCTTCAGTCTGGAACCGCGCGACCGCTACAGTCGCAGGTTCGAATCATGCCTTGGGCATAGATGTGTGTGATGTCCTTACGTTAGTTGGGTTTAAGTAGTTCTAAGTTCTAGGGGACTGATGACCATAGATGTTAAGTCCCATAGTACTCAGAGCCATTTGAACCATTTGAAATATTTCATGCTTATGAAGCAGTGATTTTTGCGATATAGCGAACAATATAAGGAAACACCATCACTGGAAAAACATAGAAGCTTTTGCGCATAGAATTGGAATTTCAGGTTGGTGAAGAATATTTGACAACGACCCGTCAGCATAGGCGTCCGTGTTAAGGCTCCGCTTCCAGACGAGCAAGCGCGCTGGCCCAGGATCGAATCCGGCCGAAATATTGACGATGAGGGGTAGTGTCTCGGCCAGTCTCCATGAGGCCTTTAGGCTGTTTCCCACATCCGAGTCGATGGATAGCTGCCTATAACTCAAACCCACCTCAGTCACACGATTCGCAAACACTTCGAAAACTTCCGCACGATTTCACATGACTCATACTACACGGAGGGATGCCGTTGTGGTGAGAGGAAGGGCATCCAGCCACTGAACCTGCGTAGAGGTGGGAGAAACACACAAGAAAAAACAGCAGACAGATAACTGAGAGATAACTGTTGCAACGATGGAATCTGATTTCAACACGTGCCAGAATGAACAACTCCTAATGTGAGGATGAAATAAAATACTTGTAAAAAGAGTATACAACATTAGATATTTTTACGAAAAAATGAAGCACCAGAACGAGAGTGGCTAGAAGTTTATTTAGATGAGCCATAGATTCATACACACTACAATGTGAGTAAACATTACACAATGACAGAGTATGAGGAGTATTGTCAAACAACAGTGCCGGTCAGTATTTCATTGTTGTGAATGCGAAGTTACGTTTCGTGTTCACTTTTCTTCAATGGTTCAAACGAGAGCACGTCGGACTATCACGTACAAATAGAGAGACAAAATACACTAATGACCATTAAAATTGCTACACCACGAAGATGACGTGCTACAGACGCGTAATTTAACCGACAGGAAGAAGATGCTATGATATGCAAATGATTAGCTTTTCAGAGCATTCACACAAGGTTGGCGCCGGTCGCGACACCTACAACGTGCTCACATGAGTAAAGTTTCCATCTGATCTCTCATACACAAACAGCAGATGACCGGCGTTGCCTGGTGAAAAGTTGTTATGATGGCTCGTGTAAGGAGTAGAAATGCGTACCATCACGTTTCCGACTTTGTTAAAGGTCGGCGATTGCGGTTTAACCTATCGCGACATTGCTGCTCGCGTTGGTCGAGATCCAATTACTGTTAACAGAATGTGGAATCGGTGGGTTCAGGAGTTTAATACGGAACGCCGTGCTGGATCCCAGTGGCCTCGTATCACTAGCAGTCGAGATGACAGGCATCTTATCCATATGGCTGTAACGGATCGTGCAGCCATGTCTCGATCCCTGAATCAACAGATGGGGACGTTTGCAAGACAACAACCATCTGCACGAACAGCTCGACGACGTTTGCAGCAGCATGGACTATCAGCTGGGAGACCATGATTGCGGTTACCCTTGACGCTGCATCACAGACAGGAGCGCCTGCGATGGTGTAATCAACGACGAACCTGGATGCACGAATGGCAAAACGTCATTTTTTCGGATGAATTGCGCGACTGCTACGGTCGCAGGTTCGAATCCTGCCTCGGGCATGGATGTGTGTGATGTCCTTAGGTTAGTTAGGTTTATGTAGTTCTAAGTTCTAGGGGACTGATGACCTCAGAAGTTGAGTCCCATAGTGCTCAGAGCCATTTGAACCATTTTGAACCATCGGATGAATCCAGGTTCTGTTTACAGCATCATGATAGTCGCATCCGTGTTTGGCGACATCGCGGTGAACGCACATTGGAAGCGTGTATTCGTCATCGCCATACTGGCGTATCACCCGGCGTGCTAGTATGGCGTGCCATTGGTTACACGTCTCGGTCACCTCTTGTTCGCCTTGACGGCACTTTGAACAGTGGACGTTACATTTCAGATGTGTTACGACCCGTGGCTCTACCCTTCATTAGATCCCTGCGAAACCCTACATTTCAGCAGGATAATGCACGACCGCATGTTGCAGGTCCTGTACGGGCCTTTCTGGATACAGAAAATATGCGACTTCTGCCCTGGCCAGCACATTCTCCAGATCTCTCAACAATTGAAAACGTCTGGTCAATGGTGGCCGAGCAACTGGCTCGTCACAATACGCCAGTCGCTACTCTTGATGAACTGTGGTATCGTGTTGACGTTGCATGGGCAGCTGTACCTGTACACGCCATCCAAGCTCTGTTCGAGTCAATGCCCAGGCGTACCAAGGCCGTTATTACGCCCAGAGGTGGTAGTTCTGGGTACTGATTTCTCAGCATCTATGCACCCAAATTGCGTGAAAATGTAATCGCATGTCAGTTCTAGTATAATATATTTGTCAAATGAATACCCGTTTATCATCTGAATTTCTTCTTGGCGTAGCAATTTTAATGACCAATAGTGTAGAAATATACCGACGAGAAAAATATTGCTACACCAAGAAGGGATTGTGCGACGTAAACGAAAGCTGGTGGGAGTGTTGCAACACTGAAAGATGATGTCTATTCAAATTTCGCGGCAGTCGCGTAGAATGCCGCTAGTAGCGCCACTACGAGGATACAGATCACATTTGCTTTAAATAAACGCTGTAACGGTCGTGAGCGTTGGTTACCTTTGAGATTGGACGTGGTGAGTTGATGTTAGTCAAGAATGCCTTCAAGGCGACAAAGAGGCCGTTATTAATTCTTTACTGAGTTTGAACGAGGTCATGTAGAAGGTGGATGTTCCTTCTGCGATACTGGAGGAAGACACCGCGGAATGTAGCCACTGTATGCTATTGCTGGCAGGGGTGCTCACGAGAATATACAGTCGCGAGAAGACCGGGCTCCGGACGGCCCCGTGGCAGTATCGAGAGGGACGACCATCGTGTTCGGTGTATGGCTCTGGTGCATTGTAGTGCATCCGCAGCAGCAGTTTGGGTTGTAGTTGGCACCACAGTGACATAACAGTCTGTTACGAACCGATTACTTCAAGGATAGCTCCGAGATATTCCTGACCCCAGACCGTCACCATTTGCGACTTCAGTGGTGTCAAGCGAGAACTCATTGGAGGTCTGTTGTGTTTTTGACAAAAGCCAGTTCTGCCTCGGTGCCAGTAATGGTCGTGTGTTCGTTAAAAGGAGTCCAGTTGAATACCTGCAACCAACCTGTCTGTGTGCTAGACACACTGGACCTACGCTTGGAGTCAAAGTCCGGGGTGCGATTTAATATGACAGCAGTGGTTATCCTATGCACCCCGACTGCAAAATCACCTGTTGTGCTACCACTCATTAACAGCGTCCCAGGGCGTGTTTTCCAACAGGATAACGCTCGCCCACATACTACTATTGTAGCCTTCGCAGCAAGTTGCAAAACCTGCTTTCAACGCCAGTAATTCTAATGACTCTGAGTACGAGAAAAAAATGGTTCAAATGGCTCTGAGCACTATGGGACTTAACATCTGTGGTCATGAGTCCCCTAGAACTTAGAACTACTTAAACCTAACTAACCTAAGGACATCACACACATCCGTGCCCGAAGCAGGATTCGAACCTGCGACCGTAGCAGTCGCGCGATTCCGGACTGAGCGCCTAGAACCGCTAGACCACCGCGGCCGGCTGAGTACGAGAAAGGCGAGATAGTACCGACAGAAAAGGCGACGGTAGATGCAAGCAAATGCTGACCACCAAAAGTAAGACTCTCTTGTGCAAATTACAGAACGAGGCACGATGCCGAGTTGAGCTGGAATCAAGTGTCTGTCCCAAATCAGAATAAGTAAATTACACACAATAAATATTTCATGAGCCGGCCACTGTGGCCGAGCGGTTCTAGGCGCTTCAGTCTGGAACCGCGCGACCGCTACAGTCGCAGGTTCGAATCATGCCTTGGGCATAGATGTGTGTGATGTCCTTACGTTAGTTGGGTTTAAGTAGTTCTAAGTTCTAGGGGACTGATGACCATAGATGTTAAGTCCCATAGTACTCAGAGCCATTTGAACCATTTGAAATATTTCATGCTTATGAAGCAGTGATTTTTGCGATATAGCGAACAATATAAGGAAACACCATCACTGGAAAAACATAGAAGCTTTTGCGCATAGAATTGGAATTTCAGGTTGGTGAAGAATATTTGACAACGACCCGTCAGCATAGGCGTCCGTGTTAAGGCTCCGCTTCCAGACGAGCAAGCGCGCTGGCCCAGGATCGAATCCGGCCGAAATATTGACGATGAGGGGTAGTGTCTCGGCCAGTCTCCATGAGGCCTTTAGGCTGTTTCCCACATCCGAGTCGATGGATAGCTGCCTATAACTCAAACCCACCTCAGTCACACGATTCGCAAACACTTCGAAAACTTCCGCACGATTTCACATGACTCATACTACACGGAGGGATGCCGTTGTGGTGAGAGGAAGGGCATCCAGCCACTGAACCTGCGTAGAGGTGGGAGAAACACACAAGAAAAAACAGCAGACAGATAACTGAGAGATAACTGTTGCAACGATGGAATCTGATTTCAACACGTGCCAGAATGAACAACTCCTAATGTGAGGATGAAATAAAATACTTGTAAAAAGAGTATACAACATTAGATATTTTTACGAAAAAATGAAGCACCAGAACGAGAGTGGCTAGAAGTTTATTTAGATGAGCCATAGATTCATACACACTACAATGTGAGTAAACATTACACAATGACAGAGTATGAGGAGTATTGTCAAACAACAGTGCCGGTCAGTATTTCATTGTTGTGAATGCGAAGTTACGTTTCGTGTTCACTTTTCTTCAATGGTTCAAACGAGAGCACGTCGGACTATCACGTACAAATAGAGAGACAAAATACACTAATGACCATTAAAATTGCTACACCACGAAGATGACGTGCTACAGACGCGTAATTTAACCGACAGGAAGAAGATGCTATGATATGCAAATGATTAGCTTTTCAGAGCATTCACACAAGGTTGGCGCCGGTCGCGACACCTACAACGTGCTCACATGAGTAAAGTTTCCATCTGATCTCTCATACACAAACAGCAGATGACCGGCGTTGCCTGGTGAAAAGTTGTTATGATGGCTCGTGTAAGGAGTAGAAATGCGTACCATCACGTTTCCGACTTTGTTAAAGGTCGGCGATTGCGGTTTAACCTATCGCGACATTGCTGCTCGCGTTGGTCGAGATCCAATTACTGTTAACAGAATGTGGAATCGGTGGGTTCAGGAGTTTAATACGGAACGCCGTGCTGGATCCCAGTGGCCTCGTATCACTAGCAGTCGAGATGACAGGCATCTTATCCATATGGCTGTAACGGATCGTGCAGCCATGTCTCGATCCCTGAATCAACAGATGGGGACGTTTGCAAGACAACAACCATCTGCACGAACAGCTCGACGACGTTTGCAGCAGCATGGACTATCAGCTGGGAGACCATGATTGCGGTTACCCTTGACGCTGCATCACAGACAGGAGCGCCTGCGATGGTGTAATCAACGACGAACCTGGATGCACGAATGGCAAAACGTCATTTTTTCGGATGAATTGCGCGACTGCTACGGTCGCAGGTTCGAATCCTGCCTCGGGCATGGATGTGTGTGATGTCCTTAGGTTAGTTAGGTTTATGTAGTTCTAAGTTCTAGGGGACTGATGACCTCAGAAGTTGAGTCCCATAGTGCTCAGAGCCATTTGAACCATTTTGAACCATCGGATGAATCCAGGTTCTGTTTACAGCATCATGATAGTCGCATCCGTGTTTGGCGACATCGCGGTGAACGCACATTGGAAGCGTGTATTCGTCATCGCCATACTGGCGTATCACCCGGCGTGCTAGTATGGCGTGCCATTGGTTACACGTCTCGGTCACCTCTTGTTCGCCTTGACGGCACTTTGAACAGTGGACGTTACATTTCAGATGTGTTACGACCCGTGGCTCTACCCTTCATTAGATCCCTGCGAAACCCTACATTTCAGCAGGATAATGCACGACCGCATGTTGCAGGTCCTGTACGGGCCTTTCTGGATACAGAAAATATGCGACTTCTGCCCTGGCCAGCACATTCTCCAGATCTCTCAACAATTGAAAACGTCTGGTCAATGGTGGCCGAGCAACTGGCTCGTCACAATACGCCAGTCGCTACTCTTGATGAACTGTGGTATCGTGTTGACGTTGCATGGGCAGCTGTACCTGTACACGCCATCCAAGCTCTGTTCGAGTCAATGCCCAGGCGTACCAAGGCCGTTATTACGCCCAGAGGTGGTAGTTCTGGGTACTGATTTCTCAGCATCTATGCACCCAAATTGCGTGAAAATGTAATCGCATGTCAGTTCTAGTATAATATATTTGTCAAATGAATACCCGTTTATCATCTGAATTTCTTCTTGGCGTAGCAATTTTAATGACCAATAGTGTAGAAATATACCGACGAGAAAAATATTGCTACACCAAGAAGGGATTGTGCGACGTAAACGAAAGCTGGTGGGAGTGTTGCAACACTGAAAGATGATGTCTATTCAAATTTCGCGGCAGTCGCGTAGAATGCCGCTAGTAGCGCCACTACGAGGATACAGATCACATTTGCTTTAAATAAACGCTGTAACGGTCGTGAGCGTTGGTTACCTTTGAGATTGGACGTGGTGAGTTGATGTTAGTCAAGAATGCCTTCAAGGCGACAAAGAGGCCGTTATTAATTCTTTACTGAGTTTGAACGAGGTCATGTAGAAGGTGGATGTTCCTTCTGCGATACTGGAGGAAGACACCGCGGAATGTAGCCACTGTATGCTATTGCTGGCAGGGGTGCTCACGAGAATATACAGTCGCGAGAAGACCGGGCTCCGGACGGCCCCGTGGCAGTATCGAGAGGGACGACCATCGTGTTCGGTGTATGGCTCTGGTGCATTGTAGTGCATCCGCAGCAGCAGTTTGGGTTGTAGTTGGCACCACAGTGACATAACAGTCTGTTACGAACCGATTACTTCAAGGATAGCTCCGAGATATTCCTGACCCCAGACCGTCACCATTTGCGACTTCAGTGGTGTCAAGCGAGAACTCATTGGAGGTCTGTTGTGTTTTTGACAAAAGCCAGTTCTGCCTCGGTGCCAGTAATGGTCGTGTGTTCGTTAAAAGGAGTCCAGTTGAATACCTGCAACCAACCTGTCTGTGTGCTAGACACACTGGACCTACGCTTGGACCTACGCTCGGAGTCAAAGTCCGGGGTGCGATTTAATATGACAGCAGTGGTTATCCTATGCACCCCGACTGCAAAATCACCTGTTGTGCTACCACTCATTAACAGCGTCCCAGGGCGTGTTTTCCAACAGGATAACGCTCGCCCACATACTACTATTGTAACCCAAAAATGCTCTTTAGAGTATCGCTATGCTGCCTTGGCATGCTCACTCACCAGATCTGTCTCCAGTCGAGCACACGAAAGACATCATCGGACGACTACTCCAACATCATCCACAAACAATATTAACCGTCTGTATTGACCGACCACGTTCAACAGGCATGGAGCTCCATCCCACAAACTGACGCCTGGCACCTATACAACACAATGCATGAGAGTTTGAGTGTTTGCATTCAATATTCTGGAGGTTACACAGGATGTTAATGTACCAGAATTTCACATTTGCGATTGCGCATTTCACGCTTACATTAACCTACGAGGTGCATTCAAGTTCTAAGGCCTCCGATTTTTTTTCTAATTAACTACTCACCCGAAATCGATTAAACTGGCGTTACTTCTCGACGTAATCGCCCTGCAGACGTACACATTTTTCACAACGCTGACGCCATGATTCCATGGCAGCGGCGAAGGCTTCTTTAGGAGTCTGTTTTGACTACTGGAAAATCGCTGAGATAATAGCAGCACGGCTGGAGAATGTGCGGCCACGGAGAGTGTCTTTCATTGTTGGAAAAAGCCAAAAGTCACTAGGAGCCAGGTCAGGTGAGTAGGGAGCATGAGGAATCACTTCAAAGTTGTTATCACGAAGAAACTGTTGCGTAACGTTAGCTCGATGTGCGGGTGCGTTGTCTTGGTGAAACAGCACACGCGCAGCCCTTCCCGGACGTTTTTGTTGCAGTGCAGGAAGGAATTTGTTCTTCAAAACATTTTCGTAGGATGCACCTGTTACCGTTGTGCCCTTTGGAACGCAATTGGTAAGGATTACGCCCTCGCTGTCCCAGAACATGGACACCATCATTTTTTCAGCACTGGCGGTTACCCGAAATTTTTTTGGTGGCGGTGAATCTGTGTGCTTCCATTGAGCTGACTGGCGCTGTGGTGTCACCGCCAGACACCACACTTGCTAGGTGGTAGCTTTAAATCGGCCGCGGTCCATTAGTACATGTCGGACCCGCGTGTCGCCACTGGCAGTGATCGCAGACCGAGCGCCACCACACGGCAGGTCTCGAGAGACGGACTAGCACTCGCCCCAGTTGTACGACGACTTTGTTAGCGACCACACTGACGAAGCCTTTCTCTCATTTGCCGAGAGACAGTTAGAATAGCCTTCAGCTAAGTCCATGGCTACGACCTAGCAAGGCGCCATTTGTAACATTGCATGTATCTTAAGAGTCTCACTTGATTCGTCAAGAGCGATGTACCACAAGGATGGAATAAAGTTAAGTATTTCCGCAGCTACGTACTTTTCTTTATAGCATTCATTACGTATCTTGTTTCAGACCTCACGCCATCCTTCGTGCGCTTATAGCGTGCATTTCGGCCACCCTCAAACACGCTGTGTCGGCTCTCGTGTCGACACAACAAGCGCTTTGTTTCTGGATTGAAAAATGGCATCCACGTCTCATCCATTGTCACAACCGACGAAAAGAAAGTCCCATTCATGCTATCGTTGCGCTTCAACATTGCTTGGCAACATGCCGCACGGGCAGCCAAGTGGTCGTCCGTCAGCATTCGTGGCACCCACCTGGATGACACTTTTTGCATTTTCAGGTCGTCATGCAGGATTGTGTGCACAGAACCCACAGAAATGCCAACTCTGGAGGCGATCTGTTCAACAGTCATTCGGCGATCCCCCAAAACAATTCTCTCCACATTCTCGATCATGTCGTCAGACCGGCTTGTGCGAGCCCGCGGTTGTTTCGGTTTGTTGTCACACGATGTTCTGCCTTCATTAAACTGCCGCACCCACGAACGCACTTCCGACACATCCATAACTCCATCACCACATGTCTCCTTCAACTGTCGATGAATTTCAAATGGTTTCACACCACGCAAATTCAAAAAACGAATGATTGCACGCTGTCCAAGTAAGGAAAACGTCGCCATTTTCAGTATTTAAAACAGTTCTCATTCTCACCGCTGGCGGTAAAATTCCATCTGCCATACGGTGTTGCCATCTCTGGGACGTATTGACAATGAACGCGGCCTCATTTTAAAACAATGCGCATGTTTCTATCTCTTTCCAGTCCGGAGAAAAAAAATCGGAGGCCTTAGAACTTGAATGCACCTCGTATGATCTTGCCATGTTAATCACTCAAATATGTGACCTTGACAAATGTATTCCCTAAATTTCATTGCCCTAAATTAATTATTTTTTGGCGTCACGATTTTTTTCCGTCAGTGTACTTGTTGTTGTTGTTATGGTCTTCAGTCCTGAGACTGGTTTGATGCAGCTCTCCATGCTACTCTATCCTGTCCAAGCTTCTTCATCTCCCAGTACCTACTGCAACCTACATCCTTCTGAAGCTGCTTAGTGTATTCATCTGTTGGTCTCCCTCTAAGATTTTTACCCTCCACGCTTCCCTCCAATATTAAATTGGTTATCCCTTGATGCCTCAGAACATGTCTACCAACCGATCCCTTCTTCTAGTCAAGTTGTGCCACAAATTCTTCTTCTCCCTAATTCTATTCAATACCTCCTCATTAGTTATGTGATCTACCCATCTAATCTTCAGCATTCTTCTGTAGCACCACATTTCGAAAGCTTCTCTTCTCTTCTTGTCCAAACTATTTATCGTCCATGTTTCACTTCCATACATGGCTACACTCCATACAAATACTTTCAGAAACGACTTCCTTACACTTAAATCTATACTCGATGTTGACAAATTTCTCTTCTTCAGAAACGCTTTCCTTGCCATTGTGAGTCTACCTTTTATATCCTCTCTACTTCTACCATCATCAGTTATTTTGTTCCCCAAACAGCAAAACTCATTTACTACTTTAAGTGTCTCATTTCCTAATCTAATTCCCTCAGCATCACCAGACTTAATTCGACTACATTCTACTATCCTCGTTTTGCTTTTGTTGATGTCCATCTTGTACCATCCTTTCAAGACACTGTCCATTCCGTTCAACTGCTCTTCCAAGTCCTTTGCTGTCTTTGACAGAATTACAATGTCATCGGCGAAACTCAAAGTTTTTATTTCTTCTCCATGGATTTTAATACCTACTCCTAATTTTTCTTTTGTTTTCTTTACTGCTTGTTCAATATACAGATTGAATAACATCGTGAAGAGGCTACAACCCTGTCTCACTCCATTCCCAACCACTGCTTCCCTTTCATGTTCCTCGACTCTTATAATTGCTATCTGGTTTCTGTACAAATTGTAAATAGCCTTTCGCTCCCTATATTTTACCCCTGCCACCTTCAGAATTTGAAAGAGAGTATTCCAGTCAACTTTGTCAAAAGCTTTCTCTAAGTCTACAAATGCTAGAAACGTAGGTTTGCCTTTCCTTAATCTATCTTCTAAGATAAGTCGTAGGGTCAGTATTGCTTCACGTGTTCCAATATTTCTACGGAATCCAAACTGATCTTCCCCGAGTTCGGCTTCTACCATTTTTTCCATTCGTCTGTAAAGAAGTCAGTGCACTTAGTGACAAGGAAAGCTGAAATTCTAGAGCACCAACTCTAGCCTGTTTATTTCACTGACGAAATTTTGCAAGAAAAAAAAATCCTTTTTACTTCTGGCATATCATCTAGTCCTAAATCCTATAGAATGGATCTGGAAGTTTACAAAGAACCACACGATCAGTTTGCTACTAGTGTTGTGTTATTAGGAAACTAGAAACGCGACGTATCATGTCAGAAAAGTGTGTGATGACGACTGGAGGAGGGATACATTGACGAACGAGGAAACTGAAAGTATAACAGCACCAGTCGACATAGATTTGAACAAATAATCGGCATTATCATCCACGACAGGTACAGCAAGATGACGAATCAACATAGACTGCTGTGGAAAACAGCGACATCACTGGGAATGTAGTTTTACGGACATCGCCTGCGAAGTGTCGTAAGCAGATAGTGTCAGACATGCTGTACGTCGCGTATCTGTTTTTGTTCTAAAAAGGCACTTTATTTAATGCCGCGTACAGACGTGTAGCAGCACTGGCCTATAGGCTACACTGTTGCTACATCTTCCACCTACTTCTCGGACATTAACACAACGATGTTGCCGTCCTGGACCAGCTAACCAGTTCGCCTTGATCGGTAATAAAAATGTTACTCATCTACGAGCGACGTGCGTTTTCCTCGCGTTCCCGTTTATTTACTGTCATCTCCAGCACGTGCACGAGTTATGTTATCCCCGGTACCTCTACTATGTGCTAGTACAATGGAGTTGAAATCAGTTTTGTGTCACGTTTTTAATAACGTCATGTTTACGTTACTGGTACTCTGTGATACGCTTCTGAATAGGTCTTGAGGAGAGGAAGTGGATTAATTAATAAACATATAGGATGTTATTTAGTAATGATTTATCGATATTCATATCTACGCAACGAACAAAATTACAAGAGAGGCAGTCATGCTGATTAATGCCTCTCTTGTAGCTAAACAATATTTGCTTGATACATTTTTATTTTTTTTCTGGAAAAGAGTTATATGGTGTAGTCAAGATAAAGGAACATCCTGTATTCTTCCGAACTTCCCTGTTTTCGCACTACTGTAATAAAATGGTTCTGAGCATTATGCGACTTAACTTCTGAGGTCATCAGTCGCCTAGAACTTAGAACTACTTAAACCTAACTAACCTAAGGACATCACACACATCCATGCCCGAGGCAGGATTCGAACCTGCGACCGTAGCGGTCGCTCGGTTCCAGACTGTAGCGCCTAGAACCGCACGGCCACTCCGGTACTACTGTAATAGATAGTTTGGAAATTTGTGGTAAGATGCTATGGGTCCAAACTGCTGAAGTCGTCGGTCCCTAAGCTTACACACTACTTAATCTAACTTAAACTAACTTACGCTAAGGACGACACACACACCCATGCCCAAGGGAGGACTCGAACGTCCGACGGGGGGAGCCGCGCGTAATAGATAATGAGAATGCTAACTGTCATTTCTTAAACAAAGTAGTGGTTTTTGAAAATGGAAGCGAATGGTATGCTTTCTGAAACGGTTCTTTCACTCTGTTTCTTGTTGTCGGGCTCTATTTTCACTTTGTATTGTTGTTTCGTTCCAAAAACCTTAATCAAGACGAGTGGAATTCGTTCTCCTTCTTCAGATCCATCGAACAGTATATCTTTTACTTGAAGTAATGCCGGCAACCTACGAAAAGAGAACAGCGAGCGCCGTGGCGGAAATAAGAAAACGCAGCCTTTTGTAATCAATTCATAACGAAAAGTTTATATCCAACTTTTTACTACTAAAGCGGCAAAAAGTGTAAGACATTTTTTTAGTATATTGAAAAGAAGAGAGATCTTTCAGCGGAGTGTGCGTTGTTTCGAACCTTTCTGGCAGATTAAAACTAGCCGTCCGCTGTGGCTGGCCGAGCGGTCCTAGGCGCTTCAGTCCGGAACACCGCTGCTGCTACGGTCGCAGGTTCGAATCCTGCCTCAGGCATGGATGCGTGTGATGTCCTTAGATTACTTAGGTTTAAGTAGTTCTAAGTCTAGGGGACTGATGACCTCAGATGTTAAGTCCCATAGTGCTTAGAGCCATTTGGACCATTTTTTAGATTAAAACTGTAGACGGGACTGGAACACGAAACTCGAACCTGGAACCATGCCTTTCGCAGACAATGCTCTTACCGATTCTTTTTTATTTTAAAAGGCTCCAGCGACGCCTTATAGCCCTTCCCCCCCCCCCCCCCCTTCCCACTATCCATAATATGCTTTCTATGGCGAGCTTCGTTTCTATGTCCAAAAGAGATGAACTTCCGTAGGAACATATACTTAAAACAAACTGAAGAGACGAATTAAAATTTGTACCAACGCCAGAATTCGAACGTTGATTTTCTGCTCAGTAGGCAAATGTGTTAGGCACTATGCAAGCGTGCCACAAGGGCCTTGCACCACAGCATCGACTACCCTAACACGACATCCTCCTCAATCTAAATTTTCTTTTGCGCTCAACTTACTTCCTATTTCCCCTAAATTCGAATACATACATCATAGGTGTTTGAGACTCGAAAAGGCCTCTAGACTGATATACACTCCTGGAAATTGAAATAAGAACACCGTGAATTCATTGTCCCAGGAAGGGGAAACTTTATTGACACATTCCTGGGGTCAGATACATCACATGATCACACTGACTGAACTACAGGCACATAGACACAGGCAACAGAGCATGCACAATGTCGGCACTAGTACAGTGTATATCCACCTTTCACAGCAATGCAGGCTGCTATTCTCCCATGGAGACGATCGTAGAGATGCTGGATGTAGTCCTGTGGAACGGCTTGCCATGCCATTTCCACCTGGCGCCTCAGTTGGACCAGCGTTCGTGCTGGACGTGCAGACCGCGTGAGACGACGCTTCATCCAGTCCCAAACATGCTCAATGGGGGACAGATCCGGAGATCTTGCTGGCCAGGGTAGTTGACTTACACCTTCTAGAGCACGTTGGGTGGCACGGGATACATGCGGACGTGCATTGTCCTGTTGGAACAGCAAGTTCCCTTGCCGGTCTAGGAATGGTAGAACGATGGGTTCGATGACGGTTTGGATGTACCGTGCACTATTCAGTGTCCCCTCGACGATCACCAGTGGTGTACGGCCAGTGTAGGAGATCGCTCCCTACACCATGATGCCGGGTGTTGGCCCTGTGTGCCTCGGTCGTATGCAGTCCTGATTGTGGCGCTCACCTGCACGGCGCCAAACACGCATACGACCATCATTGGCACCAAGGCAGAAGCGACTCTCATCGCTGAAGACGACACGTCTCCATTCGTCCCTCCATTCACGCCTGTCGCGACACCACTGGAGGCGGGCTGCACGATGTTGGGGCGTGAGCGGAAGACGGCCTAACGGTGTGCGGGACCGTAGCCCAGCTTCATGGAGACGGTTGCGAATGGTCCTCGCCGATACCCCAGGAGCAACAGTGTCCCTAATTTGCTGGGAAGTGGCGGTGCGGTCCCCTACGACACTGCGTAGGATCCTACGGTCTTGGCGTGCATCCGTGCGTCGCTGCGGTCCGGTCCCAGGTCGACGGGCACGTGCACCTTCCGCCGACCACTGGCGACAACATCGATGTACTGTGGAGACCTCACGCCCCACGTGTTGAGCAATTCGGCGGTACGTCCACCCGGCCTCCCGCATGCCCACTATACGCCCTCGCTCAAAGTCCGTCAACTGCACATACGGTTCACGTCCACGCTGTCGCGGCATGCTACCAGTGTTAAAGACTGCGATGGAGCTCCGTATGCCACGGCAAATTGGCTGACACTGACGGCGGCGGTGCACAAATGCTGCGCAGCTAGCGCCATTCGACGGCCAACACCGCGGTTCCTGGTGTGTCCGCTGTGCCGTGCGTGTGATCATTGCTTGTACAGCCCTCTCGCAGTGTCCGGAGCAAGTATGGTGGGTCTGACACACCGGTGTCAATGTGTTCTTTTTTCCATTTCCAGGAGTGTAGTTTCATCTCATTAAATTCAAAACAGTTATCTTCACTTGGACATTCCTCATACTCAAATTGAAGGAAAACTTAATAAGAATTAAAAATAAATAAATTAATTAAAGCAATAAATATATGAGAATGTTTACATTCTTTTATAACTTTGTACTATGGATAGTGTGTGCCACATCTATGAAACATCTAACTGGAGAGTATATTTATACACATTGCACATGCTTCTGAAAGGCACGTTTATCTACTGCAATGATTCCACGTCATCTTACACCTTTCTTGACAAATACTATTTGTAACATGTTAACAAATTCTATAGTGCTGTTCTTTTTGTTAAATAGTTCATAGAATTCTATCGCAATGCAGCGTTTGTAGTTTTCAATGCTGTTCGAACTTCTTTTATGAACGACGAAATTAACGAAGTTTCCATATAGCCACATAATTATTTTATTTGTATTTGTTTGTTTCGGAAAATATGTCACATCTGGAGCAATTAGTTCTTCCGTTGTGATGAATCTATCGTCATTTCTTCTGAGAAATGCTGCCTGCTCCTTTATCCTTGGCCAAGTGTCTTTATAACTTGTGCAAGGAAGCCTATGGATTTTCGTGTCAACAAATTCACATCTGAGACAGAAGTATGAGTCAGACTGGCCTATAGCGTTCAGCCTCTCGTTTCTTGCTACACTATTACTGACAGCTTAATACTGTGTCGACTGTACGTTTACAGTTAGGACCTCGTTTCTAGTGTTCTTCCACACATTACCCCAATATTTGGGCAGATTTTCTTCTCTATTCTGTTCCTGCCTTTACTTCTCCGTATTGTATTAGTAACAGATGATTGTTTTTTACTGTTTATATTGCTGCGTATACTCCTCTTATAGCTTTCTCAGTGAAGTAATTTCTGACATGATTCAGCTTGAAATTTATGGGGACTATATTTAAAGGAGGATCTAATTTCTTCGGGTCTGTCATTTGTAAAAGAAGCACCGCACTAGTGTCTGGGTGACGGCAAAGAGTTACTTGAGTCATCTTTGTAAACAAAGCTGTAGCCCATCTGTTAGTCCCAGGCCGCCTTCTTCATACCATAAGGTCGCTTTATTAACTGCTGCTTTAAAGACACATCTTTGCAGATCAGCTGCCAAATGGCTCTTTATCTTTTGTAATGCCCAAGGTCATAGGCAGGCATGCCCTAGGTAGAGTGCTTTACCGACTGAGCTATCCTGTTTCCACTCCTTCGGCTCGTCATAATCGCCATTTTCAGCAGTAGTAGAAACTAAAGGAAAATTCATCTCCAAAGGTTTTTACTCACTGTTCGATAAATCTGATGACGTTGTCTTACACTAAGAATCATCTTAATGAGTAAATATTCTTCATTGGTTCAAATGGCTCTGAGCACTATGGGACTTAACATCTGAGGTCATCAGTCCCCCAGAACTTAGAACTACTTAAACCTAACTAACCTAAGGACATCACACACATCCATGCCCGAGGCAGGATTCGAACCTGCGAGCGTAGCGGTCGCGCGGTTCCAGATTGTAGCGCCTAGAACCACTCGGCCACCCTGGCCGGCTATTCTTTATTGGTGATGTAAATAACAGACTGAGCAATACACATAACAGACTTCAGTACTACAGCCCTTCGGTTTTATGCAACGTCGAAATAAACAAATAAAACAAATTAGATAAAGATAGAAGCTGAAGCAATGAACTTTATCGAAAATGAGGTTAATATCCATATGTATCTGGAAGAAACTAATTCCATCAGCTCAAACGAAAAGAAAACAATTATTTGTTTACCTTCGTTAATTTTGATAGCACCGTATTTCGATTACTCCTGAGAATATCTTTTACGATGACGTCGTTTCACACTCTCCAAAGCTACAGTAATTTTTCTAGAATCCTTAAGTGATTGTGATACCAAGGATTTCCGAACTCCTTGCCCTGTGTTCTAGCACGAAGTTTTCATCAAGAACTACATTTCAGCTATAACGAATCAGTTGTTCGTAGCTGCTGCCTGCTAGCTTCCTGAGGCTACAATGCTGGCCACAAGATGATCGTGTGGTGCACATTGTGCATGAAGAGATCGTACTTTTTTTGTTCATTTCCAAATGGTGATGGTTTTTTTTGCATAAAACTAAATAGGCTACTGTTCCCTCACAACCTTACTTCTGTCAGACCTTGTAAGTAGGCTGTTTAGGATTTTATGTTGGTAACGCCACGTAGCACTCTATATGAAAATCACTGACTGTGCTGTGTGAAGGCTGTGGTTGGTTTGCATTGTTGGAGTATATGCTATGGTAGTGTTGGGCAGTTGGCTGTTAACAGCGCGTAGCGTTGCGCAGTTGGAGGTGAGCCGCCAGCAGTGGTGGATGTGGGTAGAGAAATGGCGGAGTTTTGAGAGCGGATGTTCTGGACGTGGGTCCATCAGAGACAGTAAATTTGTAATACTGGATACCATGAACTGCTATATATATTATGACTTTTGAACACTATTACGGTAAATACATTGTTTGTTCTCTATCAAAATCTTTCATTTGCTAACTATGCCTATCAGTAGTTAGTGCCTTCAGTAGTTTGAATCTTTTAATTAGCTGGCAGTAGTGGCGCTCACTGTATTGCAGTAGTTCGAGTAACGAAGATTTTTGTGAGGTAAGTGATTTGTGAAAGGTATAGGTTATTGTTAGTCAGGGCCATTCTTTTGTAGGGATTTTTGAAAGTCAGATTGCGTTGTTCTAAAATATTGTGTGTCAGTTTAGTGTTGATCAGAATAGGTAAAGAGCGAAATGTCTGAGTACGTTCAGTTCTGCTCAGCTGTTTGAAAATCAAATAATGTAAGAGGTTTATCAGCACAGTAATTCATTAATTTTTGTAAGGGGACGTTTCATATGTCGACCCTTAGCCGAGGATACCTCATTGGAATCTTCTGATTTTTTCTTGTAGTTTGTGTAATTAGTGTAGCTATTGTTTATTGCTATCGCGTAATTATAGAGAGAATTTCCTTTATAGTTGTAGTTTTTCATTGTTGTACAGTTAAACAGTTGTGGCATGCATGTAGATTTGCACCAAGTATTTCGCAGCTGCGCTTGCAATTAACGAGATATTATTTTCAATGCTATGTTAATGTGTTTTCTTATTTTGCTCTTCAAATTGTGCTTTCCTGTGTTATCGTGTGAAATATTGTGACAATAATGGCGTGTGAAAAACGTAATATTAGGCTCCAAAGTATACTGAGAAATGACAGTGAAGACGAAAGCAGTGTGTTAGCGCCACCGTGTAATGAATTAACTAATGTTCAAAGTAGCAATTTGGTAACTGTTCATAGGTGAGTGGAGCGGGCTGCAAATAATGGTGTAGACAGTGAAACAATTAGTGAACAGGGAAGCATTATCGATCGATCGGTCGGCAACAGCTCGCCTCAGGAATCCGAAATGACAGGATACAATCTCGCAAATACTGTAGATTGAGGTTTTGGGTCCTCACCGTTTTCTCAAATAAGTCAAGACACATTTTCTGCTTGTCAAAATGTGAATGTTGCCGGTGCAAATTCACTGCCGAAAAGCGCTGAGGAACATGTTTCAGACACCAGTGAATTGTTATTACAATTAATACAACAAATGGGACAAAATCTTCGAAAGTTAGACACAATGGAACAAAATCTTCAAAAGTTAGACACAATGGAACAAAATCTTCAAACGTTAGACACCACGCTTGAACAAACACGTGAAGATTTAACTACTGAGTTACATAACATTGAATCGAAATGTCAAAAAGTCTGTAATGACGTAAGAACAAAAATTTGTGAGCATTTTCGACCTATTTTTTCGCGGCATGAAAATGCATTACAGAATCACGAAGCAGCCATAAAAGAACTGCAAACTATTGTTCATGAAAATCATGAGACCTTGCAGGCTAAAATTGACTCATTTGCATCTACCGATTCGGTTACGCTACTTGCAAAAACTCAAGAAAACTTAAAGGACACAGTAGATGCTCTGAAAATTGGTTCAGAAAGACACATGGAGGAGATTAGTTCATTATCAGAGAAAGTAGTCGAACTTTCGGATCAGCTAAATAACTTATCTACGTAGGTAGATGATAATCTGAATGACACAAGACCGGTGGTCTTTAATGATACAGAAGAGTATGAACAAATTAGGAAATTCAAACAAAATCAGAATCAAATTAATACGCAACACCAAAGAGAAATCCGGGAAGTACAAGATCAATTGACACAGGTAATACAAGAATTACATATTTCAAAGCATACTCGCGCTCCAATACGGGAAGAGGGACATAGAAGTACGGAACAGCCACAAAATAATAACACAGGGCGCTTCGGAATTTATGAAAGAAATTGGCAAGGTACACCGAATTTTGAGATGGAACCGCCGAAACGACGTAACAATGACTGACATGCGGCTCGCCGACATGATGATTTTGACTATAAGCTGTTTATTACTACACGTAAATTCAAAACATTTAAGAATTCCGGCAGCGACATTCATCCACAAGCGTGGCTTCATCAATTCTCTCATTGTTTTCCTCCAAACTGGTCATTAGAGCACAGATTAGAATTTATGTGTGGCTATTTAGAGAATGAACCAGCTGTAAGAATGCGATCGGTCATTCACGATTGTCACAGTGAAGGAGAATTTTATCGTGCCTTCCTCTCAGCATATTGGTCTCAAGCTACACAAGTCAGAGTAAAACATAGCATCATAATTATGAAACATTTCGAACAATCTGAATTTTCCAGTCTTGTGAAATATTTTGAAGACATGTTGCACAAGAATCAGTACCTGTCAAACCCCTACAGCCCCTCAGAACTCATCCGCATTTGCTTAATCAAATTGCCTGAACATTTACGACATATTATTTTGGCAGGACGTTGCAAAGACGACATTGAAGCTTTTCAGGGACCGTTACAAGAATTGGAGATTGACACTGAAAATCGCGGGACGCGAAAACAGAAACACAACAATTACAGGTCACATCCGTCACAATTCCGTCACGAAAGAAATAATAACTGGACACGACAAGGCTATTCTTACAGCGTAAATCGTTACCAAAACAAACACCACCCGTATGACAACCGTTGGCAGAGTAGTAATAATTACAGAGAAACATCGCATTTCTGTAGTAATGAATATGACAGAGATAACCACAGAAACAGACAATATGGTAACCAAAACAATTATTATCATGGGAGACAGAATAACTTCAGACGCAACAGTTAAGAGCGCAGTTACGATTCAGGGAGACATTTTAGACCACGTGACCAACAAGAAAGAAATTATGGAATCTACCAACATGACGACAGACGATATAATCGTAACAACAGACCACAATTTAATCAGGACTGGCGGGTTTCAAACAGGGCAGGGCCCTCTCGACAAGGTGAATTTGTAGAAGTTAGACCTCCAAATCCCAGTAACGACGCGCGACAACAAAGGTAACAGACAATGACTCGCACCGCAGGCAGCCACGTGCGCCGGCTGGCTCAGAGAAAATAACATAAGCTAACCTTGAGAAAAATTCCAGTATTCTTTACCGACGTATACCACATGATAATTGCGTTGAAGTTGAAACTCTGCGTACTAGGAAGAGTAAAGGATTGCACCACATTTTACATGTAAAACCGTTTATTGAAAGATAATCTGCTTTTTAACTTAGTCTTTGCCATAAAATTTTTCACTTCACGCTTCTAGTACGCATTGTCACACTTAGAAACTGTTATCATGCAACAATGTTTTGAAGTTAACTATCCAGTCTAGAACCTACGGAACATATTTAGACAGTAATTACCACTGCATTGTAATAGTGAACAGAGGACACAGTGTTACTGTGTGTGTACATTCTTGCTTGTTAGTTGCAGGATTACGTAACGACTATAAGGCTTACATACTTAGAACATACACTGCTAATGAGATCTTAATGCAACATTTTGGTTTACTTGAAAAGACATTCTTTATTTGAAGTACTTTCTGTGAGATTAAAGATGACTTAGTATTTGGTTTCTTTGACAGCTACACAATTATATCACGACGCTACTAATGTGTGACACAATTTACATTGTTGCTTTTGTGCTATATCTGCTTTATATCTGCACAGTTTTTCTGAATTTTTCTGGAAAGGAAAACATGTTTTAGTAGACAGCCTTTTTCGTAGCACAACAATACGTTACAGTACAGTACTTACTTCATCATGGCAATAAGCGTAATAACTACGATATCTATACGCATAGCATTTCACTTTTGTTTATGATGAGGTAAGTACATTGACTTCTGCATAACTTAGCTTAATGAGGACGATAACTACGACACTTCCACAGAATTATCTTACACCGAGACGCACATTTAGCGCTAAAGGACACGTATTTGAATGATTAATTTTGTACTTAAAACATTTATTTTTAAATATTTTTTAATTACAAACATATAAAGAAAGTTTTCCGTGATACATTTCATTCCATTGCTGTAATCTGTAACACCTGAGGGTATAATTACATTAATCCTCAGGGGGGTACACGCTTACTTTGTGTACTATGCGTTTGGCAAGCACAAGGAGCCCTAGCTAATATGGTATTTGCTTATACAACTTTACTCATCGGTACCATATTTCTCTAACACATAATTACACAGCTATCTGATCATTTAACTGAGAGAGACAAACATTTTTTTACTGCGTCAGTGACACATGTTTACGCAATTACACAGTTGGATAACTTCACACTTATGAAATTGTATTTTGTCTGTACTTTGTGAACTGTTCATATTTTTTCAGAACCATTGTGATACTATGAGAGCTTTGAATGTTGCATTTGGTATGAGATCATGATTTTTAAAGTACATTTGAGGTAGATGACACTACTGAAATGAGCAGAGAATTTTTTTTAGGTTTTGAAATTATTACAGAAAGCTACGACGTTTTTGAGATTTGACTGAGGTGTTATGATGTTATTTTTACGACGACGATGTGTATTATGCTGCTGAGGTATGTTTATGATCAATAAGCTGATGCTATATGAGGAATTTGATTATTTTACGTATTTATTATGATGAAATATTGAAGAAGTGTCGACGAATATGTATATGTGTAATAAGATAAGGACTAATGAGTAGTGGTTAGGGACTCTGATTTGTGAAAAAGGATGTTGGAAACCAAGAATCGTACTTTAAGAGTTATGAAAAAATGTGTATATGCGTGAATGTATCACAATGCCGACGAAAATTTTTTGGACACTGTTATATTTATAGGATTTTGTTTCTACACATTTCTACTGTAATTTCTCGACTTGTGAAATTTTATTTGTATCAAACTGTCACTGTAGCAGAAACTTCTGTTGTAAATTTCGGTAAGAAAGGTAAATGACCTTGACGTAATGTGTTGTGGACGCTCAGCTGTGCCAGCTGCCTGGAGAAAAAGCTATTAAGTGGAGAAAATAAGAGGCCATTATCCTCGCTATTGACATTTCTTTGTAGAAAGCATCGCAAATACGACACGCTCGAACTTTAAATCATATGATTACACTGTGGAGTTCTTAATTTATGATATTTACTAAAATGCCTAATGAAATGATGAGAAACATTTTACATCTATTGTCTTTCTAGTTGAGAGATTGTTCATTTTGTTTAATATATAGTTTCTAGCTGCAGTGCAGCATTGGTTGAAATAAAATTTAATAGATGTACTAATATAGATATTTTATGCCTACAGATTCAGTAAATAATAATTTTATGATCTACTTCCAAAAAAACGAGGGATCACAAAAAGACATTTCCCTTCACAGGAATTGTATACATAATTTTTGTCAATGACTGCGTAACTTGTTTTGTAGAGTAATTCAAGGTGATGCATCACTCTAGTGTTAAGATCTGACATAGGTATTAGACATTTCCTATCTTTACTGTAATATTTTTTCTGCTTGAGCTTTGTCATTTTTAGGTATAAGTTACTGCATTTGCTGCTGCTGTTTGTCAGGCATTGTCCTACTGAATTTTACCTTGTGTTAAGCCAATTTTACTACTGATTAATTTTTCTTGTTTGCTGCACATTGCCTTATATTAGTTGTAATGTTGCATTTGCTTTGCTAATTTAGATATACTGCTGCTTGCTTTGCCAATTTGCATTTTTTGTCATTGCTGTTTGTGTTAATTGTTTTGTACTGCTACATTGCCTTGTCCCTTACTTTATGTATCTAAGCTCAGTAGATTTAAGTTAGCTTAAGAGGGGGGGATACTATATACGAAACTAACTACGGAGAATAAGGAAAGAATGCATTGAGAAGTTATATGAAAAAGATTTGGGCCAAAATGTGTATTGTACAATGAGAAATAATTAGTTTGAAAGAGGATATGAACCAAACAGTAGGATTTAGGGACGACGGGTTTAGGTAGGATTTTCTTGGAAATAAATGATGAGGCAAGATAATGGAAAATAAATAATGAGGTCAGAAATAAGTGAACATATAAATACAGAAAGCATGCTTGGATAGGATTTTTTTTTTTGGTGGAAACAAATGTTGAAATAAGAGGAAAGATCTATAGAATGAAGTTTTGGGTTGGACTGCAGTACCAAATGTTACACTGAAAATAAACCCTGTCCTTTCTTCTTGTGTTATTCCACTATGTGTTTGTGTGCTCTTGTGTATTTGTGTTTTTCCTGTCTTTATGTGTTTAGCTGATAAGAGTTATGTTGTAGAATTTTTCTAATAATATGTTCTGTTTCAATTCTCATGTGTGAAATTAATGTTTCAAAAACTATTCTCATTATTTTATTTATTTTACTTATGTCATAATCCCTGTAACACTGATGTACATGTCTATTTCTATTCTTTTGTAAAGCCTGTATTACTACAAATGTTATCTGTATTGTTATGTTCTTTAATGATGTATTTTGTACCTTTGTAATTGTATTCTCATGTTATAACATTGTAATGGACACCAGTTCATCAAATTAGGTAACTTGTAAGTTTCATTTCACTGCACACGTTTCTGTTGGTCGTAGTATATGCACAATATGTGAGAAGTTGGGACTGTTAGTGTTTGGACGTGTGTTAATAATTCAGCAAGGGACTGATTAACAGCAATGCTGATTCTAAGGACAATTCCAAAAACTTTGTGAGTGCACAAGTGGTGGTTTATGGACTTGCTGTATTCTCCGCAAGACTCTTCGATGGTGATTGTGCACCTGCACAGTCGCAACAGATGGCTGCTGGCCGTCTCTACAAGGACTACAGTGGGTCTGCATCTTTGATGGCTCACCAATACCATTATTTCTACAAGGACTGCAGTGGGTCTGCACCTCTGGTGGCCCACCAATACCGTAATCTCTAACAGGACTACAGTGGTCTGCTCTGTGATGACCTACCTACCAATATTCTTCAACATCGACTGACTCTGTTGTGGGTTTGCTCTGTTGTGGCCCATTACTTGTCTGCATGTCAAGAGTCGAACTGTCTTTCCGTTGGAAGGACAACACTACTTCTTTAAGACTGCATGGAAATCCACTACTTCCATGTGCATTTTCTTTTACGAATAAGACTTTGTAAAAAAAACTGTAATTACTATTGTGATAGCTGATCAGGACTGTCTTTATGAGAACAATTTTTGCTTTTGACCAACAGTGTATCAATAAATGTGTGCATTTGATGTCTTTGTTATTGTAACTATGAAATTTCTTTTCAAATCTGTATTGGCCACTGCCCAAAACAATTTGTAAAATTTTTTGTGGGTAGCATGGGGGCTATGTAAGTAGGCTGTTTAGGATTTTATGTTGGTAACGCCACGTAGCACTCTATATGAAAATCACTGACTGTGCTGTGTGAAGGCTGTGGTTGGTTTGCATTGTTGGAGTATATGCTATGGTAGTGTTGGGCAGTTGGCTGTTAACAGCGCATAGCGTTGCGCAGTTGGAGGTGAGCCGCCAGTAGTGGTGGATGTGGGTAGAGAAATGGCGGAGTTTTGAGAGCGGATGTTCTGGACGTGGGTCCATCAGAGACAGTAAATTTGTAATACTGGATGCCATGAACTGCTATATATATTATGACTTTTGAACACTATTACGGTAAATACATTGTTTGTTCTCTATCAAAAATCTTTCATTTGCTAACTATGCCTATCAGTAGTTAGTGCCTTCAGTAGTTTGAATCTTTTATTTAGCTGGCAGTAGTGGCGCTCACTGTATTGCAGTAGTTCGAGTAACGAAGATTTTTGTGAGGTAAGTGATTTGTGAAAGGTATAGGTTAATGTTAGTCAGGGCCATTCTTTTGTAGGGATTATTGAAAGTCAGACTGCGTTGTTCTAAAATATTGTGTGTCAGTTTAGTGTTGATCAGAACAGGTAAAGAGCGAAATGTCTGAGTACGTTCAGTTCTGCTCAGCTATTTGAAACTCAAATAATGTAAGAGGTTTATCAGCACAGTAATTCATTAATTTTTCTAAGGGGACGTTTCAACCTGCCTCCTACCTTCCAAACTTCATACGAGCTTTGCAGCACTAGCATTCCCAGAAGAAAGTATATTGTGGAGAAATGGTTTCATCACAGCCCATGGTATTATTTCCAGAATGAATCTTTCTCTCAACAGATGATTCTGCTCTAGTCTCAAGTTACTCAAAGAAGGCCATTGTGCCCGAAGAAAATCTCATATAGCATACCTTGTGTCTAACAGTACACACAATAAAGGAACAATGATGTAACTTCATACACCATGTACAGTTTTGAAAACTCTAATCAGTAATATTAATTTTGTACTATACCTCCATTTTAAATGCTAAAGCTGACTGCGTCTCCTCCAGTGTCCAGCAGTTTACTGCCAATGTCAGGCTGTAGTATTCAGCTCGCTCTTCAAGAATTTCCCAAAATGCATTTCAGCGTAAAAAAGCTCGGACGAGGCATTTTCGGGGAAACAGACTGGGACATCAGGTGTAATATTTATCTCCAAGAGGCAATGAAGGGAGTGAAAGAAAACATGAGGGGAATAAAAAGGCAAGGGGAACAGTTACAAATGCTGAGCTCACAGACGGCATTGTTCTTTTGGTTGAAAGTTAACAAGACTTAGAACCACGATGGTTTACTGTTTGGTTCAGTTTACAAAAGGCGAGCACCCATCAGCATATTGTCAAGTCCACAGCTTCTGTGGATAAACTTCTCTTAGGATCTTTGGTTGTCAATGGTACCATTATACATGAAAAAAAGGCTAAATTCCGCGCCCTGAAGACTACGCGATGTCGACCGGACACCGTGACATTGTCTGCCATGTGAATTCATGCGGATGCGGTCCGGAGATTCTGCAGTCCAGTCATCCCATCAAGGAAGAAACCTTGGCATTCTGGGAATCGAACCCGGGTCTTCACCATGGGAGCCACCTCCAATGACCACTCAGCGCCGGAGGCAGACTCAGTTATACAGGGTGAATCAAAATTTGATGACAAAGCGCTATTCCACTGTATACGCTATAGGACAGTTGCGTAAGCGCTTCGCTCCATGTCTTCGTTTCCCTTTCGACGCTGCCGTAGCTCTCGCATTCGCTCAACACTGGACTTTTTAGGCTTCTGGGATTTCTTTCGAGACGAGCTTTCCTCTGACTTGTATTTTCTATAATCCAGAGCACATCTGCAAATTATATTAGACGGCATCGTTCATTGTCTTGAAATATTCAATTTAATAGTGATTTTCGATTATATTTCCATGCAAAATCAGTTTATAACATCACACGAAGCTAATTCGTTACAATCACGCACTTAGTACCATAACGTCACATGCAAAATAAATACTGTGTAACAAACACGTACAGACATAATCTATCCGTTGTGAGGTCAACCATTGTTTACGCATTATTAGCCCCGTAGTTATTAGCCATTAAAATCTGATGATATTTTGTCACACAAAAAAGTTCGCGACGATCGAATGGACGTTTTAAAGTTAAGTAAAGAGCTGTATACATTTCTAGGGAAACGGCACAAAATAATGAAGCTTTGGAGAGTCTATCTCGTGCCCGACTGCGGTATGTGGCTTCTGCAGGTCCCACATTCGCGTGTTGTGGTGGTTCACTTTCTCATTTAAGTGAAACGTAGCCTCTACGTTGCTGTTATGCACCATCGTGAAGCGCTAGTTGCAGCTGAATTCTGTATGGTTTGAAACACAAATGTCGTCGCTAACCCCAACAAGCAAGCACATGGATGGATGAGTAACCCTCGGCTGTCGCCTGAAACGACGAGCAGACATTCGCGGACTGCGTGCAAAACTCTGTTGTTGCGGTCTACCTGTACGTTCCGAACGAGCACACGGGGACGACCTGTGGCTTTCCCCTTAAGCACAACCAGTACCTTGAAATCATTGCTGACCTTGTCAAATGCTTTTAGCTGTGCCAGGTGTAGTGCCATAGTTCCAACGAAAACCACGACACCTAATTGTAAATGAAATGCCCCTGTTCAGATGAAGTAATCAATACTGCCTTAGTTACTGTAATATCGTTATCTCGACTCGACGTACATCTAATAACTAACGACCGAATGATCAAAACAACTGGTCCAGGGAGACCCCTGCTGGCGACCACATGGATCGGATCTTAATAGGGCCAGTCACTAAATTCACTACTGGCCATTAAAATTGCTACACCAAGAAGAAATGCAGATGATAAACGCGTGTTCATTGGACAAACATATTATACCAGAACTGACATGTGATTACATTTTCACAAATTTGGGTGCATAGACCCTGAGAAATCAGTACCTAGAACAACCACCTCTGGGTCCGCAGCTCGTGGTCGTGCGGTAGCGTTCTCCCTTCCCGTGCCCGGGTTCCCGGGTTCGATTCCCGGCGGGGTCAGGCATTTTCTCTGCCTCGTGCTGACTGGGTGTTGTGTGATGTCCTCAGGTTAGTTAGGTTTAAGTAGTTCTAAGTTCTAGGGGACTGATGACCTCCGATGTTAAGTCCCATAGTGCTCAGAGCAATTTGAACCACCTCTGGCCGTAATAACGGCCTTGATACACCTGGGCATTGGGTCAAACAGAGCTTGGATGGCGTGTAAAGGTACAGCTGCCCATGCAGCTTCAACACGATACCACAGTTCATCAAGAGTAGTGACTGGCCCATTGTGACGAGCCAGTTGCTCGGCCACCATTGACCAGACGTTTTCAATTGGTGAGAGATCTGGAGAATGTGCTGGCCAGGGCAGCAGTCGAACATTTTCTGTATCCAGAAAGGCTCGTAAAGGACCTGCAACATGCGATCGTGCATTATCCTGCTGAAATGTAGAGGTGTTGCAGGGATCGAATGCATGAAGGATAGAGCCACGGGTCGTAACACATCTGAAATGTAATGTCCACTGTTCAAACTGCTGTCAATGCGAACAAGAGGTGACTGAGACGTGTAACCAATGGCATCCCATACCATCACACCGGGTGATACGCCAGTATGGCGACGACGAATATACGCTTCCAATATGCGTTCACCGCGATGTCACCAAACACGGATGCGACCATCATGATGCTGTAAACATAACCTGGATTCATCCGAAAACACAACGTTTTGCCATTCATGCACCCAGGTTCGTCGTTGAGTACACCACTGCAGTCGCTCCTGTCTGTGATGTAGCGTCAAGGGTAACCGCAGCTATGGTCTCCGAACTGATAGTCCATGCTGCTGCAAACGTCGTCGAACTGTTCGTGAAGATGGTTGTAGTCTTGCAAACTTCCCCATCTGTTGACTCACTGATCGAGACGTGGCTGCACGATCCGGTACAGCCATGCGGATAAGATGCCTATCATCTCGACTGCTAGTGATAAGAGGCCGTTGGGATCCAGCACGGCGTTCCATATTACCCTCCTGAACCCACCGATTCTATATTCTGCCAAAAGCCATTGGATCTTGACCAACGCGAGCGGCACTATAGCGATACGATAAATCGCAATCGCGATAGGCTACAATCCGACCTTTATCAAAGTCGGAAACGTGATGGTACGCATTTCTCCTCCTTACACGAGGCATCACAACAACGTTTCACCAGGCAACGCCGGTCAACTGTTGTTTGTGTACGAGAAATCGGTTGGAAACTTTCCTCATGTCAGCACGTTGTAGGCGTCGCCACTGGCGCCAACCTTATGTGAATGCTCTGAAAAGCTAATCATTTGCATATCACAGCATCTTCTTCCTGTCGGTTAAATTTCGCATCTGTAGCACATCTTCTTCGTGGTGCAGCAATTTTAATGGCCAGTAGTGTAAGTCGCTAACTGGGACAAGGGTTTCAGGGACGCGTGTACCAACCCAAAATTTAATTTCATTTTTAACAAATTCCCTTGTAAACTTAAACACATATGCTATCGCTTGAAGAGCATAGAATTCTTGTGGAGCATTCCCATCGAACGAGTGACCTCTCAAGATATAAAGGGTGACAATTGTTGGACTATATTAAATAAAATCGTCCTAACTTCTGAACGGTTTCGGTTTAGCAACGAAGCCCGCTTTCATTTGCATGGGTTCGTCAATAAGCAAAATTAGCGTATTTGGGGGACCGAAAATCCGTATACCGTGATCGAGAAGTCTCTCTTTACCCTCAACAGGTGACTGTCTGGTGTACAGTCAAGGAATAATCGGTGCAATATTCCTTGATAGCACGGTAACTACCGAACGGTACGTGAAGGTTTTTGAAGATGACTTCGTGTCCATTACCCGAAGTGACCCTCACTTCGACAAGAAGTGCTTCATGCAAGACGGAGCTTGACCTCATCGAAACAGGAGAGTGTTTGCTGTCCTGGAGGAGCACTTTGGGGACCACATTCTGGCTCTGGGGTACCCTGAGGCCACTGGCATGGGCCTCGATCGGCCGCCATATTCTCCGTATCTGAACGCATGTCACTCCTTTTTTTTGGGACTATATTAAAGACAATGTGTGCAGCAATAACCCCAAAACCATTTCTGAGTTGAAAACAGTCATTCAGGTCATCGACAGCATCAATGTTCCGACACTTCAGCGGGTCATGCAGAATTTCGCTATTCGTCTGCGCCATATCATTGCCACCGATGACTGGCATATCGAACGTTTCATAACCGAAATCCGACTATCTGAAGTGACGTTTAAGTGTTGAATAAAGTGTGTGCACCCCATAGCTTGTAACTAATTTACGTTTTTTTCATGTAGTTCAATAATTGTCACCCTCTAACAAGTTTATTTGGTTCCTTAAATGTCTGAAACCTACAAGATCGATGTGTCCTGGGGGTAGCGAAATATCCCTAAGGAGATAAATAATGTGCCATCCACGGGTAACCAGAGCGGCCAGGACGGTCCTTTAATGTATTTTTCTTTTGTGTGTGTGTGTGTGTGTGTGTGTGTGTGTGTGTGTGTGTGGTTTTTTTGTTCTTTACTGAATTCCTATATCCAACTGAATAAAAAATTTCTTTAAAAAGAGTACTAACCATATACGGGACGAATTTCGCTATGAACGTGTTCTACAAACAGTCCCTCGGATCACAAAAATCGAGCTGATCCAGTCGCGTACACACTCGTAGCAATCTTGCCATCTTGGTCTGACTGCAGATCAATAATCTCGGGCTGTGAAATACTGCGTATCGGCTACCTTCCACGCGACATGTGCTGCCATCTTCTAGACACGTATAGGCGCGAAATTTAAAACGATATACCATATTCGACGTCTGCGTGATACCAAAGTAAACTTGCAGTTTTGATGCGAAGTTACAATGTAGCCCAAGTTAAATCCTCATTCACGTAGAAAATATAGTCATGGGAAATTGGATAAATCTTTTTGAAACACGCAGAATTATAATTGGGAGCCTTAATTTTGTAGGTTTCAGTGGCATGAATCTCCATTTTATTGTTTACTTGTAGAGCTACTGAGAACGCTATCCCCTCGTTGTTGTTGTTGTTGTTGTTGTTGTTGTGGTCTTCAGTCCTGAGACTGGTTTGATGCAGCTCTCCATGCTACGCTATTTTGTGCAAGTTTCTTCATCTCCCAGTACTTACTGCAACCTACATCCTTCTGAATCTGCCTAGTGTATTTATCTCTTGATCTCCCTCTACGATTTTTAACCCCCACGCTGCCCTCCAATGCTAAATTTGTGATCCCTTGATGCCTCAGAACATGTCCTACCAACAGGTCCCTTCTTCTTGTCAAGTCGTGCCACGAACTCCTCTTCTCCCCAGTTCTATTCAATACCTCCTCATTAGTTATGTGATCTACCCATCTAATCTTCAGCATTCTTCTGTAGCACCACATTTCGAAAGCTTCTCTTCTCTTCTTGTCCAAACTATTTATCGTCCATGTTTCACTTCCATACGAGGCTACACTCCATATAAATACTTTCAGAAACGACTTCCTGACACTTAAATCTATACTCGATGTTAACAAATTTCTCTTCTTCAGAAACGCTTTCCTTGCCATTGCCAGTCTATATTTTATATCCTCTCTACTTCGACCATCATCAGTTATTTTGAAAGGGTGCAGTACCGCCCAACATTGAAAATAGGTACAAAATACTTCATTATTCTTGTCAGAACAACACATTTTTTGTGTAAAAATAACTCAATTTCAATTAATGCAGCGAAGCCGGATACCAGTGTGGGAAAGAATGACAATTTATTTATTTAATTGATCACATGTGCACTCCCTCACAATAAATCCCTACATCCAGTTTGGTGAGATCTGTGAAATGAATGAATGTATGGTCGTCTGCTAACCACAGATAGTGAATGGGAATATATGATCATCTTTGAGTCGATCCTTTGGCTACCTTTGGTGAGACCAAAGAGATGAAAATTTTACCAGAGCTTTGAGCGCCTGAAATGTGGCTGACCAATAAGGTAGCAAGGTGCTTCTCCCACTTCGACAGAGGTGCGAGAGAACCGGAATACGGCCATGTTTCAGCACTCTGCCGCTGGACCTTCTGCTGTAAAGACCTGTTTTTTGTTGTGCTCCGTAATGAAAGAGTGGAGGCATGGTATGCATGTGGAATATTTAAGAGTAGTTAGAATTAATAATTTCTCTATCTCAGGAACTTTTGTGGGGAGAATTAAATGTCAGGCAGGTAATTTTAAGGGGATTGTAGTAAACCAACGGTCACAATGAAACCACGTGTAGTTATAAGTTGAGATACTTCCGTGTGCTTAAGTTAAGCTGAATTACTAGCGTGTGTACAATAAGCTGAAATATTTAAGAAATAGCGTGTGTATCATAAGTTGAAATATTTAAGAAATATCATTCCGTGTGACGCTAGATTTAAACTCTGAGAGAGAATCAAGGTGAGTCGGCCGTCTATCCAGCAACGCCACTTGGCTTGCATTGCACAGGAAGATGTGCGTTTATCTCCAGAGTTCACAGTAGGAAAGTAGAATTACAAAGTGGGGCAGTGTCGTGTGAAACTGGGATCAATATTAACTGAAGTGGGAAAGCTGAAAGTGATAATGTTGTAACCATTCTTTGTGTAGTATTTCATATTGTTGTGTGGTGTATGTCATGTAATTTGGGTATGTGTGTTTAGCATGGGACAGTAGCTAGGTAGTTTCAAAAGATTTGTGGGTTATGCTTGTTCCTTCTGTATCGCTCGATCTGGAGGTAAGTTTCGTGAGGATGATTGTGAGAGTTGAAGTGTGAGGTATAATAAAAGATCCACCATCCTATCCAGAAAGTGCACTGTAGCCTTAAAACAAATTACGAGACCATAATATAGAGATTCACTAATGTAAAGCCATGCCCACTGGGCGGAATTTCTCATGTGATATTGTTGTAGGTTGTAGAATTTGTGTGTTTAGGAATAAATCAGATAGTGAAAAGAAAGAGATTGGTGGCCTTTTTCATTAAATTGTATGTTGTCATAATGTTCCGAATTTATATAAAAGCCGTTAAATAAAAGACAAAAAGTAAATGTGGTATTGCCAGTGCGTAGTGTACAGTCAGAGTTCTATAAATCACTGATAGTCAGATGCGTGTTTCCGTTGCGTATTATTCATACAGGAGAGTAATTTGTAACTAAATAGTAAGATACGAGAATTCATGTTACTCGATAAATTAAGGAAGAATCCACTCGCTTGGCAAACCACTCATCTTGCAGGCCTGACTGCTTGATGCCACAGTATGAGAAAGGCAAGTGGGTGCCTCTCAATTTTGCTCCCCAAATAGCAAAACTCATTTACTACTCTAAGTGTCTCATTTCCTAATCTAATTCCCTCAGCATCACCCGACTTAATTCGACTACATTCCACTATCCTCGTTTTGCCTTTGTTGATCATCATCTTATATCCTCCTTTCAAGACACTGTCCATTCCGTTCAACTGCTCTTCCAAGTCCTTTGCTGTCTCTGACAGAATTACAATGTCATCGGCGAACCTCAAAGTTTTTAATTCTTCTCCATGGATTTTAATACCTACTCCGAATTTTTCTTTTGTTTCCTTTAGTGCTTGCTCAATATACAGATTGAATAACATCAGGGAGAGGCTACAACCCTGTCTCACTCCCTTCCCAACCACTGCTTCCCTTTCGTGTCCCTCGACTCTTATAACTGCAGGCACCTCAAAATTGCTAGTGTTGCAAGAAATCGGTTCTCCCACACAACTGCGCTGTAACTTTAGAAGCCTCTCCACTAAATCGAAAATTATGAAAGCTGAGCTCTGTAATAACAACAAACGAGTAGTTTCGAAAGGTCTGTATTCTGTTTCCTCTCAATTTACATTTGTCCTCTCAGTCCAGTACGAAAATAGAATAATACGATAACTTGAGAATGAACTGATCTGGCAGCCAGATGTATTTAAGGGCGTAAAAGATCAACTGTTGGCTCCTGCCTACCGATAGCGGTCTTGAAGAGTGAGGAAAACTGAGGAGATGGTTCCCGACAGGATAGGGAAGAAATTATGTGTGATGAACTATGTCATGCTCCGCATCGTTTTACGTACACGGGACATTACGGGCCGGCCGCGGTGGCCGAGCGGTTCTAGGCGCTTCAGTCTAAAACCGTGCGACTGCTACGGTCGCAGGTTCGAATCCTGCCTCGGGCATGGATGTGTGTGATGTCCTGAGGCTAGTTAGGTTTAAGTAGTTCTAAGTTCTAGGGGACTGATGACCTCCGATGTTGAGTCCCATAGTGCTCAGAGCCATTTAAACCATTTTTGACATTACAGTGGGCGACCCACTGCCGTTCTCTGGTGGAGGGCGACACTGTTTTTCCAATTTGCCACTACTACTGCCCTTGTCCTCTCCACAATGTCTGATAACCGAAGCGTACCCTGTCGGACACAATAGCCCCCTGCAGGGAGAATACAGGGTGAGTCAAAAGTACTTGGACACCTTCATAAGTTGGAAGATAAAAGGTAAAATTGAAATGTGAGGATGGGAACATAGGTTTGATGTGGGGCCGCAACTTTTGGAGTGAATGTCATTCATGGCCGTCATCTTGAAATCCGCCATTTTGGATTCAAGTCATTTTTTTTAATGGGAAGGGAGGTGTATTACTCATCAAATAACACTCGCTTGAGCTCGGGAATTGAGTGGTGTAATTTGTTTTTGTCTATCTTGTACAGTTTAGAGGTTATTAATGTGTTCAAAGTTGGGAAATTTCCTTCATACCATTTTAGATCAGCTGGAACAAAGACAGACATGAGTCAGTATCAAGGTAACTTTGAACATTAATAACTTCTAAACTGTACAAGATAGACAAAAACAAATTACACCACTCAATTCTAGAGCTCAAGGGAGCGTTATTTGATGTGTCATATACCCCCCCCTTCCCATTTAAAAAAAATGAATTGAATCCAAAATGGTGGGTTTCAAGATGGCGGCCATGAATGACATACACTCCAAAAGATGCGGCCCCATGTCAGACCTATGTTCCCACTATCACATTTCTATTTTCCCTTTAATCTTCCAACTTATGAAGGTATCCAAGGACTTTTGACTCGCCCTGTATTGACTTTAGGTGTACGAAGGATCAAGTGGTGGAAACTTGATGAAACTGCAGTCTACTTCCAGCCCCTGGCAGGGAACGACAGTATGTCGTCCACTGGAAAGTATTGTAAAGCTCGCTGAGTGGTATACATAAGATCTCCACTTGTAAGGAAACCATATACTTTATCTTATTCTTTCAGGGACTGCCACTCAGTGTTCGTCATCATGGTTACAAAACCACGTCGTAAATTACCGAATATGGATTGTTTCTACATTTGGCAAAAGTAATTAAATTCGAATGAAAGGAACCCAGTTAATATACACCCATACATACAGGCGATCGCGGACAATGAGGCCCATGAGCCGACCTTACATCGTTCCTCTGTAGACGGTGATCTTGTGCACTTTGGATCCAGTTCTCATGGACACTCGGCTGCTGAAAGTCCTTCTGCAGTTCATCCGTCGCTCCATCACTTCCTTCATCTTCCACTTGGACGCGTACCATCAGGTTTTCCCGCAAGCACAGCTTTGGCTCGGAAACTGTCCTGCCTTCTAGCAATGTGCTCGGCCAGACTTATTCTCCATGCTTTCATTTCCCGCCCGAAGTTCGGTTATTTCATCAGGTCGTACACTTCATGATTCTTTCTACGTCTTTAGGTTTTCTCTTCGTGGATTGCTCCAAAAAATCTTTCTCACGATTTTACGTTCAAAGATCAACAATTTCTCTTTACTTTTTTGTAATCCATAACTTCTCCGGCCTAGATAAAAACACTGGTACTATCACTGCATTATAGACTTGAAGTTTGATCTTAAATAACAGATTTTTTGATGACATATTCTGCTTCAGACTGAAATAAATTTTAGACGCATTGACAATACGTTGATTGATTTGTTGTTTGAAGTTATTGTGCCAGTTAAACCACGTGTTAAGGTATTTAAAGTTTTCCACGATGGCTATGTTCCACATTCCTTCCCGTAATGGGTCGTTATTAGGGGCTTCTCTGGATACTTCTGTCATTTCAGTCTCCGCAGGATGAATCCACAGCCCAATCTTAATAGCATCCTTTGTTACGTCCTCTACAGATCCTGCCATCTCTTCCTCTCATTCCGCTATTGCTTCACTGTCGTCTGCATATCCTAATAAATGTGTTCTTCCATTTAACTTTACCCCTTTGCCTCCTCATTTTATGCCTCGAATTATTTATACTTTCTTCAGGACCAAACTGAAAAGCAATGCTGAAATGACATCCCCTTGTCTCACACCTATTCTGCTGCTGAAAATGGTTCAAATGGCTCTGAGCACTATGGGACTTAACTGCTAAGGTCATCAGTCCCCTAGAACTTAGAACTACTTAAACCTAACTAACCTAAGGACATCACACACATCCATGCCCGAAGCAGGATTCGAACCTGCCACCGTAGCGGTCGCGCGGTTCCAGACTGAAGCGCCTAGAACCGCTCGGCCACTCCGACCGGCTCTGCTGCTGAATTTCTTGGACAGTTCCACCTGGTATTTTACCTTATTTTTCCACTGTACACAACTTCTCCACGTTAATCAACTTTCTTGGTACGTCAAGCTCCCTCAAGATGCTGTATGTACTTAATCTGTGTATACTATCGTAATTCTTTGAGATATCCACAAATGTTAACAAAACCAAGTTCCTAGAACTTCTCTCAGAATTGTCTCCTGATGACAATTTCAACAATTCTTGTTCTGCCTGGTAGTCTCCAGCTATATCTTCAGCTAATGACCTGGTCTTTCCAAGGTGTACTGACGATAGCACTTTGTATGGTAGACTTGTCAGAGATACACCAGTGTAGTTGCGTCTGTTCTGATACTGTTCCTTTTTTGGAGTAGGATAATGGTAGCCTCCCTCTTTTGGGATCTCCCCCTTTCTCCCTACTACACTTATGAGACTGTAAATCTCTTTCTGGGCTTTTACCTCCTGCCTTGAACATCACTGCCGCTATCTTTTCTTCTTCTGGTATCTTATGGTTTTTTTAGTTTCTTAGTTGCTCTTTCTACGTCCTGTCGACTCACTTCAGTTCCTTCTTTCTGCATACCCTTTGAAATTCTAACTTCTGGGAAGACATTCTAGGGATCTTCAGCGTTCAGTAACTTTTCAGAATAGTCCTTCCATCTGTCCAGAATTCTTTCCTTGCCTGCTAGCCCATACAAGTGCACTTTCAGATCTGAGTTATTCGAGTATCCCCCTCCCACTCTATCAATTTGATTGACTAATTAATTAAATCGATAAATTAATTTACCCCTGCCCCTCTGGGAAATCTCCCAGCCCTCCCCTCACACCCCCCTGCCTGGAAATTGGCGGATCTGTGCTGGAGAGGAGGGACCTCACGACAGGAAATTCAATTACACAACAAAGGATAGACTGTTTATTTACAAAAAAATTCAATTTGCAGGGCTTGGATCTCTCTTGCTTATCATTCTCTGCTGTTAGGGAAGATGCTGGTCTTGTAAAATACATCGAAAAGAAGTCTACATGATTACTCTGCAATTCACATTTAAGTGCTTGGCAGAGGGTTCATCGAACCACAATCATACTATCTCCCTACCATTCCACTCCCGAACAGCGCGCGGGAAAAACGAACACCTAAACCTTTCTGTTCGAGCTCTGATTTCTCTTATTTTATTTTTATGATCATTCCTACCTATGTAGGTTGGGCTCAACATAATATTTTCGCATTCGGAAGAGAAAGTTGGTGACTGAAATTTCGTAAATATATCTCGCCGCGACGAAAAACGTATTTGCTTTAATGACTTCCATCCCAACTCGCGTATCGTATCTGCCACATTCTCTCCCCTATTACGTGATAATACAAAACGAGCTGCCCTTTTTTGCACCCTTTCGATGTCCTCCGTCAATCCCGCCTGATAAGGATCCCACACCGCGCAGAAATATTCTAACAGAGGACGAACGAGTATAGTGTAAGCTGTCTCTTTAGTGGACTTGTTGCATCTTCTAAGTGCGCTGCCAATGAAACGCAACCTTTGGCTCGCCTTCCCCACAATATTATCTATGTGGTCTTTCCAACTGAAGTTGTTCGTAATTTTTACACCCAGATACTTAGTTGAATTGACAGCCTTGAGAATTGTACTATTTATCGAGTAATCTAATTCCAACGGATTTCTTTTGGAACTTATGTGGATCACCTCACACTTTTCGCTATTTAGCGTCAACTGCCACCTGCCACACCATACAGCAATCTTTTCTAAATCGCTTTGCAACTGATACTGGTCTTCGGATGACCTTACTAGACGGTAAATTACAGCATCATCTGCGAACAACCTAAGAGAACTGCTCAGATTGTCACCCAGGTCATTTAGATAGATCAGGAACAGCAGAGGTCCCGGGACGCTTCTCTGGGGAACACCTGATATCACTTCAGTTTTACTCGATGATTTGCCGTCTATTACTACGAACTGCGACCTTCCTTTGCACAAATGTTAATAAAACCAATGGCTGAATTCCAAGAACTTCTCCCAGGTTTGTCTCCTGATGACAATTTCAACAATTCATGTTCTGCCTGGTAGTCTCCAGCAATATCTTCAGCTAATGACCTGGTCTTTCCAATGTGTACTGACGATAGCACTTTGTATGGTAGACTTATCAGAGATACACCAGTGTAGTTGGGTCTGTTCTGTTACTTTTTATTTTTATTCTGATCGCGCAAGGAATACCGTTAACATAGCTCATCGCAGGACCGCAGGACATTGTGAGCCCACACCCCGATCGCTTCGACGGGCTCTCCGCTTCGAGATTTCCCGCACTACCCCCGCCGTCGACTGCCGCATAGACAGCCGTCCCATTTGCACGCGTAAACAAGTTAGGTAAAGTATATGACGTCTCAATATATTTGTAAATGTTGCTTTAAACAATTTGTTTCAAATACACTTGCACACAAAACACTTCACCGTAGCTGGAAAGTGTTACGAGGGTGAGTCAAATGAAAACCTTAAATTTGTAATAACAAATCGGAATTTCGCGCCGTTATCCTGTAAGATGGTAAGCGTGCTACAAACAGCGTGTAGAATGGCCTGTAGGTGGCAGCATAGTGCAGATGCACACATACCGTCTCAGTATCAGAATAAAGATGGCCGCCCCACTTGCGACTTGCACCAGGGTAGAACAGTGTTCTGTTATTCGGTTTTTGCGTAGTGAAGGTGTGAAACATACTGAAATGCATCGAAGAATGGAGGTTCAGTACGGTGATGCATGTCTGTCACAGCAGCAAGTCTACGAATGGAGTAGGAAGTTCGCAAATTGTGTGACTTCAGTGGAAAATGCTCCTCGTCCAGGTCAGGCACAACGAGTTGTGCCTCGACAGAACATTGCAGCAGTTGAAGCCATAGTGAAGGAAAACCGCCGAGTGACACTGAATGACATTGCAGCGTGTTTACAGATTAGTCATGGGTCAGCACACCACATTGTGCATGATGTGCTCCAGTTTCACAAAGTGTCTGTAAGATAGGTGCCACGGCAGTTGACTCCTGAAATGAGAGAACGATGTGTTGATGCTTGTGAAGAACTTCTTCGACGTTTTGAACGAGAAGGTGATGGCTTCCTTGCAAGAATCGTTACTGGGGAGGAAACCTGGGTTCACTTTCACCAACCGGAAACGAAGAGAGCGAGCAAGGAATGGCACCATTCCTCATCACCAGACCTTGCCCCAAGTGATTTCCATATGTTTGGACCACTCAAAGACGCAATGCGAGGAAAGAAGTTCCATTCTGATGAAGAGGTACGCCACGCGGTGCATGAGTGGCTGCGCGGACTACCAAAAGAATTTTTTTCTGAAGGTACTTATGCACTTTGTAAGCGCTGGAGGACTTACATTGAGCGTGGGGGAGATTATGTTGAAAAGTGATACCGCTTTGTACCACTTCCGCACAATAAATAACATTTAAAAAAATATTTAAGGTTTTCATTTGACTCACCCTCGTATATACCTGTGCTGGAAATCGCGACGCAGCGAGCAGGCTTGGAACACTTGCACGAAGTGACAATAGCACGGAGCCCTGGGCTTGTGCCGGGCTAACCGGCTTTTCGCTTGTACAGACACACTAACAAGGGAAACACCCAATCGCACCCCTCAGATTTAGTGGAAAGACTGTCCAGTGGCAGCCCGTCAGAAACAGAATACAAATCAAGCATGAAAACAGGAAGAAGGTGTACTGGACTGTGAAAAAAAAGGAAAATAGGAACACTGAACGGTCCAGGAACAGGGAATGCAATATAGAGGAGCCCGGAAGAGAAAAGGTGTGGGTAAATGGTTACGGTGAAGGATTACAATGCGGGCAATTTTTTTCCTCTGTGCGCTTTATTCAAATTTGTGTCTGTGTCCCTGGTGTAATATCCGTTTGCAACAGCGAGGTGTAAGGTAGGGACCTATAATGACAGTTGATTGTGTACAACTACTCTATTAGCAGTCGAAAGGGAGTGGCTTTAGAATGGGAACCGCAAACGTTTGATGACACGGTGACAAATCAACCGAATCCTCCACCGGAATACACGGCAGGTGTGTCATACACGGCATTAGTGACAGTACGTGTGTCGTATGATAGGAATTCCCTATCGACGCACATAATTTGTACGACTGGTAGGTGAGTGAGATATGCCTCCTTGACCGATATAGTTGTTCGTATGAATGTGAATGTGATCACTCCAAAGGAAATGATGAAAACATAATAGTTTGTCGCATCAGCTGCAACAAATGAATACAACAGCTTCACAATCACACAGCTTCTCTGTGCTCTGTCAAAACATATGTTTTTAACGTTTTTGAAGTTGCGTTCCGTTTTGGAAGTCTTTACTCTTGAATTCCTTTGTTGTAACATAGTTCACACCCGTTTATTTGCTGTTTTCATTTCTATGCGACGTCTATGTGGTATCTCGCCTGCTCTCACGATTTATCACGTTTACTTGTGACTCATATTCTACAGGGTGAAAAGTATTTAAACCGACAAACTCTGGGAGGTTGTAGGGGACATCAAAAAAAATATTTTTCCCTAATGTCATTTTCTCCTATGAGGATTATTTAAACAGGTGGAGGCCGTATTGCCCGCATCTCGTGGTCGTGCGGTAGCGTTCTCGCTTCCCACGCCCGGGTTCCCGGGTTCGATTCCCGGCGGGGTCAGGGATTTTCTCTGCCTCGTGATGGCTGGGTGTTGTGTGCTGTCCTTAGGTTAGTTAGGTTTAAGTAGTTCTAAGTTCTAGGGGACTTATGACCACAGCAGTTGAGTCCCATAGTGCTCAGAGCCATTTTTTTTGGAGGCCGTATTACGCTCTTCAGTTGTTAGAGGCCGTATTACGATCTTCAGTTGTTAGAGGGCGTATTACGCTCTTCAGTTGTAGGCAACTGCTGTCCACCATTGTAGTAGTGCATTGTCTCTGTTTATTAATCGAGCGATACACCTGGAGTGAGTACACTGATATGGTTGGTGCGTACTACGTAGCCCACCACAACTGACGAGCTGCACAGCGGGTTAATCAACAACAATATTCTAATCGCCGTATCCCGCATCATGCGACCTTTGCTGCTGTGTAGCAAGGTCTGCGTGAGACCGGGTCATTTAGCAGATTACCTGGACATGGACGCCGTTGCACGGTAAGAACGCTGAAATTTGAGGAAGGTATCTTGCAGCATGTGGAGCGGGATCCTTCAGTCAGCACTCGTGCAATTGCACGTAACATGGGGACGAATCAGACGAATGTAAGAACAGCCCTTCGAGAACAATTGTTACGTCTGTTTCACTTACAGCGTGTCCACAACCTGGAACCAGTTGATTATCCACCCAGAGCACAGTTTTCGCAGTGGTACCTGGAACAGTATGAAATGCATCCTAGCCGGCCGAAGTGGCCGTGCGGTTAAAGGCGCTGCAGTCTGGAACCGCAAGACCGGTACGGTCGCAGGTTCGAATCCTGCCTCGGGCATGGATGTTTGTGATGTCCTTAGGTTAGTTAGGTTTAACTAGTTCTAAGTTCTAGGGGACTAATGACCTCAGCAGTTGAGTCCCATAGTGCTCAGAGCCATTTGAACCATTTTTGAAATGCATCCTACATTTCCGTCCTCTGTGTTGTTTACCGATGAAGCAACGTTCGGGCGTGATGGAGTCTTCAACATGCACGATTCGTATGTTTGGAGTGAGGATAACCCACATGCCACAGTCACTAGCGCTCATCAAGTGCGGATCTTCGTTAATGTGTGGGTCGGTGTTGTTTGGGAATGTTTAATTGGGCCGTATCTGCTACCTAGGCCATTAAATGGCAGGCACTATTACAATTTTCTCGCCAGAGCATTGCCAGAATTGCTGGAACACATCCCTCTCCCTACAAGACAACGCATGTGGTTCCAACATGACGGGGCGCCGGCACATTTCAGTCGTCGTGTGCGTCGATTCCTGGACCAACAGTTCCCAGAAACGTGGATTGTCAAAGGTGGTCCTGTACCATGGCCTGCTCGATAACCAGATATGTCCCCTCTGGACTTTTTGTGTGGGGAGAGATGCGCAACCTTGTTTACGCAACTCCTGTTTCATCAGAAGAGGATCTGGTTTGCCCAGATAGTAGCAGCAGCAGAAACAATTCAGGATACTCCTGAGGTTTTTGCCCGTGTCAGACAGAACATAATCCGACGGTGTAACCTTGGTTTACGTGTCAATGGAGGCATTTTTGAAAATCTACTGTAATAAAAATTGGGTTGTGTTAATGTGTTGTCTCTTGGTCATAAAAAATGGAAAAGTGTTTGTTGGTTTAATTAATTTGCCGCCAGACAAATCTTCCTCAACCCGTTTAAATACTCCTCATAGGAAAAAATGGCATTAGGGAAAAATATTTGTTTTGATGTCCCCTACAACCTCCCAGACTTTGGCGGTTTAAATACTTTTCACCCTGTATAACCAATGTATAGTACGATAACTGCCAAGATTACAGAAAGAGAACAAACATTTCAATGACCGAATGGGCAGTTCATAATGTTGTGGGGAAAAAAAGGCACGAGAGAGTTTTGAACACAGCTGGCCCGCTTGGTAGAAACACAATGACCACTTACCACGACGCCCTTGCTATTTCAGGCTGTTCTTTATTGGACTTCATGTTCTTGGACCGTTCACTGTTTTTATTTTGCTGTTTTTCACAGTTCAGTACAACTTATCCTGTTATCATGCTTGATCTGTGTTGTTCAGTTTTTGGCTGGCTGTCCTCTTGGCCATCTTACCACTAAATCTGAAGGGGGGGGGGGGGGGGGGGGCGATGAGCTTTTCGTTTATAAGATGTCTAGCAGATCAGCAGACCTGCTTCTCCGAGCTGGCTCGCACCCACACCACAGAAGTGAGCAACCATGTATCACTTCAGAGTGGCTCATTGACGCGTTCCATGGCAAACTTATTTTTAAGACTGTTGTATTAATGAGAAATGACAATGAAATGCAACATAATGAGAACTGACAATGAAATTCTCTCTTTTAATATTTTACGTATGCAAAGAATGGGGGGCAGCTAAGAAAGAAACACGGTATTTATAACAACTGTTGCAGCCTTACGATGACTACCGTTTTAGGACGAAATTGACAGATTTATATTTCGTTACCATTTTATTTAAACGTTAAAAGTAAATAATGCTAAGTCGAAGACAAGCTCTTAAGGTGAAGTCTGCCAGGGAGATTCTGTGGGTGGATTTAGTTCTCATCACTGCAAAAAAAAAAAAAAAAATAGGGAGAGAGAGAGCATATATATGTAAGTCTAAACATCGACATAATCGTAGCCGCAGATCTGTAAAGTCGTGAAAATTTACGTTGAGGAAACAGAAGTCAACGAGACTAATTTTGCTGTGAAACTTATCATGCAAACGTCACACTATATGTGTATAATTTGTAGCTGAAGTACGACTAAGAGACGTTTGAAATACGGACTGTGTAAGGTGCCGTGGCACACCGAAAGATGCCAAAAATAATTTTTTATTTCTGTGACCGTCACACAGAATCATCTCTACTCTGAACTTGGCATAAAATCAAACTGCGAAAAACAAGTTGCAAGATTTCAGGAAAACTGAAGTGAAACAACTAGCAGCCAGTGTTTGGAAATCAAGTACTTTGCCTGTCGACTGTGTAAACATGAATTTAAGCCAATACACTGCAGTCCTTTTCAGTACAGTCAACTAGCTCCAGGGAAATAGGCATTGGTTCAAATATTGAAATGTGTGTGAATTCCTACGGGACCAAACTGCTAAGGTCATCGGTCCCTAGACTTACACACGACTTAAACTAACTTATGCTAAGAGCAACACATACACCCATGCCCGAGGGGGACTCGAACCTCCGGCGGGAGGGGCCGCGCAATCTGTGGCATGGCGCCTCGAACCGCGCGGCCACTCTGCCCGGCACATAGGCATTGGCTTACAATCAGATATCCCTACCAATGCACCTCCTCACGAAGGCTGTGAGTAGAATTTTATTCTGGAAACTGAAGAAAAAGGCTACCCCGGTCTTGAAATTACAAGAAGACGCCTCATATAAGCAGGAAGGAATAACGTTATGGTGCAGGCGAATTTTAGTGGATATGTGTCTTGTAATATTGTTTGATAAACTGTTAAAATCCATTTCACCAAAAGTTTGTTTTTCTAAGCTCAGTGCCAACCTTATCACAAATATTAACCAGTCTGAATGAAATTTTTGCAGGAAGTAGTCTTGATGTGTTTGCACACTTTTAAGCATTAATATTATCGAAAACGCAATTTGTTTATTTTATCATCACGTTCATGTACCGATAATTACAGAAAATTTAAGGTTGAAATTTGAAATAAACACTGAAAACAAATTATTACGATTCCTCATAAAATGAACGCACAGAACCGTTGAACTACGTCTTGTGAGTGTACGTGCAAAATCTGGCGCATAAAAATCGTGGTGTGAGTACCACAAGTTGGTTTTCAAGAATACCATTAATAGCATATTAAAAATCCAAAACTCGAAAACCAATGAAGTTATGGACTTCAAAAGTTGAGTACCGATACATTTGTACAAAAAGACAGGCGGCGAGCGATCGTGAGCGCGCTTGCTTGCCTAGCCCCATCCTCAACAGGCCTGCTGTTGTCTACGACGTGTTACTAGAAATTAGTTCTGGTTTAGATACGTTGAAAGGTTGTAAAACTGCGACCAGTCACTTTTATATGATAATTTATTTTCACTTTACCAGCTTCATTCTGGCTTGATCATCTTCTAACGGAGAGAGAAGGTATGGATATAATTGCACGTCATTTGTCTGCGTTTCCGGTGCCCTCCCATACAGATTTTGATTCTATGAACCTCTCAAGGTCAATGCTGCAATTATTCAGACAATAAGAAATTCAGCCTTCAGTTGCAACTGAAGGCTGAATTTTTTATTGTCTGAACAATTAATAGTTGCTAAAGCGCTGCATTATGTTAAAGAGCTGCAATTATTGCCAAGAAAAGGCTTGGTCTTTGAAACAGTCTTGTTAGTCTTCGTTAGGGAATATTTTACAAATTTCAAGAGACATTTTAGCCGACTTTGTGTCGTTTCCAGGCGGCACAGTGGGGCGGTAGATTGCCAATAATTACATTAAACTTCTTTTCAATTTTTACAATTTTTACAATGATTATGACGCTTTTCCGTCATTGTAACTTCTACTGTGTGCCACACAAGTAAGAAATGATTTTAAGTTCCCATCAGTTTGGAGTTTCCTTAAAGCCTTTGCAATTATTTCGTTAGTGTTCATTGCTGATTTTTTTTTACCATCAAAGTTTAAAATTAGCCGCTCAAACTGATGGCCATGGTAGTCTGCATCTTCTCGAAGATTTTTCAGTAATGAGTAAACATTTGGATAAACTTTTGATAGTAATGTATTTATTCTTCGCTTACATCCTTCTGAGACTTTATTGGCTCAGATGGCTCTGAGCACTATGGGACTCAACATCTCAGGTCATCAGTCCCCTAGAACTTAGAACTACTTAAGCCTAACTAACCTAAGGACATCACACACATCCATGCGCGAGGCTGGATTCGAACCTGCGACCGTATCGGTCGCGCGGTTCCGGACTGAAGCGCCTAGAACCGCTCGGCCACCACGGTCGGCTGAGACTTCGTTAGTGCGATGGCGCCTTCCACTACTATTCCACATCTCTCTTGGAATACGTTCGTTATTGAGCCACTGGTCCCCAAAATGGTCATTAAAGTCCTGAAGCTTTTGGTTCTCAGGCATGCTCTCCTGAATACACAGCCAACCATCATCCAACGTTTCCACAGGAAAATGTGCCAGATTAGAACACATTCTTTTGTGACAGCGTATTTCCTCGTTTTCCTTATAGGTTGGAACGAGGCCGCAACACTGAACTTGTTTCCACAAACTTTGATTAAAATGATAATTGCAACCAGTAATCCCTGTTCCAGGAAAGGAACTGTTAGCTGCTTGGACGATGGCAATTTCGAAGTCCATCACCAGGATTCTAGCCAGGCACGTTAGTTCTAATGGCTTCAAAGAAAATGTTCATATGTTTCTCGCTTTTTATTTGGCAGCAAATCGTAAACACCTGGAATGGTGTTTGTTTCCTCCAAAGAACTATTAATTTCGACGTGGAGTATAAACAACTTTCCTGACTGCTTACACGAAGTATAAACAACTTTCCAAACTGCAAGACGGAACTGTTGAACGTCCCATCCACAAATAATGATATGCAGTTTGATAAACACACTTTTCCCTTTTAGCTGGCAAGCACCAGTATTCTGTCATTCCGTCCCCTGTTGTCATCTACAAGTAAAAAGTTGCTACCATCATTCATCAGCAAATTATTTTCTTGGAAGAATATTTCTCCCGAATCAGTGGGATCTTGTATAGTTCCCGTACATTTTCGCCTAATGCGATGTAACGATTGTTTCGCACTTCTGTGTGATGGTAACGACGTTACTTAGTCGTAGCCTCGGTTAAAGAGCTGTCCTACGTCTTCAACGTAAACTGACGAAACTATAGCGTCTGTTTCTTTGGCAGCGTTTCTTTGCGCTGACAAAATGTTTTCGCGCTTCATTTGGAATACAAACATGGCTACCTTCCCCTAAAACTGTGTCATTTTTTGAGGATAGTCTTCCATTGCATTTATTCTTTTTAAAGTTTACAAAACACCAGTAATTCATTTTTTGTTTGTTTGTGTAGTTCACTATACAGGGTGGTCCATTGATCGTGACCGGGCCAAATATCTCACGAAATAAGCGTCAAACGAAAAAACTACAAAGAACGAAACTAGTCTAGCTTGAAGGGGGAAACCAGATGGTGCTATGGTTTGCCCGCTAGATGGCGCTGTCTTAGGCCAAACGGATATCAACTGCGTTTTTTTTTAAATAGGAACCCCCATTTTTATTACATATTCGTGTAGTACGTAAGGAAATATTAATGTTTTAGTTGGACCACGTTTTTCGCTTTGTGACAGATGGCGGTGTAACGGTCACAAACATATGGCTCACAATTTTAGACGAACAGTTGGTAACAGAATGTAGGTACGTAGGTACGTTTGAACATTTTATTTCGGTTGTTCCAATGTGATACATGTACCTTTTGAACTTATCATTTCTGAGAACGCATGCTGTTACAGCGTGATTACCTGTAAATACCACATTAATGCAATAAATGCTCAAAATGGTGTCCGTCAACCTCAATGCATTTGGCAATACGTGTACCGACATTCCTCTCAACAGCGAGTAGTTCGCCTTCCGTAATGTTCGCACATGCATTGACAATGCGCTGACGCATGTTGTCACGCGTTGTCGGTGGATCACGATAGCAAATATCCTTATACTTTCCCCACAGAAAGAAATCCGGGGACGTCAGATCCAGAGAACATGGGGGGCCATGGTATACTGCTTCGACGACCAGTCGACCTGTCATGAAATATGCTATTCAATACCGCTTCAACCGCACGCGAGCTATGTGCTGGACATCCATCACGTTGGAAGTATATCGCCATTCTGTCATGCAGTCAAACGTCTTGTTGTAACATCGGTAGAACATTACGTAGGAAATCAGCATACATTGTACCATTTAGACTGCCATCGATAAAATGGGGACCAATTATCCTTCCTCCCATAATGCCGCATCATACATTAACCCGCCAAGGTCGCTAATGTTCCACTTGTCGCAGCCATCGTGGATTTTCCGTTGCCCAATAGTGCATATTATGCCGGTTTACGTTACCGCTGTTGGTGAATGACGCTTCGTCGCTAAATAGAACGCGTGCAAAAAATCTGTCATCGTTCCGTAATTTCTCTTGTGCCCAGTGGCAGAACTGTACACGACGTTCAAACTCGTCGTCATGCAATTCCTGGTGCATAGAAATATGGTACAGGTGCAATCGATGTTGATGTAGCATTCTCAACACCGACGTTTTTGAGATTCCCGATTCTCGCGCAATTTGTCTGCTACTGATGCGGGGATTAGCCGCGACAGCAGCTAAAATACCTACTTGGGCATAATCATTTGTTGCAGGTCATGGTTGACGTTTCACACGTGGCTGAACACTTCCTGTTTCCTTAAATAATTTAACTATCCGGCGAGCGGTCCGGACACTTGGATGATGTCGTCCAGGATACCGAGCAGCATACATAGCACACGCCCGTTGGGCATTTTGTTCACAATAGCCATACATCAACGCGATATCGACCTTTTCCGCAATTGGTACACGGTCCAATTTAACACTGGTAATGTATCACGAAGCAAATACCGTCCGCACTGGTGGAATGTTACGTGATACCACGTACTTATACATTTGTGACTATTACAGCGCCATCTATCACAAAGCGAAAATAGTGGTCCAACTAAAACATTCATATTTCTTTACTTATTACACGAATATGTAATAAAAAATGGGATCACTATTTTAAAAAAAACGCAGTTGATATCTGTTTGAGATATGGCAGCGCCATCTAGCAGTTCAACCATAGCGCCATCTGGTTTCCCCCTTCAAGCTAGACGAGTTTCGTTCTTTGTATTTTTCTCGTTTGATGCTTATTTCGTGAGATATTTGGCCTGGTCACTATCAATGGACCACCCTGTATACTGATGCCCGACGTAAATCAGTAAAGGGTCCCCTTTGATATTGTCAGTGAACTCCATTATCTCAGTACTAAAACACGGAACATTAGTTGTCAGTCAGAGGTCAACTGCAGTATTGAACCCCGGAAGAAAGCCACGCTCACTATGAACTCGTGCGGAACATGGAATTTTGTGCATGAAATGAGCTTTGGCCTTCCCCAGAATACGTTGCAGGCAGTGGCGGACAGGCCGGTGTATTCTACTTCTGAAACACGTTGTCCACTACCTACAGTGTCCTAGGCCCCATGTCAATGCCAAACTCCACCGAGACAAGGCCGGTTCAAATGGCTCTGAGCACTATGGGACTTAACATCTGAGGTCATCAGTCCCCTAGAACTTAGAACTACTTAAACCTAACTAACCGAAGGACATCACACACATCCATGCCCGAGGCAGGATTCGAACTTGCAGCCGTAGCGGTCGCGCGGTTCCAGACTGAAGCGGACAAGGCCGGCCGTCTTGGAATACGTGGCTGCCCTCCCTAATGTTTAGTTGCGGTACCCTTCCTCTCACGGCTGGCGAGCGTAGCAGTCTTCCCAGATGCACGTGGAACGGAAATAAATTGCGTAAAAATAAATGAACGCAAATACTTATACACTCGAAAATACATTGGACGGGAGTATTGTTTATAAACTGAAACTAAAATACACTAGCACAGTAGTTCGCTACACGGGCCACTATCGTAACCCGGGATCCGCGAAGCGACGCGTCTGTCAGCGGTCGCAGCTTGCCACAGAGTGTACCAGCAACTGAAGTGGGCTCTCTGGCCGGATCGACGAGCGCGTCCAGCACAAAGAACGGATCAGGGGAACAAGTGGGTATTTCCAGAGTGCGCCGGAACCTACATACAAAAGCGCGAGAAATACGTGGCCGGCAGACGAGCCCCAACTTGTCATGCTTGCGCAGACCAGCATTCATCTACATCTACATTCATACTCCGCAATCCACCATACGGTGCGTGGCGGAGGGTACCTCGTACCACAAGTAGCATCTTCTCTCCCTGTTCCACTCCCAAACAGAACGAGGGAAAAATGACTGCCTATATGCCTCTGTACGAGCTCTAATCTCTCTTATCTTATCTTTATGGTCTTTCCGCGAAATGTAAGTTGGCGGCAGTAAAACTGTACTGCAATCAGCCTCAAATGCTGGTTCTCTAAATTTCCTCAGTAGCGATTCACGAAAAGAACGCCTCCTTTCCTCTAGAGATTCCCACCCGAGTTCCTGAAGCATTTCCGTAACACTCGCGTGATGATCAAACCTACCAGTAACAAATCTAGCAGCCCGCCTCTGAATTGCTTCTATGTCCTCCCTCAATCCGGCCTGATAGGGATCCCAAACGCTCGAGCAGTACTCAAGAATAGGTTGTATTAGTGCTTTATAAGCGGTCTCCTTTACGGATGAACCACATCTTCCCAAAATTCTACCCAAGACGCCTATCCGCCTTCCCCACAACTGCCATTACATGCTTGTCCTACTTCATATCGCTCTGCAATGTTACGCCCAAATATTTAATCGACGTGACTGTGTCAAGCGCTACACTACTAATAGAGTATTGAAACATTACAGGATTCTTTTTCCTATTCATCTGCAATAATTTACATTTATCTATATTTAGAGTTAGCTGCCATTCTTTACACCAATCACAAATCCTATCCAAGTCATCTTGTATCCTCCTACAGTCACTCAACGACGACACCTTCCCGTAAACCACAGCATCATCAGCAAACAGTTGCACATTGCTATCCACCCTATCCAAAATATCATTTATGTAGATAGAAAACAACAGCGGACCTACCACACTTCCCTGGGGCACTCCAGATGATACCCTCACCTCCGATGAACACTCACCATCGAGGACAACGTACTGGGTTCTATTACTTCAGGAGTCTTCGAGCCACTCACATACTTGGGAACCAATCCCATATGCTCGTACCTTAGTTAGGAGTCTGCAGTGGGGCAACGAGTCAAACGCTTTCTGGAAGGAATTAGGCATCTGTCTGATACCCTTCATCCATGGTTTGCAAGATATCATGTGAAAAAAGGGCGAGTTGCGTTTCTCAGGAGCGATGCTTTCTAAAGCCGTGCTGATGCATGGACAGCAACTTCTCTGTCTCAAGGAAATTCATTATATTCGGACTGAGAATATGTTCGAGAATCCTGCAACAAACCGATGTTAAGGATATTGATCTGCAATTTTGAGGATCCGTCCTTCTACCCTTCTTATATACAGGCGTCACCTGCGCTTTTTTTCCAGTCGCTCGGGACTTTACGTTGGGCAAGAGATTCGCGATAAATGCAAGCTAAGTAAGGAGCCAATGTAGTAGAGTACTCCCTATAAAACCGAATTGGAATCCCGTCAGGACCTGGAGATTTATTTATTTTCAACCCATTCAGCTGCTTCACAATCCCTGGGATGTCTATCATTATGTCCTCCATATGGGAATCTGTACGAGACTCAAACGACGGTATGTTTGTACGATCCTCCTGCGTGAAAGATTTCTCAAATGCTAAATTTAAAATTTCAGCTTTCGTTCTGCTGTCTTCCGTTGCCAGGCCAGTCTGCAGCATCAGGTGGGCAGGAATGCCATACTCCTATTGGCTCCCTGGGTGAAATAGTGGGTGGAGGGGGCAGAGGTTACATAAACCCTCGTCGTGATGCAGTCGCTCTCATTCTGCCATTGTCAGTGCGCCTGTGTGTTTGCTTGTGTTCTTTCGACAGTTTTTTTTTTCGGGAAAAATTAAGCCCTCAGATTCCAACGACAGCACCCGCAGCGGTAGCAGCAGCAAACGCCTTCGCCAGGACAGCCTGTCATGTAAGTTAACTGTTCTTTTCGTTCAATGTGCCCTGTAATTTTAGTACCCCTTGCAGTAACTGCTTAGTAGTTGCTAGATGCATACATCTGTACTACCAAGCTTTCGAATGGTTTGCTGCCGTAATTTCAGTGTGTGACGAATTTTGTTTCTTGTCTTTGCAGCACTCATCCTCGAGATGCTGGCTGAGTTAGACCACCACTGGAGGCAGAGAGAGCACTACAGCAACCTCCAGCAATAACTGAGTCGGCACAGCAAGAACATAAGTGTATTTTTTTTTTGTAATATGTAGCTGTTAGAGAAAATATTTTTGTTCACGTAATGTACTGTGGTTCTAATGATGACGGCTGGGGAACGTATACACATTTATTTTTCGTAACATGTTGCATTCAGTTGCCTTTCTATGTGTTTCTATGGACGAAGAAGAAGAAGTGGTATGTGTCGTGGGCGAAAGTCAGAAGCCATTGATTCAGTCTTGTAAGTACCAGAATACGATTTTCAAATTCCTTGTGTGTGTTTAATACGTAAATAATTTCAGTGAACTAAAGAATACGATTTTCTTTTTATATTTCAGTGAGCTAAGGAATACCTGAGTCGAAACAAGGCCCCGGGAGTAGACAACATTCCATTAGAACTACTGACAGCCTTGGGAGAGCCAGTCCTGACAAAACTCTACCATCTAGTGAGCAAGATGTATGAGACAGACGAAATACGCTCAGACTTCAAGAAGAATATAATAAATCTAATCCCAAAGAAAGCAGGTGTTGACAGATGTGAAAATTACGCAACTATCAGTTTAATAAGTCACAGCTGCAAAATACTAACGCGAATTCTTTACAGACGAATGGAAAAACTGGTAGAAGCCGACCTCTGGGAAGATCAGTTTGGATTTCGCAGAAATATTGGAACACGTGAGGCAATGCTGGCCATACGACTTATCTTAGAAGAAAGATTAAGGAAAGGCAAACATACGTTCCTAGCATTTGTAGTCTTAGAGAAAGCTTTTGACAATGTTGACTGGAATACTCTCTTTCAAATTCTGAAGTTGGCAGGGGCAAAACACAGGGAGCGAAAGGCTATATACAATTTGTACAGAAACCAGATTGCAGTTATAAGAGTCCAGGGGCATGAAAGGGAAGCAGTGGTTGGTAAGGAAGTGAGACAGGGTTGTAGCCTCTCCCCAATGTTATTCAATCTGTATATTGAGCAAGGAGTAAAGGAAACAAAAGAAAAATTCGGAGTAGGTATTAAAATCCATGGAGAAGAAATAAAAACTTTGAAGTTCCCCGAAGACATTGCAATTCTGTCAGAGACAGCACAGGACTTGGAAGAGCAGTTGAACGGAATCGACAGTGTCTTGAAAGGAGGATATAAGATGAACATCAACAAAAGCAAAACGAGGATAATGGAATGTAGTCGAATTACGTCGGCTGATGCTGAGGGAATTAGATTAGGAAATGAGACACTTAAAGTAGTAAATGAGCTTTGCTATTTGGGGAGCAAAATAACGGATGATGGTCGAAGTAGAGAGGATATAAAACGTAGACTGACAATGGCGAGGAAAGCGTTTCTGAAGAAGACAGATTTGTTAACATCGGGTATAGATTTAAGGGTCAGGAAGTCGTTTCTGAAAGTATTTGTGTAGAGTGTAGCCATGTATGGAAGTGAAACGTTGACGATAAATAGTTTGGACAAGGAGAGAATAGAAGCTTTCGAAATGTGGTGCTACAGGAAAGTGCTGAAGATTAGATGGGTAGATCACATAACTAATAAGGAGGTATTGAATAGAATTGGGGAGAAGAGGAGTTTGTGGCACAACTTGACAAGAAAAAGGGATCTGTTGGTAGGACATGTTCTGAGGCATCAAGGGATCACCAATTTAGTACTGGAGGGCAGCGTGGAGGGTAAAAATCGTGGAGGGAGACGAAGAGATGAATACACTAAGCAGCTTCAGAAGGATGTAGGTTGCAGTAGGTACTGGGAGATGAAGAAGTTGCGCAGGATAGAGTAGCATGGAGACCTGCATCAAACCAGTCTCAGGACTGAAGACCACAACAAACACAAAGAACACGATTTTTTGTTTGTATTTCAGTGAGCCAAAGAATACGATTTTCAGTGTGTATGTCTGTAGCATTTTCTAGAAATAATTACATTCATTATCATGGATGTTATTGTAGGTAGTTTCAGTGAGCTGGATAGATAGCTTCAAGGCGAGGGTGAAATACTGTGGAAGGCGCATGAGTTGCCGGCTGCTGAGGGAGCTGAAAGGAAGCACCAACTCACCCTTTTGGATGGGGAGGAGGAAATATTGGACTGGGTGGAAGAACAATCAGAAAACCTGAATGAACTATTGTCATCAGTCCTCTAGAACTTAGAACTACTTAAACCTAACTAACCTAAGGACATCACACAACACCCAGTCATCACGAGGCAGAGAAAATCCCTGACCCCGCCGGGAATCGAACCCGGGAACCCGGGCGTGGGAAGCGAGAACGCTACCGCACAACCACGAGCTGCGGACCCTGAATGAACCACTCAATCCTCAGACCCAGAGTGTAAAAGGTGATTGTAATGCAAAAGTCGTCATTACAGCATATACACAACTGGTCATTAAAATTGCGAAATTTAACCGACCGGAAGAAGATGCTGTGATATGCAAATGATTACCTTTTCAGAGCATTCACACAACATTGGCGCCGGTGGCGACACCTACAACGTGCTGACATGAGAAAAGTTTCCAACCGATTTCTCATACACAAACAACAGTTGACCGGCGTTGCCTGGTGAAACGTTGTTGTGATGCCTCGTGTAAGGAGGAGAAATGCGTACCATCACGTTTCCGACTTTGATAAAGGTCGGATTGTAGCCTATCGCGATTGCGGTTTATCGTATCGCGACATTGCTGCTCGCGTTGGTCGACATCCAATGACTCTTAGCAGAATATGGAATTGGTGGGTTCAGGAGGGTAATACGGAACGCCGTGCTGGATCCCAACGGCCTCGTATCACTAGCAGTCGAGATGACAGGCATCTTATCCGCATGGCTGTAACGGATCGTGCGGCCACGTCTCGATACCTGTGTCAATAGATGGGGATGTTTGCAAGACAACAACCATCTGCACGAACAGTTCAACGACGTTTGCAGCAGCATGGACTATCAGCTGGGAGACCATGACTGCGGTTACCCTTGACGCTGCATCACAGAGAGGAGCGCCTGCGATGGTGTACTCAACGACGAACCTGGGTGCACGAATGGCAAAACGTCATTTTTTCAGATGAATCCAGGTTCTGTTTACAGCATCATGATGGTCGCATCCGTGTTTGGCGACATCGCGGTGAACGCACATTGGAAGCGTGTATTCGTCATCGCCATACTGGCGTATCACTCGACGTGATGGTATGGGGTGCCATTGGTTACTCGTGTCGATGACCTCTTGTTCGCATTGACGACACTTTGAACAGTGGACGTTACATTTCAGATGTGTTACGACCCATGGCTCTACCTTCATTCGATCCCTGCGAAACTCTACATTTCGGCAGGATAATGCACGGCCGCATGTTGCAGGTCCTGTACGGGCCTTTCTGGATACATAAAATGTTCGACTGCTGCCCTGGCCAGCACATTCTCCTCTCACCAATTGAAAACGTCTCGTCAATGGTGGCCGAGCAACTGGCTCGTCAGAAAACACCAGTCACTACTCTTGATGAACTGTGGTATCGTGTTGAAGCTGCATGGGCAGCTGTACCTGTACACGCCATCCAAGCTCTGTTTGACTCAATGCCCAGGCGTATCGAGGCCGTTATTACGGCCAGAGGTGGTTGTTCTGGGTACTGATTTCTCAGGTTCTATGCATCCAAATTGCGAGAAAATGTAATCACATGTCAGTCCTAGTATAATATATTTGTCCAATGAATATCCGTTTATCATCTGCATTTCTTCTTGGTGTAGCAATTTTAATGGCCAGTAGTGTAATTATTGTTCTGGAATGTTTGTGTAATTAACTATTGTTATTTGTTTACAGCATATACTTTTTCTTAAATTTTGAACGTTGAACTTAATTTTTATTCGTTATTCGTTTGTCTCAGAGGCACCACAGTCACCGCCGGCACCACAACAGCTAGCTGTGGCACAGGTGTCTAGAGCGGCGGTTGTGCGGGCCAGAAATAAACACACGCCACCGTGCAAAGCACCGCTCGTGGCTGCGCGAGAGGTGGCGGAGTCAGCTGCGGACGCTGTAGCGCCGGCCCCCGCACCATCACATACACTCTGGTGTCCGTGGACAGTTCAGTCGGAGGAAGAAGAACAGCAACGGTCTCCCCCCCCCCCCCCCCCTATGTTGGCGGTGGTGATGGCTCCAGCATGCAGCACCAGCAGCGTCACCGGATACCGTCACTGCAGTCTGGGTACTTCCACTGAACTCACCGCCGCCACCTCCTCCTGCTCCAACACAGACCGTTCGCCCTCGCTGGCAACGAAAGGTACGTGTGCCTCAGTGCATATTCCTCACCCCAGCAGGCGCCCCCTCGCCAATGCCGTCATGCACCACGTGGACGCAGCAGTCGTCGGATTCATCTCCTAGACATAGTATTAATGATAGTGTTCGTGATAATGAACCTGTGGCTAGCGGCAGTTCCCTCTCCTGTCCTTTTAGCGAAGGACATCAGGTCAGTGACACCATACTGCAGTTAGATCACTCAGTTGGTTCAAATGGCTCTGAGCACTATGGGACTTAACTTCTGAGTCATCAGTCCACTAGAACTAAGAACTACTTAAACCCAACTAACCTAAGGACATCACACACATCCATGCCCGAGGCAGGATTCGAACCTGCGACCGTAGCGGCCGCGCGGTTCCAGACTATAGCGCCTAGAACCGCTCGGCCACTCCGGCCGGCCATTACTCAGTAATTGCAGACGTCTTTGAGGAGCGAATTTCGTACACAATGATGGAGAATCCCGCTGCAGGGTACCGTGACCCTGTTGGGCTCCTAACAGCATACCTTCCTGTTGAGGAGACGGAGCTTCTCAAGGACGTTAATGATCCGCTGTACCCCACACCATTAAATGTGGCGCGGTACTGTGCAGTGAACTGTCGCACCCCCCCCCCCCCCCCACCACCTTCCCCCTAAAGTAGCCTGTGGCATAGAAGAGACAAGTCTTCTATATTTTTGAAGATATAACGGCGTGATAACGCGGAGCACATCAATCACCGAGCGGTTTCGTGAATCCACCTTGAGAGCTATACTAGCGTAGTTTTCTGAAATAGAAGTTAGGGGGTCAGCTAAAGTAATCAGCTGAATACTACTAATACTTGGCAATACTCTCTTAGGATTTAAAGGTTGGCTACAGCGCGCATACACAAGCTCTCGAATCTAAGATATTGTTGTCGCGCTTCGCAGCACACGGATTAATTAGTGGCAGTTTGGAAGCCAGTGCAGGAGCCCGCCTGCTGTGGTGCGCACGTGTGTTGGGCGAGGGGTCGTCGCCGAGCTGCCGTACTGCCGTGTCCGCTAGCAGCGACACAGGATTTGGTATTTAGTTGATATTTTTTATAATTTGCAGCGAGCTTATTAATTTAAAGGAAAGTGTTTGTGTATGTGCGTAGCAGCAGACGGTAATTTTGACAATGATAGGAGTTGAATTCTTAAGGGAAACCATTGTTAGGCGAATAGATTAAGTATTGATATTTGTCGTTGATTTCTTTTGTAATTGTCAGGGAATTGTTTCACTATGTATTTAATTGAGACGTATTTCAGTCTGTCTCAAGAGTTTGAATAATTTGTAATATTGCTTTAATGCTACTGGAGGCAGATTTACATACGAAGCGATTGTTCAAAGAGCTTCTAGCGTTTTGTTAATTGAATGAGAAAGAATCGCTTTCAGAATATAGTTTTTGAAAAAAAGGAATTACTTGTTTGGGTTATCATTTATCGAGTTTAGATTTGACCAAACCCTTTCTCTTGAATTATATGTAGTTGTAGTGAGCAGCAGCAGCCGCAGCCGCAGCAAGAGCAGGACCCGCCATACAGAACATGCATTGCACTCAGCATGAATAATAGGTTTTCTTATGTTTTTGTTAAATAAACGAATGCAGCAGATCAAGCAGTGGCAGCAGAAAGACGAAGTAAGTTATTTCTTGCGCACAGGACCAATTAAAAAAAATAAAGTCTAAGCGATCTCTGTAATAGTGAAGTTAACAAGAGTACAAGCACGAGATTTTCAGTAGAGAACACGAGATAAGAAGATAGAGCCCCCGACTTTCACTACGCCTGGACATCGATACGCATGTCTAAGTTCCAGTAAATGGGGTAGGGGGAAGGGGAGGGGGAGGATCCGGCTACATAAAGCTTCCTAAGTACACTCCTGGAAATGGAAAAAAGAACACATTGACACCGGTGTGTCAGACCCACCATACTTGCTCCGGACACTGCGAGAGGGCTGTACAAGCAATGATCACACGCACGGCACAGCGGACACACCAGGAACCGCGGTGTTGGCCGTCGAATGGCGCTAGCTGCGCAGCATTTGTGCACCGCCGCCGTCAGTGTCAGCCAGTTTGCCGTGGCATACGGAGCTCCATCGCAGTCTTTAACACTGGTAGCATGCCGCGACAGCGTGGACGTGAACCGTATGTGCAGTTGACGGACTTTGAGCGAGGGCGTATAGTGGGCATGCGGGAGGCCGGGTGGACGTACCGCCGAATTGCTCAACACGTGGGGCGTGAGGTCTCCACAGTACATCGATGTTGTCGCCAGTGGTCGGCGGAAGGTGCACGTGCCCGTCGACCTGGGACCGGACCGCAGCGACGCACGGATGCACGCCAAGACCGTAGGATCCTACGCAGTGCCGTAGGGGACCGCACCGCCACTTCCCAGCAAATTAGGGACACTGTTGCTCCTGGGGTATCGGCGAGGACCATTCGCAACCGTCTCCATGAAGCTGGGCTACGGTCCCGCACACCGTTAGGCCGTCTTCCGCTCACGCCCCAACATCGTGCAGCCCGCCTCCAGTGGTGTCGCGACAGGCGTGAATGGAGGGACGAATGGAGACGTGTCGTCTTCAGCGATGAGAGTCGCTTCTGCCTTGGTGCCAATGATGGTCGTATGCGTGTTTGGCGCCGTGCAGGTGAGCGCCACAATCAGGACTGCATACGACTGAGGCACACAGGGCCAACACCCGGCATCATGGTGTGGGGAGCGATCTCCTACACTGGCCGTACACCACTGGTGATCGTCGAGGGGACACTGAATAGTGCACGGTACATCCAAACCGTCATCGAACCCATCGTTCTACCATTCCTAGACCGGCAAGGGAACTTGCTGTTCCAACAGGACAATGCACGTCCGCATGTATCCCGTGCCACCCAACGTGCTCTAGAAGGTGTAAGTCAACTACCCTGGCCAGCAAGATCTCCGGATCTGTCCCCCATTGAGCATGTTTGGGACTGGATGAAGCGTCGTCTCACGCGGTCTGCACGTCCAGCACGAACGCTGGTCCAACTGAGGCGCCAGGTGGAAATGGCATGGCAAGCCGTTCCACAGGACTACATCCAGCATCTCTACGATCGTCTCCATGGGAGAATAGCAGCCTGCATTGCTGCGAAAGGTGGATATACACTGTACTAGTGCCGACATTGTACATGCTCTGTTGCCTGTGTCTATGTGCCTGTGGTTCTGTCGGTGTGATCATGTGATGTATCTGACCCCAGGAATGTGTCAATAAAGTTTCCCCTTCCTGGGACAATGAATTCACGGTGTTCTTATTTCAATTTCCAGGAGTGTATATAGCGGACAAGAAGGCAAGTATTAATGTCCAAAATAAAACCGATCAGGCTTGTTTTGCATGGTCAACCCTTGCTTGTGAAAGAGTTGTTAAACAGAATCCAGAGTGCACATCTCGATACGGTAGATACCCTGACATTCATATGTGTTCTACCTTTAACGGTATCGAATTACTCGTCAAGATCCAGGACATACCTAAATTTGAGGCGCAGAATACCGGAATTTCGGTCCATGTTTATGCCCTGGAGAAATGAAACTCAGATGAGAAGGACGAGCACATGGTCGTTGGGCTCCTCCATTTCTCAAAATTGGCCGGTGAGTGTAAGATACATGCAAACATGCACTTATTCTCCGATGAGACAAATAAGGAGAAAGGCAATTGCATTATGTTTGGATCAAAGACATGTCCTGAGTCCTTTCCTCTCAACTGCCAACCGATAGTTATGCAAAGTCTTTTAAAGTCTTTGCTTAATGTGTCTGAATCATTACTCCTCAGACAATTTATTAGCAGTGCATCTAGCAGACTGCACTTCCAAGCACCCTGTATGTGTTATTATGCCTGCTGAGGAAAACAAATTCATAAGGTTTAATAATGCTCCCCATCAGGAGCGATGCCCATTTGTAGTGTACGCCGACTTTGAATGCATCCTCGCTCCGATGATCCGCTGTGAAGGTGAACCCACCGCCTAACATACTACCTTTACAGAAAAAACATGGTTTTAGTCAGTCACTGCACTAGTTGTCTTCATTTCAGAGTTAGGTATACTGATGTTTGTAAGTAGCGCCATCCCATTTCCAAACCGTTTCAAAGCTTCGCTTAAATCGTCAATATCGTGTGCATCAGTTTCTCCTTCCACAATTTCTTTTTCACCATTAATTTCCAGATGAAGTTCATTGTTAACCGCTGTGATGTTCGGAATGCTGTTGTAATTCTCCAGTCCTGTCAGCGCAATTGCCACCCCCCGTTGCTCAAATCAATCTGTGGGAAGTAATTGACGTGTAATAGTGACGATCGTTCTTTTAAAGTCAGAGTATATGGTATCGTATCTGAACCTCGACTGACGGGTCCTTATATATATGATTCTTCGTAAACGTTAGGAGGAACATGATGCACAGATGCATGCATAAGTAGGTATTAAACTCTAGGTAGCGATGAAAACTGTAGAACACACATCTTCTGTCGGTGAAGTATTGTTGTAACTCTTCTGAGCTGCAAGTCTCCAAATGAGTCAAAATAGTAGACGTTATTTGTATTTTTCTTAACATACGCCACCCAGTGGGTTCCTGGCATCCCAGCAACATCGAAATTCACAATTCCACATTCTCTGGATTTCCACACAGTCTTTGGTAATGTATCCCGCACAAATACGCCACAGAAACTTAGATTGCTGAATTTATTCCTGAAAAACTTGAGCAGATCTGTATTTATAAGCGGTCTCTCCAGTAGGGTGGCTAATGGGCATTTTTTATTTATGAAAAGGCATAGTCCTTTCTTGTACGGTTTCAGGTATAATATTTTTCCGATGGCTGCTGATTCCATAATGCGGCTATGTCTTCTTGTTTCCTCTAGCTGCCCCTGAAAGTTCTGTGCATTTTTCACTATTCTGGCAATAGCCACAGCACCATCAGCTAGTGAACCCTTCACTGAGAGATCTGTGAGGCCAGGAATGAGGGAGAGGATAGTTCCACCTCACGTCTTGGCTATTTGCAAAACCCTGGGTGCTTTAATAGGTCCTTTATACTCGCACTACAGGACGCTTTTAGCTGCATACATCGCTGTCAGGCTACAGTTTTTTAGACACCTCTGCCCTGGCTTCTTCTTCTTCTTTATCGTTGTCTTATTCTTATTCTTCCTCTTCTTCAGTGACGACTTGCAGCATTCGTAACTTGCTTGGAATTCATTATCCCTCAGCCCAACTTAATTTTACCTCCCATAGTTTTATCAAATAAAAATGCTCCAGTGCGCTGTTCCTATGCCAATATCATTTCTCGAATGAATTGCCTTGGCTTTATCAGCTAAAATTCGATCTGCAACGTGACGTCCTGGGAAATCTTTGTGTTTTGCACATGCAATGTCGTGTTCCAAACACACTATGTCAAGCTTATTAATCCTCTTATCACCACGAGCCAAACGTTTTTGAAGCTTTGTGCCAGATCCACACTAATTGTGCCCCAGAATGTGCAATTCGACAAGAAGTTTGTCTAGAATGTCACCGTCTCCTAAAATGTGTCTCCTATCATGCATGTTATACTACTGTGCTGGTTTGCTCTGTGCAACCCATTATACAGCAGATCGTCAGCGTCTATCCAGCTGTTTTGTGTTGCAAGAAAACCAAGCCACTTAACTAGTGCTGTATTCCCTCGACATCTTATGACATACTCTATGAGAAACACATGTGGTTCTGAGCTCTTCTGCATTTCCTCGGTGTAGAAACCCTCTGAAATTTCAGTGCCACTGCTGTCCTTTAAGATGTAAGTTCTGGGATTTGTTCTCTACACTTTGGAAACTATGAGTATCACACTCGACCAGTTTGGAGGTCTCAAATGTTGTCTTGTGTTTTGAAATACACAAGAAATCACCTTTATTAAATTTCTCTTTGCATGGATCCAGCATTTTTATAGGATAGTACACCGTATCCATGAGTCCATTATTACGAACATCGGTTGATCTCGTTTTGATTGTGCTGTCTTTGGTTCAACTGTACTGAGCAATTATTTGTGGGAGGATATCTGTCCATTTGTATAAGCCACGAAGATTAAAACGCATCAACATTTGACCCTTTATTGTTCTGTTCCGACGTTTCACGATACTCGCCTTCAGGCAGGTTAATGTTAAGTAGTGATGTATCCCATACTGCTGCATCATGGTCTTGAAATTCCTATTGTAAAACACTTCACCATGATCGGTTTGAAGTTTGTCAGGGCATCGATTCCACCCTGTCTGCTACAAACACCTTAAGAAATCCGCAACATTTCTCCACATTTTTGTTGTATCAGCTCACTAAAATTTGGAGTATGTATCAATAACCATTAAAATATATTTGAATCCATTATTCTCATGTAAATATTCCCTCATAACTACAAGATCACCCTGCCATAAGTAATCCAAAGCTTTAATTATAACATGCCTGTGAGGGTATGTTTTGCATGCTGCTTTGTACAGACTTCATACTTATTCAGTTATACATCTCTCTCTAAGCTCTGAAATTGTTGAGATAACCTCATTCAAATGAGCTGTACTGCCCACAGCATCTGATGCCATGGGCAGTCGTAGTCGAACTGTTAGCTCATTAGGGTCATCTTAGTATATACACTCATGCTCATAAATTAAGTGTAATTTCAGAATGTGGTGCCACACAACGTAGCACTATACAAAACTGGCGCTAATAGCATAGGCACATAGTGAACACACACGACACAGATCTGTAAGCCCACAGTATTGGTGATAAGTTGAGAAAACCGTCCCGAAACACATGTGCTCCAAACGCCACTGTTTCCTGCGCATGTACCCCGACATCAATATGGGATATCATCACCATTCACACGTACACAGGCCGCACAACGGGTTAGCATACTCTGGATCGGGTGGTCGAGCAGCTGCTGGGGTATAGCCTCCCATTCTTGCACCAGTGCCTGTCGGAGCTCCTGAAGTGTCCTAGGGGTGTGAAGACATGCAGCGATACGACGACCGAGAGCATCCCAGACTTGCTCGATGGGGTTTAGGTCTGGAGAACATGCTGGCCACTCCATTCACCTAATATCTTCTGTTTCAAGGTACTCCTCCACGACGGCAGCTCGGTGGGGCTGTGTGTTATTATCCATCAGGAGGAATGTGGGACCCTCTGCGCCACTGAAAAGGTGGACACACTGGTGTAGAATGACGTCCCGATACACCTGACCTATTACAGTTCCTCTGTCAAAGACATGCAGGGGTGTACGTGCACCAATCATAATACCACCCCACACCATCAAACCACGACCCCAATACAGGTCCCTTTCAAGGAAAATGGTTCATATGGCTCCGAGCACTATGGGACTTAACATCTGAGGTCATCAGTCCTCTAGAACTTAGAACTACTTAAACCTAACTAACCTAAGAACATCACACACATCCATGCCCGAGGTAGGATTCGAATCTGCGACCGTAGCAGTCGTGCGGTTCTGGACTGAAGCGCCTAGAACCGCTCGGTCACAGCGGCCAGCCCTTTCAAGGACATTAAGGGGTTGGTATCTGGTTCCCGGTTCACGCCGGATGAAAACCCGGCGAGAATCGCTGTGAGAATCACTGTTCAGACTATACCTGGACTCATCCGTGAACATAAACTGGGACCGCTGTTCCAATGACCATGTACTGTGTTCTTGACACCAGGCTTTACGGGCTCTCCTGTGACCAGGGGTCAGTGGAATGCACCTTGCAGGTCTCCAGGTGAATAAAACATTTCTGTTCAGTCGTCTGTAGACTGTGTGTCTGGAAACAACTGTTCTTGTGGCTGCGGTAAGGTCCTGAGCAAGGCTATCTGCAGTACTCTGTGGCCGTCTGCAGGCACTGATGGTGAGATATCGGTCTTCTTGTGGTGTACACTGTGGGCGTCCCGTACTGTTGCGCCTGGATATGTTTCCTGTCTGCTGGAATCGTTGACATAATCTTGAGATCACACTTTGTCGTACACGGAGGGCCCATGCTAAGACCTGATGTATTTCACGAGCCTCCAGTCGCCCTAGTATTCTACCCCTCATAACGTCATCAATATGTGTTCTTTGACCCATTTTCAACACACAGTCACCATTAGCACGTCTGAAAACGTCTGCACATTACTCGCTGCACCGTACTCTGACATGCACCAACACACCTCTGCATATGTTAACTGCTGCCATTGCCACTGTGCGACGACTGCAGGTCAAATGCACTGCATGGCCATACCCCAAGGTGATTTAAACCCTCAAACCGCCCACCAGAGCGTTGTTTCACCATGTATCAGCATTATCCTTAATTTATGAGCATGAGTGTATACTGAGGGGGCTGATTGCTGACTCTTTTATGCTGAATGTCAATACCATCATCACTGCTATACTGACCGTGTAATAATAATAGTTTTGTAATGCCACTGTATTTGGCACTGCTTTAGTTTCCTGCTTCCCTGTACACACTGGTCAATTGTAGTATTTTACCATGTACCTCCAGATTTTTTGGGTAAAAATTTTACTGTTCTTGAGCGTTTTAGGAAAATGATGTTCAGTGGACCTGGTGTTCTTTGAAATTCCCTATCCCCTGTCTGTATTGTTGTTTCATTTATAGTTATAGGCTACATGCCCAACATGTATGGTTTTACACCACTGACAGCGAATATTTTGTCTATCCTAGCTGAACAAATAAGAACAAATAATAAGCATCCACAGATAATGACATAGAGTTGAACAAAGAAAGGAAACTTGGCAAAGAAAAGGAGGAGAAAGTGCTACATGAGGAAAAAGTGGCAACGACATGTAATGAGTACTTACTATTACGCTTCTTCTGCAATGGAGAGGCAGATGAGGATCTTAACTCCTGCTGTTGACGTTTCATGGTTCTTTGTCTTCAAGAGACTGACTGGGACTGAGACCGTTGAGCTACCACAATCACTTTATACCACCTACAACATAATCACATCACCAGAAATTAATTAGTCAATCAGTTTGTTGACTTCAGTAGTATTTCTGCGTAGATTCCCAGTCAGGCATTTGGAAGGAGTTCTCACCTGTGCTCGTATCCAGCAGGGGAAGGCTTGTGGGTTTTGCAGGTAAACACAGCTTTGTTTGTGGTTCGGTCTTGCCATGGTCGACAGCGTGTGCAGAGTGAGCAGTGGCCTCTGACAGGATGTGAGCACATGAGAGAGAGAGGGAGCATGTGTTTCAACAGGTATTTCTCAGGTATCAAATATCAAAGATATTCTACCGCTTGAAGCTTTTGTTTGGAGATTAGCATGACATCTGGTCTACCTGTCGCATGAGGTGGCTGGTACGTGGTGCAGCTGACAGTGGTTGTGGGGCGCAAGCAGCCACAGTGCAGAAATATGTGAAGAGGCCGGCATGTCAAAGTAGTCGGAGCATGGGCGCGCAATGCCCTGTGGTCACTGCAAGTGATTTTTAACAGTGTAATTATGTGACGTCAGCTATGTTGACGGTATTCCTTGCATGCTCGGAACACAAAAATCGATCGACTTTTTTCGATGTATTTTACAAGACTTGCATCTTCCCAAACAGCAGTTCGTGATGAGCAAGAGAGATCCAACCCCTAAAAATTGAATTTTGTATAAATAAACAGTAAATATATAATAATAAATATGTAACAATAAATAAATAATAAAATTGAATTTCTTGTCGTGACATCCCTCATCTCCAGCACAGACCCACCAATTTCCAGTTGGGGGGAGGGAGGGTAGAGCTGGAGAATTTCTCAGAGACAGAGAGGTTAGTTAATTTATCGATCTGATTAATTTAGCAATCAAATTGATAGATTGGGAGGGGGTTAATCGAATAACTCAGGCCTGAAAGTGTAATTGTATTAGTGAGAGGGAGGGTTGGATTTTTCCAGAGGGAAGGGGGAGCTGCAGGGGGAGGGAGAGGGATGGGGAGAGTTCTCAGAAAGACAGATTATCCCCTGGAGGTCATAAACCACATAGGAGAACAAGAGATTAAGGGGAGGTGGAGGAAGTCATAAAGCAACCAATTTTGGCCCTGAATGTATGCAACCTGCATTAACAAAGCGCAGCAGAACTCAGATTACCCTACTACTATCAGTTCCTCGAAGATGCAGTCGAGTGACTCCCGAGAGTGTTGGGAGCTATTGCGTCGATGTAGATATGATAGTTCCTGTGATTATCCTTGTTTTCCGGTTAAGTTAAATTCAGTCAGATTGGTGTCATGGCTGTTTAACCAGGCAGGAGTGCAGCATTTTGCACATAAAGTACTAGAGAGCTGAATCATAGAATATGGACCTTGGGCAGCCACGTCGAGCAGCGTAGTTTCTCTTTCTCTATCTTCACTGGCAGAATATCCAAAGAGGTTCCGATCGTGCATAAAGTACACCAGCGGCAAGACACAATCAATATCTTCACGATTCGATAACAGCAGTAATGTTTCCCATGACAGTGCCATTAAAGTAGAGTTATGAAACACAGTTTCCCGAAGTTCCTTCGCTAAAGAAGATGAATTAAATATTCCAGAATTCGAATTAACAACAGCTGCCAACATGAGTAACTTAGAAGTAAATATTGTCTGGGTAGGGAAGCGGCTTAAACCACTCTATAAATCTAAGTCCTCCAGTCCAGACTGCATAACAATTAGGTTCCTTAGCTCCATACTAAGCAATTACATAAATCGCTCGCTCGACGAAGGATCCGTACCTAAAAAGACTGGAAAGTTACACAAGTCACACCAATACTCAAGAAAGGAAAGAGTGCAATCCGCTGAATTACAGACCCATATCACGGGCGTCGATTTGCAATCTGAGTATGGAACATATGCTATGTGCGAAGATATTGAATTGCATCTAATAAAATGACATATTGCAAAATAATCAGTACCGATTCTGAAAGTATCGTTCTTGTGCTCTTTATGAAGTAATGAGTGCTATCGACAGGTGATCTCAAATAATTCCATATTTTTTTCCATAAGGCTTTTGACACCGTTCCGCACAAGCATAATCATACGGCACCCCCATGGATTATCGTCACAGTTGTGCAACTGGATTCGTGATTTCCTCTCAGAAAGGTCACAGTTCGTCATCGATCAAAGCAGAAGTGACAACCTGGCCTTCCACAAAAAAAATGGTTCAAATGGCTCTGAGCACTATGGGACTTAACATCCGTGGTCATCAGTCCCCTAGAACTTAGAACTACTTAAACCTAACTAACCTAAGGACATCACACACATCAATGCCCGAGGCAGGATTCGAACCTGCGACCGTAGCAGTCGCGCGGTTCCGGACTGCGCGCCTAGAACCGCTAGACCACCGCGGCCGGCTGGCCTTCCCCACGTATATGTTATAGCCCCTCTGCTCTTCCTAAACTACACTGATGGAAAAAAATCACAACACCAAAAATAATCTAGAGTAGTGAAATTAGGGAATACATTTGCCTAGGTAACATTTTTATGTGATTAACAATGCAAGCTCAAAGATTAATGTAAGCGCAAGATAAGCCATTGCAAATGGGGAATGCTGGTACATTAATAACCGGAGTAACCACCAGAATGTTGAATGCAAGCATGAAATGTGCATGCATTGTGTTGAACAGGCGCCAGGTGTCTGTTTGGGGAAGGAGTTCCGCGCCTGTTTCTCTATGTCGCTCAATCCAGGGATAGATCTTTGTAGAGCATGTTGGGTTACAACAGCGGTATGTGGGCAAGCGTTATCCTGTTGGGAAAAACCGCCTGGAATGCTGTTAATGAATGGCAGCACAACAGGCTCAATCACCAGACTGACGTACAAATTTGCAGTCAGGATGCGTGGGATAACCACGAGAGTGATCCTGCTGTCATACGAAATTGCAAAAAAAAAAAATGTTTCAATGGCTCTGAGCACTATGGGACTTAATATCTGAGTTTATCAGTCCCCTAGACTTAGAACTACTTAAACCTAACTAACCTAAGGACATCACACACATCCATGGCCGAGCAGAATTCGAACCTGCGACCGCAGCGGTCGCGCGGTTCCGGACTGAAGCGCCTCGACCGGCTACAAAATTGCACCTCAGACCATAACTACAGGAGTGGTCCAGCGTGTCTAGCACCCAGACACGTTGGTTGCAGGCCCTCAACTGACCTCCTTCTAACCATCACATGGCCGTTACTGGCACCGAAGCGGAACCACCTTTCATAAGGAAAAACAACAGACGTCCACCCTGCCCTATAGTGAGCTCTCGCTTGACAACAGTGAAGGCGCAAATGGCGGTGGTTTGGGGTGAATGAAATGCATGCTAGATGGCGTCTGGTTCGGAGCTGTTTTTAAAGTAACCGATTCGTAATAGCTCGTTCTGTCACAGTGGTGCCAATTACAACTCAAATTTCTGCTGCTTATGCACAGAACACAATGGTCCTCTCTCGGTGATGCCATATGGCCGTCCGTTCCCGGTCATCTTGCACATTCTCGTGAGCACCGCTGGCAGTAACCATGTACAGCGCTACATTCCTGCCAAGTCTTTCTGCAGTATAGCAGAAGGAACATCCAGCTAGTAGCCCTATTACACGACCTCGTTCCATCTCAGTAATAATAATGAGCGTGTGGCATTAGTGGCCGGGAGACCCCTCGCGGGGCGGTTCGGCCGCCGCTCCACAAGTTCTTTAACGCCGCTACGGCGACTTGCGGGTGAATGAGGATGAGATGATGATGAAAGACACACAACACCGAGTCATCTCGAGGCAAAGAAAATCCCTAACCCCGCCGAGAATCGAACCGAGGACCCCTTGCACAGGAAGCGAGAACGCTACCGCAAGACCACGAGCCGCGGACTGTATCTCATTGAGGTACTGATAATGGCCTCTTTGTCACCGTAAAGGCATTCTTGACTAACGCCAACGCACCACCTCCAATCTCAAAGGTAACTTAAGCTCACGACCGTTACAGCGTTTATTTAAAGTAAACCTGGTTTGCACCCCCATAGTGGCGCTACTAGAGCCATTCTTATGGAAGTGGTGTGAAACCTTGATAGACATCATCTTTCAGATGTAGAAATACACTCACCATTTTTCTTTAATGTCGCACAACTTCTTGGCTTTGCGATTTTTTTTTGCCGTCGGTATATATAAACTGTTTGCGAAACAATGTGAGCAGCCCTCTTAGATTTTTTGTCGATGATTTCGTTTATCGTCTAGTACAGTCATCAGTAGATCAAAACCAACTGCAAAAAGGTTGACAAGATATTTGTATGGTGCAAAAACTGCCAGTTGGCCCCTAAATAAGGAAAGTGTGAGGTCATCCAGATGAGTACTAAAACGAATCCGTTAAATTTCGATTACACGTAAATCACACATATCTAAACGCTATCTATCAAACTAAATACCTAGGGGTTACCATTACGAACAACTTAAATCGGAACGATTTCATAGATAATGTTGTGGGAAAGACGAATCAAAGACGGCCGTTTATTGGTCGAGCATTTATAAGATGCAACAAATCAACTGAAACGACACCGTGTACACTACGCTTGTCCGTGCTCTTCTGGAGTATAGCTCCATGGTACAGGGTATGTACGAGATAGGATTGTGGAGGACAAACAAAAAGTTCAAAGGAGGGCAGCTCGTTTTGTATTATCGCGAAGTAGGGGAGAGAGTGGCACGGATGTGAAACGCGAGTTGAGGGGGCCGGGGGGAATCATTAAAACAAAGGCATAGTTCGTTGCGGCAAGATCTTTTCGCAAAATTTCAATCAAGAACTTTCTCCTCCGAATGCGACATTAGCGAGAAATTATCATTATAAAATAAGAGAAATCAGAGTTTACGCCGAGTGATTTAACTGTTCGTTTTTCCAGCGTAGAACGATAGAGAAATAACCTGATGGCGGTTCGATCAGCCCTCTATCAGGAACTTACGTGTGAATTGCAGAGTAGTCATGTAGACGTAGATGTATAATATTGTTGAGTTTTCCACCGGTATTGTCCAGACTTTTCTTGAATGACATCTAGATCTAAATCCACGTCTACACTCCGCAAGTCCCCTCATGGAGCGTGACGGAGGGTACTGTGTGTACCACCGTCAATTCCTCCCTCTCCTGCTGCAGTCGCGAATGGTGCACGGGAAAAACGGTTGTTGGTAAGCAAGCCTCCGTGTGGGCACGAATATCTCCGATGTTACTTTTATGGTCTTTTCGCGAAATAAGCTCAAGAAGAAGCTACACTACTGGCCATTAAAATTGCTACATCACGAAGATGACGTGCTGCAGACGCGAAATTTAACCGACAGGAAGAAGATGCTGTGATATGAAAATGAGTAGCTTTTCAGAGCATTCACACAAGATTGGTACCGGTGGCGACACATACAACGTGCTGGCATGAGGAAAGTTTCCCACCGATTTCTCATACACAAACCCCAGTTGACCGGCGTTGCCTGGTGAAACGTTGTTGTGATGCCTCGTGTAAGGAGGAGAAATGCTTCCGACTTTGATAAAGGTCGGATTGTAGCCTATCGCGATTGCGGTTTATCGTATCGCGACATTGCTGCTCGCGTTGGTCGAGATCCAATCACTGTTAACAGAATATGGAATCGATGGGTTCAGGAGGGTAATACGGTACGCCGTGCTGGATCCCAGTGGCCTCGTATCACTAGCAGTTGAGATGACAGGCATCTTATCCACATGGCTGTAACGGATCGTGCAGCCACGTCTCGATCCCTGAGTCAACAGATGGGGACGTTTGCAAGACAACAACCATCTGCACGAATAGTTCAACGACGTTTGCAGCAGCATGGACTATCAGCTCGGAGACCATGGCTGCGGTTACCCTTGACGCTGCATCACACACAGGAGCACTCAACGACGAACCTGGGTGCGCGAATGGCAAAACGTCATTTTTTCGGATGAATCCAGGTTCTGTTTACAGCATCATGATGGTCACATCCGTGTTTGGCGACATCGCGGTGAACGCACATTGGGGGCGTGCATTCGTCATCGCCATACTGGCATATCACCCGGCGTCATGGTATGGGGTGCCATTGGTTACACGTCTCGGTCACCTCTTGTTCGCATTGACGGCACTTTCAACAGTGGACGTTGCATTTCAGATGTGTTATGGCCCATGGCTCTACCCTTTATTTGAGCCCTGCGAAACCCTACATTTCAGCAGGATAATGCACGACCGCATGTTGCAGGTCCTGTACGGGCCTTTCTAGATGCAGAAAATGTTCCACTGCTCCCCTGGCAGCACATTCTCCAGATCTCTCAACAACTGAAAACGTCTGGTCAATGGTGGCCGAGCAACTGGCTCGTCACAATACGCCAGTCACTACTCTTGATGAACTGTGGTATCGTGTTGAAGCTGCATGGGCAGTTGTACCTGTACACGCCATCCAAGCTCTGTTTGACTCAATGCCCAGGCGTATCAAGGCCGTTATTACGGCCAAAGGTGGTTGTTCTGGGTACTGATTTCTCAGGATCTATGCACCCAAATTGCGTGAAAATGTAATCACATGTCAGTTCTAGTGTAATATATTTGTCCAATGAACACCCGTTTACCATCTGCATTTCTTCTTGGTGTAGCAATTTTAATGGCCAGTAGTGTATACATTGGTCGATTCTTCTAGTAAAATACTACGCATAACGAATCTCTTGTAGCGTCTAGCGCTAAGGTTGTATGAGGACCTCTGTGGGGCTTTCGCTCTTACTAAACGAAACTACGACGAAACGCGCACCTGGTCATTTGAACTTTTCTATTTCATCTATCAGTTCTGTCGGGTAAGTAAGCCAGACTGACTTGCAACACTCAACCATCAGTCGCATGAGACTTTTGTAAGCTGTCTCTTCCGTGTTTTGAATACGCTTTCTGCAAATTCTTCCACAAAGCTCAGTGAACGAACGTACACAATCGAGTGTAAATGCTAGGTGTTGAGGAAAATGGTTGTGCCGCAGTGACAGTTTTCTGAATGACATCTGGTGTTCATGATTAGCCGATCTGTTATGAAGGATCCATTTTAGCTGATACTTGGAATATTTTTAAACGACTCCTTCAAATCTGTTAAATCGTCGTTTAAGGTTTGATTAGTTTCACCAAATCTGCGACATAATTTTGGCAATGTCGTCAGAATAACGGAACTTCCCGCTTTGGATATCTGTCTGGCATACGGGGTGTACCTAGAGGAATGGTAAATATTCAGAGATATGACAGCAACGATCATTTTAAACGAAAAATTTTAACAGAAGTAGGCTCTAAAATGCCTGTCTTAAGAGCTATGTGCACTCCTTCATCTTCGATACTGTGAAACACATCTCTTCTACTGCAAGCTCTTTGCTTTTAATGCCGGACGCGGTGGCCGAGCTGTTCTAGGCGCTTCAGTCAGGAACCGTGCGACTGCTACGGTCGGAGGTTCGAATCCTGCCTCAGGAATGGATGTGTGTGATGTCCTTAGGTTAGTTAGGTTCAAGTAGTTCTAAGCTCTAGGGGACTGATGACCTCAGATGTTAAGTGCCATAGTGCTCAGAGCCATTTGAACGTTTTTTTTTTTTTTCAGGAGATAGTATGGACCAAAACAAAAAAAGGCAGTAAACATGTGCTCTAACCTGTATACCTTAAGAGCTATATGTTCAGTAGTGGAGATATGTTTCACTGCAGCGAAAAGGAACAAGTGCTTATACCTATTGAAGCATTCACTTTGGGCCGATGTTTATTGGACCTCTTTTGTGCATAGTACCGTCTCACAAAATGTGGAAAGCAAATAGCTTGCAGCAGAAGAGGTTTGTTTCACTGTATCGATGCTGAAAAAGTGCACATAGCTCTTAATGTCTCCATTTTAGACTCCATTTTGCTACAAAAAATCGTTCCTCTCATATCCTTGAATATTGACCATTTCCTCGGGACACGCTGCATATAGGTCAAATAGCGGTGGTGCCAGGACGAATTCTCGTGATAGTCTGTTTCCAGTTACTCAGAAAGTGACATGACGATACGGTAACCAATACTAAAAAATAAAGTACATAATTTTTAATTATGTATATTCCATCTGGCGCATCACTTTATAGTATACGGGGGAACGTAGTTCGTAACATTTAGTCGCTTAATTTTCTGTTCATTTGCATATAGGACGAGGAAGAAATGGCAGTACACCTCTGAATGTGCCATAACCTGACTTCTTGCATAAGTTGTGGCCTGTTTGCGTCAGTGGCCGGTGGCTGCTGCTGGTAACGGGCGGTTTGGTGAGCGGCCCAGCTTTATGACGTTTCTCTACCCAAATCTGGTTGCAGGCGGCGCAATCACGGCCATAGGGCGAATTTCCTTCAGCATCCGCCGGTTGCAGCTGGTTTGCGCCAGGGACATTGGGGTTAAGTCCCTCGCTACGACAAAAAACATCCAAGTAAATTGTCTTTTCATTTTGACGTGAAAACGTCAAAAATTGTATCAGTACAGGTCTCAAAGAAGTGATTTCGCAAAATTATTTCGCCTTTGGTTACGCTATAACTTACTTAATTGAGTTCATACGGCCACGTTTTGTTCATATTCTGGTAGCAGAGGATTCCAGTTTCACGTGCTTACTGGTGTACGTCATTCAGCTGGGGCAGTGGGGCCCTCATTCCGTCTATGACCGATCAAAGAATCTTTAGAAGCTCAGTAACAGAAAGGAGGAAATATTACACGTACCTTTAGAATATTCTCAGCGTAAAACAAAAGTCTGTAACGCAAAATTTATAAGTAAAAAATAGATGAAAAACTTTTAAACAGTGAAACATACAAATCCAGAAATGGAGCCCAAATGCAAAACAAGGAGTGCTAAAGCATCGGGAAGTGCACACAATCTAAAAATAATGTAACTAGCCTAAGAGTACGTCTGCGGAACGAATGAGAACGTTACCGCTGTGCCGCAAAGCTGAGACTTTAGGTAAGTCTCGTAAACAGCGATTTGCGTGTGCTTTTAGGACTTAAAATCTCAAACCTTCACAGTCAAACCTTTAAAAAGGGTATTTTGAGACGAGGAACCAGTGATCGGAAATTACCATTTCAGAGCTTCCAGATCTCGAATCAGCAATGCGTATGAGATATGTCTTTGTATCTAATAACACAAAACTGCCTGCAGCATCAACGACGATATTAATCGGAAAAGTAAACTGAAGACCTGGCCATGGTGGGAGCACTATCGTGTTTACGTCTGAGAAAAACGGGGAGGGAAGGTAGCAACAGCGTATATTTACGAGTGGAGCGCTTTCACACTCTACATCTACACTGAAGAGTTAGAGAAACTGGTACACCTGCCTAACATCGTGCAGGGGCCCAGGGAGCACGCAGAAGTGCCGCGACGCGACGTAGCATGGGCTCGACTAATGTCTGAAGTAGTGCTGGAGGGAACTGACACCATGAATCCTGCAGGGCTGTCCATAAATCCGTAAGAGTACGAGGGGACGGAGATCTCTTCTGAACAGCACGTTGCAAGGCATCCCAGGAATGCTCAATAATCTTCATATCTGGTGAGTTTGGTGACCAGCGTAAGTGTTTAACATCAGAAGAGGGTTCCTGGAGTCACTCTGTAGCAATACTGGACGTTTGGGGTGTCGCATTGACCTGCTGGAATTGCCCAAGTCCGTCGGGATGCACAATGGACATGAATGGATGCAGCTGATCTGTGCCGCGCGGGGTAGCTACGCGGTCCGAGGCGCCTTGTCACGGTCCGCGCGGTTCCCTCCGTCGGAGATTCGAGTCTTCCCTCGGGCATGGGTGTGTGTGTTGTCCTTAGCGTAAGTTAGTTTAAGTTAGATTAAATAGTGTGTAAGCATAGGGACCGATGACCTCAGCGCCGGCCGGGGTAGCCGAGAGGTTCAAGGCGCTACAGTCTGGTATCGCGCGACCGCTACGGTCGCAGGTTCGAATCCTGCCTCGGGCTGTATGTGACGTCCTTAGGTTAGTTAGGTTTAAGTAGTTCTAAGTTCTAGTGGACTGATGACCTAAGCTGTTAAGTCCCATAGTGCTCAGAGCCATTTGAACCATTTGATGACCTCAGCAGTTTGGTCCCATAACATCTTAACGCGAATTTCCAATTTCCAAGCTGATCAGACAGGATGCTTACATATGTGTCACCTGTCAAAGTCGTATCTAGACGTATCAGGGGTCCCATATCAAATGGTTCAAATGGCTCTGAGCACTATGCCACTCAACATCTGAGGTCATCAGTCCCCTAGAAGTTAGAACTACTTAAACCTAACTAACCTAAGGACATCTCACACATCCATGCCTGAGGCAGGATTCGAACCTGCGACCGTAGCAGTCACGCGGTTCCGGACTGAAATGCCTAGAACTGCACGGCCACCGCGGCCGGCTGGTCCCATATCACTCCAACTGCACACGCCCCACACCATTACAGAGCCTCCACCAGTTTGAACAATCCCCTGCTGACATGCAGGCTCCATGAATTCAAGAGGTTGCCTCTACACTCTTAGACGTCCATTCGCTCGAAACAACTTGAAACGTATCAACAGTTCAGCTTCGGTGTTGACGGGCCCAGGCGAGGCGTCAAGCTTTGTGTCGTGCAGTCATCAAGGGTAGACGAGTAATCCTTCAGCTCCGAAAGCCCATTTCGATGGTGTTCCGTTGAATGGTTCGCAGGCTGGCCGAGCATTGAAATCTGCAGCAGTTTGCGGAAGGGTTGCACTTCTGTCACGTCGTCGTTGGTCCAGTTCTTGCAGGATCTTTTTCCGGTCGCATCGATGTCGGAGATTTGATGTTTTACCGGATTCCTGATATTCACAGTACAGTCGTGGAATGGTCCTAAGGGAAAATCCCAATTTCATCGCTACATTGTAAATGCTGTGACCCATCGTTCGTGCGCCGACTATAACACCAAGTTCGAACTCACTTACATCTTGATAAACTGCCATTGTAGCATCAGTAACCGAGCTATCAACTGCGCCAAACACTCGTCTTATACAGTGTGTTACAAAAAGGTACGGTCAAACTTTCAGGAAACATTCCTCACACACAAATAAAGAAAATATGTTATGTGGACATGTGTCCGGAAACGCTTACTTTCCATGTTAGAGCTCATTTTATTACTTCTCTTCAAATCACATTAATCATGGAATGGAAAAACACAGCAACAGAACGTACCAGCGTGACTTCAAACACTTTGTTACAGGAAATGTTTAAAATGTCCTCCGTTAGCGAGGATACATGCATCCACCCTCCGACGCATGGAATCACTGATGCGCTGATGCAGCCCTGGAGAATGGCGTATTGTATCACAGCCGCCGACAATACGAGCACGAAGAGTCTCTACATTTGGTACCGAGGCTGCGTAGACAAGAGCTTTCAAATGCCCCCATAAATGAAAGTCAAGAGGGTTGAGGTCAGGAGAGCGTGGAGGCCATGGAATTGGTCCGCCTCTACCAATCCATCGGTCACCGAATCTGTTGTTGAGAAGCGTACGAATACTTCGACTGAAATGTGCAGGAGCTCCATCGTGCATGAACCACATGTGTGTCGTACATGTTCTAGCAGCACAGGTAGAGTATCCCGTATGAAATCATGATAACGTGCTCCATTGAGCGTAGGTGGAAGAGCATGGGGCCCAATCAAGACATCACCAATAATGCCTGCCAAACGTTCACAGAAAATCTGTGTTGATGACGTGATTGCACAACTGCGTGCGGATTCTCGTCAGCCCACACATATTGATTGTGAAAATTTACAACTTGACCACGTTGGAATGAAGCCTCATCCGTAAAGAGAACATTTGCACTGAAATGGGGATTGACACATTGTTGGATGAATCATTCGCAGAAGTGTACCCGTGGAGGGCAATCAGCTGCTGTTAGTGCCTGCACACGCTGTACATGGTACGGAAACAACTGGTTCTCCCGTAGCACTCTCCATACAGTGACGTGGTCAACGTTACCTTGTACAGCAGCAACTTCTCTGACGCTGACATTACGGTTATCGTCAACTGCACGAAGAATTGCCTCGTCCATTGCAGGTGTCCTCGTCGTTCTAGGTCTTCCCCAGTCGCGAGTCATAGGCTGGAATGTTCCGTGCTCCCTAAGACGCCGATCAATTGCTCCGAACGTCTTCCTGTCGGGACACCTTCGTTCTGGAAATCTGTCTCGATACAAACGTACCGCGCCACGGCTATTGCCCCGTGCTAATCCATACATCAAATGGGCATCTGCCAACTCCGCATTTGTAAACATTGCACTGACTGCAAAACCACGTTCGTGATGAACACTAACCTGTTGATGTTACGTACTGATGTGCTTGATGCTAGTACTGTAGAGCAATGAGTCGCATGTCAACACAAGCACCGAAGTCAACATTACCTTCCTTGAATTGGGCCAACTGGCGGTGAATCGAGGAAGTACAGTACATACTGACGAAACTAAAATGAGCTCTAACACGGAAATTAAGCGTTTCCGGACACATGTCAACATAACATCTTTTCTTTATTTGTGTGTGAGGAATGTTTTCTGAAAGTTTGGCCGTACCTTTTTGTAACACCCTGTATAGGCGTTGTCGACCGCAGCGCCATATTCTGCCTGTTTACATCTCTCTGTATTTGAATCCGCATCCCTATACCAGTTTCTTTGGCGCTACAGTGTATATCCATACTCTGCAAACCACTGTGCAGTGCATGGCAGAGTGTGCGTTCCATTGCATCAGTTCCTATGGTTTTTCCCGTTCCATTTACGTATAGAGCGCGTAAGGAATGACTGTTTAAATGCCTCTGTGCGTACTGTAATTAATCTAATTTAGTCTTCACGATTCCAATCGGAGCGATATGTACGGTGTAATAGTATATTCCTAGAGTCATCATTTACAGCCGATTCTTTCGAAACTTTGTATGGAAACACGGCAGATTGGTGCTCAGTCCATCCGTCCGGTCGTTTATGTAAATATACAACAAGAGCGGCCCTACCACGATGTTACAGGCATAAGTGAAGTTGTAAGGGCAGCCCGTACGTCGTGCAGGGATAGATCAGTTGTTAAAATTTTTCACTCGCAAAGTCCGGGGTTAGAGTCACGGTACGATATACAGTTTCAAATGTAATGTTCTGCGAATATATAGAAAGAAAGATCCCTTATCATTTAGCTACAATATAGCAGGTCAGCAGCTGGAAGCAGTTAATTCCATAAATTATCTGGGAGTACGCATTAGGAGGGATTTAAAATGTAATGGTCATATAAAGTTGATCGTCGGTAAAGCAGATGCCAGACTGAGATTCATTGTAAGAATCCTAAGGAAATGCAATCCGAAAACAAAGGAAGTAGGTTACAGCACACTTGTTCACCCACTGCTTGAATACTGCTCACCGGTGTGGGATCCGTACCAGATAGGGTTGATAGAAGAGATAGAGAAGATCCAACGGAGAGCAGCACACTTCATTACAGGATCATTTAGTAATCGCGAAAGCGTTACGGAGATGATAGATAAACTCCAGTGGAAGACTCTGCAGGAGTAACGCTCAGTAGCTCGGTACGGTCTTTTGTTGAAGTGAAGTGGCCGTGCGGTTAAAGGCGCTGCAGTCTGGAACCGCAAGACCGCTACGGTCGCAGGTTCGAATCCTGCCTCGGGCATGGACGTTTGTGATGTCCTTAGGTTAGTTAGGTTTAACTAGTTCTAAGTTCTAGGGGACTAATGACCTCAGCAGTTGAGTCCCATAGTGCTCAGAGCCATTTGAACCATTTTGTTGAAGTTTCGAGAACATACCTTCACCGAGGAGTCAAGCAGTATATTGCTCCCTCCTACGTATATCTCGCGAAGAGACCATGAGAAATCAGAGAGATTAGAGCCCACACAGAGGCATACCGACAATCCTTCTTTCCACGAACAATACGAGACTGGAATAGAAGGAAGACCCGATAGAGGTACTTAAGGTACCCTCCGCCACACACCGTCAGGTGGCTTGCGGAGTATGGATGTAGATGCAGATGTAGAAAACAAACCGCTCGTTTAACAAGTCAAAGTTCTTATGGATCCAGTGTTTACACGTTCAGTACGTAGTTCCTACCTCGTCCACATCACTTCAGCTTTGAGCTATTGTGCTCCACGCAATTTCTATACCATACCATGCACGCTTTCATTCATCACACCAAACAGAAATTCTGTACAAGCCATCCAGCATTCTCCTACATTCACTAAACGATGACGCTTTCCCATTCACCACACCGTCAGAAATAAACAATCCCACATTTCTGGCCCATAGATAAGCGTTTTAAATGTGAAATTACTCCTTGTGTTCACCCAAAATGATACGAAACAATAATTATAATAAGGATCATACATGTGTGTGTGGTGTGTGCTTGAGTGAGTGTTTGTGTGTGTGTGTGTGTGTGTGTGTGTGTGTGTGTGTGTGTTCCCGGATTATTAATAGAATAATAGAGCCGTCACGAAACATCCTTTCGACAAGTTTACTTGTCTTCATCTAGAGGCGAAGGGAGCTGCTGGGTAATGGATTGTCTCACTGTAGGTACAGGTCAGCAGCCAGTCGATGTACACAAACAACCTAATGTACATGATGATCTGACAATTCCAACATGAGAACATGTATACCACCTACCTCAACAATGTCCTGTTGGTGTGCGGGATGGACCATCTCATGTGATTTTCGACGTACTCGTTCCATGCCATGGGCGAGTACCAAAACGTTCTGCGACACAGCCCGTTCAGCCAATCATTGCCATGCTTCAGGTGGGTGGCAACGGTTTTCTAGTGTCCATGTCAATATCTGTGCGATGTGACGAGCAGCGAGCGAAGGTAAACCTTGCAGTGGGGTGGTCGGAGTGGTGGGGCATGTGTGTCCCACAGTGAGGAGATGGTTTCAGATGACTTGGTTATTTACTGGGTGACTTTGTTATTTTTGTTGTAGAGCACTGAAATGGCGAATATCTTGTTGCATTGTGATGCGTATATCTCCTGTTACAATCCATGGTACTGGACGACAACCCAAGTCGTCCATTCGTTGTTGCCCACCGGAGTTGATTCTGGCAACAGTGTTTTCCCTGAGGTACACAGGTTACATCCTTGAGACAGTGGTAGGTGAAAAGCTCAGTACCTGTACGACCGTGGAGATGGAATGCCCCACGCGCTGGGTGCCCAGAATTTTGTAGTATTCAACTGCGCTTATATCGCGCGTCTTGCCTTCCCTGCACTAGACAGCCACGCCGATGCCCAGTAGCATGTCTGACAACACCCCACTCACGTTACAACACACCTCTTGTGTTAATAAGTTACGTGCCATCACAACACACGTTGGGCACTTGTGACGATCACGAATACAGTCTGGCAACTATCGTAATTCTCTGAGCCACTAGATGTGGATACGTCCATCGTGATGCTGTGATGTACATGGAAACGGGACTCGTTTACAATGACGACGTGGTGCCATACTGCGTCCAGTGTGCCGCTGGGCGCGCTACTGTTGGCCCGTCTCCCTCTCTTGTCTACATCTACATCTACATATATACTCCGCTAGCCACCAAGCGGTCTGTGGCGGAGGGCACTATTCGCGCCAAACTCATATTCCCCCCCCACCCTACGAGCTCTAATTTCCCTTATCGTTGAATTGTGATCATTTGAAAGAAGATCGCATTTTGGAATTTAGTCAGCAGCCCCTTCGTTTAGCGCGTCGTCTATCTGAAAGTCTGTGACTGGTTCAAATGGCTCTGAGCACTATGGGACTCAACATCTCAGATCATCAATCCCCTAGAGCTTAGATCTACTTAAACCTAACTAACCTAAGGACATCACACACATCCATGCCCGAGGCAGGATTCGAACCTGCGACCGTAGCGGTCGCGCGGTTCCTGACTGAAGCGCCTAGAACCGCTCGGCCACACCGGCCGGCAGCAAGTGTGTCCCACTTCAAACGCACCGAGCGAGGTGGCGCAGTGGTTAGCACACTGGACTCGCATTCGGAACGACGACGGTTCAATCCCGTCTCCGGCCATCCTGATTTAGGTTTTCCGTGATTTCCCTAAATCGCTTCAGGCAAATGCCGGGATGGTTCCTTTGAAAGGGCACGGCCGATTTCCTTCCCCATCCTTCCCTCACCCGAGCTTGCGCTCCGTCTCTAATGACCTCGTTGTCGACGGGACGTTAAACACTAATCTCCTCCTCCCACTTCAAACTTTCTATGAGATATGTAACGCTCTCGCGATGGCTAAATGTACCAGTCACCAATCTTGCCGCTCTTCTTTGGACCCTCTCAACCTCTTGAATCAGACCCAACTGGTAAGGGTCCCATACAGACGAACAGTACGGTAAGACTGGACGAACTAAAGTATTGTAAGCAATTTCCTTTGCTGAAGGACTGCATCGCTTCAGTATTCTACCAATAAAACGCAATCTACAGTTCGCCTTACCCGTTACTTGAGTAATCTGATAGTTCCATTTGAGATCATTTCGAATAGTCACACCCAGATACTTGACGGATGTTACCGCTTCCAAAGACTGGGCATTTATTTTGTACTCGTACATTAATGGGGATTTTCACTTTGTTATACGCAGTAGATTACACTTACTAATATTGAGAGACAACTGACAGACATTACACCACGCACTTATTTTCTGCAAATCCTCATTGATTTGTTCATGTCTTTCGTGTGATACTACTTTCCTGTAGACTCCAGCATCATCGGCAAACGGTCTAATGCCGCTGTCAATACCATCAACCAGATCGTTTATGTAAATCGTAAAAAGCAGCAGACCTATTACACTGCCCTGGGGCACACCTGATGTTACGATTTTTTCTGTTGAAGTCTCCCCATTCAGGACGACATACAGCTCTCTGTCTGTTATAAAACTTTCTATCCAACCGTATACGTCATCGGATAGACCGTAAGCGCGCACTTTTTGAAGCAAGTGACAGTTCGGAACTGAGTCGAACGCCTTTCGAAAGTCGAGGAATATGGTATCAACCTGGGAGCCGGTATCTAGAGCCTGTTGTAATTCATGCATTCATGCATAACCGCTCTTTCCTAAAACCGTGCTGGTTTCTGCAAATGAGCTTCTCAGAGTCTAGAAAGGTCATTATGTCTGAACACAAAATATGTTCCATGATTTACAACAAATCGATGTCAGTGAAATTGGCCGGTAATCATGTGCATCCGATTTTCTAGGCTTTTTATAAATTGCTATGATCTGGGCATTCGCGTCGAAGGAAGCCGCAACGCTGCTGCAGACGTCGTCGCACTATTCCTGTTTTGCTGCAAACAAGCCCATTTCACGACTAAGGTATGTGATGTGGCTGTACGATCCTGCATAATACAGAGAACGTCTGTCCTCTCAAGCGCTATTCGCGTGGGGCCGCTCAGATCTTGCATGTCTTTGAGCTTCATCCCGATGCTTACATACAGATATGATAGTCGTGGGACGACGATCAAAGCGTGCAGTAATTTCGCGGAACAGTGCACCACAGTCTCAATAGGCCACTGCCATTGGTACACGTTTCTCCTCCTTACAAGACGCATAACACGATATTCTCACAATTTCAGAATGAGAAAGCCGCTGAGTCATCTGTCGTTGTATACACAACAAAGAGCCAACGAAACTGGTACACCTGCCTACTACTCGTATAGCGTAGGGCCCCCGCGAGCATGCAGAAGCGCCGCAACGCGACGTGGCATGGACTCAACTAATGTCAGAAGTAGTGCTGGAGGGAATTGACACCATGAATCCTGCAGGGCTGTCCATAAATCCGTAAGAGTAAGAGGGGTGGAGAGCTCTTCTGAACAGCACGTTGCAAAGCATCCCAGATATGCTCGATAATTCATGTCTGGGGAGTTTGGTGGCCAGCGGAAGTGTTTAAACTCAGAAGAGTGTTTCTGGAGACACTCTGTAGCAATTCTGGAAGTGTGGGGTATCGCATTGTCCTGCAGGAATTGCCCAACTCCATCGGAATGTACAATGGACATGAATGGATGCAGGTGATCAGACATGATGCTTACGTACGTGTCACCTTTCAAAGTCGTATCTAGATGTATCAGGGGCCACATATCACTCCAACTGCACACGCCCCACGCCATTACAGAGCCTCCGCCATCTTGAACAGTCTCCTGCTAACAAGTAGGGTCCATGGATTCATGAAGTTGTCTCCATACCCGTACACATCTATCCCCTCGATACAATTTGAAACGAGATTCGTCCGACGAGGCAACGTGTTTCCAGTCATCAACAGTCCAATGTCGGTGTTGACGGTTCCAGGAGAAGCATAAAGCTTCGTGTCGTGCAGTGATCAAGGGTACACGACTGGGCCTTCGGCCCCAAAGCCCATATCGATGACGTTTCGTTGACTGGTTCACACGCTGACACCTGTGATGGAGCCGGCCGGTGTGGCCGAGCTGTTCTAGGCGCTTCAGTCTGGAACCGCGCGACCGCTACGGCCGCTGGTTCGAATCCTGCCTCGGGCATGAATGTGTGTGATGTCCATAGATTAGTTAGGTTTAAGTAGTTCTAAGTTCTAGGGGACTGATGACCTCAGACGTTAAGTCCCATAGTGCTCAGAGCCGTTTGAATATTTGAACTTGTAATGGCCCAGCACTGAAAACTGCAGCATTTTGTGAAAGGGTTGCACTTCTGTCACACTGAACGATTCTCTTCAGTCGTCGTTGGTCCCATTTTTGCAGGACCTTGTTCTGGCCGCAGCGATGTCGGAGATTTGATGTTTTACCCGATTCCTGATATTCACGGTACACTCGTGAAATGGTTGTACGGGAAAATCCCTACTTCATCGCTGTCCCATCCTCGTGCGCCGACTGTAATACCACGTTCAAACTCACTTATATCTTGATAAACTGCCATTTTAGCAGTAATAACTGATCTAACAACTGCGGCAGACACTTGTCTTATGTAGGCGTTGCCGACCGCAGCGCAGTATTCTGCATGTTTACATATCTCTTATTTGAATACGCATGCATATACCAGTTTCTTTGGCGCTTCAGTGTATAACGTAGAGAGCATAACTCAACCCACTTTGCGTGGTTGAACAGAAAAAGCTAACAATTTGCATATCTAAGTATTTAGTACACCTCATGTTAAATAGACATTTGTTGAACGCCGTCTTCAAGGTGTAGCAAATTTAAAGTCTGGCAGTGTGTTCACTGTAAAATAAACTGTTCATATCACTAAATTATACATATTTATGAAGCGTTACTCTTACTAAGCTCAATTTAAGCCGTTTGGATGCCAGTGATATAAGAGTGTCACTAGACTGATTATAGTAGTACCTGTGGCATTACGGAATTTTTCTATTTTATTATTCATGGAATATGGCCTTTAAATAAGAGCATGGAACCATCTGTGTTTTATTTTAATGTGTCACACTTCTCATTTGCTGTCTGCACCCTTCCATGAGTGAGTGATTGCATGAAGTTTGAATGTGATGGAATATACACTACTGGTCATTAAAATTGCTACACCACGAAGATGACGTTCTACAGACGCGAAATTTAACCGACGGGAAGAAGATGCTGTGATATGCAAATGATTAGCTTCTCAGAGCATTCACACAAGGTTGGCGCCGATGGCGACACCTACAACGTGCTGACATGAGGAAAGTTTCCAACCGATTTCTCATACACAAACAGCAGTTGACCGGCGTTGCCCGGTGAAACGTTGTTGTGATGCCTCGTGTAAGGAGGAGAAACGAGTACCATCAAGTTTCCGACTTTGATAAAGGTCGGATTGTAGCCTATCGCGATTGCGGTTTATCGTATCGCGACATTGCTGCTCGCGTTGGTAGAGATCCAATGACTGTTAGCAGAATATGGAGTCAGTGGGTTCAGGAGGGTAATACGGAACGCCGTGCTGGATACGAGCGGCCTCCTATCACTAGCAGTCGAGATGACAGGCATTTTATCCGCATGGCTGTAACGGATCGTGCAGCCACGTCTCGATCCCTGAGTCAACAGATGGGGACGTTTGCAAGACAACAACCATCTGCACGAACAATTCGACGACGTTTGCAGCAGCATGGACTATCAGCTCGGAGACTATGACTGCGGTTACCCTTGACGCTGCATCACAGAGAGGAGCGCCTGCGATGGTGTACTCAACGACGAACCTGGGTGCACGAATGGCAAAACGTCATTTTTTCAGATGAATCCAGGTTCTGTTTACAGCATCATGATGGTCGCATCCGTGTTTGGCGACATCGCGGTGAACGCACATTGGAAGCGTGTATTCGTCATCGCCATACTGGCGTATCACTCGACGTGATGTTATGGGGTGCCATTGGTTACTCGTGTCGATGACCTCTTGTTCGCATTGACGGCACTTTGAACAGTGGACGTTACATTTCAGATGTGTTACGACCCCTGGCTCTACCCTTCATTCGATCCCTGTGAAACCCTACATTTCAGCAGGATAATGCACGACCGCATGTTGCAGGTCCTTACGGGCCTTTCTGGATACAGAAAATGTTCGACTGCTGCCCTGGCCAGCACATTCTCCAGATCTCTCACCAATTGAAAGCGTCTGGTGAATGGTGGCCGAACAACTGGCTCGTCACAATACGCCAGTCACTACTCTTGATGAACTGTGGTATCGTGTTGAAGCTGCATGGGCAGTTGCACCTGTACACGCCATCCGAGCTCTGTTTGACTCAATGCCCTGGCGTATCAAGGCCGTTATTACGGCCAGAGGTGGTTGTTCTGGGTACTGATTTCTCAGGATCTATGCACCCAAATTGCGTGAAAATGTAATCACATGTCAGTTCTAGTATAATATATTTGTCCAATGAATACCCGTTTATCATCTGTATTTCTTCTTGGTGTATCAGTTTTAATGCCCAATAGTGTTGAAAAGTGGAGAGCTAGCCAAAGATGGTTAGTGTGTAGTAGACTTTGTCGAAGTATAACCTGTGGGAAAGCTAAGCAAAGAGAACGCCTGTAGACTTCGCAAAAGATCGCAGAGGGAGAGTAGAGATGTTAGGTGGCTACCCCAAACAATAGTTGTTCCACACCGAGCAGTTCGAACAAGGAGACGTTGTCTGCGGAAGTCTGCCTTGCTTGGGCAGTGTTAAACGTACTGGCTTGAGTCGCGGACGCTGTTGTGGTGCTCTTCCCGGTATGATCAGAACAATGTGTATAAATTAGTTATATCATCGTAGATAGCGCTCACAATTTGTTGTTTAGAATCAATGTAGTCCGGGAAGTGTTAGCAAACGATTTAACTAACATAATTTTTATGGTATAAAGTAACTGGTAAATTGTGGTCGTGACCGTTAAGTATGAGTGTTGGCCATCAGCTCTGCACTCTGTTGAATAATTGCGGGTAAAATATGTTCATCTGAGAGAACGTGTCGAGCTGTTGCATAATTAGCAAACTTTAGTGGGATAAAGCCGAATTTTACATAAGTTTATTTGTAACGTGGTCGTGAGCACATCTTCGCGCCAATTCTGTGAGTGCAGATTAACAACTGGAAATTCAACGTTTTGCGGGTGAGTAATGATTTTAAATGTTTTCTGAAGAAATTAGAAGCCGGGCCAGAGTATTTTCATTCAATTATTTTATAAATTTTGGGCAGTTTCTTCATGGCTTGTATTGGAACTACAGTGCTCGCTTCTTGGGTGCGTGGAACCTGTTCTGAGTTCACGTAAGATATCAGAGTGTGTTAAAGTGTCTTAATGTTTTCTAAAAGTCATTCTAAGAAATGTGACACCCTTTTTGCTAGAATTTTCGTTCGAGTTTAACTTTTTTCTTTGTGAGCCCCGGCCATGTGTGTAGCAACAGTTGGCGTGGTGTGGTACCTAAAGCGAGTGTGATTCAGATGTAGTTTAATTTCTTGCAGTATGATAAAATTATTTTGATGGCCCTCAGCCATGTCTTACATAATAATTTGGAAATTTTCGGTGAGTTGCCTTTTAGAATGTTAACGGATTCCATGTATTCCCGCCATTGTGTGTACGCTACTTCCCTGCCCGTCTAAACCGTTTGTTTCAATCCCTTGGTGTGGAATAATAGCTCATCAGTTTATTTGTTCCAGCCCGCCACAGCTTGTTTTGCTAAAACGATATCACCTACGGTGGCTATCCCTATAGTGTATAATAATTTGTGTATTCGTCAATATGCAGTTATACAAAGCCCCTCAGCAATATTGGTTTTGCTTCGCTTTCCGACAGTGGAATTAGTCGGACTACCAACGACCCGAACCCCCCGCCCCCCCCCCCCCCATTTCCCAGTAGTTTTTACGAGTTAATTTGTCAGTATTACGTCACATTCTGCTACGTTGAACGACAATGAAATTAATCTTGACCCTGTCCTATAGCGTGGCTGAAGTTTCTTTTGTATATAGGAGACCAAATACGGTAAAATTCTTAACTGGTGTCATTAAGTGAAACGTAATCACCGTACCAAGAATCATGTATATATATTGTATAACCTCATACTGAAAACAGTTTTAATAAATGTAGATAGTTATAAAGAACCACATTTCTGAGACAGATATGACTAGATCCCCACTCTCTTTCTTTACTAAATGTAGAGTGCGTTGTACCCCATTGAATGACCTGAAATATGAGATAAGAGTCTGCAGGAAGAATGATTAAATCTTTAATGGAACAGAAGTCAATAGTAGCTTAACTATAGTCATGCAAACGATTACCGTCCTCCGTACTGAATGTGTTGATTCAAGGTACAGTTCGCTTTATCTGTTCCGTTGTTAAACTGATTATATTGCAGGTTCCATGAAGAACCAGTAAATATAATTAAAACTCGGGCCGTCATTGTTAACTAAAGTCACTGTACCGAAAACCGCAACATACAAGACGAGATTATGATGTGCATAGAAATTACCAGAAAACAGATAAAGGCATAAGCCCAGGCCACGTAGACACGAATACACAGCAATACATAAAAAATAAGAGAATATTTTAATTTATTTAACATAGCTACATTCTACCCCACCAATGACAACCGTACAGATACACGGATCTTCTAAATTTTATAGTTCTCTAAAGCTGCATAGTATTCTAGCCTACACTGATGAAATAAGGACAGGATTAATATTAATGTTTAGCCGCATGGAAATCTTATGAGTGCCGTAGCCACTGAACGTCACGCCACTTAATGTACGCCCAACTGAATCATCCTCTTAAGCTTGTGAAAATCGGCTCAGCTACCTAGTTTCCTTCCTTGGTGTGACATCTTATTAGTAGCAGTAATTAGCCAAATTTGCGTAATTGACGAGTAGCATATGCAGTGTTACAGCACATTCACGCGATCACCTCCAATACTGCCAGAACATACGTACAGCTTTCCTTTTGCCGTCTTGTATCGCCACAGCAGAGTGGTTGACGAGTGACTCGATAGAAGCCTTGGACCCGCTTATAGTGATTTTACGTAAGACCAGAGTTTTCTCCGATTCTCGGAAAGATCATTCGTTAACGTATGACACTGGAAGTACTTCTCCAGGGCACGAATTAGCTGTCAGATTAAACTTTGCCCATAACTCACCTATGACTATCATTTTTAACTATTCATTGTCTAACCAGGATGCTAACAACAGCTTATCTGCATTTTCCAGCACAAAAACTCTCCTTGCCTCTTCGATGGATTTATTAACTTTCGTAACCATCTTCGCTATGATGACATCATTATCACTAATTCTTTCTCTATACCGGCACTGTTGATAAAGTCAGAGATATTTGTAGCTACAGGATCTAAAATTATTCCATTGCGTGTGGGTTGTCCAACTAGATGCTCAAGAAACATTTCGGAAAACGTGTTCAAAACTACTTCAGAAGACCAGCTACAATGACTAAATTCTGTATGATCGATGTAATTTCGTGATACTGAAAGTATATTTTCTTGAAATGATTCTGTAACTGTTACGGCGGAAGCGGGAGACCAGTATAAAGATCCGATGATTAACCTGAGTTCACCTATGCCGTTACCTCGTCTCCAGATAACTTCGCAGTCAAACTCAGTTTCGACGTCGATAGACACAATATTTTTGTCGAGTGCAACGAACGCTCCCCCTCCTATGGCTTCTCACCTCACTTTTCGATATGAAAGGTGTTTCAAAAACACTTTTACAAACTTTGAGGACAGGTTCCTCAGACCAAAATGAAAAAAATGTTCACACAAACCTACGACCGAAAATCCTTCCTTTCCGAGTTATTAGGATCTAACGTCTACCCTTCTGGCTAATGATGGCGGGAACTAGCCATAGGTACATACAAGTGATTTATTTAACGCAACGGATTTTATAATGCAATATGACGGGTGCTCTGACGCTTATATGTACCCCCAGTAAGAGCTCGTTAATCTTATTTATATTAATCTAGCAAATTGCCTATGGTCTGCTAGTGACAAAATACAGTGGTGTCGCCCGCAGCTCGTGGTCGTGCGGTAGCGTTCTCGCTTCCCACGCCCGGGTTCCCGGGTTCGATTCCCGGCGGGGTCAGGGATTTTCTCTGCCTCGTGATGGCTGGGTGTTGTGTGATGTCCTTAGGTTAGTTAGGTTTACGTAGTTCTAAGTTCTAGGGGACTGATGACCATAGATGTTAAGTCCCATAGTGCTCAGAGCCATTTGAACCATTTGAACCAGTGGTGTCCAAAATTAAAGCAGCAAATGGAAATTTGCAAGGTTATGTTTATTTTGGCACAAAACAGCATAAACGGGTGCTAGTAAAGTAGAAACACTGTAAAAAAAAAAATACGCAGCGTAAACAACAGCAATATGCATGACGGTAGACAAAAATGTTCTTCGTTTTTTCCAACTTGGATTTGCACACACATTCCGACAACTGTTTACTGTGCTCAGAGTGGGGTGTGATCATCTCTGGCAGCAGTACATGCCTGAAAACGACGGGGCATGTTGTGAATGATATCATCAGTCTCATATTGAGGCAACAACGCCCATTCTTCCTGGAGAGCTGCTCGCAAGTCTTGGAGAGTGGTTGGTGGATGCTGAAGCGATACAACCCGCCTTTCTAGTGCACTCCGGACATGCTCTATGGGATTCAAATCGGGAGAGCGAGCAGGCCATGCCATGCGTGAAATACTATCTGTTGCTCTATAAGGTCGATCATTATCGTCCATCACTACGAAGTCTGGGCCCGCACCACCTCGCAACAATCGCACATGAGGTCCCAATATCTCGTCACAACACCTGACAGCAGTTAAACGTTGCCAACTCACCTATTCAGTTTCATGACGAGGCGTTCATGTGGTCAACATCCACCTCGATCTCTTTTCTTTCTTTCACTTGCGCCTGTGTCCCGCAATGTTCTAGGGTCCGCGTGGTTACAACGGATTTGGCAAGGTTAATTTAAAGGGGTGGCCGGATGCCCTTCCTGCCGCCACCCCATACCCCCCAGGACGGAATCAGTGTACCCCAGCTGTCTGCGTCTAGTTTAAACCGTGAAATAGTGCGGAAGTGTCACAAATGTTTGCGTGTCGTGTAACTGAGGCGGCATGTGGGGACCAGCCTGGTATTCACCTAGCGGGATGTGGAAAACCGCCTAAAAACCACATCCAGGCTGGCCGACACACCGGCCCACGTCGTTAATCCGCCGGGCGGATTCGATCCGGGGCCGGCGCGCCTACCCGAGTCCAGGAAGCAGCGCATTAGTGCTCTCGGCTAACCTGGCGTGTCAACATCCACCTCGATATTGGTCTCTTTCCATAATGTTAGGATCCCGAAATCGCGTTCCACGTTCCCTCCAGATGGGAATGCGTCGACAGTCACTCTCCAGACCAAATCGGGACTCATCTGTGAAAAGAACATTGGGCCACTGTTCTACCGTCCAGGTGGCATGTTGACGACTCCAGTCTAGAAATCCTCTTCTGTGAAGACGCATCAGAGTTACACATGCAGCAGGTCTTCAACAATAAAGGTCACTCCACAGAAGCCTTCTGGAAAACGTTTGTCTCGATGCAACATTTCCAGTGGATGCTGCGAGGTCAGATGCCAGTTGCCATGCAGTGCTAAGGCGGTACCATCGTGTCCTTACAGCCAAATAAGGTCCTCTGTCTCTGATATCACTCGTGGTCAGCCATGCCCTGGTCTTTGGGGTACTGTTTCAGTCTCTACAAATTGCAGCCACATCCGAGAAACAACAGACGATTCGCATTAATCCATCGGGCCTCATCAGTTTGCTACTGTCCTGCTTCCATTCTTCTAATGGCCCTCTGCCGCAGAGAGTCTGGTAGGCGTCTTCTTTGTGCCATACTGCACCGTCGGTGACTGTATACCCACTACCCCGTTTGATAGGTGCCCTGACATCATCGTTGACGTGGTTGTCCGTAGACCAGAATGGCATTTTCCGTGCAGAAGACGGACATCTGTTGGCAGTTTGTATGATTATACGGTGAATTAGACACAAGACGGGGAAATCGCGGTTCGTTGCTTTAATTTTGGACACCAGTGTAATGTAATCAAATCGAGGAACCACGCCAGTCTTGGGGACTATTCGTACTAACATCATTGTCGGTGTTAGACAACGAAATTTTGATTTTTCATCTAGCGAAACGTTTGACAGAACGCTAGTGTCCCATGTTCACATGGGCACATTACAACAATTGCAGAAAATATTGTTCCACTCTATCTTCCATTGGGAATGAGCCATTTGTAAACAGTACAGTAGTGTCAGAACACCTTAGTCTTTTAGTGAAAATGTTAGGGCTGCAATTGTTCAAATGGCTCTGAGCACTATGGGACTTAACATCTGAGGTCATCAGTCCCCTAGAACTTGAACTACTCAAACCTAACTAACCTAAGGACATCACAGACATCCATACCAGAGGCAGGATTCGAACCTGCGACCGTAGCGGTCGCGCGGTTCCAGACTGAAGCGCCTAGAACCGCTCGGCCACAACGGCCGGCCTGCAAGTGTTGACTTAGTGAGCTATTGCGTCTTTTATGTGCCAAAAAATGCTCCATCTACTCCATATGTTAGTTATCCCAAAGGATGATTAATGCTTCAGAGCAGCAGAATTGTCTCCCACTAAGCATTGTTCCCATAAATATGTAAACTATTTGTGCACACATAAACTAAGTTTCTCTTTCTTTTTATTTATAGAAAAGAAATAAATTAAAGGTTATACTTCCTCAGATACGGCATATACAGGGTGAGTCACGAAGATATGCAGATATATTAATATGTTATTCTACAAGTAAAACTAAAGAAAAAAGTTCATATAAACATACGTCCGTAAATGTATAGTTACTGATTTACGGCTAATAAAAGATGTTGCCTTAAATTTAGCAACTTCGCTAATATGAAGCCATCGCAAAACTGAACGAGGTTAAAGTAAAGCACGACTTCCATTTATCTTGTTGTTACTGGTCTGGTGACTCTAATAAAACATGTCCCAGACGTGTATCTGCAGTAGTTTTCCAGAACATCCAGAGAAGCAAAGATGCAAGCCTTTGAAACTGAGATGAGCAACAAAATCTGTTCATACACATGCAGCTAAATGCATTGAACTCGGTGAAAACATTTTTGAAAATTTATTGTGAATGTATTGTGAAATTGTATGTACACTGTACAACTTCCTTAACACTGAGCTTTGTTTTTTCCAGTTTAACAATAATTCACGTATGCTATAGTATTAATAAAAGCAGATTATCTGACACATTCATGCAGTTTCCGTTAACGTTATTATCATCGTTTTTCCAAAATTAAATTCTCTGCCACGTCTGTTGAAAAAATTGTGCAATTGTCTGGAATTTAAAAAACAAATTGGGCCAAGTGGTTAATAAAATAAAAAATGTTACAAAATTACATCTTTGCTTCTCTGGATGTTCTGGAAAAGTACTGAAGATACACGTCTGGGACATATTTTATTAGAGTCACCAGATCAATAACAACAAAATAAATGGAAATCGTGCTTTTACTTTAACCTCGTATAGTTTTGCGAAGGCTTCATATTAGCGAAGTTGCAAAATTTCAGGCAAAATCTTTTATTAGCCGTAACTTCGTAATTAAACATTTGCGGACCTATGTTTATGTGAACTTTTTCTTTAGTTTTACTTGTAGAATAACATATTACAATACTTGCATATCTTCGTGAATCACCCTGTATATATTGTGTTTCTTGTTTATTAATATTATCCACATCAGAACATCCACATTTGTCATAAAATAAGTTCTTTGCTGTAAGAGCACTGATACTTGTCATTCAGCTAACAGGAATCTTTAGTTTCTGAATATGTATAAGCGAAACATATAGAGGGGTTGACTGACAAGCAGTGCTTTTGAATCTCCCTTGAACTGTCACACAAATTCTGAACGTCAGAAGTAAACTACTGTAACTTCAAAAATGATGATTTTGAGGCTTTAATCGCGTGTGGTTTGTTTAAGTCGTACCTCCTTAGTGGTAAACTATCGTATGTATACGGTTCACAGAAAATAAATTCAGCAACGTGATTGTATCGTATGTGCAAGCAAAACACGGCAGTAATCAATGATAAGTGATCATAATAAAGACAAAGTGCACATAGAGACTAGTGGGAAAGGATATAAAAGACACAGCTCTTAAGACTAGTGGGAAAGGATGTATGAGGGTGAGTCAAATGAAAACCTTAAATAATTTTTTAAATATTATTTATTGTGCAGAAGTGGTACAAAGCTGTATCACTTTTCAACATCTCCCCCACGCTCAATGCAAGTCCTCCAGCACTTACAAAGTGCATAAATTCCTTTAGAAAAAATTCTTTTGGTAGTCCGCGCAACCACTCATGCACCGCGTGGTGTGCCTCTTCATCAGAACGGAACTTCTTCCCTCTCATTGCGTCTTTGAGTGGTCCAAACATATGGAAATCACTTGGGGCAAGGTCTGGTGAGTATGGTGGATGAGGAAGACACTCAAAATGCTGGTCTGTGATCGTTGCAACTGTTGTATGGGCAGTGTGGGGCCTTGCATTGTCATGTTGCAAAAGGACTCCTGCTGAGAGCAATCCACAACGCTTTGATTTGATTGTAGGCTGCAGATGATTTTTTAGCATATCTGTGTATGATGCACTGGTGACCGTGGTCCCTCTATGCATGTAATGCTCCAAAAGACGCCTTTTTCGTCCCAAAAGAGAGTCAGCATGACCTTTCCTGCTGATGGTTCTGTTCGAAACTTCTTTGGGTTTGGTGATGAGGAATGGCGCCATTCCTTGATCACTCTCTTCATTTCTGGTTCGTGGAAGTGAACCCAGGTTTCGTCCCCAGTAACGATTCTCGCAAGGAAGCCATCACCTTCTCGTTCAAAGTGCCGAAGAAGTTCTTCACAAGCATCAACATGTCGATCTCTCATTTCAGGAGTCAGCTGCCGTGGCGTCCATCTTGCAGACACTTGGTGAAACTGGAGCACATCATGCACAGTGTGGTGTGCTGACCCATGACTAACCTGTAAACATGCTGAAATGTCATTCAGTGACACTCGGCGGTTTTCCTTCACTATGGCTTCAACTGCTGCAATATTCTGTGGAGTCGCAACTCGTTGTGCCTGACCTGGACGAGGAGCATCTTCCACTGAAGTCAAACCATTTGCGAAACTCCTACTCCATTCGTAGACTTGCTGCTGTGACAAACATGCATCACCGTAATGAACCTTCATTCGTCGATGAATTTCAATACGTTTCATACCTTCACTATGCAAAAGCCTAATAACAGCACGCTGTTCTTCTCTGGTGCAAGTCGCAAGTGGGCGGCCATCTTTATACTGATACTGCGACGAAATGTGTGCATCTGCACTACGCTGCCACCTACAGACCATTCTGCACACTGTTTGTAGCACGCTTACCAACTTACAGGATAACGGCGTGAAATTTCGATTTGTTATTACAAATTTAAGGTTTTCATTTGACTCACCCTTGTAAAAGATACAGCTGTTAGTAACTGTGTTTTTTACTTACTTTACAGGTAGCTGCAGTAACTTCTTTGTGTTCTCCTGTAAAGTTAGTGAAATGTCACTTACCGATAGTTTACCTTTGACGTCCAGAATTTTCACATGTAATTCTTTCTTTACTGTCAGAAGTAACTCTGTGCCACCAGTTAATCAGCTGCTATTGATGTTAAAATACTTTGCCTCTGGTGATTTCTTTCTTTCCACTGGACAATTCATTGATATTGATAACTAGACAGCCAGCAGGATTAGTGAAAGGATGTGTATAGCAATGTACAACATGCACAAGAGACAGTTTTGTTAACTATTTCAGTTCTCTGTTGTAATTAAATGAAAAGAAAATAAGCAAATGTATATGGATTAATTTATTTTTTGTTGAAATTTTTTGTTTTAATTTCGCTTTCATAAATCTTATTTTGAATACAATGCCATTTTTAACTGAAACTGTTCTTCCTTCAGTCTCTGGTTCTCATCATGTTACTTTTGAAGCAGCACCAGCTGCTAGTTCTTCTACACCTGAAAATAGATACTTTTATTCTGAAAATAAAATTGACAGTTTTAAGGAGAGCATTTTACAAAAATAGCAAGAACACAATGAAAGTTTCATGTCTCCAGTTACTTCCCGCTCCCTCCTACATTACATGTAACAGCTAGAGATGACTGCACAAGCCAATGTGATTGTTACTGTTCCTCAAACTATAACAACGGCATCCAGTTTGGATATGTGCATAGGTGCACTTCTACCCCAGTAATATAAAAAGAATTATGATCGTTCATTGAAACTGTTGGTAACTTATTCTGTATATATGTCACTAATATAATAATTAATAACCATCACATAATAGAAATTGGTTTTGCATATGTTCAGAACTGTTAAGTGGATGCACAAATAGTGATCAACAATTCAGCAAATACGCTGTCCGTAGAACACCAATAACTGCTGTAATGAATTAATCATTCTAACTGCAAGACACAAACACAACTCGTTGTGCCTGACCTGGACGAGGAGCATCTTCCACTGAAGTCACACCAGTGAGTAAAAGTCTTAGAGCTGTCAGTCAAATCAATCCCTATGATATCTGTGTTCTCACAGTTTCATTAAGACTCTAAAAAGGACCACTTTTCCATGAAGCAGATTGCACTTCAAAGTTACTAATATATTAGGTGTCTACTTAAGTTCGTCATCTACCATGCAGCTATGTTTTATGGAATATTATGTTACTTGCAAATGTTGCATCCGAATCGATCATACTGTGGCGCCCTTATGTTGATAACTTCATCAAATCGTGTATTTTGGTATACACACCTCAGAACTTACATCCAACGTATGGCCCACTTTCAGTTTGTATCCTTTTTCTGGGTATAAAACTCAAGTATTGCTCTCTTTAAAGGATTGTAGGCCTATTTGTAGCTGCTTTATCAATGTATGTGGATTACAGTAATGCCGGTACCGGTATCTGATGAAATAATCGTGCCTCACAGACAAAACATTATTAACGAAGCATTCCAGAAAGCTTCCAAACATTTTGAGCAGTATGATACTAGTGCAAAACTAATGACAATTGTACAGAACACTGATTAATATTTTTGTACACCTAGCTCTTCAAACTAATAAAAAATATTAAAAACAAAATATCAAACATGTTGCACATTACCTTTATTTCATGTTTCAGAACGTTGTTAATAGCTCTGCAGACTTCAGGTAGGCTATAATTTTTGATATTCCCTGGGTAGATACTTAAAACAAATAACGTAGACTTTTGTAACTGTCTCCAGATGCTAAATATATTAGTGTTATTGCCAGATGATATTTAGCTGATATAGCTTCTCTCAAGTCTGTATTTTTCTTCGAAGTCATAGGTGAAATTTCATTCAGGAAATATTCAAAATCAGCGTAGCTCTTCCTGCAGAAGTTATCGAACTGTCCGGATGGTTTATGAAGAAGCTCATCACATTTTTCTTCCATAAATTCTCTGTAATCACAAATTGTAAATCAATAATTTTTTCATAGGCCTAATTATATTAAATGAAATACACATAAGAAACTATATACTGATCATAGATACATGAATGAAGCTACAATGTAATAATTTAACAATTACCTGGTACGGTTTCTTCTTTGCCGTCTTTTTCGTTTTCTTTCATCATTTTTTTTTTTTTTTTACTTTTATAATAAAAGATGGGTTAAGCCAAAGGTTATGGCCGACACAACCTCTACTTCCGTCATGCCTGCTTCTCTAGAACAAACAAGCGCACTCGCGAGCGTGTGAATAGTTCCTCAAACTTAACCAAACTTAACCAAGCGTCTGTAGAGGCTTGGAGTTTGCGGCAAGCGCCAGGCGTGTGGACGCGGCAACGCTGGTGCAGTAATATGCCGCAATAAGCAAATAACAGTAACAAGATGGACGAGCGTTCAATCACACGTATATCGCAAGGTAGCAAACAAACTAAAAAGGCAGAGCAAATTGTAACACAACACTCTACCACTAACGGATGCACGCCATTTACATACGAATCACTCTCACTTTCTTCAGTCTCACTCGTACTGCTGTCAGAGTCTGACGGAATGATAAGTTCTTCAGTATCATTTTCCACTACATTCATCCTCCCATGCTTTCACTATTATTTCTTTCGTGCGTCTTACAACATTGCTCCAGTATAACGACGAAGTTTGGTTCACAGCATCCCATGTCAGTTTTTCCATTTCCGCTAAAGTACGTTTCTTGCTATCCCTTGTCACATAATGTATAACTTGAGCCCATATGAGTTCGATCGAATTGAAGTGGCAGTGGTATGGTGGCAGTCTGAGGACTCTATACCCATATTTTTGCCAGTTCATGTGGTTTATTCTGAGCCACGATATCCAACAGTTCACCCTTTCTGCAGTCGTCCGGTATGGAAATGTTTCTTCATTGTATCCTGTCGATAAAGTCTTGCTTTTTGGAAGAAACTGTAGGCACTTCAGCAAGGATAGTTAAATGATATGAAGCATTGTCCGTAACTATTGCTAAGGGACTTCTTCAAGTTTTTCAGGAGCCTGTCTATAAACCACCGCTGAAATTTGTCTTCGTTCATTTCTTCGTGGTAATTGACGGGTTTTTTCCATGTAGGTAGCAACATACAGTTTTCTATAAATTCTGCAGATATACCCGCACTGAGAACAATCAGTCTCCTACCTTTTCCAATGGGTTGCGGCACGGTGCCAAACACTGAATCATCTGTCCAGCCTGTATTCACTGAACGGCTTGAATTTACTCATGTTTTATCTTGCCAAATAATTTCATCAAAATTTTCCTTTGATATTGCCTTCAAAAGTCGGCATCGCTATGCTACAATGTCACCTCTCTCCATTATGAATTTCTTCCGTTAATTTTTTAATACCGGGTGATCAAAAAGTCAGTATAAATTGGAAAACTTAATAAACCACATAATAATGTAGATAGAGAGGTAAAAATTGACACACATGCTTGGAATGACATGGGGTTTTATTATAACTAAAAAAAAGTTCACAAAATGTCCGACAGATGGCGCTGGACAGCAGAACTGCTACCGTGATGGGTGAGAAGTACGCCGATATGTTACAGAATCGCATCATCCCCAGCCTGGCTGATAAACACCTGCTGGAACGTATGATGTTTATACAGGATGGCGCTCCACCCCATATTGCTAGACACGTGAAAGATCTCTTGCGCGCGTCGTTTGGTGATGATCGTGTGCTCAGCCGCCACTTTCGTCATGCTTGGCCTCCCAGGTCCCCAGACCTCAGTCCATGGGATTATTGGTTTTGGGGTTAGCTGAAGTCGCAAGTGTATCGTGATCGACCGACATCTCTAGGGATGCTGAAAGACAACATCTGACGCCAATGCCTCACCATAACTCCGGACATGCTTTACAGTGCTGTTCACGACATTATTCCTCGACTGCAGCTATTGTTGAGGAATGATGGAGGACATATTGAGCATTTTCTGTAAAGAACATCATCTTTGCTTTGTCTTACTTTGTTATGCTAATTATTGCTATTCTGATCAGATGAAGCGCCATCTGTCGGACATTTTTTGAACTTTTGTATTTTTTTGGTTCTAATAGAACCCCATGTGATTCCAAGCATGTGTGTTAATTTGTACCTCTCTATCTACATTATTCCGTGATTTATTCAGTTTTCACATTTATACTGACTTTTTGATCACCCGGTATTTGAAGCCCAAGCAGTGCACCACAATTTGCAGTGACGATTTGCTGCCTCTGAAAAGCTCCGCTTCTTCTAACGAAGCCTTCAGTTTATCGAAGGTCGGATGTTCCTTTCTCGAATAGTAGCTGGAATATAACGACGAACAGCATCTCCATGAAAATCGTCGATATTCGTCACACACTTCTAGGATTGCCTTTTTTTTCCAGGAGTGCTAAGGTGAGACGGTCCAGCCCAGCTTCACTTTCTTCTGCTCCATACTTTTCCTTCCCCATTCTCAGCAACCATGTTTTTGTGAATTTTTAATGCTTCTGCATTTCTTTCAATGACTTCAGTGAGAGGTAACAAGAATCTACCATTGTCTTTCTCTCGTTCGATGTATTTCGTGGCCTTACTGCAATATTCACGATCCTGCCCTCTCAGTGCAGTGCCCTGACCGCGGATAGACTTCTCTCGCACAGTATGCGTCCGCAGAAGCCCTCTCTCACTTCTTGCTTCTGACATTGAAACAATGTGAACGGAAAGAAATAATCATATGAATGTCACACAACTCAGGGCACAGCACCGCACTGTAGATCTGCTATCGACTACTGTAGGTTTCGTGTGTAGAGTCCAGTTCGTAGCCACAAGAGGCTTTCTTTTTTTTTTTTCTTTATTGTTATTTTGAAACCTGTTTACAGGCAGGCCTGCAGCAGCATACCACGCCGCTCTTTGGCCGCAGAGAAACACAAAGATACAAATGAAGACAATTAGAAAAAAGATGGTGGACATATAAACGGAGACAAACACTTTTTAAAATACAAGGTGCCGTTCACGGGCGTAGAGTCCAAGATAAAATTGTTCAGACACTTGGACACAGACAGAGACGAAAATTGTCACACGTAGGTGCACAAAACGAATAACACTGAACCACTTAAGCACAAAACGACGGCACACACAGAACACGAGGCTTGATCTCCGGCGCTCGAATGTTCACTAACCGTGTACGAGTCCGGGGACCTGCCAAGAGATGAGGAGGGGGGGTGGCAGAGGGGAGAGCAGATGCCTAAGGGGAGAGCAGATGCCTAGGGCAGGGGAGATAGGGGGAAGGTGGAAGGGGGAGGGGAAGCCCGGGGGAAGAGGGGAGGAGGGAGGGGACGGGGGAAAAGGAAAGAGAAGGGAAGGGAAGAGAAGGGAGGGAGGGTGCCTAAAGGAAAGGACAAGAGGCTTTCTTCTTGCTTTTCTCTTTTCTCCCCATGTTTCAGGGTTTCGAAAGCGAACATATTACGGAAAGCGCAGCTTCCAAGAGAATATCCATGTCCTTTCCTTGGACATCGGTAGATAAGGGTTGTAAAACATGCAGGTATCCGTGGCGGTGCTGGCGAACCTGTGGATGTAGGGGCGTGTGACGTCAGCGAGAAGAGGCAGTGGAGCAACCCTCTTGCTTTCCTTAAGGCACCTTATTCTACTAGAAAACGCATTCATCCCAGTAGGCGCTAACTGCGAGAAGCATTCGTGTAACCACAGCCGTATTATTTCTGTAGCCGTTATTATGGCTTTATAAGAAATCATTCATTCCCCTTCTTGTTTCGTACGTTAAGGCCCGTCCACACGCAACGATCTGTCTGCGCAAATGTCTGCGCACATCACATCTGCGCAGACAGATCGTTGCGTGTGGGCAGAAGATTTGCATCAACCTGAGATGTGTGCAAACCTGGAAGTTGGAGTTGGAGGTTTGAGCGAAACCTCTCAAATCTGTGGGTTCAAACCACATCTGCGCAGACAAGTTGGAGAGTGTGGACAGGAGATCGCCACAAATCTGGCGCGAAACAGCTGTTTGCTCAGTCTAGTGTTTGTATTTGTGCGCACAGGGCGTTAAAATGGCTGATACTCGTCAGTGTTCCCGAGAGTTTGTAAGTGAATTCATTGAAATATATAGAAACCACCCATGTTTGTGGAAGATTAAAGTAAAGAATATAGTGACCGAGACAAAAAGACAGCAGCATACAATGCTCTAATTGAAAAATTGCGGGTATTATTTCATTCAACTCTTGTTTCGATATTGCAGTTGAAAATTCCAAATCCGTGTAGCTCCTTCCTGTTGCTAGGAATCTTAATGTTACCGCCAGCCGTTCATGAGGAGAAATTGCCCTTCTCATACAAGTATTTTTTCTCATAATACGAGGGGTTACAAGCTTTAAGACATAATTATAAGTTTCGACATCCATCCGCAAATAATTTCGCCAGTCGTTAGGTTCGCCCTGTAACTCTCGCAGTAGGCTAAATTTACGTCAGAAAACTGCTTTCGCTTTAGCAGCCACTGTCTAAACCATTTTGACCGCTTTCTCTGTTTCCTGCGGTTGGTCTGAATGTTTTTTGCAACACAAGTTGCGAACATAGACAACAACAGAACTTCCTCCATTTCTATATTTCAAAATAACTGAATTAAATTTTTGACGTTTACGGGGAGTGTAGTCGCTTACCACTGATATTTCTTTTCTACACCGACAGATGGCGGGCGAATAGTAGATTGGGGTTTGTGTCGTGTGAACACACCACATTTGCAGCGATCTTTTGCATGTACAGACATCTGCGCCGATGTCTGCGCAGACAGATCGTTGCGTGTGTACCGGGCTTTATTCCATCTGGTGCACATGCGTGGATTCACGCCGTGAATATCCCGCGTGTGTCGTGTAATCGATAGACGTGAACCGATCTGCACTTCCAGACATGTATGCTAGGTGCGCTGTTGCAGATTTGTATTCCATAGGTATACCGTGTTTAGGGACTTTAAATACGAATGACATATGCAAAATCACGCAGCATGCTCTGCTGTTGTTGTCAACCTAACTGGACGGGTACGCTATTCCAGAGATAACTAACCGGAGAATAAAATGACGTTGTACAATGTGCATTCCGAGCTGCCCATTCCACCAACTGATATCCCTGGATTTATCACAAGATTGTATAACAGGCCCTAAATAGGCTAAAATGAAAATAGCATGTTTGATATCAATATAAAAGACATATATTATAAATACAAACTCACAAACATGCTCATGATTTTGTTTGTAAGAACGATACGTCAGTGTTAAAATATATTTATATTTTTAGGGAGTAAAGAGCAAATGATGAGTGCACCTAGAAAGAAGCTTTCTGGGGCTCAAAACAGGAAAAGAACTAACGATAAAGTTGAAGAAATCAATAAATCGTCTTCTAAGATGAGAAAATGGCTTCACGAAGCAGTCGCATCATTAAGCTCCGCTGATACTTCTGATAGTATGATTTCAGGTATTTCGAACAGTTCTTGTAATTTGGACATTCGAGATAATTCGGCTGAACAGTCGAAGGTTCAAGCATCAGATGATGGTAAACAGTCTTCATCGTCCGTATTATCCCAGCAGGAAGATGACGTTGAGCTAGCATCCGCTGACTTATTGCAGACTGATCTATTTAGATCTAATGGACCCAGGTTCATGGCCGGACCACAAAAAATTACAGATCGACAAAGGTCATTCTTCAGCAAACGAGCTGTATTACTAAATGATAAACATCCATGTAACTTAGACTTTATATCCACTGAAAGCAATGGGAGGCGTTTGAAATATCACATGTGGTTCGGAACAATGGGAAATCAGGAAAATATTAAAACTGTAGTGTCGGCAGACTTGCCAACACTACGCACACTAATTGAAAGAGGCGGCCAAGATGCACGCGCTAACTCACGAAGGATGGAGTGAGGTCTGAAACAGGAGACTTAATGAATGTGATAAAGAAAATACGTATCTTTGGAATATACTTAACTTTTAATCAATCCTTGTGATACATCTCTCTTGACTATACAAATGAGACTCGTAAGATACATGCACTGATACAATTGGCGCCTTGCTAAGTCGTAGCCATTAACTTAGCTGAAGGCTATGCTAACTGTCTCTCGGCAAATGAGAGCAAAGGCTTCGTCAGTATAGTCGCTAGCAACGTCGTCGTACAACTGGGGCGAGTTCTCGTACGTCTCTCGAGACCTGCCGTGTGGTGGCGCTCGGTCTGCGATCACACAGTGGCGACACGCGGGTCCGACATGTACTAATGGACCGCGGCCGATTTAAGCTACCACCTAGCAAGTGTGGTGTCTGGCAGTGACACCACAAAAACATTCTGGCTTGTTTACTCGAAAGCAAAAAATGCAATTTACTTTACTGCCTGCGAGCTATACGGTAGCCTTGTGTAAATAGGGTCTTATTAATTGGCTAAAAACTTCAGAAAGATTATCTGAGCATGAAGCATCACAGACACATAAAGAAAGTTTCATTAAATGTAAAATCCGTCTGCAGCAAATGAAATCGTGTCAGAGAATTGATCGCGAGATTGAGAGATTAATTCACTCTGAGAAAGAAAACTGGAGACATATTCTGCGAGTAGGAATGAACATTGTCATGTAGTTTGTCACAAACTGTCTTGTTTGTGGAGATTCTAAAGAAACACCGAGCGATCTCACTGAAAATTTTCCTCGACCGAGTCAAGGAAATATTCTTAATTTGATAATTCTGCTCGACAAATACAATCCTATTCTCAATTGCCAGTTAGATTACGTAAAAAAGGGACAGCTATCCTATTTTTCGAAGACAATGCAAAATGAAATCATCGACATATCGGCAAACAGAGTTCGAAATAACATTATCAGTGAGCTCAAGGAGACCACCAGCTATTTCTCCATCTTGTTTGACTGCATTCTAGATGTATCTGACACAGAACAAATGACTCACGTGATTCGTTATATAAAAATAGCAGAAACTGGATGTGAAACAAGGGAAAGCTTTATTGATTTTATTGAAGTTGACGGAAAGACTGGAGAAGATATCACACAGCGAATAGTAGGAAAACTAGAAGCTGACGGTTTGGATGTGCAAAAATGTCATGGACAATCTTACGATAACGGATCTAATATGGTCGGCATATGTAAAGGCGTCCAATCAAGAATTATGGAAATGTACGAGCTAGCACAAACTGGTAAAATACTTTAATTTACACTGAAAATTGTTCTGTATGAATCAAGATATCTTGATTATTGATTATATTTCGTTAATTTTTTCTTATTTAACTGAAATAATTTTATTGAGTTCACTGTCTTAGTATATTCTGAAGAATTTATTTTTTATATTATAGTTTATTAGTAATGTAAATGGATTATGAAACATTTATTTAAATTTATTAAAATCAATTTTATTTGTTGTGCTTTTTATCTCAGGTAGCAAGCAACGTGTGAAGCCTTCAGTGACTACAATAACTGGTTATTGTCAGATGATCTTTCACAAAACCCGAAGAAATTCTGGTCATATGTAAAGGCTGATAGTGGCACCAGTCTTACTGTCCAGTGACTCATAGATGAGACAGGAACTGAAACTGGGGGTGTTTTAGGTTTTTATTAAGAAGTTCAATTTAATTTTTTTTTTTGTAAAAAGTATGAATTTAGTATTTTTAATTTTTTGTTATTGTTAACTTACTATAAGGAAATTGGGAAATTTAATTTCCACCCTTTTATCAAAAACATGTCCTCTTGATAATATTTTTAGGTATGACCTGCTTCCTGATAGTGTTGAGGATCCAGGGTGTTTTTGCAATACAAAGATGGCATAATCAATGGTCTCTTAATTGGTGACAGGAATGAATGGCTTGACGAGAAATCAAGTGTTTGTTAATAGTTTTTAGAATTTAACTTATGAATCAAAAGGCTTCAATTTTCCTTTAGGACAAGAAGACCCTATAGACCTAAACATCTTGTTTCTATATAATTTTTGACTCACTCTATATTTCCTGGTACTTGGGGGATGGTAGATCTAATGTTTGAGCTATCACAGTGTTGTATTAGTTCATAGAATAGTAATGACTCAAACTGCCTGCCCTGGTTTGTAGTAATTGTTCAGGGAATCCAGCCTTTAGCCAAAGTGCAGGCCTCAGTTATTTCTGCAATATCCATAGCTGTAAAAGCCTCTAGCCATCATCTAAAACAGTCCACCACAGCAATAATTATCAGAGTAATGCAGCAGACCCATAAGATCCACATGCACATCTGAGAAACGCGCCATAGGTGTAGTAGCTATGGTGCTGAACGTGCCCGCCAATCTTGCATAGTTGGCATCTGGTACAAGCTTGGGCCCATTCGCAGCAGTCTTCCTTCATTCCATGCGAGACTGCCTTTTTTCATAACAACCTAATCATGGCCCATACCTCAGGATGAGGTAAATTATGGAATGCTTAAAAAAAAAAAAAAACTGGCTTCCAAAGTTGTGATAGGAAAATTAGCAACAGGTTGTGAGACATGTTGCATCATAACAAAACATGCAGCTCTGGCACATGTATTTATGACAAAACAAGGCAGCATTCCCCTGCCCCAGCACTGAACATAGTTCTGGATCTTTAGACTGATGTTCAGCGATGCCCTCCCTTGGGACCACTTTTCCACCAGCACAGCATTGAAAGAGGAGGTCAGCCACCACTTTTCTGCTGATGCGATGTACATCTATCATCAATTGTGAAATGTATTTTGTATGCTTTCAGTGTCTCGGTGATCCATGTGTGGTTTCCTTGGAGAAGAAACAGGTTAAAGGAGCACGATCCCTGTAAATGGTGAAGCATTTACCTACTATTTGGGTTCAGAAATGTTTTATAATTAAACATCCCAAGGAAGTGTTGCAAGACCCTGTAAGTTTTTTGGTAGTGGTACAGTTTGAACATTATGTATACTTTCTAGCAAAGGGGTAATTCCATTAGAGGACACCTCAAGTCCTAGAAATTTGAGACTGCTTTTACACAATACACTTTTCTCCCTGTTTATGATCACTCCATATATGCTGAGGTGTTTGAATAGTTGCAAAAGGTGTTCTTTGTGCTGTTCTAGTGATGCTGAAAATGCCAGGATATCATGCATATAGTAAAAAAGGAAACCCGAGCTCCTTAAGAACCTAGTGTATAAGCCACTGTCATGTCTGTGTTGCATTTTTTAAACCATATGGCATGAAGTGGTATTCATATAGGCTGAGCTAAGTAGTGGTGGCAGTCTTCTTTCTACGTGCTGCTGTGACCAGTATTTGTGAATAAACTTTGGTCAATGATGCTGAGAACCTTTGCCGCTGCTATTGCATTGTTAAAATCCATCACATGATGTATAGGGTACCTGTCCAGTATCATTCTGGCATACAGTACGTGTTACCCACTGACCCTCCAAAGGTGCCATTACTCCTTCTTCAATTTGTTTACTGATACCCTCTCTAACCCCAGTGAACTTTTCTGGCATTAAGTGTCCAGGCAGTGTGTGAATTGGACTCTTTTGGTTTTTTGCTTGTTCCAGCAATGTAATATCAGGAAAAACGTCTATAACATTGTCCATGTTACCATATTACTGTGTTGACACTAAGTTTTCTATGGGCAGAAATGTGCTGTTGTGTATTTCAACCTCCAGTTGAAAGTGAAACTTCCTGGCAGATTAAAACTGTGTGCCAGGCTGAGACTCGAATGCGGGACCTTTGCCTTTTGCGGGCAAGTGCTCTACCATCTGAGCTACCCAACCACGACTCGCACCCCGTCCTCACAGCTTTACTTCTGCCAGTTGGAAGTGATGCTAGAAATGTGCCCCCAGAATGGTTTCACTTACATTCACCTCAATGAATGTCCACAGAAACAGTCTCTTCAAACTGATGTCTCATAGCATTTCCTTTTTTCCATATGACTTGTTAACCAAATTGTTGGCACCTGTTAATATTTGCAATCCAATAGCATTGTTTGCTTTGAAAAAGTGTTCCAGTAGCACACTGAGCTTAGAGACAGTGTCGACCAAAAAATGGGTTCCTGATACTCTTTCCACCACAAAAAGATTTTGTGAATTTTTGAATGATTTGGTAAAACCTATTATCTGTAACTGTTGGCACCATATGGTGGGGCACCTGAACTCATCTAGAATTCCAGGCACATCTCCTCAAAGCTCAGATCCTCACAACCTGACATGAAGTTTATGCCATGGCTTCTTGTTTTTGTCATATCGTTATCCAGCTCAGGTGTAAACTTGGTCAACTGTCTGTGGGCTGTACCTTGGCCAGAGAATAAACCTGATTCTCTTGCTTGCACTGCGGTTGAGTTTGAGACTTTGCCAGTAGTTGTTGAAGTTGGAGACATCTGTGACTCAAGCTGATTGTTTGCAGTCATTCTGAAGGAAGGGAGTTTGAGTGATGAGGCATTCATGGAAATCTTCATGCATCGTGCACTCAAGTACGTACTGTGGGCATTTACATTTTTGGGCAATGAGCGAAAAACTGGTGTGGTAGACATGGCAGGGGGGTGATAGAATGGGCAACATTTATGAGTAGGATGATGGCCACTGGTGCACCTTAGTGGCTGTCAAAGACATTTTTGTGGCTGTGAGGAGCCACACACTTTTGCCCCCTAACTCTGCAGCTTTGGTAACACTAGCACCAGTAGTATTTATCAGTACTTGTCCTGTCATCCTGTGAATTGTTAAGTGTGTGGTGCCATCTGCTTTGCTTTATGTCATCCGAATGTAGTGCCACAATCTGCACACTAAGCTCTTTGACTTACTCTGCCAACTGGTCTGTAGCTGTAGCTGTTGCTGGTATGCCACTTGGAATGCTTGGCCTGGGACCACCATTAGGCTCCACCCCTAGCACGTGCAGTTTGGAGCCATCTGCCACGTCATCTCTAGGTATGGCATTGTCAACATTAAACTGCATGCAGCCTGCAATGGTTTCTATCTTATCTGCTAATGTTGTGTAAGCCAAGTCTGTATCCATGGCCAGAACAATCTGGATATTTGTTTGAAGCCTTTTTAGTGACAGCATGCTTTACAAATTTTCTGGTAACAGATCAGAAGTTGCTAATGACTGAAGCTCATGTTGCTTGGGGGACCTGTTTCCCAGTTGATTGTCTGTTAGTGACCACTACAGCCTTGCTTCAGGCGTTGACATGAAATGTATGATAAGGCACATATTTAAAGTAGTGCAACTGTGTTCGTGTGAGATTTTTCTCTACCTGAGCAGTCTGAATTTCATTTGGATGAACAATAACACAGTAAAACTAATCTGTATCACTGATGATGCCATGTTGGCTGAAAATGCTTTTGGCTTGAGCAAACCACAGGTCAAGTCTCTTAATTCAGAATTCTGGCAATTTAATATGATGCACTGTCCTAATTTGCATTGGAGATACTGGTTGCATGGGAAGCTGTACTGTAGAAGTACCTAATCCTGAAAGTGGTAAATGCTACCATATCACATTTTCAGTCTCTTGCTTGATACCATTGCTCTCATTCAAATCATTCATACTTTGTGATCTTGTTCAGAACCATCACTGTAGGATTTTTGTTGGTATAGCCATGCAAACAAAACACTAATTAAATAGACACAGACAGTTGTGGATATACACTTTTAATTCGCTTTATTTTTATGCCTTGTAATAGCTAGGTACACAGCAAAAATGTCCACTTCTCAGCTGAATAACAATAACACAAAAATATTTCACACACACGTAGTCACTTTGTTTGTTACCAGTCAGTTGATCCTCAGATCACACCACTCTCATCTAAGATGCTTTTCTCATAAAGCTAACAATTGTATCCGTCATTTACTACCAGCTAATCAACTGAAGAACTCAAAAACGTCAATGCAATTCCTGAAAAAGGAGTTGTAGCTCTGAAATATGTTGGGCTTAAAGAGAAAATTAAAATACCAGTATTGTAACAGAGGGCAGCATAGTTTCCAATAAAATAAGTAGTGATATATAAGCCAGTGTTTTCTGTTGACGCCAGGTGCACCAGATAGATTGTATTCCTGTTTATTGTTCACTTACCTCTGTAAGCTCCACACATCCACTGCCTAATCTATGGTAACACACAATGTGCTTCAGCCAAGAAAATCTGCTAAAAACTGACTGCATTGTTTGTATCCCTAGACTGCATTCAGTTAAATACTAATCTGGTGACCCTTAATTCTACACAACAGGTCCAGGTTCACTAACTAAATGACATAAATGCTTTCAGAGCTAACTGAGCTTTATTTTCAAAGAGAAAAGTTGCAGAACTACCACAAAGTCCATTTTAAAACAAGTACATGCGTCTCATGCACAGTTTATGGTGTAAAAGTTAACATTCATCTATTTAGTCATTCTTCAGTTCATTCGTATGTGAGTCGGTATCAGATATCATTCAACAACTGATTATTCTTGCCAAAATATTACACACTTACTTACTCATTACTGAGCTAGTGTCCATAAATGAAGTTTGTATAAAATGAAACATCTTATTACAATATACAGACATAAATGGAATTTTCACTTCAGTAAATAAACCTATAAGATAAGTCATTCAGTCTTGATATTAAAGCTCATGTCCACTTTATACTGTCCAATATTACATGGTTCCCCAATGAAAAGCATTACTGAAATATGTTACCAACATTTTTGCGGCCACTGCACACACAGCCTTACTGTGTGAAAACTAGATCACTTTTCCCCACTACTTTAGTCTTCGCAGTCAGTCTCACAGTTCCAAAATGTGGAGATGCACATTCCTTTGATACACTGATATTAACTGTGGCCAATCAGTATTGTATATCAATTCTCATGTAACTAGGTGTTTCACATATAATGATTTTATGTATTCAGCCAAATAATAATCTGTAAAAATTCCAAACAAACTTTGAGTAACCCTGTCTTTATGTGTCTGAAAGACAGAAGTAAAAATAATACCTTCTCAACTTAAATAACTGCTGTTTTACATTATGCCTTTCATACTGTGAAGTGTTCCAGTAAATGATTGCACAATATTAGGTACACACTCATACATACTTAATCACTTACAAATTGAAGATTCATTCTTCATGTTCTCTTTTTATTCATTCCACTACAGATTCTGATAGCATGCAAAATGTACTGGGTGCTTATAATTAAAGTTCAGCTACTCACAGACATCAGTGTGAGCTGTAATTATCGTATGGCAGTGAAACTTGATAGATATTCTAATGTGTTAATGAGGAACTGATTTAGGCTGGAAAAATTAGTTCCAGTTTGGCCACAAGGTGCAAATCTAGTGCTGTGGATGCAAGAAAAACATATAGAAACATTTCCAGATATAAAAGATTAGGGACAGGGCATGGACAGAGAAGATCAAACAAGTGAGAAAGATATAAATTTTATTATTAAGTGCTGCCTACACAGTGTGTTCAATATGAACATCAGAGAGGTCAACAAGACGCTGCATCCATAACATGTGATCAACAGTTGCTCACAGTGGTTCTGGTGGGATCTGAGCGATGTATTCCTATATACTGGCTTTCCGATCAGGTAGAGATCAAACATGTCTCTTTTATATCTCCCCATAACCAAAGGTCACATGGGTTCAGATCAAATGATCCTACATGCCATGCCTCTGGAGATAATACATCCATGGAAGGTTTCATTAAGCAGATTTTCCATTGTGTGAGGGACATGAGATGTTGCCCCATGTTGCATCAAAACAGCTGTTTCCACACAGTTGCACTCCTCCGATACAGGAATCACGTGCTGTACAATGTTGTCTTGATAATGTGCAGACACCATCGTACACCCAACAGGCCCTCAGGATGTACTTTCTTCAAACAAGAACAGACCAAGAATAAAGGTGCTTGTGAATCCAAACCACACAGTCACTTACAGGAAGCGCAATGGCACTTCGTGCACAACACGCAGTTTAAGACTACCCAAAATTCGGCAGTTCTGTGCATCCACTGCACCCTGTAGTGTAAATTGTGCCTTGTTATGCCATATAATATTGCCTGGTCACATGTCATAACTTCAGTCTGTGTCAGAAACCAAAGAGCAAATTCAGAAAATTGCTGGGACTCATGAAGTTTCATTTTTGCACCATTTAGACTTTGTATGATTATTAATGTAAAATAGACTGCAAAACTTTCCATGCTGTTGGCCATCGTATGGGCAATTCTTGTGACACTGCATGAGCACTAGGACTACACAGGATGTGTGCTGCATGGTCAGTTACAGCAACAACAATCTCTCCAATAACTTCCACCCGGAATAGTATGCCTTCGCATTCCAAGTGTCACACCAAGCATACCAAAATTTCATCATCATCTTCATTAAACAATTTAATGACACTGGGTCTCTCCTCAGACCCTTTAGTCAGCAACACTCTCTCATTGTACCCCTGTAATTACTGCTATTCCCATACAACAGTTTCACTGACAGTGCACTGTCTCTCTTCTCAATAGCCATACATTTCATTCACATTATGGCTTGTCAGATGACAGAGTGGATGTCATACTGCCATACGAACAGTGCACAGTGCCAGATTTGCAGCTTGGTGACCAAAATTGGAATGATTTTTTCCAACATAAATCAGTTCTGCATTAACACATTAGCATATCTACCAAGTTTCACTGCCATATGATAATTACAGCTCACACTTGACATCAGTGAGTAACTGCATTTTACTTATAACCACCCACTAAATTGTTATGTAATATGCAAAGTTTCAAGTTTTAACTAAAATTTTTGTCTTCTTTCTTCTGTAGTGTATCTGTCTTATGACAGATTTCAACTCAAGGCTCTCCATAGTGTCCTGTTCTGAGCATCTTCCTTCAGTCTGTTTTTATATTCATCTGCTTCTAATATCATTCCATTTTTCTTCCTACCTCTTCCTCTAATTCCTTCCACCTTTCCTCACATAATTCACTGTTGCAGACAATTCCTATGCAATAGATGTCTCAGCCAAAATTTTTTCCCTCTTTTTGATCGCTTCCACAGCCCATTTCACCTTAAGCATTCTTCTTCTTAGCCATATTTCAAAACTGTCTAAATATGATATCTTTCTTCTTTCTTTGTAACTGTCCATGCTTCACTGCTTTATAACACTGTACACCAGATATGACATTTAGCAAATCTTTTCCTCAGCTCCATTCAGATTATTATAGACATTAGTAATGTTGAGCTACTATTGTTATTTGATAGTGTTGCGTAAATTTCCTTTACAGTCAGTGTAATGGACCTGTACAATTTAGTGATTTGACGCACACATGTGGTATAGCACACCAGCTGATGAATGCATAGTAATTGCCTCCCATTGCTATATATAAGTTCATAATTCAGCTAAAATTTGCCTACAACCTTCATCTGTAATGCTGCAAAAGTGTGATGCTCTGTGAAGTCGCCCTTGGGCTCAGGCAATGCTGAAACGACAAGGTATCGACACATGCGGGGGGGGGGGGGGGGGGGGGGGACAGAGGTCAGAAGTTCATGTGACAAGTTAAGTGGGTCAATGCTGTCACATTGGCACCAAATTTCACCACATTTGCACAGTGGTTAGCACACTGGACTCGCATTCGGGAGGACAATGGTTCAATCCTGTCTCCGGCCATCCTGATTTAGGTTTTCCGTGATTTCCCTAAATCGCTACAGGCAAATGCCGGGATGGTTCCTTTAAAAGGGCATGGCTGATTTCCTTCCCCATCCTTTCCTCACCAGAGCTTGCGCTCCGTCTCTAATGACCTCATTGTCAATGGGACGTTAAACACTAATCTCCTCCTCCTCCTCACCACATTTCTGCCCTTACAAGGTCCCCTAGTTCAGTTATAACCTTGGCGGCACTCACTCACATTCACTGGGAATTGGAAAAATGTGCCTTTTCAGAGAAAAACTTTGAAGTAGTGCTAGGTGCCTGCAGGATGGCATCTGGCATCAGAGGTATGTCAGGTGGTAGCCTACCTGCACATGCCTGGCATTAGTTTCAAGGTTTTCTCTGTAAAGTCACATTTTTAAAATCACACCACAGGAGGGCATGAAACAGGAGTACTGAAAAATCATAAGAACTCTTTGCTGCTTGAGATCACATTCGAATTTTGTCAGATGGTTTTCAAAGGCCGCTGGTTCAACCCTGTACACCAGAGCAAAAATTACAGACATACTGCACTCCAAAGGAATGAGATTACATTCAATGGGGTTGCTAGCTCACAAGTCCTTAGATAAGGGTTAAAGCATCAGGGAAATGTCAACAGTATCAAGGACAGTCAAGAACATCTTCCTGCTGCTCATCGCACTGCAAACTGTCATTTTCGACTGCAAAATGTATGGGAATCAACAGCCAAAGAAATGATGTGGTCACACTAACACCCTTTATGTCACCCCCTGAGGCCTTTTCATGTCGATTTTGGGTTGCGGTGTGTCTGAAATGCTTTCCTCAGCCACTCATAAGAAAACAGCACGATTTCAAGGCTATGCCGCACATTTCTGAAATGTGGGTAAGAGAGGCTGTGATGACTTTCCCATCATGTGACGTGTTCACTGTGGTGCTGGAGAGAATTGTGGAGGAATTTGGTGTCACTGGGACATCATTAACCCACTTTACATGCCACATGAACTTCTGAGCTCTGGCCTTTTTTCCACATGTCAACACCTCGTTGTTTGAAGCAGTGTCGATCCTGAGGGTAATGTCGCCAGGAGCAACACTTCTGCACCATCACAGAGGAAGGTTGTAGGCACCTTTGAGACAAATTTCAAACTAATGTGCTGCAATGGGAGACAATTATGGGGTTTTGAAAAATTAATCCTTTACAATTCTGTTGCACAATGTGTTTACTTTCTTGATGTTGAGAAGCCATGGAGCTCGAAACCTATAGCTGTCTTTTCTATTGAAGTTACAGTTGTTCATTGAAATCTCAACTGCTTCTCAGACTTTCCTTCTGTAAATGCAATATGCAGCCATGGTGCACGAGGAATATAAAGCAAGGGTGCCCTTACAATAGTTTGTAAAGGGGAGGGGGGTCTAGACCTGGAGTTATGGTTTATTTTTAATACTCTGGAAGATGAATGGTGACTGGTAAGTAGCCATAAAAAGTTTTCATTTCTGGCCATGTTAAAAACCTGTCTACTGCTGACTATTAAATCATTTTCTTGAAAGAAAAACACCTGAATACATTACATGTTTTCCTTTCCCTGAGAGCTTGAGGAGGTTGGCCCCTCTTGCCCATAGGAGTGGGCACTGTTGCAACGAAGCCACCTCTGCAGCACAACAACAGTATTTTGATAAACTTCCCCACCTCTTGCTCTGCCTTCTATCAACTGACAATGGCCCACCAACAGTAGCTAGAAGAATTTCATATAACAATGTCACTGCTTCAGAATAAGCACAGAAAAACTCCCTTTTATGCTGTAAATGAATACAACACTGCTCTTTGACAATCTTCATCCAACCAGGAGCATCAGATGTTCCTGAAGAAGATCCCCGCATTAGGATCAAAATGTCAATAGTGTAAGAAAGAAATTGAAGAGGAATAAGACCTGGCCTAACAACCAAGAAGGCTTTACATACAGTATATGTTTGGTCTGCCTCCTAGTACACAGAAACAATATTCCAATTATCTGGTTAAGTACCAGAGAAACTGTGTCTGACATCTCTTAAAAGAGATGGTTGATACTTACTCACGAGCAATTGAATTAGATAACACATACCAAGTAGTCTGTAGCATATTCTTCAAACATCACCATGATGGAAATGAGTCAGACAATGCTGTGCATGAGATATCAGATGTACTGGAGAGTTACCCTTATCTATGGCTGTTCAAGTGGCATCACCAGATCAAGCAGTTGATTGGAGCTGAGTTTTCCTCATTGGTGTCACATGTGAGCTCAACAGGGATGACTAAACATAGCCTGGGAGCCAAACACACACCCTCATTTCTGCGGAGCATTCTCAAAACCATTCTGATGCTTTGTTTTTTGGTGTGAAAAGGTGCTGCATATTGGTGGAGGTAGAGTTTCCCTGTGGGTTCCTGTAAGTGAAGAAATGGATGCATGTGCTCATGGAGTACATTTCTTCATCATTAGCTAGTGATACACAGTGGTAGAAGTACCAGAGTCTCCATTTCATTCCCATGTAAACATCCTGCATGTAACAACATATTCACCATCTGCCAGAAATGGCTGGACACATGTTTTTGTTCTCAGTACTGAAGAGATTTGCTGAACTGTATCCCATCTATCCACTGATACAGTTTATAACTCTTTTATGCCATTATCAAGTATGTACCCAGAACAAGGTGCCTTATACCCTTAATGAGTATATACCTAGAATAAGGTGCTGTATGTATGGAAATGTCAGCACACTCACATGGTGAACACACCAAGACCAGAACAATTTGTAAACCAAAATGAACAAAACCACTTCATGTGAATAAGATGTCATTTTCATATGTTTTGTGCTTAGTTCTACATAAACACTTGATAATCTTAAAAATCCAAAACTGGTTCTGCAGTCAAGAAGAATTCTAAAAAATTGCTGCCTTAATTTAGAAAATTTATGTCTGTGGTGTCCATCTGAACATAATATCCATTTAGTTTTATTTACAAATAAAATGTTTTGTAAAGTATAAGGGGCATTCAAAAAGAAATGAGCCTGAGGCATAATTACAGAAACCTGTACCTGTATGTTAGACGTATTGACCCTGGCTGCTGAGACACTTGTCCCACTGTGACACAAGGTGGTGAATGGCTGTCTCATAAAATTCCCAGGGCTGCGATGTTAACCAGTTCCGCGTGCACAGCTGGTCATCGTCGTCCGAGGCGAATCATTTGTCACTGGCCATGGCGACTGTGGCTTTCACTGTCACTCGGTGGTCCCGGGTAATGAGTGCATCCACCAGCTAGACAATGTCATCGGTAATGCAGTGTGGTTCTCCAGACCGTGTATCATCGGCTAATGACACCCGTCCTTCCCAGAAGCACTTGTGCCACCCCTTGGCCCTTGCAGGGGACATGCAGTGTTGGTCATACACTTGCGACATTCATCGATGAACGTCCATTCCTCTTACTCCTTACACTGTCAGAAAATGAACAACACCTCTTTGCCCTTCTTTTGATGCCTCCATGTCACTGTTTTCAATGTGACTGACAGCACTGGATGACTGATGCATGCTGCTGCTACCTCTGTATGGTCACATGACGTGCACGTGTGCCCTCTAGTGATGGGTTGTGAACTTCCACACTCTGGTCAGAACCATACCTCATTACACATGCCACAATATTACCCTCCTGTCACTGGTTTGTGCATTCCAGACTCTGGCTCGTTTGTTTTTGAATGCCCCTCATAGAATTTTACTCTCCCATTCAACACAGCAGTCCCAAATTAGTCTAATACAATATTAGGTTTAATATGTGTTAACAGATGGTAAAATATAAAGAATAACTTGTCTCAAGCAGTGCTGTTGGATGGCAGCAGCAGACAGACAGCATGGTGTGAGCCAGCATATGATACAGTATGTTATTACTGTAGCTACAGATTAGATTAGATTAGGTTCACTTGCTCTTGATCTGTCTAATGTAGTAAATAACAACAATAGTTACAAAAAAGATTGGTAAAAAATTTGTTTGCCACAACTTCCTTGTCCAACTTGCCCTGTCTCATTTGGTTGGTTGATTTGGGTGAAGGGGACAAAACAGCGAGGTCATTGGTCCCTTCAGATTAGGGAAGGATGGAAAAGGAAGTTGTCCATGCCCTTTCAAAGGAACAGTCCTCGCATTTGCCTGAAGTGATTTAGGGAAATCACAGAAAACCTAAATCAGGATGGCTGGATGTGGGTTTGAACTGTGGTCCTTCTCAATGTGAGTCCAGTGTCTTCTCTCATTTGCTGACTTGTGCTCACTGTCTATATGTTATCCCCATGCAGCAATGCTGCTGCTGTACTGTTGGTCCCAGACCTCACACTAGACAGTTCTATTCAAGGGCACAGACAGATTTTTGGATGTATTTTGCATGTATCGACAGAAAGATCAGTTAGTGTTCAGTTACTCTATTAGTGATTGATCATTGGTTACATCCTGCAGTATGCATGATGAGTGACTGAACATGAAATAACCATATAAAACTAGTTGGAGAAAAGGCAGTTGCTGCTCAGATGCACCGGAAAAGTGCTATGGAAATGTAATTCATCCACAAAAATTACAGCTTACAAATTCTTTGTTAATACAATTGTATGTCTCTCTGAGATGAGATTATCAAATGAAATACAGAAATACCAAAAAAGAGACTCAATGTTCTTACAGATTTGTTTACCAAGCACAAGAATGTTATGGAGAAGTTTACCCAGGTGCTGTGCAGACACTATTAGAGGGGCATTACTCTTAAAATTATGAAAGCATATACTCCAAGAAGAGTCAAGTAGCATATTATTTCCTCTCACATACATCTCATTAAATGACCATGACAAGACCATCAAAGAAATTTCACCTAATATGGAGGACTACTGTCTATCAACATTCCCACACACCATGTTCAAATGGAACTGGAAAGGTGGAAATGATAGTGGTTGTCCCTGCTACAAACCAGAAGGTGGCTTATGGAGTACCAGTATAGATCTACACATAACACAATGATCAGAATCAGAAGATGGTGGCATGTTTTAACTCATTGGATTGCTACGTGACAACTGATCATAATGTTCTGGATGGGACAATCTGGTAACAAATCTTGAGCATATCGTTGCTTGCCCATAATCGAAAGACCTCCACAGTGTGGGAACAGCCCTATTCTTGATCACAAAAGTAGATAAAATTTTTGTAAATGAGGCTCTTATTAATGTGTTGCAGTTTGTGGATGATGTTCTGTTAGAATATTTTTGTCCAAATGGGCAGACTGTCAATACCAAATAAGGTGCTGTTACTATCCATTTATCTGCATGAAGCTTCTCATGCCAGGACTGAGAATGTCTCACCATCCTATGACTATGTGCAGCCTTATACTGTGCAATGTACCAGATTAGGATTCCTTTAGTTCACCATTCAATACACTCCAACAGTGATCCACTCAGTACCACATCGCGACTATGGTAATGTTTTACAACTATAGTTAAAATTTTTTTCTGCTGTTATTTAACATTGTGTGCATCTGTAAATGTCATTGAACTTTTGAGTACAATTATTTTGATGTTACAGCACAGCTAATGCCATGCAAAGTTAATGTTTAAAAAAAGACATAATGTTAATTTTGTTTTGTAGCATATTTCATTATGTAATAAGAAACTAGCCAAACTAAAATTTACAATTCCTACACAGGATTTTGTGTAAATGATAGCAGTTGAAAATGTTTTGTAATTAATATTAAATTTAATATTATTTCAAATTAATTGTTTAAAAGCTCAGTTATCATAAATTTATATAGAAAACTAATGTCTTCAAAAATGTTCCTTATGCCTAACATTTTTCATCCTTACGCAAAACGTAATGTTTTACTCAAGGTTTCATAACATGATAACTTCCAATTATATGTCTAATAAGCAATGAATTGGAACAATGTTAGGAAATATCTTTATTGTTATAAATATATGTGTAGTACAACAGCACTGTTCACCCCAGTTCAAGTTCAGATTTTGAGTTCCTTACAGTCCTACTCTGTATGTGTTTGAGTCCAGTCTGTAATAAAGAAACATTGTTTAGTTGAAATGAGACATTATTATTAATAAAAAAACTTTATTCACTTTTTGGTAGAGTACTTGGAGGAGATCTTATTTGCTAAAACTTTCAAGCTTATCTTTCTTTAAATAAAAGAGCATAATCAGCTCAACAATCAAAAGATAAGGATCAGCGATATGACTTACCATGCAAATTCTACTAGAGTCTATAACAATATTCACAAGTTATCCGAATAAAATTATAAGGTCATTAATTTTAACTACATTCTTAGTACTACTTGTAGCAGACTGTTACCACTGGTGCTACTGTCCATGCCAAAAAAGTACAATAGGGCTTGGAGGTAGAGGCATGATACCAAATGCGCAATCAGATTTCAGTTTGTTTGGCTCATTGGAAAAAAAATGCTCAATACATGTTGTCCACTGAATGGGGAATTTTTAGATTTGTGACCCACTGGGAGCTTTGGGGGGCAAGCATTTATGTGATTATACTGAAAAACAACTAAGGAGACTCACGATCATTGTACATATTTTTGTTTGGGTTGCAAAATAATTTCAGTGCATTCCTTTCCACTTCCTCTTTACATGTCACCACAAAGATCAGATCAATATTGGTACAGTGAGTGCTATTGTATGGCGATTGTGCTACCCCACCATGATATTACTGCACTTGGTCTCTCGTGGCCATTATCAGAAACACATCATGGCTTTACAGTAAACAAGTACAATGGTGACTAAGGAAGATGGATGCCACAGGAATGATTTCAAGAGAGTTGTGCATATACAATCAAATGTTTCAGCATGCCTGCATGAAATATCATGATCAAAACTCACGATAAGCTAACTGAAGCTTCCTCACTCCTAGGTGCAATAATATTGTGGTTGACTAATAATACCTGTTGTTGTTGTTGATGGTGAAGATGAAGATGATTATGATAATGATTATGATCATCATCATAATCATCATGGTTAAATAACGTGATACTAAGAAACTGATTGTTGGGTTGTTTTTTGGGGAGGAGACCAGACAGCGAGGTCATCAGTCTCATCGGATTAGGGAAGAATGAGGAAGTAAGCCGGCCATGCCCTTTCAAAGGAACCATCCTGGCATTTGCCTGGAGCAACTTAGGGGAAATCACGGAAACCCTAAATCAGGATGGCCAGATGCGGGATGGAACCATCGTCCTCCCAAATGTGAGTCCAGTGTGCTAACCACTGTGCCACCTCACTCAGTAAGAAACTGATTCTGAATGCCTATACACCTGTCTGATATGCTTGGTAGGCCTTGCATCACACTCTTTCTTCAACCCAGTGTAGTCTTCTGCAAAAAAAGGTGGACCATAAATCCTTCCCTGGAAATCGGCACAAAACATATGAAGCTTCAGAAAATGTCTGTTGTGCTAGGCTACAGAATGTGGCTGCCACTTTCCATGTATTCTTATGTTGTGTTGGTTCACTTTTGAACTTAAACAAAGCATAGTCTGGTCACTTAAACACTCAGTGTGAACAGAAATTATTATTTTCTATCTCCAAGTCCCAGAATTAATTCACAAAACCCTATACATTGTTGATAATCATGAATGGCTTGCAGCAACTGAATTCTGTATGGTCTGACACAAACATCACCACAAAACATGCCAGAAAGGCACAGGAAGAATGGCTAACACTTGGATGGTCTGCTGGGGACTACATGCCAAACTCTGCTGAATGGAATCTACATCTTGACTAAGCACATGGGGTGACCTGCGGATCTCCTCTGGAATAAACAATGTCTAACTGCTGGTGCCTTTGCCAGATCCTATGAGCTGGATGAGGTGCAGTGCCATACTCTTGACGAAAATACCACCACACAGTTCCAACTGAATTACACCTGTTGAAATTGAGAATGCAAAATACCTTCATTGCCGTGTTATTGCCACCTCGAAATAATGCACATTGGGTAATGAATGAAATGCCAAGTGGTTGCACCAGTGAGTCCCTTACTACCAACCACATGAACTGTAAACTTACAATTGGCATCAAGGTAACCTTTTAGTTTTGTTGCATAAGTTAAAATGAACCCCATGTTTTCATCTTAATTCATGTAGAAGATATAGTCTTGTGAAATCAGTTTACTCTTTTTGAAACATCCAGTGCTGTACAGAGGCTGAAAATAACACAATTTACCAGTAAATGTAAGTTGTTAGGGGAACTTTTATGACAAAACCATGCTAGGGCTTTAGAATCAAAACTGCTCTTAATATTTGTGTTCTTGACTCTCTAGTGTGAGTAAATTACAGTGTGTACCATCAATGCCTCAGGCATAAGCTTTACATCAGCAACAATATGGTATTTGAAAACAGCTTGCCGACAATACATTCCAAACTTTTTTTTATAAATGTTATATAAATGAAGTGTCATACATATTGCAAAATATGTTAACATCTACAGAGTCCATTTTCGAACAAATGTAACACATTTCAAATATTAACAAGCTTCCAGATGCCTTACTCCTACTCTCACTGAACTGAACTGCAATTGTTTGTTATCCTTCCCTCTGAGTAACCCATTTGATAATAAATAAATTGCAGTGACTTGGAAATTTATCAAAATTAACATTGTAATGTGGATTCCTATGTCTGCAGATGAGGACAAGATTACAAATATGAAAGTCTCAGATACAAGCATCCAGCCAGTTCTAGGGAATTGCTCCTGACGTTAAACATAAAGTTCACTTTTAGCAGTGGACAAGTCACAGTACATTGTGGTTCAAATTCCACATTAAACTGTAGATCCTTTTATAAGTCGCTCAATGAGATGTGTTGCAGGTGGGATTTCTGATAGAGCCATACTTATTAAAATATAGCTGCCCAGAAACCAAACCTTAGCATCATGACCATTTTACTGTAAAGGGATTTCAAAGTCAAGAGCAAATACTTAGATGTAATAATTTGGCATTCTGGATGCAGTTTTTAGATATATGTTTTTTATTACTGTAACTATATCTTTGCAACTAGATTCAAGAAATATTGTAAACTTGATTGAAGATCCTAATGTCTTCTAGGAACTGTCTGTTTTATTATGGAAAAGAAGATTCAATGAATTTAATTTTGTTTGGCTAATACCATACCATATCCTCATCTAAGTGTCAATAGGAATCACCTACCAATGCTTATAATGTGTCGCAGTGTAGTTGAAAGATCTGCGACAGCATAAGATGGTCATTGAAAATAATCCACAAGTAAGTGTTATATGAAGTGTTAAAATGGAAGGTGTTAAACAAAGACATGCAACCAATGGGCAACACTGAGCAGGCCAGTCCAATACATTCATTATATTCTCATCTAACAGTGATTCAATCGTCTTTGTCTTCTGAATAGCTGCATCATTATTGTGATACAGAATGGATCATTTTCCCGACTGCTGCCCTAGTATGGACATTTAATGTGTTACCAACCAAGGCTGATGGTGTAAGCCCAAACCAGCTGAAATGCCACTATCTCATTAACCCATCAAATTTTACTGTCACAACTACATATTCAAGTTTAGACCACTCACCAGGTATCCCATAAGTCAAATGCCAGTCTGAACTTGTGTCCCAGAAAAAAATACTACTACTCACTTGCACCTGGATCTCATGTGCATACCAAAGTGAACTAAATACTAGCTTGAAGGCATTCACACCATTTATCATAATACCCTTCAGTGTATGCATGATTATAAGGAGCTGTCTGTAGTGGGCTGAGAGGACAGACACCAAAGTGTGAATAAGTTGTAGTGGGTGCTTGCAGTTTGAGGTGTGGACACTATTTATCCCACATGACCCTATCGACAAGGCACTAGGCAATCTATGACTTGCGAACATGCTTGTGGTGGGCTATGTAACTTAGACAAATATGTCAGCACATACTTAAAAACAGACTCTGCACACACAGTGCTATGGTGACAACAAAGTAGTGTCAGACACTTGTAATACAAGAGAAGGTGGATGAATTTAAGGTAAGCTTAATCATGTGTGACAGAAGCAATACAATTAAATACTCTCACTACAGTGCTGCAGGAAATGGCACACTATTCATGAGGGTACACTTACACACTATACCGTAATGTACATGAGACACAAAGGAAACAGGCACATAAAATAACAAGTCACACATAAATTTACTCTATAATAATTAAAATGCAAGAAAGGCAATATGATTAAATCCTCTTACTACCATGGAGAAGCAAATGACTGATTATTTCTGAAAGAACAAACCCATGCTGGTGAACACATGCACTCTTTTTATAAAATACACAGCAAGAGTGATACATTCCATCAGGCTATAGACATCAATACAAGGGATTCTATGACATGGAGATCGTAAGCTAAGAAAATGAAGCTGCTTGGCGGTGCTTAAGGATCAACTGCAAAACTCGGATGGTATCGAGAGTAAATGAAGCACTCTACCACTAGCCCTCGATAAGGTTTGCAGATGCCAGCAATTACAGTTTGGCCAAAGTGCGTGATATTGACTCACTAGTGTTGCCTTTGCTTCACTTGTACCTATCTGGAGCACTGTTATGGCAAGCCACCAACTGTTCATTCTTCTTACACAAAATACCCCAGAATCAACACTCAGAAAAACATTGTCGTTTAAACAGAGATATGAGTAGCTCAGCATCAACACGTGAAGTGTTGGGCAGGAAGCACTTTCCACCATGTGCATTTCTGGGAAAAACAGCAAACTGTAGCAAAGAAGTGCATTGCAGAGAGAGAGATTCCAACTCTTGGGTTCAATGTTCATGGTCGGCACTGTGCGACGTGTCGTGCTGTTGGTATCTGTTGAAGCAGATGGGTGGAAAGTGCATATGCACTGCAGTGCATCACTACACTGTTGTAGATATATTTATTTTGCTTTGGTTCTAGTCTTAACTACTTTCATTAGGCTCATGTAAAAATCCTGTAGATTGTATTCCGTTACAGCAAAGAAAGGACTATTTTTCAACATAAGGAGCCATAGTATTCTAGAGCCAGTAGAATCCATCAATAGTGCTCTGAAGTGGATATAGGCCTAAAGGCAGAAACAACAAGGCAACATATGTTTACTAGGCCAAAAAGGGTTGGTCGTGTAAAACCCAGTGACTGTAGAATTCCTGTGGTAACAAAAAACCGTTTTCATGCACTAGATGCACATGTAAATGTGGAATCCACGGAAAACTGTGACAACAACATGCCGAATCTATATAGTGACAAGCACATGAGCAGAAACTTCTGGAATAAACGTGAAGACAAACTCAAAGTGAAAATATTCTCTGATAGCCATGGACGTGAGATTGCAAAACTGCTACATTACAGTCATTGTATACAAACAACTAGTATTGTCAAACCAGGTGCACCCATCCAAGAACTCATTAGAAACATAGAAACTGAAAATGATCGTCATATTGTCATCATAGCTGGAGCCAATAATGTATATAAAAACGACCTCCACAGTGCAACACGAAACCTTAAGGCAATACTAAATTCAACAGAAGAGAAATCAGTTTTTGTAGTCAGAATTCCACATAGGCATGACCTTTTGGAATGGTCATGTGTGAACGTGGAAATCATAAAAGCAAACAGGCAATACTCAAAGATTTGCAGGACCTACCAAAATGCATATTTTATAAGTATGGACTCCTTGCAAAGAGACTGTTACACGAGACATGGCATGCACCTTAATAACAGAGACAAGAAGATTCTGTGCCAAAACATCAGCATGATACTGAAAGCATCTGACAACCAAGAAGTAATTGCTGCTCTTCCAGTTCCTTGCTTGACGCAAGCAGAGCCTGAAGAAACGGTTACTTGTATTGCAGCAGTAGAGGTGGAAGCAGCAATTGTACCTACACACATAACAAATGCTGCAGCAGCAGTACCTACCACACTTCATCTACAGGACTCAACAGCAACAAAGATGAAGCAACATCCAAATCTCCACTGTCACCAGTTGCCACAACAATGCCTACAGCAGCAGCAGTACCTATCACACTTCATCAGCAAGATTCAACAGCAGCAGAAGAAGAAGCAACCACCTTATCTCCTCAGTCACCAGATGCCACAACAGTGCCTCCACTCACCATAACAGCAGTTCCATCAATTCCTGTAGTAGCAGCCTCATCTACAATATCATCACAAGGAGGGAAGAGTAGGCATACAACAGTAGATGTGCTACCCCTCCAAGTGAACAATTTTTTAGTAAAAGGCAACAAGAGGCAGAAATCCAAAAGATAAGCCCTGAAAAAGGTTTGAAAACCAGTCACCATAGTGTTCAGTGTGTAAGCAATAAGAGCATGGATCTTAAAATATGTTACCTTAACGTTCAAGGACTGAAAGATAAAGAACTTATCATAAATGAGTTTGGTCTTGATAACCAGTTTGATATTTTTTGTCTGAGTGAACACGGTGCTAATGAGAATGAACTTGCAGTTGCCAAATTTGACAATTTTAGTATAGTAAATAGCTACTGTAGGAAAGAGCACATTAGAGGTGGTGTGGCAATTTATTCCAACCAGTCACTCAATTGTACAATAACCAAACTAGACCTAAATTCCTTGTGTGATGAACAGCACTTTGAAGTTACGGGTATAATCATTAATAGTCATAAGCTAATAGTAGTATCCATGTACAGATCACCAAAGGGAAGCATTAACATATTTTTAGAAAAAATGGACATGCTATTGAGTGAATTAAGTAATATTAAATGGCTGCACTATGATATTGCAATAGGAGGTGATTTGAATGCTGATTTTGATGTTACTAAATGTAAGGGTAGTGTTGCAGATCTGGAAAACTTACTAAGACAATACAATTTACATCATGTTAATAACAGGCCCACAAGAAACAAAGCATGTTTAGATAACATCTTTGCAAACTTCAAGACCACTGAAAACACATGCGAAGTTGTAGTGTTCCCATTCTCTGACCATGACTCCGTATCTCTAAATTATGCAAGTAAAATTCCCCTCAATAGGAGCAATGCAAACAGACCTGTCCCAACAGTTGTGATTACCAGACCCGTAACTGAGGATAAAATTAACACATTTCGTAATTCCCTTGCTGACAGAGACTGGTTTGGCCATTGTAGTGTCGATGGACATTACACATCAAGTAATGACTTGCCAGCCAAAGTAATATTTGATAGATTTTTTAATGCATTCTTGACGCTATTTAACCATAGTATTCCCATAAAGGAAATCAAAATAATGTACAGCAGCCACAAATCCAGATCTCAAAACAGACAAAATATATGGTACACTAAACAGCTGACTGGCCTAAAGAAACAAGTTTTGTTACTGTACAACATATGCAATATTACGAAGCCTGACTGTGCCAAATCAGCCTATGTGGAATGCGGGAATGAATACAAAAAAGCCATCCTGCAAGCCAAAAAAACCTACAATGCCAACAGCATACATAATTCCACCAATAAAGGCAAAACCGCTTGGAAAGTAATTAATAGTGCTGCCACAGATACTAAAAAAGACAAAATTAATATCCCACCACAAACACTCAATGAGTTTTTTATTAATTCTGTGAAAGAAATAGGAGACACAATTATCAAACCAGACATTAGTCCATCAGAGTTACTCTCCCAAAATTGGGGTAGACAGTCACTAAATACAAGCATGCTAACCTTCTCTGAAGTATCGCCTAGATATGTACAAGGGGTCATAAAACAACTGAAATCATCTGATAGCTTAGATATATATGGCATATCATGCAACCTGCTAAAAAAAGTGTGTGATTGCATTCTGTACCCTTTAACCTATTGCATAAACAAGTGCTTACTTGAGGGATATTTTCCTGATGAGTTAAAACAGTCTAGGATTGTCCCAGTATACAAAAAGGGAGATAAAGACTCTCCATCTAGTTACAGGCCTATTTCAATAGTACCCGCATTCTCCAAGGTAATAGAATGCATCATGTACCAACAATTATCATCTCACTTTGAGAATCTAGGAATAATTAATGCTACACAATACGGGTTTAGGAAGAATCTGTCGACCATTGATGCAATCAACACGGTAGTCAGTTACATCCTCAAAGTTTTTGAGAACAAAGGCTCTGCTCAGGTCTCATTCTGTGACCTAAGCAAGGCCTTCGACTTGTGTTGAGCACACGCCACTACTAGAGAAACTAGAATTCTACGGCATCAAAGGAAACAGTCTCAGACTATTAAAAGCTTATCTCAACAACCGTAAACAGGTAGTTTGTGTTGGTAAGGAAATGTCAAACATAGAAAATGTTAAAGTAGGTGTGCCTCAGGGATCTGTACTGGGACCCTTCCTGTTTCTGATAATGATCAATGACCTCCCCTCATTTATTAGATCCACCACTGTATTGTATGCAGATGATACGACTTTTCTTCAGAGCAAATGGTTTCCTGCTAAATGAAAACAAAACTCAGCAGATAATCTTCACTCTAAGAGACAAGCCACTATCTCATGACCCTAGTTCTGTTAAATGCCTGGGAGTTTATTTAGATGAAAAGTTATCCTGGGGCCAACATGTAAACTATATTAGTAGTAAGCTATCTAGAGTAATTTATTTATTAAGACAACTCAGAAATTGTGCACCTGAAACACATCAGATCATCTTATTTTGCATTTTTCCAAAGTATAATATCCTATGGCATTACCTTGTGAGGTAACTGTAGTCATATACATGACACCCTATTATTGCAGAAGAAAGCCATTAGGATAATTACAAATTCTTCACATAAGGTTCACTGCAAACCCTTATTTACTAAACAAAAAATTATGACAGTAATAAACCTCTATATATACAATGTCTTAATCTTTACGAAGAAGAACCTACAAGATGTGAAACGTAGAGAAAATGTACATTGTTACAACACAAGAAGCATCAAACACATACACACGCCTTTCCACAGACTATCAAAATCAATAAATAGCTATGAAGTTACAGGGCACAAACTATTTAATAAGCTGCCACATGCTATACAGGATCTTCCTGAACATACATTCAAAGAAAGACTGCATGAATGGTTTATTGCCCACCCATTCTATGATATCAATGAATTCTTCAACTGTCAAATGCAGTAATCCAACAGATGACCCACTGTACATTTATTGTAATATAAGCTAAAATATTTCAGTAGTCAATACCTTATCACACTGTATTATAAATTGTAACTTCATTTGACGTTGTCAATTGCTGTAATGGCCTAAAGACAATAAAATTATTATTATTATGTTAAGATACACTCCTGGAAATTGAAATAAGAACACCGTGAATTCATTGTCCCAGGAAGGGGAAACTTTATTGACACATTCCTGGGGTCAGATACATCACATGATCACACTGACAGAACCACAGGCACATAGACACAGGCAACGGAGCATGCACAATGTCGGCACTAGTACAGTGTATATCCACCTTTCGCAGCAATGCAGGCTGCTATTCTCCCATGGAGACGATCGTAGAGATGCTGGATGTAGTCCTGTGGAACGGCTTGCCATGCCATTTCCACCTGGCGCCTCAGTTGGACCAGCGTTCGTGCTGGACGTGCAGACCGCGTGAGACGACGCTTCATCCAGTCCCAAACATGCTCAATGGGGGACAGATCCGGAGATCTTGCTGGCCAGGGTAGTTGACTTACACCTTCTAGAGCATGTTGGGTGGCACGGGATACATGCGGACGTGCATTGTCCTGTTGGAACAGCAAGTTCCCTTGCCGGTCTAGGAATGGTAGAACAATGGGTTCGATGACGGTTTGGATGTACCGTGCACTATTCAGTGTCCCCTCGATGATCACCAGTGGTGTACGGCCAGTGTAGGAGATCGCTCCCCACACCATGATGCCGGGTGTTGGCCCTGTGTGCGGTCGTATGCAGTCCTGATTGTGGCGCTCACCTGCACGGCGCCAAACACGCATACGACCATCATTGGCACCAAGGCAGAAGCGACTCTCATCGCTGAAGACGACACATCTCCATTCGTCCCTCCATTCACGCCTGTCGCGACACCACTGGAGGCGGGCTGCATGATGTTGGGGCGTGAGCAGAAGACGGCCTAACGGTGTGCGGGACCGTAGCCCAGCTTCATGGAGACAGTTGCGAATGGTCCTCGCCGATACCCCAGGAGCAACAGTGTCCCTAATTTGCTGGGAAGTGGCGGTGCGGTCCCCTACGGCACTGCGTAGGATCCTACGGTCTTGGCGTGCATCCGTGCGTCGCTGCGGTCCGGTCCCAGGTCGACGGGCACGTGCACCTTCCGCCGACCACTGGCGACAACATCGATGTACTGTGGAGACCTCACGCCCCACGTGTTGAGCAATTCGGCGGTACGTCCACCCGGCCTCCCGCATGCCCACTATACGCCCTCGCTCAAAGTCCGTCAACTGCACATATGGTTCACGTCCACGCTGTCGCGGCATGCTACCAGTGTTAAAGACTGCGATGGAGCTCCGTATGCCACGGCAAACTGGCTGACACTGACGGCGGCGGTGCACAAATGCTGCGCAGCTAGCGCCATTCGATGGCCAACACCGCGGTTCCTGGTGTGTCCGCTGTGCCGTGCATGTGATCATTGCTTGTACAGCCCTCTCGCAGTGTCCGGAGCAAGTATGGTGGGTCTGACACACTGGTGTCAATGTGTTCTTTTTTCCATTTCCAGGAGTGTATATAGAATCTATCTAATCATCTTAAAAAAAGGAAACTGAAACATATGTGACTAATTTTCCTATGATCACTGTCTGCAAAATTCATAAATTATTCACATATTCTCTGTAAGAAAAAAACTCCCTAAGGTATTTTCCCAGTGCATAAACAAGTTTAATTACAGTGTGACATTTGCCTGCTTTATTCTTTCACTGATGGTCCTTGGTGTTGGCATACTGCATTGCTATAATGACTGAAAAATGGGGGGTGGAAGTACAACACTGACTACTTTAAATGATGTAGCAGACAGGTGCACATTTGCGTTTCACAGTTCTTTACTTTCACTGTTCACAACCCCCCCCCAATAATACAGTTATTTGGCCAGTCCACTATTGGTCAACTTTGATAAGCCTCATTAATAGGTTGCAAGCAAACATCAACATACTGCTACAATAGTTTACTGTTGAATATCTACAAGCAGTAAAAACCTAACTACAAAGTTCACAGTTCCTGCAGAATAATACGGTACGTATTGAACAGACACTGTCATTGTTTTAGCACACGGGCTATTTGTCATACTTATTTCACAGTTAAGTTGCTGCATTGTTGTTGACCTAACCAGCATGGATTTCTCGTCTGAAAATTGGACATGGACTGATTGTCTCGAGACCAAAGATCAAGTCTTTGATATATCATCACAATAATAGGTACTGAAACTATTCATTGTTTGATGTTTAATTTAGAGAAATTACAGTTAAAACATCACTCATTAAATTAACTGAATACTTCGAAAAATTGGTTCTTTTTACAGTTTCTCCTTCCAAGACGGTTAAGCCGAATTATTTGTTTAAATCATGAAATTAACAGATATATTTATGCAAACAATACTTTTGAGACAACTGGTAATTACTTTGGAATTAATTAAGGGCTAACTTTGCTAACGTGTTTTCGAATAGAGCCAAATAAATACTTAAAGAATGCCAGTGTTTTGTCTTCCAAATGTTTATAATTAGTACAGAATTTATATTTGTTTATAAGTGAACAATAGAATTTAAGTTACGAAACTATTACTGATTTTCCACTATAACAAAAGATATTAACTACGCATAGTCAAAATAAATTAGGAAATTGACATACACAAAACTAGATTATATTCTTTAAAAACTGAGGGCCGACCTTTCTCTTTTATGAAAATGCAGATTATACTCACATATGTGAATGATAATTAGCTAAAAATGAAAAAAATGATTTTAAGGAGACACATGACAAAACAAGAGTGGAAGTAAAAAGATCCCAGCTTGCTTTGTCACAACGGTATGTCTTAAAGCAACAGGATGCACATTTATGACAAGCACATAGCATTCTTAACAATATCACAATTTATATTAGACAAGCTTAAATCATTACAAAGTATTAGCTTTAAAAAAAGTCAATATTTTGTTGATAAATTGTAGTACAAATGATGTGTGCAGCATTGCATTTTCAAAAAGCAAAATGAAAATGTACACACTTGTGGAAAGGATGCCACAGTTTCAGGAAAAGCTACTGGAAACAACTGAGTTAATTACCCCTCTCACTCACAGGCCCCACTTTTCCTTTATTTCAGTTACTATAATTTCACTTGTCCTGTTAAGAAAATTTTACTTTGTATAATCACCGCTGCTTCACTTACCTGCTTAATCTCACTAGTATATCTCGTCTGTTTGTAATACAGGACCTGTTAAAGGCAAGATTATTTTGTTCAGCTACCCCCTTGGAACACGTCACCAAAGTTTATCATTCAATTTATTTTTTTCCCAGAACACTTGTAATTTGTTATATAGTTCATTAGTTAATGTGTCACATATTTTTTCTATATTAAATAATCTTACATTGCATTTTGACTGAAATAATTCATCTTGCTTTAGTATTAAATCAAGCGTTAACAGTTGTCATCCTTGGATGCCGAGATACTCTGTAGCTGCACTAGTTTAAAATCTCCGATTCTACAAAAATTTCACCGCAACATCTATTTTTCTTTGTACCTAATGATGGCATAATCACTGAAGACTGGTTTGTAAAATAAATAATATATGTTGCAGAAAATTACACTGGTGTTGTGTGCGTTTTCATTCACAACTTTCAGGTGACTTACCTATGCTGAAAGAATTAATGTGGCATGTGCAGAAAAGTACATTACAAAATGAATCAGCTTTATGAACAAAAATGCATTAGGGGTATTAGAAGGAAGGCCAGGAGGGAAATAATGACAGAAACAGGTAGCAATAGGATTGAGAAAATATCTGGCACTACTGTTAGATGAACACTTCAGATGGCAAAACTCTTGTGGAACTAACAGACAAAGATTCAGTACACTTTATTTTTCAACACTGCTAAATTGCCACAATACTGAACTAATATTGTTTATTTACTATTTAAACATGTATAGTTCAATACTATACACTGTGTCAGTCTGGAGAAAGATAGGTTTAGCACTTAACTGACTAATATACAATTATTAAATGAAAACACGAGTGATTTTTCATAAACAAGTGCATAGAATCAGAAGAGTGCACAGTATGAATCTAAAATAATCTTCGGTTTATCATCTTACAGACAGAAAATTTTATTTTATTTCAGAAAGAACTGAAAAAAAAAATGTTAATATGTAATAGCATCTAAAACATCAAGTAGTATGTATAGAATAGACACAGATCTGCTACTTCAACAGTGTGCATTCTGTATTTTAATGCAGGGATGTTTCTGCTGCTGTTTTTCTGTTTAGACTGTTCAAAAACTATTTAGTACCCATCACTCTATGGAAGGGAGGTTGGTGAAAGAAGAACAGCGAAGTAATGTCAGTATAGATGGTTTGACTCTGTATATACTAATGTACCATGTGTTTATTGTAACTTGACACTAATAATGTGGACAGCTGGGAATGAAGGAATTCCTAGACAGTTAGTGCTTATTTTCATTGTTTCCAACAAGAAGTGTCTAGTAACCACAGTTTAGTCAGCTATCAGCTGCCTTTAGTGAATTAGCAGTCTAGTTAAAGGTTGATTGACACACTGCAGTAAATTGTTGATTTCTTAGGATGGGTAGGATGTGTGACTGCTGTGCACAGACGCAGGAGGAGCTGGCCACTGTTTGCGAACAGCTGAACGTGCTGATGGCCATGATCAGCCATCTTCAGGCTGCTGCCTCGGAGTGTTGCGGCAGTGGGGAGTCTGGTGCGTCGCATGGTACACCCCAGGTGTTACATGCTTCACTCACGGTCCCTGCTGTCAAGACATCTTCACAGGTACTGGGCACGGTTGGGCCACCCTCTCCTCAAGGGGAGTGGCGGGTTCAGCGGCATTCGCTTCGCATTAGGTGGAGGGTCAATGTGGAGGGTGGCCGTGTGGCATCACCTGCTCTGCCGCTCCTTCAGCAAGGTCCGAGCAGGCACACGGGGGGAGGGGTTTATTAGTGATTGGGAGCTCCAATATTAGGCCAGTGAGGGAGCCCCTTAGGGAAATAGCAGAAAGGTCAGGGAAGAAGGCCAGTTTTCACTCTGTCTGCTTGCTGGGAGGCCTCATCCGAGATGTGGAGGAGGCCCTGCCGGCGGCGATAGAGAGCACTGGGTGCACCCAACTGCAAATTGTTGCTCATGTCGGCACCAATGACTCCTGCTGTCTGGGTTCAGAGGTCATCCTCAGTTCATACAGGTGGTTGGCGGAGTTGGTGAAGGCGGCAAGCCTTTCTCGCGGGGTGGAATCTGAGCTAACTATTTGTAGTGTCGTTCCCAGAAACAATCGCTGTCCTCTGGTTTGGAGCCGAGTGGAAGGCTTAAACCACAGGCTCAGACGATTCTGTGGAGATCTGGGGTGCAAATTTCTCGACATCCGCTATCGGGTGGAGAAATGTAGGGTCCCCCTGAATAAGTCAGGCGTGCACTACACGTAGGAAGTGGTTACAAGGGTAGCGGAGTACGTGTGGAGTGCACATGTGGGTTTTTTAGGTTAGAGAATTCCCTCCCTAGGCCCGACAAGACACCTCCTGAGACACAACAAGATAGCAGTAGGCAAAACGCAACAGGGAATTACAATATTAATGTGGTAATAGTGGTCTAAGGCACTGCAGTCACGGACTGTGCGGCTGATCCCGGCGGAGGTTCAAGTCGTCCCTCGGGCATGGGTGTGTGTGTTTGTCCTTAGGATAATTTAGGTTAAGTATTGTGTAAGCTTAGGGACTGATGACCTTAGCAGTTAAGTCCCATAAGATTTCACACACATTTGAACATTTTTTTGTGGTAATAGTAAACTGCAGGAGCATTTATAGAAAGGTCCCAGAACTGCTCTCATTAATAAACGGTCACAACGCCCACATAGCACTAGGGACGGAAAGTTGGCTAAAACCAGATGTAAACAGTAATGAAATTCTAAACTCAGATTGGAATGTATACCACAGAGATAGGCTGGACAGTGAAGGGGAGGTGTGTTTATAGCGATAAAAAGTGCAATAGTGTCGAAGGAAATTGACAGAGATCCGACATGTGAAATAATTTGGGTGAAGGTCACGGTTAAAGCAGTCTCATACATGGTAATTGGATGTGTCTATAGGCCCCTTGGCACAGCAGCTGTTGTGGCAGAGCACCTGAAGGGAAATTTGGAAAATATTTCGAGTAGATTTCCCAACCATGGAGAGATTTTAATTTACCAGATATAGACTGGAAGACTCAAACGTTTATAACGGGTGGCAGGGACAAAGAATCCGGTGAATTTTTTTACATGCATTATCTGAAAACTACCTTGAGCAGTTGAACAGTGAACTGACTTGTGGCGATAACATATTAGACCTTCTGGTGACAGACAGACCCAAACTGTTTGAAACAGTTAACACAGAACAGGGAAACAGTGATCATAAAGCGGTTACTGCAAAGATGATTTCAGCCGTAAATAGAAATATTAAAAAAGGTAGGAAGATTTTTCTGTTTAGCAAAAGTGACAAAAAGCAGATTTCAGAGCACTTGACAGCTCAACACAGAAGTTTTATCTCAAGTACAGATAGTGGTTAGGAACAGTGCACAAAGTTTAAAAGCATCGTACAATATACAGGGTGATTCAAAAAGAATACCACAACTTTAGGAATTTAAAACTCTGCAACGACAAAAGGCAGAGCTAAGCACTATCTGTCGGCGAATTAAGGGAGCTATAAAGTTTCATTTAGTTGTACATTTGTTCGCTTGAGGCGCTGTTGACTAGGCGTCAGCGTCAGTTGATGCTAAGATGGCAACCGCTCAACAGAAAGCTTTTTGTGTTATTGAGTACGGCAGAAGTGAATCGACGACAGTTGTTCAGCGTGCATTTCGAACGAAGTATGGTGTTAAACCTCCTGATAGGTGGTGTATTAAACGTTGGTATAAACAGTTTACAGAGAATGGGTGTTTGTGCGAAGGGAAAAGTTCTGGACGGCCGAGAACGAGTGATGAAAATGTAGCACGCATCCAGAAAGCATTTGTTCGCAGCCCAGGAAAATCGACTCGCAGAGCTAGCAGAGAGCTGCAAATTCCACAATCAACTGTATGGAGAGTCCTACGAAAAAGGTTAGTTATGAAACCTGAACGTCAACTACCCGAGGCGATGGATCGGCCGCCAGGCAGCCCGTGACAGAGCACTTCATCACTGGCCTCCAAGAAGCGCTGATCTTACCCCCCTGCGATTTTTTCTTATGGGGGTATGTTAAGGATATGGTGTTTCGGCCACCTCTCCCAGCCACCATTGATGATTTGAAACGAGAAATAACAGCAGCTATCCAAACTGTTACGCCTGATATGCTACAGAGAGTGTGGAACGAGTTGGAGTATCGGGTTGATATTGCTCGTGTGTCTGGAGGGGGCCATATTGAACATCTCTGAACTTGTTTTTGAGTGAAAAAAAACCTTTTTAAATACTCTTTGTAATGATGTATAACAGAAGGTTATATTATGTTTCTTTCATTAAATACACATTTTTAAAGTTGTGGTATTCTTTTTGAATCACCCTGTATATTAGATGAGTACATGCCAAGCAAGACCGTAAGAGATGGAAAAGAGCCACCGTTGTACAACAACCGAGTTAGAAAACTGCTACGGAAGCAAAGGGAACTTCACAGTAAACATAAACATAGCCAAAGCCTTGCAGACAAACAAAAATCACACGAAGCGAAATGTAGTGTGAGGAGGGCTATGCGAGAGGCAGTAAACGAATTCGAAAGTAAAGTTCCATGTACTGACTTTGCACAACATCCTAAGAAATTTCGGTCTTATGTCAAAGTGGTAGGTGGATCAAAACAAAATATCCAGACACTCTGTGACCAAAATGGTACTGAAACAGAGGATGACAGACTAAAGGCTGAAATACTAAATGTCTTTTTCCAGAGCTGTTTCACAGAGGAACACTGCACTGTAGTTCCTTCTCTAGATTGTTGCACAGATGACAAAATGTTAGATATCAAAATATATGACAGAGGGATAGAAAAACAATTAAAATCGTTGAAAAGAGGAAAGGCCACTGGACCTGATGGGATACCAGTTCAATTTTACACAGAGTACGCAAAGGAACTTGCTCCCCTTCTTGCAGTGGTGCACCGTAGGTCTCTAGAAGAGTTTAGCGTTCCAAAAGATTGGAAAAGGGCACAGGTCATCCCCGTTTTCAAGAAGGGACATCGAACAGATGTGCAGAACTATTGGCCTATATCTCTAAAGTCGATCAGTTGTAGAATATTGGAACACGTATTATGTTCGAGTATAATGACTTTTCTGGAGACTAGAAATCTACTTTGTAGGAATCAGCATGGGTTTCGAAAAAGACAGTCGTGTGAAACCCAGCTCGCGCTATTCGTCCACGAGACTCAGAGGGCCATAGACACAGGTTCCCAGGTGGATGCTGTGTTTCTTGACTTCCGCAAGCCGTTTTATACAGTTCCCCACAGTCGTTTAATGAACAAAGTAAGAGCATATGGACTATCAGACCAATTGTGTCACTGGGTTGAAGAGTTCGTAGATAACACAATGCAGCATGTCATTGTCAATGGAGAGAAGTCTTCCGAAGTAAGAGTGATTTCAGGTGTGCCGCAGGGGAGTGTCGTAGGACCGTTGCTATTCACAGTATATATAAATGACCTTGTGGATAACATCGGAAGTTCACTGAGGCTTTTTGCGGATGATGCTGTAGTATATCGAGAGGTTGTAACAATGGAAAATTGTACTGAAATGCAGGAGGACCTGCAACGAATTGATGCATGGTGCAGAGAATGGCAATTGAATCTCAATGTAGACAAGTGTAATGTGCTGCAAATACATAGGAAGAAAGATCCTTTATCATTTACCTACAATATAGCTGGTCAGCAACTGGAAGCAGTTAATTCCATAAGTTATCTGGGAGTAGGCATTAGGAGTGATTTAAAGTGGAATGACCATATAAAATTAATCATCAGTAAAGCAGATGCCAGACAGAGATTCATTGGAAGAATCCTAAGGAAATGAAGTCCGAAAACAAAGGAAGTAGGTTACAGCACACTTGTTCACCCACTGCTTGAATACTGCTCACCGGTGTGGGATCCGTACCAGATAGGGTTGATAGAAGAGAGAGAGAGAAGATCCAACAGAGAGCAGCACACTTCATTACAGGATCATTTAGTAATCGCAAAAGCGTTATGGAGATGATAGATAAACTCCAGTGGAAGACTCTGCAAGAGAGACACTCAGCAACTCGGTACGGGCTCTTGTTGAAGTTTCGAGAACATACCTTCATCAAGGAGTCAAGCAGTATATTGCTCCCTCCTACGTATATCTTGTGAAGAGACCATGAGGATAAAATCAGAGAGATTACAGTCCACACAGAGGCATACCGACAGTCTATCTTTCCACAAACAATACGAGACTGGAATAGAAGGGAGAACCGATAGAGGTACTCAAGGTACCCTCCGCCACATACCATCAGGTGGCTTGCGGAGTATGGATGTAAATGTAGATGTAGATCTGTTAATTTTAAGATGATACTGAATAGTTTCTGATAAATGCCAACCACAGCTAACAAAAAATACTATGTGAAGAGCATTATAATATCCATTGTCATATATTCTTCCATTTCACAAATGCACAATTTATAGCAAGGAGAAATACTACTGATGAGTATGATATTAAGCATGTAACTAAATAATGAGATTTGTTTCAATTCTGTTAACACAAAACATTTACTTAAAACGTTATCTTCCATGTGCTGCTTCTGCTTTTGTTGAATTATATGCCACCAACACAGCAAGAGAGGTGGGGTAGTTCCCACTTCCTTCTGAATCGAGCAGCCTCCACCATAAGATCCACATTACAGTGGACACAATGAACACATTTAATACAACTAGGTTATTTGTTACACACTACAACTGTGTTGGGATGCCAATTACATACGCATCTAAGCTCTTACAGCCAGGTGTTACTGGATTGTGCTGGCATAACATTTTATAATGTGACACATCCCACATTCCTTTATGTAATGGTCAAAGTTAAAATATTACCACCAACATTTTCAGAAAAAAATCAATGCAACGTTAACACAAATTTAATCTGAGACTTCCACAAGATGAGCTTTTATAGGGCAGTTGACACAGCGAATTTATTCCTTATGAATGTGCCTTAAACTTGAATTCAGTAGGCTTGAGAACTTCCAACATAATCAGTTGTACTATAGTTCATGGGATATCTTAATAACAACTTATGTTATCAAATCAGTCTTCCCTGAAATATCATGAAAGTTTTATTAATTTCCATACCAATCTCTCTATGTGGCCTTCATACTTCTGTTCATTTTAGTCTGACAACCACACTGCATAACTTTCACTCAATTACACTCTCCTCTCCTAGAGCAAATGATTCATCGGTAATTGTTCAGTAGACTATCTCATTAACTACACAAACAATCTTGGAGCATTTTTGCTGTAATTACCTTAATGAGTATCCTTGCAGATCTCTCAAGTTCAACTCAACTTGATGCTGTCAGTGACAGTTTACCTATATATGAGAACAACATTCCTGTCCTGATATAGTACTAACTTGGAACAGAATCTGTACATTAACTTATGGACATGGTTATGATTTGTTCAGTACACACACTGAGGTGAAATCTCTGTTCCCAAACTATTTCCCAATTTTTCCAATACTGCCTTCAGCGTCTATAATATATTTATCACTCTTCACAGCAATCCCTCCTTCATACCTTAAGCCCAAATTATTGATCCTGTTAAAACTTTCTGAAGTGTCCACTAAATTCCACACATTCCAAGACTGCCAATGGTATTAGACATACCAATTACAAATTTTGAAGAATTTCATACAACTACGAATTCACTGACATTGAAAGTAAGTATGTGACCTCATTATCCTCTCAAAGAAAAGAAACTTCAAAATTTCAGCACTAGTATCTGACTATACACAGTATTACAAAATTGTTAAGGCTTTTGTGGCCACATGTTGACAAACTGCTTGTTGGCTTCTGTCTCGAGTTCTTTGGCCAACATTCGTTTCATGATTTTTCTGATGTTTCAGCAGACCAAGTGGTTGGCATTGTTAAAACTTCACCCTCCATTGCTGTGGTGGACTGGAGTTGAGCACGCAACCAGAGATTATATGTACCTGGCATGTCTATGTCCAAGGGCTTTCCCGTCCTCATTTCCAGTGCGGTTTTCCTCTTGCTACCTGCAAGGGTTGTTCGTTGCAGCATAGGAATTCAGGATCCATTCACCTTGAGGGATTCTCCTTTCTTGTTGAAGCTATTGTCATATTTGTGTATCTTCTCTGAACAAGCAAGTCTGACACCTCTTTCCTACAGCTGGGACTTCTGTGTCGGCAAATTTTACTATGTGGTCGGCATCTCACAATGCTCTGCCACAACCTGCAATGCTGCTTATGTTCTGTGGTCCTGGTGTTGATTTATCATCCACTCATTCCAAAATAAATTTTTCCACATGTGCATGGTGCACAGTATATTCCCGACATTGCAAGTTGGTCACTTTTCTCCTTTGCTGATCTAAGACACTTTGATCTTCTACGTCAATTTATAAATAGTCTTTATACTGTGTCCACACAATATATGGCTGATTCTGTCCACAACTCTGGGAACGTATGACAGAAGGGCCATACTCGACATTTCTTTTCCCGATGTGTCAATTTGCCAAGTGTTTGACACTTCTCATATTATTGGTGGAGTATCCATTGCTCCTCAGAATGCTTTCCAGGTGCTGCATCTCACGTCTGAGGTGCCGTAGCTCACATATTTGTCTTGCTTACATTATGAGCATATTAATCACGCTTCTTTTCTGGCACGGGTGGTGATTAGACAGCTATCGCAGGCATTGGTCCGTGTTTGTCAGCTTTCAATACACGCTGTATCCCAGGGTTTCACCATCTGTTGCAACCAGCACATCTAGAAAGGGTAGCTGTTTGTCCTTTTCTACTTCCATGGTAAATTTTATATTGGCATGGAGGCTGCTCAAGTGTCTTACAAAGTCACCGAGCTGTTTCTCACTATGGCTCCAGATATCAAATGTATCATCGACATATCTGTACCACACCTTATGTTTATAAGCTGCCTGTGCTCCAAATTGTTCAATGAAGAAGTTGGCCACCACTGGACTAAGAGTACTACCCATGGCGATGCCTTCCAGCTGTTCATAGAAGTTGCCATTCCACATGAAATGGCTTGTGGTGAGATATGCAGGAAAGAGCTTGGTGATGTATTGGGGGCAAAATGGAGCCAATGTGCTCCAGAGTGTCACTTTGGTAAACAAAGAAACAACATCAGAGTTGATCAGGATATCTTTTAGACCAAGTTTTAGTTTCTTCAGCTTCTCAGAGAAATGTCCTGAGTCCTCTATGTATGTGTCAGTCTTCTCCAAGTGCAGCTAGAGCAGAGGGGACCAAGTGTTTTGCCAGTTTATATGTTGGTGAGCCAGGAGTGCTAACAGTTGGTCTTAATGGGACATTATTCTTATAGATCCTTGGTAGTCCATACAACCAAGGTGGTAGGGCTTCTGTGTTGCGCAGGTTTCTCTGTATGTCTGCTGCCAGCTTTCATGTTTGCCAAAGTGCCACTCAATGACACTCTGGAGTGTATCGGTTCCATTTCCCCATAAGACATCGCCAAGCTCTCTTGTACATGTCTCACCATGTGCTATTTCACGTACAATGGCAACTTCTACAAACAGCTAGTGGTGGCCAGCTTCTTCATGGAAACTTTCAAAGAACAGGCATTGGACTGGCACCTTGTAAACCTAAGGTGTGGTACAGATATGTCGATGATACCTCCATTGTGTGGAGCCACGGTGAGTAACAGCTAGGTGACTTCCTAAGACGCTTCAACAGCCCCCATGCCAACATAAAAAATTTACCACAGAAGTAGAAAAGGACAAACAGCTATCCTTTCTAGATGCGCTGACCGCAAGGGATGGTGAAACCCTGAGACACAGCATGTATAGAAAACTGACACACACAGACCGATACCTGTGAAAACTGTCAGGTCACCCCCTGAACCATAAAATGGGCATGATTAAAACGCTCATAATGCAAGCAAGATGAATATGTGAGCCACAGAATCTCAGACATGAGATGCAGCACCCATAAAGCATTCTGAGGAGCAATGGGCACTCCACCAATTATATAAGAAGTGTAATAGTGTCAGACACTTGGCAAATTGACACATTGGAAAAAGAAATGTCGGGTATGGCCTGTCTGCTGTACATTCCCAGAGTGGTGGACAGAATTGGCTGTATATTGTGCAGACACAGTTTAAAGACTATTTATAGACCAACTTAGAGGATCAAAGAGCATCTCAGGTCGGCAAGGGAGAAAAGGGACCCACTTGCAATGTCAGGAACATACCGCATACCATACACATGTGGAAAAGTTTGTGTTGGAATCACTGGACAATCAATCAACACCAGGACCACAAAACATGTGTGGCATTGCAGGTTAGAGCTGGTGGAGAAATCGGCAAATCGGCTGTGGCAGAGCATGCCCTGTGTCATGCCGACCATATAGTAAAATTCACCGAGTTCTCGCTGTATAGAAGAGCTATCTCACCCACTTGCTCATGGGAACTATAGAAATACACAAACCCGAGAATAGCTTCAACAAGAGTGAACGGATCCTGGATTCCCGTGCTGCAGCGAACAACAGTTGCAGGTAGCAAGAGGAGAACCGCACCAGAAATGACGACAGAAAAGCCCTTGGACGCTGGCCCACCAGGTACTTATAATCTGCAGCCCCGAACTTGGCTCCAGTTCACCACCAGCAATGGAGGGTGAAACTTCGACAATGCCAACCACTCATGCTGGCAAAACATCAGAAAAATCATCGAACAAATATTTGCCGAATAACCTGAGAAAGAAGCCAACAGATATTTTGTATACACAGTATACTGGGTAAGATATAAATTATCATTCATGGTATCTTTCTGTTCTATGAAAAATTTGCAGTGTTACTAACACATCACAGCTGGTAAGTTCAATATGCTTAGCAGTGTTGTTTCAGTGTGACTGGCATTTGGATGTCAGTCTTCTCCTGCAACATCAGTCTGAACAGTATGCAGAGAATGTGTCATCATAATAATTATCCTGTAAATAAATAGTTGATTCATGAGAATTTTAGAGCTATTTCTGAATGGGGTAAGGGTTAGCAAGAAGAAATCATCATGAATGAAGAAGGAACATTTCAATACACACAATGAACGAACCTCACAGTAACATACAAATGTAGCGACCAATTTTTTTAAGGAAATGTTTGCTCTATTTTTTTTCCCAAGGGAAGTACCATGAGGCACACCTACCTGGACATGTTGGAACATTGGTTATACCATAACTCACAATGGACAAGGTGTGAATTTCATTTTCCAATGAGACTGATACCCCCTATACTGACACACAAATGTTGATGAGTACCTAAACTGACACCTGCCCATCCGTGGCTACCACTTGCACAGGTAACAGACAATCCCTTCTGCTACATAGCTATGTCACTCACTAGATCTCTTGCCATGCTGTTCCTCCCTGTGGAGATGTCTTCAGTGACAGCTACAATCACTTTCAGTGACCCTTGTGGACACTGAATGGAGCTGTAGTGTGTAATGGAAGGCACAGCCCTCATCAGTCGGTGACTGTTCATTCAATATAGACTACAGCTCTGCTCAGCACCTACATGGGTCACTGGTCGTGCAACACGCGCGGCACACAGCGAGTACCGCTGGCGCCGCACACGATGTCAACAACTGGCACAAGTGAACGTGTCATCGCAGGATTAGCGGCAGTGTACACACAACTATCGATATGGATTACCCTGGTGGCGCTGCCCTTGCCACCACAGTGAGCAACCGTATAAGGACGCCATCTACCAACACACTGATTGGCCGGACCTGCAGATTTAAGCGAGCTCCCTGAGCCCGTTTAACCAGTTCAATCTTCGCCGATGACTGTGTTACTACCCGGCTGCTGGATTCACGACGACCGAACCGTACTGTGGCCTCCCTGGCTGGAAACTTGCGACGCGTCGGTATCGACAGGTTGGCAGTGGTTTGGGCTTGTATTCTCTACTAGTGACTGATTTCTCCTTGACGCTACAGCCAGCGAAGTGTTGTGTAGTCGAACTTAAGTTTTGTTTTGAGTGACAGAAGGTCAAATAAATTTGGTTATCACGGAATATTTGTTGTGTTATAGTGCGGACGTAACACTCACCTTGCTGAAAATTTGAAAATTGCTAGATCTGGAATTCCCAGTCAATCTTACATGTGTGCAGCCTGGATCATATTGTTGCCACTATTTCACTGTGGATGGATGTAAGATTGCACTTGCTCCATGTAAAGCCAGAATTTCACATGAATCTGTATGCAACTTAAGACATTTTGTGAGCAGGAATAGTACTGTCCCTCCTACTTCTGCTTTGAAGTAGGTTTCCAGTTGCTATCTCACTTCTGTTGCACTCAGTAATGCACCTTTTATCAATTCCACAGCAGAACTGTCTCTCCAGGAAACTCAGAACAAGTGCTCTCTTCTGACAAAGAGCCACTCTTGTTGCACAATTGTCTCATGGTGGGACGACAAGTGTAACTAACATTCTGAAGTCCCTACATATATGTACACAGTAGCCATGCACTCTGCAAGGATTCACATAAGTTAACTGACATAAATCCCATACCCTAGACCAATGTTTCTTTTGTTAAAATAAATAAATAAAAATAAAAAATTAAAAAAGGCTCTGGAACTGTAATGTTCCAATGAGTGGTTTTTAAATTTAGACTTTTTAAAAGAATATTTTTAGTAATTTTCTGAGCATTTTAAAAGGATTAATAGAACATTTTTTTTTAGATTGCTTCAATTGAAGCAAAAGTTCTATCGTACCACATCTCGAAATCTGTGGTACTGACTTTTTGTCTCCGAGGTATAGGTACAGCATACCAGTGCACACCGTCACAAATCAAACACCGCCCTATATCACATTCCATATGGAAATAAGCACCATTAATTTCTTAATGTTAATGAATGCTTGTATAGTTTACATCGGAATATACCTGCATACCTAACTAAACAATAATTTTTTTAAAAAAAAAAGAGAGACCTTTAACAAGCTACACAAAACACACAGATTGAGGACAGGAGGATTACGGGTCGAACAGTGTTAACGACTCAATGCTTCTAATATCTGGTGAGTTGTCTTCTTTTTGCTTCCAATTTATTTGCGTTCTGCCATAACTTTCCTTATCAAAATACGATGTGTGTTCATTACAGCAGTCTGGCAATTCACAACCTCCATCATCCCACCTCTCACCCACTCTCTGGAACCAAATATTTCTTAATGTTGAACATTTTGCTTCTTATTTTTGCAGGGATGTAAATATGTGAACTGATACACTGGACTCTCAATATCTCATACAAATTAGACTTTTCATTTCTTCCCCATCTCAAAAAAATGGCTCTGAGCACTATGGGACTCAACTGCTGAGGTCATTAGTCCCCTAGAACTTAGAACTAGTTAAACCTAACTAACCTAAGGACATCACAAACATCCATGCCCGAGGCAGGATTCGAACCTGCGACCGTAGCGGTCTTGCGGTTCCAGACTGCAGCGCCTATTAACCGCACGGCCACTTCGGCCGGCTCCCCATCTCAACTGACATTTTTCCTTATACTTTCCACTGGCTGTATCACACACCCCAATTTTCTTACTGTTTCTTATCTTACCTTTCAAGTACAGAGGTAAACAAGGGCTCTAACATTTCTTGAATATTTTAAAAAACAGTATATGTTTGTATGACATAAGTATGTGAAGAAGTGCTGTTCAGTAGTTTTGGTTGTAATTTTCATGTTCATGTTTTACTAATATTACTGATATGTAATATCAGTACCATAATGAGACGGACAATAGGGAGTTATTAACAGACCTAGAAAAATGAACTTGCTTTCTTGCTTCTTCATTCCCCAGGAAACTAAGTTACTGCAGAAAATTAATTTTACAACCAGTATAGAAAAATTTATGTGAAATGTCCTCGAACTGTGTATTTCCAGTGATTATTGCTGCTGGGATATAATATCAGTCAGTGCTGCTGCTTATTTTTATTCTTTCCCAAACATGAAATAAAGACACAATAAGTGACCATATCCAACCAATTACATTACTCTTCCCTCTTCTCCAGTATTTGAACTATGAACAGCTGGGAAAAACTTTTAGAAGTATCAAAGCGCCTATGCTCACCCAAAACTGTTACAAAATTTTAGATCTTTAGTCTGAGTGAATAAGCATTCATGTGATCTGGAAGCAAATAAATACTCTTAAAACTGGTTTAACATTTTTTTAATTTCAGTTGTATGCATAAAATAATAAAGTACACATCACTTCTGATTAGAGAATTCAACAGTTATTAATTTATTAATCAACACGGTCATTCACAGATACAGCACAGATGAAATTATTATGACTAGATGTTTGAAAATATATTTTTTTTTATTATCTGAAACAATTCTGCATCTTCATAGTCATTCTATTTTTTAATAACTGTGAGAAAATGTGATCTTTGGAATATCTTATAACAGAATCATTTTACAATAAATACTATGAAGTTACACATGTCTCAAGTGGAGTTTCATTACTACAGTAGCACCAGCAATGTCTAAGTAATAGATTTTGATTTAAAGCCACTGTAATGAAGGAACCACATGCAATTAATTTGGTCCAACCAGTATGAATGAAGTGCACAATTCTGTCAGTCCGATATGATATTTTCTAGTTTTAATTGATCAATATAGCATTTAGAGCCCAAAAACAATACTGCAATGTACATGCATAAAGAGAACACGAGAAGAGAGCCCAGACTGCAAGAAGGGTTGGTAGAATTTGGGGGGGATTAAAATGATGCTTCCTTAGAAACAAATCATACAAAAAACAACTATTTTTTCAATTTTTCATAAAGCACACATTCTTTAAAATTAAATGTTTCATCACCTGGTTCCTTCAATGCTTGTGACTAATGGTATGAACAATGAATATTCTACAACATTTTTGAACAACGTTCCCATTTGAAGAAAATTTGCACATTAAAGAATTTTAGCATCATGCACATCATTTACCTAGCCAGGCATGCCACTCAAATCATTGACTAACCATCAGAACCACACAAAACAGTTAAATTTCAGTGTACAGAAGATGTTTTACTGGTACAATCTATATTATGTTCAGTTAGCACTAACCAAATTAGCTCTTTATAACGTGTAAATGGTTACTTAAGAGCAGACAACAGAACAATGCCATTTGTTTCTATGTCTTGGGTTCTGACAAAGTAAAATAAAACTTCTTCCTATAGGCATGGTTAACACTGTAATTATGATGGACAATTTTAGGCCAGGAAATTGTTCTGTTTCAAGTGAAGCCAATGACTGGTACTGTTATACAAAATATGTTATTGAAAAAACAGTGGAGTCACTAAATGATAAGCTCTCCTCATACAATTCTTGTCAAAGAATGAGAACTTTGTATCTATCGTTTTTCTGGAGGATTTACCAACAACATTGTTCCTTTTATTTTACAGTTTGACCATCTGAGGACCTATTAATATTAAATTTGAAAAATAAAGTGATTGTTTTGTGAACAATGAAGAAAGTCTGCATGAAGTTACATTTCCAAAATTTACTTGAATATGCAAGTAGAGGCCCAAACTTCTGCATGTTACAGAATATCTATAGTCAACAAACGTCACACACAGATAATCAACAAATGAATAATAGTAATAATAATAATAATAATAATAATAATAATAATAGTGAAAAACAGAAGGACATGTAAGTAATGTCATTATTCTGCTCCATAAACAGAAAAAAGAACAACAAAGAACATGAAGCGAGAGCAGGATAGAAATTAAATATTTCCTCCTCCAACGAGAAACCACAAAGCTGGTTCTCTCTCTCTCTCTCTCTCTCTCTCTCTCTCTCTCTCTCTCTCTCTCTCTCACACACACACACACACACACACACACACACACACACACACACACAGAGAATAAATACATTTTATACATGTAAATGACTGACAGACCTGTTCACAAAATATGTGCTCTCCATCAAATATGTTCCAATGGCTGTTTATTTGTAGTTCCACTGGGACATTTATTTTGTAGATACATTTATTAAACTGTATATTTAACCAGTAATTTTCAATATCTCTGTAACACATGACAAAATTACATCATCATGCTCAGTCCTAACAATTTAAAAAATTATATTATTTCTGGTGAAGGCCACTTACAAATACAAAGAACATGTAAAGAGAAGTTACAATTGATTTCTTTAATATCATCACAGTAGTTTCTTTTGTAAGGCTAACATGGATGCCATAAAAAATTTGAGCTAATGCTTAAAAAAATTAAAGAATACTGACTAGAACGCATATGAAGCAGAACAGACAATTTAGTAACCCATTCTCAAATACCCCCATCAGGGTACAACTCCATATTTACCTTTCAATATGCAATTTACATGTACATATATGAATTGACTGAATCAGAATAGAAATATACAGCTAAATAATGACAATACTCCACTGAAGGCCTGTTATGCAGTCAGTAACCAGCATTTAAAGTGATATTAAGAAAAAAAATACACCTGTAAATCAGTGGCACATAGCAGATAAGATATTCATGCACATGGCAATATTGCCCAGGACCCACAGTGATGTTCTTATATCCTCCAGATATCTACTTGTATTTCTATTGCTCCTTTAGAGATGAACCATATTCACAATTACAACAAAGAAATTTGGCACTGAACAGTGACTGACGGTACCTCATCACTAAAACAAAAAGTAAAATTAAAAAAAGCAGTAGTTCCTGGGTACTGTAAATACAAATTTACATTTAAGATTAATTACGTGGACTAGATTATAATAGATAGCTGGTTGGCCAACACTGAGGAATGCCTGCCACTTAAAAAAATTTCATCCTGCAATTAGTAGAAGGAAATATGATTTACATAAGGGCTAGTGAGGAACAGATGATGATGATGATGATGACTGAGAGAAACAGGATGCAAAGAATATAGTGGAAGTTCCTTTCCTCCTTCATATTACACGAAAGTGTGAAGGTGAAACAAACCTAAACTGCTTGCAAGGAAAATGCTTGTATTTTAACTATTTCAATTTCTTCATAGTTGGTCATCTCTCAGATGGAAAGTTTTTATTGCTATGACCCCTGATTCCTATTTTTCCTAAAGAAATTGTAACAAAAAAGAACAGTCTAGCAGTGACAGGACATTTAAGTATCCCATCACTGTGGAACAGTAAAAATGATTAAAACACTGCTCCACATAATATACACACATCATTTGACTTGTGGAACAAAGTTTTGCTTTCACAGATACTGGAGGGAAATGACAGTTGTGTTACAGGTAAACAAATGAATATAGCACGATAACATGTGTTTTTGCATTTTCAAATATTTGTTGTTGACAATGAATTAGGACATTATACAAAGCAGTAGTGTTTGATATTCAGAACAAACACAGGATGGACGACACTTTACATGCTACACTCACAACTTATGGAAAACTCTGCACCAGAGAACATTAAGAATTTTTTTACATTAGCAAAGTAATTTCTACAAGTAATACTTTTTTACAGCAGCTCTAGTGCATCTCTCTCTCTCTCTCTCTCTCTCTCTCTCTCTCTCTCTCTCTCTCTCTCTCTCTCTCACACACACACACACACACACACACACACACACACACACACACCACCCATCTCAACAAAAGCTGTATGTACAATGTTAAGTACGTACTCACTACCACATCAAAGTGAATTATGTACATGACACACTCCCCATTGTCCACCTCCCACAGTACAAAAATAACAAAGGAACAAAATGCACTTGGACAGTACACTCATTGAAAATGAGTAAGTTAAATAAAAATAAATATTAGAAACACTTTAAATAATTATAGCAAAATATCTCATGTACAATATATTTAATAAATAAAAAAACATGTAAGCAACCTGGCATTTTACCCAGATTCACATTACAACAATATAATAAGAATGAAATGCACGTTAGAATGAAGCAATAAACAAGTTTAAATTTATAGGCTGCTAATGACTGTAACACTAAACTTAGTAACCCATTACAATTTGTATGTTTATTACTTCAAAACCCAGACAGTCAGAAGGAAATAACTGTAAACCTTTTAACATGGTACATTTCTGTTTTCCTGATGAACTCTACTCTCTCTAGTTTAAGCTTTCTTCAACATAGGTAGATTCAGCACCTCTGGTACTTCTATATCTTCGAGCCTGATGTTTGACGGATTGAAAGGAAATCTTACTGGGAATGTGAATTTCGTGTCCATCAGTAACGTAGCCTGCAAAAGCAACAAAGTTACATAAATAATGTTAACTCAAGCAAAGACTTACTGATTTGTTAAATCCTGTAGCAAACAAATAATGTAAAAACATGCTTGTTAACCACTATGTTTATGGTTTCGCATATGTGCTCATTTGATACATTTTAAAAAGCGTTGCCCTCAGGTCCTGAATTAACACACAAAATGACTACTTTTTTTTTTTTTTTTTTTTTTTTAACAGAAACCTGTCCTGACCAAAACACAGCACGTCAAAGGAAACAATTACATTTCCAGAATGAAATTTCATTCTGCAGTGGAGTGTGTGCTGATACGAAATTTCCTGGCACATTAAAACTGTGTGTTAGACCGACACTTTAACACAGGACCTTTGCCTTTCACGGGTAAGTGCTCTACCAACTGAGTTACCAAAGTACGGCTTACAACCCGACTTCACAGCTTTATTCTGTCACTGCCAGTACATCATCTCCTACCTTCCAAACTTCACAAAAAGTCTCCTGCCAAGCTTGCGGGACTAGCATTCTTAGTCCTGCAAGTTGTATGGGAGAATTTCTGTGCAGTCTGCAAGGTAGGAGATGAGGTGCTGGCGGAAGTAAAGCTGTAAGGTCAGAACGCGAGTCGTGCTGGGGTAGCTCAGCTGGTAGAGCATTTTCCGCACGAAATGCAAAGGTCCTGTGTTCAAGTCTCAGTCCAGCACACAGTTTTAATCTGGCAGGAAGTTTCAACAGTTATGTTATCTTTAAAAAACACTATACAGTAACTATTCACACTGAAGAGTATTCTTTGTATTTTTATGTATATCTGTTAAATACCATAACAACAAACCAAACTGAATGCCAACTGCTCCAATTTTAATGTTTCAATAGATGTACATCAACTTTTGTATGCCATTCTTAATGTAATGCAATCATGTTTGTTTCCTAGCCCCCCCCCCCCTTTTTTTTTTGCATATTTGTTAAAATACTGCAGTGGTACGAGCTCATTGTAAACATGCACATATATGATAATTTAATAATGTACCACTCCTCCACACATCTCTACTTTAACTTGTCAAGTATGTTTTATTTTCTTATTAAGTAGTAGTTGATTGACTCCATCTTCACTAATTTACTAACTCCTATACCCCCCCACACACACACACAATAAAAGGAAAATTAGGATTTATTATCATCAGACATAGGGCACAAGCTCTTTAAGGGGAGGCTGGAAAAAAAAAGGGTTGTGCCCTTCATCCCTGTATTCCCCTTGAGTGATTCAGCAAAATCCTAGTTAACCTTAATCAGGATAACTGGAATGAGATTTGAGCCACTGCCATCTCCCACGTACACAATTCCAGTGTCTTACAATGCACTCTCTCTACCAATTAAACATGTCCCTGGCAAATAAAACCTCATCTGGAAGAGCTCTGCAGCATTATAGCTGAACAGAACACACATGAAAATTGCCTGAATTGGTAAAACCACATGCTTTACTTGATTTTATATCTGATCTCCTTTTGAGTAACGCAAATACGTAATTCTGCACTACACTAAGATATTTTTCACTCACTCATTACCTTCAATTATCACTCTGCCTAAATGCTATGATGTGCAAACCTTAAGGATGAAAGTAACTTGAACACAATTTGTTACTGCCAAGCAACATAGCTCAAAAATTCTTGGACCATATATAAAAAGGATTTCTAGAGCTTAATACAGAAGTTAACAAAGAAATATGCAATGAGGTGAACAAAACTGACACTTTTACTCAAAAACAATAATGACACTGAAGTCATGACGATTTTTTATATCCCTCTGGACATTACGAAAGGCAGGACACAGTTCTTAATAGGGTGTATGATCATCAAGGACAGCAATGGATGCTTTACAACATACTCCCACACTAGCCACAAGACTGGTACAAAGTTCTTGCGGTAGAGTGTTCCATTCACCCGTAAGGATGGTTGGCAACTGCTGGCTGGTCATTGGTGCATCTGGATAAGCTGGAATGTGTCTCCCCAACGCATCACACACATACTCAATAGGATTCAAGTTGGGGAAATGTGCAGGGCAGTCAATTTGCTGAATATATTATCATTCCAAGAGCTGCTCAACCTGCGCTGTTCAATGCAGTCACATATTGTCAACCTTAAAAATGAAGTCAGCGTCACATGCACCCCTGAAAAGATGCACATGGGGAAGGGGTACAGTGTCAAGGTAACACTGACCAGTGAATGTACAATGTTCGAAGATTTGCAGGAAAGTACACCAAAACAATCACACGCTTCCGCACGCCATACCTCCTGGACCACAAACGAATTATTTTCAATAATGTTTTTGGGTGCATTACATACCTCATATGACAAAAAGTGAAAAAAGTCACTTTGTCCCAGAGAGATGGATACAGTGCTCAATGAAACATTTAAGCTGATTATAGGTTGGCTCAAACCTATTTCAACAAATAAACTTTACTACCCTGTTGAAATAGTGCCACCCTTTGTACACAAAGAAGTGGCTGCTGAGGCAAAGTGGAGCAGAACTCCACGCCCCACTGTATGGACATATCTCCCCTCCTCAACAGCTGAGGCTGAGGAAGGTGTTCCAACTGTCATCCAAGAAGCTTACTGTGACTCCTGAGAAGGTGAAGTTGGAACTATGGAAGAAGAGAATACCTAGAATCTGCAGTTGGATGACAACAGCTGAACAGTAGCCTTATGAGCACAGTGAAAGACGATTGGCATGGGAACCACTAAAAAAATTATGATCTGGAATGTGAATATCCAAAGACACTATGAAGAATTTGGGCTTTAACAATGTTGACACATGCTGTAAATGTGCACAAGAGCAAACTACCAACCACATGTTTCAATGCTTCCTGCAGCCAACACCCTGCACTGAGGGCGACGACGATAGTCACGCCACTTTCAGTGTCGTGGAGGCTGTGAAGTTCTGGGTACATGTCATATGAAGATGAAAGTTCACCAGAAGGGTTGTATTTTCCCTGTCTTATTTACCTATTTCCTGAGTTGATTGTATATGTGTGTATTTGCACATTTCTGAGTTGAGAATAAATAAGTCAGCTAGCAATTTGGAACACTGCAGTATTGGGACAGGATCCTCCAATCTATTGTCCAGCCCTTCAAAGACCAGTTTTGGAATGGATTCCTCTTTCAAAAAAAGAGAGAATACCTTGCCCATCTCATAAACAACTTCCTCTGTAAAGCAGAAATCAACCTAATTAGAAAGGCTTTTGATATTTGCCAAGAAACCCAACTGAGTTTACTTGGTATCAATAGAAACTTGCAGTGTGTTGTGTAAACAGGAGGGCTACTGTCTAAGAATGAGACAGATTTCTTGATTTCATAGATTTGCGCATTTGAACATACTACTTTTATTTTGCAAATTGTTTGGTTTTTATTGTATGGCAAATATTTTTTTCCTCTGGAAGGCTTATTTTTCCATTCCTGGCTCCTCTTCAATCCTGACCCACAAATGTCTACAGATATGCTGGCCACAAAAAAATTATAATGTCATAATTGCAGCACTTTTTATAAGCTACGAGTACTGTGTTATGTTAGATATAATTTCATTCTTTCTACACCTTTAATTACTTGGTGAGTGTCAAAATACACTAGGAACTTGCCACTAACACATACCAAAGAATTAGGAGGGATCGAGTGTGCCTGTAACATAATGGCAATCACCTTGAATCGTGTAATAAACAGAAAATAATCTGCACCTGTGTAGCTAGCAAAATGTCAGCTATCATACTAATCAAATTAGTGTCATCACTGAACCATTTTGCTGATTGGTCATCTCTTACACAAAATGCTAGAATGCTGAATAATGATATAAGCATAGTATTCGAAGAACTGTACTGACACCCCGAACTACAGGGAACTAACATGCATCGAGATTAAGATATAGTGCATTCATAATGGCTAGGCACTAGCCGAAATCTGGATTTGCATAACAAAACCTGCAAAAAATAAATAAATAAATTATAAACTGAATAACAGTTGCTGAGTGCCCCCACGTTCCTAATGGAAGGTAACCTGATATACGCGAGTGATAAAACTGTGGGAGATATTACAATCATAGCTACTGAGAAGGTTTCTCAGGCAATGGAACACTGCTCTCAAATAGCTGTTCAGGACTGATTAATTTTTCATTTAACCACAAAAGCAACAATGCTGATGAAAAGAATAAAATTAAGAAGGCTAATTGTAATATCTCACTGGCAGTGTATAAAATGTAACATTTTCTTGTAGAATGGATCCATAGCTTCTATAAATTTTTTGGAGGATTTCATTTTGATTTTTGCTGTTAGCAAGATGAAATTCTTAAAAAAAAAAAAATAAAATAAAAAATAAAAAACAAAAAAAAAAAACACCAATAGTTTATGGGCTCTCAATAATGTCTATACGAACTTACGTACGTTACAAAATACTGTGAGAGCCACAATTTGTTCATTTTCCCATACCTGTTCCTGAGGTTCATTTCTTTCCTGGAGCTTTGCCTGTATCTTGCGAATAAAGCTGACAGGAACACGTTCTTCAAATTCATCTATGGTTGTATACAGATTGAGTATTTTGATTATCTGAAATCATGAGTAACAGTTAGAATCCTATAAACCATAATGCATTATAATTACAGCAGAGATATTCAATCAACTAGTAATTATACTACTACAATATATTTGCAAGGCTTGTATAAGAATTATGTACTGAAATACTGAGTTCTATAAGGGTGTCAACTTTATTCTCTCTGTAGTATCTGATGAAATGGAGACAGAAAAAACTGGGACATATTCCATCACACAATCTTGCATAAAAAAATGATGTACTAAAGTGAGATGAAAGTAATGTGGACTAGCAGAAACAAGGCATGCAATAAAACTTCTTATCAAATTTGGAGCATATAAGCAAAATAACACATGATGGGCAAAGCAAAAAGGATGCAAGAAGCAGATTAGAACAGATATGGAGAGCACTCCTCACTCAAAGAAGTTTAATACCATCAACCATAATCCTTAATTGGATAAGACATTTCTCAGAATGTATGTCTGGAGTACTCCATAGTATAGAAATGAGTCAGTTGCTGTGGGAAAATCTGAAGAAAAGAGAATCAAAGCATTTGAAATGTGGTGTTATAGAAGAATACTGAAAATTAAATGGATTCATAAGAAGAGAAATAGTGGTTCTCTACAGAAATAGTGAGGAAAGAAGTACCTGGAAAGCAATGATCTGAAGAAGGGGCTGGATGATAGGACATGGAGTAACATCCATGGTACTGGTGGGAGCCATAGAGAGCAAAAACTTTAGGGGATACTGTTACAGATATAACCAAAAGATAGTTTAGGATGTTGAGTGTAAGATGAAGAGGTTGGCACAGTGGAGGGAGCCATCATGGGCTGCATCAAATCACTTAAAAGAGTGATGAAAGGGGGGAAGGAGGGGGAGGGGGCAAAAAAAAAAAAGATTGACTGGTAAAGTAACCCATTAAAACTACAGCAGTAATACAAGACGATTATTTGCCAGGCAACACCACAGTGTATAAATTATCACTTAATATCCACTTCTAGCTCAGGCTGTTCCAACAAAGCCCCATGTAGTAGGAGTGCTGACTCCTAAACACATGGTCCATGTAGTAGCAACAGCAGCAACTGATTTAATGCAATTCCTAGTATTACAGTTAAAGACCAAAAATACATAATTATAGACATCCTCTTACATAGTTACAGGGGTGCAATGTAGACTAGCCTCCCCATGGTGCACACTGGGCAACGTGATTTTTTATCACGGCTAAATAGTCTACAAATCTGGCTGCTGGACCTGTGAGGATTTCCCAGCTTTACAGAATCAGCACAGACATGAACGCGAATACCCGAAACAACGGTTCCTCTCAGAACCCGTTGACCAAGGACATTGGAGATGTCCTTAAAATCCTACAACTCAACATAGAAGGAATGAGTAGAGCTAAATCTGACTACCTAATTAAAGTCCTGGACAACCATTCAGTGGATGCTGTCTTGCTCCAGGAAACACACTGCGCCGACGAAAAGCAGTTGAAAAATAGACGCAAACTTCCAGGATATTCCCTTGCTGCAGCAACTTACCACGCTAACTATGGCACTGCCACCTACTTTAAAAACAACACTGACCAGGTCCATGATATAAAAACACACACTGATCCAAGCACCTACGTCATAAGAACAAAAATTGCTGATATTGAAGTCATCAACCTCTACAAACCCCCAACTCAGTCATGGAATGACTCTGCTATTTCCAACATACAACTTCCTACAGTGATAATGGGCGATTTCAACAGCCACAGTACCCAGTGGGGATATAACAACACCAATGAGGATGGGGAGGGAGTAATGAAATGGGCGGACATAGAAGACGTCTTCTTGATCCATGATCTAAAGGATAAAGGGATTTTCCACTCGGCTAGATGGAAAAGAGACTACAACCCTGATCTGTGCTTTGTTTCCAGAGACGCCAAAAAGCTACCATTACGCTGCAATAAACATATCTTGCCTGATTTTCCTTGTAGCCAGCACAGGCCCATCCTGCTACATTCGGTATACAGATTCCAATAGTGAGATCTACACCTAAACCTCGATGGAATTTTGGCAAAGCCAACTGGGAAGCCTTTACCACCGAAATGGACCACAACATCCAATGGATCCCACCCGCATCGAAGAACTACAACCGCTTTGTGGGATTACTCCTAGCCATTGCCAAAAAACACATTCCCAGAGGCTACAGGAAAACTTATATTCCCGGCTGGAGCCAAGAATGCATAGACCTATATAATGCATATTCGCAAAACAACGATCCTGAAATTGCGGATGAGCTTCTCCAATGCCTGGACTCAGCAAGACGAGAAAAGTGGCACACTCTCATGAAAAATATGGACTTCAAGCACTCCAGCAAGAAAGCCTGGTGCCTTCTTAAAAACGTAGGTGAAAGCTCCATTAAAACCTGTATGGGTGGCAACATGCACCCCAAAGAGGTAGCAAACAGAATAGTTAACCTTACGAGAAAAACACCACGCAGCAACAAGGATAAGACTATGAAAGTAAAGAAAGAACTGAGAACCAAGCTCCGACAATCCACACCCGACAACAATTTCTCAAAAACCTTTACCATCCTAGAGATCACAGAAGCACTGAAAGAAATGAAAATGGGTAAAGAGGCTGGTTTAGATGAGGTCTACCCCGAGTTCTTACGGCACCTAGGACCTCGAGCTCTACTGTGGCTAACTCAGTTTTACAATGACATCCAACAATCGGAAACACTACCACCACTATTTAAGCAAACCAAGATCGTCGCCATTCTTAAGCCTGGCGAAGATGGAAAGCTCCCAGAGGACTATAGACCTATAGCTCTTCTAAATGTATGCTACAAACTATTGGAGAGACTTATTCTCAACAGAATAAAACCCATTGCTGAGAATTTCATTCCTATTGAACAAGCCGGATTTAGACCCGGTCGGAGTTGCTGTGATCAAGTATTATCTCTTACCACACATATTGAGAGTGGATTTCAAAGGAAGAAAACGACAGTCGCCGTGTTCATAGATCTATCGTCAGCATATGACAGTGTGGAGGGAGGCAATGATTCTTAAACTCCAACGCATTATTCCTTGCAAGAAAACGGCTACCCTAATCAACATTATGCTTTCAAATACACTCCTGGAAATTGAAATAAGAACACCGTGAATTCATTGTCCCAGGAAGGGGAAACTTTATTGACACATTCCTGGGGTCAGATACATCACATGATCACACTGACAGAACCACAGGCACATAGACACAGGCAACAGAGCATGTACAATGTCGGCACTAGTACAGTGTATATCCACCTTTCGCAGCAATGCAGGCTGCTATTCTCCCATGGAGACGATCGTAGAGATGCTGGATGTAGTCCTGTGGAACGGCTTGCCATGCCATTTCCACCTAGCGCCTCAGTTGGACCAGCGTTCGTGCTGGACGTGCAGACCGCGTGAGACGACACTTCATCCAGTCCCAAACATGCTCAATGGGGGACAGATCCGGAGATCTTGCTGGCCAGGGTAGTTGACTTACACCTTCTAGAGCACGTTGGGTGGCACGGGATACATGTGGACGTGCATTGTCCTGTTGGAACAGCAAGTTCCCTTGCCGGTCTAGGAATGGTAGAACGATGGGTTCGATGACGGTTTGGATGTACCGTGCACTATTCAGTGTCCCCTCGACGATCACCAGCGGTGTACGGCCAGTGTAGGAGATCGCTCCCCACACCATGATGCCGGGTGTTGGCCCTGTGTGCCTCGGTCGTATGCAGTCCTGATTGTGGTGCTCACCTGCACGGCGCCAAACACGCATACGACCATCATTGGCACCAAGGCAGAAGCGACTCTCATCGCTGAAGACGACACGTCTCCATTCGTCCCTCCATTCACGCCTGTCGCGACACCACTGGAGGCGGGCTGCACGATGTTGGGGCGTGAGCGGAAGACGGCCTAACGGTGTGCGGGACCGTAGCCCAGCTTCATGGAGACGGTTGCGAATGGTCCTCGCCGATACCCCAGGAGCAACAGTGTCCCTAATTTGCTGGGAAGTGGCGGTGCGGTCCCCTACGGCACTGCGTAGGATCCTACGGTCTTGGCGTGCATCCGTGCGTCGCTGCGGTCCGGTCCCAGGTCGACGGGCACGTGCACCTTCTGCCGACCACTGGCGACAACATCGTTGTACTGTGGAGACCTCACGCCCCACGTGTTGAGCAATTCGGCGGTACGTCCACCCGGCCTCCCGCATGCCCACTATACGCCCTCGCTCAAAGTCCGTCAACTGCACATACGGTTCACATCCACGCTGTCGCGGCATGCTACCAGTGTTAAAGACTGCGATGGAGCTCCGTATGCCACGGCAAACTGGCTGACACTGACGGCGGTGGTGCACAAATGCTGCGCAGCTAGCGCCATCCGACGGCCAACACCGCGGTTCCTGGTGTGTCCGCTGTGCCGTGCGTGTGATCATTGCTTGTACAGCCCTCTCGCAGTGTCCGGAGCAAGTATGGTGGGTCTGACACACCGGTGTCAATGTGTTCTTTTTTCCATTTCCAGGAGTGTACATTTTTTTAAGTACACCTAGGTGGAGAGATAAGCAAGAAATATAGGTTAAATGATGGCCTGCCCCAAGGACCCGTGCTAGCTCCATTACTTTTTAATATATATACATCAGACCTACCAGAGACATCATCTAAGAAGTTTATGTATGCAGACGATATTGCTCTCACATTTCAACATCAAGACTTCCACAATTCCGAAAGAATCATTGAGGAATACCTTATCAAAATGGATGAATATTTCGAAACATGGAGGCTCAGACCTAATACTTCTAAAACCCAAGTCTCCTGTTTCCACCTCAACAACAGACAGGCAAACTATGCACCCCACGTAGAGTTCAGAGGCCAGCTGCGTAACTACAATCCCCTCCCAAAGTATCTGGGAATTACACTGGACCGATCTCTGACGTACAAGGAGCACTTATACAAATGCGCAGCAAAAATCAAAACCAGAAATAATGTCCTACACAAACTCACTGGAAGTAGCTGGGGAGCAAGTGCCACAGTTCTCAGAACATCTGCTCTTGCACTAGTATATTCGGTGGCTGAATACTGCGCTCTGGTCTGGCTAAACAGCACTCATACAGCAACGGTGGACACCCAGCTAAACGACACCATGAGGCTCATCTCAGGCACTACTAAACCGACGCCCCACCAATGGCTCCCGGTACTGGCTAACATAGCCCCACCTCATCTAAGGTGAAGATCTGCACTGAAAAGGGAATGGCAAAAGTGCGCTAACAACTGTGACCTACCCTTACACAAAGACTGCAAGAATCCCAGCCACAGGCTCAAGTCCCGTAAGCCATCATGGAGATTAGGGCAACAGCTGATCGAGGACAATTATGATATCGACGAAGCCTGGCGTCGGGAATGGGATATGTCTAACCCTGATCACCTTAACTTAGTCTCGGACCCAACCGTACGGCCCGAGGGCTTCGGTCTTCCCAGAAAATCTTGGACAACTTTAAATCGTATCCGAACAGGCTATGGTAGATGTAATTACTGGAAGAACAAATGGGGACAGACTGACTCGCCCAACTGCGACTGTGGGAATCCACAAACTCTACATCATATCGCAATGGACTATCCTACGAGGAGATTCCCTGGCACAATGCAGGAGCTGCACCTCCTGGAGGGAGATGCTTCTGGCTGGCTGAGGGACTTGGACATACAACCATGAGTCTGGTTTACTCTTCTCCTTCTGAAACTTTTAGTTGAAATGATCCTGATATCCTGATATTTGCTTGAAGAAATTTATTGAAACCACATAAAACCTAAATCAAGGTGACTAGATGAGGATTACAGTCTCCATTCTCCTGTATATAAGGCCAATGTGTTAACAAAAATGCAACCCTGATGGGTTTATTCATAGTTTACAACATTGGTTTGTTTATGAAATAACGTCTTTGCAATAATATATAAAGGAAAAGTCTAGTGCTGCAATTTTAATTAAACACTAGTGGAGTACTCGCCACACGCTAGTATGTGCAGTGCACATTTAACGTTCAATACGACAAGTACTTTTAAAGGGGTCTGCCGTAACACATTCCAACACCTACTCTTCAAAATTGCGTGTGCAAGTGGACCTCATCTTGCCAGGTCCCTCGGTTCTTCTTTCTAATGAACCAGTCTCCCACATTAGTCAATAGAGGGAACTAAAAACTCATCATGACTGATGGCTGTTAGGAAATCATTCCTCATACAGCCTCTCAGCAGTGAGACCACTGCAACGTGCTACCCCATAGACAAGATGCATGTCAGTGAGCTCTGTAAAACTGTACCTGTACTGCTCCATTGTATTGTACTGTGTGTGTCTCCGAATAGCACTGAGTAATGAACAGGTCTGTCATTGGTTCATAGACCATTCTGTCATGGGACAATGTAAATACAATGCATCAGAGCCATCTTACGGATAAGTAAAGTAAACAAAATCTGCATGATGACTTCCCAGTAATCAGGCACGTCATCCTTGTTTCCTTGCAGGAATAAATGCACATGTAGATAAACATCACAGTATGAGTAAACATCTACGCACGTCAGTTGTAAATAAGCTGGAAAACAGTAGTGTTAGACAAAGCTATAGACAAGTTTACTCCCATATCTCCTTAAGCTGGCTTCTCTGACCCTCAGTTCCCAACTCAAGTTGTTCAGTGGAGAATTCTCTATGTCCCGTTACAGTTTTGCATGCTCTTACAGAAAAACCCTGTATAATACTCAAATGAGTCACTAAAAATGGTTAGTACTTTAATCAAAATACAACTATAGATCATGAGTCTTAACGAACATGTTCCTTCATAGCCCTTACGGTATCCAAATAAATTTTGAACATGAAAGCTTTACCTAAATATCACAATGGGAACTCTAGAAGTAATGTTTACAATTTAAGAATTCTGTTACAAATGACACCAATTTAAAACTGTGATACAATTAATTTTTGATACATACCTGAAACATTGAAAGTTTATCACACATATCACAGACACTCTGAACATCCTCATCCAGTTTACGAGCCTGTAGCAAGTGGGCAGCCTGAATTATAGGCTGTAACGTATCTGGCACATTGGTATCCTGGAACAAATGTGCTAATAAAGTATACTGATCTATAAAAATTAACTAAAAACAAGAACTTGTGGTGTTTTATTTCCAAAAATTTTATCATTTCTGTAAACCACGTACTAAACCATAATATAAATTATTTTCCATTATGTTTAGAGTATATGTAAAGCTAAAAACAAAGTCTTATTCTGAAACAATGAATACTGCTTCATTTAAAATTATTAAGAGAACTCCAACAGTATGTTTTAGTCTGTGTTGGACAGCAAAATTGAATATATATCCACACATGGAATCTTAAATTTTCCATTTATAAAAAATTGGTACTAATATTTTAATCGAGTTATACCTCACTTCACTAAGTGAACTTCCAGTGGTGATAATGTAATGACCCATTTTATACAACAACTTATGGAATACTGGTAAAAAGAAAGCGCTGTTTGCCATCCAAGTTTGTTTTGAGTTTTAATGTTCTGTGAACAGCGAGCCATTAAAGAGTGCAACACTTGTGATAAAGTGAAAGGATCAAAACCGAAATCATGGCTGAGGGGCAGAAAATTTAGGATTGGTCCTATGTGAAACTCAGTGTGCACAAAACAGATTAACAATTTTTATGTCCCAGGGTCATCCTTGATTACTGTTCAGAGAAGTGTGCAGCACTGTAACACAAATCTGCAATGGGGTTCCCCAACAGATGAAGGCTTTTCTACTATAAAACTCTTCCCATTCCCTGCAGGCATACGTAAGTTCACTTCACTCTATCAGTAAATCACTGAAACTAATGAATAGCAGGAAACTGCTGTTCATATATGAATACTTTCATTAAGGCTGATCATAGTACAGTAATTTCTACTTACTGGAATAAATGGCTAGAGATGACATATCAATACATTAGAAATATCTATGTTCTGTGGAAATAATACTGGTATTCGTACAATACTACTATATTGTCAATATTTTGATATCACTATTATATTGTCCATGTATTTCCTCAACATACTGAGCTTTCATAATTATATTTGCTACATATTTTTACTGGGTACTGAATGTAAGAAATCACCATTTTTTAGATATGCCTGTTGAATAGACTCAGTAGAACAAAAATCCAACTAGTATTGCTAACACAACATTGATATGACAATAAAGAAGATTAGATATATTGATAATTCATAAAACACTGGTATTTACCAATACCAGTGATCCTTTGAAATGGGCTAACACTGTACACTGAGTGTTATGCTCCAAAACACTCATGCCTGTACCGGCACTGTAGTCTGTTGTCAGATCCTGCCTATCCAGCTTTACAGAACAGGCAAGCATCTGAGCTCCACGATCTGCGATGAGATGCAGATGTCCAACACTTTGTTGCCTGAGTGTGGTCTGATCATTCTTCACACATTTTCCACAGATGCTCATGACATTAGCACACTAAAAACCCACCTGCTTCACCATTTCTGGGATGCTTGTTGTTAGGTGGTGGGCTGTAACAGTCTACCCTATGCCAAAGTTGCTTATGCCAGTGGATTTCCCGCATCAGTCCATGTCATTGCTATAATGATTTCCCATTCATCTCTGCTCCACTTATACACTTTCTTTTCAGCATTATGTACCCGCAGTCTCGCAGTGGACAGTGGTCATAATGTTTTCGCTCATCATTCAAGGAATAAAAACCACAGTTTTTATGTGTAGTTGCATAAAAGAATATATTAATCAATCTTGACACTAATATAGTATACATATCCTGTAAACTGCCCCATTTTACATCATTTGGATAAATGGTATTATTCATATGATTTACGGAGTACTTAACCAACCAACCCCATCCACTTCTGGGTTGCAAGATATGGGCTGTGTGCTATAATGAAATGTACGAGACCTCTGGCTGACTGAAAATATTTTAATTTCAATCTTTCTTTAATATGTGAAACACATTATATGCCCTTCTTCCAGCACTAGAAATATTCTATCTAGTCTGCCAAATGTCTTTTTTTCCCTTTTACTGTAAGCACATCTTTCTTGTGTCACTCCAATTCAATTTCTTTTCTAAATAACTGAATTCTCTGCCTGTAACAGACATTAAGGAAAGTAATTCCTTTTTGATATTTTTGTCATGTTCTGTTCAGAACCATTTATCTGATCACAAACCAGTTTCCAGTCTCATAACTCATTGTTTGTTGACAACTAGTTGCTAAAACCGCAGGTCAAGTGACATTCCATTTATATAATAATATGGACACACACTCAAAAGACACACAATCTATCACAAACTGTTTTCAAAGAAAAATATTACATATTTATATTATCTGGAACGTGTTATATTTAATGAAAAATAATAATAGACTGATTTTATTATTATAATCTAACACTTGCATAACTGAACTGTAATTTAACATGGGTGAAAAAGTAAACTGTCTTTAGTCACTTAAAATTTAGCTGGCATTCTATTTCTTGCATTTGATTTTAACTATTTTCAGTAATGTCACTTTACTTTTCTTGCCATATTTTTCATTCATTGACTACTGATCATGTCCACAATATGCGATGTGGTAACCGCATATGTGAATCATACAATACTAAGATTCACATTAAAAACTGCATATTACATTTAGAATTTACATTAAAAATTACATGTTTGGTTTAGTATACCACATATTACAGAATTATTCTACCTCATAATCACATCTGTTTGTAATTAGGTTCTGTAGCTACATCTCAAAAGAATTGTACAGTTGGCCTTTCACTGTGAAGGGTAGTTTATTATGCAGCTTTACACCAATATGCACCAATTTTCCGACTAACTCTATCTATATTCTTTCTGTTCCTTGTTCTGTATAGCAGATAGAACTTCTCCAAGTTAAAGCTTCTTGCTACTTTTTCAGTGACTGGAGACACGCTATTAATACAGAGGAAAGATACGATTAGTATTTTTAGTCCTTTGAAATGTGGCCGACATGAGACACTATTTAGAGTGCCTGTAGATGTTTTCATTGCTTGTTCTTGCTACATAAACACTGTTTTTGTTGCACCAGAAGAAATGCCTCATTGGATATTTCCTTAAGTTAAGTAAGAGTGGAAGAAAGCATAATTTGAAGACTGAAGCTGTTTCCTCCTGATATAGGGTTTTAATTTACATAGCAAGTAAATCACTAAATGACTCCTGATAATTTACGGCACAACTGCTCTTTTTGCATCCATTTTCAGCTGGGGGTCGAAAAAAATTCCTAGTCACCTGACAGTTTCATATTAATTTACTTCTTCACTTGTTTCATGGAGACAAAGTACATTGTCTCAGTTTTGCTTTTATTTATTACTAGCCAACCTGGCAATGCAGCCCCATTGCTAAATATGTATTGGAATTGGATATACGTCCTTGCCTTCTCCTCACACCTCTCTCCATCCCACCCCTACCCTGTCAACATCCTCTTCCCCTCTCTCTCTGGCCTTGAGCCTTATTTACTGACATTGCAAACAAATTCTTAAATGGGAATTAAAGTTGCTTAAAATGAGTGGGTAAATCAGTTTGGATCATTAATATATGGGGTATGAGAGAGACCTCTCCAGCTGCTGGACCTGTGAATATAGTTTCTTCAATGACAGTATTCCTCATAGTTTTAATCTGTGGATGGGTGGGATTAGAAAGTTTCAGACAATCAAATTCTCTAACAGTATCATAACCATAAGCCAGTACACCACAAATACGACTTTCCTGCTTTATGTGGAACCCGAATACAGGGAAGAATACTAAACGACCCATTTTCATGGCACAGCACAGCACTTTCTTTATCGCACATCAATTCTAACCAAAGTTGGCACAAAAACAGCAGGTCTCAAAGAGTACCGGCAATGTGGGGTTTATAATGTTCTAGCTCCGATAGGAGCAGAGAGACTGGCAATAACGTGTTTTTCATGCCTCTGGCGTACGCACTGACCTTTACAACAGGCATCTTGTGTGGGAACAGTATTGGCCTGCCAAATCAAACGACTATAGGGGGCAGCCTACATTTCAGGGGCAAGAGAGAGTTTTCTGGGCCCTGACATGCACGTTGCGTGACATGACAGGCGTGTTGTGTCGGTGTAATGTTGGCCTGCTTTACTGAACTGTATTGCAGGGGCTACAGGTGCCAGTGAGCATGGTTGGGGACAGGTACAGATCGATAGAGAAGGCAATGGACAGAGTTAGAGGAGAGGGGAGGGACGGGGGGGGGGGGGGGGGGGGGAGAGAATGGTCAGAGAGAAGGGAGGAGGCAGGTGGAAGGAGTAGAGGGGCAGTGGGCAGGTGGAAAAGGAAGGAGGGGGGAGTGGAGATGTAAAGAGAGATGGGAAGGAGGACAGGATCAGAGAGATGGGGAGGAGTAACACACACACACACACACACACACACACACACACACACACACACACAAGTACATGCAGGTTTTCCTCTTCATTCTGATCATGTCCTATGATGTAAACAACACATGGAAGTAAAAGTCTTTCGTGAAACCAAATTAAAAGGATATTTGTGTTCTAATGTGAGTCTTATTGTTAGTAACCATGACGACATTATGGTAAATAATGCTTGTAACACAATATTGATTAAAACACTAAGTTGGCAATCTTCATAAATAGAGAACAATAGGCATGAAATCTACAGCTCGTTGACGACATGGAGGTCACTGAGTACAGGGACATCCTGGGTGAGAAAGAGGGCAGAAATTGTCATGTTATGGAGCATCTTTAGGACAAATGTTTACATCCTTTACATCAGCTCATACCAGCCTAAGACTGAGCACCGAGTACATATTTGCATATTTCTTGTGGAAGTAATAATGATCTATGAAAGTCCATAACAGAGACAGCCATCTTCAAAAGTAGCGTTTATTTGCGAAAGTGTGAAATTATATTAAAGTAGTTGTAATACAACACATGAGCAGAACGAAGGTTGCTAATAGACACACTAATGACAGACAAGGGTTATCATTGAGGCAGGGACTCAGTATCCTTTCCCACCCTTACAAACACTGTGAACCAATAATACAGGTGGCAATGACCCAACAACGAAAATCTTGCTTACCACACTAATTCTATATTACATGATCAATAACTGTGTATGGTCTGCATTTTCTGCTTTCTTACAAGGCTTACCGAGCATGAATACGATGCACAGTTTGCAGATATCTGTATGAAAATCAATGTTAAAGGTCGTGATGATATCAAAGAAAACTTAAAATGCAGGAAATAATGTGACACGGAATCATTAGTGACGGGAAAGCACTGAACTGACAGAATAGGATGTGTGTTAGAACCAACAGAAATGAATGTAAAAGTGGGAAGTGGGAAGTGGGAAAAGGTAAAATATGGGAAACTAAAAATGGTTTTACTGTACATAATACTACAAGAAAGATAGATTAAGCATTTTCACAAAAATACGGTTGCTGATACCATAATATTTATAAGCTGTTAGCACCTACAAGCATGTGGCTTTCCAGTTTCATATCTGTTTCAATTATCTAAATACTCCTTTCAGGCCATGTACAACTTATCAAATTCAGTAATGGTTCTAGCTGTCACCCAACAGATAACATTATACAAAAAAGAAAATTGCATAAAACTACTCCATTTCTCTACGTTATTCAACAGAAACAGGTCATCCCGTTAGAGTAACTGGTGCACTATCCAGTATGTTGGTAACTTTTTAGAGACCCTTGGAGAAAAAAAGGTTGATCTGTTAACTAAAGACATAAGTTTTACAACACAGCTAAATTAGTATTCAATAAAAAGAACACGATGAAACCTTACACACAAAGTAATGTGTACAAAATCACCAGCAAAGACAGTGGTAAGATATGCAGTGGTTAGACAGGTAGACACGTTGTAATTAGTTTGTCGGAACACAAGGGAAGCTGGCATCAAGGGAAGACATCTTTAGAACATCTTAAGAGAAAACCATGCATATGCTTTACATTGTGACATTTTACATATTGTTACGAAAAGTAGGAATCTGACACTACTGGAAACATCTTAAACCAATGAACATGGCACAGAACGCCAGCACAGTTTTAAATGACTGGACACAATTTCCTTGTTTCTCTACATTAATTTAAGGTTCAGTTACGCAAATTTTAGATTACAATAGTAAAACAGATTTCTTATTTTCTTGTTAAATTTAACAATTTTCATATAAGTATGCAATAATATTGGTGTAGATACACATCATTTTATTTGTAGTTACAACATTCAGTAGTCACCTGATGACACAGAATGTCAAAAACTGGTTTGTGAATGAACGAACAACAGGAGCAGACACTCAGGAAGTTAATTCAACTTCCCATCGAGAAGCAGGATATCACTTGTATAAGCTATCCCCTCCAGCACAGATATTTCCATTTTTTTTAGTCTCATTAGTAAGGACTCTACACTTATATCCCTATGGAACACACGAGTCATTCTTTCGCAGACAGTGCAGCATAATCACAACCTGGATTCTCAGTCATTAAAAATGACTTTTACATTGGCCCCAAACACATATTCATCTACAAGACAGAATTTAGGGACCATGAGTTGTCGAAGACACAAGTGATGTCCACCACGACACGAACCACATAACTTCAGGAAGAAGACTGACAACTTTTAACTGCTCAATTTGTTGCATCTTTCAGTTAACTCACTTTGTGCAAGCCAAATTGCCTCTCATTCAGGTCACAAAAATCTCTTTGACTAGCTATACTCAAATTAAGGTGCTGATTAACAAGATTATGTTGCTAAAGTCCAATTCATCTGTCTGCGTGTGGTTGCCTGTTTTAGAATTTTTGGTCTGCTTATAATTTTTGCCATTGGTCCCTTGCTAAACACATGTGAAATTCTGAAGGATATACTCCCCTACTTCACCTTTCTGTAAACAGAATATATTGTTGAACACCCACATACTTAATGCCGGGCAAATTAGATTTCAAATGGACAGTGGGCCTGAAAGTGTGAAACAACCATGAATTTTACAAGTAACACTAACATCAGTGAAATTAGCTGCCATACAATGCTTCCAAATTGATAGTCCAGGAAATATTATTTATAATTGTGCTCAATTTAATTTCCATATGCCTGTTTTTTGAAGTTGGAAAAGCTGCAGTAATCGCCAGTTTAACTGGCTTTTGTTTAATTCTTCACCAGAAAATTAATGGTGCACATTTACTTTTCACACCATATTCGCTGTCATTTATATTCCAACACATATTTTAATGATAAAAAGGTGCACACCAAATGTATGTTTGAACAAAATCCGTAAAACAAATTCCATGAGGCAAGAAATATGAAGTTTTGTGGTGACAGAGAATCTTTTCTCAAAGCTTAATATCAATTCTTCTCTTAGTACCATGTGTCTGTACTTTCTATCGTATATTGTTAACTTTAAGTGTTAATTCTGTGCAAGATAACTGCATCAAGGAACTAGGACATTGTGATCACACTGCAGCACTTTTAAGCTTCAAATAATTTCACTTCATATTGAGGACACCTTGGAACTGCCAATGTCAACAGTGAGCTAATACTCACTGAAGAGGACAGTAAGCATTGTTGTTCAACAGGAGCAACTAATTTGTGTCGAAGCCCATTCTTTTGAATGAAATAAATTGGGGTGGGAACAGTAAATGATTTGCACTGTATATATAGGGAGAACAAATGGGGAAGTGATGCCAAACATTCTTGAACCAATTCAAATGGGTTAACACTGTAGAACACTATTTACCTCGGGGTTAATGGAGTGGTGGCTGAGCAACTACCATAAGAAATCAGTAAAGCACATTGCAAATGAAACAATTATTAAAACACTCTTTGCCACTATTCCTCACAAACAAAATTTTGAAATTTTGGTTGATTATATGTTCTACACCTGATCCTGAAACAAAAGTTTAGTTTAGTTTAGTTGTTGTTTTTTTTTGCGGGGGGGAGGGGGGGGGGGGGGGGAGAGCGCAAGAATATTCTAACGTAATTATAGGGTAATTATATTTCTAATATACTTAATTCTGTATTACTTGAGAAGTTGAATATCATTTTATGAATTCATCTGGAGGCTATATTCATAGAGCTGTTTGTTCCAAACCCAAGAACACTAATAACAATAACTCTCATGTTAAAGTGAATATACTACCAAGTGGTTATAATTGAAGTTCAGCTACACATAGCAGTCCAATGTGGGTTGTAATTATCTTAAGGCAGAAAAATGTGGTAGGCATGCTAATGCATTAATGTGGAAACAATTTACACTGGGGAAATGAAAAAAGAAAGAAAGAACTGGTTCCAGTTCTGGCCACCAGGTGCAAATCTGGTACTGTACAGCATCTCGTCAATGTCTCCAGTGCTCATACTGAACATACTGCTTAAGCAGTGGTTAATAATAAAATCAACATTATGTCTTTCACATTTGTTTCACCTTTTCTGCCCACGTGTGCCATTCCTACTCGATTACAAATGGAAACATTTCTATACAGAATGTTAAACTAAAACACTTTCAGCTGACTAAATTTCCAGTTATTATTTCATTTGTGAGGCCAGTTTCCGTGCTACATTATGCCATCTTCAGGCCCCCATGACTGGTGTGTAGGAAGAATCCCTCCTCTGGTCCAGTCAAAAAAGTGCTTAGTAACTGTAGATTTTGATCATCACTTACTGACTGTTAGACAAACATGGACTTACAGAGCCATTTCTATCCATCTTTCTTGCATTCACAGCACCACATTAGCACCTGATGGACGAAACTTGAACCAGTTTTTTTCCAGCATAAATTGGTTCTGCATTAATGGATTAGAATATCTACCAAGATTCACTGACATATGATAATTATAGCCCACAGTGGACCTCTGAGTGGTTGCACTATAATTATAACTACACAGTGTGTGGTTAGTTTAATGATCCTCAGCTTGTTGTTTAACAGATGTCTATATGAGGTTTGTGAATGAACTGCAGATATGGTCGATAACTTGAATAAAATAACTTTGTAATAGACAGGCTGCAATGATGTTTGAGAAAAAGCACATGTGGGGAGGAGGGGGGGGGGAGGCATTGTTGCTGGAATGCAGACAGCCAAACTTGACTAAATAAATAAGAAACAGTTCGCACTCTAGAAAGGACCAAGGTCAGCTGGCAACTGATCCCTAGCACTTGACTAAATGAAACATCAGTCACAAAGTTATTTTAATGAAAATGTATCTGGTACAGTTTTAAACTAAAAATATCCTTTACACCTGCACTGAGGTTTCTCAGAATACAACCCCAAATGAAATTAATACTTCACGAATATACTAAATTGCAAAGAAACGGGTGAATTACTCTGTTCCAAAATCAACTAGCTAATTGAATTAATCCGGACAAAAGAGGCAGTAACAGAGGAATGGGAGGTAGCTGCGATATCCCCATATATAAAAAATAAATGTAAGTCAGTGTATGACAGCTATATGGGTGTAGCACTACTACAATTCTACAACAAGATATCCTCAGATTGTCTACTAAAAAAAAAACACTGACAACAGATATTGGAGAACACCAAGGTGGTTTTCAGACAGACAATCAACCACAGAACAGACTTATCTTAAAACAGGCATGTGAGAAAGTGAACTAATATGGCCAAGAATCATGTCTCCTCTTTGTAGACTTCAAGAAGGTTTATGATAGTATCCATACAATGAATCTGATTACAATCACGACAGAATTTGATATAGCAAAGAAATTGGTGGGACTTTTAGAGAGATGTTTACATGACACAAAAGCTATGGTCATAGGTAATAAAATTACAAAGTACCCAAGCAAAAACAGGATTATGACAAAGATATGGGTTAGCACCTGTCCTCTCCAATCTGGCACTTGAAATAGTAATTCCAGAGTTGAACAAGGAACTACAGGATGGTCAAATCAACAATTAAAATATTGGTTATCTGACCCCTGCTGCTATCCGTGCCTTAATAGCATGCACACAAGAAGAAGTGAAAAGCAGTATTCAGACTATATAGTTGCCTAACCAGGAACACTCTAAAACAAGAACTTAACTGACTGCTTACATTTGAGGAAAATATAGACCGGTCTGGAAACCAACTACTAGACAATGGGGAAGACACCACAATACTGACCCATACAGGGAAGCCAAATAAAAATGAGATAAGATGGAAAAGAAGTAAGTAAACTTTATTATTTCAAAAATAATTACCTTAACCGACAACACATTTATCTAGCTGTGAGGCAAGACAGTCAGTGCCTTCATAGAAAAGTGTTTTTTGGTTGCCTATGGAACCATGATTGCATTCAGACATGCAGCTCTTTGTCCAAAGCAAACTGATGGCCACGAATAGCTTTCTTCAGGTCTCCAAAAATGTGGAAATCATATGTTGAAAGGTCAGTACTGCAGGATGGATGTGTAAAGACATCCCAGCAAAACTTCTGCAGCATAGTCTAAACAACCTTAGCAAGATGTGGGCAAGTGCCATCCTGCAAGAGAATGATTCTGTCCGTAACCCACTGCTCACTGATTTTCTGGAACACGACACCACAATTTATGCGCAATGGTACTTTAACACTTTGCAAAAATTGAAGTGTGCCATCAAGTCCAGTCACCCAGGAATGATGACAGATGGGATCATTCTGCTGTAGGATAATATCCTCCCAGATACTGTCTAGGCTATTTGAACTATGCTGCAGACATTTCGTTGGGAAGCCCTCCATACTGTCCCAATATCTCTCCATAGAATTCCCATATTTTTGGAGCCCTGAAGAAACACACTGCGGCAGTCCATTTGCTTCAGACAAAGAGCTCCACACCTGGCTACAATCATAATGTAGGCAACTGCAAACATTTTTCCATGAAGACGTTTACCACCCTGTCTCACAGTTGGATAAATTTACTTGCAGTTATGACAATTACATTTGGAATAACAAACAGATGACTTAGTTTTTTTTTCCATTTGTTCCATTTTCATTTGACTACCGCTTACAGAAAAGCTGTACAAGGAGCCGAACATCATTGGAGTGATGAAAAGCAAGGACTCCAGTGGGCTGGACATGTAGTGAGAATGGAAGAAATGAGATGGCCCAAAACTGCATTGGAATGGATGGCAAGAGATTGGTGGCCATCAGAACACACCCCTGTTAATAATGCAGTAAAAACTACAAGTACTATATTTTCGTTGTAACAGAGCCACACTATTAAGCATGACCCATCAACTGATTTTTCTCCAGTATATTATTTGGGCTATATTAAGTTTTTCCCCGACATTAATCTGAAACAATAGTGCTTGTGTAATCTGCATATACGTTGCTGCTGTCTGCTACAGTTAACAATGAGTCACTTTCTTTCCTACAACATAATAAGATTGAAAGTAACAGTTGTCTTCTGTAAATCTCTATTCCAATTCATTTGGCTATATAGAATGAATTCCATAAGCACAAGCCTATGTATATCCAATGTTTTGCTAATCATTTATAGTCACCCTGCACTAAACAATGGAATCTTTCTTAAAAATATTATGGCATTCATAAAAAGCTCATGATTTGTTAGTAAATTATCATTACTGAAATACGAAACTACTCCATAACAATCATCATCACCCCATCATCCACAAACTATAATTGATGGGTTATACAGACCTAGTAAAAGCCACAAAGCTATATCAAAATGGCAGGAGATTCTGCCCATAATACTGTATAAAAAAAACCTTCAAAAAATACAGTAAGTCTGAAAAATTCAGCCAGAGAGCAGGAAAACATTCCATTAAACCTTTCTCTGTAAAAAGACAATGGCAGCTCTGAAATTTTGTAGTGTATACAAACTACTGTAAAAATTACATACATTTAAACCAAAGAAGACAAATAACAGTAACATGCAAAGAATTCCACTGAGAACATTTCCCATACCTGCAGTCTTGTGTCACGACACCACTGTTCAAGGTGTGATAGATTATATCTTATCTGCATTCCTTTAGTCCAATGACACAAATCCTTTCGAAGCAGTAGGTTATTCAGTGAACTGGCACAAATGAAGTAAAACATCTGTAAAAGAAAAACACCCAAGTTCATGTGACATGGTAACATTGACAGGGATACTTTATTTTGCTTTTTGTCTGTAAACTACTAGACACCTCAATCTATACATGATACTCTCCTTGCAAAACCAGATTGAAACAATATTCATTTTAGCCTAGTATGGTGTAGTTTACTGTCAGAAAATCTGGTACCTCACCTGCCGAAATATCTGGACAATAAGCTCTGGGTCAACACCATGGTACCCCATTATTTTATGAATAGAATTTAGTTCCTGCAGGAGTGCATCCAGTGACTTCTGTGCATCCAAAAATGGCTCCGAGTCTCTTGATGTAGAGGCAGCTCTTCCTCTCATCCCACTAGGCTTTTGACTTGACAAGCCACTTATTGCTTCATGTTCAAGAATAGCTGGCACCACCAATGGTTGTACCTTTTCTTGTATGTGTCCAATAAGACTCTGTAATGATATATATATATATATTATTTTACACACTATTTTGGGAACAGTTAAATATATCTTGTAGATGAATTCGTAAAGCAACTGGCCAAAATATTAATGAGTTAAGGCAAAATATAAGTAAGACACTTAAAAATTGTCTTTCTCCAACTTGTAAAAACAGATATTCAAACCACACTGGGGCCAACAGAATAATTTCTCACTTTCAATATTGTTCACACAACGATTTAAAAAAGAAAGACGTAAATAAAGAACTGAATAAACAATGTACTAAGGTATACATTACTCATAAAACTGAGTTGCTAAATATCTTAGCACCTATATGGGAAAAATGAAGTGAATACGATCATTACAAACAATGCTTTCACTGTACTTTAGTACATTCAAAAATGGGGAGTGATTTCCAAATCCATCAAAATAAAGGCAGGTTTGACGAACAGTTTGTCTGCCTGTGTGCAAAGTGGGAATGTCGCATCTCATGCTAGGGTGGGTATCACCTTAAGGGGAAGTTACATGCTTCATCATTTAGATAGTAACTTCAGAATCAATTTGTACCTTTGTATCATGTAACCATGTGCTTGTTTCACACTGTGAGAGTACAATGGTCATTACATGTAATCCGATTTCAGCTAGATAACTTAAGTGTTGTTTTGCACATGTCACAAATACAACAAGAAAACCAAATGCCTATCACTTTCATAAAAACAATCAAGTGTTGTCAATTGACCACAACTGTAGCTATTGCAAAATTTCACACTGAATTGTTGGCAGTCAGTATCTCGTTCATATTGGAGCCATATTTCCATAACAACAAATTATCTTGTATCTTCAAACAATGGAAAATCCACGATAGAATGTAGCAATATTATGAAAAGGATAGTTTGTACTCACCCTATAGCAGAAATGCTGAGTTGCAGATAGGCACAACAAAAAGGCTGTGGGGAAAGTGAGCTTTGGCCACCATGTGCAAAATTAGACACACACACACACACACACACACACACACACACACACACACACACACACACACACAGTCTCTGGCTTCAGCTGCAGAAACTGTGTGTGTGTGTGTGTGTGTGTGTGTGTGTGTGTGTGTGTGTGAGAGAGAGAGAGAGAGAGAGAGAGAGAGAGAGAGAGAGAGAGAGAGAGAGAGAGAGAGAGAGAGAGTTGCATATTTACATGTGCGTGCGTGTTGTCTAATTTCGAAGAAGACCTTGTTGGCCGAAAGCTCACTTTCTGACAGTCTTTTTGTTGTGCCCATCTGCAACTCAGCATATCTACTATATGGTGAGTAGCAACTATCTTGTATCTTCGTAATTTGACTAGATGTGTGTCATTTCATATTTTCAAAATATGAGATGTTACTCAAAGAAAAAGGGATGCTTGACTTCACACAATATTATCGCCTGCCGCTATATGCCATCCTACTACAAATCCACAACAAATGGTTATGTTATGCAGTGAATTCACTAATTCTTGAGTGTCTCATGAAGTATATGCAGTTTCCCCTTGGTACAAAATTAAAGTGCATTGTAAGCATGGTCTCTTGAGGCAATAGGCTAGGTGGGAGCTGTTAGGTATCACCCTCAGGTGATATACAAAAAGATTCACAAAAAGTTAAATTTGACTGGAAAGCAAAACCAGTTCTCTGGCTTGTAGAAGAATAAAATGAAATGTAGCAGTTATGATAAGCTGCAGATACGGGAAGTAAGGAGAACTTTAAACACACATTTTGATGAATACCCTCATGTTGTTGTTGTGGTCTTCAGTCCTGAGACTGGTTTGATGCAGCTCTCCATGCCACTCTATCCTGTGCAAGCTGTTTCATCTCCCAGTACCTACTGCAACCTACATCCTTCTTAATCTGCTTAGTGTATTGATCTCTTGGTCTCCCTCTACGATTTTTCCCCTCCACGCTGCCCTCCAATGCTAAATTTGTGATCCCTTGATGCCTCAAAACATGTCCTACCAACCGATCCCTTCTTCTACTCAAGTTGTGCCACAAACTTCTCTTCTCCCCAATCCTATTCAATACCTCCTCATTAGTTACGTGATCTACCCACCTTATCTTCGGCATTCTTCTGTAGCACCACATTTCGAAAGCTTCGAATACCCTCATAAACAAAATAAAAAAAAAAAAAACTTGGGACACTCAATGAAACATGCTGCCACTAACATAATGTACAATTTAAACATATTGCACAGAGCCAGCAAGTAACAGCTGCTGCTGCTGGAGATTTTAGATCTACTGACAACTTCCATTCATGGAAGAAAAAACCTGAAACGCATGGTATATATCACACCACATTACCACATAAGTACTTAAAGCTTGTTATTTTTGAGAACTCTATTGAATTGTGTATAAGGTTGAGGTAGATGGCTAACATTCAACAGCAGATGTATGTGCAGTACCCTCACTACTGTTTGGGTGCTACTGGGAGGGGGGCGGGGGGGGGGGGGGGGGTCACAGTGGTATGATTGGGCTCTTGCAGTACAGTCTAAGCAGCTTCTACACTGTAGAAGCCATGGATTTGTTCACCAAGTTGCCCTCCCTTGACTTGGCACCTTTTACTAGTGGGTAATCTCTAGGCTCACTTCAGCAGCAGCCAGACTCTTGCCCTGGGAGGCAGCAGTTCATGACCCAGACAGAACAGTCCCCACCCTGCTACCTTGGTAGTGGCAACCTGACACCTCGTGCTTTCACTCACAGGGGCAAGTTCTGCTCCACGAGACTGTCATCCCCTACAGGAGTTATGGCAGGCTTCCGCACAACTGGTGCCTTCCATGAGCAGCCGCATCATGCCTGACTGGGGCACTAGCTTTTGTGCATCACGATTTCTGGGTGCAGAAATCACAGTGGACTTCCTGGCCAACAGTTGGTCACTGCAGCACGCCATGAGTCATCTGTGTCATGCGTGAAAAGAGGGGTGTGAATACTGTGCTGTAGTGCTAGAAGTGTATTAGCATGAATCTCAATAAAATATTTTACTTTCTGATACTGTTTTCCTGAGCTACCATTGGCCTGCACCCTCACCAAGACCCACCATCACAACCCAGCCCTGCACAGAAGTGGCTCCTCACCCCAGACCACATTACACTGTATTCATATGAAGTTCTTTGGTTCAAATGGCTCTGAGCACTATGGGACTCAACTGCTGTGGTCGTAAGTCCCCTAGAACTTAGAATTACTTAAACCTAACTAACCTAAGGACATCACACACATCCATGCCCGAGGCAGGATTCGAACCTGCGACCGTAGTGGTCGTGCGGTTCCAGACTGTAGCGCCTTTAACCGCTCGGCCACTCCTATGAAGTTCTTTGTCGACTGCCACCAAAAACACTATACTCATGATGTCAAAGAGCATGCAAAAACCTCATGGCACATTAGCAACATGTTGAGGGCATATACACTAGCAGAATTTAATTTACATGGGATGCAACTATTGCAAGGTTTCTTTGTTCTGTAGCCACATGTAGAACACAAGACCTCTTGGGGATGGAGACTAAGAATTTAATCACATCCTCCATCAAGGGTAACATTCACTATACCTCGGAATGATGAACATTTCTGTCCAAAATCCTTCCCACCTCTCCCAATGGATGTTTCACTAACATGGAACCTTCGATTTGCATTCTGTTACCCACTAAGCTACAATAATGCATCAATTATGTTTTATAGAGAATCGCGTGGTAACATGGGATACAACTTCTTCCACCCCCTACTCTTCTTTTCTCACCGCCTCCCCCCTTCCCTTCCTTTCCCTTCCCTTCCCATCCATCACCAAAACACATCATTTCATGAAACAAGTAATGAAAACAGTTCTTTTGGTGTGACATTGTATATTCTGTGTCACAAAACATTAAGAAATTGTTGTTGAATTAGGTCAGATTTCCTAGCACTTAACTGAAGGATCACATTATGACAGTACAGCCAAGAATGAATCGCTGAATTAGAATATGGTTTAGGCCAAAATAAATACTGTGTATATCGCCCACGACCACAACTCTCACTTTACTTAAATAAGTTTGTATGTATACTGTCTGGATTACATTCAGTCACAACCAGTATTATGGCAGTATGAAGACTGTATCTATAAATAACAGTATTTCACTCATTATCTCATATTTGCAGTGTGGCACCTTCTTTAGGTTAGTTGGCCGATTTGCCGGAGGGGACCAAACAGTGAGTCATCAGTCCTTTGAATTAGGGAACAATGTCAGCCTCGCCCTTTTAAAGGAACCATCAAGGCATCTGCATGAAGTGATTTAGGGAAATCACGGAAAACCTGAATCAGGATGGTCAGACGCAACTTTGAACCATTGTCCTCGCTAATGCGAATCCAGTGTGCTAACCCCTGCGGCACCCCACTTGGTCCTTCTTTTGTTTGTTGCACTTGTACAGCCTCTCAAAACACACAGTGATGGCTCTATCACATACCTCACTGAAAATTGTTATTTAGGTTATCTTTCTCCACTTTCAGTGAAAAAAGAAAAGATTACATTAGATCCAGTATGAGCTTTAAGGCTAAAATGGAGATTTTTTTTATATTTAGAAGTCCTTGTGCAAATATGTGCATTTTAGCTGCTGTAGAAGCAGGCACTTTGTTGTGATAAAACAAGATCACATGGAAACCTGCTATTTCTGCTCCTCCAACAGTCTTTCGAGTTCTATATAGTAAACTGTATACCCCTCTTCTGAGTAGTTTAGAAATGCACAAACTAGCTTTTAAAACTTCAGTTACTGTCTGACCAACCATATTTTTACTGATAAGTCAAATTCATGAAAGAAAGTGCACATCATTCTTTTATGAACACACTTTGCTTTCTTCACATTATCTGATGAAGATCCAAATGTGTGTATCACTTTGCACCTGGGTAAATAGCTACAGCCATGTTCTGAAACCAGTTTAAATATTGAAAGTTTATTTTGAGCTGCAAGAAAAAGAATTAAAGGTATCATGCATCTGTTAACACATCACTCAGTGTTCTATACGTCTAAATTACCCAGTATGATCAGTACAATATTTACTAACTGCAAACTTTACTGAAAATAACACCTTGCAGACAAACATTCAATACAGCTTTAGAGATGAATGGCAAGATAATTCAACATGCATATTTAACTTTTTTGTTCTGTAGCCACATTGTAGCCTCTTCAGATATTCTCCATATATGAAACATGTTCTTCAGAAGGGACTGTTTTCTGGTGTCCAGACCAATGTGTATTTTCATGAATATATCTATCAGATTTGAATTTATTGTAATGAAGAAGACCAGAGGCATAGAAATAAAAGAGGCCTCAAATGATAAATGTGATCTCTCAGGGCACCAATAGGTCCTCAGACCCATTCTAATCATCATTTCCAATTGGACCCCGTGACAGATAGCAAGTTGGCCCTTGTTGTCTAGCAGTAAAGCACTTGACTAGAAACCAAGAGGTTACAGGGTCGAATCCTGGTCAGAACTCTGATGTTTCAATATGCGTTTTCACTTAGCCTTCACCTCTCAATGATGAGAGAAGTCGCCAGAAATGACACACGGTTCAAATTCCACATTAGCCACACAAAATTATTATCTATGCAGAGCACTGGAGCAAAACCACATTCACTGCTTGTAATAGTTACTCACTACTGAGATTTGCAATAATACATGATATGATACATGATATGATACATGATCAGTACATGCCTTTCTCAGAAGTAAAGTAGTTTTCAGGACTACCTAATTCTGGTTGAATGTAGAAGTGACATGATAAAATCTCAAGCAAAATCATGTAACTTTCAACTGGTTTCACTTTGGTGCAAAAGTCTATACACTAATGATGTAGGTCAGTGTACTCAGAAGTGTGATAGTTAGCAAGCCACATATCTTCTCTGTGGTACTTCCATTCCCTCACATCGTTTTGGCATTTTTAACACCCGCCAATTGGCTCTGGCGTGTCCGATGCATTCTGCCAAAGAGGTATGAACGCTCACTGCAGCTGTGGGAGCACTGTAGACCTGGCTTCGGCAGAGTGGTAGTCCAAGTGAATTCTTCCCTGTGAAGCCATCAATTAGGAGACATGATTTGTCATCACACTGGTGTTGTGTATGTTTAGTGTGCTACATGCCTCGAGCTGCAAACTAACTAAAATCATCCACTGGATTTTGTGCTGGTACTTTACCTTGGGTCAGAATTGACTCAGTTTAGCTTGTACGAAGGGGAGTTTCATTATATAGAATGAACTCTCTCACTGCCGAGCTCTAGGAACACAACTTCTTGTTTGGCAGTTGAATTCAGTTATGAGCATCCTGTAAACTGGGTTAAAAGGTGGTCGAAGTGAGTTATGCCATCATCTGGACCGTAATATACACTTGCGCAGGGTCCATTGACTGGGTTATATGCAATTGTGTTTTTCTTAATATGTACACATGCTTTCTATTCATTACAGACCAGGAGTCATAGTTAACACTGCCGAACGAATACCAGTCCTTTGTGTTCTTGCCAAGGGAGTTTGTGGTAATTCGCAGCCTTCTTTATTGCTGCTTATTATGAGGTGGCCCATTTGGACTATGTTTTATTTCTTTTAAACCTCTGGTGAGTATTGTTCAGGGTTGATGATGTGCAAGGGTGAAAATGGATTTAAAAATCATGCATGACTGTTTTAAAGGGATGTTACTTTAATATGAGCTAAAATTTCTGAAGTTTTTACATTTATGAACAAATATGCTATTCAGTATTTGCTTTTTAATGGTTGCATGTTGAGGTTGTTATAATTCATGATAACTAATTACAAATATTCACTGAGGGCTTGCCTTTGGTTTGGATCTGATTCGGATTAACTATCTTGATATGTAATAAAGATGTTGTTTGAATGTTGTTTTGCATGCCTCTCAACCCAGCACCACCAATCCTAACTACCACATTATTGTTGATAACCTACAGCAGGTGTTCAAAACAGAATTGTAATTTGAAATTGTGCCAAATGTGAAATCCATGCCATCATACAGTTTTTATTGGCAAAAATATTTCAAATTTGTTGACATTTATCACAAATTTTTTTCTGTACAGGGACTACATGTGATGCATAAAGATGGTGTGCATCAGAGGTAGATTTTGTATAAACGTTTATGAGCAAATATTCGTGATGATAGAACTGGCGGTTCCTCTGTAGTCGGCAACAAATTGATACAGGAAAATCAGCAAAAGACTCCATGGAAACATGCATGTTTATAATATCCCCACTGTCATAACTTTCTGCAGATTTATCTGAAGGTTTTGTATAAGTTCATGTCGACACATTTAGGGTAGCACAAGTTCTCTTCTTGTTGTGCTCGAAAACTACTTTCCGAGCTGATTACTACTTCTTCTCCTTGACGATGTGGAAAGTGGCAATTAAGGTGGGTAAGGGCGCTTTTGAGGAGGAATTATCAGGGATTAACGGGGACTTACATAAAGGGAGAATTACACTTAGGATAATAGAGCAAAGAGAAGTAACAGTGACTAACAGACCACCAGCTGGTGAAAGAGAAACTGTGGAGAGTCGATGGAAAATGTAGGTAGTGATTTTGGTATCATGTTCTGGATGCAAGAGAATCGAAGTGTTGACAGACAAGAGGGAAGATTTCCCCAGAGGGTACAGAGTAACAGGCCATAACAGGATGTCCTGAATGGTGGAGCTTATGGATCTCAGCAACAAGTAGAAAAAGGGTATCCAGGGGCTGGTAGAAGTTAGGTAGAAGATAGATTCCACAAAGTATGTTAGAGAAGGAATTGTAGACAATGCTGGACTTATGGATTGTGGTCAAGCCTTATAGATGTCTCTTACATTTTCTAGTGATTACACTAATCAAACAGATCACTATCTGAAACCCATTGTTTGAAGAACACTTGCAGAGATACAGTAAATATTAGGCATACCTGATAGATTCCTACAGCTATGTCTGAAAGAACTTGTCTGTATTCAGACAGATCAAAATTCCTTAGACACTGTTCATTCTGTCTAGGTGTGTTTTCGGTCTGGAATGTTTTGTCTCCACTATACTGTTTCAAATTATGCAGAAGTCTCAGAGTGTTTGACAGCCACAAAACTGTTGTATCCATATCATCATGTCTTTTCTTAGTTACTTTCTTGATGGTGTTGATAGTTGCCGTCAGCAGTGACCGTACTTTCTCATCATCATTTGTACAATCTGTGTGCCTAATGCACATGAATAAAATGTATGCAGGCAATCCTGGTAACAGTGTTACAGCAATACGTGGCTTTAACTCTGCAATTATAAGAATAGAAAATTCAGAAACAATACAAACAATCAACATAGAAAAACTATCAGTGAACATTACACAAAAATATTCAGATGTGTGTACTGACCAAATATCAGATGCCTAACGATATGTTGAACATCCTCTTTGCGAAACTCAAACATGCCTTGGTAATGACTTTCCTTCTTTCTTGTCACTCTTATGTTATTCCTTTGATCTTGGCTCTTCACTAGAGTTTTCTCTGTTGCGCTTTCAGCTGTTTCAGTACTATTATCCAATTCATTTGGTAGTACTATGAACAAAAATTATACTCTTTCTTAAGGGGATAACCACAATCACTGCATTGAAAACAAACAAAAGTACACACACACACACACACACACACACACACACACACACACACACACACACACACGAATATACTTACAACCTGCATCCTGCAGTGCCTTAGTTTGCAGCTTTAAGTTCTTCTTACATTGTCGCAGTTCCTCTTTCGCTAAATCTAGTTTCTCTTGCAGGTCCTGTAATTTTTACACAACAGAATTAGAAATAATAAAGATAGACAAGGAAACAGTCTAACACAACATTTATTTTGCCATTTGCACTGTCTGTGGTAAAAATCAATATCTATCTAGATTTCGTCACACATATTAGTTCAGTTCAGCATTGTTACACGAGTACCAGTAAACAAAGCTGTATTCGCATGTACTGACTTGAAAAACATCACATGAAATTATAAGAAATGGGATTAATTATTATGCAACTGCTGAAGAAATGGTTGCACTACAAATTTTATCAGTTTGTCCATCACTGAAACCTCTAATAGATTTATATTTAAAAAATCCAGGAGCATTGGTGGCAGGTTAAAAAACTTCCACTTCTCCTTGGGACATATTGACATTTAGCAATTATGATGAACATGTAGGAAGATCATTTCAGTGCACACTTCGCTGCAGAGTGAAAATCTCATTCTGGAAACATGTAGGATATTTGTCAGGTTTCTTATCATCTACAGAGAAGGTATCATGAAAGCGAGTTCATATATCGTCACAGAGAAAAGAAGTTCTAGCTATGTACGTTGTTCCAACATAGTCTTCAGATATATTCATTTCTTCTCTGACAATGGAACCTTATACTTAGGTCTTAACAAAAAAATCATTTGTTCTTACTGGTCTACATACACACGCTGCAGTTTAGCAAAAGACAAGAAGCCAAGTACAGTTCACTAGCATTTATCAAACCAGTTACTTCATAGTTCAAGGAGATATCAAACAGGTCAGGAAGCCACAGAAAGAGATCACAGCATTTACAATCCTATAACCAGATGAAAGAGGGTAAATTCTAGACATACCCGAGAGTAGACTGAAAAGTGCAGAAGGAATACCACGATTTAACATTTCTGGCTTCACTTACTCTGTTTCTTATTGCATAATCAGTATAATATCTGTGGTTAAGTGACAGGGCCAAGGCTGACAGTATTTTTTTAATGATGAAAACAGTAGAATGCATACCATATAGTAAGAAAGAGATGAAGCAGTCAGTTCCATAATGGATGAAAGCAATCTGCCTCCATACCACAGCAATGTACTACTTATTCACTATGAGAAAGTTTGTTACAAAGAAGGAACAAATTGGATAATTTATGGTGTAGCTGTGTTTAAAATATGACAGTAGCTGTGTTTAAAATATGACAATCTAAATGTGTGGAACTGTTCACAGTAACAGCTAAATTTGCTCAATGAGCTGCAGCTTGAGACAATGTGAATGACAGCCAATTGAGTCTATGATCAGTAAGCAACCCAACACACCAACTCCTCTGCAACACACAGGACTGGAAATACTGTGTTATAAATCAAAACTGTCCATAATCAAGCTACAATTAATGATAATTTTTGTACCATGTGTAGCTTCCACTGTCTGTGTAAGAACTGAAACTGTAGTAGCCACCAGAAAGATCGCGGGAGGCGCACATTGGCACGGCGCGTCACGGGCGGTAGTTGCCGCAAGTAGAGTCCCGTCCACCAGAGGGCACGCGAGAATTCGGACGCGACCTCTGCCGGCGTAACAACAAGAACAACAACAACAACTCCAGCAGCACGGGCCGTGCCCAGTCAGTCAACATCGGGCGTGCCTAGGACACAGTCCCGGTCTACGCTAAGTGAAGTGCGACGTAAACGTGAACAGTGTTACTACACAATTGGCGACGAGTAGGGTCGTTCTTTCGCGTGTTGCGTCGTTGTTCCGGTTTCGCAGTTTCTCCACGGCATGGAGGATTTGGTGCGAGTTTTGGTTGCGCAGCAGACGGAACTCATGGCCACCATGAAACAAGTGCTTCCGGCGTTGCTCTCCACGCCGTCTGCTCCGGCGCAGTTCCCTCCTCCCTTTCCCCCGTATGACGAGACGGCGGAGGATTGGGACGCATATGAACATCGCCTTCGGCAGCATTTCTCCACCTCGAGCAATTAAACAGAGAACCGACTCGTGGAGATAACATCTTGGACCTACTGATAACAAACAGACCGAACTTCTCGACTCTGTAAGTGCAGAACAGGGAATCAGTGATCATAAGGCCGTTGTAGCATCCCTGAATATGGAAGTTAATAGGAATATAAAAAAAGGGAGGAAGGTTTATCTGTTTAGCAAGAGTAATAGAAGGCAGATTTCAGACCACCTAACAGATCAAAACGAAAATTTCTGTTCCGACACTGATAATGTTGAGTGTTTATGGAAAAAGTTCAAGGCAATCGTAAAATGCGTTTTAGACAGGTACGTGCCGAGTAAAACTGTGAGGGACGGGAAAAACCCACCGTGGCACAACAACAAAGTTAGGAAACTACTGCGAAAGCAAAGAGAGCTTCACTCCAAGTTTAAACGCAGCCAAAACCTCTCAGACAAACAGAAGCTAAGCGATGTCAAAGTTAGCGTAAGGAGGGCTATGCGAGAAGCGTTCAGTGAATTCGAAAGTAAAATTCTATGTACAGACTTGACAGAAAATCCTAGGAAGTTCTGGTCTTACGTTAAATCAGTAAGTGGCTCGAAACAGCATATCCAGACACTCCGGGATGATGATGGCATTGAAACAGAGGATGACACGCGTAAAGCTGAAATACTGAACACCTTTTTCCAAAGCTGTTTCACGGAGGAAGACCGCACTGCAGTTCCTTCTCTAAATCCTCGCACAAACGAAAAAATGGCTGACATCGAAATAAGTGTCCAAGGAATAGAAAAGCAACTGGAATCACTCAACAGAGGAAAGTCCACTGGACCTGACGGGATACCAATTCGATTCTACACAGAGTACGCGAAAGAACTTGCCCCCCTTCTAACAGCCGTGTACCGCAAGTCTCTAGAGGAGCGGAGGGTTCCAAATGATTGGAAAAGAGCACAGGTAGTCCCAGTCTTCAAGAAGGGTCGTCGAGCAGATGCGCGAAACTATAGACCTATATCTCTGACGTCGATCTGTTGTAGAATTTTAGAACATGTTTTTTGCTCGAGTATCATGTCGTTTTTGGAAACCCAGAATCTACTATGTAGGAATCAACATGGATTCCGGAAACAGCGATCGTGTGAGACCCAACTCGCGTTATTTGTTCACGAGACCCAGAAAATATTAGATACAGGCTCCCAGGTAGATGCTATTTTTCTTGACTTCCGGAAGGCGTTCGATACAGTTCCGCACTGTCGCCTGATAAACAAAGTAAGAGCCTACGGAATATCAGACCAGCTGTGTGGCTGGATTGAAGAGTTTTTAGCAAACAGAACACAGCATGTTGTTATCAATGGAGAGACGTCTACAGACGTTAAGGTAACCTCTGGCGTGCCACAGGGAAGTGTTATGGGATCATTGCTTTTCACAATATATATAAATGACCTAGTAGATAGTGTCGGAAGTTCCATGCGGCTTTTCGCGGATGATGCTGTAGTATACAGAGAAGTTGCAGCATTAGAAAATTGTAGCGAAATGCAGGAAGATCTGCAGCGGATAGGCACTTGGTGCAGGGAGTGGCAACTGTCCCTTAACATAGACAAATGTAATGTATTGCGAATACATAAAAAGAAGGCTCCTTTATTGTATGATTATATGATAGCGGAACAAACACTGGTAGCAGTTACTTCTGTAAAATATCTGGGAGTATGCGTGCGGAACGATTTGAAGTGGAATGATCATATAAAATTAATTGTTGGTAAGGCGGGTACCAGGTTGAGATTCATTGGGAGAGTGCTTAGAAAATTTAGTCCAGCAACAAAGGAGGTGGCTTACAAAACACTCGTTCGACCTATACTTGAGTATTGCTCATCAGTGTGGGATCCGTACCAGATCGGGTTGACGGAGGAGATAGAGAAGATCCAAAGAAGAGCGGCGCGTTTCGTCACAGGGTTATTTGGTAACCGTGATAGCGTTACGGAGATGTTTAATAAACTCAAGTGGCAGACTCTGCAAGAGAGGCGCTCTGCATCGCGGTGTAGCTTGCTCGCCAGGTTTCGAGAGGGTGCGTTTCTGGATGAGGTATCGAGTATATTGCTTCCCCCTACTTATACCTCCCGAGGAGATCACGAATGTAAAATTAGAGAGATTAGAGCGCGCACGGAGGCTTTCAGACAGTCGTTCTTCCCGCGAACCATACGCGACTGGAACAGGAAAGGGAGGTAATGACAGTGGCACGTAAAGTGCCCTCCGCCACACACTGTTGGGTGGCTTGCGGAGTATGAATGTAGATGTAGATTTCCAGGCGTTTCATGTTGCCGAGGCGGAGGTATGTCGTGCTCTCTTCTTGTCTTGGATATCTCCCTCGCTGTATCAAGTTTTGCGGCAGCTAGCGCCGTTGCAGGAACCCTCGTCCTTGACTTTTGACGCATTGTGTTCGTTGCTGTCTTCCTATTATCGCCGCCGCACGCATGTTGTGGCGGCTAGGGTCGAGTTCTATCAATGCAAGAAACAGCCCCATCAGTCTTACCGGGCGTGGGCCGCTACCCTGCACGGTCTTAGTCGCAAGTGTCATTTTGTCACGGAGCAGTCGCGAGAGTCGTATGCCCACGTTATGGTACGCGACGTCATTGTTCGTTCGGCCCCAGATAGTGAGGTCCGGCAACGGGCCCTGCAGTTAGAAGACCCTTCCCTCGAGGAAGTTCTGTCCATTGCTCAATCGTATGAAGTCTCTCACGCGGCAGGTCAACAGCTGGAAGCGTGGTGCGACGTCGTGGAGGTTCAGGGTGGCGCGGCCGCGTCCACTGTGTCCGGGGTGGACGACGTGCGAGCGGTACAACCCGGCCGTTACGGCCGCTCCCGCACGGCGCGTAAGCAGAATTCCGGCCGCCGGCCCCTGTTGCCGTCCTGTGCGTCGTGCTATATACATCACGATCGGTCAGAGTGCCCCCAGCGTTGGGCCGTTTGTCGCAAATGTAATAAAAAGGTCACATTGCTAAAGTTTGCCGCTCAGCCTCAAAGGCATCGAAGGAAGCAAGTACAGAGGACATGGACGTTGACATTCAGGAAGTTTCATCGGGCCAGGCTCCCGACGCATCGGCCCACAAACTCTTTATTGAGGTGTCGGTTCGGTCGCGCCGGTTACAACTGCAAGTAGATACGGGGGCGGCAGTTTCGTTGTTGAATGCACAAACTTATTCCGACCTTGGATCGCCCCCGTTGGCGCCAGTTTACCGGCGTCTACGCGGTTATAGTAAACAGTTCATTCCCCTACTGGGTCAATTCACTGCCGACGTGACTTACAAATCAGTCACTCGGCCTATTACTTTTATTGTTGTCAGTGATGCGAGCTCCGCTAACCTTTTTGGCCTGGATGCCTTTCAGGCTTTCGGTTTTTCTATTGCTGACACCATACAGTTGGTCTCAGAAGACGTTCCCTATCACTCATTGGAATCTTTGATCTCAGACTTTCCAGATATTTTTGAGGAGGGCCTGGGGCGTGTTTCCGATTTTGAAGCTCACTTAACGTTGAAGGCGTCGGCTCGCCCGCGTTTTCTACGCGCGAGACAGATCCCCTTGGCTCTCCGCCCTCAGGTAAAGGAAGAGCTAGACCGGCTGACAGCCCTAGGGGTCGTTCTTCCCGTTTCTTCCAGTGAGTGGGCTTCGCCCCTCGTTATTGTCAAGAAGCCCTCAGGAAACTTACGTCTTTGTGGCGATTTCAAGGCCACCATTAATTCCCAATTGGTGGTGGACACCTATCCTTTGCCTCGTGCTGATGAATTGTTCTCCGCTGTGGCGGGTGGCCAATATTTTTCGAAAATCGATCTGTCGGAGGCTTATCATCAGATACCTCTTGATGAGGACTCCAAACGGCTGGCGGTCGTCAACACCCCGTTTGGCCTTTACCAATACCAGCGGTTGGCTTTTGGAATATCCAGTGCCCCGGCGATATTCCAGCGTTATCTTGAGCATGTCACGTCGACAATCCCTCATTGTATTAATTACCTGGATGACATAATTGTCACAGGCCGCAGCACGAAGGAACACTTGCACAACCTTCGCACCCTCTTTCTCAAATTCAGGTCTGTGGGCTTGCGTTGCAACCTGCATAAGTCAACCTTCTTCCAACCGTCCATTGAGTATGTGGGCTACACCATATCTCGGCATAGCATACAGCCACTAGGAAGTTTGGTCCAAGGTATCGTCAACCTTCCTCGGCCCACTTCGCTGAAAGAGTTACAAGCCTTTTTAGGCAAGATAGCCTATTACCACCGGTTCATTCCCAGGGCTTCCACTATAGCCCACCCCCTGTACTGCCTTCTGCACAAGGGTGTTCCTTTTGATTGGTCGCCTGCATGCGAGCGAGCATTCACCTCGTTGAAGGGCCTCCTCACTTCAGCCCCTTGTTTGGCTACTTTTGATCCCCGTAAGCTGTTGGTCCTGGCTACAGATGCTTCGCAGTATGGGGTGGGGGCGGTCCTGGCCCATCGCAACGCAGACGGTTCCGAGCAACCACTGGCGTTTGCGTCTAAAACGCTTAGTCCCGCGCAGGCCCATTACTCCCAGGTGGAAAAAGAGGCTTTGGCCATTGTCTACGCTGTTACCAAGTTTCACCCTTTCTTGTACGGCACGAAGTTTCAGTTAATCACTGACCATAAGCCGTTAATATCGTTATTTGGCCCCACCTCTCAGATTCCGGATAGGGCGGCCCACAGACTACAGCGCTGGGCCTTGTTCCTCTCTAAGTACCATTATGACATTCATTTTCGCCCTACAGGACAGCATGCCAACGCCAACGCTCTTTCCCGTCTTCCGGTGGGCCCGGATCCTACGTTTGATCGAGAGGAGATTATGTGTTTTCATTTGGATGTGGCATCCCGCCAAGCAGTTGATGGCTTTCCGATCACTAGTTCTCGAGTCGCCAGGGAAACGGCGGCTGACCCGGTTCTCCGGCAAGTAGTTCGCCTCATTCAGCAGGGGTGGTCCTCCCGCCCTTCAGGCAGGGCCTCGGACCCTCTTCGTAATTATTTTCTTCTACGAGACCGCCTCTCGGTCTTGGAAGGAGTTCTCCTTCTGGCTACCGATGATACAGCTCCTCGCGTGGTTGTTCCTGCAGGTTTACGAAGGGAGGTCCTCACGTTATTACATGCGGGGCACTGGGGTGTTTCCCGTACTAAAACCTTGGCTCGCAGACATGTGTACTGGCCCGGTATTGACAGAGAAATTGAGCACTTGGTGGCCGCCTGTTCCCAGTGTGCGAGCCAACAAGCATCTCCCAGGGCAGCGTTCTCTTCATGGCCGCCGGCAACACAAGCATGGGAACGTGTTCACATCGATTTTGCGGGCCCGTTTCTCAATGGCTTTTGGCTCATTGTCATTGATGCTTATTCCCGATTCCCATATGTGGTTCGCTGCTCCTCAACCACTTCAGAAGTTGCAATCCAGGCACTAGCAAAAATCTTTTCTGTGGAAGGTCTGCCAATCACCCTGGTCTCAGACAATGGACCGCAGTTTATTTCGCAGACCTTCCAGGATTTTTGTAGGCGCTTCGGTATTCGGCACGTTTGCTCTCCCCCCTTCCATCCACAATCGAATGGGGAAGCCGAGCGCATGGTGCGCACATTTAAGACGCAGATGAAAAAGTATGTGCACGAATTTCCTGCAGAGGAAGCCTTGACGTTTTTCTTGACGGCATACCGGACCACACCAATGGGCGACCGCAGCCCCGCAGAGCTCCTCCATGGGCGTCAACCTAGGACTCTGCTGCACCTCCTCCGGCCTGGTCCTCGCCAGTCTTCACAAAACGAAGTACCTGGCTTTCCACTGGGTATGTCGGTCTGGGCCCGTGGGTTTGGTCGCAATCCACGTTGGATACCGGCGGTGGTCCTGCGCCGAAATGGCCGCCGGCTCTATACCTTGCAGGCGGGGGATCGGGTGGTATGTCGTCACCAAAATCAGCTACGTCCACGTTCGGGCACCCACCCTCCGACCTCTCGGACACCAGCTTCCCCATTGCCGGCACCTGTATTGGTTTCACAGGGGACGTTACCTCCTCTCCCCGCTGTGACTCTGCCGCACTGCGATGGTTCTCACCCTTGGCAGCCTCCAGTAGCTCCAGCACCGGCATCGCCATCATTCGAGATGCCCCAGCGAGAGCCGGCCCCCCTCGCAGGTTCGGTTTCTCAGGGGGCTAGTTCACCTGTGGTTGTCCCTCCCCCTTCATCCCCACCACTGGGTCTTGCCCCTCCCGAGGTGGAACGGGATCCGGAGTTCGACAGCTTGTCACCCGTTCTGTCCCGAGCTCCGGTTGTGGGATGACGGGGGCCTCTTCGTGTGGGTCACTTCCAGCCGTATTCAAAGGTTCCAGCTCGAGGGTTGGCAGATCCCCTGGACTCCGGCCATCCAATGGATGTGGAGGTCATCGCACCTGCCCGACGCTCCACCTTCCGACGCAGTGGATCACAGTGGCTTCACCCCCCGAAGGAGGAGGAGTGTAGTAGCCACCAGAAAGATCGCGGGAGGCGCACATTGGCACGGCGCGTCACGGGCGGTAGTTGCCGCAAGTAGAGTCCCGTCCACCAGAGGGCACGCGAGAATTCGGACGCGACCTCTGCCGGCGTAACAAGAACAACAACAACAACAACAACAACAACAACAACTCCAGCAGCACGGGCCGTGCCGAGTCAGTCAACATTGGGCATGCCTAGGACACAGTCCCGGTCTACGCTAAGTGAAGTGCGACGTAAACGTGAACAGTGTTACTACAGAAACCATTAATTGATTTGTTAAAAATTACATTTTTCACTTCAGCATTTGATTTCTGTGTGAAGAACACTTCACCTCTAGTAGCTGTTGACTTAACAGAAAACGTACTGTTAATTCACTAGCTGGTACATTCACGAAATACAATACTGTCACATTCTGCAAAATACCCATTAACGTTTATTCAGGACCAGTTTCAGTGAGCTCTACACTTCAGACAAGAACACTACTAACACTGGAATGCAGATGAGAATGCATTATTTGGAATTATTATGAGACTGGTTAAACATGCAGTGCAATTTCTCAACCTGCAAACAAATCATTTCCTGGCCACCCATGTATGCTAGTCCTGTTCACTATTTTAGTCACCTCTATCAGTTTCCGGCTGCAAGGGGCAGAGGGTTTTCATTCAGCCTGAAGATGATGGGCCGGTCATCCCCTGTCGTCATCGTCAATCTGAGGGCTGGTTTGATGCAGCTCCCCATGTTACTCTACCCTGTGCAAGCCTCTTCATCTCCGAGTAACTACTATAAACTACAGCCTTTTGAGCCTGTGAACTGTACTCATCTCTTACACTGCCTCTAGAATTTTTAACCCCTCCACCATATGCGTGCATCCAGTACTTAAATTGGTTATCCCTTTATGTCTAAGAATGTGTCCTATCAACCAATCCCTTCTTTTAGTCAAGTTGTGCAACAAATTTCATCTCTCCCCAATTCTATTCAGTATCTCTTCATTAGCTATGCAGTAAATCCATCTAACCTTCAGAATGATCAATCCATCTAACCTTCAGAATTATTCTCTAGCGCCACATTTGAAAAGATTTTATTCTCTTCTTGTCTACACTGTTCACTGTCTACATTTCACCTATTTACATGGCAACACTCCAGACAAATACCTTCAGAAAAAGCTTCCCGACACTTGAATCTATATTCGATGTTAACAAATTTCTCTTCTTCAGAAACACTTCTCTTGGGATTTCCTGTCTACGTTTTATATCCTCTCTACTTTGGTCATCATTTATTTTACTGTCCAAATAGCAGAACTAATCTTCTGCTGTTAGTGTCTTGTTTCCTACACTAATTCCTTCTGCATTGCCCGACTTAATTTGACTACATTCCATTACCCTTGTCTTACTTTTGTTGATGTCCATCTTGCATCCTCCTAAGTCCTTTGCTATCTCTGACAGAATTACAATGTCACTGGCAAGCCTGCAAGTTTTTATTTCTTCTCCCTGAACTTCAAATTTTTCTATCATCTCCGTTACTGCTTGCTTAATGTACAGACTGAACACTAGGAATAGGCTACAACTATCTCTCATTCCCGTCTCAGCCACTGTTACCCTTTCATGCCCCCTTAACTTCTGTAACTAGTGTCTGGTTTCTGTACAGGTTGTAAATAGCCTTTCGCTTCCTTACTTTATATCACTGCTACCTTCAGAATTTCAAAGAGAGTATTCAAGTCAATATTGTTAAAAACATTTCTCTAAATCTACAAATGCTACAACACATGTTTGCCTTTCCTTAACTCATCTTCTAAGAGAAGTCTTAGGGTCAGTATGTACTGGGTCTTCCTACATTTCTTTGGAATCACAATTGATCTTCCCTAAGGTCAGTTTCTGCCAGTTTTTCCATTCTCCTGTAAAGAGTTCATTTTAGCATTTTACAGTCATGATTTATTAAACTGGTAGTATAGTAACATCGACATCTGTAAGCACCTGCTTTTTTGCGATTGAAATTATTACATTCTTCTTGAGGTCTGGGGGTACTTCACCTATCTCAAAGATCTTGCAATTTTATCATGGTTTGCTCTCCTAAGGCCGTCAGTAGTTCTGAGGGAATGTCATAATATCTCCTGTCCCATCTTCATCTATGTCCTCTTCCATTTCCATAATATTGCCTTTCAGCTTTCCCTTCTTCCCTTAATACTGGTTTCCCATCTGAACGCTTGATATTCATACAGCTACTTCTCTTTTCTCCCCAGGCCTCTTTACTTTTCCTGTGGGTGGTATCTATCATTCGCCTAGTGCTTCTATATCCTTACATTTCTCCTCTTGTCATTCCTGCCTCGCCATTTTTTACTTCTTGTCAATCTCACATTTTAGATGATTATAATAGAGGGAAACATTCCACGTAGGAAAAAGTATCATGTGACCTTGGAATTTTCACAGTGGATTTCGGAGATTGGGAAGTGATCCTTCATAATAAACTAAGTTATCTGCAGTACAAAACATTGAGAGATTCTGAAATTGCATTTCCTGTGTAGGCATGAATTTTCATTTGAACTTTCCAGTGTTCTAGGTCAGTGTTGTTTTTAAGTGAATGTGCATTTGATATGTACACAGCTTACATCAGGTTGCTGAGACAGTAGACAGGTGAACATCAGTGTTTTAGTGAACATGACAGACTTGGCAAGGTAAATTACATTTCTTTTCGTGGAAATTTGGGAGTAATGTCTGAGTGAGTATTTCCCAATTGATTTTGAATGGAGGGAGGGAGGGAGGGAGGCAGAGAGAGAGAGAGAGAGAGAGAGAGAGAGAGAGAGAGAGAGAGAGAGAGATGGGGCACTATCTCTATAGTACATCATTGAGACAGGGCATGTAATATTGTTGGTTATCTATCGAACAAATAGGAATGTTGAGCTTGATGACAAGTCTTTCTGGCTGTCATTCATGGAGCGAGGTATGTGCAGCATGAGTTTACATTCATACTGCACTCATCTGCTACAACAGGAAAGACTGCACTCCAAAAGCAGTCGCCACAGTCATCAACATGACAAAAAATGAAGTTGACACTTCATTACTTGGCTGGAAGATGAAAATGGCAAACCCTATCCACTATAACCCAATCAAGAAAGCAGCATGGTATTTGTGCCCAGCCCCGAAGTTCAGCATTAAGTAAGGGAACAACTGCAACTAACTGGAAACATTGCAGAAAGTAAGGTAACTATTAACGGTGAAAGAGACCACAATACACTACAACCATCACTGCTGACTTGGCCCCAATCCTAAATGCATTCTCCTCATGTGTGTTTTTACCAATGAGAAAAAAGCTATTGGAGTACACTGTTTCCTCCCCAATTACAATAGTCCACATTATCAGCTCTTCATGTACGTTTGTTTCCTCCCAAAACATCGCGCAGATGTCATCTGGTTTGTAATATAGTGTATTAAAATTGAGTATGATCTCAATTACTACTTACCAAGTTTTCTGAAGTCAGTCTTCTAATTTCATGTTGCATAAAAGCCTCAGTTTGAGTTTGTGGACTTTTAGTTAAGCTCATAGACAAGAGCTTGCGCTGATTATCATTCTCCTCTCTGAGTTTCTCATTTTCTTGTTGAAGTTCTTCTCTTTCTACTTGCCACCTATTTTTTTCTTGTTGTAGTTCATCTTCCAGCTGCCTATATGAATTAACAATTTAAAGAGTTAATGATTCCCAGCTGTAATTAACCAAAATAAGATAACTAAATTTCTGCACTCACCTGTTTATCTTCTTTTGTGCTTCAAATGCCATTACTAACTCCCCATCCTCATTTATTAAGTCAACATGACTTCCATAGTTGTTACTAGCTACATTTTTCAAACCTTGGGTTTGTTTTGCTAGAACACTATGTAACTGTATATTTTCCTCCCGCTGTCTGTCAAAATCAAGTTGCAGCTCATTGTATTCTCCTGAATGAGAAGAAATTTGTGGTAATATCAGACATAAATGAAACTGACACTCAGTCAAATGCAGTAGCATAACAACAGTCACAAAGAAAATCTAATGCAATGTTTGTTAAGCAGTCTTCTGGAAACATCAAGTTTTTGTCTAAAGTACTTGATAACACAGCAAACTTAAGACTCACATTGGAAATACATTCTCAACCATTATCACCATTTTAATATTTCAGCAATTCTATGCCTTTGGCATGCAACCTTCTATAATAATTATTTTTGTCTAGAACTGGCAGTACTTGCATAAACATGCATTTACACAATATTTCCATTAATGGAGTGTGTATGGAGCCAACACAAAACATGAACTGTTAGTTTTACACTGAAAACAATGGACTTTTGCACTTGAAAGAGACAATAGAAAAGAAAAAATAACAAAGATCACTACTGTGATCAAGAAGCAACAACTTCAACTTACTTAAAAATTCTTCTTGTCCTGATCCCTCAGCTACAGCTATTTGCATTTTAGCCAGATTTGCACGTAATCTTGAATACTCCACTTCCAGTTGTTGTAACTGAAATTTAAATATCAAAGGTGTGACGTAAGAACACTGTCTCGGAGACAATAGTATTTAAAACTTAGTGGATACTTTTAATAAAACTAAACTGAATAATGTCAGTTTATGTTCTTAGCCCATAAAAAGCTGTTTTCCAGTAAATTATAATAGAAGACCACATAGATGACGCTTTGGAATACCGATTTTCTGTATCAGCTCTAAGAATGTTTTATGAGAAAGTTTGTACTCTTCTAATATATTATTTACACTGCAAGATATTATGTTACAAAATTTGTTATATATGTGTGCGTGTGTGTGTGTGTGTGGGGGGGGGGGGCTGTTAGCTAGCCAAAAATGATTGTTAATGCCCAAAACTGGTCAGGTAAAGTTTGAATGAAGACAAGAAAATCAATACTAGCAACTTATGCCAACAGCAGTAAAAAAAATAACCATCACATTGATGAAAGCTGCACAGTATCCATGCTGCAAAGTGTTTCTTTTATTAGGTTTCAAGCAATCATTTAATATAAATGCATAAATCTGTCTCTCATACATACAAAAATAGATTTTGAACAAAGAAATGGAAAAAATAATTCCTTAATCAACATTATTTTAAGCATGAAAGTCAAATATACTGTCACAGCATACTGATTTAACTTTTATAAATTGATTAGAAAGTTTAATCATCACTTCAAGTCTTACTCTAAAACGATCGTGTGAAAATGCTTCATCATCACGTGGCTTGTCTTGTTTATCAAGGAACTCTTCTACTTGCTTCTGCAACTTGTTTCGTTCCTTTTCCAATTCTTTTACCTTCTGCTGGAGCTTGAGAACTAGTTGAACACCTTCAATCTGAAAACAAATGCAACAAGGAAAAGCATTAGCAACTATTGCCAAATTACATGCGCCAGTAATAAAGCTTCCTTGGCAGTATGGTTTTACTTCCACGTATCATCTTTCTGAGGTGTAAGGCCTCATTTTAGGAATACTGCCTATTAGCAAAATGTTGAGTTTGAAACTGGTTTGAGATTTATTTAGAATAGTGTATTTTGTTTCCATTGATGCATAAAAATAGAAATTAAAGTTGACAGGTACAGCAGGTGAATTCAAACCCAATTACTCATGTGTGTAAATATATACATAAGAACCACAATTAATGCCTTGTCCTACCTGCAAAATATGCTTGTAAACTGTGGAAGTTTCCAGAAGAATATGAGAATAATGAATTCATCAAAGTATAAGTCACCTCCACTCCCCACACTAGAAAAGCACACTCATTGCTCTCGAGTAGTGTAAATGGCACGTAACTGGTGTCTGGCACCAAGAGCGCAAGTGACTCCCACTGGAGGCAGAAGACAAATGATGTAGAGTGTTGTGCGTGTGTGCGTGTGCGCGCGCCAATCAATTCTGTGGAATCAGTACAGTAATATGTGGTCAATGTGAAACCACCATAGACCGGCAGAAGGAAGCTATTGTGTTTGGACATATCTCTGAGCAAACCAGGAATGAAGTAGCCCCATTTGTTGGTGTACCAGCAAGGACTTTTCAAAATGCCTACAAGAAATCTTATAACACTTGCAGCTGTTTAACATGGTGTAAGAACAATAGTCGGAAAAATGATTCTAACTAATAGAAACAGATTCTAACAATTAGAAAAATAAGGTGAGTGTCATGCCTTGTCGATGACAATCGATTTCAAACCCAACATGTATTGCAACTATCAAAGCTGACATGAACTGCAACTGTCGGTAAATGCAGGTGTGTCTCAATCAGTTTCTTAGCTAACACTGTTAAGGGAATCGTATGCAATTGACATTTGGAGTGTGGTATATCAAAGTGAGACATATCTGCCAAACTTTAAGGGGCCAAACAACAGAAACTGGACAGTAGTTGACCGGGGGCATGTAGTGTGGTTTGATGAATTTTTTTTTTTAAATGACATAACAGGTTCAGCGCACTGATGGTTTAACGTGTCTTCATACAGAAGACAGTGTATTTTTGGTCAGAGGTGGTTCTGTTATGGTTTCAGACTTAGGACTGATAATGTTAAAAGTTTGTTACTTTTGAAGAAAAATTATTAACTGCTTAATTAAGTAATTATTCAGTACTGTATGTTATATTACTGGTATTATAAAGAAAATTGTAAACCAGTTTTTGAGTTTTGACAAGTTTCCTGCACTTTTAAGTCAATGGCTTGAAATTGTATGTAATGAGAAAATAAACTTCTACTACATACACATTTCTGAAATTATATATTAGCACAATTTTTCTGGAAGCTGGAAGCAGTCAACAATTCTTGCAATGACTTGAGAAATGGAGTTCTGCATGCACTTTATTAGGGACATTATTTACTAGGAATTAATGTAATATTATATAAAGGCCACAGTATGTACATTAATATAAAAATAAATAATTGACTCATTTGTAGATATTTTGCTACAAGAGAAGCTATACCAATCAGAACACTTACGGTTAGCTAAATAACCTGTGGCATTGTCTTTCATTGGTCATAGGATGCTTCTCGAAATTCTACTTACATTGCACACTTTTTATGAACTGATAGTAACAGAGATTTTGTCCTATTTTGCTATGCCTGTCCACAGCTCACTATTACTTCGACCTGGTGAGTGGTTACGAGTTTCATACTACTGTCAACTTTACATACACTACTTCCACTTATTATACCAAGAGTACTTCAGTTCATGAATAAGAAATATCTACTGAAGGCTGAAAGGAGTTGGTTACCAAAGCATAAAATTCCTGCAGTTATAAACCATTCTCAGTATCAGGACTGTATTTCTGTGTATATTTTTTTAATGAGCTTTCGCTCAACCTCTGACTATATTAAAACTTACAGTGATTCCATTGTGATACTGTCCCCTCAGGATTTGATCATTTGTGCAAGTAACCAACTGTTTCTGGATCACTTCAGAAATACTTCTCACCTACAGGCATATCCCATAACATATGTGCATTGCACACAAAAAACAAACATAATGGGAATAATAAACGAATGAATACTTACATCTTCTCCAAGCTCCGATACATCACTTGCAGTTGTATCCTGTGCGCTAACAGTGCTTGCATCAGAAAAAGAACGCTGATGATTACTTTTAGAAGACCCACTCCATTGCAGACGAGACAGTTCATGCTCCAGGCTTTCATTCCGTTGTTCCAGTTGGTTGTACTCTGCCAGTAGCTTTTGATAAGCATCTCTATCCTGATCATGCTCACGGATCAGCATCAGCTTTTCTTGCTCAACACGTGCCCGTAAATTCTCTATTAAAATTGAAGCAAACTATCATGTAATATTAAAATATTTAGCATTTAGGTTAGTAAGTTAAGTAGAAAATCAACTACAATACATCCATGAAAAACTGTTTCTATTTTACCATGCATAAATTACTGGTTTTAATAAAATATAGGTAGCATGGAAAGGAAGCATTGTTTGGAATAGAAAATATGATTGAGAATGAAGTCAAGTACATAGCTCTGCAGTGACATGGACTAATACATACAAACATCAATCACTCCAATAAATTTAAGCTAAACTATGAGCATGTAATAAATGCATAATTTGAAGGTTTATTTTGTATAGATGAAAGTACCACTCTTATATTCCAAGGAATTTTTAAAATGGAATGCATATACATTCTTATCAACTTTGAATCTTGTAAATTCAGTGATGAAAAACATTATGCCAGAGTGAAGTTCTGTAGTAAGTTGTATCCAGCATCACTCTTTCAGGACTGTTGGTTCAAGATTCAACAATTTGTGACAACAGAAGAGATGAAAGAATCTCTCAATGTCATGCTGCATACAATAGTTGACTGTTTTAAGTTAGGTAGTTTGATCACTAGTATTTTGTGCAATTTTTTACATTTGAGTGTCAGAGTGAATTGTTGCAATAATGATTATATTTAACATCTGTGAGCTTCTTTTCTGTAGTAACAATGGTCTTACAATAATGCAATGAATTCACGTGAATTAATCCTCCTCAATATGAAAGTTGGTCTGAGAAAACAGTGACATTCACTACCAAACAGAACACTATAAACACACACAGAAAATGACTGAAGGAAACATATCAATATATCCAGTATTATTTAAAGGTAAGAACCCATATTCAGGTAATGAGTGTTGGAAATCCCATATGCTCTCCTACATAACATCCCAGTGACTGTGGCCTTTGTTTGGCTTCTTACTCTGTATTACATATTGGAATTCTGTGGATGAATAATAAGCACTTGTGTCGTTTTTGAGTTGTTAGAGACAAGTATGGAACAAATGGAAGGGAGAAGGTAACTGAATGTCCACGCATAGTCTACTTCCTGTAAGCAGCAACAAGGAACTCCATGCATAAATTCCCCACTGAGAAAAATAACCACCATCAATAATATTGTGCAGCCACTCTCCATGAAATAACGGAAAAATAAATTTTAACCCAAAGGGTATTTGTGCATAGTCCTGTGATCATAAATTGTATGTCATTCCTGTTCAAATTTATGTGAATGAGTTTGAACACATGATTTTGTTTGTTCAAGTACATCATTCTGCAGTATAGAAAATAACAATGTAAATAACCTAACTGTTCACTGAGGTTATACAAGTAGTGTGAGAATGAATCACTGAATTAACATTTCTCCAAAATTATCTTATCAGCACTACTGTGTTAGATGATGAAACCATTTTCAGTTGTTATTAGTAGAGAGAGAGAGAGAGAGATTGATCTGGAAATATTTTAGCCATTTAAGAAAACAGTACATTGTTAAAACTTAATTTTTAAGAAGTTTATGACTACGATGATACCAGTATACCAGCCAAAACATTGACTGGCATTGGCAATGTAAAAACTTCCTTTTCACTATACCATCACAGGGTCTATTACCAAACACAACAGCATATTTTTAAAACATTATTAATAAAAGTTCACAGGATGATTAAGCCATGTATGCACAATTATGACCATAGAAACCTATGTTGTCTCCTAAACACACACACACACACACACACACACACACACACACACACACACACAGTATTACTTCATCAAGAACACACAGAAGCAATTAACAGCGTGTCACATTTTCATAATAATAAAAGTGGTAACTAACACTCAACATGATGCAATGGAACAGTTAACTTCTGACACAGCACTATATTGAGTATTTGTTACTCCTTTTATCACATTACACACAATGTAACTTGCTGTTTATTGCAAGTGATTAGTAGTGATTGGACTGAAGTAACTCTTTTCTTCCATTAAAGTAGAAAATGATTCACTTTGCATTTCAAGCCATCATGTCTGAAGAAATATTTACTTTTGCATTCATACACTAACTATTCTTGTAAATTAACACAGTAGCACACTTCACAACACAGCACTTCGTATGTCGTAATAAGCATACTTAAGAAATGGAGCATGACTTTCTACAGTACTCATGCAAACTGAATTAGCTGCTGATTAGCGACGTCCATTGGAGAGGGGTTCTCCAGAGGGGGGACAGGAGGCAGCATGGACAGAGTGACAGAAAAAAAGACAGAGGGAGGAGGCAATGGGGAGCAAATGTAGGAGGGTGATAAACAATAGTAAAGAGGTACTGAGTGTTGTTGATCACAAGTAAGTTATCTACTCTGTAAGCTGTATGTCACTATTACAAATCTACAAAATTTACTTCATTCATATTATTTTGAATTTCAATCAATTAAAAGCCAAGAAAATAAAATACATAACACTTTGTTATCTATGAATGATTTAACTTTTTAATGGGTACTGGTTTACCTTCTGCACCAATTTGATTAGATTTTATCCTCTCATTTAACTCATCAAGCTCAGATTTTAATCTGAGGTTTTCTTTGTTAATTCTTTCAACTTCTTCTGCTCTTTCTTTTTCGGAACGTTCCTTTTCATTAATTAAATCCATTTTTTCATCTCTCTCATTTTCAAGAGACTTTTTCAGATTTTCCATGTCTTCATCCTTTTTGGTCAACAAAGCAACCATCTGTTTTTTCTCTGTCTCCACAACTCTCAAAGCATCAAATTTTGGTTTCAGCTCGAGCAATTCTGTCTGGGCCAGCTTCAAAGCATTGTTTTCTTTAACCTGCAAACAAATTATTAATAAATAATTTTCAGTAATCAATTGTATTGTCTGAATTATTGATTAATACCACCTAACATCCGGAAACATGCTTATCATCATGAAAGTGAAATGAAATCCTATCTTCAAATGATATTTTACAACAATTAACAATAAATGGAAATGAAACTATTATCTAGAAATAGTCATACAAACTGCAAAACCAGTTAAAGATGTGTTAAACAGAAGGGCTACTTCTTGTTACAAGGAAAAATTCATTGTTAGGAATATACTTTGAGGTTCCAACGAAAATAAGAATTGTAAACTGGAAGAAAAAAATCCTCTGACTTCAATGCAAGAAACTCATCTCTATGCGATAATAATGAGGACATCATTTTTACAAATTATCCGAACAATAGCTTAAGAAGTGTAACTTATCTCACATTCATTTGTCTGCAAAACTCTTCTCTGTACCTCCATTACAACCCTCACTGCACTTACTAAGAGCAAATGATGGTAATATAAATGGGTACAGCACATAAAATGCATAAATAAAGGTAGAACAGAACTAACAGCAAACAAAATGCTAAAAATAATGCTTTAGAAAAGTTGAACAATGTTCATACACAAGAAGAAACAAGTGAAGTTAACACAAGTTACAAGTATATGAGTGTGGGAGCCAAAACCATTAACACTGAAATAATAATTTTGAAAAAGTTTTCAGAGAATAAATTACAAAAAAGAAACACAAACAAGTGAACATGATTAATTGTGAGTAATTCACTAAGTTACATACAAATGTCTTAAGTGCATTACACACATGAGAACACAACCCTAGAACATAAGTACCTGCATTATGTTTACAGCCATCCATTGATTATGAATAAAATGTTAAAAACGAAGGAAGATGGTTCCAAGGAACGCATTTTACAGTCAATATAAGCACTATCTGAGTACATCAAGTGACATTTTGTCGCAAAATCACTCTTGCCTAAGACAACATTGAACTTAGTTGCTTCTACCAAGCACAGAAAATTTGGCTCCAGATTCTTCAATATTTCACACAGTTCTCAGTGTGTGAACACCAACACTGAAAGAATGCCTTACAAAATTTGGAGGAGGGGCAACATTACACTAAGTAAATCAGATGATCAAAAAAGATCAACAGCTAGCCAAAATTTATTAATGATTAATTAAGAAACTACACTTGCCCGCGAAAGGCAAAGGTCCCGAGTTCCAGTCTCAGTCCGGCACACAGTTTTAATCTGCCAGGAAGTTTCACATCAGTGCACACACTGCTGTAGAGTGAAAATTTCATTCTAGATACACTGATAATACTTTCACAACTGTGGTATCAACCACAGCTATAAAATGTATTTTAGTATCACTAGCTGAAACACTAAACTTTAATATTATACTTTACTTTCAAGAAATATTACTTATTCGTTAGTGGGCTCATGATGAGAATGACTTTGTGGCAGAGGGGTATATCTCAAATCAGAAATTCAATCCTCAGAATATTTTCTAACTTTTTTCTGTCACTTTTCACTTCTCCCCTTTGCAGTAATGATTTGAGTTGTATTGCCCTATGTAAAAAGCGTCCAGATGTACCAGAGTTCAGAGTTCAAAATACACCTTGTATCTCCCTGTAACTTGGTGGGAAAGTAAACTGAAAGGTCAGAAGAAGGCAAGGACATCCTATCAATACGATCATGCTTAGTAATGCACTTCAAGTTGGAGACTGTTTCACCACAGACTCATGATACAAGAAGTAATATTAAAAATTATAATTATTAGCTAACTAAATATTCCGATAAGAAATGAAACTATGAATTTGCAAATTACTATACCAGTTCTCCAATTTTTTGTTGAAGAGAAATGATTTTGTTCTCCAGTCCTTTATTCAATTTCTTCACATGCTCAACAGAACGTGCTTCCTGCCGAAGTTTACGGAATTTGCGCCGGGCCAGGAAGCGACGTATAGCTGACTGTACCAAAATCACTTGAGTTCGTTTACGTGCATACCACTTGCGTGCAAGCCAGCCACGGACATACCGTTGTATTATGATTGCCTAACAAATAAAAGAAAATCAATCAATTCAAAATGAAGTATCCGCTGACACACACACACACACACACACACACACACACACACACACACACACACACAGTCTGTCACAATATTCATTGTTATCACTACTGTTCAAGTATCAGTTTAGCCAGAACATATAGCTTCTTATGCTTAGAGTGTCAACAATTTCCACTTTACAATTCCACTGCATGGTATCATCAGCTCCCTGCACAATGATGTGTTAACAGTTTTTGAATAATCAACTTTTTCCCGTTAATTTAAATCACTCACTTTATACCTATGTTAACAAATAGTTAATCAGATGACATTCAAACTGTGAGTACATTATTTGGTTGGGGGTAGGACTCCTGTATTACATCTTACATTAAGTCACCTCAGTTGCAACACTGAATCATTGATACAAAAATAAGTTTCCAATTTTCAGTTAACATGTCTATAGCATACCATTTCACAGATCTGCTCCCTTGTGTCTAATGATATTAGTTCTCTTTATTACATATGGGTAGCAAAATAAGCAATAGTTCCTATTCAAGGCTTTGAAGTAGAAAATATTTAATTTTTATAGTTTTAGCTGATTGTTAACTATAGTCAAGTATTTAATTATGAAATTAATAAATAGTCCAATAAAATGGCACAGCAAACACAATGAATACAAACCCCCACTCAACTTCTACAGTTTATAAAACACACATTGATCATAATGTGTCAGTCATCTCAGTTTTGACCTCCCAGGATGTGTGAAAGCACAATCCTCTGACTCCAAAACTCTTTATGTAATTTATTTATCATTTCCACACTGGAACCCCTATTTATACTGTAAAATATCAGTGTTACATTACTTAAGAAATGTCCTCTGCCCTTCACAAAGTTCATAAATTCTATGATCTACGGGACAAACACACTATGATGCTTTAAGCCTCCTCCCCCCTCCCCTTGTTTTTATGGTAATATAACCTGGCTGAATAGATGCATGTGGTCTCCAATTCACATTTAAAATCAGCCATATAGCTTTATAACCACTAAATGCCTGCATATTTCTTACATCACACGGAGGATCCATGGTTTCAGGTAGTCTACAGAATATCAAAATCAAGTCTGACATGAAAATCTTGCCAAACAATTAATGCAATTTGTGGGGATGGCAAGAATTTTGTACACCCTGGTGATGAGCTCCCTTCTGACTGTGGTCCTAGCAGAAGATCTACAAGATTTAATTTTCTGCCATATCCCACAGAAGCTAAGTATATCATGGTTGTGCTGCTGAATACTTACCTGAAAACTACTGCATTAAAATCTCATGCTGATTTCATCAGCACTACTTAATAGTTCCCATAGACACAACTTGGGATTGACTACTGCCCATATTCATGAAATAGTCAGAACTGGCTATTATACTTTCAAGGGAGCATGATAATGCTGTCAAGTGTTGTGTCACTCTTACACTTATATGGTAAACTGATGAACTGTGGCTATCCAGAGAACAAAATTTGATTAACGTGGCCTCCTGAAGTCCTTATATTCACACTATCTTGTTCCAGGGGCAGATGTGGACTCTGACCACAATCTATTGTTTATAAACTGTAGATTAAAACTAAAGAAACCGCAAAAAGGTGGGAATTTAAGGAGATGAGACCTGGATAAACTGAAAGAACTACAGGTTGTACAGAGTTTCAGGGAGAGCATAAGGGAACAATTGACAGGAATGGGGGAAAGAAATACAGTAGAAGAAGAATGGGTAGCTTTGAGGGGTTAAATAGTGAAGGCAGCAGAGGATCAAGTAGGTAAAAAGACAAGGGCTAGTAGAAATCCTTGGGTAACAGAAGAGATACTGAATTTAATTGATGAAAGGAGAAAATACAAAAATGCAGTAAATGAAGCAGGCAAAAAGGAATACAAACGTCTCAAAAATGAGATCAACAGGAAGTGCAAAGTGGCTAAGAGGGATGGCTAGAGGACAAATGTAAGGATGTAGAGGCTTATCTCACGAGGGGTAAGATAATTACTGTCTACAGGAAAATTAAAGAAACCTTTGGAGAAAAGAGAACCACTTACATGAATATCAAGAGCTCAGATGGAAACCCAGTTCTAAGCAAAGAAGGGAAAGCAGAAAGGTGGAAGGAGTATATAGAGGGTCTATATAGGGGTGATGTTCTTGAGGACAATATTATGGAAATGGAAGAGGATGTAGATGAAGATGAAATGGGAGATATGATACTGCGTGAAGAGTTTGACAGAGCACTGAAAGACCTAAGTCGAAACAAGGCCCCAGGAGTAGACAACATTCCATTAGAACTACTGACAGCCTTGGGAGAGCCAGTCCTGACAAAACTCTACCATCTGGTGAGCAAGATGTACGAGACAGGCGAAATTCCCTCAGACTTCAAGAAGAATATAATAATTCCAATCCCAAAGAAAGCAGGTGTTGGCAGATGTGAAAATTACCGAACTATCAGTTTAATAAGTCACAGCTGCAAAATATTAACGCAAATTCTTTACAGACGAATGGAAAAACTGGTAGAAGCCGACCTCGGGGAAGATCAGTTTGGATTCCGTAGAAATGTTGGAACATGTGAGGCAATACTGACCCTATGGCTTATCTTAGAAGAAAGATTCAGGAAAGGCAAACCTACATTTCTAGCATTTGTAGACTTAGAGAAAGCTTTTGACAATGTTGACTGGTATACTCTCTTTCAAATTCTGAAGGTGGCAGGGGTAAAATACAGGGAGCAAAAGGCTATTTACAATTTGTACAGAAGCCAGATGGCAGTTTTAAGAGTCGACGGACGTGAAAGGGAAGAAGTGGTTGGGAAGGGAGTGAGACAGGGTTGTACCCTGTCCCCAATGCTATTCAATCAACAAAAGAAAAGTTCAGAGTAGGCATTAAAATCCATGGAGAAGAAATAAAAACTTTGAGGTTCGCCGATGACATTGCAATTCTGTCAGAGACAGCAAAGGACTTGGAAGAGCAGTTGAATGGAATGGACAGTGTCTTGAAAGGAGGATATAAGATGAACACCAACAAAAGCAAAACGAGGATAATGGAATGTAGTCGAATTAAGTTGGGTGATGCCGAGGGAATTAGATTAGACAATAACACACTTAAAGAAGTAAAGGAGTTTTGCTATTTGGGGAGCAAAATAACTGATGATGGTCGAAGTAGAGAGGATATAAAATGTAGACTGGCAATGGCAAGGAAAGCGTTTCTGAAGAAGATAAATTTGTTAACATCGAGTACTGATTTAAGTGTCAGGAAGTCGTTTCTGAAAGTATTTGTATGGAGTGTAGCCATGTATGGAAGTGAAACCTGGACGATAAATAGTTTGGACAAGAAGAGAATAGAAGCTTTCAAAATGTGGTGCTACAGAAGAATGCTGAAGATTAGATGGATAGATCACATAACTAATGAGGAGGTATTGAATAGAATTGGGGAGAAGAGGAGCTTGTGGCACAACTTGACTAGAAGAAGGGATCGGTTGGTAGGACATGTTCTGAGGCATCAAGGGATCACCAATTTGGTATTGGAGGGCAGCGTGGAGGGTAAAAATCGTAGAGGTAGAGCAAGAGATGAATACACTAAGCAGATTCAGAAGGATGTAGGCTGCAGTGGGTACTGGGAGATGAAGAAGCTTGCACAGGATAGAGTAGCATGGAGAGCTGCATCAAACCAGTCTCAGGACTGAAGACCACCACCACCACCACCACCACCACCACCACCACCACAACAACAACAACAACAACAACAACAACATCTTGTTGCAAGCAGCACAGTCAGACTTCAATGATGGAAATGAACAACTGAGGTATGTTTCTTCCACTAAATGGTGTACATCTAAGTGACTACTTCACTGTAACCATCCAGTATAGTACAGCTGGATATATAATGTTATCAGATAAACCTGACTAAAGGTGGTCACAGTTACATCAAAATGAATGGTAAGAGAGAGTGTTTTAACACCAGCGCATCTCTCTTTTGTGAGTGGTCAATAAATGAAATACAATGCAAATCCCAAAAACTATCGATAATCAATTGTTCATGCAGCATACCAACACTTGTTCACTTGTGATGTTTATAAAATTGGCCATCTCTGAGATTTTTACTTGGCATTATTCCACACAACATTGTTCACTGACCACCTGTTAAGTTGTGATGATAGCTTTTTTCCAAAGGCTCAGCATTGCTCCTGATACCAGGAGAGAAGTCACAGCAGGGAAGACACCGGAAGACATTCACGAGAAGTGTACACTCATGTTCACAAATTAAGGATAATTGCAGAATGTGGTGCCACACAACATGGCACTACACAAAACTGGTGCTAATAGCATAGGCACATAGGGAACACACACGACACAGATCTGCAAGTCCACGGTATTGGTGGTAAGTTGAGAAAACCGTCCCGAAACACATGTGCTACAAAACGCCACTGTTTCCTGCGCATTCACGCCGACATTAATATGGGATATGATCACCATTCACATGTACACAGGCCGCACAAAGGGTTGGCATACTTTGGATCAGCTAATGCTGGGGTATAGCCTCCCATTCTTGCACCAGTGCCTGTCTGAGCTCCTGAAGTGTCGTAGGGGTTTGAAGACATGCAGCGATACGTCAACCGAGAGCATCCCAAACATGCTCGATGGGTTTAGATCTGGAGAACAGGCAGGTCACTCCATTCGCCTGACATCTTCTGTTTGAAAGTACTCCTCCACGATGGCAGTTCGGTGGGGCCGTGCGTTATCATCCATCAGGAGGAAGGTGGAACCCACAGCACCCTTGAAAAGGTGGACATACTGGTGCAAAATGATGCCCCGATACACCTGAGCTGTTACAGTTCCTCTGTCAAAGACATGCGGATGTGTATGTGCACCAACCATAATCCCACCCCACACCATCAAACAACGACCTCCATACAGGTCCCTTTCAAGGACTTTAAGGGGTTGGTATCTGGTTCCTGGTTCACTCCAGATGAAATCCCAGTGAGAACCATTGTTCAGACTATACCTGGACTCATCCGTGAACATAACCTGGGACCACTGTTCCAATGACCATGTACTGTGTTCTTTACACAAGGCTTTACGGGCTCTCCTGTGACGAGGGGTCAGTGGAATGAACGTTGCAGGTCTCCGGGCGAATAAATCGTGTCTGTTCAGTCGTCTGTAGACTGTGTGTCTGGAGACAACTGTTCCAGTGGCTGCAGCAAGGTCCCGAGCAAGGCTACCTGCAGTACTCCGTGGCCGTCTGCGGGCACTGATGGTGAGATATCGGTCTTCTTGAGCTGTTGTACACTGTGGACGTCCTGTACTGTAGTGCCTGGACACATTTCCTGTCTGCTGGAATCATTGCCATAATTTTGAGATGACACTTTGTGGCACATGGAGGGCCCGTGCTACAACCTGCTGTGTTTGACCAGCCTCCAGACTCCCTAATATTCTACCCCTCATAACGTCATCAATATGTGTTCTTTGAGCCATTTTCAACCCACAGTCACCATTAGCATGTCTGAAAACGTCTGCACACTTACTTCCTGCGCCGTACTCTGATGTGCACCAACACACCTCTGCATATGTGGACTGCTGCCAGCGCCACTGTGAGATGACCGCAGGTAAAATGCATGCATGCCCATACCCCAAGGTGATTTAAACCCGTAAACCACCCACCAGAGTGTTGTTTCACCATGTATCAGCATTATCCTTAATTTATGAGCACGAGTGTAGTTCAAATCATATAATGTCCATTCAGATTTTGGTTTATTGTGGTTTCACTATCATTTAAGGCAAATTCCATTGTCTAGTAATGTAGTATACAGTCACATTTGCACAATAAAACTTATTTATTTAATTCAACAGCCAGTACTGTTATTTCTTTGCAGTGATGTTCAGCATCGGTTTTCGAGTTTTGATCAGCAAAGAAGTTACTAGAGGGGCATCAAGACTGTGATTAAGGGATAACTTCACCACCAATAAAGTTTTTAAAACAAATGTTTAGCATCTGAAACCGGTCATTGAACTAAATAACTTTTACTGAGTAATTGGTGCTGTGTATTATGTAACTGTTATCTGACCACTGCAAACTGCTCCATGACACCATAGCAGATATTACCAAAATTACAGGACAGTTTCTTTGCTAAGACCACCACCAAGTGTTTCCCCACTACTTTTTTACTTGAATTAATGTTTCAACTGTAATGATTGCCATGGAAGAGAGACTAATTCAGTTTCTTTCTTGCCTCATTACTGATTATATTATCACAACAAAATACTGTGATCTGCTTATGGATTGCATGTAACATGTAGCAGAGAACAGACTTCCCTGAAGTTTCCTGCTGGTCACACAGGGATGCTTTGACAAAGTCCTGATAACTAGAACAAATACATAGCATTATTTTAGAAGTTAATGAGTTTTATGTTGTGATGGACTATTATCTTTGTATTAGTATGTGGAATCCAGTAACAGTCAATTTTTATGTAAGAGCCACCAGTTGCAGGCAGTATTTTACTTTTACTGATTTTAGGTTTCTATAAAATTACAAAACAAAGAAAGCATAAATAAAAAAACAAATATTGTTGTCCTGTGTTAACCACTATCAGCAGTAGCTTGATTGAAATATCCTGCTAAAGACATTGTATTATTTCATGTTTATAACAGAAACAGCATTAAAAAAAAAAAAATCATACGATTGATGGAATTCTTGGAAATTATTTCATGCATGTTGTTTACTTTAGGTTTTTTTGAGAAACTTTTGAGATATGAATATGTCAATAAATAACATATGGACAATGAAATGACATTCAAAATCCAGATATTTTTGCTATGCAAAAGATGATACTCACAGCATGATTATACCTCATCTGCTGGTATCTGCGCCGAGCCAGTAAACCACGTGCTCTTGCTTGGAGACCCAACACACAAGCTTTCAATGACTTGTATTTTGTGCGAATAAGCCAACCTCTCGTATACCGTTGAATTGTTACTGCAGCCCTTGTTTGTCGCAAGAAATGTGCTTTCCTGTAATAAGCAATTGTTATGTTACATATTACAGCCATGCTTAAAAACCATTAGTAATGTGGACTATGGGATGAAAAAGTGGGTGGGGAAACAACCTTCGAAAACTCTGCCTGGGTGTTTCAAGACTTACAATCACCTTTCACTTGGTTCACCAGAGAGAGAGAGAGAGAGAGAGAGAGAGAGAGAGAGAGAGAGAGAGAGAGGATGGGAGGGGGAGCAAACCACCACCACATTATTCATACCTCCTTGCAAGAACACCTCGCCCATAGCGCTGCAACAGCAGGATAGACTTCTTCACTCTTAAGTATTTCTTCTGGCAGATGAATGCTCGCACTTGTTTTTGAATGATGATACAACATTTCCTTAGCTTGTCTGCACGGAGTTTTTCCAAGTATGCAACTTGTCCAGCTCTAAAAAAAATCTTTGTCTTTCCAAACTGGAATTTGTCTGTGTCCTGCAACATACATATAAAGCTAAATCTAAGAATTTTTTGCTGTTGTCATGTGTCCACCATCTATAAATACAGCAGAAATCTCTCAACTACATCCATATCTGATCTACATCTCTAGGGGAAAAAAAAAAAAAAAAAAACGGGGGGGGGGGGGGGGGGGGGGGAAATGGACATCAGTTTATTAACCACCAGCTATTAAATCTATCTCTTATATTCCAGTAACAAGCTTATTTTGTAAACTATCTTAACACTCAACTAAAATTGGAGAGGGGAGGGGAAGAGGGGTCACATAAAATAGTTACCTGACCCACAACTGTGATGTGTAATTAATGTGTACCACAACCAGCATTTTGTATGCAGATAAAATAAGGCTGTTTCAAACATATGCAGCTGATACCCATACTTCAAAGTTAAGAGAGTGAAGTAATACTTCCACAATTAGCACTGAAATCTTACCACATTCTCATTCTCACTGATAAGATTGATTAAACATTAGGATGGATGAAATATGTATCAGATTTTTAATGTCACATAAGGGTGCCATTTCTTTGGAGAGGGAGATTATATATATATATATATATATATATATATATATATATATATATATATATATATATATATATATATATATAAAGAAAGAAAGTGATGAGACTTACCAAACAAAAGCGCTGGCAGGTCGATAGACACACAAACATACACACAAAATTCTAGCTTTCGCAACAAACGGTTGCTTCGTCAGGAAAGAGGGAAGGAGAGGGAAAGATGAAAGCATGTAACGTCTTCACCCCCAATTAAAAATAAATTCTCGTACCTCGATTGCATTTTGGACTGCTAAATGAACATACTTAATATAGCAACAGGGGGAGGTGAATTACATGTGGCTTACTGTGACTAGTGCGTGGGCACAGTGACACAGTGTCAGTCAGTCTCTCTCTCTCTCTCTCTCTCTCTCTCTCTCTCTATATGTAGTCTGACACCAATGAGTAAGTGCAATGCCACCCGTAGAGGATACACAATACTGAACGTGATGAGTAGCTGCAAAGCAACCTGTGGAGGATACACCATACTGAACTAATGAGACAATGGTCAACAGCAGCACTTCAAGAAGCAGATAGTGTACAGAAAAAATTATTTCTAGAACAATGATGAAACAGCTATAAACGGGTCAAGTTACAAATGACATTTAAGATCAGGCCACACCAGAGTCTGGCACTGGTCAGTGGACTGTATAATCACTGGCTTCGCAACAGCCTCTGAATTGACAAACAACATGTGGCAATGCCTAATAAGCCTTCAGAGAGGTATTGCAGCCCAATTACAACAACGAGGTTATCAGCTCCAGTCCAGAATTTTCTGTAACCTTACCACGACATCAGCATCATCATCATTTAACAGCTGGGCACATATACGAGGTTGAGCCTGCGCTACTCCACGTAGCACCTATAACACACATGCTTACAATATCACCAAGACACGAACTTCTGGCTGCCCAGAAGCATCTGCATGCTAGGGGCAGCCCCGTACTTGGCTACCATCCCGAGGGTACAATGAGAGGAACCCGCCATCACTGCCCTTGCCTGGGTACTAACAGAAGACCACTACCCTTTGAGCCCTGTAGCGAGACACAGACCGATGTCCTCACAGGAATAGTCTAGGATCACACAGTCACTGTGAGCATGGCAACACAACAGTGACCACAGCAGTGGTGGCAGGTAGTCAGCACCCACAGGCCACCTCACTGGTGAAATGCTGTTATATCGAAAGAAATCATTTTAACCATCTTCGGCATTAGCTGAGATAGGTATAAGGTATAGTCACCGAGCCACAGGAAATGAGGTTAATATTTAATACAGGTGTTAAGTGTTTTAGATGTGGACATATGAGGCATAAGAAGCATAACTGCAGAGAACACCAGATATGCTGCCAGTCTGGACAGTCTGAGCAGAACTGTTATGACAAATTCGTAGAGGTGTGGCAGACAGTCACAGGCTGGACCTCACATCACAGAGTTAAGTGGGGCAGGAGGGCAGTGTATCCACTGTATAACAAGAGTAAGTAAGAGTAAGTGCAAAATCAGTGGCAGAATTTTTTCTGACTGCTAATGTGAAAGGAAAGTTGTGTAAATCTTTATTAGATACCCAATCTCAGTTATCTGTGGCAATTGAGAGAATACTTGGTAAAGTTAAATTTGCCTAGCTGGACGTACATGGGGATCACGTAGATTCACTTGTTTTGAAGGGTAACAGGTTTCTGCATGGAGGAAAGTGACTTCTGGGTTGATGTAGAAGTTCTTCCCATGGTCAGCAGTGGCTATGAAGTCATTCTCAGTTTAAATTTACTGGTTGCACACCATACCTAAGTTTAATTGGAATGGCATGTAGCAGAAATGGATGGAGCACCATTTCATCTTTGCTCTTCAGTCACAAAACAATTACTGTTGCAAGGAACAGCCAAGATGTTTGGTGGGCCACCTAACCTGCATATAATGCCCCTTAGAGTCAACTCGTGGGATATCATACCAAACAGTACTGGAAAGATGATATGGAGTGATGTGGAAGTTGATCTGCTGGTGAATTTTTTTGGGTGTTCTGGAACCTTTACCTAAAAATGAAGAACTAGAGACGGTAAAGTAGTTTGCACAGAATAGTTTATCCTACATATGGGAAACTGAACGAAGCGAAATAGTGCCTGACAGTGCGTGTATAACTTTAGCCGTGAGGATGTACAGCTATCACATGGTACCCTGATAGCTAATTTAGAAGTACAAGACGGAGACGAATTTGACTGGGATTGCTCACTGAATTACCCAACACTAGGACAGCCTGTAAACCTGATGACACCAAGAAATAAAGTAGCACACACAAAGTGATAGAATAAGGACAACACGCAAAGACTTTCAGAAGATACCACATGGTTGTTTGATCCTCCTGGGCCAATGCCTGCCATGCAAGTAGCTAGACATCATATTCCCACTGGAAACATAGTGCCTGTTTGTAAGAGACCGTATCATGTTCCTCAAACTCTAAAGCCTGTCATGGAAGACTCTACGTTGAAAGCTTGAAGATGGGATCGCAGAAACAAGTAACAACCTTGGTTAGCACCTGAACAGACAAATGTAAGAAAAATAGCATAGTCAAGGGAAAACACACTAAACAAGAAGATTACGTATTGGATAACCACAGCGACTGCATAGAAGCGATGGAAAAAACGGATGCCTATAAATATCTACGATACAGACAAAAAATAGGAATAGATAATACAAATATTAAAGAAGAACTAAAAGAAAAATATAGACAAAGACTAACAAAAATACTGAAAACAGAATTGACAGCAAGAAACAAGACAAAAGCTATAAATACTTATGCCATACCAATATTGACCTACTCATTTGGAGTAGTGAAATGGAGTAACACAGACCTAGAAGCACTCAATACACTTACACGCTCACAATGCCACAAATATAGAATACATCACATACATTCAGCAACAGAAAGATTCACATTAAGCAGAAAGGAAGGAGGAAGGGGATTTATCGATATAAAAAACCTACATTATGGACAGGTAGACAATTTAAGAAAATTCTTTATAGAACGAGCAGAAACTAGCAAAATACACAAAGCAATCACTCATATAAATACATCGGCTACACCACTACAATTTCATAATCACCTCTACAACCCTTTAGACCACATAACATCAACAGATACGAAGAAAGTAAATTGGAAAAAGAAAACACTTCATGGCAAGCACCCGTATCATCTAACACAGCCACACATCGATCAAGACGCATCCAACACATGGCTAAGAAAAGGCAATATATACAGTGAGACAGAAGGATTCATGATTGCAATACAGGATCAAACAATAAACACCAGGTATTACAGCAAGCATATTATTAAAGATCCCAATACCACAACAGATAAATGCAGACTTTGTAAACAACAAATAGAAACAGTAGATCACATCACAAGCGGATGTACAATACTAGCAAATACAGAATACCCCAGAAGACAGAATACCCCAGAAGACATGTCGCAAAAATAATACATCAACAGCTTGCCTTACAACATAAACTTTTAAAACAACAAGTTCCTACATACAAGTATGCACCACAAAATGTACTGGAGAATGATGAATACAAATTATACTGGAACAGAACCATTATAACAGATAAAACAACGCCACATAACAAACCTGACATCATACTCACCAATAAAAAGAAGAAATTAACACAACTAATCGAAATATCTATACCCAATACAACAAATATACAAAAGAAAATAGGAGAAAAAATTGAAAAATACATCCAACTGGCTGAGGAAGTCAAAGACATGTGGCATCAGGATAAAGTTGACATTATACCAATTATACTATCAACTACAGGAGTCATACCACACAATATCCGCCAGTACATCAATGCAATAAAGCTACATCCAAACATATATATACAACTACAGAAATCCGTAATTATTGATACATGTTCAATTACCCGAAAGTTCCTAAATGCAATATAACACATACCGTACAGTTAATAGGAAGTGACGCTTGATCAAGGTCCGCGTCACTTTCCATTCTCAACCAGACTTAATGTCTGAGAAAGTAAAGAAATAATAATAATAGCCAGATGGTAGCAAAGCATATCGGTTCTGTTGCAACTACCACTACCACAGAAGCAGTGTCAGATGCTTACATGACACCAAACATATAACAAACATTAAATAATCTGGGCTAGTGTCAATATGTTACAACTATGGACCTACAAAGTGGATACCACCATTTAGAGGTAGTGCCAGAAGATCATCAAAAGACAGCATTCTGAAACACTTCTGGTCATTGTCAATATTGTTGCACACCTTTAGGGCTGAAAAATGCACCAGATACTTTCCAGTGATTATTAGATGGTGTAGTGCAAGGATTAAAAGAGAAGCACGTATAGTCTATTTGGATGACATAAGTGTGTTCTGCAAAGATTTCCAGGAACATATAATGCATTTAAGTGAAGTTTTCAATTGTCTATGTGCAGCACAGTTAACTCTTAGCATAGAAAAGTTCCATTTAATTTTACAAGAAGTCCTTTACTTGGGCCATATTGTCGGCCAGAACTAGGTTCGCATTGTTAAGTGGCTAGCTGATGCCATCAAAAATTTTCCAAAACCTGTTACAATACAGGAACCACAAAAATATTTAGGCCTCACACATTTTTATTGAAAGTGTATTCCAAAATTCACTAAATTTGCAAGACCCCCTTACACAGCTGTTAAGGATGGGAAAAACTTTCACTGGTCACCAGATTGTGAAGCAACAGTTCTGAAACTAAAAGATTCATCAATGTGTAGTCCAGTCCTTGTTTTTCCACATTTCCATAAACTATTCATACTGCCCTGTGATTCCAGAAATTTTGTGTTAGGTCATGTTTTAAGTTGGGAAACAGATGGACTGAAGCACCCATAGTATATGCACCGAGACAGCTTAAAATGGCAGGAAGGAATTAGTCAGTAACTGAGAAAGAAATTCTGGCATCAATATTCAAAAAATAATATTTTCGATGTTATTTATATGGATGTCATTTTACAGTAGTAGCTGATTATACAGCATTCAAATGGTTAATAGGGACATAAAAGATCCAACTATCTGATCAACCAGATGGCCTTTGCATCTCACCAAGTTTGATTTCAATGTAATACATTGTCCAGGAAGGTCACACGCAAATGCTGATGGTCAGAGTTGCGAAGTACACACTCGGGAATTCACTGGCATAGACAAGAATGACTGGAAGAAAGCACAAAGCAATGACACAGATTGGTTAGCAGTTCGCCAGGCAGCCACAATTCAGCATGAAGAACAGAGTATTGTACAGGAAGATGAGATGCAGGCTGTGTGTCTTAGTGCCAAAGAGTTATGAAACCAAGTACAGAGGAAGGCCCAAAATTTGATTTGAACCAGACATGATAGTTGTAGGGCAATGGAATGCAAAGTTATGCAAAGTTACAGAGGGGGGAGTGGGGGGGGGGGGGGGATGGTTATATGTCAAGAGGTACAGCAAAATGTTGAAGGTGAGGTGTATCGATCTTTGCGTCGATCTCCACCACCATCCTAAAGCGTGCTTACGAATTGACACTGCCAACTTGGCTTAAACCCACAAATGCAGATACACCCAACTCCTCTACAAAGTGCCCCATACAAGAAACAACATTTGTAGGAAGGTGGACAACAGGCTTGCACGTTTCCAATGTGGATGTCCTGGACATGTTGTACGTTACTGCAGACAACAAAAACAGGTCTTTGGAAACTATGTTGCCAGATGTCAACCACCAGAAAAAGATATATTCAAGCCAATCAACTCAGACAATTGTAGTCTATCTGTGGGATGAAGCCCATTGCAGTATTCTGGATGAAGTTGCTTCCCAACCTCCCATAGCTGTTCCACATCATTTTACACAGGACTAGCCACTCACCTAGCTGCCAAACTCAGGAAAATTAAGTAGGTCAACCATCAACAGAGATGAAGCTGCCACACATGAAAATCCTCTCTAGACAACAGTTACAAATCTCTCAGGAAATCTCACTGCCATCACTGATGGCCAATCTGTCGAGGAGCTAATCAACTCAATGGCTTTTTTCCTGTAATGTTGAATATTTATTGTCACCAGCTAGGAAAAACTACATTCCATGATACAAAAGCAACTGTGATGATGGTTGCAAATGCTGACGAACCTGTATTGCAAGAGTAACTGTCAGTAATACAGCCCTACAAATTTGTCATTTTAGTAGAATTTAGTCATGACGTTATTCGCAGAAGGGCAAGCATCACAAAAAACCATACACATGGATGGCCTGAGCTCCAGATCAATGAAGCTATTCAAGCAGGCACACAAACATTGAGCTGACTGGTTGTTTGACTTTGAAGAGTGTTATCCCAATGTCATCAGCAAGACAAGTTTTGGTCATCAATCGAGATGCTCAGATAAACTGTCAACTTTTCTCAATTGCAAAAAGTTGCTCAGGGGCTTCCAATCCAGTCCACGAAGGGTAGCATAGTGTCATTCATCAAAAACTGTGCTCTGCTGCCACTACAGGTAACATAATGAAGGAAACAATTATCAAACTGCCAATATGATCTGGTCAAGTGAGGAACATCAATTAGTGATAGCCACTCTGTGTCAATTTTCAGATGCTTTCAAAATCGAGAATGGAGAAAAAAACAGGTCAAGTGGTAACACACTGTATCAGCACTGGGGGTCATCCACCAACTCTCAACTCTTACAAGGTGCTGCCAGCTGAACGACTGGTAATCCAGGAAGAAGTGGATAAGAGGCTGCAAGATGACATTATTGAACCTTCTGAGAGCCCTTAGTCCTCTTTTGTAGTCCTTTTGGAGATTTACCCACTATCATGCACTGATGACACCCTAGACCCCTTAAAAGGAGGAAAGTTCACAGTCCAGTTGCATTACTGTGACCAGCACCTATGTTCAATGCCAAAGTGCAATAACCCCTCATGGATGGCAAGTGGCAGCACTAGCAATGGAGGGTACATAAAGCACGTCAGGAGGACATGGAAACAGTGTAGTAGTAGTTGTAATGTGGAAATGGGGCAATTTAACTGATGTCCAAAAGAGCATCATTATTGGCTTTTCGGCCAAGGGTGGAAGCATTTTTAGAACAGCTAAATTTGTAAACTGTCTGCATGCCACTGTGTTAAAGTATATAGTGCCTGGTGAAAGAGTGCTATTCAAAGCTGGTGCCAAGGCAACTATGATGCACTTATGGGACATACACGACAGGGGTGAACAATGGCTGCGGAGATGCGTATGAAGGAATATTCATGCAACTGTTGAGCAACTGACCACCCAGATGAACCAAGGGGCTACCAACAGGTCTCCTCAATGACCGTTTAGTCAACATTGCTGGAAATGGACCTCCACAGTAGGCAGCAGGTTCATGCACCCATGCTGACTGATGTTCATCGAGGATGAAGGCTGGAATCTGCATGCCAATAGTGCAACTGGACATCCACTAAGTGGCAATAGGCGGTTTTCCCAGAAGAATAATGTTTTATGCTGCATCAGCATGAAACATCTGAAAGCAAATACCCTGCAACAATCGTCAGAAGAGTCCAGCCAGAAGGGTAATCATTATGGTCTGGGGAATGTTTTCATGGCGTTTTCTGCATTATCCCATCATTCAGGAAGGCACAATGGATCGACAGAAGCATACATTTATCCTTGGGGTCCATGTCCATCCCCACATCCAGTCTGTTTTTCCTCGGCATAATGCCACCTACAAGCAGGACAATGCAACGTGTCACATAGCGCACAAGTGTACATGTATGGTTCAACGAGCACCAGGATGAGTTTACCTTATGCTTCTAACCACCAAACTCCCTAGCATTAAACCTAATCAAGAATATGTGGGCCCAACATGATTGGGCTGTTTGTGCCATGGATCCTCAATCTAGAGACCTAGCACACCTGGCCATGGCACCTGAGTCAGCATGGCTCTACATCCCTGTCAATACCTTCCAGAACCTTACTGCCTGTCTTCCTGCACATATCACAGCAGTCCATGCTGCACAAGGTGGTTATTCAGGCTTCTGACAGATGGTCACATTAATGGGATTGGACAGCACATTTTTCAACTACAGACATGCAGACAGGCTACTGGCAAATTGAGGTTGACAAAGTTGACTAAAAATGATTGCCTTCCTAACATCTGATGGTCTCAGAGTTCCAAATTATGCCATTTTGAGTATGTAACGCTCTGACCACCTTTGATTATATAGACAGCCTGCTCCGACACCTTAAATGAACGCTGTCTCTTTGCTATCCGTATGTCCCCCGACAGCCATGTTGAAGTGTGTCCATACTGCAGACCTCCACCTGAACTGAAGAATTGCCTCTTTGTAGCCCAATAAATTAAGTCTTGGATGGGATGGTGTGAGGGGGGATGGGGCTGGGGGGGGGGGGAGGGGGGGTGGAGGGCAGTAATTTAACAGTGACTGGGTCCATCAACATGCAGAGAAAATAAGAGCAGTCAATGTAATACCAGTAATTCATGAAAGGACTTGTGTACCAAGGTGCATCCCTGTAAGAAAGGAATACTGTAGGGAGATGCCAAATATTCCTGAAGTTTTGTGCAAGAAATATCCTTCCTTGTCCTTAAGTAGGTGCTAACACATTCTCCGGTTCTAGAGATAGAACTTCACACTGACACTAGCGGTTTTTGAATAGGGGCAGGAAGGTTCTGGAAAAGTAATGATAGCTCATGTTTCCAGAGAACACGGCAAGTCCAAGACAAACTATGGCACCATGGTTTGTGTAATACATCATCACAGTGTATACAAAAACAGACACCAACACTAGGATGGCAACTACCTCTTGAGGAATCCTTTGGTGTAAAATGGCAGTGTGGACAAAATCTCCATCATCACTGCCTTAAATGATGCTGCTGCTGAATGGAGGAAAGACACAGCACTGCTGAAAACCATGAAGGCCTTAGAGGAAGAGGAACTGAGGAAAGGAGAATACTAATTAATAAACACAGTATTGTATAATAAGTAGTATGACCTAATGGGGTGGAAATTAATCATGTGCTTCTCGGTGTTCTGCCAAGTTGTTGTTTCCAACTCGCCAGAACACCCAGAAGCACACTATTAATCAACTACACTGAGAAAACCTGAGAGATCATGGCAGAAATGATTGCTAATCATACCAGATCATCTACTGCCAGCTAGCCTGAAGTACTCCTTGATACTCCAGCACATCCAGTCACCTGGGATTTGTGAATCTCTACACAGAATGAGACAGGTATCACTGGCAAAGTCTCTACTGATGTGTTAAAGACTACATGAGCCACTGAGGCATGCCAACAATGCGTTAATTACCTCCAGGGCACCTGCAGCAACGACAGTCCATCGAACTGGAATCTACTTCTTGGGGCGGTTCAAAAAGTCAACAAATGAGAGCCAATGGATAATAGTCTGCACAAACTACTACTCCCATTATGCTGTCACCAAAGCTGTGCTCATTGGTGAAGCTCCATAAATTGCAATGTTCCTTGTAGAGGATGTCATTTTGATGCACAGATCACCCATGTCATGATCTCTGATCATGGGAAAACTTCCCAGGTGAGACTAGTATGAGAGAAAATTTCACATTGTGACATCAGCCACAAGATGACAACCGCGTATCACCCACAGAAGGAGGCCTCACAGAAAGCTTACTTAAACATTGGCAGACACGCTGTCAATGTACATTCATGTCAAATGGAGAGACTGGGATAAAATATTGCCCGTCATGACATTCACATGTAACACAGCAAACCCATAAGGTATCACACTATTCTTTCTGCTCCACAGTGACGAGCCCAAAATGACACTCGACAAAATGCTCCCTATGTCAACCACATGATACTCAGAATGACTACATGAAACAATTCACCAGCAGGACCCAAGAAACAAGACAGCTAGATGCCCATAAGAACTGGCAGCACTACGACACTAAGCAACAGCTGGTAAGAGAGAGCCTGGTAGAGTATATTTATGCCTGTGCAGAAAGTGGGACTATCAAAAAAGTTATTGATGCACTACTTTTGGCTGTTGTGTTGTATTGCCCTTCAGCTCTTCTTGTACTTCACATACTACGTTTAGGATTATGAGGCTTCATCAAATAGATGAGATGTCATCTATGCATTCCGTATAAAGTCCTACTGCAGTTCTGAGGTGCAAATCGAGAATGGGGGCTTCTCATTCGAGGAAACTGAAGACCCATTCGATGATCGCAAAGCTTTTATCAGAGGGGCTACCTTCAATGCTCATCGTTGTGAGAATGATGTAACAATATGACCAGAACGCAAGGATCCTCCAGCACTGCCGTAGAGAAAACCCTCCCTAAGATCTACACCCAGGATGCAGTCATCAGCTCCAATGAGAATCTCTAGAACAGGGGTTGTGGTTTGTTCTTGAGACGGAACAGTGCCATAAGCTGTGCATGCCGTGTGGAGCAGTGGTTAGCCTTGCTGCCTGGCATGCTGTAACCTGCCAATTCAAATCCCATCGCCAGAAAATATTTGTTATTTAGTGCTTATTATTTCTAGAATGTCCTTGAAACTTCTTATGCTTATAATATCTGCACATCCTGGAATATTGTATGCCTGTACAGATCACGGCACACACTCCCCGGGAGAGTTTAGTTCAGTTCTGGCTGTATGTTGGTGTCTGTAAGATGTTCCTTCAGTGTTACATGTTGCACTTCACTGATGACTTTGCTTTCAGATAGGGACTTGATTGTTATTATAATGTGCCAAAATTATGAGAAAAGAAATGGTGAACACATAATATCTTTAGGAGCAGATATGGATGAATGTGATAATATGTGAATGTAGTAAAACAGTAAAGTCTGGCCATATTTTGTTGGTCTGAAGGTTGATAATTTTGTTTCTGAAATTTGCCGAGTATTCTGCCTTGATTTTGCATTAAGAATAAATATAGCATCCCACTCACAGTTTATAGGGATGTGTGTTTCAGGTTGTGTATTCCTCTGCCAGGAACAGTGACATGGTATTATTTTAGAAAAATTCCTCAATTTGCAAAAACGAATTAAGTACAGGGTTTACTTGTATATTATCAACTGGGTTGCCAAGTTCTTTGAAGAGACATACATTCAGCAGGCAAAATGTAGGTTATTCAAATAGAGCCCTTAGGTTTTTTAGTAGTATGTGCTCAGTACATGTGTTGTATTGCAAGTAGAGAGAATTGTAAATGAAATTAGTTATATTGACTAACGTGGTTATTACAGTGATATGGAAAGTCAAAAACTCAATTAAAGAATTCCAGTGTAATGTAATGTGAAGAGAATTATGAACAAAACACATCTTAAGTGAGAAAAATGTTTAAGATTAACAGTCATGCATACAACGAGGAATGGTACTTGCCTGGAACAGTTTTTTATTTAAGATTCAGTAAATATCGTGAGAAATATTCCAGAATGATGACAGCATGAATCAAACCAGTTTTGTAAGAAAATCAGAAGTGTGAGTTCAAACTGAATTCATTGTCTAATAAACATTGACACTAATTTCAAGTACTACATCTTCATCATTAACTTGAACGGAAAACTAAGTATCTATTAAATTTCAATGCAACAATGCCAAGACTGAAAAGGACGTGTCTACATTCACACTCCGTAAGTCACTTATGGGGTGTGGTGGAGGGTACATGTGCACTAGTGTCATTTCCCCCTTCCCTGTTCCAGTTGTTGGGTACTGTCTGCAGGAAGAATAACTGCTGCTAAGCCTCCGTGTGGGCTCTGATCTCTCTAATTTCATTTTTTCACAAGATATATGCAGAAGGCAGCAATGTACTGGCCGAGTCTTTTAAGAACATATGCTCTCTAGACTTTAATGGTAGACTATACTGTGATGCAGATCACCTCTCATGCAGCATATGCCACTGGAGTTAACTGATCATCTCCATAATGCTTTCTAAATGAACATGGAATTACATGTGCTCCTCTACTTTTGATCTTCTCTATTTCCTCTATCAAACCCATCCAGTACAGATCCCAGATTGATTAACAATACTTAAGTATTGGTGGACCAAGCATTTTATAACCTCCTTCCTTTGTTGATGGACTGCATCTCTTAAGGATTCTCCCAATGAATTTGTCTGCCATCCAACTTACATACAATTAATTTTATGTGGTTGCTCCACTTCAAATCACTGTGTACACATACTCCTAAATATTTTATCAAAGTAGCTGCTTCCAGTGATTGTTCTGCAATTTTTCAGTCATACAAAAAAGGCTCTTTATGTTTATGTACTTACAATACTTTGCATTTATTTATGTCAAGGGTCAACTGGCACTCCCTGCACCAAATATCAATCCTATCCAGGTCATCCTACATTCCTCCAAAACCGTCCGACTATTAATGCCCCCTACTACTGTTAGTTTTATATCAAATTTGAGCTATTCAAAATAATCTCTCATGTGCTGCTTTCTCACAACCACATCAGATCACAGCAGTGGACTCCCCTAGTGTATTCTACACACAACAAGTATACACAACGCTTTGAGCATTAGTCCCTTGACAATTTATAATGAATTTGACAAAATTGGCATTAAAAATTGTCAGTACAATGGCGAAAGTGTGAAGACAATATGGGTGAATATGATGGAAAAAAGTTGTCTTCAATACTCAAAATAGAATTGTTATTACAAAAGATTACAATTATTGTTACCATATATTTCAATAGTCACCATTATTTGCCATTTGATGACACTGCAGTTAAATTTTATTTATGCAATGTCATTTTAAACTTAAGACAAATCTGTCAATTATGGCATTACAGTTGCCTAATAATATGACTTGCACTATGGAATGAGTATAAATAAAATAGGTGTGGTAACAAAATGTAATTGGTAATTTTCAGTGAAAAAACGAAAGTGGAGACATACTAATGAGAAAAAGTAGAAATTTGGGGAGAATTTAAGGAAAAGGGCAGAAGCAAAAAATTGGAAGGGGGAGTGTAGAGAGAGTGAATAGGTTTGTATGTATTTCCATGACAACAAATCATACCCAACAGCACTAAGAACATATGTTTTGCTACAGACTTTACATAGAATTCACATATTCCATAAGCTTACTATAATAACTAAAAATATGAATAAAAAGTGAAGTGAAATTGCTTTCTTTTGTTAATCAAAAAACTAAGCTTGTGATGAGATGATGGTGGTGATGGTAGTAGAAGTATCAACAACAAAAGAAATTAATTGTCAATAATCACTATACCTTTATAATTTTAGATACTATTCTTTCACAGGTCAGTCTCAGATTATCTCTTTGGATATCTTTGTACAAGCAAAGAACACGGTATCTGTTAAAGAAGTCGCCATACGTCCACCTGCAACAATAATAAAAATTGTAAACAAATTACAAAATACTGTTGTAGATTAATAATTTTCTTTAACCATACTTATTTCAACAACTGTTTTTAAGCAAGGACAGTATGTTTTTGCCTAAAATTTGCACAACAGTCCTTGTGTCATTCTCCACATTAATTAACTATTTTGTTACCAATAATCAGTTGTGCGAAGGGATACTATTTCCTAACTTTGCTAAACAGTTCAAGAATAGGAATCATATTACAAATATGAACTGAGAATTGTGATTATTGAAAATTAAGAAGTTGCACCAATAGCATCCTCTTCCACTGTCATAATAAAAGATATCCGTACACAAGAAACATAGCTTCACAACTTTAATTCCACCAAAAAGGAAATGAAACCAATCTATGCTCTTACATCAGCACCAAGTTCCCAATCTTGTTTTTATTGTAACTGTTGCCATGTTGCATTTTACATGAGAATATTATATCGTCTGGCACTATGGAAAAGTTTTGTAGCTCAAACAATTCACAGTATTTAGTTTTGCATGGTACTAATCACAGGTGTCATACAATACAGAACTCTGGCTTCTCACGAACTGCTGCTCACTTCACAGACTCAGTTTTGAATGTTTTGCATCATGGGTTTTCCAACCACTGCAGACTTGCACAAGCAGTGGACGTGTTGTCACAGTCAGTCAGTCAGTCAGGCCGTGCCCTCTCTGATAGCCTTTGTTTCTTTATAGTTTTGTAGCCTAAGCTAGTTGAGTTCTATACACTTTGAGTAATGGAAATAACTACAGCAATGAAAGGGAAATTTGTCTTCTCAAGGATGGTTATCACTGCTGGATGCACAGATAATGTGAGAAGTATACAAACTGGTTGTGCATGAATTCCATACAGAATAAGTGCCAAGGCCATCTAAAAACTGCAAATGGCAGAATCATGGCTAACCAACAACATATTTGCCCATTTAATGAATCAGATGTGTAGATTAAGAAATGAATATTGTGTGCAAGGAAAAAAATCCACACAGAAAAGATAGTGCCTGTTTTTCAGTGTTTCAAAGTGGAATTTTTGGATATGAAACATGGAGGTTTACATTTCATCACAAAGAGAACTCTGAGACTGCATTTTGTAAAGCAAGATTGCTCAAAAACCTTCAAGTGGGTGAAGACATTTTGAAATCAAGTGAAGGTAATAGTATTCTGAACACTGACAATAGGTCTGTTCCTGGCAAAAGGATCTTTGTGTTCAGTTAAGAAGAGAGAAAATTCCAAGTGAAAATGTAACTGATCTTATGGACAGGACATTTGACAGTTTTTCAAATAATTCTAACAAATGTACACCATACACATTGACATCGGAAGTGTAGAAGAAGAGACTAAGGTATTTCCTGTTTTACTACTGGCTGACAAGTGTCAAAATAAACATAAAAGACTTTGTTCTGGACTGAAAAAATAAGATGACTGGGTGGTTACTGAAAACTGCAGTGATCGGCTTTGAAATGGCTACAACTGACGCCATGAAAACAGTGTTCCCTGAAACACTCCTTCCTGATTGCAATTTTCAGTGCAACCAATGTCTATCAAGGAAAGTAACAGAACCAGGATTAACAGAGGAATACAGAGACAGAGAAGAAATCCGATTTTTTCACTGCATACCTGCTGCATTTGCACACCTTCCACCGAACCATGTTGTAGTGTGGATGCTAATATGGAGGAAATGCCTAGTGGAGAAAATAATCATGAAATTCGCAGATTATATGAATACTGCTGAAGCTTTGGTTAGGAAACTAAACTCCTCAATAATCAAAAACATCCAACTGTATTATACTTTCCAATAAATAAGGTGAAGGCGGACACAGTAAATGTTATATTTGCAATTATTAATACAAATTTCATTGGTCTGCCTGTTCAAAAAGGAAGAAAAAAGACACAAATCCAGACAAAAGTTTAAGAGTCACAAGAATGTGCGATGACTCAGAAAATTTAAGACAGACATTTAAAATATCTGATTTTCTTACAAAAAAATTAGTGAGAAATTAAAAGCATAAAATTAGACAAGAAGTTTAATCATTTGCTTCAGTAGTGTCGCTGAAAGAAAAAGGAGGCAAAAATCTAAACTGAAAAGGCAAAAATGAAGACCATTTAAACATCTCTCTGCACTTTGTGCATAGCTAGTTCTAGGCCTGGATAAAATGTGAAAGAATGTTATTTAGCGGTCTGTTGAACCTCCCACACTGTTGCCTTCTTTTGATGGTTAGAAAACACATGGCTAAAATATTTTCAATCAGAAACATGTCAATGTCACAGGTCAGAAGACCCTTAGTCAGAAAGCCCAGGACACCTCCGAGAAGCATGCACTGTTATCACTAGTGCCAATTTACTTAAATTAATAATTATGGAAATCACTTATAGATTGCATTAGTGCAACACATACTGGCTCAAAACAGTCTACTTTGGAAAAAGGCATTATTCTCTCATCCCACCTACTAGCCTGATGTTTTCATCTAGTACATCATACTAATCATTAACATATGATTATAATAGAGGGAAACATTCCACGTAGGAAAAATATATCTAAAAACAAAGATGATGTGACTTACCAAATGAAAGTGCTGGCAGGTCGACAGACACACAAACAAACAAACACAAACACACACAAAATTCAAGCTTTCGCAACAAACTGTTGCCTCATCAGGAAAGAGGGAAGGAGAGGGAAAGACGAAAGGATGTGGGTTTTAAGGGAGAGGGTAAGGAGTCATTCCAATCCCGGGAGCGGAAAGACTTACCTTAGGGGGAAAAAAGGACGGGTACACACACACACACACACACACACACACACACACACACACACACACACACAAGCAGACATATTTCTGCTCGTGTCTGTATATGTGTGGATGGATGTGTGTGGATGGATGTGTGTGTGAGCGCGCGCACGTGTATACCCGTCCTTTTTTCCCCGTAAGGTAAGTCTTTCCGCTCCCGGGATTGGAATGACTCCTTACCCTCTCCCTTAAAACCCACATCCTTTCGTCTTTCCCTCTCCTTCCCTCTTTCCTGATGAGGCAACAATTTGTTGCGAAAGCTTGAATTTTGTGTGTATGTTTGTGTGTCTGTCGACCTGCCAGCACTTTCATTTGGTAAGTCACATCATCTTTGTTTTTAGATATAATCATTAACATAATTTTACACAGCACATTTTCAGCAGTCCATACACTGTTTAAGTTCGCCTTTTTAACAATAAAACTGCTGTTGACTGGAATTTAAACTACCAAGTCAAAATATTCTGATAAATTATGGGAGTTCCTGATAAGGTACTTATTAGTTTTGTTTAGAATATTTGGAGATTTCCAATATTACACTTCATCTTTGCTAGAAACATGTGTAAACGTCTGCACTAGACCACAATACTCCACACTGAACAATAGTCTGAAAATTATTTTTACTTCTTGGAGAGTGGTAGCAATTTTCATAGTAGATCCTAAATTCACTGTTATTATTAGCCGCAAATAGGTAGCAACTGCATTGGCCAAGGATCACATGAAGAAGCTTCTTCACAATTATTGATTATCAACTTTATATAATGTTGTTCTTGCAAGAATTGTGTAACATAATTTCTTGACTTTTCTTACACTGCTTATGGATATCATGCCATAAAACAGTATTGACTGAAAATATACAAAGCATGCTGGTATTTCATATGCTGATAGGCTAACCAAGAAAAATTTCTAAGGGACTATACTAGATATAGCTATATAATTTATAGCAAATAATAGCAGCTATGTGGAAGAAAGTGCGAGGTGTTTTATGGTTTCGTCGAACACAGTCTTCTATCAGTCCTCTCCTCCCCCCCCCCCCCCCAAATATCATACACCTCACCTGTTATAGTTCAGCGACAGTTCCAAAGATCTACCAGATGTGGAAAGCAGCAAAGGTTGGTATGTATAGTTTAGAGAGACTGACAGTATTGATGGCATGGCAAGAAGTGGTACACATGGAGTGAGTGACAACAGTTTCAATACCATGCATGCGGTGCTTCAACACAGCCCACAGAAATCTATGCATCATGTTTCCAGAGAAATAGGCATACCTGACAACACTGGGGTGAATACAAAATGCAGCTCCTACAAGCTTTGCAGTCAGATGATAGGCCCAGATGTAATGAGTTTTCTGGGAACATGGGATGAATCGATGCATACAATGATTACCTTAATAAAGTTTGTTCTTCTGATGAAGCAACTTTTCTCATATCCAGGAACATGAACTGGTGTAATGTCTGAATCTGGGAGGATGGGGGGTGGGGGTGGTGGACAAGACCTAAATATTGTGGTACGACATAACGGACAGCCTGAAAGTGAATGTTTGGTGTGGCTTAACGCAGAACAAAATTACTGGACTTTTTTATACTGAGAGTACCATTAAAACAACTTTTTACCTGTAATTGTTTAAACTTTATGTTGCACCTCACCTCAAAAGTGTTTCAGCCTTGAGTAATGATTCAGCAAGATGGTGTACCCCTACACTGGAGGTTATTTGTTTGCCAGTTCTTGGATGAAACCCTTCTGGACTTATGGATTGGCAGAGGTGGTCTAACATCATTACCACAAAATTTGCCAGGTGTAGCTCCCCTTGGCCTTTTTTTGTGGGGCTACATTAAGGATAAGGTGTTCAGATCACCAGGTCCTGATATGCAATCTTGTGGCACGAGTATGAGATGCTGTAGAGGCAGTAACAAGTCAAGTTGGTAAAGACATTGAGAGAAAATCAGAATCACCTAGATGCTCTATGGGCCACAAACAAAGCATATGTGGAAATTTTCCTATGAAAAACTTCATGAGTGAAGATACCACTCACAATAAACCAAATTTTTTATCTAACATTGTTCTTCAGAAATAATTATTTACAATCAAGGAAAGCCTTTATATTAGCCCTGTACTTTAAGCTATGTTGTTTAATTTTGATATACCTCATTTCATGTAAGTTTTTTATGACACATACTAGATTATTTGGAAATACAATTATGGTACGTGGAAATTTTCTGGAAGTTACTGATGCAGTTATGGATCACACACACACACACACACACACACACACACACACACACACACACACACACACACACAGTAACATCATTGACTCTGTTATGATTGTGACCAATGTTCTTTACATTGTAACACTGAACGTAACTGATTAGGTCTGTAAGACAAAATTAACCCAGATACAGCTGTTGTCCTTCTGGAAGGATTTTTACAGTGGCACTTAAAACTGCTTATAGCACTTAAGATATTCTGCTTGCCAAGAGATGGCATTACTATGCACTTCACCCAACAGACCCTTTCCATTGTTTAAAACATACTTTATTTTCCATTGACACGTCACACTTATCATATTATCTCAGTTATAATCACTAAAATCTATAAAATATGCTCTTAAACAAGTTTAACATTGCATAGGTTGTTTTTAAATTTTCGTTGGTTTTCTAGCAGAATTGAAAACACAGGTTTATATTACTTTTTTATAAATTCTCATATAAAAATCCTATTTTTGAAAGTTTTTTCAAGCCACACTTTTGAATAGGATTGCTCTTATTTAGTTGTATGAAAGTAAGAGTAAATACTATTTAAAGTCTTGCTAATATAAGCAAAAAATTACATTTCCTGCACTATTATTTGCAGGGAACAGGTGACATTAGATGAACTTCTTGAAATTCTAGAGGTTACTGATGATGGCATTCTTGAAAATGGTTTGGATGTTGCTTTGTTACCACCCACAAGTGCTACAGATGATCTGACAGATCAAGATTCTGGTGATCAAGAAGCACCAAACATTCATAATCTTCCAACAAGTCAGTTGAAAGCTCCAGCTGCAATTTGCTATACAGCTATGTCTAAAAACAAAGAAATTCCAATTCCATCCATCTTTACCAATGTGCAGATACTGATTATCTACGAACACTGTCTGGCCACAAAGGAGTACTGCAAAACACTCACTGAGGTCACCATTAGAATATTTTGAAATACTTTTTGACAATGATGTTATAAGCAAGATGGGGAAATACTCCAATCAATATGCAGCGAAGAGGAACTGACTTGAAGATTGCTCTGAAGAGGAAATATATATATATAATTTTTTTTTTTTTTTTTTTTTTTTTTTTTTTCTTCTTCTTAGTGGTTACATCGTCCGGCCAAGGAAAGACATGTATTGGAAGATGTCAACACATGTACACAACATTTTAGTTACTAATGCAATATCAATGGACCAATTCAAGTTCATTATGTCAAATATTCACATTTGCAACAACAATGAACAGATTTTCTCAGATTCACCCCCTTACAAGCACGATAAATGAAAAATGCAGAGAACATACACCTCGTATGCAAAATCATTCAGTCGACGAAAGCATGGTGCCTTATTTTGTGCGGCATAGGACAAAACAATTTATTTGAGGCAAACCTATAAGATATAGATTTAAGTTCTGCTGTGGAGGGCCAAGTAATGGATATCTGACATGGCTTGAACCATACCAAGGAGCTGGCACACTGCCAGTAAAATATGTTCACAATGATCTTGGTTATGGAGTAGGTCGACCAGCTGGAAGAGATGCCATAGAGACAGTATTTTGACAATTTATTTACTTCATTTCACCTTCTGTCTGAGTTGCATCTATGAAATATCCAGGCCACAGGTACTATAAGAACCAACATAATTGGTAAAGATTGTAGTTTACAGAAGGGAAAAGATTTGAAAAGGAAACCTAGAGGAACATTTGACTTCAAATCAGACAGTTCAGCTTCATAGAATGACAACAGTGTTGTGACAATAGCAACAAACTTCAACACTATATATCCAATTCATCCAGTAATGCGATGTTCACGTCCAGAGAAAAGACGGATAGTAATTCAACAACCAAGAGTCATTTATCACTACAATTAGTTTATGAGTGGAACTGACAGAGCTGACCCACATATTTCACTCTACAGAGTATCTACCTGGAGTAAGAAATGGTACTTCCCCAGAATCACACATTTTGCTGAAGTAGCTAAGCACAGCTCTACAGGGAGGATGGTGGTACATCAGATCACATGTCATTTCGTCAAAGAATCATCACTGCAGTTGTGGAATCGAACTGCCGTGTTGCTACGCAGAGAGGAAGACCATCTAAAATACCAAAAAAATATTCTAGGTATGACAAGCTGGAACATTATGTTGCAGATTTGCCACTAGAACCTGTTACAGGAAAGAAGAAACAACTTCGCTGTCCCCAATGTCAAAAAACTAGAACACAGCACATTAAATGTAGTGTAGCACTTCATGTATCATGTTTCATACCATTCTACACAAAATAGTAAGGCAGTATTGTTCAAATGCTTAGTGACATTGTCTTAAGTGAATGTATACTCAGCTAAAGCCCTTCCAGAAGGATGGCCGTTTTTCAAAACCCATGCAAATAAAAATTGTAAAACTATTATATACATGTAAGTTTCATTATAATTAAGTTATTAAATAAAGTTTTTATTAAAATGCATACAAAAAATAATTCAGCCTTATCTAGGTTAACTTTTATAGGTTTTTTTCCCTCCTCCCCTTTTTTCCACACATGTCCAGTTTCAGCTGTACCACCTAGTTCACTCACTCATTGCTTGATAATGAATTCACATGCTAAGCATTACTATGGTGTTCTGCTGAAAGACTTATTGCAATAAAAAAATGAAGATGAAAGGGGCGGTAACCACCAAATATGAATTTTTCTTTAATATGAACGAGTGTGTTCAAACTGTCCTGGAAACATGTTTACAAACAGCAATTGAAATATTACAGATTTTAAGACAACAACTAGGAAAATAAAGCTAGTTTAGCTGTTTGGGCTCTTAGAGCCCACACTCAGCATTCACTTGAAAGAATGTTTTCTCTACTTTAGATTTCAAATTTGACCGAGGACAGTAAAGTACAGTGTTCAGTATTCTTCCCCGTTATCGCAGCTGTCTTCCATAGTAGTTTTGATAAAATAATAGTCCTCGATCTTTCATTATTTTGTTGATCCTGCCATTTTTACAACATACAAATCTATACTTTTTCTGTAGCAAAATATATTTGCAGCTTTCTCTCCAATCTTTGCCAGAAATTCACAATGGCTTGTGGAAATTCTACACAATGAAATAATCTTAATAAATCTATCAAATTTAATCTGCATATGACACATACTGACACACACAAATGATTAAATTTAAAAATCAATGAAACATTATTGTGCGTCCAATATCAATCTGATGGTGACATGTGCTGTAATGAGTTCTTTCACAATATATTGATCCAACATACACAATGTCAAGCAGAACAATTCTGAACACAATAATTGTGTGAAATGCAGGTGCTAATCGCCAAATGTAGACAAAAACCAATTCACGATAGTCAGCAACAGAGTCACATATGATCACAATATCATGGGCAAGAATGAAGTGAACTCAAGGGTACAGCTTGTATGCCAATTTATCCTCATATACGGTGAGACTCTAAAAAGTATAAAAAGTAAAGTGTTAAGTAAGAAGAAAATAGGCTATTAAGCAACCACAATTGTTATAACAATATACAAAATGTTTAACATAGTTGTAACTACAAGTATTACAACTAATACTGGGCAAAATACATCTTCACACCATATGGTAAGTTAAAAATGCAATGTGTAGTCTTCCAGATGTAAAGTAAGAAGGTATGCTGACACAGGTAACATCAACAATCTACCTAAGAAGCAACAAAAACAATGAAGATGTAACCACATTTATATTAAAGGTGAAGCCATATGTGTCTTCACAAGACACGAAAACCATAGGGATGGTAGATTACAAGATGATGATGATGATGATGATGAATGATGATGATGATGTAGCATAAAAACCTTCCATCACTGTAGTTTTCTTTTCTTCCATCTTGCGATGGCACACAGGGCTAGATCTTAAATATAAATGTACATTTAAAAGTAAAGTTTGTTTACTATGACAGCATCTTTGAGCCTGCCATGTTCTTGACCATGATATTGTGATCATATGTGGTTCTGTTGTTGACTATGCTGAACTGGTGCCCTTTATAGTGATTAGTGCCTGCATTTCACACAGTCATTGTGTTCAGAATTTTTCTGCTTTACTGTATTTATGTACCTTGGATTTTGAAAAATGTATGCAATGTAAAGTTGGTCTCATAATTGCATATTTGATGTAATTATCTTCTTACTAATGTTTTCACTGTAATTTTTTGACCTTGCAAGTATTTTACTGCAATTTTGTTTTGTTTTTGTACAGTGCCATGAACATGATCCTGGGTTGAAACTGTTTGGTAAATAAATTTCATTAAGTCAGCATTTGTGTTATGCATTTCAGACATTATATATATGCCGATATCTGCTTGGGCAAGAAATTTAAATTACTACATTACTGTCTAAAGTAAGTCATTGATTTACGAAATATATAGTTTCAATTTATGACACAAATAAGGAAGGTAGGGGAAAAAAAGGGGTATGTAGTGCACAGGCAGTGTAATCTGTTTTGGAATATGTGGATGAGCATTGTCCTACTAAAATACAGCTCCTAGAGCCCACTGAATTGATGATCACCTTTGATTAGACATTAAGGGTATCTTTCATAAAGCAACATGTGCATTCAAAGAATAAGCTCTGTAGCCTGTTGGTACCATGCAGCCCAAATTGTGACATACTATGCTAGGAACACATTTTGTTGTTCACTTTCTGTAAACTTGAACTCAACATTTTTACACACATACAATATCAGAAGTCATGATGAATTGTCAGTTTCGGACCACATGGAACAGATAGGAAAAAAAGGGAAATGTTATGAACACACGTGAAATCCACAGCAGTATATTTGGTGTGTGTGTGTGTGTGTGTGTGTGTGTGTGTGTGTGTGTGTGTGTGTGTGTGTGGAAGGGGGGGGGAACAAAAGTAAACAAGTATCAAACATGTAGCATCGAAGCTCTTTGGAACTTAAACTGATGACCTGTTTTCCTTGTTCACAATGGAACTATTAAATTGCAGTTTTGGTATGTATATAGAATATGTCCTTATTTTCAGATGTTCTAACAATTCTTTGTAGTCCCAAACTGATCCCATTCAAGTTAAATTCTTTTGGAAAGCTCATCAAAGTTTCCAGGTTGCAGGGTCTGGCCTCTTCTCGTTAATCTAAGCAGAAAAAGGAAACAACGCTTTTGTTTCCTTCCTCAAGCTTGAATGTTTATGTAGATGCCCTACTAATGTCCCTGTTCTCAGTCTGTATTTGGGTCATACTACTGTTTCTAAAAAAATATATTCAGTCACTAAAGAATGTCCACATAAACTCCCATCATCTGAAACCTCTGACAGTGATCATTTGAGACAGCTGTCACCAAACAGCAGTACACTGTGTTTGGGGAAAAACAAACAAACAAACAAGAAGAATCACACTTGCTAACAGCTATGTCTCTCAACAGTTTCTGACCATTGCACAATGCACAATATTAAATGTAATAATACTAAATTTATTAGGAAATAAAATATTAGACTATGCAATTACAACACCTTGATGGAAAACCAGCAGCACTAATTCTTATTGTTTCCAGAACACCACAGGCTCTCAACTGCTGAACAGCCCGCACTGGATTGTATTCAAATGGAACTTTATTGTCATTTGGCTTTATACATCTTACATAATGTGGAGTTGTAGCATTTAGTGTTGACATCAGCATATTCAATGAATCCCTGAATTGTGATCCAACCTGCACAAAAGTTTGATGTTAAATCAATACCACAAGAAAAATCAAGGTGCAGAAACATTAAAAAATGCAGTTATAATTCATAAATTAGATTTAACATTCTAACTTAATGTGGCTCTAAGGCAACTATAGAATTATGAACTACATATTTATTTGCTTCAATCCAACAGATATTTCTCACTGTTTTCTTGTGCTGCTTGGAAGAGGCAGGCATTGTTGATGATGGTCTTGCTGCTGCCACTTTAATCTTTGCTGCAGGAACTGTCAATTTGCGATTATCTTCTTCTTTGAAAAGCTTTCGAATCAATTTATTCTGTAAAATAAGAAACAAAGTAACTTGAAACATATTTCTCACACACAAGAATAATAATAATGGCTCTTAAACTATACTATACTATAAAAATATATTATTAAAAATGGTAGTATTATTGCACAATTTCATCAAATTGAATTCAATTTTAGTGAATTGGAAAAGAGTAAATTACAGATCAAGTTTATACAAACTATGAAGTTAAAGTAAGGGATTATAGTTAAAGGATAAATCATGAGTAGTATTCACACACAGTCATTTTCATTTAAGATACAACACTGCCCACAATATTAATAGTAGAGTAAACATTAAAGAAGTTTCATGTAATGACACAGAGGTAGAACAAACCTACAAAAAACCTAAAATGGATACTGGTGTGTGTGTGTGTGTGTGTGTGTGTGTGTGTTTGTGGGTGTTTTGAGCATCTTTCAGTGAGCCATGATGATCCTCATATGTACTCTAACAAGCACAGCACAGCATTTTTAAGTTTATGGCACCATAGACAGATCAGTGGACAACACATACAAAATAATTTTAGTGTGAAGAGAAGCAAAAAATCTCACCATAAGTTCCAAAAAAGCAAGAATTATGGTGGTCAAGATTTTATTATTCAGACTCACTACAGGAATAAGTTACGGAAGTGCACAAACCACCGAATTATCCTAACATAGCTCATGCCTACACAAGGTCTTTCAAAGACTTCCTTTTCATTAACAGCATGTTGTTTTGTATTTACTTTGATGATACTCCTTAGAACTGCAATGGACACTAAAATTTTGTTGATCACTGCCAGTTTTTAGATGAAGCAAAAGTCTCGTAATGCAATGAACAATGCCAACCTCTAACCTTTAACACTGGCCTTCTGCATGTCTTTACAACACTCCCTATTGTTACATTAATGAGCACTAAACTATATGAAATTTTGAATAAAATGTTCTGTGGCATCCAGCCAAGTCAAGTGGTTAAAATGTCATAAGGTGTTGACCAGGCGCTCCTTGCCCACTGTCAAGTGCCACAACTGCCGATACACACATACTCTAGTTGGTGCTCGCGGTATTGCCATATATGACTGTATGTTGATTCTAGATCCCATGCACCTGCTTCAACATTGCATTTCTACATGAGATATGTATATGGAAATGTGGAGAAGCATTAAACGTCTAGGGAAGATGCCCACTGAGAAGGCTAATTTATTGAGTTTGTTAGCCTTCTCTCCTGTGCTGCCACAATGAGAAGATGATTCCACGATCCGCTAGGATAGCCCATCACCTTGGCACCTTCACCTCCAAGAGGATATTTCCTCATACTTGCTTTGTCCTATTAAGATGATGACTATCATTATTATGAGTTTAAAGGGACTAAATAACTTGATTATCAGACTCCCATTTCAGTGGAAATTCTGTTAAAAAGATGTGAAACTAGAGAGGGAGAGTCATCAGCTTCACAGTTTGTGACCTTATCATGGTTAAAACTGAGATAAAACCCAGGTGGCTGTTCACTGAAGGACACACCAGTAAGGATCATCATCATCATCATCATCATCATCATCATCATCATCGTCACTACAACAAATGAAGTGACAAAATGAAGATCGTATGGATTATAGAATTGATTATCTCAAACAGTTAGATAAATAAAATACATAGATAAAAATTCAGAAATGTCTGACAGTGCAGGAGGAGACGGTAACTTGAGACCACGAAGAGCACATGTCGCAGTGAGAGGTTCACATCACGTCTATCAGACATCAAACGTTGACATGCATTAAACATTGTCACAAAATAAACTTTCCCCTCAGGGAACATATGACTTTGCTAGCTGCTATTCCATCATCTGTAAGTATCTGCGGTACAAAGGCAGACATGTTGGTGACTTGTCTCAGATCAGCCAGCTGGGCACAACCTGTGAAAATATGGGCTATCATGAAATTACTGCCACAGCTGCGTTGGGTACAGTCCTCTTAACATCAAAGGGACTCATGGATAAGCCTTGTGTGACTGATACATAATTGGCACAGCATGATGGCATCTTTCTGAAAGGCTCGGAGAGAAATATGCCGTGCCTTGGTTATCCCCTTGGTTGCCCTCAGATTCTTTAAGGTTGTGGTTTCCTACAATTCCATATCCTGGGTTTTCAAAAAGTAATGTCACAGCTGCAATCTTAGGTCTGCGACCAGTATTACAAGTTCAAGTTTGTATCTTGTGGCTGCTTTAGCCAATTCATCAGTGACTTCATTTCCTGGAATACCCACATGGCTCAGTGTGCAGAGCTGAGGAGGGGTCTTGGATGTTAGTGCCCAAGTAGTTTACGAGAAGCACTGAGATATGTTTTGTATGCAGCTCATCGAGTCACTACAACCGTTAAGTCCTTTGTGAGAGTTTTGTGTGTATGGTGACCAACTCTGCAGTGTATACAATGCATGCGCTTAGCAGAGAATACTTCTGATGCCACTTATGTGTGCAAAAGCACAACCAACCCCATTTCTACTTTTGATCAATCTGTGTAGATGCATGTCTAACTGGCGTAGCCATGAAGAAACAAACCGAATAAGTGCCTGAGAATAGTGGGGTCATAACATTCCTCAGGACTGCAGAAGAGGTTCATCTAAATCACAGGATTGAGTACGTACCACAGGGTATGCTGGGAGGGAACTCTATGAACACAGACAAGTGGGGGAAGTTGGAGATCCTTGCACAGAGCATCCAACTGTATCCCATTGGGTGACCTATGTTTCGTCGATTCATAAATAGTCTGAATGGTTGGTTGTGAAACAGAGTCAAGTAACACTGTTGGATAGGCATTTGACAGATTTTGACCATATAGTTAATCAAAAGTTGCTGGGATCTGACCCTCAGGAGGCTGCCTCCACAATGGTAAACAGGGTCTAACAAGCACAGTACTGATGGTGCTGCCAACCTGTACACAACACATTGATACTCCAGGCAGGATAAAAGTAAAGGTCTGTAGAATCACAGGACGACTCTGTTGTCCATACCCTACGAAGTGATGCTGAGAAATTTGAGGGTATTAACTTTCCTCGTGCAGTTTGCCTTGAACTGGCATACATGTGGTAACCAGGTTTACTAATTGTCAAATAAAGGGCCCAAAACTTTGAAAGTTTCAATGACTTCTCCTAAGTTGGTGCTCAGCTATGTGCATGCTGTTGAGCTGTAATGCAGATTGTCCACATACAGCAATGGTGAGACAGACAGACAGACAGACACCCACACCCCCCCCCCCCCCCCACCGCCACTGCAATGATGATACCTCTGACTGTGACAGCACAGAGGGTTGCATTGAGAACTGATACTGAGGGACCCCAGTTTTATGTACATATTGTTGCTGACAGTTGAACCTTCTGGACCCAGGACATTCTGAGGGATAGGAAATTCTGCATAGAAGTTGGTAAGCAGCCTCAGAAGCCAGGCTGTGATGGAAGCAGGCAGTATTGTACACCTTCTGTAGGTCAGAGAACACAGGGATCAGGCGTTCACAACATACGAAAGCATTATGCACTGCATATTCCAGACAAATCAGTTCAGCTGTTGTGGACCACAGTAGCCTAGGGCCACTTTGAAATTGTGATAAATGTCCACAGACTTCAATGCATCACCATCATTGAATGACGATTATTCAGAATAATCTACACAGCCCATTCGTTAGACTGGCCAACAATTAGTCAGAATTTGATGGTCTTTTCTCAATTTCAGGATAGGAATAATAAACCCTCCCACCACTAGGAGGTAAACTCCCCTTTCTTCTAAATAAAACTTAAAAATCCAAGGATGTGTTTTAGGCTCGTGTTGTTGCTAAGGTGTTTAAGCATTTCATTGTCAAATTTATCAGATCCAAGGACTGTGTTTCTTCACTCAGCAGAAGTGCTACAGAGCTCTCATTCACTAAATGGAACACTATATGATTCTATGTCTTGTGCAGAGAAGAACAAGTCATTTCACTCTGCCACGTATTTCTGGGTCAGGAAATTAGGATGGTATTACTGCATGTGGATGCGTCTGTGAAGTGTGCACTAGAAATTTCAGCAATGACTGAACTATCTGAATCAATGTCACCATTGAGGGAGAAGGCAGGTATCACTGCTGGCAGTGGGTGGCTGAGAACATGGCCGAGTTTAGTCCATACCTGGGACGACTGAGTGTGAGCCCTCACAGATGATAAATATTGTTCCCAACTCTACTACTTTCTCTTTTTATTAGAAACCATGCCTTCACTCTAAATCTTCTCAATGCTACTAAATTTTCTGTGTAAGGATAGCATTTGTGTCTTTGAAGTGCCTTTAGAAACTCTCCAGCAGCTGCAGTTATTACTCCAAACTACGGTGGCATGGCTACCTGATGTGGAGTGCCTGAAGAATAGAGTATCTTTGCTTCCACAGTGTGTATAATCCTGTCAATAGTATTTTAAACAACTATTTCCAAATCATTCCCTTGACTAGTTTCAAAAGTTGCTTCGGAGGTAAAGCTCGCAGTTGGCTTTCCATAGTGACCAATGTGGCGCATATTCCATTCGTTGGAGGTGTGTGTGTGTGTGTGTGTGTGTGTGTGTGTGTGTGTGTGTGAGAGAGAGAGAGAGAGAGAGAGAGAGAGGGGGTCAATGTTGCAAAGGTCACCTCTGTCAAAGCACTGGGTGAAGGGTCAGATGCTTGGGCTGCAGACCGTAATATACAGGGTCAAGTTTCAGATGAGATTATCTCGAAAACTATACATCAGGTAAAAATAGTGGGTAAGACAAGTTCGTAAACCCAAAGGAGAACATCAAATGATACTACACGTGACCTCCAGCCCCCGCCCCCTTAGGTGGGGCAGGGGCAAGCTTTTAAATCTTAAATGGAAACACCCATTTTCTATTGCAGATTTGGATTCTCCATATAAAAGTAATCACGTTTTGTCTGAAACATTTTTTCAAAATATTGACAGATGGTGCTGTAATCGAGGAAAAAAGTAACATTGGGAAGATCTCTGATTTATTTAGAATTATACAAGAAAGACGCATCAAATCGATAAAAAACGCACACCAGTTCTTTCATTACACCAAATTAAGCTATTTTTGTACAAAATGTACTGTATCCTACTTTTAGTGTTACCCAGGAACACCGATACGGACATAGTAGAATGACGTTCCCATGGGGTGCTTCATTAGTGAGAGTCCCCCTGCCTCTCACATGTTGGGGTGCTTAATTAATGAAATTAGCCATGAAGAAATTGTTGAAAATTATCCCACTTGCTTCAATGCATAAAGTCGATCATCTGCAAAAGTTGTCCACAGTTTTGAGCAGCACATCCCGTGGTATGGCTGCACACGCTCATCAAATGCTTTGCTCCATATCATTTCGGGTTGTGGGCTGTCTTTCATAAACAATATTTTTCAAATAACCCCACAAGAAAAAAAAAATCAGGAGATGTTAGATCTGGTGAACTTGGAGGCCATTGAATTGGTTCGCCGTGTCCTATCCACCAACCAGGGTACCGTAAATTTAAGAACGTTCCATACATTTTTAGCATAATGGGGAGCTGCTCCATCCTGTTGGGACCACACTCATTGCCTAGTTTGTAAATCAACATCTTCCATTAGCTCAAACAAGTCATCATGGAGAAGTTGTAAATTAGATTCCCCAGTAACATTTCGGTCAAAAAAATACGGTCCTATCAAGTAACCATTTAATATTCTACACCAGAGCATTAACAACCATTTGCGTTGATTCTCAACGGGTCTGTGCCAGTGTGGATTGACAGGGGAGCAATAATGACAATCATGACGATTTAATTTGCCATTGTTTTTTAATGTGGTTTCATCGGTGAACATAATGTATCTAAAAAAATCATTGTCACCTCTTATCATTTCCAAGGCCCATCGGCAGAAATGCACGCATATTTGCATATCTTTCGGCGTTAATGCCTGTGTCAGTGTGACATGATACACATGATATTTATGTGCCCTCAAAATCCTCAAAACGATCCACATACAATTGTGCAGCTGCATCGTAATTGTTATGGCATTCACCTAAAATTAACATCATATCAACCATCTCTGTAGGAGGATAGTGAGCCATGTTATGCTAAAGAATAATTTACTTTCGTCAATTGATGTTTACAGTTCACAATCTGAAAGTGAAGTGACGTCTGATCACATTGCACCGACCTTTATACTGAGCCATAGTTTGCAGTTTGGCCACAGTAGCGCCACAGTCGGGTGAGTAATGCAATTGTGAATAGTTCCCTACCGAGGTTTTAATACCATTCCACCTCCCTCCATGAAAAACTGTGGCGTGTAGGATACATTTTGGGGGGGGGGGGGGGGGAAAAAAAAAAAAAAAGCTTAATTTGGTGTAATGAAAGAACAGGTGCACCCACGATTTTTACCCGATGTATAGTTTTCAAGATATTCTCATCTGAAACTTGAGATGGACAATCCTGTATATGGCTGCCTATGTTTGATGGAACATAATGAAATGTGTTTCAGATCCTGTGTTAAGCTAGCAGACTTCCACTTCTGAAATTAATTGCTCCATTATTTTCCCCTACTAGATGTGTGTGTGCTGTCACACAGAGGATTGTGGACACTGAAGTCCCCCAGTATGAGAAAGGGTGGAAGCAGCTGTTCCACTAGCCCGTGATATGGTAGATATCTGTCTTGGATAGTTACATGTTTCAAAATGAGGCAACATGTCCACTTACATATATACCTATAAATTTAACAAAGTAATAATTAATCACTGCTTTTGCTATAATACATGTTCATTTTATGTTAGAGATTTTCTGATGGTTACATCTTTTAGTAATAAAACCAACTGAGTTCCACACTAAGTTTCATGAAGATTTGCTGACATTAATTAAGTAAACAGTATTCAAACATGTGACTGAATAAATGCCGGTGGATTAAAAAAAATCATAGGAAGAGGAGGAGGATAAAAAGGGGGGGGGGGCTTGGCATAGGTCCAAGTAGTGAATCAAGTGTGTACTTTAGAAAACTATGTATAGATGGCTTCTTTTTTTATAAAAAAATGGAAAATAGCAAGAAAAAAATTATATTTAAATTCAAGTACTCTGACAAGACAAAAACAAAAATAAAATCTCATTATCACATACCTGACCATTCTTTATTACACTAATCTGATCCTCTAAAACTGTGTCTTTATTTTTCTCCAAAAAACCATGACTCTGGTATGTCACATTGTCAGCAAAGTGGTGAATAATGAATGCTAAATTGCCAAACCTTGGTTTCGCAAAATGATTAAATGAGGAGCATTTATTGTATAGCTTCTCTGTCCATGAGGCATCTGTACCTTTTGGCATCTGTGAAAAGCAGCACATTTAAGAGACAATACTACTTCAGTTAAATATAATGGCAAATTTTGATCTATTTTAGACTATTACATACCCTACATTCCTCATCCAGGAGGTCAAGGATTCCTAGTTTAGTTTCAATGAGATCAATGCAAGGCTGATTGTCATAGAAATCTATGAATTTCCACTCTATTTCTTCTCTCATATATTCCTCCTGCTCCAATTTAAAAACATGCTGAAAAACAGAGGGATAGAATGTATTTCTGAAATGAATTTCCTTAACAAAAAGTGGGCAATTCTTATTCCTTGCATGCTAAAAAAATCACCATCTTAACTGTACATTTTTCTAAATCAAGCTATGTCCATTTCATAAAAATTAATAGTTTGAGACTGAAAACAATTATCTTTGTTTACACAAGAGTAAGACACATATCAGTTCAAATGTGTGTGAAATCTTATGGGGCTTAACTGCTAAGGTCATCAGTCCCTAAGCTTACATACTACTTAACCTAAATTACCCTAAGGACACACACACACACACACACACACACACACACACACACCCATGCCCGAGGGAGGATTCGAACCTCCGCCTGGATCAGCTGCACAGTACACATATAAGTGTAACTGTGGCTGTAAATAAAAATGGATGTGCAGTTAAACAAGGAAAATAACTAGAAACTTGGATTTTACATAGCTCTTCGAACATAATCTTATATGCAAACAGATATGATACTTATTAAGTGATTCAATGGTCAAACAAAATTTTATTTACACAGCCAAGTTTAGCCTGGAGGCTAGACTTTTACTATAGACAGTCAAAACAAAAGCATCATCCGTTTCTTGGGAATATGAAATAATCTCTGCTCAAGAGAAGTTTTGCCACCTATGTGTTGCCCACACTAACATGCAAAATTTTCCTTTCGAGTCTTGAGTGCCAGTACATACCCCAATTTCAAGGCCATCATTTGTAACCATGACATTACAGTTGATCGAGCTCAGATGCACATGAAAATCTCACACACCTCAATAAGGGGAGGATGGGAGGAAAAATTAGCAGTTATTCTGTAGAAGTCACAGAATTTTAACTAACCAGGATGATAATCTCTCCATGGTACCTGTAAATTAGGCCATAGCACACACTGTACACATTTCCTGTTAGATGAGCTGCTCCTTTTTATCACTGTTTGGCACAGTCCATGTCCAGTAAAATCATTAATATTATTAGCAGACTAATGTTGTGGCTAACAGACTATAGCTCCCAAGTTCTACCTGGAGAAGTTTTGGGAAGGGAAAAAATCTTCATTACTAAAATACTTCCACAATAATAGTCTTAGACAAGAATAGCACTGCATTTTTATTTATCTACACAATTTATTAGTTTGCAGTCTTGTAGCACAATCAAAAAATTTATCATGTAGTAGTAGTAGTAGTAGTAGTAGTAGTGGTGGTGGTGGTGGTGGTGGTGGTGGTGGTGGTGGTACAGAAAGGTATATTATACTATTACAAGTTAGATGAAAATACAATGAGAAGATACACAAATAAAGAAAATGAGTAAGTCATAGAAAACATCTCTCGCGTACAATCGCACAAATTTCTTCTAATATCGTTTGTCTTTTAGGACCGTGAAGGAGTGCTCTGCACAATTTTGATTAGCCTGGTCGCCTCACACCTACTGATCGGTAACTGCAAGTATACAATCAAAAATTTAAAGACCATATTTTGGTGCACGTGTGCTAGTAGCAGTGATCTACCAGTTCATTTGTTTTGAGAGTCACACAATCACAGTTCTACATGTATCTGCGGCACCAATATTTTGTGAACGATGTACTGGTGTATTATTTTCCCTCACAGAAACAGAAAATTCAATTTTTAAAACATCACCACTCTGACACCAGATGTGATTACATTACAGGCAAACACTCGTGCCAAACTAACTACGAACAAACGAAGTGAACTAGCAGATGCCAAGTGAATTTATGGAGGTAATTTAGAAATGAAAACTGTGCAGTTTGCATGCTGCCAAGTATATAGGTATCAGAGTTAAAACAAAACTTCATCACCAAGGAGGAACTATTATGTGAACATGACATTACTATTAGCCATTTGTGGACTAAAATGATTAGAGTGTCTGCCCACTGAATCCTATAAAAGAAATACAAATTTAGTGCCTGAACATCACAGTGCTCTGAAACAAAAACTTCAGTATGCTCTAAAATCAAAGCAGTGTGCATCCTGTGCTTCTGAGATACTGTGACAGATTATCTGCATCTATTCCAATCCACAAACAGAGGGACTTTGGTGAGAAAGTTTTTAAGAGATCAGAACTGATGTGTGTCCAGTATACAAAAGTATGGCAGATTAGCAAATGTAATATGAATTATATCCTGTAATACAATGCTCTTCTGTAAATAAGTCATGGAATAGTGGGCAATCATGCAGTTGAATACTGTCTTGGAATTTTAACTCCTCAAGCTGGGAACCAGAGTACATACTCGCAGGCAGTGAGCATTATCCGACCATGTACTCATCAGCTACGGTCTCACAGGTAAAACTTGATGGCTCTGCCATCTGTTGAGAATGAGCAACAATCCTTCCTCAGAAAAGTGTAGCAGTAATTTTGCCAACACATCAGTAATGGTAACTCATGGTGCCCAACGGCATCATGTCTACAATTCACCTTGCATGACTAAATGATACTGAAGACCTTGTCGTATGCTGCATCCCCAAAACCAAGGAAGCCTTTTTCACTGTACAAAACATACTGTTCCTTTTCATGAATATTTGTTGTCATTTTGTGTCACGTAATGTCATCAATAAAACTGTGCAAGGTAAGATGATTGGCTAATTTATTAATTACTAATCTCAACAAGTTAGTTCAAATGAAATCTGGACACTGGACAACAAAACAGGTGGTGGATAGGTAATGCTTCTGCAGTATATCACAATCACCTGATTTAATGCTCTGATGTTAACGATCATTTCTGCACACTTGTATCTCATAACACCTGTTAGTTTGGTAATAATGTACTTAAATTAATCTAAAACTTAACAACTTATTCATACCACTAAGTGTCATTTGTGGCGCTCTGATGTTTTTTAATATCACCTCTCATGCCCAACTACAAGTTCTGCAGTAGCTAGATCATCCTATCATGTCAATAGGTATAATAGCACGCACTAGTCAAAAATACATGCTCAAAGAAGGGGTTTTAGTTCTGTCTTTGCCATGATAAAATATGAATTCACCACCAGCCTCCATAATCCTCCCTACCTTCCCCTAGCTACTCTACTGCCTTATTTTGGGGAAATGCTAATGTATGTCCTGACGAACCAAAGCTTCTATGTACACTCCTGGAAATGGAAAAAAGAACACATTGACACCGGTGTGTCAGACCCACCATACTTGCTCCGGACACTGCGAGAGGGCTGTACAAGCAATGATCACACGCACCGCACAGCGGACACACCAGGAACCGCGGTGTTGGCCGTCGAATGGCGCTAGCTGCGCAGCATTTGTGCACCGCCGCCGTCAGTGTCAGCCAGTTTGCCGTGGCATACGGAGCTCCATCGCAGTCTTTAACACTGGTAGCATGCCGCGACAGCGTGGACGTGAACCGTATGTGCAGTTGACGGACTTTGAGCGAGGGCGTATAGTGGGCATGCGGGAGGCCGGGTGGACGTACCGCCGAATTGCTCAACACGTGGGGCGTGAGGTCTCCACAGTACATCGATGTTGTCGCCAGTGGTCGGCGGAAGGTGCATGTGCCCGTCGACCTGGGACCGGACCGCAGCGATGCACGGATGCACGCCAAGACCGTAGGATCCTACGCAGTGCCGTAGGGGACCGCACCGCCACTTCCCAGCAAATTAGGGACACTGTTGCTCCTGGGGTATCGGCAAGGACCATTCGCAACCGTCTCCATGAAGCTGGGCTACGGTCCCGCACACCGTTAGGCCGTCTACCGCTCACGCCCCAACATCGTGCAGCCCGCCTCCAGTGGTGTCGCGACAGGTGTGAATGGAGGGACGAATGGAGACGTGTCGTCTTCAGCGATGAGAGTCGCTTCTGCCTTGGTGCCAATGATGGTCGTATGCGTGTTTGGCGCCGTGCAGGTGAGCGCCACAATCAGGACTGCATACGACCGAGGCACACAGGGCCAACACCCGGCATCATGGTGTGGGGAGCGATCTCCTACACTGGCCGTACACCACTGGTGATCGTCGAGGGGACACTGAATAGTGCACAGTACATCCAAACCGTCATCGAACCCATCGTTCTACCATTCCTAGACCAGCAAGGGAACTTGCTGTTCCAACAGGACAATGCACGTCCGCATGTATCCCGTGCCACCCAACGTGCTCTAGAAGGTGTAAGTCAACTACCCTGGCCAGCAAGATCTCCGGATCTGTCCCCCATTGAGCATGTTTGGGACTGGATGAAGCGTCGTCTCACGCGGTCTGCACGTCCAGCACGAACGCTGGTCCAACTGAGGCGCCAGGTGGAAATGGCATGGCAAGCCGTTCCACAGGACTACATCCAGCATCTCTACGATCGTCTCCATGGGAGAATAGCAGCCTGCATTGCTGCGAAAGGTGGATATACACTGTACTAGTGCCGACATTGTGCATGCTCTGTTGCCTGTGTCTATGTGCCTGTGGTTCTGTCAGTGTGATCATGTGATGTATCTGACCCCAGGAATGTGTCAATAAAGTTTCCCCTTCCTGGGACAATGAATTCATGGTGTTCTTATTTCAATTTCCAGGAGTGTATTTCAAAGTTTATACTTAGATATCATTCAAGGAAAGAAATATTCTTTCCATAGGTAATGGAGATTATGAAATACCACTGAGATCATGTATTTAAAGGCTTCAGAAGTAACATGCTTCACAGTTCAATATAATTTTCAGCAATTTGTCAAGTCAATCACCACTGAATTTAATAGTTCAGTTCTTTCATCATCATGTTTTGATTACTTGGTCATCATTAGATGACAGGATGCCACACTAAGATTCTGTGAAGTAGTTTTTTTATGGGAAGTCCATTTCACAACATAGATTAAAACAATTGTCTTTCGTATGTGATGATCAACCATATTTCAAAGGTGATTATGGCTCACATCAGAAAAAGTGATGATTTTACCAGTTCCTAAAGAGCACATGCCACCTACAAAAGAACTGTGGATTAACAAAGACTATAAGATTATAACCATAATTACAACAAAATTTGGTTTAACTTTTTATAAGAGACAGAGAGCCAACTTGCAAATTGATGTGAAGCAGGAAAATTAACTGAAAAATTTTGAAAAAATTTTCAACCAAATTCAACAAGATGAGACACTTGTGGTGGAATACCAGGAGGGTCTATAATGCTCATTGATGTAAAACAGTGTGCCTGAAAGGTGTGTCAGTGTCTCAACTAAATCTGGCATATCTCTCAATAAATATGGTCCGTGCAACATCATGTCAAAGACATACCTAACATAGTAAAGGGAGTCATTTACTTCTTGAAACAATCTGATTTTATATAGTCTGATTATCTATACTGTTCTCTTCTACCTTTTTATTACTTTTATTTGTGAAAAATCTTTGTATGCCTAACACATATTTCCCTACAAGGCAATATTGATATGAAACAACACTTTGCACTAGATTTCCTGTCATAAGGCATATATGAGAGATGATACTTTGAAAGAGATCCCTACTGCTTAAGTATATGCAGCTATACAACAAAAAGTTTAGGTTGTTGCTCTACATAAGGAAATTCTTGTAGTTACCTTATATCTAGACATTCTTAAGTAGCAGTGTACATAAATAAAACTTACTTGGTTGAATTGTTGTTGCAGTTTTTCATTTGCGTAGTTAATACAGAACTGTTCAAAGCTATTTATTTCAAATGTTTCAAACCCATATATGTCCAAAACACCAATAAATTTCTGAGTTGTTCCACTACTATATAATGCTTTATTTACAACTGAAACAATCCAATTGAAGAGTTCTGCATAGATGTGTTTAGCCAAAGCATCTCTTGCCGAGACAGCCTGCAACGTGAAGTAAATTTACTGAACATAATGCTTTGCAAACTGCAGAAGAATACCAGCTTCTTTACACTATTCTCAATACATCCTGCATTTCAGCAAGGTATTCTCATACCTCTATCACTGTCATTGGTTTGAAGATTACATCTCTCAAGCTAACAATTTTGCGATGACACAACCAGCTTCTCATGTCCATTGCATTAATCTGAAGAAGATTGGCTAGTATTGCCAGGTGTTGATCATCTGCCTGAAGGAAATTGAAATTGGCAGCATGTAAGTAAAAGCCAACAGTACATAAAAACAAATGTTACACGAGAGAGACTACAGATAAAATAATCTTATTTGTTAATTGCAAAGATTGAAATAAACCAATTAATAATAAAATGTAAACAATTTTTATTTTATTAATTCTTTTCCTAGATATGTTTTCATGTAGAAAACTGTTTTTATTTGTAATTTTTATATGATTTAACATCACAACAGTAACGAGTTTATTCGATGTATTGTATATTTCTGATGACAGCAAAAGGAAGACTCAATAGCCTTCTTAATAGAGGCACTCTGGCATCAACCTGCAATTACTTTAACCATCATGGATAAATTTACATCTAGATGATAATAAAGGAATCAGGACTTTACTTATATAAAGTTTGAGTCCAGCATTCTACAACACCAATCCAAATCATTTATGAATGAGGAAATTCAATACTGGATGTTTGTAGGACAACATCGGACAACATCAAAGACAGAGATACACCAACATGCCAAAACAGTATCTCACTTGCTGAATATGGTGAGGGTCTACATCTACATCTACATCTACATTTACACTCCACAAGCCACCCAACGGTGTGTGGCGGAGGGCACTTTACGTGCCACTGTCATTACCTCCCTTTTCTGTTCCAGTCGCATATGGTTCACGAGAAGAACGATTGCCGGAAAGCCTCCGTGCGCGCTCGAATCTCTCTAATTTTACATTCGTGATCTCCTCAGGAGGTGTAAGTAGGGGGAAGCAATATATTCGATACCTCATCCAGAAACGCACCCTTTCGAAACCTGGCGAGCAAGCTACAATGCGATGCAGAGCGCCTCTCTTGCAGAGTCTGCCACTTGAGTTTGCTAAACACCTCCGTAATGCTATCACGCTTACCAAATAACCCTGTGATGAAACGCGCCGCTCTTCTTTGGATCTTCTCTATCTCCTCCATCAACCTGATCTGGTACGGATCCCACACTGATGAGCAATACTCAAGTATAGTTCGAACACCGTGGAACACAATGCAGTAGTGATTGTGTGTGGTGAGGAATCAACAAGTCGTCGATAGATTTACGGAGGTATTTGGCACTAGAAGTCTACACAAAGGTCGAACAATTTCTGCAGATTACAGGTTGAGGGTATAAGTGTGCAAATTTGGTGCCTGGCAATAAGCCAACAGTGCTTCACTGGGTTCAGATCAAGTGAATTTGGTAACCAAGACGACAAGCCAAGTTCACTGTCATGCTTCTCAAACCACTGCAGCACAAATCTGGTCTTTTGACATGGACAGTTATCCTGCTGCAAGATGCCATCGTTTTCGAGGAACTGACCAAGCCTGCAGGAATGCCCGTGGTCCGCACCAATGTTTGCACAGTCCGCAGCTGTCATCGTGTCTTTTACTGCCACCACAGAAGCCCTGGTTAATGTCCCTCAAAATGTAGCACAGCCCTCACCAGTCTGCCTCTGTAGTGTGGTGTACGTTTCAAGCAGGTATTCAAGCAGATAACTGTATCTGGAACAGACTAGCAGCCTGGTGTAACAAGGAACATTTCATCTGACTTCACAACTAATTAATTATCCACAGTCTAATCTCAATGATCCCATGCCAACTGCAATTGTAACTGTCAATATGATCAGTTCAACATGAGAACATGCAGGGGTTATCTGTCAGCAGATCTGCCACAGGTCTACCTCCAATCCTGCTTTACAGAGCTGGCAAGTGTCCTGCCCCACTTTCTCTGATGAGGTGTTGACATCTAACATGTTGTCTCCTAATTGTGACTTTATTGTCCATCTACCACTTCCCATAGTTGCTCATGACTGGAGCATGGAAACAGCCAACCAGCTTCGCCATTTGTGAGCTGCTCATTCCCAAGTGCTAGGCTGTAACAATCTTCTCAAATGTCAATTATGCCAATAGATTTCCTGACTTGCAGCATGTATCATTGCTAGAATGATTCCCCATTCATCTCTGCTCCACACTGATATTTTTCTAAATGTGTCACACGCTTACAATGTCGCCAGGCAAGATTCCTTCACATGGTGGGCAGTGGTCACCATGTTTGGTCTTACCTGTGTATGTCACTCCGATAAAAGATCAGTTTATTTTCACCATGATCCCTTACAGGATTTGGCTCACAACTGCATCATATCAAATCCTTATTTCTTACTAGTTTCAGTAATGATCAGTGTCTGAAAGCTTAAAGGCCTTTAGTTCACATAAAAAGTGAGCGAGCAATTAATTTTTTTTTACATGCAAAAAATTTGCAATGAAGAAGCAAAAAACTTAAGAAACCTTTTCTAGCAGACATTATGCAACATACGTACAGGAATAGCGCTTCCTTCACCATCTGCATTTTGGTCATTCTCAGCAGCAGCTTCAACTATCTGAACATTCCCCAAGTGTAATATTGCAGCCAGTATCCTGAACATATCCATCTGCTCCTTAGATGAAAAACCCAGCAGATTTAATGCATTGGTTGTTTCTTCAAGCATCGCTCTGTCATCTATACCTTGAATGTGAGGACTGGAACCTTGATTTAAGTAATGAAAATCATCCTGGTGGGCTGAACAGAAAATAAAAGAAAAATCAATAAGTATATTCATCACATTGAAGAAGACTTTAATAAATGACAATATTGTGTGTTTTGCTAGTAACAGTGACCATATCCATTACAGCAGCTTAAAAATACAACAGGACAATTTAACACTCAATAAAAGCTTGGTGCTCTTATTGTAGTACAAGGCAAACTATGTTAGTTCATAATGTACCTTATTTAATTATTTCAAATACAAACTAGAAACTAATGTAGTCACACTTCCCTTAAGAAATAAATCATTACAATGACAATGAAATCTGATCCAGTTATTACCTACATCACCAATCTCGTACATACTCAAACCAATACCCACACAGTTGAAGGCATTCATGAATGTCTTATGAAAGGGCTTAATTGAAGCTATTTTAAAACACTATAGATCCAAAACACACAGTGTAAACTTACATACTAAGTAAGACAGTTTCCTCATTCAGTATCGCAGGTACAGCACCATGCTGCACTTAGCAAAGAGAGATGCACATATATTACAGTGTCACAAACAAGAAACTACTCTAACAGTCACAGTGACTCGATCACATGTTCACATAACAAGTGTATCCACAGTGCAATGGAGGCAGCTCAGAAAGGAGTGGCAGAATGGAAAGGGGAAGGCACAAATTCTACCAAGCAATATTTTGCTAAAATAATGAGGTCCCTTACATTGAAACACTGAGGTAACTCCTCAAGTGGTTTTATTTCTTTGTATATTATGCAGGATTGTAGTCATGATATTAACAGGTACTATAATCCAATAAAAATTACTTAATAGTTGACACTTCACACTTTGGATTGGTTTTCAAAAACTGGAGTGCTCAAACATCATGTCCGAACTGTTCACCATCACCAAACTGCCACAAAAATTGCTCGGTTCATTTCCAACTCTTTGTCCAGTATTGATGCTGGATGTGTTTGGATCCTGAATCATGGGTCTGACACTTTAATTTTGTATTTCATGACACATGATAACCATATCAAAAACAGTGCACACACAAAATGGTGCTAATGAAACACACACGTTTCATATACAGTGCTAACTGAACTCTTCTGCATACTTCCACACAAGATGCGATTCAAAGTCACATACACAGTTATCATAATTACAGATATTGGCTTACATTACAGAAGCTTCACACGAGGTTGTGTGAAGCTGAATTTTTGGAGGCTGCAATTCATCATTGTGACTGGAGTACCAGAGTCATAAATATAACTGCTCTAGTCACACTTTTGTGGCTTAACACAATGGTTAAAGTACGAGATTGACATGTAGAAGATAGTAGGTTCAAATCTCATCAACTGAAGCTTTTTCTTAATTAATTTCTAAATCTAATAAACACAGTCTGATTATTATTTTAATTGAACTAATTGGTTTAAATGCAATTTTTTTTATTTCTAATTCTTTGCTGTGCCATTTTCATTATCATATCGACTTTATTTGCTCTTTTTCTCCTTCCCAGCATTCTTTCTTCATTTAGAATCTGCCTGTGTTGTCTGTAATGTTCTGCCAAGTACCGAGGACTGCTCATCAGTTGGTAATGCGGCAGCTTGTGTAGTTAGTGTGAGGATAGTTTCAGGTAATCAATGATAGCGAGAAATTACGGTTTTCCTTTAGCACTGAAACTGCATTTTTTCTGTCTTGAGGATTGCTTGGAGAGGCTAGCTTTAATTGCCGTGAACAAAGTGATTGTGATTTTATTTCTGCCACAGATTGCTGGCTACTATTTTCTCGGATACATTGCACATCACGAGGCTGCGGTTAGCTTAGGATACCAATTTAAATTCAGGGCTACACAATGCATCATCTGCCACAGTTCAGTCGTTGGTCACTTAAAATCAGTTGTTGACATATCATCACATTATTTACTCATTTGTGTGAAAGATATCAGGAAATGGAGTTCTTACAATCTGTGAAAAGGAAAAACAGGAGATCTAATACACAGCCTAATGAGCAACATGCTCCAACATTTTTATCTTCAGAAAAAACAAATGCAAATGTGTTTAGACTCAAATAGACCCCATTTTACAGATGACCACAACTGGTTGACCATATTTTGTAATTATAAATCTTGTAGTAACAGTTAGGTTTCTGATTTCATACACAACATTTTCTGATGGAGCACAATTACTCACCAGTAGTAAACAGTTCTTCCATTACCACTGGGTAAATCCACTTTGACCAATTTTTCATGGCATAAGCATGCAACTCAAGACATGAAGTCAGCAGAACACTAATATCCCACATCAAGCAGCTCTTCAGTAATGTGAGCTGCCTGCACACTGTTCTGACATGACATCTGATGCTCCATACATCACAAACAAGGGAGATCCACCAATTGGCTTATGAAGCCAGCACAATTTGAGACTTCATACTCTCAATGACCATAAAGCCTAGTTTACACGACGACACTACGTTGCAAGCAACTGCGCTACCGGCCACTGCGCACGCGCACTGCACGTTTGCGCAACTCGTTGGTGAAACTAAACTCTTTCGGCGTGTTCCAACATTAGCGACACTAGTTGCATGAGTTTTTGTGGTTATGTGTGTTCGTAGAGTGTAGACAAACTGAAATATGAAGTGGGGAATGGAGAATAATGTTTGCTTTTCGGATATCTATGCTTTGCATAGGTATTTGTGGATTTCAGTGGTGCTGATTACAAAAATAAGTAACATATTGCTGCCGCCAAGATCGTCATGTGCGATCATAACAGATGGTTTGACAATATCTGAGCTGCAGGGCAAAATTTATTGGGTTAGGAGCACATATACAACTGAATTACGAAAAATACAAGCAAGTGTAATTCTAGCTGTGGCAATACTCTCATCTACAAGACTGAAATCCCATCGCTCGATTTGGCCAACTTTTTTTTAAGCAATATTGTTGACAGGAGGGAAGGCTATACAAATTCGAGAAGCTGTATTCTTTTTCAATATTCATCTACTTAAAATGTCACTGCAGTGCTCCCCATTCACATATGTTAGAATTTTGAAATATTGCCACAGTTCAGGTCTATCTTCATTAGTTTGCAAACCATTCTCTTCTTAATGCGGCCTGCTTCGAATAATTATTGCTATTAATGTTAATAATTGTTACTGTTAATGTTCATAATTGTTGGTGTTAATGAAAAAACATCAACAACAACTAAAACCGCATCTTATAGCATGCCAAGTGTTCTCTACTGTAATGCATGCAATATGATATGTAATGTCAACTCTGGCGACAGTGATTCATGCATTACAGTACCTTTATTCCTTATCGCATAATTAACTCTATTTAGAAGAAATGTGAACAGTTCTGGTAACATTCTAAGATAATTAAAAGAACTTCTTGGCTCTCCCGTTATAAATTATTTCAGCAAGGATGCTGAGCAACTGAACTGACATCTTTTCTTCATCCAGTCATGAATCTAAACACGTTTCTTACTTTTTCCTTATGCAGCGATTCCACGCAACAAGCTTTAACTCCATCACAACTCGTGCGACGTGCAGCTGCCAAAACTTTCATTTCAGACACGGCTCGGTGACCCACAAAACGACGAAACTGAATTGTATACTGGTGTCGCCGTATCTACCGTCATATATGAAACCACTTGTGTGCAACTCATTCCACACAACGAGTGGCGCAATCCAATGTCGTCGTGTACACTAGGCTTAAGGAGATAAAATACGATGTGAAATTTGGTTTCACGCATTGTAGCTTATTTCCCTCACCACAAGCTATTCCTCCACCCTCCTGCACACAAATGATGATAATCACATGGCATTGATGGCTGGGAGTCCCCACCTGGGGAAGTTCGGCCACCGAGTTGCAAGTCTTTTCAGTTGATGCTACACTGGGCGACTTGGGTGATGATGATGATGATGATGATGATGATGATAATAATAATAATAACAGAACACCCAGCCCTGAGTGGAGAAAATCTCCTACCCAGCAAGGAATCAAACCTGGACCTGCTGCACGGCAGTCAAATGCTCTGACCACTCAGCTGAGGAGGTGGGCACTGCACACAAAACTAATTCGACAGTGAGACAAAAGTATGCAAGTTTCAAGACTGAACCAATAACAAATACAGAAACAATTAAGATGGTGGTTTTAATGCTTTAGGTGTTTTACATGGCCTCCCTGCTCCTAAGCACAACAAACAAAATGTTCGTACAGCCATGGGAAACTGTCAGTAAGGTATTCCTTTGGGACAACGTTCAATCCATTTGTCACATTGTCTTGAATATTGGTTGTGTTATGAAAGTCTCGACCCTTTATGTGAATTTCTGCACTTCGTCATATAGCAGTACATTCATATGGGTAACACAAAGTCTCATACCCCACGATGATTTTGTCCAGTAAAAAAACACGCGCGCACACACACTATGTTTTGCATTTTACTCGAATTGTAGCAGGCATCCACAACTTAATTTTTGTTTTCGAATCAGTGTGAGTTTGGAACAAATTTCTTACACACCATTCTATTCTTCAAAACATTCCGGAGAGTGTCTTGAACAGTTGATTTAGAGATTTTACTCCATTGCCACTTGTGACACAACAATGTTGATATACTATGGTTGCGCAGCCACTGCTTGATACTGCCTGGTCACAAATGACTGCTCAAATGTATATCCGTTGTTAGTTCAAGCTGCCAAGATAATCACTGTGTTGATGTTGCTTATATGCCAGGAATAAAATCCAACCCCAGCACTTTTTGGATGAACAGTGTATCTTGAATGCGGGCCATGTTGGCTACTATATTTTTTAGCTCACTTCCATAGATTCCTACACACCACAATACTAAGCAGTATGTTGAATGTGTGTTATGCAAAGTGAAGGAGGTGTCAGTGTTCTGGATTGTTTTTCTGCTGGGTCAATCTACGGTGTCGCTTAGAAGGCAGCAATGGAATGACAGATGGTGAATCTATACCCTTGATGTCCAATCAGCTGCTCCACTGTGTTCAGTATCACATACAGCTGAGCACTTAACACCAAAAATTCCTAATGCTGGACTGCATCTATTCTCTCGAAGTACCACAGCGTGCAGACTCTTACGTCATATACAGTCAATTTGATGTCGTACAAATGGTCTTTAACAATGGAACATACATAAATTCTAACTGCTCGCTAGGAACAAAGCGAAAAACATTTCCTATTCAATTCACTGTGCCCAGAGGAACTGAAAATTTACTCTCATAACACGAACGAGCCACACTGCTCAATGAGCTGAGTAAATTCAATAGTAACTTTTTTGTGCACTAATACTAAAATGAGGTTGCACATGATCTGCTGCATCGCCAGCTATGTTCTTTGTGCCTGGACACTAAGCAATGGCTTAGTAACTACGTGCAAGGCAAGTCAACCCTATTCACAGTGTTTCCTACACCAGATGGCAACATCTGCTTGATATGCCCTTTTACCTTATTTTGTATTTTCACTTGCTTCTTTAACAAATTAGTTAACTCTCTAGTGGTTTTGTATGTCTCCTAACATGGGGGGTCAAGGGATTAGGGCGAGAGGAGCAAACAGCGAGGACATTGGTCCCATCGGATTAGGGAAGGATGAGAAGGAAGTTGGCCATGCCCTTTCAAAGGAACCGTCCTGGCATTTACCTGAAGTTATTTAGGGGAATCATGGAAAATCTATATCAGGATGGCCAGACAGGAGTTTGAACCATCGTCCTCCCAAATGCGAATCCAGTGTGCTATTCACTGCGCCACGACACTCCGTGCCTGCAGGCACATAAAAGCTGTTTGCACTTTACAATGTCCATAGAATGATTATATTATTTACTTCCACCCAACTTGTTAGCACAGCTTCTCCATTTTTACATACTGATTTTTAATAAACACAAGTTTTCTCATTTTTGTTCACTTTTTCTTTTGATGTCTGCCAGTAATTTTGTGGCCTGGTTAAATGAACAACAAGAGAAAACTGAATGTTCAGAGAAAAACTAGTCAATGTTGGGAGACAAACAGCCAGAGAAATTATACAAATTAAAAAAAATCAGTTGAAAGACTGAAAACACAAATCCAAAGAAGCAGCAAACGTGTAATCAACATAAAACAAGGGACTATTACAAAACATTCAAACAATATAAGCAAAGTATGTGCCACCCACACTTACGATAAAAAATTAAAATGGGGAATGGCATACTATAATTGAAGCAATGCCCAAATTTTGATTGCCTACTTCAACGAATCACTGAACAGTAAGGAAACAAAATAAACTTATAATTTGACCCTCATCATAAAAATACATCTATATTAGAAAATGTTATACCACCAGATTACGACATGTCCAAATCAATTGGTTGTAGAACCATGGAAGAATGCAAACAAACCCTTTGAAACCTACATGAACACTTCATAGACTTCTTGGACATTGAGAAAATGCCTGAAGAGTGGAACACAGCAACAATCCACTTGCTACACAAAGAAGGTGAGAGATTGGTCCCAAGTAATTACTGAGGGATATTGCTATTTGATGTCACATCTAAGATTTTATCTAGGATTACGTACACATGCATTCAGAAAAAACTCAACTACGGATTTTGAGAATATCACGGTGAATTTTGACCGGGAAGAAGCTGTCCTGACCAAATTATCAGTCTGAAGCGGATCATGAAGCATCAAACAGTTAAAAACATGAGTTTAGTCATCATTGTTGATATCTTCAAAAAGTACGACAGGACTCATTGTGAGTCGTTACTGAAAATCCTTAAGGAATTCAATCTACACCAGAGCTTATAAACTTCATCATAATCACCATTAAGAATACCAGGTCAAAAACTAAATTTTGATCTAAACAGTCTGAACTGTTCGAAATGCGAACTGGCCTTCGACAGAGGGATGGACTCTCACTATTACCACTTAATTGAGGATTGGTGACAAATTGTGCAAGAATTGAATACGAAATGCCAAAGATCGAAAAAATAGCAACCTTAATTGCCTAGTATTCACAAACAATCTTGTGCTACTGGCAAATAATGTGGAAGATGATATACTTCAAATTGAAGTACTTGGGGATAAAAGGGGAAGCAAAAACTGAACTGCAAATTCCATTCAAAATAAATAAATAAATAAATATGGAAATGGCGCCAATCTTCAAGTTTGAAACACTACCTGGATGACCGAACAATAACAAACCAACTGAGATTGTTAGTACACCCATTTATTTTGGTGAAATCTTAGCTCTGGACACAAACAAGAAAGCCACAATATAAAGTTGAACAATTAAATTAAAATAACCACAACAAAACTCCTGGCCAACCTCCACACACAAATCTCTCTCAATGAATGCCAAATCCAAAACACATTACTATTGCATTGTTAAACCTGAAGTAACAAATTCAAGCGAAACACTATTCAAGTTGGACCAAAATCAGCAACAGATGAACTACAGAAGGCAGAGAGAAGAATCAGCAAAACCATCATCAACAGAAACAACAAATAAATGGACAATGGAGAGTACTGACCAATTAAGTGGTGTATCGGGAAAATGAGTCAGCAATGGATACAATGCGAAAAAGGTGGATTTATTTTTTCTGCCTTCTATCAAGATTATCAAAAACTGGGCAAGTGAAACAACTATTCAACTACTTTTCGAAAAATAAAACCATAAAAAATTGGTTAAAGAGGTCCAGGATGATTTAGAAGAGTTAAATATAACAAAGCAACAAATTAAATACATAAAAGAAGAGGCGATTCTAAGGGGTGGACACATAAAACTTTTACTAAATACATTTAAATAAAAACAACACGTAATAACCAATGAAGAAAGGGCAGCCTAGTCAGAAAAAATGAAAAACTTTTGGGAACAGAAGAGGAAGCCGAAAATCCAAATCTCATCTTGGAAGACTTGGCTGTGTATGGACTGATTCAAGTGCTCCAATGTGGGAGCAAAAAAAAGTGAGAAACATTTCTATTATGCATATCATTATAGCTTCCACACAGGTTGCTTCAGAAAACAAGCATTCAATCACTCTAGTTGCATCTTAAATCTATTTATGTTTCACTATAGCATGTGAGCCCTTTGTCAGGTCATTTTTCCCCACCCTTTCTGCTGGGATGGGAATTGTATAATACTCTGAGAATTAGTTGAGAAGCCTCACTGCTCTCTTATATTGACTTCAAGTACCATTGTTTCAGTAGCAGAAATTTTATTAAGTCACCAAAAAATAAAATCTGTATGGTCTGACACCCCATGACCAGTTTTTTCTTGGCTTTGAATCTTCTCCCCACATTTTTCTTTTGGAGCAGCCAGAATTTTCATACCAGGGACACATGAGTCATCTGTGTAGCAGCTGCTTACTAGGAGAATGGAAACCACACACTGCTGATTATCCATGGTCTCCTTTAGATGTCAGGAGGAGACACATTTAGTCAAATTTTGCAGTTACACTTATGATTACAAGTAAGCTACATCAAGGTGTTCACTTTTAAAAAGGGTTTCTGAATGTCCAAAACAAGTAAGGACATAAATGTAGAGTGTTGCTGTGCCCTTTAGTCCTCCTTTGTTTCAACATATGGTGTGTACCAAATGACCTTGATTTTTAAACTTCTGCTTTTTTATGTTAAATAAGATACTCCCTACTACATACTGGATACATTTGAAAGCAGTTTAGGCAGTCTTGTCAGGATGAATAGGAAGCTCCTTTATCAACAGATCTGCTTCATTTGTCAGGTGGTCAGATATATGGCACTTAAATATGCAGATAGTGTGTTTGGTATTTGCTCCCCAACTTTAAAACAAATACATCCAACTGTATTGAAGGATGGAAGCCCTGGAGTGCTTTAGGTCTGAAAAAAATAGATGTTTCACTATGTTTCCACTTGCCCTCTTCACTCAGTTTCTGATGTCTTTCATTCTTACTACTTCAGTGTCGTAAGTGTTGAGGTATATCATATACCCGCGCAACTGTAACGGACATATACAGACTCCCCAATGCTATAGAAATCACAAGTACTTCCACCTCCACCAACTTCCCACACCAATTTCTCCACAGTATATAACAATACCAGGAAGCTACTTAAGGAATGCTAACCACTACACAATTAGTGCAAAGTACAACAACGTCAAACATCTAATAGGCATATGTTAATCAAATTATGTTGGTCTAAGAGAAGGGTAATATGTAAAGCCTTCAGTAACTACCATAATAGAATGTTACTGTAGAAATTTTTATCATCATTCATTCATACTGTGACTCCAAACTTAGTATCTGGACACTTACTGATCACAATGAACAGAAGTGAAAAAATAACAAAATAAAAGTTTGGGTGCAGATATCATCTTTAACTGTACCTTCACGAAGATAAGGAACGCTGCCACCATTCATTCTTTATACAACAGCTAAATGAGTTACTTAGACATCAATACCAGTCAGTGTTGAGAATCAGATGAAACTGCTAAAATTCAACAAGGCCCCAGAACCCAATGAAGTGCTTCTCTAGTTCCATGCAATGTGTGCTAATCTATTAGGTCCATTCTTTAACTGGAGTCCACTGCAGATACCCTCAACAGCAGATACCTCATAGCTAATGGAAGAGTGCCAGAGGTCACACACTTCTACAAGAAAGACAGCAGAACTGATTCACAAAACTGCTGACATGCATCACAGTCTCTGAATACCTTAGAGTAATAAGGTGTATTCAGCATTTTGAGATTTTCAAAATGTTCATATTTCAATGCTACCAAACACATTTGTCCGAAACATTCTGTCAGGTTTGTGACTGGATTTAAAATAAGTTTCAAGCAGATGTGTTACCATGTCTGAAGTTGTCCACAAACACACACATGATTCTGGGTGTGCCCATAAACATGTTATGGTTACACTGTTACACGTGAGAAAATAGTGTGATCATACCACATAGGATCAGTAGCCTGTTAAGCAACTGTAAACTTACAGTGTGTCTACGAAAGAGATTCCTATTGTCAGATTAGTTTTGGCCACACACTAATACTGTTAAAGTGTGTGGGATCCAAACCAGGAAGGATACACCACATACATAGTAACAATGAGAAAGGTCACACTGCCAGAAAATTTCAGAAAAATTGGTTTGAAGATGGAAACTGCATACATTCTTCAGCCCCCTACATAGTATTTCAGAAGAGGAGATGATATCGACAACCTCCTCCTCCTCCTCCTCCTCCTCCTCCTCCTCCTCCTCTTCCTGTTTACCTTATGGACTCATCACCTTTATGCTGAGGTAGCTGGTGGTCAGATGCCCTTCTTGATGACACCATTCCTATCTCCTCCCCCAAAGCAGAATCTGTGCACCCCATCTGTCTGCACCTAGAGTATTTGCAGGTTCGAGTGTGAGAATTATGTTCTAAATGTGTGTGTGGCATGTATCTGTGGCAGGATTTGGCAGTTGGATGTGGAGAAACTGCCTAAAAACCACATCTGCACTGGCCAGCTTACCAGCCCTTGTCCTTAATACATGAAGCAGATTTGATCTGGGGACAGGATCACACCCCCCCCCCCTTCCCGTACCCCAGAAGTGGCACATTAATGCACTCAGCTATCTTGACACATCACTAATCCAGAAGATATTGTTACAAGCAAATTTAACTAAAAACATGCACAGTTGCATAAACAATCATTTTTCATAAACTACAGCTGAGAATTAATTGGAAGTAAATATAAAAAGTATGTTGAAATTATCTACATGATGTTTCTGTGATGATAATACCAACTTACAGGTACGATGGAAAATGGAATATGTATCAACTTGAGATAGATAACTCCGGTTTGGAAATGACCAAGTCTAAAGGCAAAGCAGAACTGAGGCATTCTACAGTTTATTACTGGCCTGCCAACAAGGGTAAGAGTTTATGTAAATACATGCTTTTGTAATTTTACTTACCTGCATAATTTGCACAAGGTGCTATATTTATCAAGCATTTGACACTGTCAATCATTGCATTCTTTTAGAAAAATTGGAAGCATTAGGTTTTCATGGGACAGGGAAAAAGTGGTTTGAATCATATCTACAAATCAGAACACAGATTGTAGGACTGATGTCAGATTACTCCAACCACAAAATAAATTTAGTATCAGACGGGAGGGGGGGGGGGGGGGGGAAGTGTGATAATAGGTGCAACAAACCAAATGCTGCAAACAACTATTGATCAAGTATTGAAGAATGCTCATGCTTGGTTCAATACAAACCACTTGACAATAAATTCAAATAAAACAAATTATATGCAGTTTGGGAAAATATGTCAAAATGTAAATCTAGATCTGTTGTCGAGTGACAAGGCCATAGAGGTCAACAAAATTGCTGGGGATTAATGCACATGAAAATGTTAATTTTGATGACCATGTAATGAAACTTGTGCAGAAACTTAACTCAGCCTGTTCTGCTCTCAGAATTATTGCAAATGTTTGTATTGCAGTGGGTGCCACGATGGCATATTTTGGGGTCCCACCACTTGCCGTCTAAAACAAATCTTTCTGTTACAGAAGAGGAATAACAACACACAGTCATCCACAGACACAATGCAAACCCTTTATATATGCCGACTTGTGTAACTACGATACCCGAAATAGTACAGCACTCCATACTCAAATGCCCTTCTTGATGACACTGTTCGCACGCGCACGCGCATGAATTATTCTTTGTACAACTTAATATAAAATTTTGTATGTTCCTTTTCCATAAATTGTTTCCCATAAATTTACATGTACTTTTGGACAATATCCATACAGTATTTATTGTCTACGGATGGATAAGTAAATAAATCATTTGCTCAGAGTCGTGTCACACAGCTTTAAAGCAAACATATTGCGTAACAAAATTCTGTCATACCTTTGTGAACAATACCACTGTTGTTCAGATACTGTCATTTGCAATGAATTCTTGTCAGGAGACTGTCTTCATTTTCAGATGGTGTCTTTCACATTAGATGTTTCATAAGGCCTTACAAAAATAAATCAAGTGGATATGTTCCTGAGCAAGATACGAATAGTATGCTGTCTTCATCAAGCAGGAGTGTTCACAAAGATGACATGAAATACTGTCCAATAATGGGAGAAGCATATACCTCTGAAACACTGATGCAATTAAGCCGATAGAAAGAACACACAGACCCATTAACCAACCACTGACTGCCTTCCAAGAAGGGCACTGCTGATTTCTGTTAATGGCTATCAACATCTAAAGCACTGAGATTATCAATAGCCCGTAAATAACTCTTGCCACTACTGAGCATCGTATCTGGCAAAAAAGACTTCACATGAGGAAACTGCATGCGCAGAATGTGAGGGTCAATCGTACAGTGTCAACTCAACACAGTATGAAGCCTGAAGTCAGTAGGAATTTAAGCTTGCACTTTCTGTGAATTGTATAGCCGCTGCAGCTGCTGACCCCACACTACTTTCCATACGGTACTATGAGGAACATTGCTTTACGTAACTGATTGAATACTGACTGAACACTCCTCATACAAGTGAACGAGCACCACTTCTTTTCATTTGGGAGTTCCTACAGTTCATTGCTCTTATTATTTGTTGTTGTATCACTGCCCTGTTTACCCTCAACTGTTTCAGGAGTGATATCATAACTTGTGTCTGATGCCTCATATGTAGGTAGTAAGAAGTTTCCCATTTCCATCCTTCAGTATGTACCCCTACATTTGGTTGGTTCTGCCCACCTTACAGTATCAGCAACTGTGTACACAGTGAATCTGTTTACTGCATCATTCAAACAATGATACATGGGTTACCGTATCACAAAGGTGCAATTACCTCACAATATGTTGAGCTACACAAATTTTGATTATTGCCTATGAGCCAGTGTTTCTCCTTTCAAATTGATACATTTGTCATTCTAAATCATTCTTGTAAATTTTTACCAACAGTATGGAAAAAAAATGTTGATTCATTCCATCACCGACAATTTTGGGAATACTATTTCTCAGATCTCAATGTTAAGTGTAATGTAAATCCACAAAATAATTTCCTTTTGTGTAGTATTTTAATTTGAATTATTTCTCCCATTCTTATTAAAAATTATAGTTCATAACTAATTGTTGCTTCTAACATTTAGCCATTCATTCTTTTCTATAAAACTGTAAATGCATCATTTCTCAAAAGCCAATGTAGTTGTATTTATTGGGTTCTGAACATGTACCTAACTGAAGTTCAGGGTATTCTTCTCTTGCTGCACAGAGTTGATAAAATATATGATAATTCCTTTCTTCTGGTGCCTGGAAGACAACACGAGATTTCTCCAACAGGTAAGTGCGCATACTTGCTCCTTGTATATGATATTGTTTGTTGAAATGTATTTCTATGAACTTCCCAAACCTTGAGCTGTTGTCATTTCTTGTTGTTTTGGCATTACCTATTGCCTGAAAAATGCAAAGATAAATTATTAATATAAAATAAGGCTTTGTTATTACTTTACTTACTTAGGCAATTTAATTTACTATAAATTTTGCCAGTACTCAATGAGAACTGCTCAACACTGCCAACAATTCTCATCTCTAGTAAGAATAAAATCACACACCGAAAGTTACTGTAAATACTGTATTAACAAGTATGACAGAGTGCATCATTCCAGAAACCAGAATGAAAGCAAAGAATTCTTAACTATTTGCATATATAAAGAATCTATTTTATATAGTTGATATGATATGAAATAAAACAAATTGTACTTGGTTGGTTTGTAACAGACAATTTAGAAGAACTGATGAAAATGTAAATTAATATATGAAATAAGCTCGTAGAAGGTCTACATGTGACATTAATGCTACCAAAAAACAGTACGTCATGAAAAAGCGAGGCTGCTGAGAATATTGTTACACACAAGTAACATTCTTAAAATAGTTCTTTTGTGTACAAAATGTAGTAACTGTGGTGTCACAGCCAGACACCACACGTCCTAGGTGGTAGCTTAAATCGGCCGCGGTCCCGTAGTACATGTCGGACCCGCGTGTCGCCACTGTGTGATCGCAAACCTAGCGCCACCACAAGGCAGGTCTCGAGAGACTGACTCGAACTCAGCCCAGTTGTACGGACGACAGAGCTAGCGACTAGACGTACGAAGCCTTTCTCTCTCATTAGCCGAGAGACAGAATAGCCTTCAGCTAAGTTAATGGCTACGAACTAGCAAGGCGCCATTAGCCTTACAGTGATTGTTATTAGAGTCTCACTTGTGTTCACCATAGAGATGTACAAGAAGACATTAAAGATAAGTATATGAGAAGCTCCGTTCTTTTCTTCATAGCATTAATTACGTATCCTGTTCCAGTACTTCACGCCCGTCTGCGTTAGTCTCGCGTGCCTATTAAGCCACCTCTATCTACAAGGTGTTGGCCCAGCTGCCGACACATCAGTAACACCCTTCATGAATTTCTAATACTATTTGATAATCAGTACAAGACTGGGCAGCAATCCTGAAGGGAAACTGTGTTTGTCTGGATAAAACAACAAAAAGTCTTAGTAATCATTAACACTCCCTAATTATTTTAAGCATTACATTAGATAGAGTTCCTCTCTGAGTTTAGAAATATTCCCATGTGAATTGCTCCAAAAGGTGTTTTCAGTATAATAAAAAACACAAAAGTAATGGCTACGTACTATTACTACGCGATTGTGCAAAGCTATCCAGTATCATCCTCTCCGGGGGACACTACCTTGGCGAAGCACTGTCCATGAGGCTGGAGAGTCTTGCGTATCCGCGTGAAGCTGATAGCTATGGTGAAGGTAGAGGACCTACTGCCAGAAAGGCCTTAGCTGAAGCATCAGACAGTGTATCCCACAATGTCCTGTCTTCCTTACCCACTTCTCGCCCTTACCCAATTCCCTTCCTCAACCCAATGTGTGATGCGATCCGTGCAGAGAGGTGTGTGGCACATGGGAACATGTGTCACAAATGGAGCCTCAGGGATACCGGGCGACCTCTCTCAGTAAGTAGCCTTACACCGCAGGGGGGTTTCTGTGGTGTGGACCGTGTAGATCCCCAAATCTCGTGGGACCAAGATGGACACAATTGACGAAAATAAATTAGAACAAACTGAGGGGCAAACTGAGACCTCAGACACACAAACATCAAGTCAGGACTGATGGAACGCACTCCCATACTGAATCAGGGTCTAGACCTGAGCAAGAAGTGGGAACTGCACCTGAGAAGTTGGACCAGATCAAGATTAAAGCCTTGTCTGGGGCCCAGAGGAGCAAACTTCTCAGGAAACGGAAACAAAAGGAAGGAAAAGAATGGCTTCCCAAACGAAAGTGGAGGGAATTAAAAGGGCTTGGGCCCAAGACACCGCCCCCCACCCCCCACACCCCCCCACACACACCCCCAAGAAAAAACTGTCTCAAGTTGAAGGGGATACGCAGACACCCACAACGTCAAAGACAGATAACAAGAGGATAAGGGAGGAATCAAGACTCTCCCCTCTCAGAATAAGAGAGCCCAGAAAAAGCCGAGGTGTGAAACAGGGAAACAGACCTATAGTACTGCAGTCTGTTTTTAAGATGGCAGTTATCCAAGAAGGCTATCCACTGGTAGGCATCACCTCACAGCAGGAGCAGCTTGTACAGATGGCATACGGTGGAATGGCTCAAGGTTGAGGTGCCCATGATATCCCCGTGGGAGGATGCGAAGCTGTTGGTCAAGACAGCAGCTGAGCTTCTTAAGACCACAAAGGTGTCAATATGGTACCAAAGATCCTTAAGGATCTCTCTCCAAAGACTCTGTTCGAGAAAATAGGGGTCCAGAACCCATAAGTCTTGACCGAGGATTGGGGAGTAATCAACCTGAAGGACGAACCCTGGTGGTGGAGGTCAGAAGTCCCTGAAGGCACTGTGAGAGCAAGAGCTGAAATTGCTTTTAGGGTTCTTGCAGGTCGCTGTCAGGGTAATCAAAGACCTCAGAGGCAATGATGGCAGCAAGATAGAGACTTGAGGTGCTGCAGATTAATCTGCAGCACAGTAAAGGGGCCACTGATGCCCTGAGTTGTCGCCTGGGGAGACGGGAAGTGGACATGGCCCTGATACAAGAACACTACTTATATAAAGATGGTGTATTGGGCCTCACTGGCACTGGAGGTAAACTGATTTATGCTAGAAATCTAAGAAACTCCAGAACATGCATCTATGTGACAAATGGAATTTCTTTCATGCCATGACGGATTTCTGTTCCAGGGACCTGGTGACCATCAGGATGCAGCAACATGAGAGAGGTATCATGAGGGAAATTGTTTTAGCCTCAGCATATCTTCCTTATGAAGACAGTTCTCCTCCTTTGGAGGTGAGGATATGGACAGAAACTTGCCATCGGCAACGCAACCAACTATCGATTGGATGTGATGCCAATGCTCACAATCTAATGTGGGGCAGCAAGGACACCAACAGTAGAGGTGAGTACCTTCTTGAATTTCTCTTGTCTAACAACTTGGAGATCCTGAATAGGGGTGACGAAACTACATTCACGGATAGCAGGAGGGAAGAAGTAATTGACATAACCTTTGGTTCCATGATGATGGGCAGCTATGTCAAACAATTGCATGTGACGTTAGAGCCATCCTCATAGGACCACATATATATTAAATTCAAGGTTGAAATGGGAATCAGACAGGCCACGGCCTATGGAATCCCAGGAATTCAGACTGGGAGACATACAGGAGGGACCTTGACTTAAGCTTATCAGAAACTAAAACCTTGATAATGAATCCAGTACAGTTTGAGAAAGTAGCAGAGGCTGTAACCTCTGCCATAGTGACCTCATACCAGGACAACTGCTCAGTCACCAAGAAGTGCACAAATAGGAGTGTGCCTTGGTGGAACAATAACTTGGAAATGCAAAGAAAATAGATACAAAGACTGTTTAAATATCATGAGGGCCTTGTCAACTACAACCCTGCAATTAAACAAGCAAAGGGGGCATCCTGTAAGGCATTCTGTGAGGAAGTGGAGGGCACGGCTGCTCAAGCCAGACTTCACAAAATCCTCACTAGAGTACTAACTAATCCATGAGGTATGCTGAAAGAGGAGGATGGGGAATACGCACAGACAGCACATGAGACGCTGGAACTGCTCCTCAATACTCACTTTCCTCAACATGCTCTGGTAGATAACAGACCAGACTGCAATGCCTGATAGACAGTGGTTCTCAGGCACTCTAAGAGAGGGCTAGGAATCGGCCCAGGAGTGTGTCGACTTCAGTAAAATCCAATGTGTGGCGGGAACATTCCAACCGTTCAAGTCACCTGGCCCAGAAGGAATCTTTCGAGCTCTCCTCCAACAGGCAGGAGAGAATCTTATAAGAGTCCTATGCAGGTTATTCAGGGTTAGCCTAGCTGCAGGAATCATTCCCAATGCCTGGAGGCCGTGAAGGTTGTCTTCATTCCAAAGCCAGGGAAAATTGATCATACTGAGGCCAAGGATATGAGACCAATCAGTCTGTCGTCCTCCCTTCTTGAAACATTTGAAAAACTGGTTAATGTACATGTTGGGGAGAGGAGGCTGACTAGGGCTCCTCTACATTCAAACCAACACATGTATCAACCAGGTAAATCATGTGAGAAAGCTCTCCATCAACTCGTTGGGAGGGTGGAGAAAGCGCTTCACTTTCAAGAAGTAGCCCTCTGCATCTTCCTGGACACTTAGGGGGCTTTTAGTGACACAACCTTCGATCCCATGGTTAGGGCAGCAGAGGTGCATGACCTATGGACCACTATATGTATGTGAACTAGGGCCATGCTTAGTGGAACGAAGATGGAGGCCACCATTATCAATGAAAAGATGGTAATTAACACCACTAGAGGTTGTCCACAAGGATGAGTTTTGTCCCCTTTATTGTGGAATCTAGTGGTGAATGAACTCTGAGGAACTGAATTCCAGACAATACTTTTGCCAAGGATACACAGATAACTTTGTCATAGTAATACTTGCCAAATTTACTGACACAGTTAGGAATATGGCACAAGGTGCGCTGCACATTGTGCAAGACTGGTGCATTAAACAGGATATGAGGGCCAAGCCTAAGAACTGTTGAGGTACCATTCATTCACAAAGAAGCATATCCAACACTCAAGTTGGAATCTACAGCTTTTCGATGAAACTCTAGCTGTGAAGGGGATAGTGAAATATCTAGGGGTAACCTTAGATGAGAAACTAACATGGACCCCTCACATTAAGAGCATCTGCTCCAAGGTGAAAGGTACTCTAGTGAGTGCCAGAAGGGCTTATGGCAAAAACTGGGGCCTAAGCCCCATGGGTATGCACTGGATATACACCACAGTCGTTAGACCTAGTATCTCCTATGGGGCTGTAGTGTGGTGGAAGAAGGTAGAACAGCAGGTTGCAGTGAAGGAGCTTGCTAAGGTTCAGAGACTGGCCTTCTTAGCCATAACAGGCGGAATTAGCAGCACACCAACTGCTGGGATGGAAGCCATGCTGTACATGCCTCCACTACACCTTCGGGTCAAGATGAAGGCAGCAGCTGGTGCATACAGACTCAAAACTGGTAAAAACTGGATCTCACTGGGATATCCAGAATCACACACTAAAATAGCAAGTGAGGTAAATATAGGAATGGCTGGGGAAATGCCGGCTGACTATATAATAACTTCCAACTGCTCCAACAAGCCTTACAATATAATAATTGGAAGCAAGGAACAGTGGAAAAAACAGTTCGACACTATATGGGGGACATTGTGTGGTTCACTGATGGGTCAAAATCAGACCAAAGCACTGAGCCAAGGGTGTATGGGGTTAAGTCAAGACTGGAGGGCATCATCTCTCTAGGAAAACTGGCCTCGGTATTCCAAGCTCAAATTACTGCCATCAGAGCATGCGTGGAGGAGAATATGCATAGGTGCTACAAGGGCCGTAGCATCTACATCTATTTTGACAGCCAGGCAGTCCTGAAATCATTGGCAACTCCTGCAACAAGATCTATGATTGTTGCAGAATGTCACAGGGCTCTGGTGGAGTTAGGGGGAAGCAACAGGGTAAACCTAGTGTGGGTCCCTGGCCACTAAGGGATCAGTGGCAATGAACAAGCTGACAGATTGGCCAGGATGGGGGCAAAGACTCCATTCATTGGCCCGGAACCTGTCCTGACAATCACCAAGGCTATGATCAAACTAGAAATATGGAACTGGCTTAGAAGACAGTACGTAGAATACTGGACCAAGGTCTGTAAACAAAAACATGGTAAGGTAATGATGCCAAAGCATGTTTTAAAAGAAGCTCTGTAATCCTGGGCTTGAACAGGAAAGAGATTGAACTCCTAGTTGGACTGATGACTGGCCATGGGAATTTCAAAAAACACCTACATACCATGGGTATAACGGAAGGAGACCCTAAATGTAGGATCTGTGATGAGAGTGAAGAAACTGAATCACACCTAATCTTCGAATGCATGGCACTGGAGAGCAAGAGAGACATAATTTTCAGGTCATCTAGACCTGAAGAAATTGTGTCTAACAAAGAACTGGTAAAGGGACACTTAAAAATTTTCTTTGGATTGCTGAAAGAAAGAATAATAATAAAATTATTGCCGAGAGAAAGAATAATAATAAAATTATCTTACCTCCATTATAGGACTTGAGGCAAGGACTTTCTTTTCCACCTGTGTCTCTGTTGATGAACCGCCAACAGTGGCAAAATAACGCATGGCGTATTTGGCTGACACAGTCTTCCCGGCACCAGACTCACCGGATACAATGATACTTTGATCACGCTGTTCACTGGAAAACAATAATTTGATGTTTAAATACACATAGTTAATACACTGCCATCACATTATTTCTAACTGTCATATTAAATGATTTATATGAAGCAGTCACACATTTATTCGATACAACATTACCTCAACATACTATCAAATTGTGCTACAAACTCCGCACTCTCTAGCACTATACTCACTACGTTTTAAACAATTTAATTCTTTGTACAGTAAAATAGGAGAAGTTTTCAGTTTCTGTAAAATAATTCCAATTTCACATTTTAATACATTACATTCCAGACATACTTATGATCAAATCCCCATCTCTAATTCTCTTGGCATGCAAATATGAACTTAGGAGTGTGAACATTATCACAAAGGACACGAAAGTTGTCTCCATCATCTGTGTTTCTCTTCAAAACCTTTTTTCAGATGGCACCATATACCAATTGAGCTGTACGGTTTGGCTCAGTTGCTCTAGTTAAATTCTTAAACTCCACAAGCTACCTCTAAAGTAAGTACCATTATGAAACAAACCCACCAATTTCATAACCCAAATTCAAGCTGTGTAAGTCCATTTCAGCTTTTGTTGCTAGGTCATTTTTTGAGACACAAATACACGAGACCGGACAGAACACAAAACACGAGTTCAGCAGGAATCTCTGCAAAACTAAAACAACTACTACTACTACCACTACTACTACTACTACTACTACTGAAGTTGTGATCTTGGTACTGAAGCCCTAACTGTTTCCAAAATTTTGGTAAAAAGAAAACTAAAGCATTCTTGGATTGAGTGTGCAGAACCCCAGAATGAAGAGCACTATTAAATTACAGTGATAGGCTTTCAATAATATAGTAAATAAAACCTGATCTCTGCCAGTTTCTTTTTTAATAATGGTCAATTTATTGGTTGGTTCAGTCAACATGCAAGTATTGCGGAAATGATTTGTGAATTTCGAGGCAATACATGGAGGGAAGGTAACTCTCTTCTTCTTCTTCTTCTTCTTCTTCTTCTTCTTCTTCTTCTTCTTCTTCTTTTTTTTTTTTTTTTTAACACTGTTGAGAAAATTTAGAGGGTTGGCATTTGCAGATGACTGCAGAACGATTCTACTGCCACCAATGTACATTTCACGTAATGAGTACAAAGACAAATTATGAGAAATTAGAGCTCAGATGGAGACCTACAGAAACTCATTTCTCCCTCATTCTGTTTGCGAGTGAAACAGGAAAGGAAATAACTAGTAGTGGTACAATGTATATTCCACCAGGCACCATACAGTAACTTGTAGAGTATGGACATAGAGGCAGGTGCAGATTTGTGGAAGCCACTGAAAACCTAGCTAGCAACAAGTGGCTTTGAATCCACACCTTGTTCAGTTTCACAGCAAGGCGTTGAGATAATTACACACCCCACAAATCATGTTCATGATAAAGGTAACAACATGATACAATGATAGTGTAATAGGCAGACATTAGAATTTGTGAAAGATTCCTTTGAGTCTGTACTAAATGTCTTTTCTGAAAAGTACCATGGGCATTCTATTAATTCAATGAATGTAGTCTTAAGAATCACTGATCTTAAGGCTATTACACCATCAATGATCACAAATGTTAGTAAATCAACAATGATTCTGCAAGCAACTAGCATGTGAGATTGTTTTCTCCATTTTTTCGTGATCTCCGTAAGTTGTACTAGTGAAGTTCAAGTTTATTCTATTCCATCTTGACTCCTGGAAATCTTCTGATATATTTCTGCACAGTCACATAGAAAACACTATAATGTTTATGAAATACACTGCCTTACAAAGAAAGTGAAACACCCAAAAAGATACGAGGAAACAAAATGAAACTTCATGGGTTGAGAGGTTATGTGGTGTTATTTCAGTGATTCCAATACCGAGTCAAAGTCAAAAATAACTTGGCAGTATGTGCCCACTTATCAATATGTCATTGCACCTCCCTCTGGCCTGGATGCATGCAATGATTCAGTTGTGAAAGGTGTCAAAGCCATTTTATCTTCTCCTGAGGTAAGCGGTCCCACAACTGCTGTAACTGGTCACCGATACCCTGGATATTGGGAGTTGCTGGCAGTGGGTCAGAGTTGCCATACAAGATGGCCCTCACAGGTTCTATCAGGGACAGATCTGAAGAACATGTTGGCCACCAGAGAACCTCAACATCATGCTGACAGTTCATAGACACATGTGCCATCATCCGTTGAAAAATGGCAACACATGAGCACATAGGATGATCATGATGTACTGCTGTGTCATCAGAGTTCCCTCAATCCCTACTAGTCATGATATTACACCATACTCAGTGGCTCCCTACACCATGACACAAGGTGTAACATCAATGTGCTGCTCCAAAAAACTGGAAGAATGATACCTCTCACCAAATCCCCACCCATACTCACCAAGCATCGGTCATCTGGTATAAGTTCTGAACCACAATGCATCACTGAACACAATGCGATGCCACTCATCAGCAGTCCACGCTTCCCAGTCACAAACAAAGCCTTTTGTGTTTTAGTGTTAATAGAAGACTACAAGTGGAACAGAACTTCCCTAATTCTGTCTGCCACTAGCCTCTGACCAATGGAGCAAGATAACACAGAATGTTGCAAGGAGTCCATTACTTGTTCTCAGATGGCATGCAGAGATGTGAAGTGATTACAATGTGCTTAGTGCACATTTCAGCAAACCTACCTTATGGTGGTCAGATGTGGTCAACTGAAACCTCAACGATGAATATGTCAGTGCTCACGTTCCCATGCAGTCCAACATGGGGGAATGTCACATCCAAATACCCTATCAGTGCAGATATTGCACGATTTGATCAGTCAGCCACATGGGAAAACACAATGAAGCCCCTCTCAAACTCTGTCACGTGCTTATAATCCCGTCTTGCCCAAGTATGCGGCTTCTCCATGTCCTTCACAGTTCTCACTCAACATCTAATGCTATTCATGCCACCTGTATATGATACCAGGCCTGATAATAACACTAAACATGAACAACTCTACTATGGTGGCCATTCTACATGCCACTGAGAATTTGAACTCTATTTACATACCCATCAATGGTATGTATTGGTATGATGCTACACTGTCACCTGAAAGTGTATTCTTGGTGCTTCAATTTTTTGTCATGCAGTGTATTGAACAGTGAATATGTATGTAATTGGCCTGAAGCCTACCTAGGAAACAAAATTTAACACAGTGTTCTTAATGGAATGATAAAGTCTTAAGGGGAGCCGGAATGATGAAAATGACAAAATTAATGTTTTTTTGGTTTTTTCATTATAAAATTATTTGGAGTTTTCTGAATAAAACAAATCAAGTTTAACCATTCTAAGTGTGTTTTTTATCACTGCAAATTTGAAATGTCGTGTAAATGGTTGTAGCGACTTGGTGTGTCAGCTCTTATGGCGCGGCTCACTGGCTGCAAGCAGGGTATCTTTGCGAAATCAGACAGCGTTTTGTTTTTCAACACTGTATGGCTGTATCTCTGTGACAAGTGACTGTTCATAATGGTAAACATAAATGCTACACCATGTGTGTTGACTTGTCGAGTTTCCTTTGTGTTGTTTAGCTATTCAATTTTGTGTGTTTGACGAATTTTGCTTGTACCTGTTTTAAGTATTTGGTTCGTGGGTATCAATATGCACTGTTTCAGCAATCGAGTGTTTAAGAAAAGGCATGATGAGTGGAAGAAGAAATCTTTTGTTGTTTTGAAGGGAGATGCTGCTCAGACTGCTTCACCGAGTACTCCAAATGAATGTGATAGAACTACTTCCAGCAAGAAACTTCGTGACAACAAAGAAAAATTTGAAAACTATGAAAGTGACAGTAATGATGTGAATGAGATAATTAACATTTTCCTGCTCTCCAATATTTTGAAACATAACGTATTATGCCAAGTTTGCAAAGAAAGAGGACTGGAATTGAAAATAACTTCACACATTGGTTTGGCAAGTAAAATGTTATTGAAGTCTAAAAAATGTCCTGCAGAAGTTTCATTTTCTAATTATAACAGTATTCCTCATGGTGATAACAGTGGAAAGAAGGTGTATGACTTAAATGTTAGGCTAGTGTATGGCTTGCATTGCACTGGCAAGGGCAGTACTGCAGGGACAATGTTATGTGGACTTATGAACTTTCCAAAACCACCAACCAAGTTTGGATTTTATAACGAATTGGTTGGATCTTCTGCTGAGGATATTCTTAACCAAAAATGAAGAAAGCAGTTGAAGAAGCTGTGACAGATAATGAGAATTGTAGAGATTTAAGTGTTGCTTTAGATGGATCATGGCAACATAGAGATCATAAATCTCTAAATGGAGTTGTGACAGCTACCAGTGGAGACAGTTGCAAAGTAATTGATGTTGCTATTCTCTCAAAACATTGTAGATGTAAGGGCAATACCAAGAATGAACATAGTGAAAGTTGTGAAGCAAAGTTTCACGGCACGAGTGGAATGATGGAAGTAGACGGAGTGAAAGCAATTTTTTCCAGATTACAGGAGTGCTATAATGTATGATACACTATGTATCTAGGAGATGGTGACTCTAAGGGATGTAAAGCTTTAGAGGAATTCAAACCTTATGGCAATGAAATTAACATTACAAAACAGGAGTGCATTGGACATGTGCAGAAGTGTATGAGGGCTCGCTTGCACAAACTAAAGCAGACATTAGGATCCCAGAAGCTTAGTGATGGTAAGGCCCTTTGAGGAAGAGGAAGATTGACCGATGAAGAAATTGATAGATTGCAGAGGAGTGCAATTAGGAAAAATACAAGAAGCATTGAGCATATGAGAAGAGCAGTATGGGCATTATTTTTTTATACTACATCAACAAATGAGCACCCACAACATGCACTGTGGCCCACAGGCAATAGCTCAAGATGTAAGTACCAATCAGGAAATTAATAGGTCGATAAAAACAGTTTGCCAAATGCTGTAATTGATGTAATTAAGCACATATTCAGAGATTTATCACAGCCAAATTTATTGGCAAAGTTTTTACATGGGAAAACACAAAATCCAAATGAAAATGTAAATAATTTAATTTGGATTAGGATTCCCAAAAGAGTGTTTGTACAGACAAAAACATTGCATTTTGGTGTGTATGATGCAGTGGCAACATACAATTAAGGAAACATTATCAAATGTGATGCGCTGAAACATTTAGGTTTCCAACCAGGACACAGCACATTTCCACAATGCGCCTAATTGATGAAGAAAGACTAAGAGGTGCAGGAAGAAGAGACAGAAGCCTACAACATGCAGGAAAGGGGAAGAAAAGACCAGTGAAAAGGAAACTAACACTGGAAAAAGAAGAGGATGCTAATAATCCACCATATGGGGCAGGAATGTATTAAAAAACTTTGGAAGCCATTTCCCGTAGCTTTAAAATTTTCATCTTAGAGGAACATTTTCTCAAAAACTGCTAACAGTATATCAATGAAATTTATACACAATATTGTTCACTTCTTTTCCTTCATTTTTATAACAAATTGTAAAAAAAAAATTATAATTCAAGAGTTATAGAAGAAAATGTGCAAATTTTTAGAGAAAAAAAATAAGCATCTGTTAAAAAAAAATTGTAAAACAAAAACCAACAAATATTTCTTAACATGGCATTATAACTTTGTAGAGAAATGTTCACTGAACATGTAGTCCAAATTTCAGGACAATATGTTTAATAGTTTTAGAAAAAATGTTCCTTCTATTTGCTAAAATTAACATGGAGGAGATGGATCGTTCCGGCTCCCCTTAGGGAATTTGGCATCCAGTGCATCGTAAGTTTATATTACACGAATTATTTATGTAATCATCTAGCACATGTTTTTACCTTTCCCAAGCAGCTAGCAGAAAGTACAATTATATACAGGATATTGCATCAGTCTGTCTGGAATGATTTGGAATGGACATACCTCTAACTGCGGAGAGGGCTGAAACCAGATTTAGCAATAGTATCCCCAGGAATTGCAGTTCACCCACAATGGAAGCCACAAACAAAACCCAATTTCTTTACTCCTTATAATCTGGGACCCTTGCCAAGGAAAGGGGAGTGGAGCGGAGCAGGAAGGGGGGAGAGGAGACATGTTTCATAGAATAGCTCTGCAATTTGTCATGAGTTTGTTCACAAAGTGCTAGACCAGCATGTATGTTTAAATTCCTGTTAGAAAAAAAGAAGAAAAAAGAAGCGTTGTACATTGTAAAGAGCTTTGTTCACATATTCAAAGAACACCTACCCTAACACAATGCAAAAAAGCACATTACTGCCTCCAGCATACATTTAGCGTAATCAATATTTTGATGTATTTCATAGCAAGCCTACTAGACAGTTCAAGTTTTACTTCTGCAGGTGGTCGAGAGGGAGTTACAACATACACAAAGTATGAGTTCACTTTAGTAAAAGCCTTTAATTTTGAATACTTAACTTGAATACAGTTCATGTCCAAATAAATGATTATATGTGTTTATGGTACTTCTGTGGAACACAATAACTGTTTATCACTTGGAACAATACAGAACGACAGCCAATATTAGAGTAATTTAACTCTGACTCTGGAACACAGTTCTGACAAATGATACTAGCTCGCTGCCAGATCTGATCTATGAGGAAGCTGCTATCACAGTCAACAATCACAGAGTGGGCCGAGAATGGCACTGCGCTCTGACATACGTAGACTTCCAGCGACAGTGGCGTACGTAACCTTGTGGGTGTGTTTTCACCAATGTCTCTCATCTGGGGCTGTGTCTGACAGCACATGTCCTTAGCATGTGGTTCTGTCATGAGGTACCAACTCTAAACTGGGATCTCACTCTTCAGGTGACACCAAAAACATAATGCTAAATTGCAGAAAGTTTGCGTAACATTCCTCCTCTATCCAATAAAGTTAAGGACATGTCTCAAGGGCCTCAAGTTTGCTCTCTACTATATCTACATACATACTCCACAAGGTACCACACAGTGCATGGCCGAGTGTACTTTGTACGATTATTAGTCATTCCGTTTCCTGTTCCATTCATAAATGGATGAGGAAAAGAAACTACTATCCATATGCCTCCATGTGAGCCCTAATTTATATTATCTTTTCTACATGGCCCTTACAAAAACTGTATGTTTGAAACAGCACAATCATTTCATACTGAGCCACAAATGCCAGTTCTCTAACCTTTCTCAATACTGTTCACAAAAAGAATGTCGTCTCTCCAGTGATTTCCATTTGAATTCACAAAGGACCTCCATGATACTCACTCGCTGATCAAACCTACTGGTTATAAATTTATCAGCATGCCTCTTAATTGTTTCAGTGTCTCCCTTTGATACAACTTGGTGAAGGTCCCAAACACACTACCAGTCATCAAGAATGGGTTGCACTAGTGTTCCACTTTGTAGGTGAGCAATACTTTCCAAGAAGCAACCTGATAAACTGACCTCCTGTGCTTGTTCCATTTTCACATTGCTTTGCAACATTGTGCCAAGATAGGTCACTGACACAGAAGTGTCAAGCAGCACTCCACTAATAACACAATCTAACAGTGCTGGATTGTTTTTCCTACTCATCTGCATTAACTTACATTTTTCCACATTTAGAGGAAGATGCAATTCATCATATCAAATATAAGTTCCATCTAAATCATCTCTTTCCTCCAATTAATATTACACAATCAGAGTATTTCCGGGCTACTGAGTCTAGATCACCTTGAAATGATTCTACAACTCTTATCATCGAATCATATGGCCGGTAAAAACATACAATTATTAACTTGAGTTCACTTAGGATGGTTATTTACATCCAGGTAACTTCACAGTCAGACTCATTTTCTGTCTCAATAGACAATATATTTGCCGACTGCACTGAACGTTTCCTCGCTCCTATGGTGTCCAATCTGTCTTTTTGGTATACATTCCATGCCTCATTGAATATTTCAGCAATCTCTACTTTGGGTATCAATCAGCTCCTGGTTCTGAGAATAATCTGAGTGGAACAGCTTTGCTTGGGGACAGTAAATTCAGTAACTTTGTTATGAATGCTTTGTCAATTTACTGTTAAAATTTTGACATTTGAAGAGTCTTTATTTTGTACACAATCCAGTTTCACTCTCTGTCTACTGGCTGGTGAGTGTTCATCAGAGGACCTCAAACTATCAGGTAGCCTAAAAATACCATGTGCTTTCTACAAGTACTCTGTTACCAGAGTAGCTGCTTCCTCTGTGTAGGGTATTCCTGATCTACAAAGTCGAGTCCTAAAATTTTCCAGTCCATAGATCAGAAATCTAAAGCCAAGTCAGTTACAGAATTTACTGAACCTCTGGTCAAGAGCCTCCACTCAGATCAAAACCGAACATAACCAATCAATTGTGTTCACTGCTAACTGCAAGCTCTGCTTGCACCCTTTTAGCAACACCAGCAGTCTTCAAGCTCTTCCACCTGCTGCCCAACTGACAGGCATCACTGGTGCCAATATGAGCCACAATTATAAGACGACTACACCTTGTACTCCTGATGGCTCTAGATAGGAAATCTTCCACAACTCTTGTGAGGTCCCCTGCCAGACATACTGAACTCAAATAAAGACCAACCACCTTCAGTCACAATCATGATTTTATTTCAATGCACGATGCATTTTGAACTGTGGCGGCTCATCTTTAGGTGCTTTGTCAGTCTACATTGATTATTTTTCAAGAGTTTGGTTAATTCTGGTCAGTTTCCAGTGTTGGATATGTGGGTTTTTAAACACAGTATGAGTAAACATGTTTACGTACATATGGTTTATACACTTTTTGTTCAACAGCACTTTTTATAAACTCAAGTCAAAACAAGTCAAATCTTCTTTTGACTTGTGTTTACAAAATTTGATGTAAAATGAAAATTGTATATACGTACATAACATGTTTACTCATAATTTGCTCCAAAACCCATGTATCCCCCACTGGAAACAGACGAGACTTCACCTACATCTGGAAAAAATGATCAATTTGGACTGTCAAAGCACCTGACAATGAGCCCCCCAGAGCTTGAAATGTACTGTGCATTGAAATAAAATCACATGTGTGATTCAAGAGAGTTGTTCTTTATTTTACGAAAATAAACAGTCATTGAAGAAACACTGACAGAAACGGATAAAATTAAGTAAAATACTGACCTCACATTCGACTTATTCCGGCCCTGGATGCTATTTTCCTAAGTGGTTCCATAATGCTCGTAACATTGGACTCCTGATAAATAGCAAACCCATCCCCCACATGTGTGCTCGGATCTTGCTGAAGGAGTGGCCACTTGCCCACTCAGAGGCTGAATGAGTGAGGCCAAAAGGCCAGTCACCACATTGACACACTGCCTTGAATGAGAAACACCAAACAACCTGCTGTTCCAGCTGTGGCAAGCATGTTTCCCCATGTCAGTTACATTTGAATATACCTAGGCAGCCGAGCCCACGGGTGAGACAGGGAACACCTGAGGTGTCCCACGCAAAGTGCCAGTTTCTCCGCTACTGGTACACCTCGAGGTTGCAGCCTGCAGACAGCTGACTGTGCCTTCAAGCTGTTCACAAAATGCTGCCAGCTCCACTTGTGTCCACACAAACCTGCCCATTCCCTATCCATCCTACTACTAAAATTTGAACGAGAGTAATAGGTAAAATAGATGCCTGTTGTCTTTTAGACATGGATTTGCAGTACCATAGTAGTTAAAAACACAAATGCAAGGTACTAGCAACCACTGAACATGTCACTGCCACTAATTCACCCCACACTGGCAGACATCAATGCATGATCTCTTCTCCTGGTGGTTCAGGAACGGATGCTGGGTGCCTGTACTCTTACACTGAAACAACACATTCTCATGCACCTCATATTACAGTGTGTGTGTGTGTGTGCGTGTGTGCGTGTGTGTGTGCGTGTGCGTGACAGAGAATATTGTACACAAGAACTCACCGTTCCAGTTTTGTATATGCTTCTTCTGCAACAGCAAATATGTGAGGATCCAGATCTCCCATAGCCTGGCCCCGGTAGGCCCAGATGGTGTCAGTGCCATATATAGGGAGATCATCATACGGATTGATTGCAACCAGCACAATGCCTGAAAAGTAAATACCAGTTGCAGGTGCACGTACAGGAGGCAATAAGTCAATGGATGGATTCCAGTTACTGTGGACTATACCAGAAGTGATTCATATACATTTAATGTTTTGCAAATGAATCTTTTCATTTATATAATAACTGTGATTTGCACAATTTATACACAGTACATTAAAATTCAACAACTCTAAAATGTTTGTCATTTACAAATATGTATTGACTACTTGTGTGGCTAGGTTGTTTAAACAATAAATGTCAGATTAAATCCGAAGATTTGATCATCTGATCCACATTCTGTGCTTGATTTTTCATTTATTCTGTTAAACCTTTGTGTGAAACATGAACTAGTTTCATTATTGTTTTCATTTCACATTTAACTATAGGGGTCCACAAAGTTTTCATTTAAGTCTCTCATCATTGTATGCCCCAGTTTTCGTCTGATCTATCAATATGACTATGTCTAAATGCAGTAAAGCACCATAGTGTCCCAAAAACCTCTTCAGTAATGAGCTTTATACTTTAACTGATTGCACATCTACAGCACCAAACAAATTACCACCACAGAGAATCCATTTTAACAAGAATTTCGATTTAATTTCTCCTCTGTATGGAATACTCTTTAATTGTGTACTTCACACCATGCTACATCGAAGTTGTAACAATTAAGCACATGTGTCTGAAAATGTAGGAAAAGTTATTTTTTGCAACAGTTTTCATCACTGAATAACCTGCCAAAAATCATCAAATCTCAGCTGCAATACTGCTGTACATGAGAAGTGAGTTCATAATCACTATGTGAATTCCATATCCTACCCTGCATGCTGTTCTGAAACAGAAGGTTTTCTCAATTTCATGATTAAAGTTGCCAAATATCTGAAGTAAAGGCAACAGCTTGACAGCATGTTGTACCACACTACTTTCCATGCAGGCAATTTCAGCAGCTTCATTGTCCTTGATCCCACATGCCGTCGTGTTCAGCACAATGACACCCCTTTCTCCTTGCCTCTTCAGATGAACTAGAATGACTTTGATTATGTGCAGCCGACTGCCTGCGGAGGAAGTAAAATCTGCAGTCTGAAGAGCACTACTGAGTCTAGGAAAATGAAGAACTTTGTGTCAAAATTATAGTTCAACTACTTTGGTAGTGACCACAAAATTACATTTGAGTCTGCATCAAAAACAGCGAAAGTATACATTGAGAACTCATTCAAGGAATACCACAGAGCAGCCAATGAAGTCCACCTTTCCTACACTAATCACTGTAAACTATAAAGCAATGTTGAAAAGTAGTGCCTCTGAATTTTTTGTTCAGTTCTGAACATCGGCCGAGGTATTACATGTCATTAATATTACTCTTGTCAACTTTCCCCACTTACCTGTTGCAAGTTGCGACCCTCTACCCTGAAAGGGCTCTGAATTTTAGTGTGTTACGTGACGGTGTGTAAAATAACTATGTCAATGAATGAGAAACGATATACTGTAATCTAGTTTCTAACCGCAGAAAACTTCTTCCACACATGAAGCATCCTCTCCTTCAGCAGGACAGTGCCAGACCACACACAAGCACATCTGCAGCAATTTGATGCCTTGGATTAACTGTCAACAACCTACCTCCATACAGTCCCGACTTGGCCCCAGCCAATTTTCATCTGTTTTCAAAACTTAAAGAACACCTTCAAGGACCTCACTTTGATAGTGATAGAGGAATGGTGAGATTGTAGCTCTCGCGAAAAATCCTACATTCTACAGTGATTGTATCGACAAACCAGCCTCTCCTTGGGAGAAATGTGTGTCACCAGGGTGACTATGTTGAGAAAGTTTGTTTTATTTAAAAAGCTTCTAAGAGTTTTTGCATAAAAAATTCAGAGGCGTTACTGTTCATCACATCCTTGTACACTTTAAGTGTTATATTCCACTGAAATGTTATGCAACATCTATTTGAAAACTGATGTCTGGGATATGAGAAATTTTGTTTACCAATAAATCTTTTATAATTATAGTAATGAACTAAGTAATTCTAACCTTGATAAAAATACAGCAGTATGATCTGCATCTAATGCCACCAGGTTTTGCTTATCACAAATCCCCAATGGCCTCATTGTTCACAGTTTATTCTTCAACAATCAGCAGGGAGCAAAAATATGGGATGCTGATGATTGGGATTGAAAGATAACTGCGCACACACACGCGCGCACACGCGCGCACGCACGCACGCGCGCACGCACGCGCACACGCACGCACACACACAATTTTACCAGACAGTGAATGGAAACTTATGAACCTCAACACAGAGGCTGGGCATTAAAATGGATTTATATGCCCCTACATTGGCAGCCTAATCCCCAAGGGTAAATGGCAACAACAACTTAAGATGTGATGGACAACATGAGATGTGATGGATGACATGAGATGTAGACCATGCAACTGTAGTAAAGCCAGAACCAAATGAAATGAAAGTGCCATCAACTATCAACTTTCCATTACCTGTGGCTATGATGCTTCAGTACATTCTGTGGCTTCATACCAACTGTCTTCAAATACATCAGGTGCAGAAACCATGTGTCCCCCTCATCAAAATTTTGAACCAAAAATTAATGTTCGAATTACAAAACATGTCACTCATTTTGACCATGGTTGGATCCAAATATTAATGAGAAAATGCTAACTCAGTTATTGAAAATTTTTATGGGCATAATGCCATGGTCAAAGGCATTTTGTCTTCCAATGCTAGATACACATCACCTAAGGCTGCAACAACCCAAAGCAGTCACAGACTAATAAGCTCAGCCAGCTGAACTGTAACTGCTTTATGAATCATTAAAGCCCCAGATGATGTCTCCAGCATTGGAAGACAGACCATTAGGCAGAAAATTATGCCTTGGACCATGGCTTTTTGCGCATAAAACAAGTATCAGCAACTGCGCAAATACCGGCCGTGAAATCCTGCATTCTATGAATGCTCTTATTGTCAGGTGCACCGGATAAGCCCACATTCCACAATTTGAGAAACGAGGCAACGCAGTGATGTCTACAATGAACACTGTACAGGAAACTGAACTGTGCAGTCATCTCACCAATTGCTGGTGTGCAAAACTGAAGGATGAAAGTAACTTTTGCATAATGTGTTCCTGCCAAGTAACTTAGCTCGATGAAACTTGGACCATACATACGAAGAACTATTACAGTACAGTATAGAAGGTAAGCGAAAGAAATATGCAGTGAGATGGACAGAAATGACACTTTTATTCAAAGACAATAATTACCCTGAAGTCACCAGGATTCATGAAGGTCCCCAGCACATAACAATAGACATGACATTATTCTTTATAGGGTGCATCGTCACCACATATGGCAGTGAAAGCTCAGCAATATATTGCCATTCTGGGCACAAGGTTCGTACAGTGTTCTTGTGGCAGGGCATTCCAGTCCTCCTCTAGGGCACTTGAGAACTGGTGCATGGTCATCGGTGCATGTGGACGTGTTGCAGTAAGTCTCCCCAACACATCACGCACATGCTCGATGAGGCTGAAGTCAGGGGAATGGCCAGGCCAGTCCATTTGCCAAATACTTGCTCATTCCAGGAGCTCCCCCACCTGCAGTGTCATTGTGGTCATGCACTGTCATTCATAAGAATGAAGTCAGGAAGTACAGTGTCACAATAACGTCAGTGAGTGTACCGTGTTCAGAGAGTTGGTGAGCTCAGTATGCCCATGGAACATTACGACTCCCGACACCATAACACCTGGACCACCAAAACCATCATGTTCAACAATGTTCCTTGGTGCATCATGTGCTTCCTCCTTCTGTCATATGAGGGTATGTCCACCATTGTTGAAATGATTGTTTTGGTATTCCTGGTGGTATGGTGTGGGGAGGCATAATGTTGTATAGGTGCACTTTCCTCCAAATCTTTGAACGTGGTACACTCACCAATCAACATCATTGTCTTACTGTAGCCCTTCCTCATGTGCCTCTTTTTAGGGGTGTAATCAATACTTACTTCATTTTTATGGACGACAAAGCGCTACCACATCAGACTGCACCGTTGAAGGAGCTCTTGGAATGAGAGGATAATTGCCGGGCAAACGGACTCACCTGCCTGCTCCCCCAACTTAAATCCCACTGAGCAAGTGAGAGATGCATTACGGAGACATATTGCAGCACATCAACATGTACAAACGACCATCCAGTAGTTGCAATCCCCACTGGTCATGGAATGGAACACCCTACCACAATAACTCCTTACCAAACTTGTGGCCAGCATGGGAGCATGTCTTTGAGCAGGTATTGCCATCCATCGTGATCACACACACTATTAAGAACCGTATCCTGCCTTTTGCAGTGCTCAAGGAACCACCATAAATTGCAGTGATTTCAGTGTAATTGAATAAAAGTGTCATTTCTGTTTGCCTCATTGCATATTTCTTTCATTTACCTTCTGTACTATACTGCAGTAGTTCTTTCTGTGTTCAGTCCAAGTTCCATCGAGCTACACTACTTGCCAGAGACAAGCTAGGAGCATCCTTAAGTTTTGAGCACATGTGTACATTCTCATTTTGAACAGATGCCCAAGAGACACGATTTTAGACACTCTGATCTCTGTCACAGAACACCACAAAACCTGTGACTAATAATCGGCTGGACAGAAAGGACTGTAAGAAGGCGGGCAACTGTCCCAGGAAACCCCATTTATGGAGCTATTTAATGATATTACATCCCAAACATTCTATGAAAATATAATGTAATTGGACAGACAACAAACCTACTCACCAAGCAGCAGCATGAGAACACATGTTCAAAGGTATTAAAGTTTGCAGACTTTCAGAGCCAGTCGCTCCTTCTTCTGGCAGCAAGGTTGAAGGGGAAGGAAGAGGGAGTTTGAAGTTTGGAAAAGCCATCCAGAAATCTGAGTCAGGGGAGACTTTTCATAATTTGCTTTATTTTTGTTGATACTTTGCCACCCGCATTTTGTTGTACACCTTTCTAGGGTGGTGCCTGTGTAGAATGTAGGAAAGCTTGTTCTACTGCCACATCCTGCAGAGTGTAGCTGTCCAGGGTTGAGCGATACCTCCTGAACCTACACTGGAAATAATGAAGGAAGTTTCTGGATTCTAGGACCCAAGTTAGAAGGCAGATGACTATAGGCTTTAGCATCTTTCCTATACAGCTTGTGAGGAATACACTATGGAAATTATTGTGCACAGTATGTAGCTACACTAGTTTCAAGAGAGACACAATGTCACTCAAATCTTATTAACAACAGCTAGGAGCATTTATTTCACTGGCTTTTTAAGATTGCAAGCACTTACATTGCCAGCAAAACAAACTGTTGCAGCACACATTTCTAACAAAATGGTAGCTCATTCACTCACATCAATAGGTGCAAAGGATTCGTCACCGGACATTTCTGGAACACATCTTGTAATTTTTCCATCACATGAACAAGGCGAATGCTGTCTGAATTGCTTTACATACTTTACACATCTTATCATATCCTTTCTTCAACGTATACACCACTATCTCCACTTGCCCTGCTGGTTCTCCTTTGAACTGGGACCTTGAGAAATTTGATGCTCATTGTGTGAACAATACCCTTTTCAATGACAAAGTGTGTGATGATCTACATAAAGAATAATTCAGCCACATAATGATTAATAACTCAACAAGTAATTAAACTGATGCTATTATGATTAAAAGGAGCTACTAACAATCACTGCTAGTCAACTGAAAAAGCACATCTGACTGTTTAGCAACATGTTTCTTGTTTCTCTGTATATGTACAGTATGCTATGGTCATTAAGAAGTTAGCAGTCAGTTACTGAAACATCTAAACTGGGTCATGCATGCAAGTATCATATGCCTGAGCTCCCAGTGTTCATGGCAAGGTTCCTTTGGACAGAAAATTCATCATGTACTTTCTGTATGTTTGGAACCTGCACATTACAGCTATGAGGTGACCTATCAACAAAACCTATCATTTTTGGAATGATAATTAGGTTATATCTTTAGCAAAGATCCGCTAAATACTCCTCATTATTTGAGTAGCTCCTCATTTAATTTTTGCGGTTTTGAGCATGAAGACAATTCTCATTAAACAATAATATAATTTTGGTTGTGCTACACAGATTTTATAGAAAACATTTTTATGTATACTGCCCCAAAGTAACCAAGATCTTTACCATGCTGCAACTAGTATCAATGATTTGTACGAAACAACAATAACCACCACTTAAACCCTGAAGTCTGCCAGTTGATGAAAAATTTCCTGAACTAGTTGCATCATATTGAAGATATTGGCAGCTTTGTGGTGGTATACACAAAAATGTCCTGATGAAATTGATCATGATAGAAGCAATACATACATACATACAAATGGACACAACAGCATAACATAATTAGAAAATATCATTAGTAAGCAAACACACACTTACCACAATATGTATAAATAGAGCTCTTCTGACAGAAACGAACTTTCAGGTTATACAATACAGCAGGTTCATGCAGGTAAGACAATGATGTTAGATCATTCTCTCCAATTAAAATGCGTGGATTTCGCAGAGGTGGTAGTTTCTCATCTGATTCAATAATCAGGTCATGTATCTGATTAACATAAGAAGATCAAGTAAGCAAGAAATGTAATGTATTAACCATCACTTATTACGTACCTATCAACAGCTTCAAGGGCCAAAGTTTGACCTGTTACAATGCCAAAGGTATTAAAACTTGGGCACAATGCAGATTATCAGTGTAATAACCCAAAGTTGTTTCAATCATACAGTAACTTTGCAAGCCAGTTACAATTTGCCACAACATGCTTTGTCCTTTCTGTTCCAACTTCTGAACTTAATTTAACAAATTGTTAGATATTTTAAATTCTGAATGTTGAAGTTTTACAAGTTAATGAGAACACCTTAAAAAGGTAATACATAAGTTAACATTATTGAAAGACATAAGTTAACATTATTGAAAGACATAATTTAACAGATTTTATGTTATGCAATTCAGTACATCAAAATTCAAAGTATATTCTACATCAAGAAATAAATGCACAAATGACATGCAGTTACTAGCAATATTAATAGTTTTCTATACTATCAAACAATGCTGACAATTCCACACACAAACATGTTTGTTGAGTTACATTGTAAGCCTGTAACTTTAAAAATACACAAACTCTTTTTCAACAGAACAAGGTTTAAGTTTTTACTTAAATTCAAATAAATTAGGGTCTTAAAGCTTTTTTGAAACAGCTAATTGCTGCTGCATTCTGGTCACAATATGCATTTGCCCTGTTCACTTAACTACCACAGCTAATTTAACAAGCAGAACCTTAACACGATTTATGTAATTGATCTGATGATTGATTGACAACCACACAACAAACTTTTCGCAACATAAGTCGTTTTCTGTAAAATAATAAATAATGGCAAGAAGTAAATCATGTGTACAGATGTCAAGAATCCAGTCACAGACATGAAATACACTTTATGTTCTAATTGTAGTGAGTGCAATTTTCTGTGCCACAAGGTTAAACAAATGCTACTGTGATCAAGGAAAGTGGCAAAATGGTTTTTAAATAAAACTTGTGTACTAAGTAGCAGTATGCACTCAAATCTGAAAGAATTAGAGGGAAAATGAAGTTTATGTACAGCCAGTTTACACACTTATAAAGAAAAAGTTATCATGGTACCAAGGAAGAATAAACTATAAAAAGAAAAGAATGGCTAAGTATAAGATAGGGCCCAAAACCACAGAACAGTTGAGAGCATTCATATATCTGGGAAGTTGGATTAGTGAAGATATGCATTGTGAACAGGACATCGAAGTCGGAATGGCACTGACAAAAAGAGGCATTTCAAAAGCAGAAAATGCTCTTAGCTAGTTGTTTGAACACAGAATTATGAATGCAATAGTGAAATTCCTGATACTGGGACTATGGGTAAGCAGTAGAAAAGGAGAACTGAAGCTCATCGAATGTGGAAATGGCACAGAATGGAGAAGATCAGCTGGACTGATGAAGTCAGGAATGAGGAGGTACTGAGAAGAGTTGGAGAAAGAAGATCAGAGGATGCTTCTGACAATGAAGAATCAGATGCTAATTTGGACAGGATGTAATTTGAGACAAGACTGCCTTCTAGTAGAGGCAATTTTAGGTTTTATTCTGGGGGAGACAGGGAAGGGCAAAAGGAGATACCAGATGCTGGATGATATCAGCAGAGCGAAGGGACAGTACCAAAGAATGAAGAGGAAAGCAGAGGACAGAGAAGCACAGATAGCTGTGAAGTCTAGACCTGCAACACGGTATATAACCAAATGAACGAACTTGCTACTGAGATTCATTTTCCGAGCAAGTGGTAAACTCATAGGGACGATTGATTTAAGTTGTACAGAAATAGAATGAAAACATGAATACATCGACTGGCAAGTTCTGAACACAGTTATTGCAGATTGCACTTGTTACAAAGAGACAGAGCAGCTACTTAACTAATATTACAATAGAAATCTTTGTAGGTTCTCGATCAAATAATAATTTTGGTGTATAACAAAAAAGAGAGCATCAAATAAGTGGAACGATATTAAGCCATTTGTGTGCAATTTTTTGAGAACTAGTTTGTCACAAGATATGATTCTTTTTAGCGTATATTTTTTATTTTCACTTATGTACGATTATTTATGAAATATATTTGCTCTAACGACTTATAGCACCATACTCATTCACACACAGTTCTACTGTTTACGGTACACCATGAATCTTTTTTAATTTGTGATACATATTCACATAGTTTAGTTATGTACAGCATATTGTGAAACATCTGTCCTCATGAATGGCAACTTTACAAATGTTACATTCAAACCAGGTTTCACCATGATGCACTCAATAATGAAAACTTTTGCACCTTCTCAAGTAAGCTCTTTTCTTTTGATTCTTAATTATTTTCACTGGAAAATGCCCTCAGCTTCTGGCATGAAGCCTTAGTGGATTTCTGCTTCACTTGGTTGCATTTCTATCTTTTTATATCCCTTGACATATCTTCTCAGAACTGGATATGAGGACAGATATTGGCTGTGTAAGCCAATGTCACCCATTCCTTGGTTGTAATCAATGAAGCAGTTAGCTATTAGCTTTGTTTCCCCTTGTTTATGTGTCTCCACATAATCTGGTCTATCATGAAGCATTGGCAAGATGTTAACATTTTTCTGAGCAGCCCTGCAAGAATTTTGTGCTTGCAAATGTTAGTTCCCCTTCCTCTGGTTAGTTCCACTGAACGTATGTGGGATATTTTTCCTTGTTGGTTTACAATACCAACAGTATGAGCACTTCTGTCTAGCAATTCCCTGAAAAAGTTGGGAGAGTTGCACCAGATGTCCATGTAAATAGTTCTCCACTTCCCAAACAGAGTCACACTCAATTCAAACACAATCTTTTCACTTGCCGAAAATTTGACAGCTACATCATCACTTTTTTACCTCTGTTGCAGCATATATCTTCACATAATAACAGTACTCAGTCCCCAAAGAGCATACTTTATATATCTTTATACCAAATCTGTCTCTCTGCAAAGGATTATATTGAACATATGAAAATCTGCCCTAAAACTTCAGGGTTTCATCGATGCCAGGAACATTTACCCCTGTAACTTTGTTGAGTAGCTGTGAAATGATTGGTCTTATATTCCTCCATTTATCATGTTGTGTTTCTGGTGAATCACTAGCAAAATGATAAACCTGAAGATAGCCTCGAGTCTTCTCCATGGTATTGTTGCAGCAAATACTGTCTTCTTATTTGTTTTTCTTTTTGATCAATTGTGCGATATAGAAGGTTTTTGTCTCTGCAGCATGATGATGCAGTGAGAAGTGCACCTTCAATTCATCAACTGTTACAGAAAACCATTTCCACTGCTTGAACTAGTAGTCAGCATTTTTGCTGCATATGAGTTGGTTTCTCTTGCAATGGACTCAGGGAAACTGCACTGTTATAAATTCATTTACAATTTTAAATTCTGTAGGATTTTGTCCCAGAGACCACAGAACTGTTGCTTCTATTTCTGATGTCACAGTGAAAATACTGGTTTTAGGATGATTAGCCACATTGTCCCAGTCCCAGTGAGTCGCCTTTGAACAAGCTAGTGTGTGCTTTGTCGTCTCATTGTCACACGTTTCTGTCATCATGATAATTTGTTGGGTACTTCCAATTTCCCAGTTGTCTAAAACACTACTATTTTCACCACTTTAAGTGCTGCTTGCAGTGTCAGTCTACACCATTACTCAAATCACTTTCTTCCTGAAGAACTCTGAATTCTCACCACTTCTGCTTCATATGGGCACATATTTTGTCATTCACTAAGCTAACGAAACGCAGGCTAAATGCATGTAAGCTTGAATTAATGCCTCAGTTTCAGTTTCACAAATGTACAGCTAGTGTCCTCTAATGGTATGGCCAAGAAACTATTACAGAAAGCAGCAAATTACCAAAGAGTAGCATGTTGTGTCTACTGTGCTGTGAAGCATGTACCTGTTGCTGTACCCCAATACATGTAACTGTTGCAACAGCTGTGTCTGGCATTGTATGCCAATGGGTTAGTGACTTCCTGTCAGGCAAAAGCCAAAATGTCACCCTCAATGGGAAGACATCAGAAGGGAAAATAGCAACCAGCTTGTCTCAAGTCTGTGGACCAAAGTGCAAAATTGTTCTCCCCTTAACTATTTCCAATAAAGAGACACACACAGGGATAAGTTACTTAAATAGCTGCCAGTGGGAACTTTTGACTATTTATCTTTCTTTGCCCCTTATCTAATGCAATATGCAGTGACCACAATGATTTACTTTTGAAAACAAAACAGGTCAGGACAATGTTTCAATTTGCATTGACAATATGATCATTACAGGGTGCGAGCTTTGACTCCCTACTGAGAACTACAACTCTTTGTAGGAAGAATAATGTAAATATACAATTGCATTTTATATAAAATTTGGCTCATCAGGTTTTGTCTAGTGCCAACTGTATACCACTGCAAAACATTTCCCTTTATTATGATCGAGTTTACAGTGTCCTAGCAGACATCTTATTTGTGTTCTAATTAAATTTATGTAGTTGGAGTTGGATTTTATCAGTTAAACTAGGAGACAAAAAAAACTTGTTTAAGTGCTCATTTATTTAATACAATAGTTTTTAAATGACACCAATTATCTCTGTCACCTAAGAAACAGCCAATTTACCGGACTAACAAAGTATCACTCATGAATTGTGAAAAACTGTTCTAACTGTTGTTGAGTATTACCATACATCCCAACACAACTTTACTGCTCGGATATAGTGCCACTGGCGAAAGTATTCCAAGCTGAGATGAACCCAGCGAATGCTCAAAGCTCTAACAATCCAACCACATGGAAATCATCTAAATCACAGTATATTCGTAATGAAAAGCAAAATTCGTAAACTAACACAGTTCAGGAAACACAGCTCCTTCCGAAACTAATATGTGTCTACCATTTTGTGTCCACTATCCTAGTTCACTCCCGCTACAACTGGAACATTTTTGATCTCCCAATTCATAGATACAAATCTAATCCAAGAGGCTCAGTTGCTTCTAAACCAGAAACATCTAGACCCTCTGGAGACCCCAACCAAAAATCCCCAATTCACTCTAAGAAAAACAGACTCAAGAAAGACTTTTGAATGCTCTGAAGTGCCCACCTGAAGTCCCTTCCATCTGAACATCCGTGCCCAGCTACACTTTTTATGTCTCCTCTATATGTTTCAGTCCATCTGCCATTGACCGACTGCCTCTGTGCCTCTCCCACCATTCTATTTTGTCATTTTGCCATGCCATAAGATACAAATTTATACAACAGTGAACCAATTGGTCCACCTTAACAACTACAATTAAACCAAATTTATATTTCAAATGGCACTTAAACACTGATTTTAATTATATGAAACACTATATATTTATTAGGTGTAACCTCTCTCAAGAATAAGAAAATCATAATAATAATAATAATAATAATAATAATAATAATAATAATAATAAGAGATCCACCAAAATAGTTGCTTATAGTAACTAATCTTTATTCATGACCTACTGTTTCAGCATTTATTGCCATTGTCAAGTACATGTGGACTGATGTGATGTCCGTATTACGTTATTAGTGAACTGACTTAACTGTCACTGTTTTAATACGATGGTAAATATACTGAAAACAAAATGTTAATTACGGTGTGAGGGTAGTTTCACATTTCCACTCATACAACACCATTAAATGAATTTTAGGAAAGATAGACAGAGAACACCAAAAATTAAACTAAGCTGGAATAAAACTGGGTAATACCACAACAAACCCAGCTTGTATATGCACACAATGATAACCTAATAAATGGCAACAAAGAGGCCTTGCAGCTCACAGTAAATTCTTACAGAAGTATTTCAAGGAAAGCATGGTTACAAAGTAACAAGGAGGAAACTAAGCATGTGGTCATGAGCAAGGCACTCTATTATCAAACTCCAATGATAGTTGATGAATCCACTTGTAAAAAAAAAATTAGATATATTTCAATATTTGGTAACCATTTTTAGCGAGCAAACAGAATGGGAATTGAGATTAAGGCAAGGATCACAGTGGGCAACAGATCATGTTTTGTTTTACAGGACATGCTGTGCAGTAGAGCAGTTTCAAGAAGTTTTAGAATCAGATTATATCAGAGTATAATTCTCCCGGTAGCTCTATATGGTTTGGAAACATTTATATTGAGGAGAACAGATGATCAAAAAGTGTTAAGTCTTCAAGAGAAAGATATTAAGGAAAATATTTGGCCCCAATAGGGACATCCAGTCACAGAAATGGAGTATATTAAAAGAACAGGAACTGGCTCACCTATACTTGCAAGCTGATATTGTCTTAAGGATAAAGAAAAGAAGATTGGTGTGGGCTGGACACCTAATAAGGATGGAATAGGAAACACTATCAGAAGTAGCATTCACAGGATCTGTGGAAGGCAGAAAGAACCGAAGGAGACCATAGACAACATGAAAGGATAACAACAAGGATACGAAGGCAGTGGGTCCGAGAAAAGGAGAGTGGACCATGGAAGCCAGGAACAGAAATGATTGGTAGAGGAATGTAGGGAACACACATGGTCTCCCAGGTCAAAGTGATGATAAAGAAGAAGAAGAAGAAGAAGAAGAAGAACCACCTCTCTCAAAAACAATGTTATCTTGAATTATTTTATCACCATGTGTTAATTTTACTATTTAATTACCTACACAATTGTTCTACAAAGTTCACTCACATACATTACTATTCATGTTTTGATATACTAAGAAAGTTAATTAAAACTGAAAAAGGGAACATCAAGTCTGATGCTGTGTGTCCCAACATTACTAAATGGGTCGTCAGTCTCTACCAGAGCCAGCAATACACACAATGGTTCTTTTGAAAGTGATAACACAGGCCCACTCACTGGCAACCATCCCTTCTGTGGCACTTAAAGAATATGCAACAGCCCAGGTAGCTAATACACACTGCCAGCTAAAACTTTGAGCAGTAAAACTGTCACCATCTAGAGCACTTAAGGAGAGACTGTCCCTTTGAAAAATCCTTTTAAAACCACACTGTTTGGACATCCACAGTCCACCTGTAGCATCTACTAAATACCAGCAGTTTTGGTCGCAATGCATCCCAACTGCATCTGCCATTTTCCAACCCCTTCGCCTACAAAAGCATATGGCCAGCAATGGACAATGTCTCTTGTATTGCATTTTAAGAGATATGCCCTTAGCGTTGGTGGTGTTTTTAGAATGTAAGGAGTGAGTATTGGGACCAGCAACTTAGCTCAGGGAACTCCTGAAGAGTGTGACCAGCTTAGTCTTAACAAAATGGTATACTTAAAAAATGTGTATCAACTGTGCTGCTGATGCCTCCAGCTTACTCAACTCATGGGTGTTCCACCCTTAGTGGTGCATATGTAAGACAAACACTTTCCCATCCCAGCTAGCTCTGCCCTCTCCAGCAGAGACATTGCCATACGACAGAATAAGCAACACAGGACTCAGCCCTGCATCCCCATGGCTGCCCACGCACAGTGCAGAAACACAGCTGGGGCCCAATTTGTTAGCTCTCAAGGTTGAACCTAAGCTCAGACTGGACAATGTCAAGCAAATGTTCTTTTCTTGGGAACTATCATGAAATTTGCCTTACAGATTCAATAGCAGTTTTTTTCCTTTTTTGTAGAAAAACCTAAATTCATTTCCAATCATTTTTCTCCCATCCAGACCAAACAGGATTAAATGAAGCAAGGAAAATCAGAGAAATGCTGTGTAGTTCGTCATGGATAGTTTAGTCATACCAAGTGCACCACTGACACACTCAAACTCCAGTTAGGGAAGTTAAAACTGTGTCTATGTGCATTACAGAAACATTGCTGTAAAAAGTTTCAAAAGACAATGTTCCAAAAGGGGCTAAGGAATGTATCTCCCACATCTGTATATTGCGATCTTCATCTACAAATACGTACCCACTCCACCACCAGTCACTTCACAATGCAGGGCAGAGGATAATGATCAGTACAATAAAACTGCAGAAATTCAGTGTCAGGAAATATGCCACACATTGTCGAGAAGCTTACAGAGTACTGATGTAGATGCAGAAGAGCAAACATGGGGGGCAGAGAGGGGGGGGGGGAGAGGGGGTAGGTGTAGAGAGAGGTAGAGAGAGAGAGAGAGAGGTAGGGGGAGAGAGAGAGAGAGAGAGGTAGGGGAGAGAGAGAGAGAGAGAGAGAGAGAGAGAGAGAGAGAGAGAGAGAGAGAGAGGTGTAAAGTGACTGTACAGCAAATTTATTTGATGCAATAAAATTACATTCATTCACCAGCAGTTTTAATTGTCTAGATAAGCTACTAATACCAAGGGCAAATATCAATGAAGGAGACATTCTTATAAGTTAGCAGAATAGTATAGGCCTACTGAAGCTCGTCTAGTAAGCAGATACAATGTGAGGCATGAAACGGGAAGGCTTGAAGAAGTATATGAAATTCTATGTGAAGTAAGGTGAGTGTCACAACAACCAAAACAGAGAAAAAGGTCACTGATAGGCTATTATTTGCATTCAATGTACTACATGAGAACTGAAGTTAATAAAATGAACAAACAAAAAAAGTGGCCCAACATGGCAGACAAACATGAAATTTCTGAAGTGACCATATCTTATTAATTAGACAAATGCCAGAATATTGTCAAGTTTCCAATATCAGCTGTCTGGCATTAGAAAAGGTCTGATTATCTATACTGCCCACAAACCCACCAAAACAGAGAGAAGTTTAAGAATAAGATGGTCCATGAAGATTCACATAACACCTATTGTTCCTCATTAATGTTACTTGAGGATATTTAATCATAATGAGATACATTTTCATTTTCATGGAGTAGTCAGGAAGACATGCACTGCTATTTTATGGAGAGCTCAAACAAGCGATCAGTCTTTCACACTCAAGTTGTTTCACAAGTTTTCATCACACAACAAATATTTAATACATCATTTTCCACAACTCAGAAAAAAGAAAAAACAAAAAACAAAAGTTGCAATGCCTTTGCTTGGTGTTAACCATACATATCTGTGTTTAAAGAATGCTACCCCCAAAAACCTGCTCTGTTCTACCAAAACGTCTACCATATTGTTTCACCCCAATAAACTAATTAATTTTCCTCATATTTCAGAGTGAGCTGGAGAATGGAAGAGAGACCAACTGAAATTGAATCTCTGTATAAACCATGGGACTTGCTTACATGTCGTGGCTTGCCTATATCAAAGGTATATATACACCTTAAGTGCAACTACTATGGAGGAGTCCTGTGGAGAGCCATATTAATATGTAGTTCTCAATAATTGCAGAGGCAACAGTCTGGATGATGGCCTGATCTGGCCTTACAACATTAGCCAACATGACCTTGCTGTGCTGGTAATATAAATGGCTGAAAGCAAGGTGTCCGTTCGGAACTCTGAGTGAGAACTGCTCAGGAGTAATTGTCATAAAAGAAATTGTCATAAAAAAAAAGAGGCATACTACCAGTCAGAGTGGAATGTTACATCCCACATCCCTTAATCATGTGAGGTGGTTAATGAATCCAAGAAGAGAAATGCATAGACTGAAATTACATATGTGTAAATTAGCAAAGGGTGGTGTCAGGAAAAACAGGACTTCTGATTAGGTGAGTATAGGTTTATACATACAAAATCACGTATGGATAATGCATAGGTCTGATAATGAGTAAGAAAGTAATGTGGGTGAACTACTATGAACAGTATAGTGAATGCATTATGGTAGCTAAGACAGACAACTCCAGCACCCACCCCACAGGAGTACAAGTTTATACACCAACTACATCCACAGTTTAAGAGATTGAAAGGATGCATGATGAGATAAAAGAAGTTATTCAGATAATAAAGGGAGAGGAAAATTTAATTTTGATGGGGAGTAGAATTCATTAGCAGGAAAAGGAAGTAAGGAAAAACAGTAGGAGAATACGGACTGGGGAAAAGAAATTAAAGAAGAAACCATCTAGTAGAATTCTGCACATAGCATAATTTAAAAATTCATAACACTTTATTTGAGAATCATTGAAGAAGGCTGTATACATGGCAAAAAACCGGGGGACACGGGTTGGTTTCAAAATGATATTACATAATGGTAAAGCATAGATTTTGAAACCACATTTTGAAGTGTAAGGCATTTCCAGAGATAGATGAGGACTCTGACCACAATTTATTGTCAATAAAATTCTTCTGCGTATGTGACCACATTACCAGCAAGTAAAATTGTTCGACGTTTTGGCCACTGTTGCAAATAGTCTTCCTCAGGACGTTGGGCTGACTGCTGAATGAGGAAAACCAATTCTTATATACCGTACCAGAGAAAGAAGCTGTTTTCATAGTCTGATAGGATATTGATAATGACGAGGAGGGATTTTAGACATCCTTTATTGGTGTTTGCTTTATTTCTTGCCATTGTTGCAAACAGGCGAATGGGATGCATGATAGTTGTGATGTACCACTGTTTACTTGCTGCCTGACGCTGAGTGAGGCATGCCAGTACCCTGTTACCTAGTGATGTCAGGGTCTCCCATGTGCCTGTGTGGGTTGCTTTGCAAACACTGTTGTCCAATAGTGCTGTTACTACTAGCAGCAAAGATACTAAGTCTATGCCTGTCTTCCTTATCCATGTTGCGTGGTCACTAATGTATTTCTACTGCATCTCTGATTTTCCTTTTCCAGGTAAGCAGCTGTTTCACCAGTATGTAAACTTCTTAAAATATTATCAGCTCGTCGCACTCATCCTGGTGTTCCGCCACTATCGGTGACTGTGCTGTCTCACACGAATGTATCTTTCATGCTCAGGTATCCATCGCTAATCGGCTCTCCATGTCCTAAATACACTATACTACATTCACAGCCAATTTCATAGACTCTAGAAGTTTGCAGCTTGTCGACTGCACCTTTTTTTGAACCAAGGACATCTTATTTTATTGCTGCTTCAGAAAACTGTATTAATACCTACTTGACAGAGAATTTTGCCCACTCATTCAGTGACATATGGTAACTAGGTGATATTTTGTTGTTCTTTCTGTTCTTCACTATTACCTTCATCCTTTGTCCCCATAGTGTTATCTATCATCTCCATCCCATAATCATTGTCTCCAAATGATGTACCTGACATTTCGTAGTTCTGCCTCAAATGTTAATCGCCAATCCCATGGGCCCTCTTGGTTGAAGTAGGCAGAGCAAATTTCTTCTGCATAGGGTGATGGTGGGAGGAGGTGTGTACGTACCTGTCCATGCTAGTCTATTTTCTAAACACTCAGTGGTCTAGTTTACCACCAGGCTTTCAGTAAACTTATATGCTGAAGAAACACAGCATCCCATTCTATTCTATCTCCATAGTAAATTAGATTTTGCTATGCTGTTCACTGAGGTGCTGGTGAAAGCTATGTAGTTCCACTTCTCCATGCGGCCAGATGACAAAGGTATTATCAATGTACTGGAACCAGAATTCGGGTCATATAATTTATCATTCATGGACTTAAGTTAATAGTTACAACTGCAAAAAAGTAGGAAATTAGGGAGATGGGACATGGGTAAGCTGAAAGACCAAGAGCTTATTGAGACTATCCGAGTAAGCATTACATAAATTTTGACAAAAACTGGTGTAGGGAATACAACAGAAGATGAATTGGTTGCATTGCGAGACTAAACAGTGAAGGCAGCAGAGGATCAAATAGATGAAAGACAAAGCTTCAAAAAAAAAATCCTTGTATAACACAGGATGAATCGAATTCAGATGGTGTAATGAGAAAATGCAAAAATGAAGCAGGTGACTTCCAAAAATGAGACTGCCAGAAAGTGAAAAATGGCTACGCATGGAGGTCTAGACGATGAACACAAGGCTGAAGCAGCACATGTAACTAGTGGAAGGATACATACTGACTACAGGAAGATTAAAGAGACCTTAGGAGAAAAGAGAATCAACTGTATGACTATCTAGAGTTCAGACAGCAATCCAGTATTAAGCAAATAAGAGAAAGCAGGAATATGGAAGAAATACACAGAGGGTCTATACGACTAATATTAAAGAAAGGGAACAGGAAGTAGACGAAGACGAGATGAGACATACAATACTGCAAGAGGAATTTGACGTAGCACTAGAAAGGTCTAAGTCAAAACAAAGCCTCTGCAATAGACAACACTCCCTCAGAATTACTGAGATCTTTGAGAGAACCAGCCATGGCAGAACTATTGCACTGGTGTGCATATACGAGATGTAAAATATTCAGACTTTAGGGGAAAAAGTAATTATTTCAATCCCAAAGAAAGCAATTGCTGGTAAGTGTGAATGTAACTGGCTTATCAGTTTAATCAATCATGACTGCAAAATACTTACATAAATTGTTTACAGAAGACTGGAAAAAACTTGTAGAAGTCAACCTTGGGGGATACCAGTTTGGGTTCCGGAGAAATATAAAAATACTCAAGGCAATACTGACCCTATGTCTAAGACAGGTTAAAGAAAGGTACACCTGCATTTTTAACTTTTTTAGACTTAGAGAAAGGTCTCTGCAGTGTTGACCAGGATACACACACTGAAATTCTGAAGGTAGGGGGATAAAATGCAGGGAGCAAACGATTATCCACAGCTTGAACATAAACCAGACTGCAGTGATACAAGTCTGAGGACATGAAAGGGAAGCAGCAGTTGAGAAGGGAGTGAGACAGTGAAGGGCAAGCTGGAACCTCTTACATGCTCTTATTGCATCCATATTAATAATTGTCATTTTTACTCATTTTCAACTTTTCATTCAAATCTCTATAAAGTGCTTCATAGAATGTAGGTATCTGTATTTACTGAAACTTTAACTCAATTTCACCTCACTTAAATTCATTACTCACACTTTTCTTTTCAATGCACCGAGTTTGTTAGTGAAATTAGTTTTGCTGAAAACGGTGTTAACTGGAAATTATTAACAACTGAAAGCTTTACTAAACTACAAGATATGGATCTTTGACTGAGCTAATCAGTAGAGTTGGGCACAATGAAATCACTTATTAGAAAAACTGGCATCCTGACCTTAAAGTAATGTATTTCATTTCTATGTAAGTAATTAACTTGAGAAATAGCTTTAATTGCAGTTTGAATACATCAAAAATTACTTTTTCTATTTGTACCATTATGCCTGTTAGATTCCCACTTTTAAGGCTTTATTTTTGATGCCCTAATTTTTACAAACTAAATGACAGACTTCATTAAAAATTATACCATTAATTAAGAATTTGCATCAATGATTATAAATCTAAAACTGGCACCTGTACTTATAAATGTGTTATTTCCAATGTGGACGTGTACAATGGTTTCATAATCTTTCACATTTAAAAAAAAAAATACTGCATATTTTTGTAAACCAAGTGATTGTAGTAAAAATATAGTCCATCTGAATTATCAAAACCTAACCTTGCCATTTTTATATGACCAACCTCTATCCCAGAACAATCAGTCCAGTCTTGGAAATCTCATAGGCAACATTTATGCGCAAGTTTGGGAACTCAAAGCTTATCAGTGTTATGATGAAGTATGCACACACTTAGTATATGAGCAACATATTGTTCAGGCTTGACGAAAATGTATTCATTTACTATATCCGTGGATATCCATCGTCAGTTTGCCTGCATTCAGTACAACCGCGTGACTCTTAGGAGGTTGAGAGCTTCAACTTTTTCAAGTGTCAATCAAATTCTATTTTATGTCTATGTGTGAATAATTTGGAACTCTTTATTGTGTACTGCGTTGTAGGAATCACTTAGTTATCACTTGTTAAGAAATGTGGTGTATTTATTGTTTAACTACACCGAGGGTGCCCATATAATAGTTTGCAGGTGGGAGGGGCCAAGATCTGGGGGTATGGAGTATTTTTAATATTTTGGAAGACACATGGCAACTTTTAAGTAGCTTGAATAGTTTCAGTTCCAATCCTGTTGTAAACTTGTATAATAGTGATTTTTAAATCATTTTCTAGAAAGAAAAACCTCTGATTACGCAATATTTTTTCTTTCACCTGAGAGCTCGGGGTGGCTGCGGTCCCCATTTGCCCCTTAAGCACGGGCATCCTTAAACTAAACTGACGTCACTAATATCTTAACATTCATTGTGCCTGAATCCAACTGGAACTGTGTAATGTGAATATTCTGTCACTCCCATCCAGGTAATCAGCACAGTGTGAGTACCTACTTGTGAAAGTCAATTTTTGTGATTACTGGAACCGGTCATCATATTCTGTGTCTTGGTAATTAATGTGGGAAAATCCACATTATTTGAAGAATTGCTCAGTGCAAATTATTGAAGTATTTCCTGTAGTACCAGTTCTTCAGCAATTCAACAAACTACATTCAAACATATTGCAGGTGCTGAAGAAGATTCTGCAGGTAGGCCATCTCTCAACAGATTTGTAGTTATCCCTGATGTTATTCAACCTGTACACAGAGCAAGCAGTAAAGAAAAGTAATAAAAAAATTTGGAAAAGGAATTGAAGTTCAGAAAGAAGAAACTGATTTGCCAATGACACCGTTATTCTGCCACAGACAGTAAAGGACTTGAAAGAGCAGTTGAACAGAACAGATAGTGTACTGCAAAGAGATTCATTGAAAGTAGAAGAAGGGTAACAGAAAGCAGCTGAATTAGATCAGGTGATGCTGACAATTAGATTAGAAATTGAGGTATTTACCTGGAGTATAACCGTGTACAGAAGTGAAAACTGGACAAAAAGTAGTTGAGACAAGATGAGAACAGAAGTTTTTGAACTGAGGTGCTATAAAAGAATTCTGAATATTAGATGGGTATATCATATATGTAATGAAGAGTTACTGAAGCAAATTGAGAACAAAAGAAATTTTATGGCACAATTTGAGTAAAAGAAGGGATCGGTTGATAGGACACAGTCTCAGGCAACCAGGAATTGTCAGTTAGGTATTAGAGGGAAGTGGTGGTGGTGGGAGGGTACAAATTATACAGGGAGACCAAAGGATGCACAGTAAGCAGGTTGAAATGAATGTAATATGCAGCAGTTATTCAAAGATGAAGAAGCTTGCACAGGATAGACAAGCACAGAGAGCTGCATCACATCTATCCTTCAACTGCAGCCCACAACAACAGCCTTCATATCTTGATACACCAGATGACCTTGTTATAAAAGCTGGTTCTTGTGTCAAAACAGTATTACCCACTACCTTTAATTCATTTACTTATTTACTGGTAAAGTTACCCTCAGAAGATCCTCTTTTCCATACAAAACAATTTTTTATGTATTTACTACAAATTAGATATAGCATTAAATACTATTTAATGTAAATTACATTAGTGACATGTATACTTTAATTTTCTACTGGATGGATGCCATAAATGGTAACAATGTATATAAAGAAAGACTCACTCTGCCATCTTCTGTCCGAACTTGCAGAAAACTGCTCTTGTAGTCTTCTATTACTTCTGCTTCCTCCCATACTTTTACTGGGTGCTGAATCCACACCTGTGCTCCCTGTAACATGCATTGCGACAACAATTAAAAGAACTGCAGTTTCACAAGGACAGTAATATAGGCAAGTGTGATAACAGGAATTGCAACAGCGATACAACATCAGTATTGTCACACTTCTCTTGAGGACAAGTTTAAGTTACATGAAACCTTTCACAAAAGGAGAGATTAATGCTAGAAAAATCATTCTGATAACTGGCAAGATTTATTACAATTTAATAGCTGTCATATGGCAGTGACCAGAGCCCCATAATTTAACCCTGCCAGTGGCTTTGTGGTTACTTTATAAAAACATTTGCATACAACTCAGTAATACACAGTTTAGCCCTGTGAGTTCTTTCATCTTGTGCACTTCAGAAACTATTGCAGCAAAATCAGAGTTTCAACAGAAATGCAATTTCAGTTAACCTCACTATCACATCTTTACCAGTATTATCAATTTGTGTCATTACATTCATCAGTAGCTATCACTGAACTTTATATGTTTGGCTCCCTGCAAAACTGAATTGTGAGGTCTTTTATTACTAACAGAGTTACTCAAATAACACTGAGGTGTGTGACCAAAAAAGCCCTAATATTTAATTTTCATCTCCATTAGTTTAGGATGATTAAAAATTATCACATTTCGGTAAAATAATACTATTACAGTACAGTACCAGATTTGGGCTCATTTGCTTTGGTGTTACTTTATCTATTACCACTACTGTGTTAATCCAAAAATATTTCAACTTCTGACAGCGTGTTTATTTGCACCATTTAATTTATATATACCTGGTAGAGCATGTTATCACAAATCACCTCCATAACAGCTTGGCCCATACCGTCTCCAAACTTTGGAATTTAAATTTTTCGTAAGCAGTGACCACAATTTCCATCACCAAAGACACCTTTGACCGCAGTTGACAGGGTAAAGGATACGAAACAAGCAAAACATGATGTCCACTACGACAAGCACAGCTCTTATTCCGACCTTGTTACAAGTTCTTGGTAACAAACTAGTGACTAGCACCAGTTGTGGCCACTCACGTCACCATAGGTGCTAGAGTACTTTTCTATATAAAACAGAAAACTCTTTTCCAAAAAGGAAAAGCGTCTGTTGCAAAAGTCTTTTTGCAGGAGTTTTTGTTTCGGAATTATTATTGCTGCACCAGTGTCGTGGAGTGATGCGTACAAAAAAAACTGTGCATACAGTGAAGATTTATCCCCAAATTACCGCATGATGAAAAACCTGTTTTGATATCTCCAGTGGTTCCAGAAATATCTGAAGTTAACATCTTGCACGATGCCCCATTACATGTCAACGGTCTGCTCATTATTCGGCATTACATACCTTAACAAGAATGACCATACTGACTGAAGAAACAGCGAATGTATTCTTACGTCAAACTTTACCCACAGTCGATCGGAGTCACTGCCAACAACAAAAATTCTAGAAGTCTCCCGGTTTAATCCCTTAGCATTTGTATCAACGTAACACCTTTCCGCATACAGTCACATTCCCAGCACTCCTCGTAACTAAAATGCTGGAAACAATAAAGTGAGCAGCAACAAATGAAAGTTCTCAAAGTGATTCCAACGCAAGGATTCCAAGCGTCAAAGGTGGAGAGCTGAACGCACAGGATTAAGATGGGTTATCAGATTTCTGCAACGGAAATCGGCTTTCTACCAAGCGCCTTTTGACAAAACCAGATAGGTTTACAGAACTGTTGCGATTGTAGGAAAAATGATTAACATGAGATGAATAGTACAGCTTTAAAATGCAGCTTTTTCCGAAAAGCGTTTTTTTCCCCCTGGGAACTATGCGAGCCACTAGTCTGCAACATTTTTAAACATAGAAATTACTAGTTTCCCATGGGAGGGGGGGGGGGGGGGGTGTTTACAAAGTGTCGTGTCCCAAGAAACAAATTTGACAAGAAGTACACAAAGTTACTGCCGCTTAACGGTTTTCCAGTTTTTTTTTTTTTTTTTTTTTTTTTTTAGGTGTAGGTATTAACTTAACGTAAAGCATATTGTCTTTATTATACACAAAGTACATCATCTTATGTTATTAGTTTGAATGTGGGTAGAAGAAACCTTTCAAAACAATCATCAAATTGCTCGATAGAACCAACTCTTAACAGCCTAAGACTGAACAAAGATGGCCCTTGTGTCCCTGATTTGACACACTGTGCAGCCGTGACAACTTTAATGCATCAAGGCGCGTTTACACTGAGTTCGCAACATTGTTCGTGGCTAGTAATGGACTACCGATGTTCGCAACATGGTGGCAACATGTTCGCAACACAAAATCAGTGTTCCACGGCCGTGTCGGTAGAGATCAAAGAAACATTGTTCGTGGCCAGCTACCACCAAATTCCGCTACGCAGCGCTAGTGTTCGTTTGCTCTGAGTGAGTGTTTTGGTGTTTGTTTTGCTGGAGTGTAGTGGTGACATGATTCATTACAAAAGGTTGCTGCGGCGCTTGGCACCAGCAGCAGTGATGTGGACAAAAAAATTAAATCTCTCTTGTCTCAGTACCGACGTGAGAAACCAAAAATTGAGGAAAGTAAAAAATGTGGATGTGGTACTGACACACTTTACGAAACGAAGTGGTTTGATTTAAATATCTACGTTTCCTGGATGATATGGAAATATTTGTAACTATTTGAGATATGGCTGGCTTTGATAGGCGTCTCCTGATGCCAGAAAACGAAGAGTAACAGCAAGTCTTTGGTTCACAGAGATTGCTTTTCTGAAATTTGTGACTTTTTTTGAGACAACCGGTCCTATAATATTCAACAACATTTCAAAATCTGACGCCGACATCCTACTGAAGTTGCGAAAGCCAGAACCGTCTTCCAAATTCAGCCCACAAAGCATGTCATTCCCGCCACGTCTTCTATAGTATGTTTTGGTCCACCGACGACGACTACATCGTTTTCTTCGTCTGTTTACTTCGTAAAGTATTATTAATGCATCATCAAATGTCATTAACTCTTCCTCTTCACTTGACATAGCGTATCTCTTGATGTGAATACACAAAGTAACCTATCAGTTCACCGCAGCAGACTACGCGAATACGTAGAAATGTTGGTCGCTAGTGTAAACGGGAATGCGAACAACGAACAATGTTGCCAACATGTTGAGGGAACAAGTTGCACACAATGTTCCCAACAAAAACATGTTCTGAGCTCAATGTAAACGCGCCTTAACCCGTAACTCGAGGGATGCGTGATGCTCTGGGTTGCGTCCCACAGTGCGTCAGAAGATCCCAACACCTTTTCGACCCTTCTATTTCACGATTTTTTCCTCTCTTCTAGCCCATTAAATGACGAGTCTTCTGTATGCGGGTCCACAGATGAAGTGTAGGCGATTACACTCACTGTATAGCATGACAGTGCTCTCCATGCTATTACAGTAGCTCTACCTTGTAATACTTAGGTTTTGGTTTCGTTTTGCTCTAGGGCGTCATACGCGCCCAAGCCAAAACTATAGAACACCAAGGCAGAGAGGAGTTGAAAAACGACTAAACGTCAGTCCCAGCTGAGATAATAGCAAGATCGCTAAAAACAGGCACGTGAAAAAAGGGCTAAAAGAGACAACATACAGAAACGGAGGTCCGAAACTAGAAATTACGTGGCCTTTGCCATATTGCTTTGACGGATAAAAAGTAAAACGCGGTCGACAGCCCGAGCGTCATTTGCTAAAACGACAGAGAAATCAGACGGCAAACCCAAGCGGAAACGTAAACGGTTAAAAAATGGGCATTCCATTAGGAAGTGGCGGACAGTTAAAACTTGGGCGCAATGTGTACTAAGTGGTGGGGTTGTGCCACTTATCAAATGACGATGGTTAAAAAGGCAGTGCCCAATACGCAGACTAGTTAAAACGACCTCCTCCCGGCGGGAGAGCCGAGGAGAGGTCGTACAAGCCGCTGGGAGAGGCTTAAAAAGCCGGAGCTTATTCCCGTGAAGGGAGGACCATTGTCCATGCCAAAGGGACACCACCTCCTGACAGATGGCAGCACAGTGAACATCGGAGGGAACATAGGAAATCGCGGGCTGAGGTATGAGGACTGCAGCCTTGGCAGCAGCGTTAGCAACCTCGTTTCCTGGCAGACTGACATGGCCAGGAACCCACAGAAACATCATACTGGCTCCACCAAGAGTGAGCAAGTGACAGTTTTCCTGGACCCGCTGCACTAACTGATGGGCGGTGTACAGCGCACATAGACCTTGAAGGGCGCTGAGCGAGTCTGAGCAGAGGACACCTTGTGAAACTCAGTGCAGTCACTTTATCCAAGAAAAATGATATATTACTGTTGAGACTCAGCTGTACAGTTGGCGAAGGTGGTGTCTTGTGGGAATTGGGGATGGGTGCCGAGCAGGTACACTGCAGCAATGTTTATACTGTGTTAGGTGTTGGAACTGTCCCTTTCTGCAGCTCGTGAAATTATGTACAAGGAAGCGACAGAGAAATGATCGGGTACTACAGTTCGGCAATGTTATGCGAAGGTTCACATCCGCCACGATTACATAAGAACGCCAAAATCACCGCCACTCCAAGAAAACGATATAATTTCACGTGAACAGTATGATAAGCAAACAATGTAGTGATTAGTAAGTCACAATGTTTCTCCCTGCACTCGGGAATAGTCATTTGTAGTTTAGTAGAATCACAGGCATTCATTTCGAGAACTGTAGGAGGATTCTGTAATGAATAGAAAATCTGTACCCCTGATTCCAGGGACGGCATGTGTCCCATCAGGAAATCGCGTAGGGGAGAGACCGCCTTAAGTAATGCACGGCGGTACTTGCACAGTTTGCAAAAATTGATGGTGTGCTTTACGTCCAAACGCCCACCAATGTTGACCTACGGCATCATTCTGTTGCAGGTTAATGTCCGCTCTTACGCTGCCAAAGTTGATACTACGGTGCAGAAGTCTCCCTGGGAGGCCCTTGCAAATCCTCCATACAGTTCCGATCTCTCCCCACGCTACTTCCATATTTTTGAAGCGCTGAAATAAAATGGACGTATGGCATTTTTGGACATGAGTCTCTTTCTAGGAAGTTCGGGCGCCTAGTGCAAGTATTTTTATTTGCAACGACTTAGGCGACTCGCGCGTCGATGATTAAATGATGAGGATAATACACACACCCAGTCCCGAACGGAGAAAATCCCCGACTCGACCGGGAATCGAAGCCGTGGCCCCCCGACCGAGGATCGGCAATGCTAACCACGGGACAACGAGCTGCTGACGGAGCTCTGAAGAAAGACATTCGTGGCCGTCGATTTCCTTCTGACGAAGTGGTGCATAACTGGCTACAATCATGGTTCAAAATTGGCTCTGAGCGCTATGGGACTTAACATCTCAGGTCATCAGTCCCCTAGAACTTGGAACTACTTAAACCTAACTAACCTAAGGACATCACACACATCCATGCCCGAGGCAGGATTCGAACCTGCGACCGTAGCGGTCGCGCGGTTCCAGACTGAAGCGCCTAGAACCGCTCGGCCACCAGCGGCGGGCTACAATCATGGTTCCGTAGGCAACTGCAAACACTTTTCCATGAAGACACTGGCCGTCATGTTTGCTGGTCTAAGGAAAATTCCCAGCATATGCAGCAGTTGGAAAGAATGTTGTGATACGGCTCGAGATGTCATCACAATACTTGCCCGCACAACTTATTATGGACAATAATCAAGTTCCATGTGGCTCGAGCTTAATGAACTACGCAAAAGTTTTGAAGAAGCCTTTCGAAGCTTAACTGCTGATATACTCCTCAAGATGCCAAGGACGAAATGCAGACATAGATCTCTCAGGAAGGCTCGAAGATAAACACACACATCCGCTGCGTACAGCGTCGGTTCGAAAACATTTTTCCGAACAAGTGACTTTTCCTTGGTACACTTTCACCAGTGTCAGTTTTCACTACTAGTGATCCGCACTATTTACAACTCTTGCACCTGGGCGCCATGGGTGCCCTCTCAGCTTGGCGCACCAAGCTGTGGCTTGAGTCACTTTGGCCTTAACCCGGTCCTGGCTGACTTTACCGTAGTATTTATTAGCAAGTACCCAATACAAAACATGAAATACACTCCGCTGCAGAGTGAAAATCTCATTCTGGAAACATCCCCCAGGCTGTGGCTAAGCCATGTCTCCGCAATATCCTTTCTTTCAGGTGTGCTAGTTCTGCAAGGTTCGCAGGAGAGCTTCTGTAAAGTTTGGAAAGTAGGAGACGAGGTACTGGCAGAAGTAAAGCTGTGAGTACCGGGCGTGAGTCGTGCTTCGGTAGCTCAGTTGGTAGAGCACTTGCCCGCGAAAGGCAAAGGTCCCGAGTTCGAGTCTCGGTCGGGCACACAGATTTAATCTGCCAGGAAGTTTCATGTCAGCGCACACTCCGCTGCAGAGTGAAAATCTCATTCATGAAATACACTGTTTTGATCCAAGGATGCTGGGACTTCTCGGTACAGGTAGTCTTTATTGTTAAATGGGGTAACTGAATCCGCAGAAAGTCGGTGAGATACATTCCAAGCCAGTAAAATAACCAACTCCTGACACTACGTGTGCATCAAAGCGGTCTGTTAGGTGCTACATGTGTTTTTCCTCCTTTCTTTCACTTCGATGACAGTTTCGGTTTTCTCTGGCGCGCTGCCGATTCCCTAGACACAATGTAATTATTCACAGTGCCTACGGAGAAACTAGTACAACAGTCTCTTTTTTAAATTGTGTTGGTGTGCTGAATGGCAGCTAGTCCTAAAAGTGGAAAAATGTAAGTTAATGCGGATGAGTAGTTGGAATATCTGGACGTAACGTTGCAAAGCGATATGAGGTGGAACGAGCGTGTGAGAACTGTGGTAGGGAAGGCGAACAGTCGACTTCGGTTTATTGGGAGAATTTCAGGAAAGAGTGGTTCATCTGTAAAGAAGACCGCATATAGGACGCTGGTGCGACCAATTCTTGAGTACTGCTCGAGTATTTGGGATCCTACCAGATCGGATTGAAGGAAGACATCGAAACAATTCGGAGGCGGGCTGTTAAGATTTGTTACCGGTATGTTTGAACAACACGTGTTACAGAGATCTTTCGGGAATTCATATGGGAATACCTGGAGAGAAGGCGACGTTCTTTTCGAGAAACGCTGTTGAGAAAATTTAGTGAACCAGCATTTGAAGCTGACTGCCGAACGGCTCTACTGCCGCCATCATATATTGGGCATACGGACCACTAAGATAAGAGACGAGAAATTATGTCTAAATAGCGGCATACACACAGTCGTTTTTCCCTCGCTCTGTTTGCAAGTGCAACAGGAAACGAAATGACCAGTAATAGTAGAGGGTACCCTCCGCCACGCACCGTACAGTGGCTGTCGGAGTATCGATGTAGATGAGCCTTCCACGTGACTATCTCCACCTTTGCTCTCATTTGTCCATTATTTGGCAAATATATTTTGCAGTCCAACACAAAGCTAGCTACCAACGAGTGTCACTTGGAAATCTTTTCAAATTTGAAGAAGAGGCCACAGTGGTAATTCTATTCTTCACTAAGTCCCTAAAAATACATTCGTGAATCTATTGGGATTTGAAACGTGACATCGCTGTCACTGGTTGGAATACTTACTTAGGATTTGCTAATGCTATCATCGTGTTTTTTAAAAAAATGTTGGTTCAATCGATATTGGATACTTACGCTAAAGGAGTAATCAAGCACGACTTGTGGCTCAAGAAATGACGACACTGTGGTGGAGGAAAAAGAAAGGAAAAAAAGGTGAGCCCGACCATCACAGTACAAACTGAATTCCTGCTTTTCACAGACAGTGCCCTTCGCTTTCCCCCATCCGAGCACGCCTTGCTGAGCAACTCGAGCTTGACCATGCCTCAGCTTCAGCTTGAGGATAGAGACCCTCCACATACGTGCACTCTACCTGAGCGGTGCTGCTCGTCTCGTCTTGTATTGTATTGTATTTTAACCGGGGACCTAGAAACGACGGAGAAGCTCCGTCCCCGCCGCAGCCACAGTGGTCCACAACCCCACGACGACTACCGCAGTCCACTTCACCCCTCCGCCGCCCCACACCGAACCCAGCGTTATTGTGCGGTTCGGCCCCCGGTGGACACCGCCCCTCCCCGCCCCGCCCCCAGGGAACGTCTCATACCAGACGAGTGTAACCCCTATGTTTGCGTTGGTAGAGTAGCCCGCATTCGCCGAGGCAGATGGAAAACCACCTAAAAACCATCCATAGACTGGCCGGTTCACCGGACCTCGACACAAATCCGCCGGGGGATTCATGCCGGGGACCAGGCGCTTCTTCCCGCTTGGAAAGCCGTGCGTTAGACCGCACGGCCAACCGGGCGGGCTCGACTCTATGGTAGCTAGCTCGAATCGTGGTGGCGAAAAAATTTTCATCGGTACCATTCACGAACAGCATAACTTCCAATTAAATAAGCTTAAGTATTAGAGTAAGTACGCTGAAGCGACTTGATATCTAAGCAAAACTTATAGCACATGGGCCAAGAGACTGTCGCTATTTGGATGTCCTCAACCTGAGTGGTGCACTTTCAGCAACACCTATCTCGGAAGGAGGGATGAAGATATTCCTATAATTCACAATAACAATCCTCCCCCATTTGTTAACGAAGTGTATGAACATTATATTGTAAAACTCTAGATAGCTTTTATACGGAACTGACTGATTCCTGGCTGTGTAGTCTTTCCTTGCGTGATTATTCTTGGTCGTCTCCTCACGTATGCTGCCAGATTCTAACAGCAAAAGACTCGATATTTCGGCGATCCACCTGTCCGACATCTTCAGGAGAGTTGTCTCCACCACCTCCAAGAGAATGCAGCCGCAAGCTGATACAAAGACTGGAAACCGTCGTCCTATATACGCCCCCTTACCACACGTGTGCCTATACGCGGCGACGGTTTCCAATCTTGGTATCAGTTTTCAGCGGCAACATCAGCGTCTCTCCTGGACACAGCGGATCTCCGCTGTTTTTAGTCAGGTTGATTTTAGAAATCGGCAGCAAACCCGAGGAGATCGCCAACTGATTTGCTTTTGTTTGTGTCACAGTGTGCAGAAAAAATTTTTCAAGCTTTTTTATTCAAAATATTCTGGAGAATGTCATGAGCACTTTATTTAGAGATGTTCAGTTCGTTGCTATATTACGATCTGTGTGACCACAATGTTGACACTACGGCTGTACGCCCACTCAGTTAACACTGCCTCGTCACTGCTGACTGCTCGAATGTGCATCTGTTGTTCACGGTTGTTAGTTCAAGCTGCCACCATAACTATGCACTTTAATTTGTTCAAAGAACATTTCATTCCTAAACTATTATGGCGACCTGAAATGTCAGACATCGGAATAAAACGTCTGCAGTATTGTTTACTTCGTTTCAAAAGCATAAAATTGTTTACACTTTCTCACTGAAAATGAAGGAAACAGTAAAGGAATAAGTTTGAAAATAAAATGTGTAATTTAGTCATTCTCTAGGACAACGAATTAACTGAAATCCAAACCTGTGAGTAATTCTTACATCTTATATTACCGGATCATATATTCTGAAACCATAATATTTCGTTATATTTGATTGAAATTTAGTCCATGTACGAGAATTTGGAATGAATAAAAATACTATTTAAAATGTCTGATGGCCTGTAACTCGACCTCAACATATTTGTATTAATGCTTTGGTCCAGAGAAGGCCGTAATTATAATGACTATCACTGTTTTATTTTAAAATGTTCACAGACTGAATGACAGCAGCTGAAAATCCGTGCCAGACGGAGATTCGAATCCGGATTTTTCGCTTTACGCGAGCGGTCGCCTTAACCACTTAGGCTATTCGAGCACAGTCTCCCGTCCGTCTCAAACTTCCATATTCCGCACACTACAGAATTGTGCCCCTTGTTAATTTTGTCTCTGGCCTACTTTATTCCCGCGAGAATTCGCACCGAAAGATCGATATGCCGTCAGGCGCATAATTTATATATGGGGGTTGGAACTTTATAGTGGCAACTATTTATTTACAGTTACGTGTTTCAAAGTTTTTACTGACCTTCAAAGTCGTCACCAGAATTTTGTATACCAAGTTGCCAGCGATGTGGTAGTCGTAGGAAACACTTATCGGTGCTAGTTGTGTTGACAGTCCGAGCGGCGCGGTCTATTGCCCAACAAATTGGTAGCAGTTCGGAAGCGATTGCCGTGAAGTGTTTCCTTCAGTTTAGAAATACAGTTGAACTCACGAGGGCTTACGTCGGGGAAGCGCAGTAGGTGGTATAGCACTTAGCAGCCCCATCAGTCAATGAGATCAGTAGCAGCTTGCACCGTACGTGTTTCAGCACTGTCCTACAAAATGATGGTCAGGTTCTGCAGAAAGTGTCATCACTTCTGTCTCTAAGCTGGTCATAGGTTGTGTTCGAAAAATGAACAGCACAGAGAGAGAAGTGATGACACTTTCTGCAGGACCTGACCATCATTTTGCAGGACTATGTTCAAACACATATTCTAGCGTTCAAAAATCTAGGTTACTACTTTTCACTCTATCTTCCTTATTGACGGTGGAGATCGAAGGATACGTACTTTGTCGCGGCTTTGTTTCGTCAACGCGAAGGTGTCACTGACGAGTTCGTCCAACTCGAGTGGAAGAAGTTACGAAAGATGCGTTGTGCACAATGTGAGGTTTACTTTTTAACAGGGATAACGTAGTGACAACAAAAACGTATTGCTTCGAGCGTCACTTCTTTCACGAAATGGCTAGAACCATGTAAGCTGCCATTTCTCTGATACTACCAGAAGCCTACTGACAGACATTCCCGCGAAATGAATGAGAGGAGAAAAGAAGAAAATAGTAAGGCTGCACTACTTACTCTCCAACACACTCCGTCAGGTGGTTTGTGAAAAATGTACATTCGTTAACCTCACGGGGCTCACTGCATTTACTTCCAATCCATCATCAAGGTTAAATCCTTGACAAGATTGGAAATAGAACCCAGGCCGTACACACGGTCAGATACGGCAACCTCTCGAGCAAGTCTCGTGGAAGAAAACGGACACGATTAGAATGGACTGAAACTAAACAGATTGCTACAAACTGAGGCTGCCTTCACACGGACCCACTGAGAGGCAGTTCTGAAGGGCGCTTCCGCTGGCAAAGCACTGCTTTGTGGACGCCTTCAGACGTACAGCACCATTGTGCTTCTGTGCCGCTCAATGGCGGACTACCCCTCTCCATAGCGCAGAAGCGCCGCTGGTAGAACATTGCTTCCAATAGCGGCCTCCACATGACGTCACTCGGTGGCGCTGCTGACAGACCAAACAGCAGGTAGCGCCATATGTGAACAGTCGGCTCGTGACGTATAAGGATTGCTGCACACTGTTACATGGTAGTACGGTCGTGTAATTCTTGCTGTTGGCCAGGGATAGAAAAAAAAATGGTTCAAATGGCTCTGAGCACTATGGGAATTAACTTCTAAGGTCATCATTCCCCTAGAACTTAGAACTACTTAAACCTAACTAACCTAAGGACATCACACACATCCATGCCCGAGGCAGGATTCCAACCTGCGACCGTAGCGGTCCTGCGGTTCCAGACTGTAGCGCCTAGAACCGCACGGCCATCCCGACCGGCCCAGAGATAGAAGTCAATACAGAAGATTTCATCTGTGAAGCTAAAAATCATCCATCGATATACAACATGGGGTGCGAGGAATATTCAGATTAACTATAGAAAATTAAATTTGTTGCCTACAGAGAGAAACTTTCTTCGGAGAAGACGACAATCGGCGACAGTCACTCGCATTTCTACCCACTTGTTTTTTGGGATGTCTGTTAACACGTCATGTCACACCGAAGTTCTCAGAGTGTCTTCCAATCGCCGGCCGGAGTGGCCGAGCGGTTCTAGGCGCTACAGTCTGGACTTCTAGGAGTTCTAGGGGACTGATGACCTCAGATGTTAAGTCCCGTAGTGCTCAGAGCCATTTTTTGTCTTCCAATCTGTATCTGTGTCAGTCTCGAACAAAACTGTGCAACACGCAGAAAGTTATTACAATATCTTCGGCAAATTATGGAGATACATTCGAAGGCCGCGCAAAACTTCTGCACCCTTCAGCAAGAATTCCAAAAATACATTCATCATCATCATCATCATCATCATCATCATCATCATCATCATCATCATCTAGCCCTACAAACTCTGCATCCGGAAACGCTGAAAAGAAACTGTCTCCGTGTTAACGGAGCAAGATAGACGACATGCCAAAACCTTAATCAGCAACGATTACAAGAGGAAAGTAATCACGACCTGCATACAACTGCCTGCTTTGGGAAATTTAGTTTGTCAGTTCTTGATCACAGATCAGTCTGGAGATTCTCTATTTGCCCCAACGTCCGAGGATTTACTTTTAAACTGTCTTATTTATTTAGTAAGAGAAGTAGAAGAGGCACACTGCGCATCGGACTCCGTGACTAAACGGAAACAATGCGGCGCGGCAGATCAAAGCGGCGACAAACGCGCCGCTTTTCTTTCCAGTAGCGCCGCGCCGCACAGAGACGTTTGAGGGCTTGGTCCCCTGCAGAGAAGCGTTTCTCAGCGGTTCCGTGTGAAGGCGGGCTTAGTAAGATGTGGCTCGCAACCCTTGTCAAAACTGTTACATGAGAAGCGAAAATAAAAAGGCATGGTCCAACTAGAGGTTGTGCGCTCTTTCTTGTCTCTGACCACTAAGGCTGTAGCGGGGCGTGCATTTAAACTTAGAAGCCGCATCACAAAGCAACCTGCCATTTTAAGCATACACCTTATATGCCTCGACATAACGAACCACAGTAACCTTTCACTGGAGTCTGAAATATGACGATGCACATTGCATTCAACTCAGAGGAACTCTGTTGAGAATAGGATTTCAGTTGCTAGTACGTTTATTCTCTTTAATTTAAGCGCGGCAGTAATTATCTTTCTTTGATCACCATGCAAAGGCTTTAAGTTCAATGTTGGGTCGAACAGGTGCAAATATATTAATGTTCAATTTTTTTTAAATATTTTTCTTTAGATCTACTGACGTATAATGAGACTGTGCGTGATATACTCAGTTAAATTAAAGCGAAGAAACACGTGTACGTGTTTCCAAGAAAAATAGTTTTATCGATGGTCCACTTTTCATGGCAGATACTGTTACTAAATGTATCGCAGATTGTCTTTGCCGAGGAGATCTCTGATTGGACGTTCCTTGTAAATTTTAAACAGACGTTATCGTCTTCAGTTAGAGTGCCCGCCCGGAGTGTTGCCGCACGAAGAAGCTTAGCTGTATCACTACTCGAATCCAGATAACAAGAAAAGGTAAAAGGACGGTAAATATTCATTCTCTAGTGGAAGTAAAAATCTAAGAGTAATATGAGACATTTAGAACTGCTTTTGTTGCGATACATCCATGATTAACATGAGCAACGTGCACGTACGCATAATTCGCCATCTTTGATCTACACTATTTCACATTGGTTCGTTAATTCTTTATATCAATTAAAAATTTCATTACGTATCCATTTCGGACTAAGGAACAACGTTTTGTTGATTCATTGTTGGGCTGGATTTTATCTTCTGACAGTAAAGAAGATTAGTTGTGCTATTTTGTTAGCGCCGTTTATTTAACTGCGTGGTATTTTTATTAGCCGCTATTTTGTTGACACCGTTTAGTTAATAGAATATTATATTTTATTAGCAGTATCACGAAACAAACGTGTTTCGTGAAAAATTTCCTAGCGGCGTAACATTCATGGCGGGTAATACAAAATTTTAGTATGTCTGTTCAGGAAACACGCAGCAGTTGAATTACGTTATATACGCTACGTAAGAAAATTTAACTGTTTTACGGCTTATTTGTTAAATATTCATTTGCTACCGTTATGTCTCGTGGCCACGTGACAGGAAACCTGTAACGCACGTAATTATTACGTTTGCGTTCAGTTCATGAAATTTCTCGTAACAGCGTCTTTTATTTGCATTTTTTTTATTCCGATTGCTGAAACGTTGGTGTATGTAATAAATGTTAGCGTATTTCGGGCAGCGAGGACCAGTACTTAACAGATCTAAGCCGCAAACCAGCTTCAAAATGGCGACAAGATGGCGCACCCATATTCATATTGCCTAAAGCTACTGCCCGGATCTTTCTCAGAAATTCCATTACATTTTTCTGGTGTCACTGGTTTTTAATGACTTTCAAAGCAATCCTATGTTCTGAGTATCGTTAGTTGACTTTTATTCGATACGGTGCTGTATTGATGCTGGTCGACATATAGCTTATAAAAGTAGGCTATGTACAGCATTTTCATTAAGAATTTAAAAATATATATTAAAAGCGTAACATTGCTGAACTTGGACTTTATCCTTAAGCAATTGGAAAGGAAGGAGGAGAAGGATGGGTGTGGTAATATGCCTCGTCGCCGCCTTTCTGATGAATCACTCCCACCTCAGGCTAGCGCTAGTGATCGAGCGCGCGCGCGCGCGGATGTGTGTGTGTGTGTGTGTGTGTGTGTGTGTGTGTGTGTAAAACTACTTAAAATCCAAGAATAAACCTTTCCTTATGCTATGTTGCTGTGTGTTATACAACTGCTTCCTTTTTTCCTTCAGTTTCAGTTGTTATTCCACTATTATTTCTATGCAGACATAAAATTTCTAAGAGGTTATTGAAATGTTTTGGTTTTCATTACAGTACCATTTTAAATTATGCTTCACACTTCTTGTAGAATAAAATTTTCTTGTGTCTACACACAGCTGTTATATAATGTCTTACACAGATGTACCATTATCTGAAGTTTTTATCATCATATTTTTTATTACTTCACAAAGCTACATATATTTTCTTAAGTTTACTTTAAAAAAATTATGTGACACTTTCTTGGTGTATTTCTGTCATTTCCTAAAACGTTGTGTCCCCAAGACTTTGTGTCACTGTTTTAGAGTTAACAGGCAATTAATTGAACATTACATCCCTCTGCTCAAATTGGTCTCAGGAGTGAAGCAGTCTTTTTGCTCTCAGCTCATTCAGTTTTCAGTGCATTAACTTCACTGAGATGAAGGAAAGGGAGGAGATGGAAAGGAAAGTAAAATAATTTTGCAGACTAAAGTCCTCGTGCAACTGTTACTTCAGTTGGATAAATATCATCTGATCTGAAGTTTCTTGTTTCCTTCTTGATTATAAAAAGACACTTTTGTGTTAATAAATAAGCATGAAATGTTACATTCAAATATCTCCTTAACTGCAGTAGGTTGCATTAACAAGGGAAATAATAGCGCATTTTTAGAAGTAATGAATGTAAAAATACCTTCTTTATTGTCTATCATATTTCATTTAGCTTTTGCCTTTTCAGGCACTACTACTTTCTCTTTCACTACAGATCTGACCCACAGAGATTTATGTTAGTCCATTTGTTACTTTGATGTATAAGCAGGAATATAATGGGTGACCACAATTTGTGCTGCTATTACATTTCACTTTCCAAACATGGTAGTCTTGGACCAACAAACGACTTTCGGACATGCATTCAGGAAAATTGCAGACTTTATTATAAGAGCTTTAAAGAGTGAAATGTGTAAACAAAGCTGTCTTGTGTGGGTGTTAGTGTACAATCCACACAATGTGCCCACGGAAATTATCTGTTCAACTTTTTCAAATTTTAGTTTAATGCTGAAAATTGATTTCATACTTAACTGACAAATGTTTATCCAGTAGCAATGACAATGACAATAACAATAACATTAAAAGTTAAACTTAACTGAACCAATCAGAAATGATATAGTGATGGAACAAACATTCTTGCACAAAAGACAGAGGTGGGAGTTCAAGAGGAGAGAGAGTCAGTGTTTTCAGGTAAAAAGAAGTTTCTGCATGTGTCTTATGTTGTGTGAATTAATATTCAACAATGTAATTATTGTTTATTAAAAATTGTGTTCGACTGTCCTTTGTTCCAATCCACAGACCTCAGTAACTGCTAATCCTTTTGTCAAACCAAGTTTTGTCATATATACCTAATGACCCAAATAAAATGCATCGGAAGAGAATGATCTCTTTCTCTAAAATGAGATACCAATTTGTTCCTAGTTATGAATTACATTGCTATTTGGAACCACATTTATGTAATGTAATTTAAATTTTTTGTTTATTAATCCAGTTAACTTCTCGACATTCATGTCTGTGCTAAACAGTGTTTTAAAAGAAGTCACAAACTTGCATCGTTTGTTTTTCATTATTAGTATCTGAGTGTGATGATGGTATGTAGGGAAGTAATTCCTTTGCCATACACTTGTCCTAAGTATTCAGGTGGCACATGTTAATTCCCAATGTTAGAATTATCACAATCATCACAGATGTTTAACCTAGCGTAAGGTTATATTACTCTCAACTTCCTCATTGTTTCCAACTTTTCCCTTTCAATGTAAGATAGACTAACCTATGATCTGTTGTACTCTTATTCATAGATCCATTCACATTGATCCTCTTCAAATTCCTTTTCTACTCTATCCTTTTTCTTCATGGTGGTAGTTGTGACGCTAATGGTTTTGGTGCTGGTGACGTTTGATTTTCATGTAAGTGACTGCACACAAAGATGTCCATGAAAAGGCTAGATCTGGAAACCACGTGTTCCTTCATGTTGCTTGCAAGAACTAAGTTTTAGGATACAACACTAGGCAATGTTCCTCATGTGTTTCACCACAGGAACCTGGATTACTTCGGTTATTTAATCCCTGTTTACTTTTGTTTCCCGTGATCTCATGTGACCACCTGTATGCTTTTCTATGGTTGTCACTTGCTAACTTGATTTTTATGTTTGCAGGTACTACAGTGCTGTTTGGCAATTAAACATTACAGTTTATGAAGTCGCAGTTTATTTCTTCCTATCCTTACTTTCTTTCATTTTTCATATTTATGTAGCACACCCAGTTTTCTTATTTTTATTAGTGCTTTTACTATGTACTGTATCTTTGCAGCTAATGTATGCATTGCTTACATTTCTCTGCTATTGTCTCTTTGGCAGTCTTTTTAATCTTTACAAAGCTTATACATTTCTCATCTTTATTTATTTAATTGAATCAATGACTGTATTCTGTTGTAGATTCACATTTAATTGGCTACAAAATATCATTATTTTATGTGAGTACTCTCAGCTATTAAGTGGCTCCTTGCAATATAACAAATTTGTCTGTAGGTAACCTTCAAAGCTTTTCCATGCCCTATGTTAGTTTTGGCTAATCTGTGAATACTTTATGTTGAATAGACATCTACATGTATTTAATTTAGAATAAATAGCCTGTTACATGATATACCAAGGCACCCAGAACATTTCGTTCAAATGTAGGTAATTTCATTGACTATTTTAGTAAATCACTGTAATTTTAGGGGAAGAATCAGTGCATAGGGTTGACATATTTAAGCCAGAACTTTTGAAGTTAGTTAAGATTTTATCCCCTGCTCAGTGTACATCACATAATACTAATAATGTATTTTCCAAAATTTTTGTGTGTTTATCTGCTATACTGGAAGAACTGCATATTTGCTACAACCAGTCAGAGTATGACCCCACACATCATACTAATGTATAAACTTGAAGGATGATGGACCATATTAGATGCAGTGAGCTCAAATGCAATGTAGATGGCACACAAGAGTTAATGCATCTGTTTTGAATGCCATATTTTCATGCAGACAGCAAGAACAGTATTAAATACCATCTAGATTTTTGTATGGGCTCTCCTTTCCAACTTAAATTGCACATAGGGAAAATTTTGTTCCTCCAGTCTTAAAATATTTAGTTAATTTGAGGTTCTTTACATATTTTGTACCATTATTTTATGTATCCTTCATTGGTTAGCTTGTTTTTTCCCCATCAGTTATATTATTGTTACTTGTGTGTTATTTCAGTTTCTGCGGGCTAAATTTATCTGAGTGTGAGCACTAATGATGATTCTGCTGTGCTCTCTAGTAAGTAACGTCAACAACACCACTCGATTTCCACTCAGGAAGGAACAGAGTTTAATGTTCGGTCTACAGTGAGGTCGTTTAGAGACTGAGCACAAGCTCAGACTATTTCAAGGATGGGGAAGGAAATTGGCTAGGGAAGAAAGGAAATTATCTGGAGGAATTTAGGAAATTAACAAAAAATATTAATCTGTGTGGCTGCATGTTGATTTGAACCACCATCGTCCTGAATGTGAGTCTAGAGTGCTAACCACTGCGCTACCTCGTTTCATCTGAACTCTTGGGTTCCCTGTCACAGTAGTATAGCCAGCAATAAATTACAGAAAATGTGAATCAAAATGAATCACATCTTGAGGCATAATCCAACATCCTTTGACAACAAATTGTACCAAGCATCTAGGGTCTGTGGTCATGCCCGACTGTGGAGATGATCGCCTGTCACACTAAGTCTGCACAGTTTGTGACAAGCCCAGGGACATCCCAAACCAAAGAACGGGGCTCTCACTTCCTGCATTACAACGTTTTTGGTGCAGTAACTGGTAGTAACACATGCATTACCAAGCTGACTAACAGGCCTCCGTATTTTAAGTAAAAATTTCAGGATGATGTGGCTTTGGATTTTTAAGTTCTGTGCAGAAGTTCAGTCTCAACTGAAATGTCTGGGCACTTTCAAGAAATATTGAAAGTATGGCACAGCACTGTTGAACTGCCCACTACAGCTCCACATTCTGAAGCAATCTGGGAAAAGGGGAAGCAGATGGTTCTTTGCAATTGTAATTGTTCTTTTGTCCATCAGTGTCTCGTATCAAAGACAACATGGCTATGAAAAGCACACGCCCACTATGATATCTTCAATACTTTGTTTTGTCTCCAATCATCATTTGAATTTCCTTTCACTATGCTGGGCAAGTTTCATAAACCTGTGGTCTCCCTGTATGTGGCTGTAATGATATTTTAAGGTACAAACTTGTTTCTACTTAATAATTATCTGATCACTTACTCATATTTAAGTTGTAACTTATGCATTTGATGATTAGTGACTGAGTGCCAAAAATAGTAAAAAGCAGCACAAACCAATAAACTAAGATCTGTTCTTCAGTAATAAAACCCATGAGTCTCTTTCATTTTCAAGAATTTACTTAATGAGAAGAATCACAAAAATAAACTGTCCTGTCCTCTTCTTACTTTTGAATTGATTCACATGCATCCCCTTCTAATGTGTTTCCTTTTTTTTCCCCCAGGGCAGCTGGCTCAGTAGGAGATACGTTCTCTAGTTCCTTTGGCCATCCAGTCTAACCGCTCTAACTGTGTGTATTATTATTATTATTATTATTATTATTATTACTAATACTGTTGTTGTTGTTGTTGCTATAAAATTTTTGAATTATCAAATGGCAGAAATGTCAAGCACACTAAGATTTTCAGAAAAAAATGCTGAAATTCAGAAGAAGACATTTCTTTGTGTGGTAAGATGGAAATATACGAGGGTTAGAACTTAAATAGTGGCAACTATTTAACCACAACCGATACAGAAGAGTTACTTGTCTGCACCTGTTACTGTCCTTTAGTCACCTGTGTTGTGTAGAGCCTTTTGCCAGCGATGTGGAAGGCGTAGTATACCATTAGCAGAGCCTGTTCTGTTGATGGTACGAATGGAGCGGTCTACTGCCTGTCGAATCTCTGGAACAGTTCTTAAGCGAATGCCACGAAGTGGTTTCTTCATCTTCGGAATCAAATCAAAGTCACTAGGACTTACGTCTGGGGAGTATGGTGGATGGTACAGTACTTCCCAGTCCCATCGACCGGACAGAGCAGCCACAGCTTGCGCTGTATGCGCCCGCGCATTGTCGAGCAAAATGATGGGTGGGTTGTGCAGAAAGTGTCGCCACTTCTTCGCAAAGCTGGTAGCAGGTGATGCTCCAAGAAAAAGCTCTGCGAAAGAAGTGGCGACACTTTCTGCACAACCCACCCATCATTTTGCACAACAATGCGCGGGCACATACAGCGCAAGCTGTGGCTGCTCTGTTTGGTCGACGGGACTGGGAAGTACTGTACCATCCACCATACTCCCCGGAGTTAAGTTCTTGTGACCAATTTGATTCCGAAGATGAAGGAACCACTCCATGGCATTTGCTTCCGAACTGTTCCAGAGAGTCAACAGACAGTAGACCGCTCCATTCGCACACCATCAACAGAACAGGCTCTGCTAATGGTACAATACACCTTCCACATCGCTGGCAACGGGTTGTACACATTGCTGGTGACTACTTTGAAGTACAGTAACAGGTGCAAACATGTAACTCTTTCATATCGGTAGTGAAATAGTGGCAACTATATATTACGTTCCGTGCCACAAGATACTGGGGAATTCAACTATTTAATTGATGTTTATTTTTGTATCTTCCAGACCTTTCCTCTGATTTGCACCATTAAGAAGTTCTGGCCCTGTGATTTATCATATTTTATTAACATGTAAAGTGTGCTTACCATTTCTACTAGTTAGTATCTGTAATGAGAAAAATTTGCCTGCTCAAGATGCCATTTGAATATTCAGTGTTATCGACTATAAAATTACAACGTATTTCATATTTGTCCTTCATATCTGCAAGTTAATTGTGATGATAGAAAGAACTGCAATTATATCATGTTATGGGTGAATTTGTAATAAGGATGAATGTGTGTCACTTCCAAAAAGTAACTACAGTGGAGGAGAATTTCACAACTTGTCACTTCAGAACAAATATACAAATATCTGAATAGATTTATATTTTTTTAAAAAAAACTAACTTCATAATCAGCTTTATTCACAATTAAAGGTAGTACAGTAGTTTTTGGTTATATTACTACTCTTTTTGAAACTGGACATCTGCAAAAGTTATATCTGGAGCAGATCCTTTGGATATTTATAAAATGTATCTGACTTTGCTCTTGAGATTCATGTTGTTATAGGTACTGAACATATTTGATCAGCATCAACAGTCTCAGTGCAACAACTCAGAATATTTAATTTCTCTGAATATTTTTCAAAAATTAAGACTCTAAGCTAGATTTACTCATGATCTTTAGAGCTGAAGTTCACTATGCCATATATCTGCAAATGAACTGTCTTATGTCAACCTTGCCATAATTTTTTAGCAAGCGGATACCAGCCATTAATATTAACATTGGTTTTTCTACTAATGGTTTTCTTAACAGCTAAGAATAGTCCACATCACCCACTGCTGATTTAAGTAATGAAAATTGCACCAGTTACTTATTGTTTGCTGCTCCGTACAACACATTTTGATAGTTTATTCTCATTTTCAAATGCATTTGTGCGTCTGTTTACATGAATATGTTTGGTGATGTTTGCATGTGCGCTTTTCTGCTCCTCTTGCACCCTTTCTAAGTTACATTGCAATCAGGAAATCGGACAAAATAAATTTTTGAGAATTTTTAAAATGCTAATGTTAGAAATGGTATTGCTGTTTGTTTACTTAAAGGTATTGTGCCTCCTCCATTATACGGAATGTTGCACACATGCAAATCATCACTTACACGGTTTCTTTACAAAACATGCTATAAAGATATGACACCATGGCTTCACCAAGAGTTTGTACACAGTCAGAATTGTTACAGTGTTTTGGCTTACATTATGTGTATGTATAAGGTTCTATATAATAAAATATATTTTTAGCACTACTGACCACTAAATTACCTCTTACATATAAAAAAGTTTTCTAATGAGGAAATGTTCATATTTATGAAAATTGTCACAGTTATCATATGCAGGAGAAACATTTGAAGAAATTAACTGATTCACTGTCTAGTTTTTCATAGAGGATTTCTCCTCCTTGCTTTTTGATGTGCACAAAAATTTCAAGCCCTTCCATTAAATCCATTGCATGAGATTTTTAAAGTCGTGGATCTTCTTCTATGTTTTCAAATGGGTGCCCAGTGTTTGTTGTGTGTGTTGCTATTGCTGATTTTATAAATTGGTTGTGTGTGTAAGAGTTGATGTGTTAAGTGTATCTAATTTGAAAACTCTTGCCAGTTCGTCCTATGTAGTAGATAGAAACTAGTCCACACCTTAAACAATAAAAAATATATTCTCAGACTCAGGAATATATGAAATAACATGTAAAACTTGTTCAAACTACTACACAGGACAAATTGGCAGCAATTTCTTAATTAGATACACTGAACACATCAACTGTTACACACACAACCAATTTATAAAATCAGCAATAGCAACACACACAACCAATTTATAAAATCAGCAATAGCAACACACACAAAAAAGACTGGACACTCATTCGAAAACATAGAAGAAGATCTTAAGATACTCCACGACTCATCTACATCTATGTTTCTCTACATGACTCCGCAAATCAGATTTAAGTGCCTGACAGAGGGTTCGTCAAACCACCTTCGCAATTCTCTATTATTACAATCTCATATAGCGTGTGGGAAAAAGAAACACATATATTTTCTGTGCAAGCCCTGATTTATCTTATTTTATCATGATGATCATTTCTCCCTACGTAGGTGGGTGCCAACAGAATGTTTTTGCAATCGGAGGAGAAAACTGGTGATTGAAATTTCATGAGAAGATCCTGTCGCAAAGAAAAACGCATTTGTTTTAATGATTGCCACTCCAATTCATGTATCATGTCTGTGGCACTATCTCCCCTACTTCACGATACTACAAAACGAACTGCCCTTCTTTAAACTTTTTCGACGTCAGCCGTCAGTCCCACCTGATGCGGATCTCTCACCGCACAGCAATACTCCAGAATGGGGTGGACAAGTGTGGTGTATGGAGTCTCTTTAGTAGACCTGTTGCACCTTCTAGATGTTCTGCCAATACATTTAAGTCTTTGATTTGCTCTACCCACATCATTATCTATGTGATGGTTCCAATTTAGGTTATTTGTAATTGTTATCCCTAAGTATTTAGTTGAATTTACAGCCATCAAATTTGTGTGACTTATCGCATAATCAGAATTTAGCAGATTTCTTTTAGTACTCATGTGTTCAAACTTTTCTTTATGCAGGGTCAGCTGTCACTTTTCGCACCACACAGATATCCAAGTCATTTTGCAATTTGTTTTGGTCATCTGATGACTTTACAAGACAGCAGATGACAGCATCATCTGCAAACAATCTAAGATGGCTACTCAGATTGTCTCCTATGTTATTAATATAGATCAGGAAGAATAGGGGGCCTATAGCACTTCCTTGGGGAATGCCGGATATTACTTCTGTTTTAATCTATGGCTTTCGATCTATTACTACAAACTGTAACCTTTCTGACAGGAAATCACGAATCCAGTCGCACAACTGAGGCGATATTCCATTGGCACGCAGTTTGGTTAGATGTTTGTGAGGAACAGTGTCTAAAGCTTTCTGGAATTCTAAAAATATGCAATCAATTTGACATCCCCTGTTGATAGCACTCATTACCTCACAAGTATAAAGAGTTAGTTGTGTTTCACAAGAATGATGTTTTCTGAATCTGTGCTGACTGTGCGTCAATAAATCTTTTTCTTCGAGGTAATTCCTAATGTTTGAATACAGTATATGTTCCAAAGCCCTACTGCAAATCGACAATACTGATATGGGCTTGTAATTCGGCAGATTACTTCGAATTCCCTTTTTGGGTATTGGTGGCACTTGAGCAATTTTCCAGTCTTTAGGTACGGAACTTTCTGTGAGCGAGCAATTGTATGTGATTGCTAAATACGGAGCTATTGTATCAGCATACTCTGAAACGAGCCTGACTGGTATACAGTCTGGACCGGAGCCTTGCCTTTATTAAACAATTTAAGCTGCTTTGCTACATCGAGGATATCTACTTCCATGTTTCTCATCTTTGGAGTTGTTCTCGATTGGAATTCAGGAATATTTACTTCGTCGTCTTTGGTGAAGGAATTTCGGAAGACCGTGTTTAATAACTATGCTTTAGTGGTATTGTCATTGGTGACTTCACCATTAATATCGTGTAGTGAACATATTGATTGAGTCTTGCCACTGGTGTGCTTTATGTATGACCAGAATCTCTCTGGGTTTTCTGCCAGCTTCAGAGACAGAGTTTCGTTGTGGAAATTATTCAAAGTGTCTCGCATTGAAGTACCCTATATTTCAAACTTCTGCAAAACTTTGCCAACCGTGGGGATTTTCCGTTGTTTTAAATTTGGCATGCTTTTTTTATTGCTTCTGCAACAACGATCTGACCTGTTTTGTGTACCATGGAGGATTAGTACCATGGTATATATCTCTCAACTGCCGTTGATACTATCTCTTTGAAATTAGTCCACATCTTTTATATGCTTACATTATCAGATCTGAAGGAGCAGAGACTGTCTCTTAAAAAGGCATTAAGAGCATGTTTATCAGCTTTTTAAATAGATGTACTTAGCGTTTTTTTTTTTTAATGGTTGATGAGTGTTATGATATTCAGCCTAGCAGCAATTGCCTTGTGGTCCCTAATACCTATATTCATCATGATACTCCCTGTCTGTCCAGGATTATCTGTTGCTAAGAGGTCAAGTATGCTTTCGCAACCATTTACGCTTCGAGTGGGCTCATGAACTAATTGTTCAAAATAATTTTCTGAGAAAGCATTCAGTACAATTTTGGATGATGTTTTATGCCTGCCACCGGCTTGAAACATAATTTTTCCAGCATATCGAGGGCAGATTGAAGCCACCACCAAATATAATTGTATGAGTGGGATACCTATTTGAAATGATACTCATGTCTGAACTATTCAGCAACTGTATCTTCTAAGTCAGGGGGTCAGTAAACGATCCAATTAATAGTTTAGTCAGAGTGTCAAGTATAACTTCTACCCATAATATTTCACAGGAACACACTACTTAAATTTCACTACAAGGAAAACTACTCCTGACAGGAATAAATACTCCACCACCAACTGTATTTAATCTTTCTGAATACTGTTCGGTCACTTGAAAAAATTTCAGCTGAACTTGCTTCCGGCTTTAGCCAGGTTTCCGTACCTGTAACTATTTGAACTTAAGAGCTTTCTACTAGGGCTTGGAGCCCTGTTTCTTTCCCGTCACAGCTACGGCAATTTACAGCTACAACTACCTTACTCTGTTTTACCTGCCCCCTTTTAGATAGATGCTCTTTCTGTGGTTTCCTGAGACACTCAAATCTAAAAAACCACCCAGTCCCTTCAACACAGCCCCCACTACCCACCTTGCCCCTTCCTGTGAGTAGTTGACTCCTGACCTATTAAGCAGAACTCTGAAACCCACCACCCAATGGGGCAAGTCAAGGAAAATGCAGCCTACACAGTCACAGAATCACTGGAGCCTCCAATTCAGACCCTCCACTTGGCTCTGCATCAAAGGACCACAGTCGGTGAGTTCCGCCTTAATCTTGCAAGCAAGACTGGTGGTCTTTACCATTTCCACAAACTTCCTGAAAGCAGAGAGAATCTCCTCCGATCCAAAGTGACACACGTCATTGGTAACGACATGGGCCACCACCTGCAGTTGCCTGTACTCTGCACTTTTCATGGCATTTGGAAGCAGCCTTTCCACATCCGGAATGACTGCACCTTGTATGCACATGGAGTGCATACTGGCTTCCTTCCCCTCCTTGGAAGCTATGTTCCTAAGGGGCCCCATCACGCACCTAACGTTGGAGCTCCTAACTACCAGCAAACCCACTTCTGTGAATGCCCACACCTTACGGGCTGAGAAGCTTCCTCTGGAACAGGGTGGATGACTGCATCCAGCTCGGAGACTTCGCCAGCCACAGGTAGCACCTGAAACTGTTAGTCAAATGAACTGGGGAGGCCCTACGATTGGCCCCTTGGAAAGTCTTTTGTTGCCTGCCAGACTTTGGAACTATCTCCCACTCGAGCACAGGTCAGGGATCAACCTCAGAGCAGAAACCCAGAACAGCCACAGCAGAGGACCAATCTGGGGACACGTGTGACGTCCTCGACATCCCTCACATACCCGCATCTGAGCCCCCACAGTGATGCACCTTGACAGCAGCCTCAAACTGTGTGACGGAAGCCAACACAGCCTGTAGCTGTGAGCGAAGAGTCAATAACTCAGCTCGTATCTGTACACAGCAATCACAGTTCCTATCCATTACTGAAGTTTATCCTGTTTGAAGTTTGTAAAAGTATGTAATAAATGAACGGTGTATTCGCCTTATTAGCAGCAGGAACTCCTGGTTCACTCTCACTGACGGTCTAACTGGCACTGAGCTGTTCAAACCAAAAGAAACAAAAGCCTGTACAATACGATGGTCGAAGTCCATGAGTTCCGCTGAGCACCCCATTCTGCTCTCTCACGATGTCTAATGACTACTGAGATCGTTGATATGGAGTACCTGGCAGCACAATGCGCCTAATATGACAAACGTATTTTTTGGGGGAGTCCGGATACTTTTGATCACATAGTGTAGCTGCGGATCACTAGAACAATGTTTTCTAAATCCGTGCTTTCATCTCGCAAGCAAGTCTGGCAGCCTTTACCACTTCTGTTAGCCACTCAAAACCAGAGTGTATCTCTTCTGATCAAAAGTGACACACATCATTGGTACTGCCTTGAGCCACTACCTGCAGTTGGCTGCCTCCTGTGGTCTTCATGGCATCCAGGACCAGTTTCACATCTGGAATTACTGCACACTGAGTGCGCACTGGCTTTCTTCCCCTTCTTGGCAGTCATGTGCCTCAGGGGCCCCATAAAGCTCTGAACACTGGAGCTCCCAACTATCAATAATCCCACCCTCTGATTTCCCGGATCTTGCAGGCTGAGAGGTTTCCTCTGTAACTGGACAGGTGACTGCATCTGACTAAGCGACAGTGTCAGCCACAGACAGCACCTGTAACTTGTTTGTCACACTAACTGGGGAGGCCTGACTTGTGGCCTCCTGGGAAGTCTTTCGCAGCCTGCCACACCCCGAGGCAACCTCCCACTCAACGCCAGCTGAGGAGCCAACCTCAGTGCAAGCAGTAACTGAGGTGGCCACCGGTAAGGGCCAATCTGAGGACTCTGACATGCTAGACGTCCGTTGGATCCCCACGGCTGGCTTACAACAGTGGCGTCCATCCACTGCAGCTTCAAGCTGTGTACTGAAGCCATCACAGCCTGGAGCTGAGAGCCAAATGTTGCCGACTTGGCTTGCATCCGACAACAATCACAGTGCCTATCCATACTGAAGACTGTGGAAAACTGCTGTATACATGTAGACAGACTATCGGCATGTGCTGCGGAACTCTACTGTAGATGCTCACGAAAACCCAGGAACTGTGACTAATAAATTAGATCAGTGCTCAGAGATTCAAAAACCGAACTACCGAAAATTTCAGATGAAACTAAATAATTTGCCCCTGATTAGGAACTGGTAATACATCACAAAATCGGTTTATTTTCTGATGCAAACAAGAACGTGAGAACTGTTGCTATTAGATATTAAATTAACACGCAGAAACTAAAGAAACTACACTATTAACGCACACAGATGAAATTAAACAATTTGCTCCTGGTTAGGAGCTCATAAAAGTCACAAAATAGGTTACTTCACTGTAGCTGCGTCTCTCTCAGCCAGTCGCTGCTGCCCGACCGGCTGACTTTCAAAAATCTCGTATAATGGATTTAATGGAAGGACTTGAATTTTTTGTGCACATCAGAAAGTGAGGAGAAAAAATTCTCGGTGACAATCTAGACAGTGAATCGGTTAATTTCTTCACGTTTCTCCTGTGTATGATACCTGTGACAATTTTCATTAAATATGTATATTTCCTCATTAGGAAAAAAAATTTAAAAATAAAATAAAATGTAATTGATAATTTAGTAGTCATTAGTGGTAAACAAATATTATTTAAAACCTTCTACATAATGTAAGCTAAAACACTAACAATTCTGAGTGAAGCCATAGTGTCATATATTGTAGTGTGTTTTGTAAATGAACAGTGTAAGTGATGATTTGCATGTGTGCAATATTCTGTATAATGGTGGCAGCAGAATACTTGTAAGTAAACAAATAAAAATACCATTTCTATCATTAGCATATAGAAACCCTCAAAAATTCATTTTGACCTTTTATCTGATGGCAGAACAACTTCGAAAAGATGCAAGAGAGGCAGAGAAGCACACATGCGAACATCACCAAACATATTCATGTAAACAAATGCACTTGAAAACAATAAATTCTCAAAACTCATTGTACTTAGCAACAACAAATAAGTAACTGCAGGAGTTTTTATTATTTAAATCATGAATGACACAGTTATAGGCTCTCCCAAGAAGTCTAATATGATGAATGAAATTAAGTCACCCACTACTTTATTCCATTGTTTTCTTACACATCAGTATTTTTCTAGCATGGTCTTGATGAAGTTTTTTGAATTTAGGAAGTTTATATCATTAATTTCCAGTTACTTCTTAAGTTTCATGAACTGGTATTGACTAGACAATTTCAATGAATTCAAGCTTATTTAACATGGGCTACAATGTTCCTTTTTGCTGTATTTTTTTTAATTTTTAGGTGATCTCCATTATTTTAAGTAATTTGTAACAGGTGCACTTCAAAAAAAAGCATCATATGACTATAATATCAGTGATTCACAGTTGGAATCTGCCAATCATACAAATACCTGGGTGTATCAGTTTGTAGGAATATGAAATGGAATGATCACATGGGCTCAATCATGGGCAAAGCAAATGGCAGACTTTGGTTTATTGGTCGAATTGTGGGGAAATGCAATCAGTCTACAAAGGAAATTGCTTACAGATTACTCGTGCGACCCATTCTAGAATATTTTTGAAATATGTGGGACCTGCACCAAACAGGACTAACAGGGGATGTTTAACATATACAGAGCAGGTCAGCATGAATGGTAAAAGGTTTTCTGACCCATGGGAAGGTCACAGAGATGCTGAAGAAACAGAACTGGCAGACTCTTGAAGATATACATGAACTATTCCGAGAAACCCTACTTACAATGTTTTGAGAACCAGCTTTAAATGATGACTCTAGCAATATATTACAATTTTGTATGTATCACTCACTTTGTGACAGAGAGTAAGATTAGATTAATTACAGAGTGCAGAGGCATTTAAACATTCATTCTTCCTGTCAAGTCGCGGCACCCACCTTGCAGATTTTTTTTTTTTTTTTTTCATTTCTAATACTTCAGTTAAAATGTGATATACCCTTTCAGATGACATCTGGCAAGCGTGAGCAATTTCACACACTTTCAATCGACGACCCTCCATGACCATTTTGTGCACTTTTGCGATGATTTCTGGAGTAGTGACACATCTTGGCCGACCACTGTGTGGATGATCATCTAAGCTCTCTTGAACAAATTTAAATTCAGTTGTCCACTTGGCAACAGTTGAATATGAAGGAGCTTTGGACCCATATTCAGTAGTACAAAAAAAATTTTAAAATGTGTTTCATGCAAACACAATCAAATGTTTCCTTTTGCAGAAGTTTCTCATCGAGTGTTGTGAACCCATGGATGTGCCATTGCAGTATGGAAGACATCTTAGCAAAACTTATTTTCCTTCTTTCTTTCACTTCATGCAGGAAATTGACAGTTGCTCTAAGTATGAGGAACTTCTAGGTTTTTCCATCTTCTAATTTCCATACCATGTATGGAAGTGAAACATGGACGATAACTAGTTTGGACAAGAAGAGAATAGAAGCTTTTGAAATGTGGTGCTACAGAAGAATGCTGAAGATTAGATGGGTAGATCACATAACCAATGAGGAGGTACTGAATAGAATTGAGGAGAAGAGAAATTTGTGGCACAACTTGACTAGAAGAAGGGATCACTTGGTAGGACATATTCTGAGGCATCAAAGGATCACCAATTTAGTACTGGAGGGCAGCGTGGAGGGTAAAAATCGTAGATGGAGACCAAGAGATGAATTGACTAAACAGATCCAGAAGGATGTAGGTTTGCAGTAGGTACTGGGAAATGATGAAGCTTGCACAGGAGAGCTGCATCAAACCCGTGTCTGGACTGAAGACAACAACAACAACAACAACAACTTCCATACGCCTTGCTGAATGGTCATTACATGGTTCCTTTAGCAGAAGAAAGTATTTGCAGAGTGAGCTGTCATGTCACTTACAGCTGAACGTTTTGTACCTCTTCATTTCTCTGGTATGGCTTATTTATCACACTGATGTGTGGATCAACATGCAAATCTCTCACCATCATTTTGTTGTGGCAAATTCAGCACTGGGCATTTTTGAGAAATTCATACTTACACAAACTGAAAATTTATGAGGGATGTTCAAAAGAAAAGGTACAAAACAACACTGTGGATGTAACTGAAGTCTTTATTCAAAAGTGATCATCAGAGGCCTGAGCACATCTCTCATTGTTTCAGAAGTCCAAGTATTTCAGATCCCAGAATTCCTGTGGCTGTGACAGGAGCCAGTCCTCCACTGTGTCATTCAGTTCACAATCCAAGTTGAAGCATTTTCCTTTGAGATTCTCCCCCCCCCCCCCCCCCCAGCAGACCAAACATATGGAAGTCATAAGGTGACATGTCTGGTCTGCAGGGCAGGTGCTCAAGTTTCTTCCACTTCATCTTGGCCATTATGATTTGTGACCTTGGAAATGAGTTCATGTTTCTTATTGTGGGGCCAAATCACTCACTTTGTGAGCAGCCCCGGCCATTTGCTCTTTATGGACTTGCATAGGTTATAGTGTGTCTCACAGTGCACTTCACTATTAATAATTTTTCCGTGCCTGAGGAATTTGTTGACTATCTGACCTCTGACACAGAAAAAGTTGAGCATCACCTATCCTGATAAGGGCACTGTAATGCCCACAACCACACTGGACACTACATTCACGCCCCTAGATGTGTCACTACTTTATCCCGAAAGGTGGCATATGCGAACTTCAAGCGGTTTGGTTGTTACAAAATTCCGTACCTTTTCCTTTGAACACTCCTTACATTGTATACTGAAGTATTTAATATGTGATGGTGAAAAGATAGGTGACAAAACATCTGTTTGCCATATTTTATCTTTATTTAACTTAACAATCCTAAAATTCCTGAACCATCACAACTTGTCTCCTTTCAAACTAGTAATGGTAGAATAGTGAGGTAGCATGGTGGAAGGTAAAAGGTATGAATGTTATCTTAAATAACAAGCTTTCAGGAATTCTTCCATTATGGCAAAGGAATACATTTGCACGAAATTCTCAGATGTAAGAGCTGTGTGCGAGTAGTAACAGAACAACATAGATGAGAAATAGCAACAGATAATATGTTGGCTGATCTCTTCAGTTATGAAGTGTACCTGTACATTACTGAGGCTTACCAGTGCACAGTGTTCAGTTGTGGTCATTCTGACTTAGTGTACACCATGAATTACAAAAACATGTACTTTTTACAGTTAAAAGAACTGATTTTACTTACTTTCTCATTTTTTGTCCTTCATATTTTGGCACATACTGACTTTCATGGCAATCTTGTGATCGGAACAGGCTATTACTCTTTTCATTTCTATCTGGTTGACGAATTGAAATCTACACATTCCTGTCTTTCGCTGCAACATATATCCTGCTGTATTAAAATTCAGGAGTAAGCTACATATCAACTCTTCACATTTTGAGAAATGAAATGTGTGCAACACATTGTTCCCAACACTAAAAATATTTTGTGAAACACAGAACTATAAACAGTCACTGACGTCACACTTCAAGCCTAGCTCAAGGAATTTATTATGTTGACAAGCTGTCTCCAATTCTGAAATCACTTTCTACCAACATTTACAATCAATCATTGTTATCATGCTCTGCCCTCTCCTCAGCAAATTCTGATATAAATTGACTGAACTTCAGGCCTTGTTTTTTCTTTGTTTGTGTTGATCTTATTATCTCTTTTTCAAGACACAACCCATTGCATTCAGCTGCCCTTGGAAGTCTTTGCTGTCTCTGATAGAATTACAATGGCATCGGCAAAGAAAGTTTTATTTTCCCTCAACTTTAATTCCTTTCTAAATTTCTCCTTGGTTTCTTTAACTGACTGCTCAGTGTACACACTGAATGACACAGGGGACAGCTACATCCTTGTCTCACTCCTTTCTCAACTATTGCTTCCATTTTATGTCCTCCATTCCTGGAACTGCCATGTAGTTTCGGTACAAGCTGTAGATTTGCATATCTCATCCTTGCTACCTTCAGAATTTCTGTGATTGTATACTTGTCAAAAGCTTTATCTAAATTTACAAATGCTATAAATGTAGGTTTATCTATCTTCAATCTGAAACTTCCTGGCAGATTAAAACTGTGTGCCCGACCGAGACTCTAACTCGGGACCTTTGCCTTTCGCGGGCAAGTGCTCTACCATCTGAGCTACCGAAGCACGACTCACGCCCGGTACTCACAGCAGGAGAGCTTCTGTAAAGTTTGGAAGGTAGGAGACGAGATACTGGCAGAAGTAAAGCTGTGAGTACCGGGCGTGAGTCGTGCTTCGGTAGCTCAGATGGTAGAGCACTTGCCCGCGAAAGGCAAAGGTCCCGAGTTCGAGTCTCGGTCGGGCACACAGTTTTAATCTGCCAGGAAGTTTCATATCAGCGCACACTCCGCTGCAGAGTGAAAATCTCATTCTGGAAATATCTTCAATCTATCTTCTAAGAAAAGTTGTAGGGTCAGTATTGCTTCACACGTTCCTATATTTCTCCCGAATCCAAATTAATCCTCCATGAAAGTTCGCTTCTACCAGTCTGTGTTGTTCTATGGATAATTTGTATTAGTATTGCGCAATTACAACTTATATAATGGATGGTTTGATATAATACTCACACCTGTAAGCATCCTACTTCTTTGATGCTGGGATTATTACATTCTTCTTGAAGTCAGAATAGTTACCCTACCTCATATCATGCATTCCATGTGATACATTTCTGTCATGGTTGAGTCTGCAGGATCTTAGTTACTCTAAGGTAATGTCATCAGTCCAAGTTCCCTGTTTTAGCTTAAGGCTTCTAGTGCACCATCAAATTATTCTTGCAGTATTTGCATAATCTATTGTTCTCCTTACCGCGCCTGCTTTTACAACTTTGCATTTCTCCACTAGCCTTTGCCATTTTGTACTTCTGACAATCTCATTTTTGAATAATCTCACTTGCTGCAGTTTTATATTTTATGCTTTCAACAAACAAACTAAGTATTTCTTGCATTAGCCAAAGATTTCTACTGAGACGTGCCTCCTTGCCCAGTTGCTCCTCTACTGCCCTGCTGCCCTTACTGTTTCAAATCTCAACGTGACCCATGTGTCTTCGATTGAATTCCTTTCCCTGTTTCTGTAAATTGTTGCCTCATTATCACGTTTAAGTTCTCAACGATCTCCGATTATTTCAATTTATTCACATCCCTTCTTCTTAATTTCCTACTTTTGTGCAATTTCTTCAGTTTAATCAATTAAGATCATAGTCCACAACTCCTCCTGGCAATGTTCTGCCCTTTAAAACCTGGTTTCTAAATTTCTTTTGTACCTTCCTTGTATACAGCCTTCCTTCATGGTTCTTGAAGCAAGTATCAAGACTTATTAGTCCACTTCTGTAGCTGAGTGGTCAGCATAGATGGGCTGCCATGCAGGAGACGCATGCTTCATTCCCAGTAATGCCAAAGATTTTTCTTTGGTGGGAGGACTGGTAAGGGGTGCCCTCAGTCTTGTGATGCCAACTGAGGAGCTACTTGAATGAGCACCAGCAGCTCCCTGGTCTGAAATGTTGGTAAAATGGCCAGGAGAGTGATGTGCTGACTACACGCCCCTCCATACCACATCTGCACGATGCTGCAGGGCTGAGGATGACATGGCATCCCTCGGACATTGAAAGCCTGGACAAGGAGCTCATTATTAGCAGTTATTAAATTGTGCTCTGTGCAAAATTCTATCTGGCAGCTTGCCCTTTCATTCCTTTGCCCCAGTCCATGCTCTCATACCACCAATTCCTGTCATCCATAACAAATTCTCATCTACCATAACACACTGAACAATGTTTTCTCATTCTACGGTTTTTTCAGTCTCTTCATCTGTAGAGTTATAAGCATATATACCTACACTACTCTGTCACGTGATGCCTGTGTGTTGATCTTTGCTGTAATAATCAATTCACTTTGTTGTTCATAGTAGTGTACACTAATTCCTGTTTTCTATTTTGTTATGTGACTTACACCAGCATGGTTCCTGTTTACAAAGTAACTTGAGATGAACCACTTTTAATGCACCTTAGCTATGTCTCAACGCTATCACTCTTCAGTTGAGGGGTTCAGTGGAATTTCTGGGCCTCTTACTTGGGGAAAGGCCACAGGGCTGTCAAAATTTAAGAACCTTAAGGAAAGTGCACCGAAAGCAATAGGTTTTTGAATTACCGTAGTGGAAAGTTGTGGTAGTGGAGGAAGAGAGAGAGAGAGAGAGAGAGAGAGAGAGAGAGAGAGAGAGAGAGAGAGAGAGAGAGAGAGAGAGAGAGAGAGAGAGTGTGGGGGGGGGGGGGTTAGTTGTGGAGAAAGTAGACATCGTCGGTATGTATGTACCAAATAGTACATCACCCCTGACATTCTACTTAGAGAATAGACACTGTAATACTTTGCCAGAGCATAGAAACCCATTACTAGGCTCTGTGAAGAAGCTAGTGAACAACCACAAACTGTTGGCATTCGTGCTTGTTTCATGGTAAGCAGTCATTAACCAAGTTGGCCACTGCAGCTTGTTATTGCCCACCTTCCAGCACTCATGAAAACCAATCAACTCACCCCCTCACATTGTCAGTAAGTAAAGGGAAGTATTTAAGCTGCTTACTAAAATCTAGGGGTGTAAGCAAATTAAATGTCCCAATAAAGGTAGTGAACTCTCTTAAAACAACACTGTACATGCCAGGGTAGCCACCAATGGTTTTAAGCATGGGGATTTAGCTGCTCCTTTGACAAAGAGAAGTTTTAAGAAGTTCCCTACAAACAGCATTAACTGTCTTTGATGCTTCGCTCTCAAGCAAGCAAGAATTGACCATGTATTTAACTGCCTCAGTTCTTCAGACTCGCAGTGCTCTGTGTACTTAACATTACCTACTTGGCAGATTAACATATCCAGAACACTCACAACTTTCCTTCCTCCATAAGAAATATGAAGGAAGTATTTTTCTATTGGTTGCTGCAGGACATCAGGATTTACAGCAAGAAAGTAGCAAATGCAGCAGCAGTTAAGCTTGTGATTGGAAAGGCAAATGGAGGGCATATCTATCGATCTGTGACTGGGGACCCCAGTTCGGAAACTACTAAATCTGATGTCAATAATCCAAACATGTTACAGGGTACCTCTGGCAGTGGAATAAAAGGACACTATGAATCATTATTAACTTTTTGCAATGGCTTCAAAGTTGCCATAGAAGTGGCCTGTATATAATCTACCCATCGTTTATAGACAACAGAGCAAAATGGCAATTCATGTTGGTAGTTGAATGCCTTCATTGCAGACATTTTTATTTAATTTTTCGAAGTTGCAGTTATTGAAAGGTAGTATGATAATGGCTAATCCCCTAAGCTTTCAGTATTATACAAGTATTTTGTTTTATGTCCCAGTAATAATCTAGTTTTCCAGAGGTGATATGGCTGCAACTTTACAAATAACCATATTTATGAAGGTTGTGTCCATGAAAGTATGTTTGATAACTGAAACAAACTACCACTAAAATTGTGGCAAATCAATATGAATTTTAGTGACCAGTTACAATGTTTTTGATTATGTCCGCAGTTGTATAACTGAGAACGTCATGTCTCAGTTTTATAAGAGGAGATTAAGCTCTTTGACTCAACAAGTTCAACCAGCTTCAGAATACTACTTTGATGCCACTCAAAATTTACTCCTTTGAAAGGATGTGACACCTGCGTCTACATCAGTGGTTCCCAACCTGGTGATAATTACCTGCTGAGGGATGAAAACTAAACAATTCGATTCTGTTACAGTCACGAAACTAAATTATTTTCAGAATATCATTAATATTATCACAATTTTGTAAGACTCTAATATTGGTTATGTAAGTTGTCAATAATTACTTTTTATGAATTAGCGGCATTAATGTGGTGGAGGTTACAGGTTTCCAACATAGTCAACACACGTTTTTTCCCCATACATCACTGATGATAAAAGTGAGACACATATGTAAAAAATGTTAAATATCTCAAGAAAACATGTCCTTCAAGTTACAGATAATACCTGCAGTAGTAACTACATTAGGACTACCATATTGCTGTACAGTTTACCATTATTATTTCTTTACTTTCTCAGACGTTAAGTCTGGTTGAGAATGGAAAGTGACGCGGACCTTGATCAAGCGTCACTTCCTATTAACTGTACGGTATGTGTTATATTGCATTTAGGAACTTTCGGGTAATTGAACATGTATCAATAATTACAGATGTCTGTAGTTGTATGTATATGTTTGGATGTAGCTGTATTGCATTGATGTACTGGTGGATATTGTGTGGTATGACTCCTGTAGTTGATAGTATAATTGGTATGATGTCAACTTTATCCTGATGCCACATGTCTTTGACTTCCTCAGCCAGTTGGATGTATTTTTCAATTTTTTCTCCTGTTTTCTTTTGTATATTTGTTGTATTGGGTATGGATATTTCGATTAGTTGTGTTAATTTCTTCTTTTTATTGGTGAGTATGATGTCAGGTTTGTTATGTGGCGTTGTTTTATCTGTTATAATGGTTCTGTTCCAGTATAATTTGTATTCATCATTCTCCAGTACATTTTGTGGTGCATACTTGTATGTAGGAACTTGTTGTTTTAAAAGTTTATGTTGTAAGGCAAGCTGTTGATGTATTATTTTTGCGACATTGTCATGTCTTCTGGGGTATTCTGTATTTGCTAGTATTGTACATCCGCTTGTGATGTGATCTACTGTTTCTATTTGTTGTTTACAAAGTCTGCATTTATCTGTTGTGGTATTGGGATCTTTAATAATATGCTTGCTCTAATACCTGGTGTTTATTGTTTGATCCTGTATTGCAATCATGAATCCTTCTGTCTCACTGTATATATTGCCTTTTCTTAGCCATGTGTTGGATGCATCTTGATCGATGTGTGGCTGTGTTAGATGATACGGGTGCTTGCCATGAAGTGTTTTCTTTTTCCAATTTACTTTCTTTGTATCTGTTGATGTTATGTGGTCTAAAGGGTTGTAGAGGTGGTTATGAAATTGTAGTGGTGTAGCCGATGTATTTATATGAGTGATTGCTTTGTGTATTTTGCTAGTTTCTGCTCGTTCTAGAAAGAATTTTCTTAAATTGTCTACCTGTCCATAATGTAGGTTTTTTATATCGATAAATCCCCTTCCTCCTTCCTTTCTGCTTAATGTGAATCTTTCTGTTGCTGAATGTATGTGATGTATTCTATATTTATGGCATTGTGATCGTGTAAGTGTATTGAGTGCTTCTAGGTCTGTGTTACTCCATTTCACTACTCCAAATGAGTAGGTCAATATTGGTATGGCATAAGTATTTATAGCTTTGGTCTTGTTTCTTGCTGTCAATTCTGTTTTCAGTATTTTTGTTAGTCTTTGTCTATATTTTTCTTTTAGTTCTTCTTTAATATTTGTATTATCTATTCCTATTTTTTGTCTGTATCCTAGATATTTATAGGCATCCGTTTTTTCCATCGCTTCTATGCAGTCGCTGTGGTTATCCAATATGTAATCTTCTTGTTTAGTGTGTTTTCCCTTGACTATGCTATTTTTCTTACATTTGTTATTATTATTATTATTATTATTATTATTATTATTATTATTATTATTATTATAATAGAGTGGTTAGACCAAAGCATTGACAGCCTGAAGTCATCATATTTCTGCCAGTTCGGAAGCAAGAAGTGCACCAAGTATAGCGCACACATCTTAACTTAGTTGATTTTAAATGGGGTCATCGTGCATAGATCAAGCAAGTGCTGCAAAGGAGAGGACAAATGCAGTGGAAACATGTTTTGTAACGAGTGTATACACCACTGCGGATAGTTAGTTTTGTTTTCCGAGGCGGAGTGTGGGTAACATGTGTGATGCACCACAAATTCCTTTATCATTCATTTCTAAGCGCACGAGCGCCCCCCCCCCCCCACACACACACACGTGCGTACTGAGTATCATTTATCATTTTTATCATTCATCTTTCATCATTTAAAAAAGAAAAGTGTGCCAAAAAAAAGTCTTTCATTCCATAATTTAGTTAGGTGGTGAAGTTGGTGATAATGTGGGGGTGGGAGGAGTACTAGCTAATGTCTTACTGTCCTTGGGGGTAATGGTCTAAGAAAGGTTGGGAACCACTTATCAACAGAAATACTCCACAAGTCACCATATGGCGCATGGCGGAGGGTACCTCATACCAGTACTGGTCATTCCCTTTCCTGTTCTACTCGCAAATGGAGGGAAGGAGAAATGACTGTCTATATGCCTCCTTATGAGCCCTCATTTCTCTTGCCTTCACATCCTTACGTAAACTGTACATTGTCAATGGTAGAATCATTCTGCTGTCAGCCACACTGCCGGGGCTATAAATTTTCTCGGTGACGTTTCAGGAAAACAACAACTTCTGTCCAGTGATTCCCATATCAGTTCACTAAGCATCTTCTGGCGAACACTTGCACAGCATGAGTGACTGTTAAACAGGGATGTGTGGTGGTGCTTTAAATAATTTGCTAAATTATTCTGCTCTTTTTTGCTAAAGATGTGTGATATGCCTCAGAGGCACCTTAAGTTATGGTGGCCCTTTTGTGAAGTATGCTGGGAGCCGAAGCTTGCAGCCTTGTAGCAAATAGACTGCTGGACAAGGCCCACTTCCCAAGTAGCTTATAGCTTATAAAATGAACACACATGTAATGGGTTAGTGGCTCACTAAATTGAAATCAAAGTTGATAGCGAGCCGATAGAAGACCAGGTACAACATCTTCACTCATTTTTCTGAATTGTAAACACTCGGTAGTGGCCCGAAATTAGCTGACTTCCACCAATCAGGAGAGGGCCATGTTTAAGTTTGCTTTCAGTAACTTCAAACAGTTGGGTTTAATACTTGGAATGATGAAATAATAGTTCTGATTGTGCTAGTAATGACAATGACTATGGTAAATTCAGATTCCTAAACGATGGAAAAGTACGAAGTAGTTACCCATTACCAAGAGCTCTCTCTCTCTCTCTCTCTCTCTCTCTCTCTCTCTCTCTCTCTCTCTCTCTCTCTCTCTCTCTCTCTCGCTCTTGCAAAGTGTGTGCTTTTGATTGGATAACCAGGAACAAACTTTCTACATAATCCTTTGTATCTCTCCAAAGAAATCACAGTTATCATAGCCAAGTAGTAAGTCAATTAATTCTTGAGTGCATCGTTGTAAGTTATTTCTTTGTGTGATAGAATACAACTTTCACCAGTACAATACTGAAAATCCACTGTGTGGACATTACATTAATGTTTGTTCCATAGATCATGAATACATTTCATAATGATGTAGAACATGTCTGTTTAACCAAAGTTTTCATTACACATACATTTTCTTTTCAGTTAGTACTTCACATCTAAATATTCATTTATTGAGTATAAGGAATCATCATTCCGAAATTCTTTTAATTTGTTTTTAAATGTTGGTTGGCTATAAGTCAGGCTTTTAATGCTATATGGCAAATGAGTAAAGATTTTTGTGATGACAATTCAACTGTTTCAGTACCAAAGTCAGATTTAACCCACAGGACTGGAAATGATGCTTTCTTCTAGTGTTGTGGCTGTGTACTTCTATTACTTTTGAATTGGGGTGCGTTATTAACAACACATTTCATAAGTGAATACATGTATTGCAAAGGTACTGTGAATATCCAGAATTCCTTGAATAAATGTCTGCAAGGTGATCTTGGGTGGGCTCCAGCAGCTATTATTCTGATTATATGCTTTTGTGCAGTGAATACTGTTTCTCGTAATAATGAGTTACCCCCAAATACGATGCCATAAGAAAGTAGTAAATGAAAATAGGCATAGTAGGCAAATTTACTCATATGTGTATCACCAAAATTTACAATAACACTAATAGCCTTAGTAGCTGAACCTAACCGTTTCTATGTATCATCTTTCAATTCGATTTCTCATAAATGTACACACCCAGAAATTTTGAATATTCTGCCTTAGCAACAGACTTCTGTTTAAAGTCTATATTTATCAATGGTGTTATTCCACTTACTGTACAGAATTGTATATACTGTGTTTTCTCAAAATTTTGTTAGAGTCCATTTGCAGAGAACCACTTAATAAATTTCTGGAAGACATTATTTACAATTTCCTCCACTAACTCTTGCTTGTTGGGTGTGATTATTATACTTGTATCATCACTAAAAAGAACTAGCTTTGCATCTTCACGAATACAGAGTGTCAAGTCATTAATAGTCCCAAGACTCAACCAAATGGGACACCATTCTTGATACCTCCCCAGTTAGAGGATTCTACTGATTTTTTCAGACTATTTGTACTGTTAATTTCAATCTTCTGCATTTTTCCAGTTTAATATGAATTAAACCATTTTGCACTGTCCCACTCATGCCTCAATACTTAAGCTTATCTACAAGAATTTCACGATTCACACAGTTAAAAGCATTTGAGAGACCAAAAAATATCCCAATGGGTTATGTTCAGTTATTCAAAGCATTTAATATTTGATCAGTGAAAGCATATATAGCCTTATCTGTTGAAAAGCCTTTCTGAAAAAAATCAAATTTACATGTTGCTAGTACTTCATTTTTACAAATATGTGAAGCTCCTCTTGAATACATTACTTTTTTTGAGAAGTTTGGATAAATCTGTCAGAAGTGAGAGTGGGTGGTAGTTGTTACCATTAGAACTATCCCCTTTTTTATGCAATGGTTTAACAATAACATTCTTGTCTATCTGGGAAAATTCCCTGTTTCAATGAGCTACTACATATGTGGCTGAGAATTCTACTTATCTGTTGGGAACAAGCTTTTAGTGTTCTGTTGGAAATGCCATCAATTCCATGAGAACTTTTTCTTTTGAGTGAATTTATTATTTTCCTAATTTCAGTAGGAAAGGTTGGTTTAATTTCAATTCTATCAAATTGCATAGGTATTGCCTCTTCCATAAACATCTTTGTGTTTTCTAATGAATAGCTGGATCCTATTTTCTCTGCAACATTTAAAAAATGATTATTAAAAATATTTTCTACTTCTGACTTTTTGTTAATGAACTTCTCATTGAGTCTCGAAATACAGTCTTCCTGTGCTCTCAGTTGTCCTGTTTCCCCTTTTAACAATGTTCCAAATTGTTTTAATTTTTCTATCAGAGGTGCTAATCTCAGACATAATGCACATACTTCTGGACTTTTTAGTAACTTTTCTTAATACCAAGCAGTAGTTTTTATAATGTTTGACTGTTTCTGGATCATTATTTTTTTTAGCTGTAAGAAATTTCCCTTCCCTGTTTACAAGATACTTTTATGCCTTTAGTAAGCCATGGCTCTTTAGACAGTTTCTTACAATTATGTTTCACTCTTTCCTTAGGGAAACAGTTTTCAAATATACACACAAAGGTATCATGAAATAGGTTAAATTTTAAATTAACATCAGCTTCCCTGTACACTTGATCCTAGTGTAACTATTGCAAACTTTCCCTAAAATTTTCAATTGTTAAATCATTGAGTGCACTATTTTGGAGGACTGTTTTGTATTACTGCATGGGGGCTATGGCATAAACTTTAACTAGCTGTGCATCATGATCAGATGGACCATTCTTCACAGGAAAAGTGTTTATTTGATTAACTTCATCATCTATAAAAACATTCTTTATCAGTGTGCTGCTTTCCTGTATTACTGATGTCAAATTGAAAGAAACACATAATACTTCAAGCTTTCTATTGGACTCTTTTAGAAAATCTACATTGAAATCCCCACAAACAATAATTTTCTTCCCCCTGTCTGACATACAGTACAATAAAGAATCCAGGTTTTTCAAAAATGGCTGAAAATTTCCCAATGTGGACCTATACACAGCTACAATTATAAAGGTACCATTGTTTAGTTTTAACCTCACATGCACATGCTTCTATACATTGCTCTACACAAAATCTTTTAGTTTCTAAATTTTTCACACTATGATAAACTGTAACATATGGACAGCTTCTCCTCTCTCCATAGTGTGTCTACTTACGTGTGCTGAAAGCTTATATCCACCTACATTTACCTTTTCCATATCTGTGACTATATGGTGTTCAGACAGGCATAGTACATCTATTCCACCATCAGTTTCTAAATTTTGTAAACAAACAAGAAGCTAACCTACTTTATTTTTCAATCCCCTGATACTCTGACAATATACCAACATTATTTTTCACTGTGCTTTTATGAGAATATTTCGATATTTTAACATCTTTAGTACCTGCCTGTCTTAGCTTCTTATTAAGCTTAATTTCATTTAAGGGCTCTTATCTTCCCTTCCTGTTCACCTATTTTCCTAGCCCTTGAACATACTCTGCAATACCATGGAAGAGACTCCTTTGCTTACCCAATTCCCATGCCACTAAACTGGCTCCAATGTAACCATCTGTCACAACAGCTGCATAGAACCCCAGAACTAACTTTCCTACGGCAGCTCAAACACTTCTCACTCACAATTGTTTACAATATTTTTACAAAATTTATCTTGACAATAACAATATTCTTTTAACTACAGATCACAAGAGTCACTCAAGTCCCATTGAACACTACTATATGTGTGTACTATTAATAGAATAACGTAATCCACTTAAAGTAACGTTAGAACTTAAAACCAGTACAGCCGAAAAATTAGGCCTAAGATCATGTATGCGTTCTGCCAAAGTTTACTTTAATCATTTTTGAAATGTCTGATTTCCCATTTTAAACAGGTGTAAAAAATGTTTGAGAGGGGCATATTTTAAACACAAAAGCTGAAAACAACTGTCTGCAATTTCTCATGGTGTTTGTTGGGGTAGAGGGAGTGGTTTGTGCCTGTTATCAAATGTGTAATATGAAAGGTTTCAGTACGTTTGGAAAGTGATTGGATTTGTGCTATTGCTTTGTGTGTGTTTTAGCAGGGGTCTATTGCCCGATGAATTTGTAGTAGTTCTGAAGCAACTGCCGTCAAGTGTTTTCTTCAGTTTAGAAATCGAGTGGAACTCACGAGGGCTTATGTCAGGGGAGTTCAGTAGATGGTATAGCACTTAGCAGCCCCATCAATCAAACAAATCAGTAACAGCTTGCACTGTACGAGCTTGAGCACTGCCCTGCAAAATGATGGTAAGGTCCTTCTGTCTCTAAGCTGGTCGTAGGTTGTGTTCCAAAAATGAATAGCATAAAGACAGAAGTGATGACACTTTCTGCAGAACCTGACCATCATTTTGCAGGACAATGCTCAAGCACGTACAGTGCAAGCTGTTACTGATTTGTTTGACTGATGGGGCTGCTAAGTGCTACTGCACTCCCCTGACTTAAGCCCTCGTGAGTTCAACTCTATTTCTAAACTGAAGGAAACACTTCACGGCATTCGCTTAAGAACTGCTACAAATTCGTCGGGCAATAGACCGCGCCGCTAGAACTGTCAACACAACTGGCTCTGCTAAGAGTATCCTACGACTTCCACATCGCTGGCAGTGGGTTATACACAATGCTGGTGACTACTTTGAAAGTCAGGAAAAGTTTGAAACTTTTGTACGAGCTGTAAATAAAGAGTTGCCACTATTAAATTTCCCACCCTCGTACGTATTGAAGGAAAGTAATTCTAATTCTCAGCCGATTAACTAATCGATGGGAGACAACGATTTATTTGCATCGCGAAGAATTTGATCTGTGCTGACAGTAGGGAAGTTGCAAAAATAATTTAGGTTCATAAACTACTGTGATTGCCATTGAAATTTCAGCAAATTAACAACTGCTTAGCGAAATATATGTCATTTTTGTTCTTCAACGAACTTATAAATAGTTCCTGCAAACGAACTACTTGAACATTTACATGTATCATTCTATCACGAGGCTACCCTCTTAAAAAAAAAAAAAAGTCTTATTGACTCATTTATTTTCGTTGTTCAACAGTATATCATTCTTAGAAAGTTCAGAAACTCCTGACAAATCTGACTGTACGTTACAACTTAAGCATTTCACCTTCAAAGAAATTTTATTGAAGCCTGCTAGCCATGGACGTAGCTTTTCTCGTTTTCCTAAATAAACACACAGCCCTCTATCTCAAACGTTGTCACTTCTTTGCTGGAATTTCTCTTACAACAAACGACTAATGTAGAATGTCGTCTGTTGACGATTGTCTGTGCCTAGTTGCCGCTGATACGGCGCTGCAAATAGTATGGTTCGCTTAAAGCATCGTTCATTGTTGTCGCAGGTTTACAAACTTCAAATATTGTTTATTTAAGATACTTTTACAATTGGTTTAGGCTACAGTTTAACTTTTAACTCACGAGGTGACTGTTCTGTAAAGATACTACGAGGTGTGGTCTCTGGGACCCCTACGTTTAAACTGAGAATTCGGGGTTTAAAACCTTGGAAAATTTTCATTCAAGCTTTTTATTTCTACAATTATTTCAGTGTTGTTTAAATACTCATTTGCTCTATTGCGCTGAATAAAGCCTACAGTATTTTACTTTTCGTCACACAAAATCGCATACTTTGGTGCGGTTTTTGTAAATAGTACACACCAAATGTTAGATAATATAATTTTACGTTCCGAAAAATTGTAGTATCTCTGTCGCAGGGAAATTTTAACTTAGAACTAAACTTCAGGGTTTAAACTTGCAAATAAAAATTTCACTTTTATAGGTCAAGAAGCGTCTGCAAAATTGATATTCATTGCTGGGATCTACATTTTCCACAACTCAGAGCGCATTTGATGTTAAATAATACTAGAGAAACAGGAAGGCGCCCAACACCTTTGTCCTTAAGTTCTTCCTCTGAATGATGCTCTTATTCACCAGCAGAATTGTGGTCACTGGCTATTGCAAAATCTTCGTCTGTTTCTTGATCTATATCACTGACATGTTCCTCTATTCGCCGACTAACAGCTTCTTCAAACTTATGCCGGTTAAAATTTAGACATTCTTGGAACCCATTTTGTGCTACACTAAGGAAACAGGTACGCAGTTCACGAGGCACGTCCTGGAACACATTTTCTGCTATTTTAAGGAAAAAGCGACGCAGTACACGAGACGCGTGCTAGGAGACCCCAACACGTGTCAGCAACAAACGAAGAAGGCAATAATGCAACCGACAATAACACATTGCAGAGTTGTCGTTTTGGTTGGTGCTGTACAGATGCACTTCGCCAGAATTTACCTTGGAGAGCGAGTCCGAATCTTCTCGCGCGGTGAGAGACCACACCTCGTGAGTTAAGAGTTAAACAAGGACAATTTAAACAAATGTATTGTGACGCATTGTACCGTGGCTCCGAGTTAGACAAATTCATATGACGTATTGATCAGTAACACATAGGCTTAACATAATGTAATTTTTACGAACTGGTTACACGAAGAAGATAAATTAGTGCAAACGTTTTGGCGTAATCTCTCTCTCTCTCTCTCTCTCTCTCACACACACACACACACACACACACACACACACAACGACCAGTAGGCCCAGAGTAGCATCCGGTCTTGCTTTGAAGTCAGCGGTAATCCTGCATGCAATCTGGCTCGTCGAATCATCTGCAAATGACGAACACTGCACACCACCTGTGCGGACGGAACAGCTTCGCTACGTCAGGCGGCTTAGGCAAAACCAGTGCTACACCAGAAGCGATGAACCAACTACCAGTCTGAAGACTTAATTACATAAATCCTTACAGTATGCACACTGTGTAGATGTAAAATACCGAACACAGTTGACTCACATGCCAAACGAAGTACCAGGTTTTAGTTATGCGTCACTTTCTATTTTAACTGTATTGAGTGCTGACGGAAAAGCGAGTCTTTTAAAAACCATATTTAGGTGAGTAGTGGACAAAGAAGGAACAACATTTGTCTCCTCCGCAATGATCCTGTTGCTTTAAATTGTTTTCTTTGAGATTATCTTAATCGCTTTGTTCACTGACGCTTTTTTTTGCCACAAACAAAAAGATAGCGTACTGTTCTAACTGTGCTCTACACGCCAGCTTATGGTGTGTGGTGAAGGGAACTATATGTAACACAATCACTTTGAGCGTTACCAGTTCCAGAGGCGAAAGATGGTGCTAGGTAATAGAAGCGGCCGGCTGTGGTAAACCTCCGAGCGAAATCTAATTTCCCCAGTTTTACCTTAATGATTTTTTTCTTGCGTGATACTTGTAAGAGAACGCAATACTGATCGATCTAGGATCGTCGACTCTCTCAGTTTTAACGCTGAACCGCACTGTGATGCATGACGCCGCCCCAGTAACCTCTTCCACTCGAGTTTAATGAGCTGTCCCGTGACGCTTTCGCCTCTTTGTAAGAGAAATTGATTTCCTTTATTTCTTAACCCTATCTTAGCTGGTAAGGGGACCACATTGATTAGCGATACTTTACTGACGGTGGAATAAGGGTTTGTAAGGCACCTCCTTCGTGGATCAGCTACACTTGCAGTGGATTCTTGCACATAATCCCTATCTGGCCTCTGCCTTTCCTAAGATTAGTCTAACGTGTTTATTGAGTCTTAAATCGCTCCATACGCTGACATAAAAAAAAACATTTCGATTGGAATGGTTGTCTTTATATCCACAGGTGATTTATTCTATAGCATTTCGTACACTGTGTGTGCTTTTATACGGTGGCGTATAATGAGAATGTGTGGCATTCATCGTCACACATTCAGATGCCGTCCATTCTCGAATTTCAAAAAGTTTCATAAATCTGCATAAATGCATATGAATTCCGAATGGCATGAAGATGTAGTTGAAAAGTTAAGTAATTTTGTTAACATTATGGCAAACCGAATTAAGACTGTAGAGGACTCTAAGAATCTTGCAAAATTAGTATCAGCAAATCGCTCTAAGTTGAAATCATTTTTTAAGTATTGTTTTGTGTCTTGCATGATTCGAGAGGAAAAACAAATTCAGATGCTATTTGTTATGATTTACTGTAGTTCATAGTATAGCTCGCGCAGGATACGGTGGCCTATGCAGAGTGATAGTTTTCGTCCAAAGCGCAGGGCGAATTCATTTGTTTGTTCTGAATGGGTGCCTTCCATCTTTCGGCTGGTCGGCGATGATACGATTAACTGAAGGAAAACAGCCCTCGGTCACTATTTTTAACGAATTAACCGGGTTTCAACAATACTAGGAGTGTCTTCCTCAGAATTTAAATCAAAGAATGGTCTATAACATGGTCACAGAATTTTGACTAAAAGCGTATGATACAGATTATAAGTACGGAATCATCGTGAAAGACTGGCAGTACTTATATGTCATTTATAAAATTATAAATATGCCAAAAGGGCGTTAGTCACAAAGATATTTAAGATAAAAAAAACCTGTGATGGTCAGCCACTAAGGGCTGCTCCTTACTTGCGCGGTTACAGGTTGCAAACGGACTTTATCTTGAATATCTTTGTGACTAATGCCCTTTTGGAATATTTATTATTTTATAAATGACATAAGTACTGCCAGTCTTTCACGATGATTCCGTACTTATAATCTGTATCATACGCTTTTAGTCAAAATTCTGTGACCATGTTATAGACCATTCTTTGATTTAAATTCTGAGGAAGACACTCCTAGTAGTGTTGAAACCCGGTTAATTCGTTAAAAATAGTGACCGAGGGCTGTTTTCTTTCAATTGTAACTATTCACGGTCTCTGTACGTGCAGCCATGTACAAAATTTTGCTTTCCTTATAGCTTTATATGCCAGGTTCACGATGATGTGCCTATTATTTCGTTAATGGTCATAGTTATTGTGATATTTACATGAAAGTAAGATACTGCGCGAAATTCGGGAAAGTGCAATAAAAAATAGAAATCGCTATGATTTTGTGTTTGGTGCATATTACATGATACGCTTTTGCGTATGAAATTTAGCTAACATGACGTGTCCGTCTGTCACCAACCTCGAGAAAATTGATCTTATGTAGCACACTCATTTGCGATCGCGCCGCGCCAGCGATAAAGCCGCAGTGAAATATCCACAACATTCCTTATGTTTCATAAACAGCTTCAGATATCGAAATGAGATTTTGGCAAATGATAGCACGCCAAGAGAAGAGTGTTTGATCATATCGTTATTGTGTAAAACTTCATTATCTACCGTGTTATTCCATTAACTACGAACTTTTCCGGTGAATGTAATTTTTAAGGGCCAACGATAGCTGGTGAAACGAGAAATGCTATGGGTTATAGAAAAACACATTTGAAGACATTACACTTTTTTTTCTTGTACCGAGCATGTGGTTTTTCTTAAGCTGCTGATTTTATTTTTCCTCCGTTCGTCACTTAATAAATCACTGTTGCAGAATTCTATCACAGCTGTTTCTGCACAACATGTCAGTGAGGTGAGAGAGTAAACTCCGCAGTGTTTTGGCGAAGGAAACAAGTTTTGACATGACAACCAGAGAAATATGTAGGTTTTACTCAAAATTCTCCACTCATCGCGCCTCTCTGGAAGTTAAAAATGGTTGACGAGCCAGACGAAAATAAATCGCTGCATTTTCGGTGGAATTCCTTTTAGATGCCAACGAAAGCAGCGGTGACAGTAGATCATTTTGAATGGTCACCATTGAATAGTGAGCGTGGATGGGTCCCACGTAATATTTACAAAAATGTGAGAATATGCTTCGTAATATTTACAAAAATGTGAGAATATGCTTCAGTTTAGAAAGGCACTACCCTACAGCACCCGTCATTCCCCACAGCGCTCTGAGCGACCCCCCACCACTGCCGTTCTCCCCACGCTTCCCCAGCCGGCTGTGCATCTAGTGGCCACGGCATTTTACGCGCACAATAAAAATGGTTCAAATGGCTCTGAGCACTATAGGACAACAGCTGAGGTCATCAGTCCCCTAGAACTTAGAACTACTTAAACCTAAATAACCTAAGGACATCACACACATCCATGCCCGAGGCAGGATTCGAACCTGCTACCGTAGCGGTCACGCGGTTCCAGACTGTAGCGCCTAGAACCGCACGGCCACTCCGGCTGGCTCGCGCACAATAGTCAGATGACTAATCATTTCGGAAAATTTTTTAAAGTGTGCCTAAAAATGCCACCTATATTTCTTTTAGAAGCTAAAGCAATTTACATTCTGAACCAAACTGTACAGTTTTATGTTAGGCATTATCCTACAGGTTGTGCGTGAGCGAGAACACACTAATTTCCACGTAAATCAATATGAAAATCTATGTTGAAGCTTGTGAAATGTTCTCCATAAAATTTTTTAATGACAGGGAAACTATTAATTGAAAGAATATGGCTTACGACAGAACCAACCGAAAGAAATAAATGGCGAGAAAACCTAAAATTTGGGGGAAGTGTAAACAAGTTATACTGCAAGTACAGTGTTTGGTTATGTTTTTTTTAACATTGAGCAGGTACGAAAACTGTGCTGTAAAAACAGACAGAAAAAATTATGAGCAGATAATGTTCTCGCACTTCCTGAATCACATGTAGGTATAAATGTTTTGCCGGCGGCTGTGACCGAGCGGTTCTTGGTGCTTCAGTCAGGAACCGCACTGCTGCTACGGTCGCAGGTTCGAATCCTACCTCGGGCATGGATGTGTGTGATGTCCTTAGGTTAGTTAGGTTTAAGTAGTTCTAAGTCTAGGGGACTGATGACTTCAGATGTTAAGTCCCATAGTGCTTATAGCCATTTGAATTTTTTTTTTTTTTTTTTTTAAGTTTTGCCCCAACTGACACGAAAACCTGCGGGCACTCCTGGTTACAATATTCATATAAAACGTCAACTACCAATACCTCCACCCTGCATCAATGCCGTGCAGGTCTGTCTGCATTTCGCAGCAACTTTCAGGCACTGCGACTTCTCCATATACAACAGCTCGAGCCGCAAACAGCATCATGGAATTTCCGGTGTTATTCACAATCACTATGTCACTTTACACTGTGAAGAGTAGTGATCTTATAACGCTCCCTTGCAGCACGCCCGCATGTAATTCCATGTCGTAAGATGTTTTTAAGAGATACGCAGGCTGTGTTCGATTTTCTAGGAACTCTTCAGTCCGATCGTGACGCTGGCCAGATATTTCGCACGCTCTTACTGTTTGGTTGTAATTAAAGTGCGGGAGGTCCAGCATGGCCTGTAATTATCGCATGGCAGCGAACTTGGTAGATATGCTAATGCATTAATGCGGAACCGACTTCCTGTGGAAAAAATAGTTCCTATTTTGGCCACCAGGTGCAAATATGGCGCTGTTCACTGTTTACATGACGGTACGACATCTACGCTGTCATTTGACATGCCCTGACGTGAGTGAACGGTATGGTTATCGAGAAAAGAGACGGTGCGCTGTTAGTGAAATTGTTTTATGTGAACGGCAGCAATTACAGTGCTGCATTGACAAGTATCGCTAACTGAAAGGGCTAAAGAGAGACCATATGTCGTGAAATGGTTTAAAGACAACGATATTTTAAAACATGGGTGACCTTGGCGTGGCACCTGGGTGAAGGAGTCTTATTCAGGTTGTAACTGGCCATGCAGCACGTGACCTGGGTAGCGCCAATACTCTTGTATTGTCACGAGAATTGTACATCCCATGGTTAACAGTACGGAAAGTTTCGCTGTCTATAGTACACTGACACCCGTATAAAATCCAGACGGTGCAGCAACTGAAACCTCGTTATCCGCGGCAACGTTCCGAAGTTGGTTACATGTGCCTGGACAATATTCTGTGGAGTGACGATGTGCATTTTACAGTACAGTCTGCAGTGAATAAACATTACTGACGAATTTCGGGTACTGGTAAACCGCGTGTTACGCATGTAGAGCCATGGCTTCAGAATCACCTTTACTCCCGGTCCGTTGTTCTTTGAAGAGTACACACCTTGTACAGCGTGTGATACCTGCTTTGGAAGGACGCAGCTGTGTGGAAACCACTGCTTTCATGCAATATGGGGCAACACTTCATGTCGCTCACACAATGGAAGATCTACTTAATGAGCCGCCATGTCACGGATTGCGCAGCCCCTCCCGTCGGAGCTTCTAGTCCTCCTTCGGGCACGTGTGTGTGTTTTTTGTTCTTATCATAAGTTAGTTTAAGTAGTGTCTAAGTCTAGGCACCGATGACCTCAGCAGTATGGTCCCAAATCAAATGGCTACAGATGAAGTGATCTTACAGTGCATTCATTTGGAAAACTTCTGGAGATAACATGTTCGTGGGATGTTTCATTAAGCAGGTGTGTGTAGGCGCGACACACACACACCTGCTTAATGAAACATCCAACGAACATGTTATCTCCAGAAGTTTTCCAAATGAATGCACTGTAAGATCACTTCATCTGTAGCCATGTGGTTTGACCCTGTGGCTATTTATGAGAATGCGTTTACCAGGGACACGTTCCGTCTTTACAACATGTGACGGCCAGTATAAAGGAACGCTTTACTGTCGAGCCCTCCAGTGCGCATATTTAACAAATTGCGTAACCGGAAATTAATAATAAAATCCACATAATGCCTTTCTCACTTCCTTGACCTTTTTCTGTCCACGTCCCATCCTAACATGGAATATGGAAACATCTACACACGTGTTTCTTGCATTCGCAGCGAAAGATTTGCACCCGGAGGCCGAAAGTGGAACTAATTTTTCTAGCGTAATTCTGTTCCGCATTAACGCATTAGCATGTCTACCAAGATTCGCTGTCATACGATACTTGTAGCTCACACTGGGCGTCTTTGAGTAGCTGCACTTGCAATTATAACCACCCGGCATTTTGTTCATTACGCAACTGTGCACAGGGCGACAACATCGAACGTCTTCCAGATGTTACGGAAAATGGCATCAACCTTATCGCCAGAATCAACTGCCTTTTGATCTCTAAGAAGGAATAGTAGCGCTTAGCGTTTCGTATGTCATTAGAGGCCAAGCTCGGATTATGGAAGAGTAGGGGCGGAAATTGGCTTTGCCTTTTCATAGGAAACATCCCGATGTCTGCCTTAGCCAGTTGCGTATATCACATAAACCTAAATGGAATTCGGATTGCCATCCGCCCCAGCAATAAGCCAACTCGGTTTTCAGGTATCACGAAAGAACAGAGCGAGCTTTGCCTCACGTGATCGTTGTTTGCGAAACATACAGTAATTCGAACAGAAGGGATTTTCCGTCTCCAGGGCGGTCATAACATGAAAGCATAAAACGTGTTCCCAAAATCTCCACCAAATTGATGGTCAGCAATACAGGCCTATAGTTGTGTGCTCCCCGTTCTACTACCCGACTTGATAACGGGTATGATCCGCGCTCTTTTCCAATTACCTGGGACGCTTTGTTGCTGCAGCGATGTACTCTGGCCTGCTGCTACAAGAGGGAAGGAGTTCTTCCGCGTATTCTGTGTGCATCCTTAGAGGTGGCCCATTAACTCGAATTGTCTTTCTTCTGTTGTGCAACTTTTGCTGATTCTTTATCGCCGTCACTTACGACGACATCTGTCATTTTTGTGTCCTTGACGATCGAAAGAAGATTTACACAACAGAAATATATTATCGGCAAATATAAGATTTTCTCCAACTCTTCTCCAGCCAGCATCACGGCAGGGCAAGCTAGGCCAACGGCCCATGTCGCAATCAGAACGACAAACAGGTAGAAAGCCGACATTGCGGATAACAGAGCAAACCCAAAAGATATTGTCTCACCCCGTGGGAGCAAGAGGCCTGAATCGTTAACTCAGCAACATTACCTCGGCGTGTAGTAGATATAATTCTAACAGCATAGCTTGATTTCGCAAGGGAGAGTAAATGTGTAGCAAAAACACCCATCAGCCTGCTGATACGGCTGGCGAAACGACAAGCTGAAGCCCTGAGAGCAATTCTTGCTGAACAGAGGGGTGGTGAAGACCGCAGGGGCCACATTGCTACCGTTCGCCAAGATGACTTCCGCCTCCGAAGCTGCTACGTATCTGGACTGCTTTACTGTCACTGTGCGTTGCCAACCTCGCAACCACCGATAAGAGGACTCTGAGACTTCTACCTCTGGCTAACTGAGCCGAACTGATGGTGTTTGGCGCACCGTGAGACTGTCGCAGCGGGAAATTGTGCTCCTGGCCCGGTCTGGAATCAATTTTCAATTGCCGGCCGCGGTGGCCGAGCCGTTCTAGGCGCTTCAGTCCGGAACTGCGCAGCTGCTACGATCGCAGGTTCGAAACCTGCCTCGGGCATGGATGTGTGTGATGTCCTTAGGTTAGTTAGGTTTAAGTAGTTCGAAGTCTAGGGGACTGATGACCCACAGTGCTTAGAGCCATTTGAACCATTCAATTTTCAGTTGTCATGGTATATTTAAACCATTAAATAGCCTGCTTTAGTCTTTATTAGGATAACATTTCGCCTAAATTTTCAATACAAGCTTTCAGTCACGTGTCAACTCTGCGTGCTTTGTTTGTAATCGATAGATATCACGCTGCGGCGATGGTTCTTGTTCTGCCTTACCATTCACACTGAAAGCATTCACCTTTGGTGAAATCTTGAGGGGGGTAGGGGGGGGGGGGAGATCATCCACGACGCAATGTTTAATGCTCCTCATCAGAGAAAAGTAACTGCACTATACGTGTCGACAGGGCGCATAATGAGTTAAATTTATGAAGTCAGGCTACAGCTACTAAATAAAAAATGTCCTTGCAGAAAAAAATCGGTTCCGTACTGTCGCATTTTGGTACACGCATTTCCTACTAAGTACGTCCAGCATAGAATTCCAGAAACGGGAAAAAAAGTACGGTCTGTACTGATTCTTTCAGACTGATAGCAAAAGCTCTCTATAATAACTCATTATATTCTCAGTGGGACTCTATACAGATAGAACAGCCCTTTACATAGTTCAACGAACCGTTACTAACTACGCACCATGCTGAACAGTTTTTAAATGCTCGCCCAAACATTATGAGAATCGTCACATTTCGACTTCTTCCTACTCACGTGCGAAATTTCTCTCCCAGTACAAACCGCGCCGAAGATCTCCCATTGGCCCATCGCCATAACAGTCAGTTCCTACTTTTCACCATATAACCCGGTCTCTCCCTCCTCAGATCAATCCTTATTCCGAAATTATTTTAGATGAAATTACGTAACACATTCCCAAACAACAAATAAAACTAATTAGCCACGATTTTAATCGTCTGAAGGACAGAAGGAAGTTCCATACTTCTACAGTACTGAAAACTGGCTGCGTTACAATACGCATTTTATGTTTGTGAGTCACAACAATGTGGCTGCACAATCAAATTCCCACACTCTCTGAATCCTAGTTGTTCACAGTTCCACTAATTTCTGTTTCACATATATGCCACATTCATTCTCTCATTCAGTCAAACAGTAAAACATATCAAAATAATAATATTAACCATAATAAAAATTAAATACTTTCTGAAAGCTGAGAACATTACGCATTAAACGAAATATTGTTTCATTAACTTTTTAATGACTTATTATGGAGTAAATCATTCGCTAATAAATTTACGGAAACATAGTAGTCGAAACGTTGACTGTAATTGTAGTTTTTTCGTAATTTTTAGTATTCCCGGAACTATTTCAAATATGAATCTGAAACTCTTACAAATAGTTAACTATAGTTACTCTGAAATGGTATAGAAATGATTACCGTAGTCGTTGAGTGAGAACGGTCTGTATTAATTCCGAGGTAGGTGCGGAATTTAGACGATCTGCGAGCGTATGCATAAGCTTAGCTATCACAGAACGACAGATGTCACAGTCTCGAGCGTGGGACGCGTTCGGCAAACAATCGCTGAGGCAAATCTTACCGCTTGCTAAGCGTCAATGCATATCGCTACGCCTAACAGCGCAAGACTACAGGTTGATCGCGCATAGCTCCAAATTCTAAAATAATTTTGTGTTGTGCAAGTAGCTTCGTTCAACCTTCGATTTTGAAGACACCCGCGTACTAAAATGGTTCAATTCCCGTTACTACGCTCTGAAAATTTTCGAAAAATTCATTTCCGGGCCTGCTTTCTATAAGCATTCAACAGGTGTAACATACATTATCTGCAAAGCTTTCTCGTAGTTAATTCATGAAAATGACCGTTCCATGTATCTGTATGGTGTGGAATGTGTCAAATGGCTCTGAGCACTATGGGACTCAACTGCTGTGGTTATCAGTCCCCTAGAACTTAGAACTACTTAAACCTAACTAACCTAAGGACATCACACACATCCATGCCCGAGACAGGATTCGAACCTGCGACCGTAGCAGTCGCACGGTTCCGGACTGCGCGCCTAGAACCGCGAGACCACCGCGGCCGGCTGGAATGTGTCAGTTGACTGTAAATAATGAGGAGTGTGAGTACTACAAGGAATCCACTAAATTTCGGTTACACAAAAAAATTACAAATCTGAAGGGCGGGAATACAAGTAAATACTCTGAGATTACAACTACGAGTTACTTAACTTGGAACGGTCACATTGAGAATGTTGCGGGGAAAGCGAACCAAAGACAGCGATTTTTTCGGATTAACTTACAAAATGCAACAGGTGTACTAAATACACTGCTTACACTACGCTTGTCCGTCCTCTTGTTGAGTATTGCTGTTCGGTGTGCGATCCGCATCAAACAGGATTGGCGGAGTGCATCGAAAAAGTTCAAATGTCAGTTCGTTTTGTGTTATCGCGAAATAGGGGAGAGAGTTCGAAGGATATTGTACACGAATTGGGGTGGCAACAAAGGAGTTTGTCGTTGCGGCAGGATGATCTCATGAAATTTCAATCACCAACTTTCTCCTTCGAATGCGAAAGTATCTCGTTGGCGCCCACCTACACAAGCAGAAACGATTGTCATTATAAAATAAGCGAAATCAGATCTCGTACGGAAAGATTTAAGTGTTCTTTTTTCCTGCACGCTGTTTCGTTGTGGTTCAAATTGGTTCAAATGGCTCTGAGCACTATGGGACTTAACATCTATGGTCATCAGTCCCCTAGAACTTAGAACTACTTAAACCTAACTAACCTAAGGACATCACACACATCCATGCCCGAGACAGGATTCGAACCTGCGACCGTAGCAGTCGCGCGGTTCCGGACTGAGCGCCTAGAACCGCTAGACCACCGCGGCCGGCTGTTTCGTTGTGGAACGGTGGAGAAATAGCTTGAAGGTGGTTGAGTGAAACCACCTGCTAGGCACTTTATTGTGAATTGCAGAGTAATCATGTAAATACAGATATGCTCACATGCTTAGAGCGTCAGCTATTTCGTACAACTCTAATTGCGGACGGTCGTCTGCGACAACTGTGTTTTTCTGCGCCCAGAAGAGAATTTTTTACCTTGCCCTTGTGATGATGTTCATCCTACATACGGAATGTTCTTCTCATTAGTCTACTTCTGTGTTGTTGCCCATGTTTGACAAACGAATTGTCAATTACGTGACCATAAGTGTATGTTCGCTGAAATCGTCAGCCCGCGACCCCACAGGGTACTAGACTGCAGTTCGTCCTCTCCAGCCGCTTAATCGCTTCCGCACGGTTCCGTCTACGGGACAGTTACAAGCCATTTCCGGCGGCGTGCTCTTCCACTTTCGGCAAGCACAGTTATTCAGTTAACGTTGTACTGCCGGCTACTGGCAATACTCGCCTGCCCGGAGCCTTCTATCAAAGTGAGAAATCAATGTAAGCGATTGATTGCCACTTCCGAGGTTTATTTGGAGCCGCAACCAGAAGAAGTCGCACACTCACTGCACTTAAATAGAAGAATCGCCCTATTATTGGACCACAGTTGTAATCAGGCGTGAGTTACAAATACCTAGGGTTAACATTGTTTGGCTACATTTAACGGAACCATCACATAAGGACAGTTGTATGAAAATCAAATGGCAGGCTTCGTTTCACTGGTACAATATTGTGAATCTGCAGCCTGTCTAAGAAAGAGAGAGCTTACTGCACATTGGAGAATCCCTCACTGGAATACTGCTCTATTGTGAGAAATTCATGTAATGTCAAATTAACTGGGAAAATCCAAGTTTGCCGCAGAAGGGAAGGGTCACAGGCCTACATAACTGGCGTGAATGAATAGAAAAGTTGATAAGTATTAGGCATCTTTTTTGAATGACTGCCAGCTTGTATCTCGTGAATACTTTAATTCTGAGACCGTGTTTTCAGGATGTAATCTCTTCATATTCATCTACGTAGCTCTCTCGGCGGGAGCATATACATATATTTACGCTTATCATTTTACACATACAGCCCTGTAAGAAGTTATTCTTCCCATGCGGCATCGATTAAGAAATCAGACAGAAATCCTAATACATACTTGATTTCAGTCCTGTCTGAAAATACACTACTGGCCATTAAAATTGCTGCACCACAAAGATGACGTGCTACAGATGGGAAATTTAACCGACAGGAAGATGCTGTGATATGCAAATGATTAGCTATTCAGAACATTCACACAAGATTGGCACCGGTGGAGACACCTACAACGTGCTGACACGAGGAAAGTTTCCAACCGATTTCTCATACACAAACAGCAGTTGACCGGCGTTGCCCGGTGAAACGTTGTTGTGATGCCTCGTGTAAGAAGGAGAAATGCGTACCATCACGTTTCCGACTTTGATAAAGGTCGGATTGTAGCCTATCGCGATTGCGGTTTATCGTAACGCGACATTGCTGCTCGCGTGGGTCGAGATCCAATGACTGTTAGCAGACTATGCAATCGGTGGGTTCAGGAGCCCAATACGGAACGCCGTGCTGGATACCAACGGCCTCTTATCACTAGCAGTCGAGATGACAGGCATCTTATCCGCATGGCTGTAACGGATCGTGCAGCCACGTCTCGATCCCTGAGTCAACAGATGGAGACGTTTTCATGACAACAACCGTATGCACGAACAGTTCAACGACGTTTGCAGCAGCATGGGCTATCAGCTCTGAGACCATGGATGCGGTTAACCTTGACGCTGCATCACAGATAGGAGCGCCTGAGATGGTGTACTCGACGACGAACCGGGGTCCACGAAAGGTAAAACGTCATTTTTTCGGATGAATCCAGGTTTTGTTTACAGCATCTTGACGGTCGGATCCGTGTTTGTCGATATCGCGGAGAACGCACACTGGAAGTATGTATTCGTCATCGCCATACTGGCATATAACCCGGCGTGATGTGCCATTGGTTACACGTCTCTGTCACCTCTTGTTCGCATCGACGGCACTTTGAACAGTGGACGCTACATTTCAGATGTATTACTACCCGTGGCTCTATCCTTCATTCGCTCCCTGTGAAACCCTACATTTCAGCAGGATAATGCACGACCGCATGTTGCAGGTCCTGTACGGGCCTTTCTGGATACAGGAAACGTTCGACTGCTGCCCTGGCCAGCACATTCTCCAGATCTCTCGCCAATTGAAAACGTCTGGTCAGTGGTGGCCGAGCAACTGGCTCGTTGCAATACGCCAGTCACTACTCTTGATGAACTGTGGTATCGAGTTGAAGCTGCATGGGCAGCTGTACCTGTACACGCCATCCAAGCTCTGTTTGACTCAATGCCCAGGCGTATCAAGGCCTTTATTACGGCCAGAGGTGGTTGTTCTGGGTATTGATTTCTCAGGATCTGTGCACACAAATTGCGTGAAAATGTAATCACATGTCAGTTCTAGTATACTGTATTTGTCCAATGAATAGCCGTTTATCATATTCATTTCTTCTTGGTGTAGCAATTTTAATGGCCAGTAGTGTAGATTCGCGAACGCTCCACCGTTTCTTGACCTGAATGACTGACCTTGCACATTCAACCCACATTACGCTGCACAAAGCATGTAGTCAGTTCATTTCAGTACGTTTACAAATGATAACTATCATTCTGGTGCGCTGGTGCACCGATTCTCACTTCGTCATGTGGAACCATAATGCACACCCTCGTCTGTAGTTTGACCAGTGAGGCAGTATGATATGCCGAGGACTCAAACTTGACCCCAGAAGGCAACCTGTACTGCCGGGAATCGAAGTAGTCAACATAGCAGACATTCAAAATGACTGAATCACAGATGTTTTTGAATGGAGTATCACGATTAAATTATTCCATCTGCTACCCAAAGCTAGGCGTACGTAGAAAGTGGGCACTGGACCACTGGACCGACAGGTACGGCACGAGGCACACCAGAGGTTGTGGGGGCTGTGGGTTGCAAGCGGTGAGGCGGTATCGCGTTTCGCAGGCCGGCGGCCGACCGCGGTCTTCGCACCAGTGCATTCCCGTCTGCCCTTGTTAGCCGCACCAACTTTCCACACTTAGTTCTCACGCAGCTATGTACAAGTTTCATACCGGATACGCCAGACGTTCAAAACCTAGGTCGTCGCGAAGTTTGGTATCAAGTTTTGATTCCCGTATGTTCTCCTGAGTGTTATCTTAGAAGTGGCGCGATTTGTGCTGAGTCTTGCTTCCAGGCTCAGTTAAGGTACAGTAGTTTGCAGACGGCGGGTCTGGGTCTTCTGGATTCTTTACCAGACCCATTGCAGTTTAAGTTACGCCGTCACGAACGAACACACGCAGCATATGTGAACCTGGGTATCAAAAATTATGCATACGCCTCCTTCCACACTAACTACCAATTACTTAATTTACGATTGTGACTTACTGACGCACCACAGTGCACAAGGAGCAGTAACATGAAGACGCCACTTAGTCGCGTTCACGGCGTATCCCTTACAAAACGATGTGCCCACTCTGCAAGTTATTCTACATCAGCGCAATTCTCATTTTATGGGCTATCTAATACTGTGAACGTGGTTCACTGCTCATTTTTAATTAACTAGTTTCTTCGTTATATCTACCTATAAAGGAGTGATTATCCAATATCAGAAATCTCATTTCGATATCGTAGAACATTATTGAATTATTAAAAGCTGAAACAGGCTTGAAAAACACAAACAGGACGGAAGTTGAAAAAAAGAAACGTTGAAAGCTAAAAATCGAGGAGTAATCGCTTTATTTAGCTTTGAGAGGTTCAGCCACTACGAGACAAGGACCTATCAAATGGTTCAAATGGCTCTGAGGACTATGGGACGTAACTTCTGAGGTCATCAGTCCCCTAGATCCTAGAACTATTTAAACCTAACTAACCTAAGGACATCACACACATCCATGCCCGAGGCAGGATTCGAACCTGCGACCGTAGCGGTCGGGCGGTTCCAGATGTAGCGCCTAGAACTGCTCGGCCACCCCGGCCGGCAAGGACCTATCCGCCAATGTATAGTGGACAAGTCAATCTCAAAATTTCCATGACTCTGGCCTGCTTAGTTAGTTAGTTAGTTACGTGTTCCATAGATCACTTGAACGAATGGTGCGTTTATCGAAATGTTGTGGAACGCGTCAGCTCACAGGATGTGTATACATGATTAGTGTTAACATTAACGAAAACATTTTTAGTGCTACTGATGGAACCACACTTATAATTTCCTTTTTTTTACTGGCTACCAGTTTTTAAGTTCATCAATAGAATAGAATGAGTTGTCCAGGAGAAATGATGAAATGATTTTAAATTAGACCCAATTTCCTTCGCTACCTGTCAGACATTATATGTTACTGGCCAAATGATCAAAAATGTTCGTTGCTGCACATTAACTCGTTTCTGAGCCACTGACAGCTTTAACAGTGGGTAATAAAGGACATTTTTCCCCTCCAGCGTTGTAGGTATGTACGTCACTGTTGTTCTCAAATTGTGGTTGATTATTTATGGCGAATTTCATTAACGACTGCACACTGATGAGCCAAAACATTGTAACCACATATTTAATAGCTTGTTTGTCTGTCTTTAGAACGAAATGCATCACTGGTTCTGCTTATCAGGGATCCGATAGTTTGTTGGTAGGTTTGAGGATGTATGTAACATTAGATGTTTACGAACAGGTCATTTAATTCGCGTAAATAATGGGTCGCTGATTTGCATACTCGATCGCGACTCGGATGGATTCCATAGGATTTACATCAGGCGAATTTGGTGGCCGAGACAAACATTAACTATAACGCCACCAGGCGGCATCCAACGTCGCGATGAGCAATGGTCATAATGTTTTGGCTTATTAGTGTGTGTATTGTGACGGCGCAGATAATGTCCGTGGATGAATACCGCATATTATTCTTACTGCTCGCTTTTATGCAGTCAATACTCGTAAGTGGTGAGTTATCCCAGAAAATTATCCCTTAAGATATTATTGAGAGAAATATGCAAAATGTGTAAGGAGTCTGATTCATTTGTTTCCAATATTATTAATTATGCGAAGAGAACATTTTCCACAATGTCTTACTCGCAGAACAAACAGTACCTTGAGCTACGTTCTCTAAAGCTTGCCGTCCTGAGTCTATGACCTGGTAAAAACGTCGAAAGCTCCACGAGGCTGTTGTGTATAGAGAGGTCGAAACAGTAGAAGATTGTGGCGAAATGCTGAAAGACCTGCATGTGTTCGATGGTTCTTGCAGGGATTGACACTTGACCCTCAACACGTTCGTTGCGGCCGACTTGAGCGTCAATAAGAGCCTCTGTCCAGTGCTCCTAACTCTTTCTTACTTCGGCAACCAACTAACCATTCCGGCACACAGTTACGAACGTGCGCGTCCACATGCGTATTGCTATTTTTGGAGTTGTGAACACGAGTTTGTACAAGCAACGAAGTCTCCGCGATCGGTTTTTGTGCTTACCGTTCTGTTTTTTTGTGCTTAGTTGTCTGTGACATACGTTGTTTGAAATGGCGGTTAATGAAGTGACACTGGGATCTCCTAACGCTAAGAAAAGTAGAAAAAAAAGAAAGATTCACTGCCGACCAGTTACTGAATGTGTTAGAAGGTAGTGATTTTGACGTCCAAGATAAAAAACTGGAGGAAAAAGTTCCCTTTGTTACGATAATGTGGAAGCAGAGCTTCCTAGTGTGCTTCGTGACCGTGCAGAATCGGAAGATACGGACGATGGTGGCTGTGAAATCGTTGATGATGAACCCACTCTGGCAGAAATTAATAAATCCGATGACACTTGGCATGATGAACAAAATGTCATGCAGTATCATCCGCTTACAAAATTAAAATGTTTCCTTATTCAGTCTTACTAGCAATACACTTATCCACTTCTTTAGGCTACTACTTACAAATGACATATTCCAGTGTATAGTTGATGAAACGAACAACGCTGTGAATATATTTGTGAGCGAAATACGAAGATAGGTCGAGGATTTATTGCTGAAAACCTGTTAGTATATACTTAATACTTGTCTTCTTTGATACGGGTAACGTGAAATTTTTCCGATTACGAGACTACTAGTAAAAAGGCCCTCTTTATCCAAATAGAGATGAGTATAACCAGAGAAGCATGTATGATCATCTTAGGGCTCAGTAGAATTTGATAAAAGCCCACAGCTATGGGACACAAAACCAGCTGTTCAACTCTACAAAATACGACCTGAATTCAATTATGTGACAGTACAATGTGTCATTCAAAGATCCATCTTTAGATGATGAATGAGCGACTGTTTGGAAGCGGTGACTGTTCTTTTGAGTACATACGCGACACGAAAGGCATACATATGGCGCTAAAATCTAAATTCTGAACAACCCGAATTGTTTTATGAATGGTGTGCTGTGTACACGGGGATGCTAGGAGTCTCACAGGGACAATTTTTACAATAGCTGTGCGTTAGCTAAAACCTTATTGAATTTAAAAACGCATTTCAGTGGGACTCTAAGGTTAAACAGCAGAAACATCCTTAAGGAAATGGCACGTGCAAAAATGGGCAAAGGAAATCCAATTTCTCTCTGCACGTAACTTGTGACGACTGAAAAATGGAAGGACAGACGAGATGTTTGTTACATTTCCACAACATTTCGTGATACAATGGTACAAGTGACGAATTCACGCCAGCAAATTATCTCAACATCGCTGTCAATTGTCAAACACAACGCGAATATCTCTGGGGCTGAGACAGGATCATAAGCGGTCATATTTTATCTGAACAAAAGATCGTCTGCTGGCTAAAACTGTTTTTTTACTTAACTGACACGCGACTTTTCAGTCCGCACGATCTGTAAAACAAATACTCGGGGAGTAAAATGACGCCTAAAAACAAAACAAAATAAAAATAAAGGGACTATTGCTTTCCATTGGATCTATGGGAGAATGAGAGAGAAAGATCTCTCAATAAAATACACACTGTGCAAAAGCGGGAACTAACTGAAGAGAAAAAGCTACCCATGAGGAAGAGTCAAAAGTGTAGTGACACAACAAACGAGTTGAAACTGCCCAAACAATATTCGATTCTGTTTGAACTGCTGTGCATTTGCAAGTGATTAGGGTGCACTTTGTTTTGTAACTGATATTGTTAATATTTCCACAAAATATCTTTTTTTATGCGAATGATGTCTGTATGTCTTTTGTTTAATTTTTTTCATTATTTCAATGCCAGATTTTTTCCTTCACCAAAGCCGCGCAACCGCTCGTCGCTTGCAATGTAGGTTTTTTGCATTAGCAATATAGCAGAGGTTCTGTCGGAACACAAACTTCAAACATTCTGCTCGAGTATGATGATATCGGCTCGTGGCGCACACGCCGAAAGACCCTTTGTTTGATTATACGAACAATCAGTGAAAACAGACATCCAGTACATGTATGCGAATATGCGTACGGAGCGATTTAACTTGCAACGACCACATAAAGCTAATCGTAGGGAAGGCAGATGCCAGGCAGATTCCTCAGGAAGTGTAGGTGGAGGTAGCTTGCAAAATCCTCATTCGACCGTTCCCTGAGTATTGCTCGCTAGCTTGAGACCCAAGCGAGTTAAGACTGAAAGAGGTGGGTAAGACAGAACTATAACGCAGAAGCGACACGGAGAAGCTCACCCAACTGCAGTGGCAATCGTTACGAGAGAGGCGTTGTGCATCATGTTGTCTACTGTTAAGATTCCGAGAATGTACGTTACAAGAAGAGTCAACTAATATTTTGCTTCCTCTTACGTGTACCTTGCCAAAATACCATGAGGATAGAATTACAGACATTGCAGCTCCCGCTGAGGCTTAACAACAGCCTTTCTTCAGTTCCGTCATTCGCGACTCTATTGTGTATATATATATATATATATATATATATATATATATATATATATATATATATATATATATATATGAGACCGCTGTACACGAAGTACCCTCTGTCACACGCCGTAAGGTGACATGCTGAGTATAATTTTAATATCTTCCCACTAACAGTGTACGCTGATGTCTCAACATACAAGCGCTGGAACTTCCAGCATACTGGAGTAGCTGTCGGTCAGCAACTTCTTTTCTGTTAATCATTACAACAAAAAACTAGTCCAAAGTTGCTAATTTTACTTTTTTATTCAGTCGATGACTAGTTTTGGGCCGAGGCCCATTTTCAAACGATCGTAACGTAGTCGAAAATGTATTTCCGAAGATGAAAACCATTTCAAAAATGTGTAATGCACAGACACAGCGCATACAGGTAGTTACACTGGTCTATCTGCTCCACCTCTGGGAGAGACTTAAGAAGACAATCATGAGATTAGCAACGACCTCTGTCTCTGTTACGAAATATTGGTTTTGTGTTTTTATATTATAGAAGCAACCTCTTTCCTTTTTCCTCGAAATTGATAGTAATTGCATTACGACGTTTACTTAGCTCCATCTGAGAAAATCTCATTGTGTCTAAGTTCAGCCAATCTGTTTCACTGCTGGGGACTACCGGCCAATCTCTCCGAATCTGTTAGCAAATACACGGTAGTGCCTCTACGTGTAGATATTCAAGTGGCCAAATAAATTATCAATATACACTAATGGCCATTAAAATTGATACACCAAGAAGAAATGCAGATGATAAACGGATATTCATTGGACAAATATATTATACTAGAACTGACATGTGATTACATTTTCACGCAATTTGGGTGCATACATCCTGAGAAATCAGTACCCAGAACAACCACCTCTGGCCGTAATAACAGCCTTGATACGCCTGGGCATTGAGTCAAACAGAGCTGGGATGGCGTGTACAGGTACAGCTGGCCATGCAGCTTCAACACGATACCACAGTTCATCAAGAGTAGTGACTGGCGTATTGTGACGAGCCAGTTGCTCGGCCACCATTGACCAGACGTTTTCAGTTGGTGCGAGATCTGGAGAATGTGCTGGCCACGGCAGCAGTCGAACATTTTCTGTATCCAGAAAGACCCGTACAGGACCTGCAACTTGCGGTCGTGCATTATCCTGCTGAAATGTAGGGTTTCAAAGGGATCGAATGAAGGGTAGAGCCACGGATCGTAACACATCTGAAATGTAACGTCCACTGTTCAAAGTGCCGTCAATGCGAACAGGAGGTGACAGACGTGTAACCAATAGCACCCTATACCATCACTCTGGATGATAAGCCAGTATGGCGATGACGAATACACGCTTCCAATGTGCGTTCACCGCGAAGTCGCCAAACACGGATGCGACCATCATGATGCTGTAAACAGAACCTGAATTCATCCGAAAAATGACGTTTTGTCATTCGTGCACCCAGATTCGTCGTTGAGTACACCATCGCAAGCGATCCTGTCTGTGATGCAGCGTCAAGGGTAACCGCAGCCATCGTCTCCGAGCTGATAGTCCGTGCTGCTGCAAACGACGTCGAACTGTTAGTGCAGATGGTTGTTGTCTTGCAAACGTCCCCATCTGTTGACTCGGGGATCGAGACGTGGCTGCACGATCCGTTACAGCCATGCGGATAAGATGCCTGTCATCTCGACTGCTAGTGATACGAGGCCGTTGGGATCCAGCACGTCGTTCCGTATTACCCTCCTGAACCCACCGATTCCATATTATGCTAACAGTCATTGGATCTCGACCAACGCGAGCACCATCGTCGCGATGCGATAAACCGCAATAGCGATAGGCTACAATCCGACCTTTATTAAAGTCGGAAACGTGATGGTACGCATTTCTCCTCCTTACACGAGGCACCACAACAACGTTTCACCCGGCAACGCCGGTCTACTGCTGTTTGTGTATGAGAAATCGGTTGGAAACTTTCCTCATGTCAGCACGTTGTAGGTGTCGCCACCGGCGCCAACCTTGTGTGAATGCTCTGAAAAGCTAATCATTTGCATATCACAGCATCTTCTTCCTGTCGGTTAAATTTAGCGTCTGTAGCACGTCATCTTCGTGTTGTAGCAATTTTAATGGCCAGTAGTGTAGCAGCAAGATCTCTTTCATTTATCTTCGCGGATCCTGTCTTGCGCAGTGTTTGTAGAAGCCTGAACGAAGAATCCAGAAGTGAGAGGACGGGACGTACATTGGGTGAACAGAAGTATGAAAAATTACCATGCCTAATATAGTCTAGGGAAACTGTTGTCATTCGAAACAGCGTCCAATCGTCTCGGAAAGGATAAATGTACGTCCTGTATGGTTTTCAAGGGAATATTAGACCACTCTTGCTGCAGAATAGTGCCAAGCTCAGGTGATGGAGGTGGAGGTGTATAACGATCACGCACCTTTCTCTTCAAACTAGCCCACAGTAACTCAGTACGGTTGGTATCTGGTGGTCACGGGAAATGCAATTTCATCCTCGTGCCATTGGGTGAAGTACGTTCTACCATGGTCTCATAGTCCTTGCAAGGGAACCTCCCCATCGTACCCCCCTCAGATTTAGTTATAAGTTGGCACAGTGGATTGGCCTTGAAAAACTGAACACAGATCTATCGATAAAACAGGAAGAAGTTGTGTGGAACTATGAAAAAAATAAGCAAAATATACGAACTGAGTAGTCCATGTGGAAGATAAGCAACGTCAAGGATAATGTGAGCTCAAGAGCGCCGTGGTCCCGTGGTTAGCGTGAGCAGCTGCCGAATGAGAGGTCCTTGGTTCAAGTCTTCCCTCAAGTGCAAATTTTAATTTTTTATTTTCAGACAATTATCAAAGTTCAGGCACTCACACATAATCAACTTCGCTCTCCAAAATTCCAGGAGATGTTCAGATTTGCTTTGCAGGATTTGACGGTCTACACACGGAAAAATTTGAAAACGTTAAAAACATATTTTTTGACAGAGCACAGGGAAAACTGCGACTGTGAAACTGTTGCATTCATTTGTTGCAGTTTATGTGACAAACTCTCAGGTTTTCATCACTTGTTTGGGAGTGATTATCACATCCACTAGAAAACCTAAATCGGGCAAAAGTAGAAGAATCTTTTTACCCATTCGCGAAGTGTACAAGTTAGGTGGGTCGACAACATATTCATGTCATGAGACGCACATGCCGTCACCAGTGTCGTATAGAATATATCAGACGTGTTTTCCTGTGGAGGAATCGGTTGACCTATGACCTCGCGATCAAATGTTTTCGGTTCCCATTGGAGAGGCACGTCCTTTCGTCTACTAATCGCACGGTTTTGCGGTGCTGTCACAAAACACAGACACTAAACTTATTACAGTAAACAGAGACATCAATGAACGAACGGACAGATCATAACTTTGCGAAAATAAAGAAAGTAAACTTTTCAATCGAGGGAAAACTTGAACCAATGACCTCTTGTTCCGCAGCTGCTAACGCTAAACACGGCCCTCCTGAACTCACACTCTCCTTAATGTTGCCTATCTTGCACATGGACTACTTAGTTTGTATATTTTGCTTATTTTTTTTCATAGTTCGACACAACTTCTTCCTGTTTTCTCGATTGATCTGTGTTCAGTTTTTCAAGGCCTATCCACTGTGCCAACTTATAACTAAATCTGAGGGGGGGGGGGGGGTTGCGATGGGGAGGTTCCTTTGTTAGTAGTAACGCGAACTTATAGAGCAACCGTAGGGCCCATGGAATATCACGATATGGTTGCACAAATCATCGAACCCCCGCCATGTTTCACTATCGGGATATAAACTCGGTCACAAGTGGACGGAGTGTGAAGCAAGACCCATCCCACCAAATGACTTTATTCCATTTCTCCATAGCCCAGGTTTTATAGCTTCGGCATTTTCCTGTTACGGGTGGAATTCCAGCTCGCCCTGCAATTCCCTGCTTGTACAGGGTGTTACAGAAAGGTACGGCCAAATTTTCAGGAAACATTCCTCACACACAAATAAAGAAAAGATGTTTTGTAGACATGTGTCCGGAAACGCTTAATTTCCATGTTAGAGCTCAATTTAGTTTCGTCAGTATGTACTGTACTTCCTCGATTCACCGCCAGTTGGCCCAATTCAAGGAAGGTAATGTTGACTTCGGTGCTTGTGTTGACATGCGACTCATTCTCTACAGTACTAGCATCAAGCACATCAGTACGTAACATGAACAGGTTAGTGTTCATCACGAACGTGGTTTTGCAGTCAGTGCAATGTTTACAAATGCGGAGTTGGCAGATGCCCATTTGATGTATGGATTAGCACGGGGCAATAGCCGTGGCGCGGTACGTTTGTATCGAGACAGATTCTCAGAACGAAGGTGTCCCGACAGGAAGACGTTCGAAGCAATTGATCGGCGTCTTAGGGAGCACGGAACATTCCAGCCTATGACTCGCGACTGGGGAAGACCTAGAACGACGAGGACACCTGCAATGGACGAGGCAATTCTTCGTGCAGTTGACGATAACCCTAATGTCAGCGTCAGAGAAGTTGCTGCTGTACAAGGTAACGTTGACCACGTCACTGTATGGAGAGTGCTACGGGAGAACCAGTTGTTTCCGTACCATGTACAGCGTGTGCAGGCACTATCAGCAGCCGATTGGCCTCCACGGGTACACTTCTGCGAATGGTTCATCCAACAATGTGTCAATCCTCATTTCACTGTAAATGTTCTCTTTACGGATGAGGCTTCATCCCAACGTGATCAAATTGTAAATTTTCACAATCAACATGTGTGGGCTGACGAGACTCTGCTGACGCAATCGTGCAATCACGTCATCAACACAGATTTTCAGTGAACGTTTGGGCAGGCATTGTTGGTGATGTCTTGATTGGGCCCCATGTTCTTCCACCTACGCTCAATGGAGCACGTTATCATGATTTCATACGGGATACTCTACCTGTGCTGCTAGAACATGTACGACACACATGTGGTTCATGCATGATGGAGCTCCTGCACATTTCAGTCGAAGTGTTCGTACGCTTTTCAACAACAGATTCGGTGACCGATGGATTGGTAGAGGCGGACCAATTCCGTGGCCTCCACGCTCTCCTGACCTCAACCCTCTTGACTTTCATTTATGGGGGCATTTGAAAGCTCTTGTCTACGCAACCCCGGTACCAAATGCAGAGACTCTTCGTGCTCGTATTGTGGAAGGCTGTGATACACTACGCCATTCTCCAGGGCTGCATCAGCGCATCAGGGGTTCCATGCGACGGAGGGTGGATGCATATATCCTCGCTAACGGAGGACATTTTGAACATTTCCTGTAACAAAGTGTTTGAAGTCACGCTGGTACGTTCTGTTTCTGTGTGTTTCCATTCCATGATTAATGTGATTTGAAGAGAAGTAATAAAATGAGCTCTAACATGGACAGTAAGCGTTTCCGGACACATGTCCGCATTACATGTTCTTTCTTTGTGTGTGAGGAATGTTTCCTGAAAGGTTGGCCGTACCTTTTTGTAACACCCTGTATAACTCCATGTTCTTATTGGTGCTGACCGGGTTCGCGAGTGCGATACACTATTTTACGATGACTTTTGCTGCTGTCGTTCTCTTATTTTTCGTCCCAATCCTCTTCAAAGCTCACCCGTCACAATCACTCTACACGCATTGCGCGTTTCCCGTATGCTGTCCAAGACTTCGATATGGTGCCTCTTGAGACACCCAACACTCGGCTGCCTTAGTACTGAAGCACCCAGCATACCAGTATGAACAACTTGCCCACGTTAGAATTTATTTAGCTCCGACAGAATGCACTCACAACTACACACAACAGTTTTCTGGCCACGACTGATACTTGCAACGTATTGAGAACAATTCACAACTGCCGTTCATGGTTAAATACAACAGGTGCGGCTAGCATCTGCAGTTATGTTTAAGCATCCACTTCTCGCAATTTTCCCATATTTTTTCCAATCCCTGCACTAGGCTGAAGTTACGGGTCAAATGTCGGTTGCTGCAAACGGAAGACTAACAGCGGAGAGCCAAATGAAAACGAACCACAACTGAACTCTTCACCATTCAGACCTTTTATCGAGGTTACCACTGAAGATTTGTGATCGGTGGACATTAATTGACTGATCCTACTAGCCCATTTTACGTAAATACTCGACCAAATAATGTTCGTGCCAACACATGAATTTTACGAGAGTTTGAGTCCCCCGCCCCGTCATCCAGCACGAGAGTGACGGTTGTCTAGAGACTTACTGCTTTGAACAGTTTATATAACCCGAGCGTAGTTTACCACTCCTCACGGAAAACGTGTAACATCCTTCACATAGTAGCTCCACCAAAACAAGTGAATACACGGTCAGCCACTCGGCTTAGCGGCTTCCAAGGCTACAATTTCAAGGACGGTTACGAAGAACAGTTTGAAAGCTTCTGGAACTAACTACCAGTGGACACCGAATACCGTGTGTTAGTTTTCTTTTTATGGAGGCCTCACATTATTATAAAACGCGCAGCATGATGTTTAGTTGATCGAGTGACAACCTGGCAACATAAATGTCATTTGTAAACATCCGAGTGATCATGGTAAATATTTATTTGAACAGGAAAAATGGAGCTGAGATAATGTCTAGAAAAGAGATGGCGGAGGGGGAGGTAGGTGGCGTTTTGCGGAAGTGTTGCACAACGGAGCATGACGACAACAGCGCCAAGACCTACAGAACGTCGCGTGCTGGCAGACGGAAGCATGAACCGGTCCTTTACATAACGCTCGGTTCGAACGTTACTAGAATATGAAATGAGTATCTCGTGACGTAGTACCGCTATTAATCTGTTTAGTCACCCCCCTTGTTTTTTTAACACTGGCTTGATTTGGGTGATCAACACCATATATTCACGATATTATTACAGGTTCTTTTACAATTCTTTATCATTAGACTGTCTAATATCAAACTAACAGTCTTTCATCTTATTTCTATCAAAGAGAATAATACATCATCAGAAACAAAAATTTTCGTAGTATGTGCTAGGGTATAGCAATGTAAAGTAATGTACAACCTACATAGATTAAAAGAGGCAAATATGAATTTAGTCCTATGGTTCTGTTTTGTTGACTAGTAAAAATCAAACTATATTTCAGTTACATGAGAAGCATCAACTGTGTGAACCGCCTCAGTCTAGAAACCATAGCGCTCCTCTAAAGGACACTAGAAAAGCCAATGTATTGATGGAATCGAATAGCACGAACTGTTAAGTAGTATCCCTACATCATATCCTTAGCGCTATGGCCAGCATCTTAGTTCCACAGGTCATTCTGTCCTTTCAATGTTCACGAAGATTAATAATCCAACAGTTCTATTAAGGCTTCTTCGGCACAAAGAAGAAACAAAATTGGACTGGATATCGTAAACGGTGGTTGCAGTATAATCAACAGTTTCACGTCACGTGAAACAATTTTGGATTTTTTTTTTTTCGTTTACGGTAACTTCCATTAAAACGACAAGCGAATAGAGGAGGATAGACAAAAGACGACGTATTCACATACTAAACTTATTTAATAAGCAACAAAAGAGCTCTACTGGTAGCGTACAGTCTCCCCGACTTACAAACTTTGAGCGTAATGAGCTTTGTATGTGGAGCGAACAAAACGTATGTTCGGGCAAGCCCCCAAGTAGATTTAGCACTGAAAAGTCAATTACAGAGTTTTTGCTTTCCACTGAGGAACACTCAGTATTTGGTACCTAACATTGAAATTTAATTAATGCCTGACTGGTACCTACAGTTACTTCGAAACAACGGCGATTATGTGATAAAAGTTAAAATTCGTTTGCTTTGGCACTACGAACCTTGCGTCGTTTTACGCGAGTTATGCACACTCGAATATTAAAAACTGAGTGATGCCGTATCAGAAAAAATTCTAACTATCCTTAAGTAATATTTCGGTAAGACCCTGCCAAAGAATCAACGAAGTACGAAGGTCACAGGAAAATTTCGACACTTGTCACAGTGGGAGACGTGTGCTCTTTAAGTACTACTTACATATAGGAAGGTTGCTGTACCAGTTGACATGCAGCAGATGTAATGCAATACTACTCCAGCCATGTGAGGCATCCACAGGTAGTCCCTTCTAATACTGTAACTATTGTAGCATGTAGAGAGAACAAAAGCCTGCTCTTGCATCTTAATTACATTTTTGTCGAAAAAAATTGCAGTCCCAGTAACATATCTGCATTTGCCAATGAAATTACTAACCGCGTAACAGAAAGAAGCTGATTTACTGAATATTGAAGCACACTCTGAACAATCCGTCGATTCATTTTCCTTAATCACAAATTTGGTTGTTAAAGAGTCGCACTAGCATGTACCAGGAAACTAGTATTCGGGCAGCAATCTTTCTTTCGCACCACTAATCGAGCATCACATGCACTATAAACGCTTTACACAAAGTGTCAATAACTGTACATACTACGCACGATTACGCTGCTCAATTTTTCCTACATGGTGATAATTTAAGAACTTTGTTTCTTCGACATCTGAGGGATGCGCAGATAAACGAACAAGAAGGATCAGTATATTTGTGAAATCTTTAACAACGAACGGACCAGAGTCCCACTTTACATGTCGGTGCCCTTTGAAACTTCCCAATGCGACCTAGCACAAGCTCAGATTGCCATAAATTTCAAAGACGTGCCCATGGTTTCTGTTACGTCTCTCTTGCTGTGATGTGCGTCAACGATTGTGCTGGAATTAAAGTATTAAAGAGGGAGTTGGAAACTGCTGAACACAAATCGTCCCCCGTGTGCAATGATAGGAATTTGTTACTCCTACAGTGAATCAGATTTGCGTTACGTATTTCCTCGCAGTGTACAGTTCCTTGGACTCTGCAGTGCTCTCTAACGTCAGACACTTACGACCTATTGTTGCTTCTCTTCCGCAAAGGATACGATGTAGTTTTCCTTCATCGCTATCCTATGATCTTATGAACGTACTTTCGCTATAATAGCTGTATAAATTAAGAGCTACTGCTGCCATTGCTGAAACTGAACTAGAATGGAATGTTTTGAAGTCCTTGTTCTTGTCTATCTTCATTGTTTGTCGATGCGACACATGCACATACTCTATGAACTGTTTCTCATTCTAGCCTCGAGATAATTTAAGTGAACCAAGACCTTATAATAAACTCAACCGAAATGGGTAACGTTATTGGCCCTAACTTAATTGCGACTACGATAGTTATGGTGCAGTATTTTGTTATTTCTTTAACGTACTTCGCGTGTGGGAATATAAGAGAACGGGAAAAATATGGTCTTATCCGATATTTGTGGAAGACGCTACATTGCCTGATCACGCGCAGTAACTTTTCATTGCGGCTCAACCTACTTATCAGAGTGTATAGGCACGAACACTTCCGATCACTGAGGCCACAGCTGATTTTTAAGTGACATTGTTCACCACCATTCGCACTCTCTTTCACAAACGTAAAATTTCTCAATATGCAGATACTCCCAGCACAAATATCTGATCACATTGTAGCTCAGAAAAAAAGTGAATTCAACGGCTTGTTTGTTTCTTCACATGGTCCATCACGAAGCACGTGGGCAAAAACTGCTACAAAATTACACAGTGTACTTCATGTTCTCTCTTTCGTATGTTTAGACTATCTACGAAACTCCATGTATTAATACCATACGCATCCCTCCGAAAAAAATACGCCAAGTACAGGGTGACAATAACTGAACTAAATGAAAAAATGTAAATTAAACTATGGCGTGCACACACCTTATTCATCATGTAAACGTCACTACAGTTACTCGCATTTAGGTTATGACATGTTCGATATGCCTGCCATCATTGGCGATGATGTGGCGCAGACGAATAGCGAAATTCTGCATCGCTTAAGTGTCGGAATATCGATGCTATCGATGACCTCCTGAATGGCTGTTTTCAGCTCAGCAAGGGTTTTACGGTTATTGCTGTACATCTTGTCTTTAATACAGCCCCACAAAAAGGAGTCGCATGTGTTCAGATCCGGAGAATATGGCAGCCAATCGAGGCCCATGCCAGTGGCCTCTGGGTACCCCAGAGTTAGAATGCAGTCCCGAAGTGCTCCTCCAGGACATCAAACACACTCCTGCTTCGATGGAGTCGAGCTCCGTCTTGGAAAAACCACATGTCGTCGAAATCAGGGTCACTTTGGATAATGGGAATGAAATCACCTTCCAAAATCTTCATGTACCGTTTGGTAGTCACAGTGGTATAAAGGAATATCGCACCGATTATTCCCTGACTGGACATTGCACACCACACAGTCACCCACTGAGGGTGAAGAGACTTGTCGATCGCGAAATGCGGATTCTCAGCTCGCCAAATACGCCAATTTTGCTTATTGACGAACCCATCCAAATGAAAGTGGTCTTCGTCGCTAAAGCAAACCATAGTAATTCCCATCATGCCCCGCGGCCAACCGAGCAGTTTGAACGTCCTAACGCAAACCGTTCAGAAGTTATGACGATTTTATTTCATATAGTTCAATAACTGTCACACCCTGTATCTACTGCCTAGGGCTGGCGTCCGCCACGAACAAATGGCAGCATACAATTCAAAGTGTGAAGCTTAATGTTCACATTTGTTGCGTGATCTGCATGTTAGCGAACGTTTTACTCCAACAAACGATACAGACCCACTGAGAAGGGTGCTGCGAAATATACCTTTGCTATACATAATGTTAAGAAAAGGAATTAGGAGATGGATTGCCAAAACCCTTTAGGCTTGAAAGGGGGGGAATGGCTTTATCTAAATAATTTCGACGTTTAGGCCCAAGTACAATGCGTAGCTACAATGAACGGAAGTCCATATTATAAATAAGAAATACAAAAAGCACTTCTTTTAACTTGATGCTAAGACTTTTTCAGATATTCGCTCGCCTCCAGTTGGCTGAACACAGTCTCATATTTCTCGTCTGTTGATGAAAATATTTTGAATGTACAATTGTCCAGTGCTATGTAACTTCCCTAACTTCTCTTTTTTCAATACCGCATATTAACGACTAAATTGCTGAATCTAAAGAGCACAGCAGAAATACTCATTCTCAGCAAAGTAAGATCCTCTCTATATTACTACTCAAAATCATTTGCTTTATCATGAAACCGACACTAGAACGATCTTGCTCAAAATATCGTAAGTTAAATGCCTTTCAAACTTCAAGAAACAGCTAATGGATCACTTACCACAACATCTCTCTTTTCTGTATACTAGTACGCAGCTCACTCTCGTCAGCCCTTTCTCTCCCATCAGTTTTCCTTTCCCTGATTTACAGGGTTCTCCATTAGCAGTATGTTCTTTCTTTACAGCCATTGTCCCCGTCGTTTCAATCTTCTCCCTGTTCCATTATCGCTTCCGCTTCTACTGATTCTAAACACTGTTTCAAATGTACAGAAGTAATCAATATTATTGTTATTGTTCATGCCCACCCTCGTAGCCCATCATCATCGTCATCCATTGTTACTGTGAATGTTTCGCAATATTCTTTTATGTGTTTTTACTGTTAAGATGTAAGAGAAGAACTAAGGCCCTATTTTGGTCAGGATAAACAATAAATAAAAATCATAGAATAAAATTCTATTTCAGGCGTACCTACTTTCAAGCTGCACTGAACATCTTATTCAAGTGTTATGCCTATGTCGTATACATTTTTACATATCACGGTACACTAACAGCTACCCGAGGAGAATGCTGTTTTGTGTTATTAACCGCGTTTATAACGTAAGTGATAGTGTGTAACATGTGCGCAATCGAACAGTGAGCTATTCATTTTTACATCAACACAAATACGCCTAATTTCAATTTAGATGCTAACACGTAATTCGGGAAGCCGACTCTGTTAATTTATTTCGCACAGGAGAACTGAAGTTTTCAAAATTCGTTCTTACTTTTTCTTGTGTCTTTTGGTTATTAACGGATGTGTAATTGCTAATTTAAAGGGTGACCGGATGCTCTTCCTGTCGCCACCCCGTTACCCTCCGGGACGGAATATATGTACTCCAACTGTTTGAGTATATTACGCATGTCGAAGTGAACTAAATTTTTCTAAATGTTTGTAAAAAAATGTGAGACGTGGACACCAGCCAGGGGGATGTGAGAAGCTGCCTAAAAATCCCATCCAGGCTGGCCAAGACGCCGACTTTCGCCGTTAATCTCCCGGGCGGATTCTATCCGGGACCGTCGCACCTTCCCGCCCCGAAAGAGGCATTGCACGCACGGCTATCCGGACGGGTCTGATAATTCAGCCTGCGAGCTGCGGTAAGACAACACGATTTGCGAATGCCCAGAACCCTTCTTGGCATATCTTGCATTTCCAAGAGAAGCGGATAGCTGATGTATTACTTCCAGGTATTTAATCTAGAATCATGCTGGTCAGACTATTTTAGCTCACACTGTGTTCCCGTCACTACTTGCTGGTATGAGGGTTTTCAGTGTACATATTTATTTGATATATATAGGCGTAACACAGGAATGCGCAGGACTAACGAGCGTGTAAAACGATAGAAGCTGCTATGCTGGAAAATGCTGCACTTTTTTTGCCCCCACTTCTCGATGAACATCGAGCGGGCGTTTGAGCGTGGCGTCCCCAACCGACACACAGATCAACGGTTCTTTTGATATCATCCTATAGGACTCTGGCGTTAGAAGTTTGGCGTTGATAATTTTTTCCCCTCCAAGATTGGAACTTAGTCGTCTCCAGCTCTAGAGTCCTTGTGTAACGGATCTAGTGCCTTCTATCACGCAAGTAAGAGAGGTTTGTGTGCACAGATAGTGTCCGAACGCTTTCAGGGATGCTGCATTTGTTTCCCACGTTAGTAAGCAGCCTGGAAATAATTGTTAGCGGTGTCCGCAGTGTGTGGCACAGATGAGGCTGCAGTTATTTGTTCTCACATGCATCAGTGGCGTAGCGGAGACTTACTTTTGTGTACAGCGCACGGAATTCGTGCGCAGTAACCCAGTTGTGGAAGCGTCGTGAGTGTTCCTCTTCCAGCTGGCGTTGTTTGGTGGCAGCATCCTGATGCTGAGGTCTCTTGCCTAGCGGCACATAGTCCCTCCGCAGCACACGGATCATGTCAGTCACGGAGGCTTCCAACTACCATATCCATACCCTCCGCTTTCTTCACTGACCGATAGCTGAAAATTTTAATTTGACTACACGTAAGCTCTGATTTTTGTTTTTAATTACTTTATTTTTTCGGAAGTCAGACACCTATACTGCTCACAACTTACTTCTGGTCTGGTGCCCCTGTGAAGTTTCATTTAATGTAATAGTAGTGGCGCCAATTACAGACAGATTCCAACTGTTGTTAAACTCTAGAGAACCCCAGGACGTATACAGCTTGTTAATTGTCGCATAAATTATTGAAGAACGAAATCAAGTAACAGAATGTATTACAGCGCTTTATAAAATAACCACTTCAGCAATGGGCGACACTTCACAGCACAGTATTGGCGCTACTAACGTCTGCTTCGTAACGCGATAGCAACGTACATTATGAGAATCACTACACAAGGAACCCTTCCGTTAAGAATTACACCGTAACGTACATATTTCTATCCAACTCATAATTCTTCCACTACGATAGACATCTTCGCTTACCTCTAAGGAAATCTATTTGAAATGTCAAAGTGAGGCAATGAAACATCTAAAAATTCCACTGAAACGAACACTCACCCTCACATGAAACATTTCTCACAGGTCGCATCGGACAAATTTAACAAAGATATGCATTGATGTACACAACGTGACCAAAATGGTGCTAGCGAAAAGACGTTTGCCAACAACATTCCAAAATTTGCTCTCGCGTTTTCTTCCGAACCCCAGTGGACGAAATGAACAATCATTGATGAGTTCGGTGCGTTACCTATGTTTTAATGCGTAGTAATTACGAATAACCGAAGAGTAGAGTTCCGTGGATTTAGTCACAGGAAAATCATATCTTGGTATGATAAAAGTAAAGAAATTGGCGAAACTGTTCTCCGAATTCCTGCGTCGAATGCATTTGACTACACTGAAACAATTAGCTTATGCTACAGTATTGCATCCTGCCAGAATTCTCGCCGTGTTTCTCTTCCAGTGTCGCGACGCACTTTCCGGAAACAGAGCTGTTTGTATTTAATATCATGCCATTGAAGACACAAAGGAGTAGGGTGCGGTATCGCGTCATCGCTGCCTACATGCTTTGATTACATAACCCCAATCAGAGGATACTACGCAACCTGTAAGAGGCATGTGACTTCAGTTCGTATGCATCCATTCAAATTCGTTTCTGTTTAAATGAGCACTATATTTAGCTTTATCCCTTAAATAATCACTGATAAACGTGTAATTCGTGTGCGAGAAACGTGGAAGAGAGCGCGCGCAACGAAAGAAAATGGGGTGTATGGTCTCCAGTAGGCAAGATGATGTAATGCTGCTTTACGTAACAGTACGGCCTTAATTAAGAGGCACTTTTACACTCGTGTAACACAAGCTCCCATTTTGAACGAGACTTGCGATACAGACGTAACTTTGCAGCGCGACCTGTTTCGTAGTAGGTTGCGTCGTTACTAAGGATTTGAGCGCCACCGCCTTAACCGTTTCTGGGAAGATTGTTTTCTGTTAGCATCTTCCAGAACAATTGAAACAAAAAAATCGGGTAACTGAATACGCACGTATGTGTTCTCTGAAGAAGCGCCATACCATCCCATCCCCTCCCTCCCCCCCGCCCAAAAAAAAAGTCGAAAATGAGGCAGATACGTAGAACTACTAACGTTAAGCCCCATGTAGTGTAGTGAAAGATCCAAATTTGGCGAACAGCTAGAAATTATGAACACAGATCATTTTTACGGTGTCGCACTGAATTTTCGGCATAGTAACTGACGCGATTGTTGGCCAAGAAGAGAGCAACGTTTACAGAATGTTTTTAAATACTCCAGCTAACGATTATCCGACACACAGGCGTCACCAGTGAGAAGCGGCCGGGGACAGAAGCGCGTGCGTTTCGCTCGTAAGGCACCAGAAGCGAGCGTACCTGTATGACGCGCAAGGCGAGGCGAAGCGAAGGCGGCGCGCGCTACGGAGGTCTGCACGCGACTGGCAGCTGACCGCCGGCCGCGACCGGACCAGCTCTGGCTAAGCTGCCCTGCCACCACACTCGGCCGATCCTCATTAATGCCGCGCTACGGCCTTGCGTCAAACACACACGCACGCGCTCTGCCTGCATCCGACAAATACCGACGCACTGTGTACCCACCAGCAGCAATCTGCGCTGCGCTACTGTCACCGATACCAGAGAAACGTGACAATTTCAAGCTTGTGCAGCGAAAGGAGGGTTCGGTCAAAATCATTCATTGATACAGTCCCCTGTTCAGTCATTGCCCTCTAACATCTGATTCCGTGACCGTGACTCTGTACTCTTCGTTTGGCTATTGTCTACAACAGAGTCGGGTTTTTTTGGAAGGAGGTTCTCTCAAGTCTGTAGCTGATTGATCGGTCTTTATCTTATCCTCCCTAATGGGTAGTGGCCTGCGCATACGAGGCTAGTTCGAGGCCGAGCAATTTTCCCACGACGAGGAAAAATAGTTCTAAAGGTTCTAACAATACCACCACTTGCAAAGTAGGTTAGGAATCAGATTAATAATGATGCTCACGCAGCATATGTTCGCTTTATCGGGCAACAACAAATTTATTGACTGTGCACGGTATCTTCAGAATGGAAATAATGAAGTCACTGTAAAAAAGTCATAAATTTTGGCACTTATCTTGAATGGATTCCCACGTAGATTTCGTCGAAGTTGTTATGGCTCATCTTGTTGATTCTAGGGTGATTCCACTTTGACTGCTATAATGTCCAGATCTGTATTTTAGCAATATTTGAAGACCTAACAAATGCGTTTTTCAGGAAATTCTTAATGATCAAACAATCCCAGATCAGAACAGTGGCATGGTAGAAATAATTTTTGACTTGGTGTTCACGATCCACATTTTTATTAAACTTCTTGTAAATTGAAATATACTACTTCTTAATTGTCACATCATCAAGAAAACAGTTTTGTATCAATCTTCATATATTTAATTTCCACTTTAACCAAACACAAGACTTAACTGTTCTTTTACAAAGCGAAATAACAACTTAACTTCTGCAAAGTGAAACAAAGAATGCTCTGTGCGCATTCGCGCCAAAACGGTTACAAGTACGTCAAAGATTATGACAGTCTCTCAGAAATGAATACAGGCAAGAACCATATCACTGTAATATATCGATACATCGGAGTACCTATACATTAATAAAACCAAATGTGAATATTGTCACAAACATGTCTGTTACTTCGTAGAAAAGTAGTACGATATTACTGGTATCGAGAACTGGGGTTGGAGTGCCGTAATGGTCACGTAAATAAAGAACCATTACCAGGTCCAGCCAGGAAGCGGAACATTACAGAAGCTGTGTAATCGGGAGCTGGAAATTGCCACTGAAAATGCCAACTTTGTGCTCCTGATTCGAATTGTCTGGGATGCCTGACTGAACGAACTTCGTGGAGCTGCCTGGAGCTCGTGAATTCAAGAAGTCTACAGCCCTCTGGGGCCGCAGAAGTCGTGTGCCCTATTGGGCAGAGGTGAGAAATAAGCAACGAAAATACAAGTCGGGAGTAGGTGATCCTTCGTGGTCAGTCTAATTACTCAGTGCAGAAAGAAGATTTCAGAATCCGAAGTGTGTTTCCGGTAGCGGGCGTAGAATTATGCCTGGGCACTTTGCTGTTTTTCTGGGCGGGTATTGTGCATTAGCCAGTGTGCTCTTGTTCGGTAAAAAGAGAAACCTCAGAGTGGAATGGTTCAAATGGCTCTGAGCACTATGGGACTTAACATCTATGGTCATCAGTACCCTAGACTTAGAACTACGTAAGCCTAACTAACCTAAGGACATCACACGCATCCATGCCCGAGGCAGGAGTCGAACCTGCTACCGTAGTGGCAGCGCGGTTCCGGACTGAAGCGCCTAGAACCGCTCTCCCACAGCGGCCGGCCAGTGTTAAATATCTATAATAATGTAAATAGGTGAAAATCAGAGGGTGCCCACTCTGAAGAATAGGGTTAGTGTGCCGACAATATTTAATTCGAAACCCTTCGTTTTACCATTGAAAAACACCTAAGCAGGTGAATTGTGATGGAAGATGACTCACCTCACACACAACAGCAATCAGCGCACAAAATCTGCCCGATTTGTGGACAGTCCAAATACTTCTTACTCTTAAGTACTCATTTTGATGTGGCTATGGCGCCAGCCATTTGATAAACCTTTAATCACCGATCGTCCAATGAAACATTGGACAAAATCTCGTGTTTGCTGCATAGTCACACGTTTAGGCCGCCTTTCATAATACCCATCTTCACGAGATGAACGAAAGAGTAGACCCATTCAAGCGTACTACAACTGTGGGCAATGAAGCTGTGCTCTTCAATATACTCACAAACTCGGGTGAAGTCATTTGCTATGAACAGTCCAAAAACAATCTTTTTTAACATCGGGGAACCCAGTTTATCTATTTTAACGGACTACTGACAACTGTAAGAAGCCTTATAAACAAAACTATTGCGCATATCAAGTGCACACTTGCTTCCCTTTATTGCGCACTAAGTACCAACATAGACGGTATTTAATTGATACCATCGTCATTTCCATGCCAGATCGGAAATTCTTCCAATACTATTCAGTATTGCAGCAGCTGTTCTAACCGTGTTACGCGGTGTGACACATAGTAGACTATAACCAAGGTTTTCGTTCGTTCAGTGGCTTTCATTATTAGTGGAAACGTACAGTTTCAGAATTTTCACACAATATTAGTGAAAATTCTGTGTTTAATCCGCAAACACGGTGAACTGACTCCAACCTCAGCTGACTATCGTGCATTTTTCTTCGTCGGCACACCTTTTGTGACTAACACCGTTCTAGGTTCTACATTAATAGAATTTTCCGTTTAACTGTTGTATAAGTAAAACATTTTCGATGATGTTGAGCTACAGTCACGCAATATTGTTCAATAGAGTAAACCGCCATTTGTGTACTACTACTACTACTACTACTACTACTACTACTAGAGTTATCTTTTGTACTATCTAGATTTCGGCTTTTATGCCATTATCAGGTACAATGCTGAAAGCTGTTAGACCATTATTATGTCGTATCTGTTAAGGCAGTCCAAAAGAGGTAAACAAGACTAAAATATGTCTTTAAGATGTAGCTGTCAAAGAATGTAGACTTTGGAAGACATGGACACTGTACATTCTAGAGTCTATATTCTTTGACAGATAGATCTTAAAGACATGTGTTAGTTTTAATCTGCCAGGAAGTTTCAAGACTGTGTGCAGGACAGAGGCGCGAACTCGGGACCTTTGCCTTTCACGGGCAACTGCTCTACCGACTTTTTTTTGTTAATCTCATTTTGCGACTCCCGCAGATTATCTGCGGGTGATTCATGGGCGCGGATATGGCATATGGCGTGTGATACAGAGACTCCGATGTGTGCCAACGGGTTCAGATCAGGCGAATTTCGTAGCCAGGCCTTCAAACTGAGTTCACTATCAAGCTGCTCAAACCGCTATAGCACTATGGCTTAGTGATAGGGGAAGTTATCCTGCAGGGAAATGCCAGTGCCATCGGGGGGGGGGGGGGGGGGGCGACGACGACATCAGGCAACAATGGATGCAGGTGTTCCGCAATACTCCTCACGCAGTCCACAGCTGTCACGATGCCTTGGATTCCAACCACAGGAACCATGGAAGCCCACGTTAGTTTGTGGTGCGGTGGATGTTTCGAGCAGCTGTTCTCCTGGGTGATTGTGTATCTGGACACGACCTTCGATCTGGTGAAACCAAAAAGTGATTCATCCAGTCGGGCGACACGTTTCCATTGATCCACGGTACTACCTCCACAGACAAACTAACGTGGGTTTCCATGGATCCTGTGGTTGGAATCCAAGGAACTGTGACAGCTTTAGGCTGCGTGAGCGGTACTGCTGACCACCTGCATCCATTATTTCCTGATGTCTTTCCACGATGGCGCTGGCATTTCCCAGCGGGATAACATGCCGTTGCGTCAACATGGGAACACGTCTGCTTTGAAACCTAACGTTCAACAATGTGCTCCGGAACACTTGTGCCTGCACGCTGTCGTCAGATTTGCCACAGTTCGCCGTCTATCCTGCTTTACATAGCGTGTAAGCCTCTGACTTCAATGTTCTTTTATGAGGCGTGGACGTCCAACACCTTGTCGCCTAGCCGTGATTTCTCAGTCCTTCGGCTACTTTCCGCAAATGCTAACGACACTAGCAGGTCAGCAGCTCCCCAGTTTCGCCTTTCCCGAGATGCCCGTTCACAGGCGGCGGAGCGTAACAATCCACAATTTGACATAGTCCCTTATGTCAGTGGATATCACTATTTGCGGCACGTATTGCCGCTACAACGATACCCCATTCGTCTTTGCTCCAATTACATACAGGAGCCGGAGAAAAGTATGGAAACAGCGAGAAATGCATGATTTAACATAAGCACCGTATCGAGGACTTATATCTCATACAGGGAAAACGGAGAAACATCGACCTCTGTGTCACAAAGCGGACGAAATTTGTGTGTGGAGCGGTCTGACGGACATCACTGAAGATGATTGTGATGAAAAGTCAGGGGACTATAGCAACAAGTCATTGTAGAACAGCATGTCACACTTGTAAACCCGGTCAGCACTAAAAAGAAAACGAAGGGAGCTCCAGAAGAAGGGAACTGCAGGCTAAGCTGGAATTCCAAAACCACACATCAGTGATGCATATGGCTGTAACTGGAAAAGGTGATGCCGACACCATGAAAGCTGAACTATGGAGCAATGGAATAAAGCCATTTGGTCGGATGAGGCTTTTTTCACAGTGTTTCCAACTTCTGGCCGAGTTAACGTACCAGAAGTAAAACATGGTGGGGGTTCGATGATTATGTGGGCAACCCAAGGATTTATGTGACAATTTTAGCGGATCAGGTCGACTCCATGGTACAGTGTTTGTTCCCAATGGCACGAGGATGAATTATCGTATTTCCCCTACCACCACAGTCACCAGATCTCAATATTATTGTGCCTTTGTGGTCTACTTTGGAGAGAATGGTGCTAGGTAGCTATCCATTTCCATCATCATTTCCTGACATTGCCACTAGTTTTCAGGAAGAATGGTACAGGATTCCCTTGAAAATCGTACAGGGTCTGTATAACCATTCCAAAAAGAATGTAAGATGTTTTGAATGACAACAGCGTTCCTACAACCGTGTTAGGCATGGCAATGTGTCTTTTTTTTTCATCCCCTGTATTTTCCTTACAGTGTCACATGCCCACAACGCCACTAGGCGGCAATGATCATAATGTTTTGGAGATTATATATGTGTGTGTGTGTGTGGGGGGGGGGGGGGGGAGCAAGCAACACTTCATGGAGAAATTGTGTAATAATAAATTTTCTTTCGTTTGGGATGCGCAGGTTGGTCCGAAATGGAAAGTGGAGACAATCCTAATTACCCCGTGCCCAGCCGTGGGCGTGGTGACAGAGGGTCGCCTCGCCGGGGTCCCGGTGCAGGAGGTGACGGTCCAGCACTTCCTCGAACCTGCCCCTGCATGGCGGGCCCCAGTGGATCTAGGGCGACTGAACGTCCCTGTCGGCCCGGATGCGTACGCAGCCACTCACCAGCGCGCAGTATGAGGGCGCTTATGCGCCCAGGGCGGCAATTCCCTCAATCCATGGTGCCTCGATTACCACATAGTCGCTCGATGGCGATGTCTTATGCGACAGCTCACATGCGGGTTCCACCGTATGTGATGGAACGTCGGCCCGGACTTGGACCCGACGACGACTCAGCGCCCCTCTCCACGAGGGCTCTTATGAGGAATCCCGCTCCACCAGTGAAATTTTTTTTGCGCAGAATAACATTTGATAGCGACGGACATGCTCCTGGTTCCAGTAGATGTCATCGCGCAGGACCACAAGCGAACAGACCGCAGGGACAAAATGCTGAGAGACCGCAGGGACAAAATGCTGAGAGACCTCAAGGAGAAGAGGAGAGGGACAACGGCCGTGGTCCGCATGGCAGGAATAGTTCTGAGTAGTTCCTGCACCTGCTTTTAGTGCTGTATTTTTAGCACCAAAGGATTTGCTCGAGTGTCTTATTTTACCAGGAATAAAATGTGTGTGAACTACTTATAACTTTAGCTTAGCCTGCTACCGAGTGTTGTATTTTGTAGTTTTCATTTTGTAATAAATTTTAGTTTAGTTTTGTTCCAAATTTTATATTTTTTTTTTTTTACTTTTCATATCGCAATAAAGTTTCTGCAGCCTCTGTTCGAGAAATGGAAACTTCTTAAATTCTCATTTTTCCTCCAGGTATGTATTTACAACAACATTTTGACGCGTCGTGTTTCGGTAGCTAGATGCTGTCCTCTGCTGAGTGACTTGCGTTAGGTGCCGAAATGTCTCCTATAAAAAATAATCAGTGTAAATTTGTGTCATTTTATGGATTTTTGTACTCAGATGTAAAACCATTTCTTACGTATCTTAGGAGTGAATGTTACTTTTCTGACAAAAAGGAGAGATCACTTAAGAATTATTCTTCACATTAATGCTCACGCTAGAGCGGACGGAGTTGGTCTTAATTTATTAGGCAGGTATACTGTGAGCACAGATGTTATCTTGGGTTAGTACCCGTATTGGTACGCAAGTTTTCCGTGACTGTGTTATAGTACGATATGTATGTACAGTGAGTGGTCATAATGTTTTAGAATTATTACTCTTATTACAATTAGCAACGAGCTTCGAACAGCTGGTCTCCGCCTCCTCCTGTCCAAAGATTGTTTTGATGCAGCTCTCTACGATCGTTTATCCTGTGTAAATCTCTTCGTCTCCGAGTAACTGTTGCAACACGCATGCGGTCGAACCTTCTTACTGTATTCATTTCTTCGTCTCTCTCTACACTTCCCTCCAGTACCAAACTGACAATTCCTTGATGCCTTAAGATGTGTCCTATAAACTGATCCAATCTTTTAGTCAAGTTGTGCCATACATTTCTCCCCCCCCCCTTCCCGCCACTCCAAATTCGATTCAGTAACACATCATTACTTATGCTATCTACCCAACTAATCATCTGCATTCATCCGAAGCAAGACATTTCAAAAGTTTTGATACTCTTCTTGTCTAAACTACTACATAGCTACAGTCTAGGCAAACACCTTCTATAAAGACTTTCTACTACTTACATTGATATTAAATGATAATTAACTCCTCTTTTTCAGAAGTGCTCTTCGTACTCAGCATCCGCTTTTTGATGCTTAAATAGCAGAACTCACTTCTACTTTTACTGTCTCATTCCCTAATTAATTTCCTATGAATCATCTGATTTAATTTGACTACATTCCATTAGCATTGTCTTACTTTTGTTGACGGTCACCGTATAACCTTTTAAGACACTATCGATCCCTTTCACTGATTTTCCAAATCCTTTGCCGTCTCTGGCAGAACTGTAACGTCTTGACCACATCTTTAAGCTTGCTTATATATATATATATATATATATTCTATCGAAACTTTTAATTCCTTCTCCGAGTTTTTATTCGGTTTTCTTTACTGAATGTACAGATTGAACAACATCAGGGATAAACTACAACCCAGTCTCACGCCGTCCGGTACTACTCCTTACCTTTCACGTCCTTCGATTCTTGTAACAGCTATGTTTGTTTCCAAATGGTTCAAATGGCTCTGAGCACTATGGGACTTAACAGCTGAGGTCATCAGTCCCCTAGAACGTAGAACTACTTAAACCTAACTAAGCTAAGGACATCACACACATCCATGCCCGAGGCAGGATTCCAACCTGCGACCGTACCAACCGCTCGGCCACAGCGGCCGGCTTGCTACCCAACAGTTAATTTCCGTAGTGTAGAACATACTGCAACGGGTTTCCATCATACTGGGTAACACTCGACTCCTGATTACTTTGCTGTCCACGTACCGATAACATGATCAAATTATAGCTCCTTTATTGCCCATACGAACCGTTGTCTGTGAAGACCGTCGTTGTTGGCAGCTTCAAACACGATATTTCATCCGTACATCTTCCAGACATCCTGAATTGAGCCTTTAGTAGAAATACCGTGCAGGGAAGTAAGCGACGAGCTGCCGCAATCGCTTAACATTCTGTACAATCTGCTTCACCTACTTACGCCGTTGCCACCCACACGAAACAACATTGTGACGATGCAGAATTCTGAGCAAATCGACAACCTAGTATTGTATGTGCTTCGGGAAGTAATTCTTTAGTAAAGATGCAGGGTGACAATTATTGAACTATATTAAAAAAACGTAAATTATTTACGAACTACGGCTTGCACACACTTTAATCAACACGTAGACGTCTCTAAATATATTCGGATTTAGGTTATGACTTGTTCGATATGCCTGCCATCATTTTCGATGATGTGGCGCAAAAGAATAGCGAAATTACGTTGAAGTGTCGGAACATCGATGCCGTCGATGACCTCCTGAATGACTGTTTTCAGCTCGGCAATGATTTTGGGGTTATTGCTGTACATCTTGTCTTTAATACAGCCCCACGAAAAGGAGTCGCATGTTTTCAGATCCGGAGAATATGGCGGCCAATCGAGGCCCATGCCTGTGGCCTCCGGGTACCCCAGAGTTAGAATGCAGTCCCGAAGTGCTCCTCCAAGACATAAAAACACTCTCCTGCTTCGATGAAGTCGAGTTCCGTCTTGCATCAACCACATGTCGTCGAAATCAGGGTCACTTTGGATAATGGGAATGAAATCATCTTCCAAAACCTTCATGTACCGTTCGGTAGTCACCGTGTTATCAAGGAATATCCCACCGATTATTCCGTGACTGGACATTGCACACCACACAGTCACCCGTTGAGGGAGAAGATTCTTGTCGATCGCGAAATGCGGATTCTCATTCCCCTAATGCGCCAATTTTGCTTATTGACGATCCGATTCAAATGAAAGCGGGCTTCGTCGCTAAACCAAACCATAGCAATTCCCACCATGCCCCGCGCCCAACCGTGCAGTTTGAACATCCTAACGCAAATCGTTGGGAAGTTATGGGGATTTTATTTCGTATAGTTCAATAACTGTCACCCCGTAGGTTGGTTTGTGTCATAACTGATCTGTTGGAAACGAACCTTTTCGCTCATCGTAGTGCAGTGGATCATGTATAATGCGCATGATTACAAAACTTGTCTCGTTTAAGGTGAGACCTTTCTTGGGATTGACTTATGTTTTGGACCATCTGGGTCGCATATTGTTCTCTTTTTCCCTAATTGTTTAAATCCAGTACTTAGTGGCTCGCTGGCTTAGTTGTGCCAGACTCCGAAGATTCAGGGTTCGATCCTTAATAGCTCTTAGGATATTTTCTTTTACTTGTCTCACCTCTGGCAACAATTTGGGTGTATGATAAACGTCATCTGCACCGTTCTTATGAATTCAGGTGAAACTGTAAAGCCCACCATAACTCTCTAAGTGAGTCAGTTCAGATATAGGAGTAATGCAAAGGTACACCACCACCTCCAAGAGGACTACGTGTTTTAAAGCTCTGCTGTGTCCAAAACAACCTACAAATTCTGGGCGCCCTCTGCTGGGTGCAGTGTGCTGCAGGCCTTAGGTTAAGGACAGCAACTTCTAGTACAATACACCGTGAATACCTACATTACCCAACCTCTTCACAGCGCGCGCTCGCCCTGTTTTCGAATGTATGTAAAACCTCCAGTAAGACCACACACTATACCCAACTAGTAATAGACTCAAAACAAGGCGGATGTTTCTCAGCCTTAGAGTGAAACAATTTTTCGGTAAAAAACAGTACGTATTTTTCGCCTTAGTGAGTGCAGTTACCATTTTCATCACTCAGCAGATTACATAGCTAAAAGCAGAATCTCAAAAAGGTCTGAATAAATCCATCTAAGACTGCAGCAATCTCTTTTACAATGAAATGAACACCCTTAGCTGCTTACAGGCGTTGACATACGTCAACGGGGACAGATGAAAATGTGTGCCCCGATCGGGACTCGAACCCGGGATCTCCTGCTTACATGGCAGACGCACTATCTATCTGAGCCACCGAGGACACAGAGGATAGCACGACTGCAGGGATTTATCTCTGGCACGCCTCCCCTCTCTTTTACGGACTTCAGAAGTTGTGCAGCCATTACTTTCTTGGGATGTGGGCACACGACGAAGACAGAGGGCGACAAAATTACTGAATCGGATGCGTGTTCCTCCAATTAGTACATATCAAATAAATATAACTATTTCGTAGATCGGTTTAACACGTTATCTCGACTGCACAACCACAAAACTGATACCAATGTCATCAAGGAATTTTTCCGTTAAACCTGAGTTCACCGTGTTCTTGTAGTTCAGAAACTATCCCCACGACATTTCGGATCTATAAGCAGTATACCTGTGATCCGTACCCGGTCGCGAGGATTGCTGAGGCTCGAAACGTTGAAAAACTAACTGCAGGACTCAAAGCTTATGTAAAACAGTTCAAGAACGCCAACATATACACTTCGTACAGAAAATTGGAATACAGAACATAAATATCATTTCCGCCCATTCTATTGCTCATGAAAACCACAGCTGCATGTTGTACCACCATACACTGAGGCCTTCAGAGGTGGTGGTCCTGATTACTCTACACACCGGTACCTCTAATACCCAGCAGCACTTCCCCTTGCATTGATGCATGCCTGTATTCGTCGTGGCATACTATCCACCAGTTCATTAAGGCACTGTTGGTCCAGACTGACCAACTCCTCAACGGCAATTCGGGGTAGACCCCTCAGGGTGGTTGGTGGGTCACGTCGTCCATAAACAGCCCTTTTCAATCTATCCCAGGCATGTTCGATAGTGTTCATGTTTAGAGAACATTATGGCCACTCTAGTCGAGCGATGTCGTTAACCTGAAAGAAGTCATTCACAAGAAGTGCACGATGTGGGCGCGAATTGTCCTCCATGAAGACGAATGCCTCGTTAATATGCTGCCGATATGGTTGCACTATCGGTCGGAGTGATGGCATTCACGCATCGTACAGCTGTTACGGTGCCTTCCATGACCAGCAACGGTATACGTCGGGCCCACATAATGCCACCCCAAAACAGCAGGGAACCCCCACGTTGCTGCACTCGCTGGACAGTGTGTAAGGCGTTCAGCCTGTCCGGGTTGCCTCCAAACATGCCTCGAACGAATGTCTGGTGGAAGGCATATGCGACACTCATCGGTAAAGAGAACGTGATGCCAATCCTGAGCGGTCCTTTCGCCATGTTGTTGGGACCATGTGTACCACGATGGCGTGGTTGCAAAGATGGACCTCGCCACGGACTTCGGGAGTGAAGTTGCGCATCATGCAGCCTATTGCTCACAGTGAGTCGTAACACGGCGTGCTGTGGATGCACGAAAAGCATTGTTCAAAATAGTGGCGTTGCTGTCAGGGTTCCTCCGAGCCATAATCCGTAGGTAGCGGTCATCCACTGCAGTAGTAGCTCTTGGGCGGCATGAACGAGGCATGTCACCGACAATTCCTGTCTCTCTGTATCTCCTCCATGTACGAACAACATTGCTTTGGTTCACTTCGAGACGCCTGGACACTTACCTTGTTGAGAGCCCTTCCTGGCACAAAGTAACAATGCAGACGCAATCCAACCGCGGTATTTACGTCTAGGCATGGTTGAACTACAGACAATACCAGCCACGTACCTCCTTCCTGGAGGAATAACGAACTGACCGGCTGTCGGAGCCCTTCTGTCTAATAGGCGATGCTCATGCATGGTTTTTTTACATGTTTATGCGGGTTTAGTGATATCTCCGAACAGTCAAAGGGACTGTGTCTGTGACACACTATCCACAGTCACCGTCTATCTTCAGGAGTTCTGGGAACCGGGGTGATGCGAAACTTTTTTTGATGTGTGTATTATTTTTCCACCGAAGCCTTAGCTACGTGGTTGACGCAACATTATAGAAGTCATATTCGTTCCAAAAAGTTAATTTCTCACGTTATAGTGACAAAAGTCATGGGATAGCTGTATGCACATATACAGATGGCGGCAGTATCGCGTACACAACGTATAAAAGAGCAGTGCAGTGGCGGAGATGTCATTTGTGCTTAGGTGATTCATGTGAAACGGTTTCCGATGTGATTATGGACGCACGACGGGAAATAACAGACTTTGAACGCGAAATGTTAGTTGGAGCCGGACACACGTGACATTCTATTTCGGAAACCGTTAGAGAATTCATTATTCCGAGATCTACAGTGTCAAGAGAGCGACGATTATGTTTGGTTTGTGGGGCGCTCAACTGCGCGGTTATCAGCGCCCGTACAAATTCCCAACCTTTGCTCAGCCCAATCTCGCCACTTTCGTCAATGATGAAGAGAGAGCCGAGAATACCAAATTTCAGGCATTACCTCTCACCACGAACAACGTCTTGGCCGACTGTCTCCACTTAATCGCCTGGAGCAGCATTGTTCGCGTAGAGTTGTCAGTGCTAACAGACATGTAACACTGTGTAAAAAAACGCAGAAATCAATGTGGAACGTACGACGAACTTGTCCGTTAGGACAGTGAGACGAAATTTGGCCTTAATGGGCTGTGGCAGCAGACGACCGAAACGAGTGCCTTTGTTCATAGCACGCGATTGCCTGCAGCGCCTCTCCTCGGCTCGTGAGCGTATCAGTTGGATACTAGACGACTGGGAAACAGTGGCCTGGCCGGATGAGTCCCGATTTTAGTTGGTAAGAGCTGAGTAGGATTCGAGAATGGCGCAGATCCCACGAAGCCTTGGACCCAAGTTGTCAACAAGGCACTGTGCAAGATAGTGGTGGTTCCATATCAGTGTGGGCTGTGTTTACATTGAATGGACTGTGTCCTATGGCCCAAATGAACCCATCATTGCCTTATATTCGGCTACTTGGAGACCATTTGCAATCAACTGTATGTTTCCGAACAACGGCGCGTGATGTCAAAAGGCCAGAATTGTTCGCAGCTGGTGTGAACATTCTGGACAGTTCGAGCGAATGATTTGGCCATCCAGATCGTCTGACATAAATCCTATAGAAATTATAGGGCGTAATGGAGAGGGCAGTTCATGCACAGAATCCTGCACCGACAACACTTTGCAAATTATGGACGGCTACAGAGTCAGCATGGTTCTGCTGAGGACTTACAACGACTTGTAGGGTCCATGCACGTCGAATTGCTGTACTACGCCGGGGAAAAGGAGGTATTCCATGACTTTTCCATTTCCATTTTTCACCTCAGTGTAGTAATGACTACACGATACTTTATATCAAAATTATTGGATTTTGATGAATTCAAAAAATATTAGTTATTGGTTGTTTTCAAGACCGGACGTACGGCGGCGAGGCGACATAACTAGATTTTATTTTAGAACTACCACTGCGGTTGTTCTGTAGCGGTTTTAGCAAACAAGTACAAACAGAAGTAACACGAAGATCAGGGAATACAATCAGCAGACGTCATAAATAAATAAGAAGTCCTAATCCGATAGCTATGTCCTCGGATCAATCGGTGATAGGTTTGTCTTGTCTTCGATATTCGGTCACGCGTTATTTATGTAAGCGAAGCTGATTGACTGCGACATATTTCGGGGTTTGAAAACAAGCAAACAAACCTTGGTTACATGTACTTCGTATAGCATTTTCTGCACTGTGGTGTCAGAGTAAGCGACTATGAAACTCTCCTTCGGGTTATGGGGATTCAAATGTGTTTACGACAGACAAAATTTAATTTCCTACGAATTCCGTAAACCTTTTCTGGTGAATGCTGGTATGATTTCATCGAGGAAGAAGAGTTCGCTATCATCCTTGTCAAACTGAAGTTGCGCTGTTTTTTCTAACGGCATCGATGTCGACGGAACTGTTAGCAATCCTCCTCGCAATGATTCAGAAGATACTAAAAATTCTTTTGGAATGCGGGCAACAGAACATAATCTGATCGTTGAACTTGCGCCTAGAATTGAAGTGGACGTTAACAGTCCGTAGTAAGTTCCATACCAAGACCGTGAGATTGAAAGCTCTGCCAGGAGAACTTTTTTGTTGGCAATTGCGACGAGTCCGCGATGGTGAGCACTGTTTGGACAGCGCGTGACGACTGTGACCCAGTTTGGCGCACAATTCGCTGCCTGCCATCACGCGATCCGCTACAGCTTTTCTAAAGATCTCTCTTCGAACACCTCTGCACACTCGTACAATAACTTATAGTGATCATCGATTAACATCAAGTCCCATCGCTAGTTGTACGTATGCTGTCTTCGAGAAGCACAGTAATGAAAATGTAACAAATCTTTTCAGTACTGACTATGACACAATTATCGAATTAGCGACACGGACTTCGTTTCACTTACCAAATGGTATGTTTTTCTTCTACAAACAAATAATACCTCAGGACTTTTTCTGCATTTCATATAAAGCCTCCTCCCCCCCCCCTCTCTCTCTCTCTCCCTCTCCCCCCCCCCCCCGCCCACACACACATATATATACACATACACACCGTGACACATTGCGAGAAATTTATTTCACGCAGCAGTCATGAAAAAAAACATGATGATCTAACACAAAATGATATTTGATGGAAATTTGAGGAAATGGGGTTTCCTGTAGAATTCAAACGGAAAGATTACATACAATGGTTCAAATGGCTCTGAGCACTATGCGACTTAACTTCTGAGGTCATCAGTCGCCTAGAACTTAGAACTAATTAAACCTAACTAACCTAAGGACATCACACATCCATGCCCGAGGCAGGATTCGAACCTGCGACCGTAGCAGTCGCTCGGTTCCAGACTGTAGCGCCTAGAACCGCACGGCCACTCCGGCCTGCCTACATACAATGGTTGAATAGAGCTATCTTACCAAGTTTCCTGTGTGGGAAGTTTGTCGTGTTGTGCCGATTAAACGGTATCATCAAACCAGTATTCCTGGCAAGTGGCGGTTTAACCACAACTAATACAATAATCGATGATGTAATGTATTCGCAAACTACGAATACAGTACCACTACAGCTATACATTTTACTGGAAACTAATGAAAAAGTGGCGGACCAGGGCTCAAACCAGATTTCCCACTTTACGTGAACTGTCGCCTTAACTGCTCGGCTATCCGAGCACTCTTAACGAAGAGTCCCCAACTTCCAGATGTCCCAGTGTCTGTTTCCAATAGTGCTCCCACAAGTAAGGGATTCCCGCACAGTGAGAGAGAATTCTCCTCAGATTGCCTTGCATGCATGCCCCGAGCAACATTTTATCGTTCTTCTTAACAACAAAGGCACTGCCATTATCGTATTTATCAGCAGATACCGTGCAGAACCTTTCAATGGCATTAAATGTACGGGTACGCGTTGTGACGCAGGAACGATGAAATACGGAAGTTAGCGTCTGGCTGTGGGTCGTGCACGGATAGCCGAAGCGATTACGGTTGCCGCTCGCGTGCAGCGGGAGATCCGGGTTCGAGTCCCGCTCCTGCACAAATTTTCATTGGCATTCCCTTATGCAGCTAATTGTTGTTCGTATTGGCAACTGTGAATACATTTCATTTCATGTAGGTACTGCCACATGCAGACACTGGGCTAATGAAAAGTCGATGACTTAGCTAAGAACGCCGCTCAAAACGATATTTAAAAACATTTGGCCATCAGACCTGAAGGCTAAATTATACAGGGTCCTGCATTGATAGTGACCGGGCCAAATATCTCACAAAATAAGCATCAAACGAAAAAACTACGACGAACGAAACTCGTCTAGCTTGAAGGGGGAAACCAGATGGCGCTATGGCTGTCCCGCTAGATGGCGCTGTCATAGGTCAAACGGGTATCAACTGTGTTTATTTAAATAGGAACCCCTATTTTTATTACATATTCGGTAGTACGTAAGGAAATATGAATGTTTTAGTTGGACCACTTTTTTCGCCTTGTGATAGATCGCGCTGTAATAGTCACAAACGTACAGGTACGTGGTATCACATAAAATTCCGCCAGTGCGAACGGTATTTGCTTCGTGATACGTTACCCGTGTTAAAATTGACCGTTTACCAATTGCGAAAAGGTCGATATCGTTTTGATGTATGACTATTGTGATCAAAATGCTCAACGGCCGTGTGCTATGTATGCTGCTCGGTATCCTGGACATCATCATATAAGTGTCCGGACCGTTCGCCGGATAGCTACGTTATTTAAGGAAACAGGAAGTGTTCAGCCACATGTGAAACGTCAGAGACGACCTGCAACAAATGATGATGTCCAAGTAGGTGCTTTAGCTGCTGTCGCGGCTAATCCGCCCACCCGTAGCAGACAAATTGCGCGAGAATCGGGAATCTCAAAAACGTCGGTGTTGAGAATGCTACATCAACATCGACTGCACCCGTACCATATTTCTGTGCACCAGGAATTGCATGGCGACGACTTTGAACGTCACGTACAGTTCTGCTACTGGGCACGAGAGGAATTACGAGACGACGACAGATTTTTTGCACGCGTTCTATTTAGCGACGAAGCGTCATCCACGAACAGCGGTAACGTAAACCGGCATAATATACGAGGGCGGTTCAGAAAGTAACCTCCGATTGGTCACAGTGCGGGTTGTGGGGGGAGTAGCGACGCCATCTGTGCGTTCACGCACTGAACAGGTCAGTCGGCATCAAGCCGTGGTCGAGTGAACGTCGTATCTGCGCTAGTTTAGTTTTTGTGGCAGTTTGAAACGTGTGCTGCAATAGAAAACCCCGCCAAATGTGAAGTGCGTGCTGTCATAAGGTTTTTTACAGCCAAAGGATATTCTGCAGCAGCTATTCATCGTGAGCTTTGTGCCGTGTACGGACCAAGAGTTATGAGTGAAGGAGTTGTCCGTGAATGGGTACGTTTATTTAAAAGTGGACGAGAAAACGTTCATGATGAAGAGAGGAGTGGTAGACCATCATTGGTGACTGACGAACTCGTTCAGACAGTTGATGCAAAAGTTCGTGAAAATCGACGTTTCTCAATGTCGGAGTTGTCTACTGGTTTTCCACAGATTTCTAAGACTCTCTTGTACGAGATAGTGACAGCAAGATTGGGTTACCGTAAGTTCTGTGCACGATGGGTGATCAAAATTCTTACCGACCACCACAAAACTGAAAGAATGGCCTCTGCATTAGACTTTCTGTCACGTTATGAGGACGAAGGAGAACCATTGTTAAACAGAATCGTGACCGGTGACGAAACCTGGATTAAGTACGTGAACCCTGAGACAAAAGACCAATCAAAGATGTGGGAACATTCAAATTCGCCTACAAAACCAAGAAAAGCCTCGCAAGATTTTTCTGCCAGAAAACTGATGGCAACGGTGTTTTGGGATGCCAAAGGGGTGTTGTTGGTTGAATTCATGGAACGTGGTACGACCATTAATCAAGACGTGTACTGTGAAACAATAAAAAAGTTACGACGGGCTATACAGAACAAACGCCGTGGTATGCTGACTTCCGGTATCGTTTTTTTGCACGATAACGCCCGTCCTCACTCTGCTCGCAGAACAACGGCCCTTCTTGAGTCCTTCAAGTGGGACGTTATCAACCATCCACCTTACAGCCCAGACCTGGCGCCAAGTGATTATCACCTCTTCATGCATTTGAAGAAATGGCTCGGGTCACAGCGGTTTGATGACGACGAAGAGCTCAAAGATGCGGTCACAGGCTGGCTCCAGGCACAAGCGGGTGATTTTTATGCAGAAGGAATTTCAAAGCTTGTGAAGAGATACGATAAGTGCCTCTATCGCTATGGAGAATATGTAGAAAAATAGTGCAAAGATGTAGTTGTAAGATGTATATATTAAAATATTTTTATTTAACTTGGTGTATTTTTTTAAATCAACCGGAGGTTACTTTCTGAACGGCCCTCGTACATTATTGGGCAACGGAAAATCCACGATGGCTGCGACGAGTGGAACATAAGCGATATTGGTTGGTTAATGTATGGTGCGGCATTATGGGAGGAAGGATAATTGGCCCCCATTTTATCGACGGCAATCTAAATGGTGCAATGTATGCTGATTTCCTACGTAATGTTCTACCGATGTTAATACAAGAAGTTCCACTGCATGACAGAACGGCGATGTACTTCCAACATGATGGATGTCCGTCACATAGCTTGCGCGCAGTTGAAGCGGTATTGAATAGCCTATTTCATGACAGGTGGATTGGTCGTCGAAGCACCATACCATGGCCAGCATGTTCACCGGATCTGACGTCCCCGGATTTCTTTCTGTGGGGAAAGTTGAAGGATATTTGCTATCGTGATCCACCGACAACGCCTGACAACACGCGTCAGCGCACTGTCAATGCATGTGCGAACATTACGGAAGGCGAACTACTCGCTGTTGAGAGCAATGTCGTTACACGTATTGCCAAATGCATTGAGGTTGACGGACATCATTTTGAGCATTTATTGCATTAATGTGGTATTTACAGGTAATCACGCTGTAACAGCATGCGTTATCAGAAATGATACGTTCACAAAGGTACATGTATCACATTGGAACAACCGAAATAAAATGTTCAAACGTACCTATGGTCTGTATTTTAATTTGAAAAATCTACCTGTTACCAACTGTTTGTCTAAAATTGTGAGCCATATGTTTGCGACTATTACAGCGCCATCTATCACAAAGCGAAAAACGTGGTCCAACTAAAACATTCATATTTCTTTACGTACTACACGAATATGTAATAAAAAATGGGGGTTCCTATTGTAAAAAAACGCAGTTCATATCCATTTGACCTATGGCAGCGCCATCTAGTGTGCCAACCATAGCGCCATCTGGTTCCCCCCCTTAAGCTAGGCAAGTTTCGTTCTTTGTAGTTTTTTCGTTTGACGCTTATTTCATGAGATATTTGGCCCGGTCACGATCAATGGACCACCCTGTATAAATTAACAGGGTGCCACCTATGCAGTGAATTAAAATACACTGACTGAAATAAAACTCTAAGAAAAATTATGCGACACTTACGAACGTCGGTAAATGCGTTTCTACATCTGAGAGACGATTTCAAGCCAGCAGCATACGAGTGGCGCTAGCTGCGCCGCTATGAGGATGCAAATCAGGTTTGCTTTCAATACACGCTGTAACGGTCGGGAGCGTTGGTTACCTCTGAGATTGAACACGGTGAGTCGATGTTAGTCAAGAATACATTTAAGGTGAGAGAGACGCCATTATCAACACATAACTGAGTTTGAACGAGGTCGTTTAACAGGGCTACGAGAAGCTGGATGTTCCTTCTGCAATACTGCAGGAACACTTGACAAGAATGGAGCCACTGTACATGACTGCAGGCAGCGGTGGTCGCAAGAAGACCGGGCTCCGGACGGCCACGTAACACCACTGAGAGGGAAGAACATCATATTCGGTGTATGGTTCCGGCGCATCATACTGCATTTGCAGCGGAGTGTGTCAGGAGGAGGCCAGTTGGCCTGCAACCAACATGTCTGCGTCTTAGACAGACTGGGCCCAGACCTGGAGTTATGGTTTGGGGTGCTATTTCGTATGACAGCAGGCGTACTCTCGTGGTTATCCCACAGCACCCCGAGTGCAAATTTGTACGTCTGCCTGGTGATTCGAGCTGTTGTGCCGCCATTCATCAATAGCATTCCAGCGGGTGTTTTCCAAGAGGATAACACTCTCCCACAGACTGCTGTTATAACCCAACACGTTCTACAGAGTGTCGGCGTGTTGCCCCGGCCTTCTCGATCCCCTGATTGTTTCCAATCCAGCACACATGGAACATCTGACAACAGCGTCATCCACAACCATCATCAACCGTCCCTACTGACCGACCAAGTGCAACAGGCATGGAACTCCACTCTACAAACTGACGTCAGCATCTTTACAACACAGCACATACTCGTCTGCATGCTTGCATTCAACATTCTTGCGCTTACACCGGTCATTAACCCTCTAACGGTAAGGTTGGGGTTGGATCCGTTTTGTTTGTAACTCCCCACTTCCTTTTCTGAGAGCGCTGTGGTTCCAGCTACCCTACCAGCCTGTCGTCCCGAGAACGCCGAGGCGGCCACGAAAGTCTGGTGAGTGACCTGCAGCTACCCTCTCTATCCGAAACCTACATTACCCGCGCTCGGGTTGGATCCGACCCCACCTTACTGTTTACGTCACACTTATTACTTTCTTTTGTGGGGAGGATTCAACCCCATACTGATGTTTAAATTACATCTAAGTTTTGTTTTCTCTTCTAGTATCTTACTAAAATGGCGCATCAACTCCTTAGAACTCCTGACAGGAGACTGAGTCAGGGGATGGAGACAATATCGATGCAGAAAACTGTTCAGAAACCGAGGATGATGTATTATCTAATACTGATGACGAGGATGATGTATTTCATTGTGCGGCAGGAGCAGTCGAATTTGATAATTCTCAGTCAGGCGTAGATGATGAGAGAAATTTTGAGCTAGGTAGACTTAGAGACAATATGGATCAACAAACCCTTCCATTCAAAATTTTCTAGGACACCAGCGTCAAATATTTTTACTCATCTCCCTGGTCCACGTGGGGAAGCAAGGGGGGTCACCAGTGAATTGGAAATATTTTTATTATTTATAGATTCGAAAATTATAGAAAAAATTGTTTTGTACACAAATCTTGAAATCTAGGCAAAAGTACAATACGGTCCAGTGGTTTCATTCACCAACTGAGAGCGTTGAAATAAAAGGGTTGATGGGCCTTCTCTTCATGAGTGGTATCCTAAAAAATTCTATGCTCAGTGTAGATGAGATGTTCTCAGCAACCTATGGACCTCCGGTATTCCGTTGCACTATGTGCAAGAAAAGGTTTGCATTTCTTCTAGCAAACCTCCGCTTCGATGATAAAGCCACTAGAGAGGCCAGAAAAATCAACGACAAATTTACGGCTTTCAGATAAGTGTGGGACATGTTTGAATCTAACAGTGAAAAAAATTAGTCACAGTAGATGAGACTCTACTGAGTTTTCGGGGTGCCTGTCGATTCAAAACGTATATCCCATCGAAACCCGACAAATATGGGTTGAAAATAATGTCACTATGCGACGCAAGGACATTCTATATTTTGCGTGGCATTCCATACACTGGCAAGGACAACAGAATAAAGAGGAGACCTGGAGATTTGCGTTTACCTGCCCAGTATGTTTTGCGCCTGACGGAATCTACCAGGGGCTCTAATAGAAACATTACAACGGACAATTGATTCTCCTCACTGGAGGTGACTGACGCCCTCCTCCAAAAGAAACTCACATTTGTAGGTACATTGAGGAGGAACAAACCACAAATACCACCATCAATGCTGCTTTCCGCGCCAGTAGGCTCTTCAACATGTATGTATCAGGACGACAAAACTTTGGTGTCATTTACCCCAAAGAAAAATAATAATAGTTTTACTGATATCGTCTATGCACTTCTCTGGAGAGATAAATGAAAAATCAAATAAGCCTGAAATTGTGGAGTTCTACAATCTAACTAAAGGAGGGGTAGATGTATAAGATGGGCTTTGCCACAGCAGGACCACAAAAAGAAAATCGAGAAGATGGCCCATGCGGTACTTCTATGCTATTTTAGACATCGGTGCTATAAATAGTTTTGTCATTTACAAAAGCAATAGCAAAATGGACAGCTTTTCAAATGACGCGAGAATATCATTTCTCAAAAATCTTGCGCTCTCTTTGACAAAACCTCTTATGGAAAAGAGGTTGAATGACACACATCTTCCTTATGAACTCCGTTCGTCTATTGGAAAACTTTTAGAAATAGAACCAATCGAATTAGACAAGCCTACCCAAGCAAAGCCACTAAAGAAAAGAGGATGTGATTTTTGTGACAGATCAAAAGATAGGAAGGGGAATGCTTTTTGTAGTAAGTGTAATCGTTCTGTATGTGGGGAGCATTATGTTATTGTATGCCCTGGCTGTAAAGAAACTGAGATGTGATAAATTGTGCCAAATATGTATTTTCAGGGCTGTATGTGATCGTTTACAAGATAACATTATACATTTATTATTTGTTCCTATTAGATTATGTGTAGAAAGACATTTATTATTGAGAACTGTATATTTCGAAACTGCTGACACTGTAATTATTTTGTAAAATTTGTAAGAGATGTTTCTCATTTAGTTCCTATCTTTAGAATTTCTAAAGCACTCAAGTTCCTAGTTGATGACTGAATCTATTGATTTTTACTGTTTTCAATAATTTTATAGATAATATTTCTATTAAGGTATTTTTTGTATTCAAGTTCCTATTTTTTTCCAAAGTACTTTATATTCTTACTTATTGACTATAAAAATAAAACTTGTTATAACAAATATTATAAAAATCGATATTTGGAGAGTGGGGTTTGATCCAACCCCACCTTACCGTTTATGTCCGGGAACTTCACCTTACCGTTAGAGGGTTAACATACCAGCGTTTCACATTTACAATGACTTATCTCGCGCTTGCATTAACCTGTGCTCTTGCAACGTTAATTACTTAAATATGATACCGAGACAAATGTATTCCCAAAATCTCATTAATCTTCATTAACTGTTTTTGGTGTTGCGATTTTTTTCGTCAATGTATTATGGACAAGTAAAGCCCAACATTCCCTCGAAGACCCGAATTCACAAATTTAACGCTAATAAAAAAAGTTTGTAACTTCCATATTTCAGATGAGATATAATAATAGATCATTCGTCAGCCATTTCCACTGAGTACACGTTCTTATTGTGAATGTGTCAGAGTAACAGCAAGAGACGTCAGTCACTTTTCTCGAATTTTGCAGACAGTATCCACATACGCCACTGAGGGTACCTACAAAATTGTATCACCTGTACGTCACATAGTTCAAGAGATACGTCGTCATACACTGATCTGCGTGAAAATGAAGCTGGAGGGCGAAATTTGTTACATATACAGGTGAAATACGTGTAGAAATGTGTGTGACATGTATGTGAAAAATGTGTGACGTGTACGTACATATGCAGGCAAAGCCGTAGGTAAAAAAAACTCAAACACCTGGATCGATTTCAGCCAAACTAGGTACACATTTCACTTACTGTTGGAAAGAGATGCTGTGGGGGTAATACCCAATAACCTCCTATTGGGGTGGGGGAGATAGCGCGGATAGAGAAGAGGAGATGGACAGAGGTGCGAAGTGTGGATGAAAAGAGTGGGGAGGAACGTATGGACAAGACAGGGGAAAAAGGTGATGGACAGACAGGGTGGAGTGGATGGACTGTGGAGGAGTGAGATGACAGACGGTGAAAGGGTGAAGAAGATGACCTAATAGAATTGGAATAAATACTGTCTGTCAAATAAGAGCATGGTTGGCATTACCCACATATCATAAAAGGTTTAGCCTTAGTTCTTTCACAGCCCAATAGATGGAACCTTTGTCCTTCATGCAATGTCCATAAAGCATTAGTTTACTTCGAATTCTTGACCGAGATACACAAGAAGAGAGACGACTGCAGCTTACGCATCGTGTTTTGAGGCTATGTTTCTCTGTAGTCACCACAGAGGCGCGAAAATGAATCATGTCGCAGCGTCTAAATGTATGAGGAAATCAAAGTTGTTTGTACAAATGTGGACAACACGGTATAAATTGGTTAAGAAGTTGGACGACTTTGAAGAACGTGGCTGAATCGGTAAAGTGACTCCAAAAGTGGAAAAAATGGTTATTACACTTTTTTCGGGAAACAGATTCTTAACATCGCGTCAAGCGCAAGCAAAATTTACTTTGGAACAGCTGTCAACGCAAATTCGAAGCATTTGGGGGTCTCTTCCACATGACCAGCAACCATCGAACCGTCAGTACAGACTACGTCAGAGCCTTGAAACGCGGCAAGGATTGAAAGAAAGCGGCGGCGGGGGGCCTCAGGAGGGACTGAGTTCTTCGGGCCCTGTGCCAAATCGAGCCGAACGCATGGGCGGGGCACACACCATGTGGGTACGCACAGAGGGGCCCGGAAAAGAGGTGGGAGAGGGAAAACCTCAAGCCCAGAGAGAAGAGCTCTGACGGGAACGGCAATAATACACCCTGACCGGGGCCGCCGTTCCGGAAGATGGACAACCGACTGAGGGAACAGGAGACGATAAATGGGATGCCCAGACAAGCTACAAACGTGTGTAGCATAAGTGGCCAGTAATCGTCGGCGCCGGAACCGCAATGGAGGGACACCTGCCTCCACAAGTATGCTGTTGACAGGGCTTGTCCGGAAAGCTCCAGTGGCGAGTCGGATCCTGCCGTGAAGGATGGGGTCAAGCAACTGCAATGCGGAAGGTGATGCCGAACTGTAATCCAGGCTCCCATAATTAACGCCTGGTACAGCCGTAGAAGGGTAGACCGATCGGCACCCCAGGTGGTGTGACTCGAGCAACGAAGAGCGTTAAGATACCGCCAGCACGTCTGTTTAAGCTGCCGAATATGAGGGAGCCAAGTCAACCGGGCATCAAAAACCAATCCCAATAGATTTCCTTGGAAAAACAAAACATGGTCGCCTGATCTCCAGGGATTTGCATTTGTGCTCCCGAAGCATCGCCGTGTACTTCCGTGACGATCAAACCTACCGGTAACAAATTTAGCAGCCCGCTGTGGCGTTTCTGCCACACTTTTCGCCCACATTAAATTTATATTTTACTTCTATTTGCTATCAGTCGGACACGAACATTCAGTAGCAGCAAGATAGGGAGAGAGTACCGTGCATCGAGTTGTGCGGCAGACTACACTCCTGGAAATGGAAAAAAGAACACATTGACACCGGTGTGTCAGACCCATCATACTTGCTCCTGACACTGCGAGAGGGCTGTACAAGCAATGATCACACGCACGGCACAGCGGACACACCAGGAACCGCGGTGTTGGCCGTCGAATGGCGCTAGCTGCGCAGCATTTGTGCACCGCCGCCGTCAGTGTCAGCCAGTTTGCCGTGGCATACGGAGCTCCATCGCAGTCTTTAACACTGGTAGCATGCCGCGACAGCGTGGACGTGAACCGTATGTGCAGTTGACGGACTTTGAGCGAGGGCGTATAGTGGGCATGCGGGAGGCCGGGTGGACGTACCGCCGAATTGCTCAACACGTGGGGCGTGAGGTCTCCACAGTACATCGATGTTGTCGCCAGTGGTCGGCGAAAGGTGCACGTGCCCGTCGACCTGGGACCGGACCGCAGCGACGCACGGATGCACGCCAAGACCGTAGGATCCTACGCAGTGCCGTAGGGGACCGCACCGCCACTTCCCAGCAAATTAGGGACACTGTTGCTCCTGGGGTATCGGCGAGGACCATTCGCAACCGTCTCCATGAAGCTGGGCTACGGTCCCGCACACCGTTAGGCCGTCTTCCGCTCACGCCCCAACATCGTGCAGCCCGCCTCCAGTGGTGTCGCGACAGGCGTGAATGGAGGGACGAATGGAGACGTGTCGTCTTCAGCGATGAGAGTCGCTTCTGCCTTGGTGCCAATGATGGTCGTATGCGTGTTTGGCGCCGTGCAGGTGAGCGCCACAATCAGGACTGCATACGACCGAGGCACACAGGGCCAACACCCGGCATCATGGTGTGGGGAGCGATCTCCTACACTGGCCGTACACCACTGGTGATCGTCGAGGGGACACTGAATAGTGCACGGTACATCCAAACCGTCATCGAACCCATCGTTCTACCATTCCTAGACCGGCAAGGGAACTTGCTGTTCCAACAGGACAATGCACGTCCGCATGTATCCCGTGCCACCCAACGTGCTCTAGAAGGTGTAAGTCAACTACCTTGGCCAGCAAGATCTCCGGATCTGTCCCCCATTGAGCATGTTTGGGACTGGATGAAGCGTCGTCTCACGCGGTCTGCACGTCCAGCACGAACGCTGGTCCAACTGAGGCGCCAGGTGGAAATGGCATGGCAAGCCATTCCACAGGACTACATCCAGCATCTCTATTATCGTCTCCATGGGAGAATAGCAGCCTGCATTGCTGCGAAAGGTGGATATACACTGTACTAGTGCCGACATTGTGCATGCTCTGTTGCCTGTGTCTATGTGCCTGTGGTTCTGTCAGTGTGATCATGTGATGTATCTGACCCCAGGAATGTGTCAATAAAGTTTCCCCTTCCTGGGACAATGAATTCACGGTGTTCTTATTTCAATTTCCAGGAGTGTATTTCAGAGCATGGGAAAGCGCGTGGTAGCAATGACTGGTGGAGTACCGAATAAACAGCCGGGAATCACGTTCTAAGGGTAGCGCGACAGTACAACGTTGTTAGTAAATATTTACTATTTCAACACTGCTATGCTTCTCCAGCCATACGGTCGACACCAATTGCACTGATAGAAGGGTAATGATAATATTCAAAAGTCAAAAACCGAAGGAGAAACGGAAATAAGAATAACACATTACCTTAGTTGTATTGGTGGACGACGATGGACTAATCACAATTGTGCATGAATAACCTGGCGCCAAACCTTTATTGTAGCTTACTACGAGTATTTTACGAAGTACGAGCGGGGCAACACGCGTCAGGTGGAATATGATGCCGATAATTATTAGTTGCAAGTAACAGTGCCTCGGAAAACTGTTTGTGTGTAACGACTCATTAGAAGTCCTATACCAGGTATGAGCAAATGCAACATGCGCTTTGGACGGTATAGTGTAACGAGTTGCTGTGAATCAGTTGTGTTTAATAGTGCCATGCTGAAAGGTCGTGAAAAATTTTGAACTTTTGTAATACTGTAAATCATTTGTTTGTCTTGTTGCAATGCTCTGAACACAGTTACCTTCCGCGGAATTTATTTTAATGAATGATATAATCAGGCACTTACTGGCCTTTCATGATTACCGCTAAACATTAATGAATGAAAATCAAGTGGTATCTAATACTTTGATAACTTTATTTCGTTGCACTGGATTTTCTCCCACACTGCCACTTAAAATTAGCACAATTTGTTATTTACACGTCGAATCCTGTGCGAATATGAAGAAGGAAACAGTAGCAACGAGAACTACGAGACAACTTTACAAGGCGCGAGGTAAGCAAACCAAAGTCAGTGATGCTAGGAACGTGAAAAGACATACCCTAAAACTGCAGTATTAACAAAAACTGGCATTTCTGAAAAGTGGGAAGGGCAATTCATAAGACCCAACGTGTGTCGGATAGGTAGGCGAAAATTACAATATCCACCGTCCCCATTCTTCTATTTTTTTAGCGTAACGCCGCCTCTGAACTGCTTCGATGTCTTCCTTTAACCCGTGGTGAGATCAAAAAAATGTTCAAATATGTGTGAAATCTTAGGGGACTTAACTGCTAACGTCATCAGTCCCTAAGCTTACACACTACTTAACCTAAATTACCCTAAGGACACACACACACACACACACACACACACACACACACACACACACACACACACACACACACCTGAGGGAGGACTCTAACCTCCGCCGGGACCAGCCGCACAGTCCATGACTGCAGCGCCGCAGACCGCTCGGCTAATCCCGCGCGGCGTGGTGAGATCCCAAACACTCAAGCATTACTCACGAATGGGTCACACTGGTGTCCCATATAAGGTCTCCCTTACAGATGAAAACTCTCCCAAAAAAACCGAAGTCGACCATTTGCTCAAATGGCTCTGAGCACTATGGGACTTAACTTCTGAGGTCATCAGTCCCCTAGAACTTAGAACTACTTAAACCTAACTAACCTAAGGACATCACAAACATCCATGCCCGAGGCAGGATTCGAACCTTCGACCGTAGCGGTCGCGCAGTTCCAGACTGTGCGCCTAGAACCGCTCGGCCACTCTGGCCGGCTCGAACATTTGCCTTCCCACTACAATTCTTAGATGCTCATTCCATGTCATATGGCTTGCAACGTTAACACTAGATATTTAATCGGCGTGGATGTGTCAAGTAGCACACTACTAAATGCTGTTTTCGAAAATTTTGGGATTATTATTCCTACTCGTCCACATTAACTTACATTTTTCTACATTTAGAGTAAACTGCCATTCATCACTCCAACTAGAAATTCTGTCTCAGTCACCTTGCAAACTCAGATATATGCTCAACAACGACAAATTCCCGTACGCCACAGCGTCATCTGTGAACAGCCGCAGACAGCTACTCACTCTGACCATCAGATCATTATGTATTTAGAAAAAAATGGGCGGTCCTATCACGCTTCCCTGGGGCACACCTGACGATGCCCTTGTCTCTGATGAACACTCGCCTTCGAGGATCACGTACTAGGTACTACTGGTTAAAGAAGTCTTCAAGCCACGCACATATCTGGGAACCTATTCCGTATGCTTGTACCTTCGTTAACTGTCTGCAATGTGGCACTATGTCAAATTATTTTTGGAAATCTGGGAATATGGAATCCGCCTGTTGTCCTTCATACATAGTTCGCAGGATATCATGTGAGAAAAGGGCAAGCCATGTCTCCCATGAGCGATGCTTTCTAAACTCGTGCTGATTTGTGCACAGAAACTTTACTGTCTAGAGGAACTTCAATGCATTCGGACTGACAATATGTTCAAGAATTCTGCAGCAAACCAAAGTCAAGGTTATTGGTCCGTAATTTTGCACGAACATTCTTTTATTCTTCATATATACAGGCGTCACCTGCGCTTTTTTCCAGTCGCTTTGGACTTCTAGCTAGGCGAGAGATTCACGATAAATACAAGCTAAGTACAGGTCCAATGTCGTTAAGTACTCTTTGTAAAACCGAACTCGAATTCCATCCAGACTTGCTGACATTTGTTTTCAACTCTTCCAGTTGCTTCTCTATGCCAAGAACACGTATTACAGTAGTAGGGTAATGGGGGTTCTGGCGCACTTTGTTTTGCATACCTTCAGGAGAAAACGTGATTGATTTATGAACCCCTCCCACTACCCTTAACCTATTCCTATACTAATTGATTTATGACCCTCAGGGGATAATCTGTACTTCTGAGAAACCCCTCCCTCCTCCACCTCCCCAACTCCTTTGTTAAATCCCCAACCCTCCCCCCTACCACCATACCAATACAAGCACTTTTTTGATACCAAATTGACTAATTAAATTGATAACTTAATTAACCCCTCCCCTCTGGAAAATCCCCTGGCCCCTCCCTTCCCCTCACCGATCCTTTCCCCCCCACCTGAAAATTGGCAGAAAAAAAGACTAAATCTGTGCTCAAGAGAAAGGATCTCATGACAAAATTCAAATCAATGTCAATTACATACCAAATTATAAACTGTTTATTTATAAAATTCAATTCATCAGGGTTGGATCCCTCTTATTTGACAAGAAACACTCAGCATTCTCTGCTGTTTTGGAAGATGTAAAATACGTCGAAAAGTAATAATTAGTTAGTTGTTTTTCCCTGATCGCACAAGGAATACTGTCACAAAATCGACGTCAACGTAACTCACCACACATGATTACATGGTTAAAGATCTTCTGATTGCATCTTCGTGCTGACCCAGGGCAGATATGCTGGGTGCCGAAGCCACACCAGCCACCTCGCATATTCCCAGACGCACAGGTTGCGAGAGAGGCCCACACAGAGAGCCGACTTCTGGCCGACTTCTGTGGTGCGCAGGCCAGAAGTTGAGCTATTCCCTCAATCTGAGACCAGATATCTGATACCTGCAAAACCACCTTTGTTCTCTCTCAAGTGGCTACGTCCTGTTCATGTGTGAACCAACATCTCCAAACATGCAAATGGAGGTTTTCATCCCTCCTCAGAATACTCAATTTCTATTGGCTAACACTGAAACAGTAAAGGTATGTAAACTCTACCTCCTTCACCCCATCCTCATTGTGCTATCATCTGTGGTGAGGTCAGCTCATTGTCTTTTTCTCTTTCATCTACTTATTAATCATTAGTGTCCCTCATCTCTGATCTAACACTAAGCATTCAGTGGCAGTGCGAGTGGTGGCAAATGCCCAGGACTGTCGCAGGAATAGTAATTAACAGGTAAGCACACGCTTAATTTCAGAGCATGAGGTCGAATTTCGTACTGTATTTTTTTTGTAAAAGCGTTTCACGTATCAAATCTGTGTTTTTTCGAAATTAAAAAGGTGTTGTCGCATGTGTTCCAATTTGTGTGTTATTTTTGTTGTTTCTGCATGCATCCACCAACTCGTGGATGAGTTAGAGGCTGAGAGAGGTTGCAGCAGCAGTGGTGGAAGTGGAAACAGCATCGTAAGTAGTAAACATTTTCTTCTTCATAGTACCGTGCATATACATATGCTGCTGTTGCACAAAAATTTGATCATATATGTAAAATATATTGCATATTCTTCGTTGTTGTTGTTGTAGACGATTTAGATAAGCAGAAGCAGGGAAGTATAGAGGTTGTGATGCCGCATACACCACAGTCATCATGTAAGTACCTATTCGTTTGTCAAATTTTTTCTTAGTTCCGTGTATGTCCGTTTTTTGTATTAAATCAATATGTTGCTCTTGTAAGCGATTTCAGACACCTCAATCGATTGATCCACTGTGGTTCAGGTAAGGAGATGCCTGAGTGTGTAGAGGAAATTTAGAGGGAGCTGCATCGCGAAGAGGAGATGTCAGATTACCTGAGGGATATATCACTGGGCTAGGGCAATAATGGTAATTTATACGTGTACTCATTCTGCTCACAAATAACCAGCATTCAGCCAACTATGTCTGGAATGATCCACTTCTCATAATTCTTTCTCTACAGCATCACCGTCCTTGCAGGGATGAGGCAACAATCACCTCCACACTGCAGCCAGACTACTCACACTAGGGCAACGTACAATCTCCTCCTGCACCACGTTCTTGCCCAAATCACAAGATACGTACATCTTTCTGCTCCTCCACGCAACAGTCATCATCAGTTACAGTATTAGTAGTAGTAGTAGTAGTAGTAGTAGTAGTACTGTCGCTAGCAGCAGTTCCCTCTTCCATCCTTTTAGTGAAGGACATCAGAATAATAATACCATACTGCAATTATAATACTCGACGATTTTGGACGCCTCTTACGAGCGACCATAGTTCACTAGAATCGAGAATCCAAGGTTTTTGATGATGCGCAGTACCCAGCCATTAAATACAACACTGTGCTGTGTATCGCACTGTCGCACCCCCATCCCACCCCCCCCCCCCCCTGTTCCCCCGTAACCAAGGCCCTGGTATTGAAGCAGCAAGCCTTCAGTATCTTTGGGGTGGTGGGGGGTGAGATAATGGCATGATAATGTGGAGCACATCAATCGCCAGTTGGTTTCGTGAGTCCATCTTGAGAGCTATACTGGACTCATGATGATAAAAGGGTCATTTGTGATGATGGGACTGAAACTCTACCATACTCACACTTTTCACTTGTTGAGAGACAGGTGGTTGGGCGCAGAGAGAGCGAGAGAGAGAGAGAGAGAGAGAGAGAAGACGTAATTGGAGAGAGAGAGAGAGAGAGAGAGAGAGAGAGAGAGAGAGAGAGAGAGAAGACGTAATTGGAGAGAGAGAGAGAGAGAGAGAGAGAGAGAGAGAGAGAGAGAGAGAGAGAGAAGACGTAATTGGAGAGAGAGAGAGAGAGAGAGAGAGAGAGAGAGAGAGAGAAGACGTAATTGGAGAGAGAGAGAGAGAGAGAGAGAGAGAGAGAAGACGTAATTGGAGAGAGAGAGAGAGAGAGAAGACGTAATTGGAGAGAGAGAGAGAGAGAGAGAGCAGACGTAATTGGAGAGAGGGGAGGGAGGGAGGGGGAGACAGAGGGAGAGAGGGGGAGAGAGAGAGAGAGAGAGAGAGAGAGAGAGAGAAGACGTAATTGGAGAGAGAGAGAGAGAGAGAGAGCGAGAGCGAGAGAGCGCAGATGTAACCAAACAGTGTGACACATATCATAGTTTTAAGAAACTGTCCGCATGTGTATGTCTGTGTCGTGTAAATGCACCGTGTACATGAAGTCCAGGAACACTTTCAATTATTTATTGCACAAGAACTAAACAATGTACAGATGTCATACATACTGCATTTTGAAGAGAAACTCAAAGTTTTTTTTTTTTTTACACACATTCAATATGCGAACCATGAGTGACCTGGCAGACAATACGGTAATCGAATTCTTGCCATAGCCGTCCCAGCATGGCATTGTTGTCTCATGGCATTGTTGTCTGTGGCAGTCGCTTCCCATATCCTCTGCCGGAGCTCTGGTACGTCACATGGTAGAGGTGGTATATACACCAGATCTTTAATGTGTTCCCACAGAAAAGAGTCACACAGAGTGAATTCTGGTGATCGAGGAGGCCATTTCATGAGACAGCTGTCCCCTTCTGTAGCACGGCCGATCCATCGATGCAGGAGCTCTGTATTCAGGTACCCAAGAACTTTACAGTGAAAATCAGGTGGAGCCCCATCCGGCTGAAATATGAATGGAGAGTCCGACTGCATTTGACGCATCAGCCATTGGTGCAACATGCCCAAGTAGGAATAACATCCAGTGACAGTGCTCTCGGTTAAGAAGAATGGCCCGTACAGTTTTTGGTGTGACAAGGCACAAGAAACATTTACCTTGGGGAATCACGCTCAAATTCAGTGCATTTGTGTGGATGCTTTGTACCCCAGATTCGACAATTATGCCTGTTCACTTTCCCATTAGTGTGAAAAGTGGCTTCAGCGCTAAATATTAAGGGATCAACAATGTCATCCCCATCCTCATTCAATTGTTGCAACTGCAAACAAAACTCAAAACGCTTGTCTTTGTCATCCTCATTGAGCTTCTGCACTAGCTCCAGTTTGAATGGTTTCATAGAAGCTTCTGCACGACGCACTGATTCCTTTGGACTCCTTGTGAATGTGTCTCATACATGCTCCACATTCACTCACACTGGGACGTCCGGTTCTCTTTGCTGGGCACAATCAATTCTTAACGAATTGGTTGTGCCAGTGGTAAATGACCTTCCTTGGTGGTGGATTCTTACCGTACTTTGTGCTATACAGCCATTGAACAGCTGTAGCACACTTGTTTTTGTCGAACTCCAACACACAGAAAGCTCGCTCCGCACCTGACTTCGCCATGTTAGCGACAAGCGCTGACTATCGGCAAACAAACAAACTATGCTGTGGCGGTATAAATGGAAAAAGCTTTCAGGGCTTCTCTTCAAAATGACATATGTACGATATCTGTACAATGTTTGGTTCTTGTGCATTAATACTTGGAAGTGCTCCCAGACCTTATGTACACCCTGTATTTATTTATATACACTTTGTGCTTGGACAGTTTGTGTACTGTGTACATATTTGTAAATATACATGTACACCATGTGTGTTAAAAACTGTGTAAATACATGGACGCACACCATCTGCAACAATGAAAAAAATGTATGCAATTGCATGTAGTATGTCATGTGCCATGTACATTTGCAATAAATATTTCAGCCGATGAATTTTTCATTAATATCATTAAAAAAAATTTTTGTTGAAAAGGTTGAAACTGTAATATCAAGAACTGAACTTTATCTCAGGAACTGAATTGTAATCTCAAAAACAAATTGTGTCTCAGGAACTGAATAAATGAAAAAATTCGTCATCATACGACTTTGTTGTTATTTACAAAAAAACCTTACCCCAATTGCATTTATAAAGGATTTACAGGACACAAATGACAGTTTTGAACATGAAGGTTAAGTTTAACATGGAATATGATAACTTATATAGAATGGTTGCATGGGACAACGGCTATCGTGCACCACAAATTGGCTTATGGGAGCACGATGTACATTACTGTATCCACATCCAAAGACTTATAGCAAACTTGCCTAAAATTATATTTCCTGTGCTTAAAGAAAACCACAGAGACAATAGCTGGGCGATACTGTATACTATCAAACAGGGAACAGAGTGAAATCAGTGAAAAAGTACACATATATCTGGTAAAAATTCATTTATTTCTCATCCATCTTGAAAGTAATTTTACATTTTCACAAGCAGCCAACACTATTTTCACCCACATTCCCGAGTCGATGGAGAGCATGACACCGGTAGAATCCCAGGCCTTGAATAGCAGCAAACGAAGTATTTGATGCATCCATGCGATCTTCTCCTTCCCCTTCATGTAGACAATGTTAACCATGTGTTCGAATAATGGAAGCAACATCACCATATCTGCCAGAATCATCTCAGTAAATACCATGGTAGAATTGTGTCAACCAAATTGCTGGGTTGGGTTGTTTGGGGGAAGAGACCAAACAGCGAGGTCATCGGTCTCATCGGATTAGGGAAGGATGGGGAAGGAAGTCGGCCGTGCCCTTTCAAAGGAACCATCCCGGCATTTGCCTGGAGCGATCTAGGGAAATCACGGAAAACCTAAATCAGGATGGCCGGACGCGGGAAACCAATTTGCTCTCCATGTTTTTGCAAATTTTCTTGAAAGGCCTTGGTGATGCAATGTTTACTGAGAATGTCCCTATTATTCCAACATTTTCTGTTCATGCTATGAATGAGACAAAAACTTGTATCCCGCAAATTATGTCTGTCGATTTCTCGTGTACAATTCGTCGCTTACCACTACCATCAGCCAACTCGCCACAAATGGAATAAATAACTGTCTACGATCTCGTCAAATGGTCGCACTGCATATGACATTCACAGCACAGCACTCGGTACACTGTGTGATGCAGGTGTGCAGCACGACCCGAAACTCGACCGCCATCGTTCTATAGCGAACATTAATACGAGGTGGGTCCACCAGTCGAAACGCAGACCGTATCCTGCTCCATACGCCTGGAACGCATTATTCTTAGTTCATTTCTGGAGACGAATGTGAGAGAAAGTGATGTGTTACCCAGAACTAAGGCTCTCGAAAGTTAGGAAACTATCACTGGACTGAAATCATTTTCCAACTTACCAATAGTTACGAAACGATTTTGGTAACGGTTTCCAGCCCCATTTTGACTTATGAGCCAGTTTTAAAATTTTAAAGTTTTTATTCCCTTATGGCATTGTTACTCGCAAAACTACAGAGAAATTACTACATACTGTCTCCACTTATTCACTTACTGCTGTTCCACAAAACCGTCCTGAAATTCTGGGAAGAAAATAAGTTAAAATGTATGGAAGTGAAAGAAACACATTAATTTAAATACTTTGGTTTGCAAAGAAATTACAGTCACTTTTGTATATTGTACCGTAGTAAATGCTTCCAGCAACAGTGTAGTTGTACAGTAGTGGATTTCTAGGCCTATTTACGAGCAACACTTATATTAATTTATGTTCTGATTAATTGCCAGTCCCTGCACGAATCATAGGTCTTCCTAAAATTCGCTTCTATCTTCTTACATACAGTGCAACGTTTACAAACTTCCTACATCCAAACAACTGTCCCGCAAAATGCGGTACAGTGGACTGCATAGGGTACATCGTAGCTGATGTGTATTTCTATTTGACTCCATTCCCACGTTGTGACGGAATAAAAATGAATGTGTACATACCTTGGTACATGCCCTAATCTCCCTTATGTTTCGCGAGATATACGTCGTCTTTAGCGTTATCGCTATGTCAGGGGGGATGAGGCGAGAGCGAGAGATGTTTTAATAAACTGATATTTTTACAAGTGGCAATATGATTTTATTTCCAACATAATAATATTTATGCTTTCTTGGAAACAGATATGGCGTAACAGAGTTTAACACCATGCTCTTCAGTCAGGAAGAGGTTTATCAGAATATTTTTGTACGATGACTACCTAATCGTAAATTCCCATGCATGTCTCATGTCCAAAGTATCATGTAAACTAGTGTGTACTGCCATATGGCACAGCAGTACCGCGTTTATCATCGTCATCAGAACACAGAATAAATGTGGGAAATGTGCTACATAGACTGCAAAGATAACGCTTACCATTGTATGCACACTGACACAGGGTACCAGAGTAGTGCTACTTATGTGTTTTATACTCAAAATTTTTAATAGGGAGTGATTTAAGTTTGCTCGACTCATTGGCTGCTTTTCCTAAGACCTGTGGAATAACGCTGCTTGTAGGAGGGTATGTTTTGACTTGACGGCCGCTAAACCGCGAGGTAGTGTGGCTAGTGGCTCACGTAGGGTAGACCGGTCGCCTGGTGCAAGTTTTTTGAGCTGACGCCCCTTCGGCGACTTGCGCGTCGATGGGGAGGTTATCAGCGTTGTTTGTTGGAACCAGTCCTGATTCGGTAATCTCTACATTTGACTATACTGTCGCGATCAATGTTTTGGAGCGAGTAAAATTATGTTTCTCCTACTTTACTATAGCACCACCGCATTTAGTATGTTTAAATAGTTCTCTGCCTGGTCAAACACAAGCAATTTGGGAGGGGAGGCGACCTAAAGGCTGCGTTTTATTGGAAGAGCAGTTAGAAGCTGCAACATGTCTACCAAAGAGAGAGCCTATACTACACTTGTCCTTCCTCTTTTCGATTACTGTTGCGCGGTGTGGGGTCCTCACCAGATAGGATTAACGGAGTACATCCGTAAAGTTCTGAGAAGGGCAGCACGTTTTGTATTATCGAGAAGTGTGGGGAGATAGTCTCCCAGACATGATACAGCGTTTGGCGTGGAAATCGTTAAAACAAAGGCATCTTTCGTTTCGGCGGGATCTTCTCACGACATTTCAGTCGCTAGCTTTCTCCATTGAATGCGAAAATATTTTGTCGACCTACATACGTAGAAAAGATCATCATAATAAAATAAGGGAAGTCACAGCTCGCACGAAAAGATATAGGTGTTCGTTTTCTCCGCGCGCTGTTCGAGAGTGGAATAATAGATGATTAGTGTGAAGGTGTTTCGATGAATACACTGCCAGGTGATTAAGTGTGATTTGCAGAGTAGCCATGTAGGTGCATTCCATAGTTATACATCTTAACTTAAAAGTATATTTTATATTATACCCAATTTGAATTTTGCTGCCACAGTATTACTCGGGCGCAGGAAAAATTCTTGTTTCGTCATGACTACGTATCTAGAGTGTTTCCAAATGCGCATATGGGACGTCATTTCTCTCGTGCATGTAGTGCCTTCAGTTTTTGCAACAAATTCAGATTATTACAGGAGTTGAAGAAATTAAAATTATAACTGGTATGTGTGGTAGCAGTCCTTTTTTTTCCGCGCAGTACACCACGATACAGCTAGGCGGAGTGTGTAACTGCATCTAGCATGGCATTACGTGACGAAGTCCTTGTTGACAGATGATACGGCTGGTCTTTGTAATAGTACTCTGAAGAGAATAAAATGTTTTCAACCCTAAGAAAGACTGCGTACATCGACAAACGGTGATATTCTCTGTCAATTCAACGTTTTGACAGAACAATCATGATTATTTAATGCTGGTCAGTGTTTTCGAACGAGTGACAAGATCACGGTGTAATCATACTCTTGAAATAAGTAGTTGACCAAGCTAGGTACTACCTACTCATATTCCTTAGAACAACCGTATTTGTGGAAATAGTAGCGATTTTGGTGCTTTTTCAGAAGACCTATGGAATAACAAAAGGCATTTCGTCGAGTCCACCACATGCTGATAAAATACCCCTAATCATGCAAATGAGAATGAAAGCTTATAAACAAATCCGTGTATCCCCTAATGTAGTAGAAAACCAACGTGCAGTCACCCTCAATTGGTATTTACAGTACATGTAAATATCCTACATATACCACCGCCCCCTCATCATATCCAGATTTAATGATTTTCCTTCGTGGGGCACCACAGTCATATAGAACTTTCTGAAAGGAACTTCCGCCATCTGACAGTAAATTACTATTCGTTTATTTCACAAAATTACAATTTCGGTTTTATGGCCATTCTCAAGTGCATGTTAGATGTTAAAATATATCTTGATTGTCTACGTGACGTATCATAGTCAAAAAACATTTGTGGTCTTAGAGATCATTTGTATTGCAGGATATTAGTGCATATCGAAAGCACATAATATGGCCAACATTGTGCACAGTGAATAACCATTAACACAACGTATAGCCTACTGAACAGCCAATACATTGCTGAGGCCTGCATTCATCATGTCAATGCATCAACTGAGGTTAACATTTGTCAGAACAGTGGTAGAGATCGTAACCAGATCCACAAAATCAGCCCAATTATTGATCTTCGATATGTAATCACATCCTGTAATGTGACAACTGGTCTATACAACCAGAAAGTTTTTCTCGATGATGACATGTGATGTCGCCAGGTCAGATAGATTTTAAAATTTCAACGTGCACTTGAGAATGGTAATAAAGCCGAAACCATGGTTGTGTGAAATAAGTGAAAAGTAATTTACAATCAAATAGTGGAAAATTTCTTTCAAAAAGTATCCAGATTTCTTCTATGTGTGAAATAATCCGTAAGCGCTGCCAGCACTCTGGTATTGACCTGCTCTCTTTGAAGTAACGATCTACAGATTTCCTCTGAGACAACGGTTTTCACCAAGTACAGTTTCTTTCAGTTGTTCTGTCCTCAATTCCATTTCCAGTTTTTCCAAATTAACTACAGTTTAAGGAGTAATTTCTTTACTAGGGACAAACCATAGTCTATTCAATACACAACTGATTTTTCTTAAGACCTGTGGAATACTAGTATTTGTGAGAAGATTAACAGTTTATGGTGCTTTTTTCTTACGACCTACGGAATGGAGGTTAATAAATTTTTTCTTATGTTCCCTAATTTAGTAAACACCCTTCAATCGATGATTGTTCTACGCCAACATATGGCCATTTTTCATTAGTACATGCAGTAAATGCCGATATTCCGTCTTCCCCATTCGTATCTCGATTTTTTCGATATTCTATGTGTAAATGTATATACAATGATTAATAAAGAATTTTGTACTCATATCTATTCTCATCGTCATCCTATCAGGCATGGGTTGGCTTTTTCAGCATCCAACAGCGATTCCCTCATCCAATCAGAGTATCTACGAAGCGTTTGTAGGATGATTTATTCTTCTTGCAGAAGTCTATCTAGAGAAAACACACAGTGCTAACTGCTAATACGAGCCCTTATGGACACTAAAACACGTCGACTGTGGTGGCGATACATGTTACGATATTATAGTGCTAACTTTATGCTTACTGATTCGTGCAAAATCTCGTTCCATAACCACCTAACAAAGACCACACCCGTTCACACGTTATCATATGTCAGTAACACAAAATACTGATCAACTACAGCTGTCAAAACTTTGTATGCAGAAGATGGAAATAATGTTCGTGTACCGATTTTATCCAATTGTGAACACCTAACCCAGTTGCACTATTTTGTGTAAGCTTTGGTTTGTCATGGTCCCCCTGGTGGTGCAGGTCAGGATTTGGAAGTGAAACCACACACGTTATGTCTGGAGTGGTATTCAAAGATGGCTCCACCTACATTACGTAAGGAATAGGTTAGGTTAGCCACAGGTGGATCCCCGTGCGAAACGTCTGGGGGTCTTGAATGTAGCAAGATTTTTAACGTGATACTGGTATGTGCATGCTGCAAACATTCCTCTACAAAGATTCCCCACGATTTTAAACTTGGAACACGCAAGCTGAAGTAAGCTGTTTGTATTACAAGGAGGATATCTTGGATTTTTCTGCCTGGGGGCGTTGGATTATCTCTGTCACTGCTGGTGCTACATAGGGGCTAGCAGCGGAATTTTAGCGCTGTCTCAGATGTGGTCTGTAGTGCAGTTGTTACGTAGCGTTATGTGTGACAGTGCAGCACCTGCAGTTTTAGTCTGTGTGCAAGGAGAGGAACGAGTGGATAGTTTTCATGTCACTTTTTTCTTATTCTGCCTGTGGGTGGTGGTTGCTACTGGCACTTCATGATTATCCTTTCGCTATGGTGTTCAGAGCACGAGTGAGGAGTCAGTCTGATGTTAGTAAGACCTGGGGAGTGGGTTTTTTTTTTTTTTTTTTTTGACTGGTAGGAAAAAATCCTTATTTTTGGTTCAAATGGCTCTGAGCACTATGGGACTTAACATCTTAGGTCATCAGTCCCCTAGAAATGGCTCTGAGCACTATGGGACTTAACATCTTAGGTCATCAGTCCCCTAGAACATAGAACTACTTAAACCTAACTAACCTAAGGACATCACACACATCCATGCCCGAGGCAGGATTCGAACCTGCGACCGCAGCGGTCGCGCGGTTCCAAACTGAAGCGCCTAGAACCGCTCGGCCACTTAGGCCGGCAATTAATCACAATTTTTTTCCAAATGTTATAGAATAAAGCTGTCTATATGCTACATATACACGATTGGTTTTCAAGTATTTCTACATGCTGGTTATTTGCATGTTACTAAATAGTATTCTCAGTTCGAATAATAAAAATGAATACAGCCGTCAATAGTACTATTGCAACCGTCCTTTTGCTATAAATACTGTAAGTTTTAGAAATGAAAATCGTCTGTGAAATAGGAGTTTGCAGAATGATGAAACATTTTTATGATTATTGAATCCCATTCTAAGTCAGTGACAGCTTTAGCGGGGAGTAATAGAAATTTTTTTCATTCTAGTATTGTTGTGAGTACATGACTATTCCCCTCAATCTCTGTTAGATTATTTATGACATTTCAGTCGCGAATAAAAACATTGTTAAGAGATTTCTACAGATGATTACGGGGTGAACGAGTATTCTTCATTACAATTTTATCAGTAATCGTGCTCTGTTAGCATAATGGAACTAGATGACTTGCTTCTACTATCACAGCTTAGCGAGCCTGACTGTCTACCACACGACAAACAACAGTCAAATGAACAGAACACAGTTCGCACCTCCCCACACGAGCACTCCCTTCCCAGGCTGAGAACAAAAGCCTCCAGACGTGCAGAATTCCATTCAAACGGGTGCTAATCTCCCACACAAAGGCAGCATTCATCTTCGAAATAGCGGCTAACAAGTTAGCTCTAGCCAGCATGTAACCTCTTTCGCAAAGCAATGAAATAAGCATTGGGATAGATACACCGTAACTAAAATTTGAAACCAGAAAACCACTTACATCTAAGGTCACATTAGCCTCTAGCCTCCTCACCCGTAGTTAATCTATACTCAATTTTTTCAGTATTAATCAGGTTCGACGAATTCGTACGAAACTCACACCGTTTCATCAAAAGACAAAATTCTCTGAACGTGCTGTTACTTGAAACACACACACACACACACACACACACACACACACACACACACACACACACACAGAGAGAGAGAGAGAGAGAGAGAGAGAGAGAGAGAGAGAGAGAGAGACGAAGTGCCTCGAGCCAACGTCACCACCAATCACCTTTTTCCATTAATGAGCGGCTGTTTCGGTGACATGCGTTTCGAGCAATCGAACTGCACAGTTAAGCGCGCGTTGTATGGTATTTGCTATAAACAGGACAGAAATACACTTCATACACTTCAGAACTGGAGTAAGTAGATGTGCCAAAATTAGTATTTTTGACTCGAAATCTGAAAACATTTTCTTTCAAGGATAGCATTTTGCGACGTTACACCGTCTTGATACCATCAAAACAATTTTGCGAGCACTGACAGACTGAGCAACGCGTGGGAGAAGAAAGAGCAAGGTAGGAGACGAGGTACTGGCAGAAGAAAAGCTCTGAGGACGGGGCGTGAGTCATGCTTGGGTTAGCTCAGTTGGTACAGCACTCGCCCGCGAAAGGCAAAGGTCCCGAGTTAGAGTCTCGGTCCGGCACACAGTTTTAATCTGCCAGGAAGTTTCATATGAGCGCACGCTCCGCTGCAGAGTGAAAATCTCATTCAAGAGCAAAACAGTTGGATAAATATTGTCCTTAACTAGATGTTTTTAATTATGTAGTGAGGGGACGATTATATTCTATAATGAAATTCGAGTGAACTTTGACCAGTTTAACACTGCAAAAATTAATAACTAAAAACTAAATACGTTTTGTTTGTAAATTGCTTTATTTCGGTTTACTGGCGTTGAACGCACAACCGCGCTTCATGCCAGTGCTATGTAGGCTCCCCGATATATATATATATATATATATATATATATATATATATATATATAGCTGGCACAGACGTCCTCCTGTCCTTTATGTTCTCCCACAAAAAGAGAAACAAGTAGCCTCTTCTATTGACTCCATTGATCAGGACTGTTAAGCATGTCTGGCCACCAATGCAAACCGAGGCAGTCGTATCGGCGCAAAATGAATAAATACGTTCTTAAACTATTAGTTGAGTAGAAACGGATTATTTCTAGATCAAAAATCAATTTCACTGTTAAAATGACAAAATGTCCGGTTATTAAAAACCGGTAAACCACCGGCTCTTTGAAGACACTTACTCCCATGCACAAAACAGCTCCCGACGTCCGACTACAAGTGAATTAATGTGCTAAATACACATCAAAAAAGTTTAACATCACCTTGGTTCCGCGGGTCCCGGAACTTTTAGAGAAAACTGGAACAGAGATCAACATAAACATCGTCTCCGCCCTTTTTATTACTCATGAAAACCACACAATGCTTTTTGTACCACCGGCAGCGAGACCTTTAGAGGTGGCAGACTAGACTGCTGTACACGTTCGTACCTCTAATACCCAGCAGCACTTCCCCTTGCATTGATGCATGCCTGTATTCGTCGTGGCATACTATCCACCAGTTCATTAAGGCACTGTTGGTCCAGACTGACCAACTCCTCAACGGCAATTCGGGGTAGACCCCTCAGGGTGGTTGGTGGGTCACGTCGTCCATAAACAGCCCTTTTCAATCTATCCCAGGCATGTTCGATAGTGTTCATGTTTAGAGAACATTCTGGCCACTCTAGTCGAGCGATGTCGTTAACCTGAAAGACGTCATTCACAAGAAGTGCACGATGTGGGCGCGAATTGTCCTCCATGAAGACGAATGCCTCGCTAATATGCTGCCGATATGGTTGCACTATCGGTCGGAGGATGGCATTCACGCATCGTACAGCTGTTACGGTGCCTTCCATGACCAGCAACGGTATACGTCGGGCCCACATAATGCCACCCCAAAACAGCAGGGAACCCCCACGTTGCTGCACTCGCTGGACAGTGTGTAAGGCGTTCAGCCTGTCCGGGTTGCCTCCAAACATGCCTCGAACGAATGTCTGGTGGAAGGCATATGCGACACTCATCGGTAAAGAGAACGTGATGCCAATCCTGAGCGGTCCTTTCGCCATGTTGTTGGGACCATGTGTACCACGATGGCGTGGTTGCAAAGATGGACCTCGCCACGGACTTCGGGAGTGAAGTTGCGCATCATGCAGCCTATTGCTCACAGTGAGTCGTAACACGGCGTGCTGTGGATGCACGAAAAGCATTGTTCAAAATAGTGGCGTTGCTGTCAGGGTTCCTCCGAGCCATAATCCGTAGGTAGCGGTCATCCACTGCAGTAGTAGCTCTTGGGCGGCATGAACGAGGCATGTCACCGACAGATCCTGTCTCTCTCTATCTCCTCCATGTCCGAACAACATCGCTTTGGTTCACTCCGAGAAGCCTTCCTGGCACAAAGTAACAATGCGGACGCGATTGAACCGCGGTATTAACCGTCTAGGAATGGTTGAACTACAGACAACACGAGCCGTGTACCTCCTTCCTGGTGGAATGACTGGAACTGATCGGCTGTCGGATCCCCTCCGTCTAATAGGCGCTGCTCATGCATCGTTGTTTACATCTTTGGGCGGGTTTAGTGACATCTCTGAACAATCAATGGGACTGTGTTTGTGATACAATATGCACAGTCAACTTCTATCTTCAGGAGCTATGGGAACCAGGGTGATGCAAAACTTTTTTTTATGTGTATATCTGACAAACATTTAAGCGAGATTTGTAATTATGCCTAAAAGTTGTTGGAAGTCGCTCAGTGCTCTCTCTCTGAAATACTGGATGAATATAGTCCGCGTATATGCGCGCCATCGGCAACACACACACACACACACACACACACACACACACACACAGTAATTCTCTTATTGTGTTAAACTTCTGACGTAAGATTTTACCTCTTAATGAGTAGATTATGACAGCATTTCAAATTTTTAAATTCGGTCAATAACTACGCGAAATAGTGTGAATCAAATTTTTGTTGCCGTGGAAGCCGTGCAACTGGTGCTGTGTTCCCAGTTTCTCGCTTAGTAGCATAGATAGGAATTTTAAGAAGTTACTTTCGTTATAAGGAAGTATATTTTAAATGCTTTTAGTATCCTACAACATTTTCAGTTCTTTCCATAAGCGCAGTTTTCCTGTCAGCGCTACAATGATTTGTCAACGATCTCATCGGGCCCGCATCTCGTGGTCGTGCGGTAGCGTTCTCGCTTCCCACGCCCGGGTTCCCGGGTTCGATTCCCGGCGGGGTCAGGGCTTTTCTCTGCCTCGTGATGGCTGGGTGTTGTGTGATGTCCTTAGGTTAGTTAGGTTTAAGTAGTTCTAAGTTCTAGGGGACTGATGACCATAGCTGTTAAGTCCCATAGTGCTCAGAGCCATTTGAACCATTTTTGATCTCATCGGATGGACAAAAGGTCTTTCCACGCAAAACGTTTTCAGTTCTGAAGTGCACTATGCGCCAGCAGATTTCAGGCAATGTATGGTTCACACACATTTCTCCCATAAATATCGTCTGGAACTCATTTTAAACGAAAAATGTTCAGGCGCATCGTTTAAGAGAAAAATCGGCTGGAAGCGCTGGGATAGCTGACCTAAAACGTGCTCTTGTATCTCTACCTCTGTTCTCTATGACAACTCTCACAAGGGAACCTCCCCATCGCACCCCCCTCAGATTTAGTTATAAGTTGGCACAGTGGATAGGCCTTGAAAAACTGAACACAGATTTATCGAGAAAACAGGAAGAAGTTGTGTGGAACTATGAAAAAAATAAGCAAAATATACAAACTGAGTATCCATGTGCAAGATATGCAACATCAAGGAGAGCGTGAGACTAGGGGCTCCATGGTCACGTGGTCAGCGTGAGCAACTGCGGAACAAGAGGTCCTTGGTTCAAATCTTCCCTCGAGAGAAAATTTTAATTTCTTTATTTTCGCACAGTTATGATCTGTCCGTTCGTTCATTGACGTTTCTGTTCACTGTAGTAAGTTTAGTGTCTGTTTAGCGACCGCACAGCAAAACGGTGCTATTAGTAGACGAAAGGACGTGCCTCTCCAATGGGAACCGAAAACATTTGATCGCAAGGTCATAGGTCAACCGATTCCTCCACAGGAAAACACGTCTGATATATTCTATACGACACTGGTGACAGATAATAACTGTCTGAAAATAAAAAATTAAATTCTTCACTCAAGGGAAGACTAGAACCCAGGACCTCTCGTTCCACAGCTGCTCACGCTAACCACGGGACCACGGCGTTCCTCAACTCATACTTTCCTTGATGTTGCCTATCTTGCACATGGACTACTCAGTTTGTATATTTTGCTTATTTTTTTCATAGTTCCACACAACTTCTTCCTGTTTTATCGATAGATCTGTGTTCAGTTTTTCAAGGCCTATCCACTGTGCCAACTTATAACTAAATCTGAGGGGGGTGCGATGGGGAGGTTCCCTTGTCAGTATATTGTGAGGTCTCCTGATGCTCGCCCATACCAACGTTTATCACATCTTATGGGGGGGGGGGGGGGGGACTACCTAAACGCGGCATTCAGGCTGAACTGTGTACCAGACCAATGGTCTAAAATCTGGCGTGCGAATGTGATCAGGGTCTGGCTCTCCTCATTGTCTCGCAAACCAGAGCACTGCGCTAGAAGTCTCACGACGAGGTCGGAGACCATTTGATGCTAATGTCTGGCTACCATTACAGATGAAGTCTGTGTACGTGGGAACGGTTAATATGCTCCCCGATTCTTTTTGGAACGTACTCCCCAGGACTTTCTCTAATAAGCCTCTCCGTGTTGCACAACGCCTCATAGTGTAGACCACTCGAGTTTGTTGAGCATCTCAGTAATGCTCTCGCGCTTATTAGGCGTCCCCGTGACGAAACTGAGCACTCTTCCCTGGATATTTTTTATGTCTTCTGTTAATCTGACAAGGGTACTGGAACGATGACCAACAGTTAAGACTCGGCCGAACAAGTGTTTTGTACGCTACTTCCTTCGAGGATAACTAAATTTCCTTCAGGTTCTCTCAATAAAATTCACAAGGGGACCATCAGACCTGTTAATCAACGATATTTGTGAGTCTTTGCTATGTTGTACATGGGCCTTTCCTAATTACTTGGCTAACAGCTTTCATGCAACGGACCCTAATTCCCGAAAAAATATTAGAGGCTAAAGTTTTATGTTTACTTCATGTACTCGTAACGCTCATCTTTCGACCAAGCGAGCGGCTAATGTTCGCGGCTAATGCGCTGGCGGTACGAGTTCCAATCCTGCCTCTATACTTCTCTTTATTCAGTTTCATAGTGCAGAGTATCATTAAATAGTATATGCAGCTCTGGCAGGATTCCGAATACCATCTAAAGTACTCATCCCTAACTTTGACCTCCATTATGCAATTAATAACGACAAATCCGGCTGCCAGTATCAACCGACGTACAATAGAGCCATTACGGAACAAGGAGCGAGGACCGTCCGCACGAAGAAAAAAGATTTGAATAAGATTAGTCATCCCTTCACAGCACAGTATACTATAACTGCGTCAGGAAAGATATCCCTTCTATACGTAGTACAAGAAAAATTCGACGTATTGAAGACCAAATCTGAACACTAGACCAGAAACCATACATAGTGAACGACCTCCATCTACTCTTCAAACCTACTTACTTGCAACGTCTTCGCAATTTTGGAAAAAAGTCGGGATAAGAATCCAAAGGCAGGTTTCACAAAATTAATCATCCTGCTTTCACACCCAAAAAAATGTTTTATTTCCAGTATAAAAGTTCTTGGCACGTTGATTTCTACGATCAACAGAACTTCAATTTAGCTATCAGTTTTATAATTTACCACAGAGCTGCACTTGGATAGCAAAACCTACTTGGGCTAAATAAGTCTTCTTCGGAACTGATAATCACTGATAAAAGAACGCGCTCTTGCGCGAACTTATCAGTGATATCAGGATAACTTCAAACTTAACTTCGCTGATGTATATGCACCACTGCTTCTGCCTTGAGAAATGAAAGTATTCCACAACGTAATCAACTGGTTACGCGTGAAGCACGTCCACTGAAAACCGCCATCTACTCTCCAAGAAGGTGTACCATCGATTGCAACATTTTCGATGTCCGAGCGTATCCAGAAGATGGCGTAACATTTGGGTATTTACTCAATCAACACTGTGCTACAGATTTATCGGCTTTTGCGCCTCTCGCAGGAATTCCAGTCCATTCCACTTCCTCTTGCACATATGACAACTGAGTATACTGCCCCATACCATGATCTATCGCACTATTTATTACATCTACACACTCCGCACGCCACCGTATGGTATGTTGCGGACGATGCCCTGTAGAACTACTGGTCATTTCCTTTCCTTTTCCACTCGCAAATAAAGCGAGGGAAAAAAGACTCATATATGCCTCCGTACGACCCCTAATCCCTCTAATCTCATCTTCGTGGTCCTTACGCGAAATGTATCTGGCGACAGTAGAATCGTTCTGCAGTCAGCCTCAAATGCTGGTTCTCTAAATTCTCTCAATAGTGCTCCTCGAAAATCATGTTGCCTCCCCCTCCCCCCCCCCCCTCGCCGACCGCGGTGGTCTCGCGGTTCTAGGCGCTCAGTCCGGAACCGCGCGACTGCTACGGTCGCAGGTTCGAATCCTGCCTCGGGCATGGATGTGTGTGATGTCCTTAGGTTAGTTAGGTTTAAGTAGTTCTAAGTTCTAGGGGGCTGATGACCACAGATGTTAAGTCCCATAGTGCTCAGAGCCATTTCACCCCCCCCCCCCCCTCCTCACTGATTCCCATTTGAGTACGCGAACCATCTCCGTAATACTTGCGTGTTGTTCGAACCTACCGGTAACAAATCTAGCAACCCTCCAATGAATTGCTTCGATGTCTTCCTTTAATCAGACATTGTGCGGCTCCCACACACACACACACTCAGTACCGAACAATTGGTCGCACTAGTGTCCTATATGCAGTCTTCTTTACTGTCGAACCAGACTTTCCTAAAATTCAATCAATAAACCGAAGTCGACCATTCGCCTTCCCCATTACAATCCTTAGATGCTCATTCCACTTCATACTGCTTTGTAACGTTACACCTCGGTATTTAATCGACGTGACTCAAGTAGCACGGTACTAATGCCGTATTCGAACTTTTTTTTTTTTTTTACTCATCTGCATTAACTTCCATTTTTCTACATTTATAGCTAGCTGCCATGTATCACAATAACTACAAATTGTGTGCAAGTCATCGTGTATCTTCCTACAGTCAGTCAACGACGACATTTTCCCATACACTACAGCACCGCCAGCTAACAGCCACAGACTGCTGCTTACCCTGGCCGCCAGATCATTTATATATATGCAGAAAGTAAGAGCTGTCCTGTCACACTTTCCTGGGGCACTCCTGACGATACCCTTGTCTGATGAACACTCACCGTTCAAGACAACATACTACCAACCATGTTCAAAGAAATTCCTCTGGTGCCGTGTATAAATCCTCGCACGAACTGGTATAGAAAAGAAAGGACCACTCCAGACAAACTGAAAGGTACCCCGTAAGCATAGTTACATCGGACAGAGAACGTGCAATCACTTCGCTGAAGAGTACGTACCACTGAAATGGGCTATACCTAGGTGCGTCTCTGTCTCAAACTGGCTACTGAAATGGTTGCCCCAGTACCATCGGTAAGGAGAAGAAACTAGCTTTACAGATATTGTACGCAAAACCACTACTAGACCTGTAATCTGAATCTGAACATTTACTGTTACGAAAACCCGTCTCTACACGCTGAGAAACGAAATGGCTCTGAGCACTATGGGACTTAACATCTGTGGTCATCAGTCCCCTAGAACTTAGAACTACTTAAACCTAACTAACCTAAGGACATCACATACATCCATGCCCGAGGCAGGATTCGAACCTGCGACCAGAGCAGTCGCGCGGTTCCGGACTGAGCGCCTAGAACCGCTCGGCCACCGCGGCCGGCGCTGAGAAACGATACAATCACAATATCTCTCTCTCTCTCTCTCTCTCTCTCTCTCTCTCTCTCTCTCTCTGATTACAAACATTCCGCATTCTAGGTCTCTACATTGTGCCTGACTGCAGTCAGCGATACAGCAGCTATGCCCAAACAAACGTGGAGGTGGTTTACTAAACAGTATTCTAGAGCCGCAAACAGTGTACCAGAGAACGATGTAGCAATACGGCTCGGGCCACGTCGGCCGCCTCTGACTTCTGACGTACACAGGGCTATGTACACACAGGCACGCACGCAGCAAAAGCATGGTATCGGCAAGTGTAAGTGAGCACTTCCTACATCCACATTACTCGTCGAAGGGAAGTGCGGCCGCAGCCATCGGAGGGGTTAAGTATGATTGCGTGACAACATAATGCCACTTTCAAGCGAGAAGTTGTGCATAATGTCACTTCATACTGAGAGCACAGAAAGCCATTACAGAGAGAGAGAGAGAGAGAGAGAGAGAGAGAGAGAGAGAGAGAGAGAGAGAAAACAAATGGGGACAAATGAGAAAGTATACGGCAGTGCCGTAATTCGAATGTCTTACCCAGAGAGCAGAAGACAAAACGTGTAAGTATTGTACGCACACTATGCATAGATGTGCAGTGAGACTGTTGTTGCTCCGATACTTTGAGCAGTGCAAAGTATACGCCACTTAAACGGAATCTTGATAACTTTTGACTCCAATTTTTATGTTTTAAAACTCTGAAAGAAACAGAAAAAAATTTACCAATATCGTTTACTTTAACTGGTGCCAGAATGGACCAGTGTCCAGGTGTGAACTGCAGGACTAAGTTGCCAAGACAGACATGATTTCTTCGGAAAAAAAACACGAGAGTTCCAAGGACCTTTGCTTTATGTGATGCGTGCATTCATTCACAAGGAGAATCATTGCTGGAAAGGAGGCCTTGTACAATGTTATTGCCACAGATGAGTATCATTGGTGTCTTCATCCTGTGAATTGTCCGCATCTTATGGTCTAGTGATGCCGGCACGGTAGCTCAGCGTGTTCGGTCAGAGGGTTAGCTGCCCTCTGTAATGAAGAACTGAGTTAATGGACCAACGATGAACTTTAACAAGCGTCATGGGACGTCCGCCAGGAACAAATACAACGAACAAAATGTGATTTTTAAAAAAAGTCGCTAGCGTTGCTGCATCTGTATCACGGGGTCCTAGGTTCGATACCCGCCTAGGTTGGGGATTTTCTCTGCCAGCGGACTGAGTGTTTGTGTTGTCCTCATCATTTTATCATCTTCATCATCATTCGTAACAGTGGCTCGATTTAACTGTGAAGAAAAAAATTGGACTGTGTAAAAATTGAGACTTCGTACGGGCGCTGATGACTGCGCCACAAACCAAACATCATCATCCTGTGAATTAAATACAGAACATTTTTCAAGCAGAATAACCAACTTATCCTCTAGAAGCCGCGGCATCAACTACCCTGAAATGTTTAAGGGGATACGGAATCACCTATCCCCGCAATGTTAATATATGCCTACTATAGGGAACATTTTCTCACAAACTACTGGAGACAGAGAGGTAAAAATTTTTCTGTATGTCCATTCATATGTTACAACAATACTGAAACAACAGTTTATTGTCAAAGTATTTTCTTACAGAGATATTGTACATTTATTTTTAAGTAAATTTTTTCCATCGCTTTTTACTAGACTATCACCTCTAAGTCTTTTGTAAATCAAGTAATTAAAAAATCGTTGTTTCAGTATGTAATAGGGACCTATGTCACTACGTCATAAAAATTTCAGACTTCTAGGTTGACCAGTACCTGAGATAATGTTCCTAGATGAAGTAGAAAGTAAACTTACGGGAAACGGAGAAAGAAGATTAAAACATTCCTGATCCGTAGCTAATACCCCCTTCACAGTCTTCATAATCATCTTCAAGTCTTCTTTTGGCACCCCTCTGCACCTGTCTTGCTTTTTTCACTAATGTCTTGATTATATTATCAGCATGCCTTAGTCTGTGCTGATCTAAAAAGAACATAGCACGTACCGTACGGGAACCAACACACATACCCAACTTTTGAAGGACCTGGCATTTAGTTATATTTCCAAGATTGAAGGTTGCCACAGCATCATACACACCAAAATGTAGTGTATTAATTCCGACAAACACTGTTTTTGGGAGACGATGCCATATCACACTATTCAAGCACTCGTTGGGGTTCTGCGTTTTTCCGTGAAGACATTTCATCAGAAGACTTCTGTCAGCCAGATCTCTGAAAATGGGCTTTATTTCTGCCATGATGGCTGATGGTAGACTGTGGTGGTGAATGTATTTCTCTCCTGTTGTTAGTCCCCTATTGTATTTACACCAGCTGTTTTCACCTTTGGGGCACAAACCATGTTGTGGATGCTCATCCGTGGATGCGGTGTGGAAATATAAAGCCCATATAGCTCTCCTCATTTCTTCAAGATTGCCTGTATTTTGCCTGATTGCAAGGCCATAGCAGTTCTGAATGTGGTCTATTATGGAATCAGTCAATCTTCCTCTGCCATCCAAGGTTTTCCCATCATCTAGTTTTTTCCCTTTCATAACTGATTTTAACCTTCTCAGCCTGGCACCCATTCTCTTCTGCACATGTCCTATACATTCAAGTTTGCTTATATTTACACTGTTCCCATATGGTTTGCTTTCCAAAACTTCTTTGAATGCTTTAGAGTCACCATCTCCCAGATATTTGACATAGCGAACATTATACCACTGTGAAGAGCGATGAAAAATTTTCTTCACCCCAGCAACCTCCATGCCACCACTACTACCATAATAATTAGCAATACAGTCATCACTGTGTTCATTTTTCAGCCTGCCTGTGCACCTACAGTATTTAGACATTATTGCAAAATCAATAACCTTGCCAGTATCAGCACTAGTTGCTGTTACAACACCATTGTTGGAGGTGTGGCCCCTTTTCTGCCACGTGCCATCAAACGCCACTGTGAGGTCACGACTGCCGTCATTTTCTTCCACTGCTTCTTCCACAGCAACCTGCATTGACTTCTGTGCTACATCTTCAACTGCAGATCCTAGTACATAATTGTAAGCTTCAAACTTTGAAGGTGCACTTGGAAGATTTAGAACACCACATAGCATATCACCAGCTGCTTTGCCCTTACCAATTGCTCGCAATCCATAAACTAACCTAATATTTACACTATAAAGTTCAGTTTTCTTGTATCCATTATTTACAGTTACTGAAACCGAACTTGGAAACTTACAGCTGTATTTACAAACACTGCATATTAAATTAAACTGGGCAGCCAGGCCAACATGGGATTCTACTTTCAGAGAAACGTTTCCATGACATTTTTTGCAGCACAAACTGTTTTCAAGAGCTTCACACAATATATTCGTATCAATGAGTTCAAAAACTTCATTCCCTCTATCAAGTAAATTATATCTCTCTTCCAAATCTCTTAGTTTTTTATGAGAAGCACTGTTTTCATTTGGTGTAAGTTCGTTCGGCAAATCAGTAATAAGTGGATTCACATTTTCCAACAGTGATGATGATGAACTGCTTTGCTTTGCTAATGAATCATTATTTCTTTTCTTTTGCCAGTTCACACGCTTTTTAAATACTTTTGCTTTAGCTCTAGGCATTTTCACTGCGAAAAATGAAGCACTAAATACGAAATAACTCAACAACAACTACTTTCTTATATCACACTGTTTACAAAACAGTCCCGCCACAAAGTCAAAGAGTAACTTGAGGAAACCAGAGAGAAACATTTTCGGGCAACTAGTGTATAAATAGTCGCTGGAAACCGGGATATTTGAATTCATGTCACTTTAAAGGTACTGCCAAAAAGTTCATGGTCAGCCACGAGAGACGTGTATAACTAAAGCGCAATACCCGATCTCACAAATATATAAAAATAAAATAGTTATAATTGTAGTAGAGCTATGTATGATACGTCATTTTAAAGAGGAAACATGGCAGAATATAATACGCCAATAAAAAAAAATTCGATTTTTTAACCCAAAATCCGATTCCGTATCCCCTTAAGAACTTACTTGGAATCCTCTAAGTAAGTATTCTTCGTAATACGAATAGCGTTTGTTTTCAGGCTTAAGAATGTGACTCATGCTTTTTCTGCCGTTATGTCAACCCTTTCAGATCCTCTGGCTACAATTATGTACATTAATATTTTGTGTGCATTAGCTACAAAATTTTTTTTTATTCAATGGAAACCTCATGTACACATCTGTGAATGTCCATTCTTTCCATCATGCACAAGTGCTCCTACCTGTTGGGCATCACTGTAAAAGTATCAAGTGAATCTAGCAGTGCGCAGCAACTTGTGACTACCAGAATTTACGGAAGTTATTGGTTACTTATACGCCACTGTATAGCAAAATATTATTGGTACTTTTCATGGTAATTACTCAATTTATTTATTACAACAGTAAATATTTCAAATGTTCAAAGTATGTATTGAAAACTCATGAATCTATAATCATTAAAAAGTCACCTAAGAGCATTATAGAATAAAGAAAAATTTTTTCTTCCTCAAGAAAAAAAAAATTCTGGTGCGAAAGGGTTCAATATCTGAAATGTGTGATGATGCTTGCTTCGCTATACTATGGATCTAGAGACTCAGTTGGTAGAAAACACCGGGTTCCCGGGTTCGATTCCCGGCGGGGTCAGGGATTTTCTCTGCCTCGTGATGGCTGGGTGTTGTGTGATGTCCTTAGGTTAGTTAGGTTTAAGTAGTTCTAAGTTCTAGGGGACTGATGACCATAGATGTTAAGTCCCATAGTGCTCAGAGCCATTTGAAACATGTTTTTGGTAGAAAACAGTTCCACAGTACTTGAGAAGCGAGTGGAAAGTGTTCTACGTGCGTTAATACTTGGAGGGTATTTGGCCGGGATTACAGATTACACTCTACCTTGTCTACCTTGTCAGTTAAAATATTCTGTTCCACAGCTCAGCTATACTTCCGCTTCCCCTCGACAAGTTGTTCGAAGAAATACACTCAGCTGCAGAACAAATATCACTATCGTTTAAACCGCGTTTTTAATGGAAGAGTGATGTGTTATTCTTTGTATATGGACTCGTTTTCGCTCGTTTACGTTCAGGTCGCATACTCTAAACGGAGGAACACTCGGTAATGTTTTCCATTCATTTTCCCCATACATACACCTTTTCCGTAAGTCAGATTTTAAGGTGAAACGTTCGGCAACATACAGTGCTTTAGTAGTATGGGCTGAACGTGGGAAAGTTTGACAAAGTTTTCCTGTTCTCTTCTGGTTATCAAATACATCATTGGCAGTGTGGACAAACTGCTGCCCAGGTATCTTGGTTGGTATCGGTCACCTTCATCAACTGTTCAAGCACTTCCTTGTAACAGTTCTTTGTAAAGCACCTGGCGAGAAGCCTGATATCATTCACGCGCCACACACGTCCCAACTATCGCGACTGCTGTCTAATAGTGGTGAGCTCTTTCTGGAAACTGATGTTTGTAACGTATTCCTCCCAACTGATGTTCATAATGATTCCGCTGAACATTACACTCTTTCGCTATGTGGGTGGTAGTGTATCGTAGTTTCAAAACTTTACTGCACGTCTATCAGAAGTTTTGTGAACGCATTCAGATCTTCATTGACGTCTCAACGTGTTGTTCTTTTTCCAAAAGCTATTTAACTACATAAATCATCTACGTCTTATCTGATATACAAATGCTGTAATTTGAGAGCACTGTCTGTGGTGCAAATTGTGTCTGCACTTTCGTTTCTCAAATATTAATGTTAAGCCTTTATTACATGTATCCCTAGGACCGCTTGCTGCCTCTTTGCGCTCTCCAAGTGCGGGAGCAAGTGCTATTCACTCATCCGCGTGTGGGCAGTTGACTTCTACTCGCAATACCATTAAAGCGCAGTAATGTGCCACTCTACAGATCTCTATCTTAAAAAGATATTTTTGCTCATCCTGTTGCCAGTCAGTACTATACAAACTGCCTCCAAACTTAATACTTCTGACTATAAATCTAGTCTAATGTTTAAGTCAGGAAAAATATAAGCTAGTCGAGTGTTTAACAGTCACCGTGGAGACACAGCACCTGCAGAGAAATCAATTATGAAGTTCACACACTAATACAGAACTGTAAGGAGGTAACGCGTCTAATAACCGAGTGGCTGTGAAGCTGTCCTCCTACCGTGGCAACAGCGTTCCACAATAATGCCTACTGAGATGTGTCTATACATTTGCACAAACGGAGCTTCTGATGTTACTGACAGATCACTGCTCCGCTCATTGGAATATTTAAACGCCCCTCTTCACATTTTTAAGTACATGAACGTTTAAGCAAATTGCAACACTAAAATGTATACATCTGACTGAAAACTGACGTCCATAGATAAGATGCAAAACAAGTTTCACGTGCTGTGTACATCGTCCGTGACCCATCAAGACTCGTGTGAATCATGGAAGCTGTACACTGTAACTGGCTGCTTTCAAACGTCTATGGTCCAAAGATGTTCTGTAATTTAAATAAACTTATTAAGCACTGCAAAAATTGAGACATTAGACAGCAGTAAAACACACTACAGAACAGAGTTTAGAAACAAAGAATGTTTGCTTGTTGTTGAGCCTTCCTTTCTTATGTACGCTGCAGTCACGTTGTTCATCTGTCGTTCATAGAAGAAATCGTGCTCCTTGTCAGTATTTCAATGTCCTCATGGACTGAGAACGCCAATGTGAATCATCCTTTGATAGGAATGGTAAGAGTGCTGTCTTGAGAGACCACCACTAGCTCAGATGGACTCAAATGGGAGCGGAAACTTGCCATGGTCTATTAAAAAGGTGCCATCTCAAGGAAATAATGTATTCATGATGACCAGACGGGGATATGAACCTTGGTCCTACCAAACACGATACTATTTATGATACTCAGCCGTTTATTCTTGCCTGAAATTCTCACGCACATATTTCCGTTATTGGTATCTGCGACCACATAAAAGACAATAAATGTACGCTTACAACCCTCATCTCTGCCAGAGACTTGACTCAACCAGAATCTTTCACTTTACGAAGTTTCACTACTGAAAACGGTAAAGCGAATCAAGATTAATATCAGCTGATCATAAAATCCGTTATTACTGTTTACCGTGCGCTACCCGCTATTTAATCAGCTTTTAACCAACGACGCACTTTCACAAATAAACAAGTTTAGTCATTTTAAAGCCAAGCCCAGGAATCCCAGAATGTCAATATTGCCAATGTAAGTTTGGGAAGAGACATATTAACACCATGTTCTGAAGTAGCGTACCTCGAACGTTTGGTTTTAAAAACAAATTCGCTACAATCCAAAGCATGGCTAGCTTCCATCCCACATAGACTGTATAACGGATGCATTGTCGCAAGACTGTATAACGGATGCATTGTCGCAGAGACCGAGCGAGGTGGCGCAGTGGTTAGACACTGGACTCGCATTCGGGAGGACGACGGTTCAATCCCGCGTCCGGCCATCCTGATTTAGGTTTTCCGTGATTTCCCTAAATCACTCCAGGCAAATGCCGGGATGGTTCCTCTGAAAGGGCACGGCCAACTTCCTTCCCCATCCTTCCCTAATCCGATGACCTCGCTGTCTGGTCTCCTTCCCCGAACAACCAAACCAACCATTGTCGCAGAAGCCTTTCGCACACAATGAATTCATTGAACAGTTTACCTCAGAGTCTGATACTGACTGAATGATTAAAATTTGTTTTATCTTCGCGCTTTACTGTCTACATCGATTTATTCTCCTAGTCACCTTATATGGCGAGGGTTACATCGTGATCCAGTATCATTCCTTCGCCTTTTTCAGCTCTATTTCAGAATAGCACACAAGAAGAATGGCGGCAAGTCTTGGTATGAGCTAATTTTTCTAAATTCTGTTCCCATCATGGTATTTTCGTGAGATGTTTGTGGGACAAAATCTCAATTTTTTTGATTGTTCTTGGAACGTGCTGTCTCGAAACTAACCACACGACTCTCCGTGACGTACACACACCCCGTATCACGTATATTTTGTCACTGGAGTTTGATGATCATCTCTGTGATGCTCTCGTGCTGACGAAACGACCTCGTGAAGAAACGCGCAGGCTATGAGATCCATCAGCAAAATTCAAGAATGCGTCGAAGCTTTTGTGACCTAATCACATTAACCTGTGAGTTCTTTGGGTGCACCTGTGTAGCAACTGTTTTCCTATTAAGTAGATTCAACTTAAAGTTAAACGTAAAATCGTTCCCGATATATACCCCCAGATGTTTTAATGTTGTTGCTGTTCGCAGAGATTACTACCCACTCATACAATCTAATAGGAATGAGTCCATCCACCTGTTTATGCACAAAACTGAGGGAACAGTGTTAATCACAACACCATCAAACAACCTCTATAGGTCTTCCTGCGTTGCGGTAAAATTTATTACCGCTTTGTACACAACATCGTCACCGACGAACAGCCGGATGGAGAGCTTTTGATGTTCTCTGAAATGGTTCAAATGGCTCTGAGCACTATGCGACTTAACTTCTGAGGTCATCAGTCGCCTAGAACTTAGAACTAATTAAACCTAACTAACATAAGGACATGACACACATCCATGCCCGAGGCAGGATTCGAACCTGCGACCGGAGCGGTCACGCGGTTCCAGACTGAAGCGCCTAGACCGCACGGCCACACCGGCCGGCCAATGTTATCTAACGGGTGGTTCATACGTATCGTATGACCAGCAATAGTCTTGTAATCCCCCGCTGCAGTATGCCCGAAGTTATTTGTAACATCTATCACACGTATTACACTTGGTACAGGAACGAGTAACTAAACGAATAAAATTTGACTGACATTAATATGAAACTAAGAACAGCGTGTAAAAAAGCTAAAACTGCAAAAGATGCAGTTTGTATCAATTATTTTCAAATGTAGGTGAAGTAAATTATTTGATCGTTTAAGCCTGATTCGGTAATAACTGATAGGGTGGCGTCTTGAGGTAAACCGGCGGTGAGGTCAACCCACGTGCCCCAGGTCCACAAGCCGATAGCTAACTGTGCCGACTTAAAATCTTGTCGCAATATCCACTCCTCTTCGGAAGTGAAGTACATGACTTACGAGCTGTACGTCAGCCAAGAGAAACTTTGGTAGATGTTTTCTTGAAATCTCCAGAGAACATGCCCCAAGAAGAGTCCAGCAGAAGACTTAAGAGGGCTCCTGTTGAGAATTACGAAGTTGTACATTCTGGGAACATTACGTCAGTTCTTTTGTTTTATCTTCAAATCACTGCTACAACGGCCAGACACTCCGAGTGCGTGTGCTTTCTGCTGTGCGCCTGAAGTAAAACCATCCTCACACGTGACGTGTTTCTCATCGTTAACGCTGTTCTCACACGGGGCGAGATAGGGTTCGTGGAAGAGGAGCTGTTCAAGTCTTGTCACGTCACATAGTGAATTTTACTTTCCACAGCATTCCGTAGCGTGAAAGACTGAATAATACACTAATTGCCATTAAAATTGCTACACCAAGATGATGTTCGACTGCTACCCTGGCCAGCACATTCTCTAGATCTCTTACCAATTGATAACGTCTGGTCAATGGTGGCCCAGTAAATGGCTCGTCACAATACGCCAGTCACTACTCTTGATGAACTGTGGCATCGAGTTGAAGCTGCATGGGCAGCTGTACCTGTACACGCCATCCAAGCTCTGTTTGACTCAATGTCCAGGCGTATGAAGGCCGTTATTACGGCCAGAGGTGGTTGTTCTGGGTACTGAATTGTCAGGATCTATGCATCAAAATTGCGTGAAAATGTAATCACATGTCAGTTCTAGTATATTTGTCCAATGAATACCCGTTTATCATCTGCATTTCTTCTTGGTGTAGCAATTTTAATGGCCAGTAGTGAACATACAATATTTTTGGTTTGTGGAGAGTAACGTGGCCAATGAGATGCAAGGTTGCGTTCTACGTCACAAGTAAAACTTAAGGGACGCCACATTGGATTTCGTCGTTTTCAGTTGAAGCCTGTTTTTGATGGGATTTGCATTACAGCTTACGTTCTCTGCAGATATGCTGTTTGAAAGCACCAAGACGTTGAGGATAACTCGAAAATATGTCGTTCTTTGTACGATCTGTTGTTATTGAACGTCAGTTAATAGCATACCGACGATTAGAGCCTAGCCTTCAAGGGACCATAAACTAAGAAACACGCCAGACGTGGTTTACAGCGTGGCTGGTGCACAATTAGAAACGGGCTGCTACGTCACACGGAACGTGGTCCTCCTCATCATGATTTGCGACTGCTGTGTTCTCCAGCGACAGTTGACAGCTATACCTAGCTCGCAAATCGCACAGTGTCTTTACGAAAATTGGTGTGTGTAAAATTCCTACGTTAGCTTTATCAAAATGCACATTTCCTTCCTTGTCCATATGTTGGTCATGTTGTTCTCTCTGTAGTAAAGTTCAAATACACGAACATGTTACAAGACAAAAAGGAAAGTTCCATGTTATCAACGAAATCAGTTTGAAGTTCCATCACAAACAGTGTTCCAACTAAGAAAAATTATTTCGATATCTCACTTTTTAATAAAACCCTAAGGTTACTATTACCAGATCACTGCTTCTATTCAGTAGCATAATTTTGTGAAATATATAACCTGAAACAAGAAAGTGTAAAATCCCTTACTGCAAGTAGTGCAAACACTCTTGCAGATGAAGCCAAAAAAATCATTTATTTACTGCAAGATTACTGTTACATTTCTTGTATTTCAGCATGACTTCACGCAGTCTCACACAATATTTGTAATGGACTGTACTGAGTAAGTGATTAAGGGAACCAAAAAAACAGCGAAGGTCATCGCAGCCTCGTCCCCCGCCCCCCAGCACAGAAGCGGTGGTCTGCATGTAGAGTAGATTCTGGGTGCAAGTGCGAGAAAGTATTCTAAATGTTTTCGTAGTGCGTATCTGAGGCAGAATGTGAGAACCAGCCCGTTCAGCTAGTGGAATGTAGGAAACACCACATCCAGGCTGGCCAGCACACTAATCCTTCGTCGTGAACCTGCCGGACGGATTCGATCCGCAGCCGGCATCTCCCCCCGTCCCGGAAGCGGTCGTCTTAATACGCGCGGCCACCTGGGCGGGTATTTATAATGGAATTATGTATCCCAAAATCGAGAACGTTTTTTCGATGAACAAAAAATGCTGAATTTTGATAGATTTAAGCAGTGGTGTAGATAGCAGTCTTAATTCGTTGGCCCATGTTCCCTAGCATATTTACAAAATCGAACAAACTCACTCCTGAGAGAGGGGGCGTACTTTAATTTACATAAAACCTGGTATTACAAAACATACTTTCATTACCTTAATAAGTAAGTCCCAGAGCCTTTTATGAAACACGAAAGTCAATAAGAAAAATATGTGAGTATAGCAGGACTTTAAACAATTACACTTGGCTCCGCATATTTATTCACTAAACAACATACAGCTTTTGTTACAGATGACCACGTGTTATATTACGATCTCGTGAATCTTTTAATCACAGATAAGTTGACTTAATTCATTTGGCCCCTATGGGGGCATAGGGCATCCAGGAGAACTCGCCATCCGTCTCTGTCTTTCGCCATTTGTCTCAATTCTGCCCAGGTCTTGCCAACTCTTTTTGCTTCCCCTTCCACTGTCCTCTTCCATGTGCCTCTTGAACTTCCTCTCTTCCTTGTTCCCTGGGGATTCCATTCCAGTGCTTTTTTTCTCTCGATGGCTCCATCTGGTTTTCTCAAGGTGTGCCCCAACCACCCCCCACTTTCTCTCTCGTATCTGGTCTTGTATAGGTATCTGGTTTTTATTCGCCAGAGCTCCTCATTACATATTTTTTCTGGCCACCAGATATTCATGATGCGTCGAAGACATCTATTTATGAAGCTTTGTAACTGGGATGTTATCTTTTTATCCATTTTCCAGCTTTCACTGGCGTACAGAAGGACAGCCTTCACATTTGTATTAAAAATACGGATTTTTGTTTTGTATGTGATATTTCTATTTTTCCATATTGGATACAATTGTATGAAGGCAGCATTTGCCTTTTTAATGCGGTTTTTCAGGTTATCTACAGCTCCACCATCTTCCGCCACAATACTACCCAGATACAGGAATGAGTTGACAGTCTCCACCCGCTGCTCACCTATTAACAGTGGCACCTCCATGTTCCCTGAATTCACTCTGATTTCCTTTGTTTTGCCAGTATTTATCTTTAAGCCAGCAGTCTCCGCTTCTTCTTTCAGCAAGTTTAATTTAGCTTGCATATCAGTCAGTCTGAAAGCTAGTAAAACTATGTCGTCTGCAAAATCCAAATCCTCCAGACATTCGTGGATCCCCCACTGGATTCCTCGTCTCCTGACCGCTGTGACTCCTCTCATAAATGAGTCTAGAATGAGTAGAAAAAGTGTTGGTGACAAAATGCAACCCTGCCGGACTCCAGTTGTTACTTTTATGGGTTCTGTCATATTTCCCTTGTGGAGTACGCAGCATTTGTATCCATCATATAGATCTTTTATGATGTTTAAGATCTTCTGTGGTATGCCATACTTCCGCAACACCTGCCAGAGCACTTTACGTTTCACGGAATCGAAGGCCTTTTGAAAATCAATGAATGCCAGGTACATGGTTGCTTGGAATTCTTTGCTTTGCTCTAAAATGATCCTAAGAGTGTTAGTAAGATCAACAGAACTGCGTTGTGCCCTAAAACCGGCCTGTTCTTTACGCAGTCGCTTTTCAAGGGATTCTTTAATTCTGTTTAAAATAATTCTGGTGAGGTCCTCAACAGATAAGTTACTGACTGACAATTATAACAAAATGTACAAAAAACAAACCGTTTCTGATACACCTTCAATCTTGCGATGCCTTGAAACGGCGTACTTTGGTAACACACCAGTTATAACACAAAAAAATAAATTCATTAATCACCAGTGCGACGTTTCCCGACACTTTATTACAAGAAATCATACCCATAACGATGCATATTCAGGAGACCATCAATGTGTGGGTGCTTTGGAACAGTATATATCCGCACAATATTCGACATGATATGAAACCCACCCTATGCGGGCTTCAACTGGAACGACCGATTTCAATAGGCCATCTCCTAAATTCTGCTTGTGACGTAGAACACTATCTTCCATCTCACCGCCCACGTTCCTCCCCACGAAGCAAAATTCTGAGTTTTGTTGTACGGTCCTTCATGCTACGGAATGCTGTAGAACGCAAAATTCCACGCTCTGACGTCACAAAACTCTACTAGCTCCTCGTTCACGAACGCAATCTCGTCCGGCGTGTGGGCGGCTTAACAAGCACAGGCGCATTACACGTGCGTCCAGAAGTGATGCAATTAGCGCGAGCTGGCGGGTCACGGCCCACGGGCTGCGCGGCAGATTGAATTGCGGCGCTTCCAGCGAGCGGGGCGTCACAGTGCAGCACGTCGTTTTATCGATTACCGTCAGGTCCACAAGCCGCTCACCGCAGGACCGTGGCCGAAGCGCACCCTCTCCTGCCGAAACACTACAGTCCTCTCAGCTGCCTACCCGACCTCTTTATAGTAAATACGCGGAAAGAAAACACAAATAATGGACAATCAGCATTCTGCGAACGTGTCAGATTAAGAGAATCAGCCTTACTGAAAGAAAATTATTTTTCTACGACATAAAGAGACAATAACCAATACAAAGGCAATCTGTGTTTGAAGAGCACATTTTTTGTGCATCAGTGAAATCAAAATCTGATGTTAGGTTTCCATATTACTGTTTAATATCCAGCTGGTAATAGTCTTCATTTGCCTCAATGTTTTTCGTAACGAAATGTTTGCTGTTAGGATTCTAAAATTCAACTTTAGATGATTACAGGCAATTAGACATCTAAGGAAGTTATGCAACCACAATCTACATCTACATGGATACTCTGCAACTCACATTTAAGTGCCTGGCAGAGAATTCATCGAACCACCTTCCAAAATCTCTATTATTCCGATCTCGTATAGCGCGCGGAAAGAATGAACACCTATATCTTTCCGTACGAGCTCTGAAGTCCCTTATTTTATCTTGGTGATCGTTCATCCCTAAGTAGGCCGGTGTCAACAAAATATTTTCGCATTCGGAGGAGAAAGTTGGTGATTGGAATTTCGTCAGAAGATTCGGTCGCAACGAAAAACGACTTTCTTTTAGTGATGTCCAGCCCAAGTCCTGTAATATTTCTGTGACTCTCCCCCATATTTCGCAATAATACAAAACGTGCTACCTTCCTTTGAACTTTTTCGATGTATTCCGTCAGTCCTATCTGGTAAGGATCCCACACCGCGCAGCAGTATTCTGCAACAGGACGGACTAGCGTAGTGTAGGCAGTCTCCTTAGTAGATCTGTTACATTTTCTAAGTGTCCTGCAATAAAACGCAGTCTTTGGTTAGCCTTCCCCACAACATTTCCCATGCTTTCCTTCCGATTTAAGCTGTTCGTAATTGTAATACCTAGGTATTTAGTTGAATTTACGACTTTTAAATTAGACTGATTTATCGTGTAACCGAAGTTTAACGAGTTCCTTTTAGCAATCATGTGGATGACCTCACACTTTCAGCTATTTAGGGTCAACTGCCACTTTTCGCACCAATCAGATACCTTTCCTAAATCGGTTTGCAGTTTGTTTTGGTCTTCTGATGACTTCATTAGTCGATAAACGACAGCATCATCTGGAAACAACCAAAGACGGCTGCTCAGATTGTCTCCAAAATCGTTAATAACAATACTCGATAGTTGTTTAACGAAGGTAAAAGCACTACTACGTAGTTTCGAGGTATGTTAGCCTCGCTAAGCGGCGATAACTAGTTCGAGTCACGCTCTGACAGATCTGGGTTTTAAGTGTGCCTTTACCGTTTATCGTGGTCGCACATACAAACAAGAGAAATTAGTGGGTGACTTATTAGAAATGGTTAATTTGTAATTAGCCACTACCATGTTCCTCCAACCCGTACAGTATAACGCCTTAGGATCCTGCCTGCATCCTGTCCAGAAGATGGTTGAGATGTTGATGCTAAATCCCGATCCACACTTCGACGGCGTGCCTGTTAAATTAATCCACTGTGAGACGATTCCTGTGACGGCACATTAAGTTTTAACTGAGCCCAAACACGCTCAATCTGCTTCAGGTCAGTGTATACCGCACCATTCGGTTGATTCCTGTCTCCCAGATGGGCGTCATTAAATTGGTGCCAAATCTTTCTTTTGTAAGATGTTTCTTATCACGTTTCCCACCTTCTAAGTGACTGACCGAGCCAGTTGCAGGAGCAGCTACTAGGACGCTACTTGACGCTGTGTCACAGACAGGAGCGCCTGCGATGGTGTACTCAACGACGAACCTGGGTACACGAATGGCAAAAAGTCATTTTTTCGGATGAATCCAGGTTCTGTTTGCAGCATCATGACGGTCGCAATCGTGTTTGGCGACATCGCGGTGAACACACATTGGAAGCGTGTATTCGTCATCGCCATACTGTCGTATCAACCGCCGTGATGGTATGGGGTGCCATTGGTTACACGTCTCTGTCGCCTCTTGTTCACATTGACGGCACTTTGAACAGTAGACGTTACATTTCAGATGTGTTACGACCCGTGGATCTACCCTTCATTCGATCCCTGCGAAACCCTACATTTCAGCAGGATAATGCACGACCGCATGTTGCAGGTCCTGTACGGGCCTTTCTTGATACAGAAAATGTTCGACTGCTGTCCTGGCCAGCACACACTCCAGATCTCTCACCAATTGATAACGTCTGGTCAATGGAGGCCGAGCAACTGGCTCGTCACGATACGCCAGTCACTATTCTTGATGAACTGTGGTATCGTGTTGAAGCTGCATGGGCAGCTGTACCTGTACACGCCATCCAAGCTCTGTTTGACTCAATGCCCAGGCGTATCAAGGCCGTTATTACGGCCAGAGGTGGTTGTTCTGGGTACTGATATGTCAGGATCTATGCACCCAAATTGCGTGAAAATGTAATCACACGTCAGTTCTAGTATAATATATTTGTCCAATGAATACCCGTTTATCATCTGCATTTCTTCTTGGTGTAGCAATTTTAATGGCCAGTAGTGTACATCATTGTCATCATGGAAGAAACGATAAGTGGCAATTTCTGTGACCAACTGGGGTCGAATCTCCGCGTGTAAGATTTCTCGTCCGGCACTTACCCACGTAACAATCGAGATACTGAATATATACTGATCAGAAGTATCCTGGCACCTATTAGTGGACGTTAATATGGGAAGTGTCCATCCTTCGCCTTCATTACGGCTCGAACTATACTGGGGCACTTCCTGTAGTGACTTGGCAAGACAGCCAAGCCACTCGGAGGTAGCCGAAAGGCACGCGTTTAAGCTCACGCAGACTGGCGTGAGGTCTGGAACAGGACAATGTCTTGAGAATTGCAAATAAAGTACGAAGATCTTGGAATACTTAACTTTAATCCATAATTGGAGAACATCGCTCTTGATGATACATAATTCGTAATCTCAATATAAACTGGTAATGGCGCCTTGCTAGGTCGTAGCAAATGACGTAGCTGAAGGCTATGCTAACTATCGTCTCGGCAAATGAGAGCGTATTTGTCAGTGAACCTTTCCTAGAAAAGTCGGCTGTAGAACTGGGGCGAGTGCTAGGACGTCTCTCTAGACCTGCCGTGTGGCGGCGCTCGGTCTGCAATCACTGACACTGGCGACACGCGGGTCCGACGTATACTAACGGACCGCGGCCGATTTAAAGGCTACCACCTAGCAAGTGTGGTGTCTGGCGGTGACACCACACTTCCTACGAGGCGTATGAATGTATGTGGAGCAATGACAGCCAATTCTTCAAGAGCCGAAACGAGAGAAGGTGGTGGTGTTTGACGCTAGGGTCTGGAGCGAAGTTGACGGTGTAACACATCCGAGAGGTGTTTAACTGGGTTCAGGTCTGAACTCTGGGTAGCCAGACCGTTTCAGAAATGTTATTGTTCCCAAATCATTACATACATACATTAATCCTTGTTCCATAGATCATAATACGACACTTCATAATGATGTGTAACGTGTCACTTTAATGTAAGTTTTCTTTACACACAATAATTAATTTTTTTTTACAGTTACTACTTCATACCTAAGAATTCGTCTATTGTATAGAAGGAGTTGTCATTCAGAAATTCTTTTAATTTGCTTTTAAATGTTGGTTGGCTATCCGTCAGACTTTTAATACTATTTGGCAAATGACCAAAGATTTTTGTGGCAGCATAATTCACCCCTTTCTGTGCCAAAGTGAAATTTAATCCAGAATAGTGGATATCATCCTTTCTTCTAGTGTTATAGCTATGCACTTCGCTGTTATTTTTGAAATGGGATGAGTTATTAATGACAAATTTCATAAGTGAATATATGTATTGCGAAGGTACTGTGAATATCCAGAGTTCCTTAAATAAATGTCTGCAAGGTGATCTTGGGTAGGCTCCAGCTATTATTCCGATTACACGCTTTTGTGCAATGAATACTTTCTGTCTTAATGACGAATTGCCCCAAAATATGCCATATGAAAGCAGTGAATGAAAACAGGCATAGTAGGTTAATTTACTGATAGGTTTATCACCAAAATTTGCAATAACCCTAATAGCGTAAGTAGCTGAACCTAACCGTTTCAGCAGATCATCGATGAATGAATGCAGAGTCTCGCGGCGATAACAGTGAATAAAATGTTCTGGGGTTTCCAGCCGCGTCAATTGCTTAAAAGTACACGAGCTTTCGGCCAAGCACTCCTTGGCCATTGTCAAGTGTTATGACTGTCAGTGGGCTGTTGGTGCGCCCTTACATACGCCAGCTGCCGGCTGTGACGTCACTGGTGTCCGTGACATTGCCATATATGGGCATGTTTTGAGTCGGCGTTCGATGTGTCCTCTTCAACCGCGCGATCGCTGGATCCCACGCAGCGCTGAGCTGCAAGCCACTGTCTCTATTCAGGGTGTTTCCGGTAATTTTTATTTCAATAGCTTCCTTTGTTAAACTGTCCCAGAAACCGTTCTTGCGAGCCACGACAGAGGTATCGTCAAATTTTTTGTGGTGACCGTTTTCTAACGCATGCAAATTTTGAGTATTCTACCTTAGCAACAGACTTCCGTTCATAGGCTATATTTATCAATGGTGTTATGCCATTTACTGTACAGAATTATATGAACTGTGTTTTCTGAAAATTTAGTGAGAGTCCATTTGCAGAGAACCACTTAATAATTTTCTGAAAGACATTATTTGCAATTTCCTCAGCTGATTCTTGCTTCTTGGGTGTGATTACTATACTTGTATCACCATCAAAAAGAACTAACTTTGCCTCACATATGCTTCTTTATATCGCAGTGTACTGTCATACTTCTCGCCTTCGAAGTGTTCCTCTAGTGTTCGCAGTACACACACCCTTACCACAAAAAACACTGCCATACCGTTACACTGACTCCTCCGAACTTCACTGTTGCCGCTACACATGATGGAATGTAAATTTCTCCATCCATTCGCCATACCTAAACGGTTCCATCAGATTGCCACAGGGTGCAGCGCGATTCATCACTCAAAACCACTTGTTTCCAGTTATCTACTGACCAGTGCTGTCGCTCTATACACCACCTCAAGCATCGCTTAGCAACGACTACAAAACTGAGTGGCTTATGCGGAGCCGCACGACCATTGCACCCCATTGTTTGTAACTCCCTACGCGCAGTCAGTCATTGTACTAGACGGACCGCTGGTAGCAAGTAAGAACTCACTAGTTATATCTTCGGCTAATTTGATGTGATCTTTTATAACCACACTCAGCAATTCTCGATGGTCCGTATCAGTCTGCCTGGTCTTTGTTTATCTATGTTGTTCCTGCCCGTTTCCACTTCGCAATCACATCAACAAGAATCGTTTTGAGCAGCTTTAGAAAGGTCGAAATGTTCTTTAAAAAATAAGTTCAAATGGCTCTGAGCACTATGGGACTTGACATCTGAGGTCACCAGTCTCCCTAGAACTTAGAACTACTTAAACCTAACTAACCGAAGGACATCACACACATCCATGCCCGAGGCAGGATTCGAACCTGCGACCGTAGCGGTCGCGTGGTTCCAGACTGCAGCGCCTAGAACCGCTCGGCCACACCGGCCGGTCTGTTCTTTACTTAGGTGACATCCAATAAGTAGTCCATGTTCGAGGTCACTGCGCTTTCCTGACCGACCCGCTTCTCTATAGACAGCACAGTACTAACCGCCAACTTTCAGACTGGCAGGTCCTTCTCTCATGAGATGTAGAACTCAATTTCATATTACAGATGGGTGTCCGGAGTATTTTGATCGGATAGTGTATACTCTCGCTGTAACCAAGTTTGTCACTAATTTGAAGGCCACAAAATTTTACAATAACATATACAGGGTGTTTCAAAATGAACATACTGGTTTTAAGGCGTTGTAAATAATACGCCACATGAAAGAGTGAGTTTGTTTGTATACCTGTGCGCAATGGGATGAGTATCGAATGACAAAGAGTGACTGAAAAACGTGTTGAACGAGTGCGAGTGTTTCACGCTTAGCCCCAAGAAATATCCCTGCGGAAAGTTTGTGGGCCTTTCTGTTTCGGTGAATCAGCGGTAACTGATGTTTCTTATCTTGATATGCTTCAGCTACGGCCCGTACCTCAATGTGAAGAAGCTGAACAACACATCTTTATTTGCAAGCAAGATGGTGCGCCGCCTCACTGGCGTAACTCAGTACGCGACTCGTTAAACGACGTATCCGGCCGGTGGATTGGACGCAAGGGGCCGGTTGACACAGCATTTTATGCACCGAGCGAGGTGGCGCAGTGGTTAGCACACTGGACTCGCATTACGGAGGACAACGGTTCCATCCCGTGTCCGGACATCCTGATTTATGTTTTCCGTGATTTCCCTAAATCACTTCAGGCAAACGCGGGGATGGTTCCTTTGCCAGGGCACGGCCGACTTCTTTCCCCATCCTTCCCTAATCCAGTTAGACCGATGACCTCGCTGTTTAGTCTCTTCCCCAAAATCAATCCATTTTATGCATGACCTCCACGTTCACACACGATCTGACGCGATCATGTGTATGTGCCTCCGATACCAGCTGACGTACCCGAGTTTAGGAACAATGTTATTGCCACAGTTACTCCTGACACATTGACCAAGATTTCGGAACAACACGCCTATCGACTCTGTGTGTGATCGGTGTTAACACTGAATAATTGTTAGAGAAAGGCCGGCCGGAGTGGCAGTGCGGTTCTAGGCGCTACAGTCTGGAGCCGAGGGACCGCTCCGGCCGCAGGTTCGAATCCTGCCTCGGGCATGGATGTGTGAGATGTCCTTAGGTTAGTTAGGTTTAAGTAGTTCTAAGTTCTAGGCGACTGGTGACCTCAGAAGTTAAGCCGCGTAGTGCTCAGAGCCATTTGAACCATTTGTTAGAGAAACTGTGTTTCTCTTTCATTTGGTTTATTATTTATAATTGTAAGGTGAATGTAACATGTGCTACAAAGCCTTAAAACCCGTATATTCATTTTGAAACACCCTGTATTAGCTATCACAACTAATATATTTCTGGTCACTATCTAAATATTTTATTGTAACTGTTAACACACTTGCGTTGTGAGACCACTGAATTGTGATTTTCAAATGTGCAGCGAAAAACACGTGTCGGGCAGTAAGACAGAATGTGGCAATTTAAGCATACCCCTGCAAAATCGAATATTTCCTTTGAAAATACCATGTCTGTAGTCATAATTGTAAGTTAAATATACCTCAGATTTTTATCTTCATTAATAGAGAACACTGTTTTGTGAAACCAAATTAATCTTCTTGAAAGATGCTTTATTTTTCAAGGACTGAGGCAGCAAGTGGGGTAACTTGTTTGTTTCTATTCTGAGACCTTAACGAGGAGTGACCTTTTCAGCAGTTGTTACCTGCACCAGCGTTCTTGGAATTGCAACGCCCAGCCAAGCTGGTCACATGAATCGAAACTAAGAGGATGTGAGTGTTACACCACACTATACTGAAGTGGTCAATATTTCAGAATGATTACTTAAACACCGGCCTAGCAACGTCCTCCAGTGTGAGCGTAGAGCGTTACCACATGCTCAGTCCACGAGGGCTAAATGAACTCGAGTGCCATTATGTCACAACGTCTTCAAAGGGCGCAACGTCAACATGTGTTAAGAGTTCGAACGGCAGAATTGTGTTACTCCGATAAATTACATTGGGATGCCACTGCATTTCGGGGCATGCAGACATGCTGAGACGTGAGTGATGCGGTTGTGGAAGCGGTGGGTAAATGTAGTTCTTTGTTTTCACATTCGTTGGCTTCACCGGCTGACATCTAGTCACATTGCAACCTAACCTAGACCTCGGGCTAAGCTACCGATCAACCTGATCACAAGCAGGTTTTTTAAAGTCTGCCTATATGCTACAAGCGAAAAGCCGCTTATCGCATGAAGAGCCCCAAGCTCCGCAGATGTGTTCCAAACACACTCTCCGCCACCTGTCTCTCCCCTCCCCCAGGGCAGCCAGTGTAGCCGCAGTACGACGTAACCCACATTTGCCCGCATGGTCGTAACGGGGTCCAGTATTGGCTCCAGTCTGTGCAACGTATCGTGCGTGATCCTATTCGTAGTGTTTCACGTTGTCCGCTGGGGCTGCACTGGTTACAGTTCTCCAACAAACTATCGACGCTTTGAGCAGTTTTGTAGTCATCACCCTGCGTATATTACAATGACGTTATCTGTCGCATGAAGTTCATTATGTTTCCATAGGGTTGGGATTTTTGCAAACTTTTTTTCAGTCAAATTTTTCTTTGGTTCGTGTTTCGATTGGATTTGCACCTATTAGGAATTTTAATGCTTTGACCAGCTTTTTTATCATTCCGGAGGAAAGGAGGAAGGTCGTTGCGAAACATTTTATTAATATGGTCACAATGCAGTACATAGCTGTGAAGTATGGAATGTGCATGCATGGGTCACATAGGTCAGGAAAGCTTGGTGGATGGATAGGAAGATGGGGAGGGTGTAGAAATTTATAACTACGCTGGAAAATACTGCGTTAATGAAAACCAATAATTAATGGTGAAACCTAGCGCATATGTCTAAGTGTTATTGCACTGAACTTTAGGTAAATTCAAATTCCCGTAACGTATTTTACAAATTTTCATTGTGTCGACCAGTAGTTTTATGACAGACATGTCAGCGAAAATAAATTTCACAGTCTATGGGAACCACAGCAGTTGTTATAAGGGCACAACGGTATCTCAGCTTTGCGAAGAGGAGCTGAACGAAGACAATGTTATGCATAAAACATCAGAGGAAGAATTCAAGGGAGGAACTGGATAGCAGCTGCCTTATCACGCGCCATCTACCCCATCCTCCTCTGTTCTACGTTTTACTTGAGGTACCCACGTCTACCACAGTTTTGATACTGTAACATTCGGTCACTACTAAATGTAGCATTAGACACTTTTTCCATTGTATCCGAGGAGGAAGTTATGCCAATATTGCTTGGTTCTTGAAAGAAACGTTCGAATGAAGGAGTTTTGGGTAAGAGCACGCAGTTATGGAACAAATGCGGATATGTACTTTTATTGGGACCTACTTACTATTACTATTATTATGATTATTATATTATTTTGCAAAAGCAAGCCGGCCGGGGTGGCCGTGCGGTTCTAGGCGCTACAGTCTGGAACCGCGTGAACGCTAGGGTCGCAGGTTCGAATCCTGCTTCGGGCATGGACGTGTGTGATGTCCTTAGGTTAGTTAGGTTTAAGTAGTTCTAAATGACTGATGACCTTGGAAATAAAGTCCCATAGTGCTCAGAGCCATTTGAACCTTTTTTTGCGAATGCAATTTTCTGATGAGCTACTAGCAGTTCCCTTTTAGAAGATTCTGTTTCCCTTTTTCTGTTCAGGGATATTCTTCACCGGCAGTGATAAGATTATCCGATTTTCGAGCCCTCCGCTTTCTTCTGTCAACTGACAATTTTGGCAGAGTGCATGTGAGAAACGGAGGTGGGCCATTTCACTCTTGCGGCATTGAATTCAATTTTGGCACTCCTCTAAAAGTTGCTTGCCGGGTTTCCTTCGCTAGACCACTGTCTTCAGCCCTGTTGTCATACTCGATGATGTGAACCTTCGTTATGAGAAGCGGAGCAACAGTTTGTTACAGTCTCTCCGCATCCCCAGCCCCAAAATGCAAGCTGCCCCACTCCCACTTTTAACGTGCCACATATGCCGATGACTATAAAAATAAAAAATATACAATATTTTAATATGTGAACTGTATTATTATAATAATTTTTTTTTAAATCAGTGAGTAGCCCATTGCTTTAATGTAACTTCCAAGAAGTTGCAATTCAGAGAAATACAGCTTTCGGAAAACTTTCTTCTACACGTGTCACGCAGTTGTTTCGAGAACTGTAATAGCAACAAACTGTCACAGCTCGGCCACATCAAAATTTGTACGAGATAAAATCGAAGGGCGCGTTGACAGTTATCAGTATTCGACTTGCCACTACTCGGCTTACTCAGCTTCCTGCGGTTTACTGTTACCTGTGGAATCTCGTACCGTGTCGGGTTTGTCGTCGGCAGCGGGTATCGTGTGAATGTTTTCGTCAGGTGGTCAAGATACGGCAAGTGGAAAAGAGAGAGAGAGAGACACACACACACACACACACACACACACACACACACACACACACACACACACACAAAAGTGAGAGGCATTTACGCGTATCTGATAAATCCCTTCCCTCGAAAATTTCCTTCCGTCACAGCTCGTCTTTATTACCACAGATGACGTGGCACTGATCTTATTTGTAGTAAGACTGCAGTACACGCGAGGTGCCTAGTTGCTTCCACCGCCCTGATTGGAATGCATCAGTTCTGTATAACTTTCATCAACCTGCAGTCTTTTAAAGTTGTCCCCTGGGCAAAAAACAGCACGCAGATCGTGAATCGGTTATCTTGAGGCTGTAATAAGCTCTTGGCAAGGAACTGGTATGGTATAAATAATTAAATTATCAATAAGTGTTTATACGGGATGCCACTCACTTTTTATTAGCAGAACACGAGAAACTGCACCATTATATTTCACTTTATGAATCACAAATAATTTCCATCCTTCACACTTTCACAGAAAATAAATTAATGAACTGTGAACTGGCGTAATTACTGTCAAACTGTTCTCAGTTACATGTCCTGATAGTTAGAGATTGCTAATTAAGTTCTTAACCGTTACCGATCAAGGAAGACAGCATGGCTGTCCTACGAGACTGCCGAACTAGCTCTTCTCATCTTACAGCGAACCACTGCGCCCAACATCCAAGTCAGGCGCGATCCGAAGATCTCCAGAGTGCTTCGTCTGCCTTTTCGTTTAGCAGCTGTTTATTATTCAGCTGGTTATTAAGAATTTTGAAATAATGGCATATAGCCTCCTATTGAGAGATGCTTTCATATGAAATGCAGGTAAATACACTGTTTAGTCTCTCTAATATTGATAGCAGAAATTTAACATTTACTACCAAACGCAGCAGTCAGTCGCGGACGAGGACCACAATTTAGGTGGTCTTTCTCACGATACCCGTACCGAATGAACTATCTGTCATGAGTACTTCATATTACGTCATCTTCCCACTGCTGCCTTCTTGACTGCTCTAAGAAGAGCTTCTTGTAGCTGAATGTGATGGCTGTACAGATAGAAATATTACAAAAACCCAGGGCCACGTGAACAAAAAACTGAAGTAGCTTGTAATTTTAGGGAATTTCTTGTTTTCGAGACACTATATTTATACTACTTGGTTCTTGGACAGTTAGCAAAGAAATTTTGAAATTTATGGATGTAAAAATATAAACGATTTTCCTAAAATGATTTAATTGCCGGCCGAAATTGCCAACCGGTTCTAGGCGCTAGAGTCTGGAACTGCGCTGCTGCAACGGTCGCAGGTTCGAATCCTGCCTCGGGCATGGATGTGTGTGATGTCCTTAGGTTGGTTAGGTTTAAGTAGTTCCAAGTTCTAGGGGACCGATGACCTCAGTAGTTAAGTCCCATAGTGCTCAGAGCCATTTTTTTATTTAATTTTTGGGTGGAGCTATGACCCCAGCCACATCGAGATCGATGCCTGACTGCTGCTCCAACAATGAAGTGGGATGGTTTCTCTCCCCCACTGGCAGAGTCTTCGTGATCCGTTGCGAATTTCTTCTCTGTTTCTTCAACTTACGAATAACGCTTTACTACTAAAGATCCAAAAAGTGCTCCGACTTCATCTTCCGCCCGGCACAATATGAGGTGTCGTAATTTGACATATTTCGCGAACGCTAAGTTTTCTGCGAGATCTTCTATGACAATGCACGATACGCCCTACTGTTTCAACAGTGGGCTAAGATGCACACTGTTATAGCCTTAAGCGACCTTTTCCATTCTCGTGTTTGTATGCTTGGCGCGTCTGATGCGTAAGGCACGTGCCAATGGTTAGAGTGAGGGGAAAGAAGGGGAGGGGGTAGGAAGTTGTGAAGGTGGTGGGGATGAGGGCGATGACTCACAGCGGTGGGAAATCGCCACTGAAGCCTTACGACGGGCCGCAGACCAATGGGCAGGTTCTCACGCAGCATTTAGCATTTGACCGCCCAATAACTATTACACAGCACTAAACTTCCCTAGCCTAACACAATATCTGAGCTATAACTATACTAATGAATAACTATTCTAATGAAAAACTGGTTATATATATATATATATATATATATATATATATATATATATATATATATATATATAAACTGAAGTGGGTGTGAGGAAACTCGGTTGCCTCAACCTACGAGCTTGGTGGTTCTAGCTTACCACTAATAATGATGCAACGTACATAAAGTCGGATGAAATAGGTCGAATAACATTTGAAGGGAAGACATTGGCGTTATATATCTGCAGGTCTGAGCTACACAATTGTATGCTGAAGGCAGTATGAATTCTTCAAGCAGAGAACTACTTATCTGCGTTAGACAACCATTATCAAAAATCAATCCGAAGGTTGGTTTGAAAACTACAGTGCTTTACTAGACACGGACATACTGAGTGTGGTATACCCTTGCCTTCCTCCGTCATTTGAGCTGATTTCCCCATTCATTTAACAGTTTAACATGGTGCTAATATTTTGTATTATATTGATCAATATTAATTTACTATTTTGACAGATTAATGTGTTGAATTTAGAATTCATTTATGTAGATTTTTTCTACAAATAGTATTGATACTTTATGATTCATTTATGTTTAAATTTTCTTTTATTAGTTATTTGTTTTAATTAGTGTTGCTTTCCTAACTTTATTGGAGCGGAAGGTTTTAGGTTATATTCAGATTCGTGAGGGTCCAAAAAAGTAGGATTTGTAGGAATCCCACAGCCCTTTAGCGATGCTATTAAGTTGATTTGAAAGGAGCAGCCAATTCCTATTATATCTAATTATGTACTTTATTATTTTTCTCCTGTTTTTAATTTAATGATTTCTTTGGCTGTGAGTAATTTTCCCTTACTTATATATGTTCTTTTTCTTATGGATTTTTGTTTTTTTATGTTGTACTAGATTAGGTGTTTATACCGTTATAATTGCTGGATGATCTAATTCAAATTATTCTTTATTAGGTTCCCTTCGTTCTGTTGCTCAAACAATTTCATATGAAGTTAGTTTGGCTTTGATTTTATTATCTTTAATTATTTTAATTGGTAGTTTTAACATGTTTGATTTTATAAATTATCAGCTTTATTGTTGATTTATTATTATTTCTTTTCCCTTAGCCTTAGCTTGTTTTGCTTCTTGTTTGGCTGAAACTTACATTGCTTAAATCAAAGTATTACCAGAGTTGAAAGAGAAATGTGACAAAAAAGTCCTAAGAGCAACTGGTGTTCGAACAACAGAGCTGTTGAGTTGCAGCCTGGCACTCATTCACCGAACCACACTTTATGATAATAGTTTTACTGTACCATGGCAAATACGGGACTGTTTGTACAGAAACCAACACAAATGACGCAAAGCAAAATTTTTTGAAGTATGTATGTAATTTGTTTTCTTTTACATAAAATTTCTCTGCCGATTCTATTGCCTCTTTTTTTTTTGCACAGATTACTAGCAAAGCCTATCTGAAGCAGTATTTTTAGAGACCGACGTTTCAGTCGTAATGGGGACGTTTTTGTTTATAAAATTGTGTATTGTCCGGTATTACGTAAAATTTGAAATGAAAATTACTCGTTTCGGCAGACACCGGGCGTCTAGAGATACAGGAAACAGTAAGTTCACTCACAAGCACACTGCCAGTAACAATGAGCTACCACACGATGACGATGTGTATTATGTAGCGATGCAAGAAAATTGTAGGAAAATGCAAGAAGACGTAGTGAGAATGATGCTTCGTGCCGAGGCAGACAGTTGACCCTTAACACAAATGCTGCGTACCAGGCATTAAGAGGCGAAAGATCGTTTATTGTTACATTACGCAACTGACTATCAGTGGGACAGTCACAATTGCAAGGTTTCGAAGAGTATGACCCTTAAGGGATTTAATGTGGAACGATTGCATAAAACTTGTTGCAAGTAAGGCAGGTGACATATCCATCGGAATAATACTAAGGAAACTTATTTTATCCGTGAAATAACATAGTTTCGAACGATATGTGCGTACTGCTGGGTACCTAAATGAGTAGTAGTAACAGAGAGAGGGAGAGATGGGGAAGGGGGGAGGGGGAGAGATGGGGAAGGGGGAAGGGGGAGAGATGGGGAAGGGGGAGAGATGGGGAAGGGGGAAGGGGGAGAGATGGGGAAGGGGGAAGGGGGAGAGATGGGGAAGGGGGAAGGGGGAGAGATGGGGAAGGGGGAGAGATGGGGAAGGGGGAAGGGGGAAGGGGGAGAGATGGGGAAGGGGGGGGGAGAGAGAGAGAGAGAGAGAGAGAGAGAGAGAGAGAGAGAGAGAGAGAGTTCAAAAACATGCTGCTCGTTTTGTGACTGATTCGTTTAGTAATTCCAACTCCAGTGGTAGATGCTACAACTGAGGCACTGACGAAATAGAATCGCTTATTTCTGAAACGAGAGCGCGTACATAACATATGAGGGAGGCAATTTTAATTCCCCCACATGCATCTGAAGAAACCTCCATGATGGCGAAATCAAAGACGAGGTTATACAGATGCTAACCCGCAGGCGTTGTCGGCGGACACCATTCGAGACGGAGAGGAGAGGTGGGAGATATGACACACGATGTACCGGCCGCCACACACACCGCATAATGTCTTGCGTAGTAATGTTGGCGAAAACTGCGGAGTGATGCTAGGAGAATGCTTATTGCACGAGGGTCACTCCAAAGGAAATTACAAGTATTTTTTTAAATCTATCTTTTATTCTACATGTTTGAAAGTTTTACAGTGTGTAGAGATAGCCTTTAGGAACAATATTGTCATTTCTCCACATAATTTCCATCCCTCTCAACTGCCTTACGCCGTCTTGGAACCAGTGCCTATATACCCGCACGGTAAAATGCTGGACCAACCTGTTGGAGCCACTGTTTGGCAGCGTGCCAAGGGAGTCATCATCTTCAAACCTTGGTCCACGAAGAGAGACTTTCAGTTTCCCGAAGAGATGATAGTCACATGCAACTAGGTCAGGATTGTAAGGCGAGTGTTTCAGTGTTGTCCATCCGAGTTTTGTGATCGCTTCCATGGTTTTTTGACTGACATATGGCCGTGCATTGTCGTGCAACAGCAAAACATCCTGCTTTTGCCGATGTGGTCGAACACGACTCAGTCGAGCTTGAAGTTTCTTCAGTGTCGTCACATATGCATCAGAATTTATGGTGGTTCCACTTGGCATGTTGTCCACAAGCAAGAGTCCTTCGGAATCGAAAAACACCGTCGCCATAACTTTTCCAGTAGAAGGTGTGGTTTTGAATTTTTTTCTTCTTGGGTGAATTTGCATGATGCCACTCCATTGATTGCCTCTTCGTCTCTTCCAAGAAATTCATATCCACGCTTCTTGTACTGTTCCAAAAGTTCGTTGCATATCGTTTTTCTTGTTTCTTTGTGAACCACTGTCAACATCCTGGGAACCCACCTGGCACAAACCTTTTTTTAACGCCAACACTTGCAGTATTCTGCAAACACTTCCTTCCCCTATCCCAACGTAGCGTGATAATTCGTTCACTGTGATGCGTCTGTCAGTAGTCACCAATTCGTTAACTCTCTGCACATTTTCTGGAGTGTGTGCGGTACGAGACCTGCCGCTGCGAGGGCAATCCTCAATATTGCCGTGCGCGCTTTCATCACGTAACCTGCTTACCCACCGACTAACTGTATTGCGATCGACAGCAGCATCTCCATACACCTCTTGTGGAGGTAAGTTTGAAAACAAGCGGGAACGATGTATCTACACACTGTTAACTTTCACACATGCAGAATGAAAACTGTATTTTTACAAAATTAGTGTGCATTTCTTTTGGAGTGACCATCGTACTTTGTCAAGATGAAAAATATGCTCTCACTGACAGACAAGGGCAACCGATGTTTACCCTCATTACCCACAGCGGCTTTCAGTCGAAACTCTGCACAGACTTTGTGCGTTGGAAGTGATCGTTTCTGTGTCGAAACTCTTAGATTACGTCTTTAACAAAAAATAATTACTTGGTCAAAGCTCTTATTACAAACAGCGTTTACGCTTTGCCGCGGCTCGCATGACGGCATCTATAGCTGCTATGGTCGGTGGCTACGGCGGTGAGGTTCGGTCGCGGTACTCCATGTCTGACGTGCCTCCGGCAACGCGATCACAGGCCAAGCATTCCTGACGACTCTCCTCTCCGTCGAGGTCATAACACCCAACAAAGGGTGAAGAAGGGACTGTTAGTCTTTAACAGTTACAGTCTGACTCGTGATGGCCTCTTATGGAAAAAGCTTCGTCGCAGAGAAAGGTATCAAACGTACATTCGTATGATGTTAGGAAACTTCCCATGGTGGAACAGGCAATTCCAGGAGCAACTGAAAGCACGGTCCGCAATCTGCTGCAGATTGTCCTTCACGCCGACACCAAAACGTCTGTCGCCAGAGACCGTTATAGGTTATTTGTGGAAATTTTCGAAATTGGTGCAGACATCTAGCCTCAACCGACGGTTCCCAGAACAGTAGTCTATTTGCAACCATCATTCCGAATGTGTAAATAGGACTTCTCTGGTCTGGAGCGGAGAGATGAAACCTTAGATTTGATCCGTTCTGTGAAGAACTGAATGATTCCTCGACCTGAGCTGCATAGTGGAGACTTCTTCAACTGCCCCGTTGAGGAGCACACTATACACAAGAAACGGCCACTCAGATGGCAGAGTATGCAAGGAGAGCAGGTAGTTTGTGTTTTGTTTGAGTTAGGCGAATCTCGGACCACCAATTGAGAAAAAAGCATTAGATACAACAATTACAGCAACAGATTAGATAGGATATACTGAGAGAAAAATGTTACTTTATTAGATGTTAACTTCGGGGTATTCGTAGCAAAGTCTCAGAACTATTTCCTTCCAGAACACAATCACTACTACGTCATATCAGGAAATTGAAGTTCGGTGAAACTGGAACTACAGAGTAGGACAATGTTCGTAAACTCACGAAATGTACATCTGAAATACTGGTTGACTGTGGAGGAGGATGGGTGTATCATCCCTGAAGAGGTTAAAAAGGAATACCACTGAGAATTAATGTCAACAAAATTAATGGCGGTCCGTGGACTTCGATTAATTACCCGAGTGTTCCTGCTGGTCACCAGACTGGAAAAATCGGTGGTAGAGTATTCAAAGGTAACCCAAGCTCGATAGCACGGTAATAGCTCGTATGTAGTATGTGGTGATATTAACCTACCTAGTATCGACCGGGGAAACTAGGAATACTTTATCAACGGTACAGACAAACATTGCAGCGAAGAAAGACTGAATACATAGATAACTGTTTGGAACAACTAGTCCTGCAACCCACGGGGGAAAAATATTGTACACCTCATGGAACCAGGTCAGTGAGAGGGGGACCAACGGCCATAATGCTATTATAGGAGCGATGGTCACCATAGGAAAAAGTCATCAAGCGAGATAGGACTTTTCTTTTTCCGAACACATAAATTCAGTATAAACCTACTGAAAACTGAGAATAGTTAGTTCAAATGCAACAAACGCACAACACTGTAGTTAGAGCCCAAATGCATCATACTCTGCGTTCTAGTGAAATACGTATCAACTAAAATAACAAAAGACGGCGAAGACCCACACCGCTTTAATGATACCATTCGGAGAACGTTGCGGAAACAGAGCCTACAGCACTCTCACTTCAAATGAGTGCTGGCAATAGTTATGTTCACTTGCTTCCGTAAAAAGGTCTCTGCTTAGGGTCTAAAATAATTTCAGTAGTCACAACCTGACGAAAGACCGAAACTTCCGCTTCATGTTAAGGTGTAGAATAACTCAAGACGTCTGTAACAGAAATATATCTATAGTATCGATTGAAAAATCCTTGGTCAGCACCTGGAGTACATAACTTTTAAACATTTAGGGATATACTAAGAAATTATGGAGAATGGAATAGTTGGTTGGTATGGCCGTGCCCTTTCAAAGAAACTATCCCGGCATTTTCCTGAAGTGATTTAGGGAATTCACAGAAAACCTAAATCTGGATGGCCGGACCCGGGTTTGAACCGTCGTCCTCCCGAATGCGAGTCCAGCGTGCTAACCACTGCGTCACCTCGCTCGGTGAATGGAATGATCACGTAAAATCGGTACTAGCTGAAACTCAGTTTCAAAATAGCTGTCATAAAAATTTCATAAGGATAAACAGAGATGTCAAGCAATGTTTAATTCACACCGGAGGTAGTAAAGTTTAGGGATAACTAGGCGAAGTCTGTTGAGATAGCGAAGGGTCTACAAATTCCTAGTGGCAAGGGAGTCATGCTTGCAGAAAGTACCCTCTGGTGTGCGGAGCTCACTCAGCTGAGAAGGAAGCTGGAAAAGCGTATCAAAGGAAGTCTTCGTCCAGGTAGAACGGCAGTAGTACTTGCTAAAACATATTTTCAGTACTAACTTACGTGGATTAAAATAAGTTACACTAATTTGTTTGCCAGCAACTTAAGATCAACCCATTCAGCAAGCCACACTAACTGTTAACCCATAAGATTACGTCACATTTAGTTCTCTGTACGTTGGTAGGTAGTGGCAGGAGTCAACCGAACTACTAGTGAGAGTACTACTGCCAGGGGGCAGGCAAAAGAAAACAACCATCACGATATAGCAAGCGAACACAGCTGACAGATTTAAGACAAAGTTCGAGCTATTCCAGTAGATGATGAAGAAATTTTTAGGCCCTCTAAGCACATTGGAACATAAGAAGGCACCACCTCGAGATAGCATTCCTGCCGACATATTAATGTATTCATGTAGAGTCATTTCTTCTACTAAGCAGCAATTTAATGAGTGCCTTGTCCAAGGAAAATTTTCAAACATGTGGAAATTAGCAGAGATTATAATTCTGAAAAATGGGACAGTAAAGATCCTATCGTGGCAAAACCTTGTAGACCAGTAGTGGCCAATAACTCAATTCGCGATCCGTGGCTTGACAGGAGTGTCAGGGCGCAGAGTCTCGCTGTACAAATGGAAATGTCGTGTGGCTAGGCCTCCCGTCGGGTAGACCGTTCGCCTGGTGCAGGTCTTTCGATTTGACGCCACTTCGGCGACCTGCGCGTCGATGGGGATGAAATGATGATGATTAGGACAACACAACACCCAGTCCCTGAGCGGAGAAAATTTCCGACCCAGCCGGGAATCGAACCCGGGCCCTTAGGATTGACAGACTGTCACGCTGACCACTCAGCTACCGGGGCGGACTCTCGCTGTACAATTTCCCCACAGCAACAGCACGCTATCTGTGCTCTGGGAGGGAGGGAAAATACTACTTGGTTTTGTATTTCACATTTCTCAACAACATAGATCACAAACAAAACACATTTTCAGTATTACTTAATTATTATTGGCAAACTGAAGCCGTAACGCAATTTTTGTCTGGTACAAATTGTCGGCATACAGACAAACGCAGGCAATTTCACAGGTTTTCCTCCTCACGTTGCAATGTAAATCCATGTAAATGTGACTTATTTAGTTTCATAACCGAAAAACGTGGTGTACACACACACACACACACACACACACACACACACACACACACACACACACACGCACGTTGGCCGAAATATTTTAGCTTCTTCGCAACCTCATTATGGAGATGAGGAAACTCTACTTGACCAAAGGAATGTAGACGCCCTGGACAGTTTTAACGTTAAAGGTATTTGTATTTTACACGGAAATTACTTTGCAAAATGGTTCAAATGGCTCTGAGCACTATGGGACTCAACTTCTGAGGTCATCAGTCCCCTAGAACTTAGAACTACTTAAACCTAACTAACCTAAGGACATCACACACATCCATGCCCGAGGCAGGATTCGAACCTGCGACCGTAGCAGTCGCGCGGTTCCGGACTGAAGCGCCTAGAACCACTCGGCCACCGCGGCCGGAAAATTACTTAGTAGATCAATCATTTGTACCTCCGCATGCAAAGGGGCGCTTTCAACTGGAAGAACAAAAAGTCTCGAAAACAGCTCGAAAAACAGATGTAAGAGTAACAGCGTCCTCAAAACGTTTAGGTAACCATCCTTGTAATTCTTTTAAGGCCGGAACGAATTTTTCAAACCTCACGGTTTCTTTGAGTTTAGGGAACTGGACAGCTTTTCGTAGAACATGTCTCTTCTAAAACGCGAATTTCTTTTTAAATGCGCCCTCATCGAACCAGAAATAAGTTACTTCTCACCCTGCAATATCTTACAGTGGGCAGCGTGCAGTCATGTCCTCTTAAAAAGCGAGATCTACAAAAAATTTCCGATGTTGTAATTTTCGTTCCCGCACAATACCGAATTTTAATTCGAAAAATCATGCCAGGCATGTGCCGCGACTTAACCAACGTTCTTCGTAATAAAATTGTCTCCATACTCTTCGTTCAATTCCATCGAAAGTGTTGCAACTGACTGGAATAATACGTGCGACTTCAGAAATTTTACTATTTGTACCACTAATTTCTTCACGTGCTTCATGCCTAAAAATGTAAGACAAAGTGCTTCTTGGTGTACAGAACATTGAATCCCGTCTGTTGATCGCCGTATTTTTTTTTTTTTTTTTTTGCCGTTTCATTGTCAACTTAATCTTTTGATTCTTTCTGCATGGTGGTGTAATATTGTTTCACAACTAATCTGCAGTACCCGTCGATTATGCGACTGCATAATATACTCTATGTCATCAAAAGTATCCAGACACCTGGCTGAAAATAACTTGCAAGTTCGTGGCGCCCTCCATCGGTAATGCTGGAATTCAGTATGCATGTTTCCAATAGCCTTTATGACAGCTTCCACATTCACAGGCATATGTTCGATCAGGTGCTGGAAGGTTTCTTGGGGAATGGCAGCCCATTCTTCACGGAGTGTGAGTGCTGCACTGAGAAGAGGTATCGATGTCGGTCGGTGAGGACTGGCACGAAGTCTGCGTTCCAAAACATCCCAACGGTGTTCTGTAGGATTCAGGTCAGGACTCTATGCAGGCTAGTCCATTACTGGGATGTTGTTGTCGTGTAACCACTCCGCCACAGGCCGTGCAATATGAACAGGTGCTCGATCGTGTTGAAACATGCAATCGCCATCCCCGAATTGCTCTTCAACAGTGGGAAGCAAGAAGGTGCTTAAAACATCAATGTAGGTCTGTGCTGTGATAGTGCCACGCGAAACAAGAAAGGGTGCAAGCCCCCTCCACGAAAAACACGACCACAACTTAACATTACCGCCTAGGAAATTATACTGTTGGCACTACACACGCTAGCAAATGACGTTCACCGGAGATTCGCCATACCCACACACTGCCATCGGATTCCCCACATCGTGTACCGTGATTCATCACTCCACACAACGTTTTTATTTCATTGAAGAATCGTCCAATAGTACGCTCCTTACACCAAACGAGGCGTCGTTTGTCATTTCCGGGCGTGATGTGTGGCTTATGAGAAGCCGCTCGAGCATGAAATCCAAGTTTTCTCACCTCCCGCCTAACTGTCGTAGTACTTGCAGTGGATCCTGATGCAGTTGGAATTCCTGTGTGATGGTCTGGATAGATGTCAGCCTATTACATATTACGACCCTCTTCAACTGTCGGCGGTCTCTGTCAGTCAACAGACGAGGTCGGCCTCTACGCTTTTGTGTTGTACGTGTCCGTTCACGTTTTCACTTCATTATCATATCGGAAACACTGGACCTACGGATGTTTAGGAGTGTGGAAATCTCGCGTACAGACGTGTGACGCAAGTGACACCCAATCACCTGACCACGTTCGAAGTCCTTGAGTTCCGCGGAGCGCCTCATTCTGCTCTGACACGATGTCTAATGACTAATGAGGTTGATGATATGGATTACCTGGCAATAGGTGGCAGCACAATGTACCTAATATGAAAAATTTATGTTTTTGCGGGTGTCCGGATAATTTTGATCACATAGTGTATGTTGAGAATTCTCATTCCTCTCTCCTGTCATTCCCTTTCATATCTAAAGCTTGTGGCGATGGATCGCTAGACTGCCTATTTTTGTGTCAATAGCTACTCGATCCGTCGACGTCCTTCATACCACGAACACGTAGCGAAGTGTAAACTGCGCTGACACTACGATTTTGCCGAACTGCAGAGAGCTGTGCCGGCCGAAAAATTCCATAACACAATTCTCAACGAAATTTGGCGCTGTTCGGGGTACTTCCGTGAAGGACTCAGTAAAGCCGAGACAAGTCTGGCCTTGACCCGCATGCAGCCCGTAGAACCTGCACGCGAGAAGTCTGGCACGCCGTGGCCGGCCTTGTTAGAGACCGATCTGCCTAATAAGTGGTCTTTCCAAAATGTATGGAAAGTGGGGTTTTGGAGTCACGTGAACGAAAGTGGAATGAATGAGTCTCAGCATAGCTTCAGGGAACGGGAATATATAGAGGATACTATGTACCACTCTCTGGAGTCTGTTCAGGATTCGGAGGTCCAGTATGTAGTTGCTATTATGGTGGTACCTTCGACAACCTTTAGTTGTCCTCTATTTGCCCGCCTGATGTGCTGTAACTGTCCAGGTAAACTTTAGATATGTCGTATGGGCTACTGTGCGCCTTGAGTGGTTTCTATGAGGAATCCCAACAAGAATCTGACGAAATTTATCACCAAAGACTTTCCTCAGGTCTCCGTCCTTGGACCTAGTTTTTGGACAATCTCAATCCTCTTTTGAATAGCCTACAAGAAAAATCCGAAGCTTTGAGCCTAACTGCGTACACTGATTGTCTCGTGCTGTTAGTCCGGGTTAACAGCAAACTAAAATTAAAAACGAGCGTCGAAGTTCTGATAGATACATTTCAGGAATGCATCGCAGCTCAGAAGTGAACCTCAGTATCAGGACGGCAGCCACAATACACGGAACACTCGTAGCTCACGTTGTCAGTTGCTATGTTTTTGGGATTCGTACCAGATCGGGTTGACGGAGGAGATAGAGAAGATCCAAAGAAGAGCGGCGCGTTTCGTCACAGGGTTATTTGATAACCGTGATAGCGTTACGGAGATGTTTAAAAAACTCATGTGGCAGACTCTGCAAGAGAGGCGCTCTGCATCGCGGTGTAACTTGCTCGCCAGGTTTCGAGAGGGTGCGTTTCTGGATGAGGTATCGAATATATTGCTTCCTCCTACTTATATCTCCCGAGGAGATCACGAATGTAAAATTAGAGAGATTAGAGCGCGCACGGAGGCTTTCAGACAGTCGTTTTTCCCGCGAACCATACGCGACTGGAACAGGAAAGGGAGGTAATGACAGTGGCACGTAAAGTGCCCTCCGCCACACACCGTTGGGTGGCTTGAGGAGTATAAATGTAGATGTAGATGTGGAACTTCTGAGGTCATCAGTCCCCTAGAACTTAGAACAACTTAAACCTAACTAACCCAAGGACATCACATACATCCATGTCCGAGGCAGGATTCGAACCTGCGACCGTAGTGGTCGCGCGGTTCCAGACTGTAGCGCGTAGAACCGCTCGGCCACTCCGGCCGGCGATAAATCAAATTTTCATACCAACATAAAGTAGAGTTTTCTAAAGTTTTGGCAACCATGAACGAACGAAATGTTAACACTGCGCGACAAACATTCGGACTACCTCTAAAGAAACTTTCATATCTATAGTGAGAAGACACTAGCGGCGGCAGTGGATTTTGGTGTGAACGTTTTGGCGCATAGCCTGAGGCTTGTGACAGAGATGGGGTGTGCCGCAGGTGCAGCGTGGAGTTCTACTGCGATGTTCGGGTGCATTTGGCGCATCGACTAGCTCCTTGCAACCAGTGTTTGGGTCCTGCCTCTATCTGCGTGTCAGACGCACAGGGCCACCTACTGGTTCGAGAAAAACATGCTATATAAAGCAAATACTTTTTGGAACATAATCGTGCCTCCATCAGCGAGCGTATTACAGATTTGAGACAGGAGAGAGGGGACTCTTCTGCCACTGAGAGGTGGACGTATTGCTCGTTCTCAAATGGTGGAGTGATTCCAAATCGGTATTTACACTGACAGGAATTTGTCAATACACAGGTTATGTATAGAGTGAACCAGAACTCCGACGACAAACTTTCAGAGGTGATAGGTAGCTGGGACCAAATCAAGAAACAAATTTCTATTAAACATGGGGGTCTACAACACACCTTAAGAGCTATGCGCACTCGTTCATCGCCGCTAGTGTGAAACATTTGTTCTATTCGACAACTACTCAATGCTCTTAAGGTTATTAGAGCCCATGTTTAATAAACAATTTTTCTTGTTTTGGTTCATACTACCACCTCAAGGTTTGTCCGTCGAGTTCTGGCTCACCGTGTATATGCACTGCACAAACAGTAACATGTATCACTTTTTCAAAATCCCGTAATTGTCTCCCTATGCGACGTCTAAGTTTGAAATTTGGCTCAACAGTATCTGCAACATTCCTGTGTAATGATGCAAAATCAGGGCACCGTGCGATGTCACCCTCGGGTAACGCAACGCTTAAAACAGCGTCTCGACACATACGGAAGAAAAGGCCAGAGCTCAGAAGTTCACGTAATGTTTAAGGTGGGTTAGTGGTGTCGCATAGGCAAATTTCACCACAATTCTGCTCGACGCCTACGTGGACGCTTAACACACCCCTTATCCACATTTAAGTACGACGCCAAGCGTTGAAATCACGAGGTTTTCTTACGGGTGGCCGAGGAAAACATTTCAGACATACTTTCACTTAGAGTAGACACGTGAAAGCTCAGTGGGGTTGGGGGGGGGGGGGGGTGTAAAGGGCGTCAATGAATACAACCCCTTCCCTTGCGGCGTTGATTCCCACACATTTCGCGGTCGAAAACGAAAATTCGCAGTGCGGTGAGTAGCAGGACTACGTTCTTGACAACCTCTGACACTTCTGACGCCTACCTTACGATTTAAACCCTTCTCGAGGGACATCGCGGACCAGCAATTCCAATGAACGTGATCGCACTCCCTTTGAAGTGCTGTTTCTCCTCTGATGTAGAGGTTGGAACCACTAGGGACCATTCGAAGATATTCGACTAAATTTGAAAGTGCAACGAAGCAACAAGGGAGCTTATGATTTTTCAGCCCTCCTGTTGCGTTATAATGGGTGGAGGAGGTTGGGGATGGGGGGGGGGGGGGCATTAACACATGCGGAAATAGAACCCCTAAGTGTCCCTCTAAGATTATCCCGTTCGACAACACCTTCGGTGCCACCCACCATGCTTTGTTGAGCACTTTGAAAACTTGCCTGTACAGAGACAAGCCCTGACAGAGTCCCACGTACCTCAAGACAGCCAATGTTTCCATCATTGGCCCGAAAGCCATCGATCATGGTATTTTGGACGTCAGAGACAGCGCTCCGTTTCCGCATTACAACGGCTACACTGTAATACTTAACCAGACGACTCACTTTATCCAAGGTGTACATGAAGTCCGGGAACACTTTCAATTATTTATTGCAGAAGAACTAAACGGTACAGACGTCTTACATATTGCATTTTGAAGAGAAACTTAAAGTTTTTTTTCTTCAAACATTCGATAAGCGAACCATGAGTTACCTGGCAGACGTCAATACGTGAACAAATTCTTGCCATACCCGTCCCAGCATGGCATCGTCGCCTGTGGCAGTCGATTCCCTTATTCTCTCCCGGAGCTCTGCTACATCACTTACTAGAGGCGGTACGTACACCAGGTCTTTAATGTGTCGCCACACAAAAAAGTCATACGGAGCAAGACCTGGTGTTTTTGTCGAACTCCAACACACAGAAAGCTCGCTCCACACATGAAAGCGCCATGTTTGTGACTAGCGCTGACTATCGGCAAATTACAAAACTACGCTGTGGCTGCATACGCAAAAAAGAAAAACTTTCAGGGTTTCTCTTCAAAATGACATATGTATGATATGTGTACAATGAGCCGGCCGGTGTGGCCGAGCGGTACTAGGCGCTTCAGTCTGGAACCGCGCGACCGCTACGGTCGCAGGTTCGAATCCTGCCTCGGGCATGGATGTGTGTGATGTCCTTATGTTAGTTAGGTTTAAATAGTTCTAAGTTCTAGGGGACTGATGACCTCAAATGTTAAGTCCCATAGTGCTCAGAGCCATTTGAGCCATATGTGTACAATGTTTGGTTCTTGTGCAATAAATAATTGCAAGTGTTCCCGGACTTTATGTACACCCTGTATATAGGAAACTGCTAGTGTACACTTATGTCGAACATAGGCAGTGGTCACATTAATGCGCGTCGACCGTGTACAACAAACACTTCGAGCGTGTGTACGACTGGGTACACTTTCTAAGAATTTTCAGGCCAGGCAATAAATAGAATAATAAGAAGCGGAAGACAACTCATAATAATAAAACAACAACCACACTATCACACGACCCGTCGAGAAAAACCGACCTTGCTTTAGCATATTAAAGTCGGTCGGAAAACTTCAAATCGGATTTTCTCGAGATCTGAGAGTTGCATCTCACTGCTTTTGCGGATTGATATTTGAGTTCTGAACTCGACGTACCACAAATATTTAAAAAAAATATTCAAAGCCCCAATTGCCATGTGATCTTGGGAGCGCAAAGCACGAGGCTTGCACGTCAGCTGTTTGCATTAACAGCGGCACGCGCGCGTGCGCTATGAAAGCGGCCCACAAAGCTTGCATACCGGCACGCGGCCTCACTGCATTCATGAAGTCGGCAGTCTGCAGTTCAGGCTAAAAGATAAGGCAAGATTCAGGCTCTCCACTTCAGGCGTACATGTGTCAATAATAATACGTTCATATCAACTGTCTTTTTTTTTACTGTTGAGCTGACCGAATGAGTATTGAACCTTCTGGCTATTATTCATAGGCCTCTGTTCCCCAGACTCGTGTTTCATACCTTCACCTAAGCAGGGAGAACGGATGCTCAGAATATTTAGTAGTATACTGATGCGTCAGATTACGGCAGCGGAAATTTGTTATTTGCATATTGTCAGATGGCCTGTTGAATCTTGGTAACTGATATTCTGTTAGTTGAAGTAAAGCTGTCGCCAACGCGAAAGAGGATTTGAACGCAGCAATACTTTACTACGGATTGTCCTATCGCAGGCTGTATGCCCTTGCCTTCATCTGACCGCCGAACTGACTTACCTTGGCTGTTATACGCCGTCCGCCCAAGAAGTTCGGAGACTGAGTTTATTCCTGGCCTGTAGGTGACATCATCAGCGCAGTGATTACCGTGGCAGTATGAACTAATAACCGTAAACAACAGATGTGCATTCGCCCAGGCAGTTCTCAGCAGGTAGTGCTCAGAAGTGGGCGTGCGACCGTAGTCTTCCAACGCTGTAGTTTTACTAATCGCAATGGAGCAAAGAACTGCACATCTCTAAATCAAATGTCGATGATAATCTCCAGCGGTTTTCGAAGAAGAGAAAAGTGTGAACAACGTCTGTCCTGCACACCTTGACTCCCGAACACAATCGACGATGCCTGACGTCTACCGCGATTGAAATGCACCACTCTGACAGTTTTTTCCTGCAAAAAAATCAAGGATGATGAGACTATTTTCGAACGTACCACAAAAGACAAAGTGCAGAAATTCATATGAATTGTCAACGTTTTGACGACGTAATTGACATTCCAGCCAGTATGACGAGCGCATTTAACAACATACCAAAGAAGGTATTTTTCTGACAGTTTAATGTGGTTGTATGAACGTTCTGTACGTTTTACTCAAGTACGCGAGAGTATGTAGAACACCTGACACATTAAGACCACCTTCGTAACTTTATTTTTTATTACTCGAGTCTTTAAACTTTTTGGACTGGTGGGGCATGGTGAACTACCATTGAACGAGGTCACCCAACCGAGGAACTTGGCATTTTTAATAGGTACAAATCAGTGCCAGAGGTGTAAAAAGTGATAGACGACAAAAAATTTTATGATCAATGATATTGAATGCTGGACATCTTCATTTCTAGTCTTATTACTTACCCACCGCGAAACACTTGTGTGGTGTATCAATTGTTAACGTTGTATTGATTCAGTGCCTCAATCCGTAAAAACTGAACACTTGTAGGATTGCTTGTTGTCCGTCAGTCCCACCGATAAAAAGAACACTTTCTCAGGAACGGGGACACGTATCAAATTTCAATGTATCTCAAATTAAGGTCTATGATCCCTTGGCGGTCCAAAATTTTATGTTTGTAAGTCAATGCAATCAAAAGATAAGGCCATTTATGTGGTATATTTTGATACTCAAACTCACCCGTCGAAACCTATAGAGTACTTCTCGTTGATCTAGAATCATAAAATTTGGCAGGAAGCTATGTTTCACGGTACAAGTAAAGGAAAAAAATACAAAAATTGTCAATTTATAACACGAAAAATATTTCTCTTTTTTTATCCGTCCTTCCGTCTGTCTGTCTGTGTCTGTCAAACCCACTTTATCTCTTTAACAAAAAAGGTTCAAATGGCTCTGAACACTATGGGACTTAACTTCTGAGGTCATCAGTCCCATAGACTTAGAACTACTTAAACCTAACTAACCTAAGGACATCACACACATCCATGCCCGAGGCAAGATTCGAACCTGCGACCGCAGCGGTGGTGCGGCTCCAGACTGTAGCGCCTAGAACCGCTCGGCCACCCCGGCTGGCATATCTCTTTAACAGCTTAGCGTACCAAATTCAAATTTATGTCGCATACTAACGTCTACGATCCCCTGGCGATGTAAGGATTTCAAGCTCCTGATGCACTGCAGTCAAAAGATAGTGACATTTACCTCACATTTTTTGATACTTGGAAATTCACTCATCATAACTTATTGGGTACTTCCCCTTGACAGAGGATCATGAAATTTGGCAAAGGGAAGGTTTCACAGCACAAATAAAAAAATATGAAAATTGCTAAATTGTAATTAGAGCACGTAAAAAATATCTTTCTGCCATCAGAACGTACATTGCATTCACCATCCGTCTAAAACAAAGACGAACATTACTGCATGCGAACATAAAATGTAACTTGTATTCATGTTTTAGTAAGCAAAAATATATTTTATCGACTTTTCTATATCTACTTACATAAACTGAAGTCACTCGCTTTTTTTGTATGTCCAGGCTACGCTGAGGAACTACTGTAGAGATTTTTATTGGGTCTGATTTTTCATGCCAGCACATATATCGAAAACAAGCAAAAATCTTTCAGTCTGACGGAATGAGTGTTTAACCTTCTGGCTATTATTCATAGGCCTCTATTCCCCAGACTCGTGTTTCGTACCTTCACCTAGACGGGGAGAACGGGTGCACACAATATTTAGTAGTAGTCACAGGATGGATGAACTTTCTATATACGCTATTATGTTTGCCCGGAACACTCAGTGCGCGAGAAGTAATCGTCCTTAGTTTTGTTTACCATGTTCTGCCAGCCACAAAAGCGCGCACAGAGTCGCAGCTTCCTCTGCGGTCCAGATCGTCCCTCAAAATAATGTATACGTCTCCACGCCAAAATCCGGTCAAAAGAATGACTCCGACGGAATGAGGTCACGCCTTGTCGGCAGAACGATGCAGATAAGCTTTTAGTGGCCATCCATCACTCGGCACAGAATTCATCGGGCGCAAGCGCAGACCATTAGGAAGAGCGCGTTGGCGCATTGCACATCACTGACTTGGGACGTCCAAACCAGCTCATTCCCCACATCTGCAGCCTCTCCAGCGTAATCCAAGCCGGGCGCCAGTTGAGGTTTTAAACATAGCAACTGTGTACTATCGACCGGTGTAAGAGACTGCACCGGCGCTGCAGATCCAGGTCAAGGGCCGCCTCAGTTACGGAACACGTTACTCGCGGAACAGCACGCCGTGCCGCGCGGATAAAGAGGAATGCCGCCTGTTTGTAGCTATCTGCGCCAGACGCAGTTATCGATGTTTCATGCCCCCGCTGTAAAAAGAGGACGACTGTTGTCTCTAACACGCTGATATTTCCACGCGGTGTTAAGAAACTTTCCTGAATATTGTGGCAGTAAAGGCACTTTTCATGCGCTAGTTTATTGTCGCGGTTGTTGGAGTTTTCAGTACCTCGGCGTCCTTCCTCGGTGTTTTGAACGACGAAAACTGTTCGACGAAGGAGCTATGCATAGTGGAATATATGTACGTTGCCCTCAAATGCGTCACGTACGTTTTTATCAATATTCTGCATGCGACCTTCAAGTGTGAGGCAGAGACAGTAGTATCTGAAAATGTACTAAGCTTCTTTACCGTTTCACTCGTCGATGTAGCTTGCGAAGAGTGACTGATTACACGCCTTTGTGTAAGGCGCCTTTGAGTAAGCTGTTTTTTGCCTGATGTTACCTTCACAATCCATGCGGTGTCTATATATAGAGGCCTTACTCGTATTCTTAATTAAAGCCGTTTCTTGGGATTCTGTAAGCATCTTTTTTGGAGTGACTGTTCAGCATTTCTGTTACACTGTCCTCCCAGTAACACAAGTGCAACACTTCTTTGTGTAGGTTTGGTGTCCTCTGTTAGAATGACCTAATATGGACTCATGAGCAATATTCGAGGTGTAGGCTGTACTAGTGTATGAGGGAACTCTTTCGTAAAGCAACAATAGTTTCGCAGAAAGCTATCAATAAATCGAATCCTCACCACTGCTCTACCCACAAATGTGTATACGTGATAGTTCCAACTCTTCACGTTGTTACTCTCGACTATTTTAAAACGTGATTGATTAGTTGTGACTCAGTCGTATAGTCAGCGGCTAGTACACTTTCAGATTTAGTTATGAGCTAATTGTGGATCGCATGGGCGACATACGTGTTTAATAGGTAAACCGAAAGAAAGCAACCGACGCGTGACTTCCGAAATGTGCTTGGGCTTTGAGAGCAAGCACTTAACATATGGGAAAAATATTAATTTCTGTACACGCGTATTGAAAAAATATGCTTTGGTGAAGCCACATGAGGATGTCACTCAATACATTGTTCTCTGACTGGTCCACATGGGTTTATCTACAATGAATCAGATGCTACATTCTACACAAATAATAATGCCAAGTTAAATGAAATTTTCACTCTGCAGCGGAGCGTGCGCTGATTTTGAAACTTCCTGGCAGATTAAAACTGTGTGGCGGACCGAGACGCGAAATCGGGACCTTTGCCTTTCGCGGGCAAGTGCTCTACCAACTGAGCTACCCAAGCACGACTCACGACCCGTCCTCACAATTTTACTTCCGCCAGTACCTCATCTCCTACCTTCCAAACTTCACAGAAGTTCTCCTGCGAAACTTGCAGGACTAGCACTACCGGAAGAAAGGATATTGCGGAGACATGGCTTAGCCACAGCCTGGAGGATGTTTCCAGAATGAAATTGTCGCTCTGCAGCGGAGTGTGCGCTGATTTTGAAACGTATATAATTGGCAGGTAAACATTTTTCTTCTTTTGTTAGACACCTGCTAAAATAATTTATTTCCTGGAACCTTACGTTGGGTGTTCTGCAGCACGTACTGAAGTGTGTTTTAATTATTCCCGTAATAAGAACGAAAGTTTACAGGAATGAGTTGAAATTCTTCACACACACACACACACACACACACACACACACACACACACACACAAAACACTAAATGTCGCTCCATACTTATGGGATGAGTCCATAACCCCTCATTAGTTCTGTGCTTCGGAACTGCACTGTCAAACAACATAAATAAAATAATGAGCTACTCAGCCGTGTATGAGATGGTGCACCCTGGAGCTGCGGCATGAAGTGGAAGTTATTCTTCTAAATGGGGCGAGTCCTCCGCTGTTGCGTAATGGCCAGTCAGGGAAAAAAAAAAAAAAAACACCAAACGTAGTTCCACTTGGGCTTCGTTTCGACATGATCTAATTTTTAACCAAGTTTTTAATCGGAAGAGCTATACAGAATTCTTTAGAGGGAAAACTCAGTTCGCTCTACATCATTATATTATTTAAATTTTTCTTAATTGCAAATCTGGTGTACTAGCAGTCTCATAACAAATACGAGAACGGAGAAACTATTATCCATTGACCTAGTCACTTTAACATCTATATACGTACGTGTATTTTGGCGTCCGTTGTTTTTCTAACTCCAACTAGATAGGAGTTACGTAGACCGACACGGGCTTGTACTAAAGCGCATCCCCGACGTAGTCTAGTCTTGTTAACAAATTAATCTGCTAAACAATTTCATACGAGTAGTTTAGTAACTAATCACCCACCACTGTACTAAATTACACGCCTACAATGACAACATTTAAGTGTGGATACAGTAGGAGTGTTTTCTTACAGCTTGGGACTGGCTTCTTTGTTAAGTACAATCCTGCAGTTGTCGTTTACATGCTTGCATTTTTGAGGAGCAAATGAAAATTCCCACATTCTTCCACACTGACTTAAGAAGTTCTCTAAAGCGGTACCTAACGCGCATGAGTTTCATTTGTTGAAACAGTAATATGAGCAGTGGGGCGTGTCTCGTCTCAACCCCCCCCCCCAACACACACACACACACACACACACACACACACACACACACACACACACACACACACGACGGTTCGCTACGGTCGCAGATTCAAATCCTGCCTCGGGCATGGCTGTGTGTGATGTCCTTAGGTTAGTTAGGTTTAAGTAGTTCTAAGTTCTAGGGGACTGATGACCTTAGATGTTAAGTCCCATAGTGTTCAGCCATTTATGACGGTTTTCCTAGTGCGACCATCAATACCTGTTTCAATTCTCGAGTGTACCGTCAGGTATTTGATAACCACTGCTGCCCAGAGGTCAAACAGGCTACAACGCAGGGGATGAGTTTATGCTAACTTTTGGGCGACTAACAGAAATTACGAACTAGGAGTTTCGCGGCATCCCTGTGCACTGGGGATCTACAGTACGTGGCAACGAGATAAGCGAGCAGCGATGGCGGGACACAATCGCAACCATCAAAGAGTCTCGTAACGATATTCCTAAATAATGAAAAACATTGATGAAACAAATGTTATTAGTCGAGATGAGAACCACGTTGTATCTGTGAACGACCTTCGCGCCAGGCCAGAGCTTCTTTGATCATTAATTGACTTTCAATTGAACTTGATTGAAGTTGGTTAGGGAACATTACGGCGCTTTGTGTGTAAACAACATTATTAGAATATACGAAGGCTATTCGGAAAATAAGTTCAGATAGGTCGCGAAATGGAAACGACAGTGAAAATCCGATGAAGCTTTTCACAGATGTGTTGGACAATTTCTCTAGTATGACTATTGATTGCGCCCCTGCGTTCATCTCAGTTCCGAGGACACGGTGCGCTCATAAAGATACCTAGAGAAATAGCATCTCCCGCGAAGTATGGTGACCGCTGAGAGGTTTCGCCTGGTTTCATGCAACACCAAATAACGTACTTGTAACGCATTTTCTTCTTCGTGAATTCTCGGCCGCACTCTGCAGAGCCAATGAGGATCTCCCTACAGCGTTTCCGATGGGAAGTGCTTAATCGTACAGTCCGGACTTGGCTCCCTCTGGTGTCCATCTCTGCTCGCATGATCCGCTGGTTACGTAGACAACATTTCGCCACAGACAACAAACTGCAGGTCAGCGCAGAGAAGTGGCGGAAAGCACAGGCAGCTATGTCGAGGGTATTGGGAACTTGATACAACGCTACGATAAGTGACGAACTCGGAGCGGCGACTACGTAGAGAAGTAGCTGGAAGGTGTAGTAAACTGTTGCAAATAAAACAGATTTGCTTTTCACGGTGGTTTCTATTTCGTGGCCGATCGGACCTTACTTTCCGAACAGCCCTAGTGTAAAGATTTCGGTCTGGTGTTTAATTAAATGATTGCCTTTTGCAGTGGTTATTTATTGGAGCTTAGCATCTAACAGTTTCACTTAAATCAGTTGGTAAATGTTTAGAGAAAGCGACAATGATTCCTTGAGAACTCTAGACGTTCTGGGAATGTTAAAACTTACGAGTTGCGACCAATCACGATTTTTAATTTGAAACCCACGCAGTTAGACAAAAACATTTCTTTTGAATGCATTATGGGAACAGCAGTGATCGATGTCTTATAAATAATTACTACTAAAAACAGTCTTGATCACGATTTATTTAACAAGGTGACCGGTTTCGACCACTACTGTGGTCATCTTCAAGATGAAGATGACCACAGTAGTGGTCGAAACCGGTCACCTTGTTAAATAAATCGTGATCAAGACTGTTTTTAGTAGTAATTAAAAACATTTCTATCAGTGCAATAATAACTGTTAATCATTGCGAATTCTCTGGGGATTTATTTTAGGCACCTGCAACCTGGGGCTTGCTCCGGGATCGGGTTTTAGAATCTTTGCGAGGCCAGATTCGGAAGTTGGGAAAGTGAACAAATACAAGTTATAACATTCACCTGCCGATATGCAGGCCGCCGCAACGGTAAACACAGGAGGCTCGTATTGAATAGCAACTTAGTGTTGTTGTAAGAACTGTATCGTGTTTTGTTTATTAGAGAACTCGCCGTCTGCATCTCAATAACTTTTACCGATAACCTGTTTCAATGCCGCATCCGCATCACCTTCAGATTAGCTACTGCGAAATGCACTTTGTCAGATGATTGATACATCTCAGGCAAAGTTAAACCAACCAGTTCAACGGTATATGCTGTGCCGGTATCTTTGATAAACTACTTTTCTGCAGAAGGGGATCTGAAAAGGATCCATACTCGCAACTGATAACGGTTTTCAATAAAAGCTATTGAGATGTATGTAGATAATTTAAGAGAGGGTGAATGAGATACTGGACGGCGAAACACTCAAATTTTTCAGAGTTTATCCCCGATGCTGAACTTTCATTTGACATCGTTCTACAAAGAAACTGTATAATGCTGCAACTTGATATCAATCGCAGTGCTATACATAAAGAAATCTGTGCCACAAGATCTAATGCTTGCAATTCCCGAAAATATTCTTCGTAAATGGATAATCATACACCCTAGTTGACGATATTAATTAGACCATGATCTTAGAATTTTTAGTAAGTTGTCGCTCATTTCGTCCATATCTCTGTCTGGTGCGCATTTTGTGGCCTCCTGCGCGTACAGTTGAAGAGACTTGCCACGTGAATTTGGCATGTGAAATGTGTCATTTTCGGGCATGTTACGAAAACCAGTGGCCTGAGGATTGCTAAATAATCAGAGATGATTCTTCCAATTTTATGCGGGAAATTTCTTCGGACTATATAAATATATTAATGAGCAATCCAATTACCTACTCCTACCTAGTAGCGTGTAGGTAATTTCGTGCTGACAGCAAGACGTGTCGAGGCATGGACTACATGGGGTGAGAATATTCCTCCACAACTCAACACTCTCCTACAGAGACCGGGGATTGTTCAGAGCAGAATCAAAGCCGCCCACTTCTCAAAATCCAACTGGGCCCAGGGGATATGTTATTGGAGGTTGCTACACAAGTACTCACACGTCAGCCATGTACCAACGTGTACTGCGGGTCCGTTCAGGTGACACATTCCATGCTTTCAATGACAGTGTTCCCGCACTGGCAGAGATACGCTTGTTTGGTGACAGCATCTGTACTCCTGAGCTGTTCTAGATGGTATGGCTACCGGCCAGATGCTGTTGTCCAGCATGGGATCTGGCGGACCGTGGCCCGTTGATACGCCATTACAGTCATCAACGCACTGTTATACACTGGCCCGTCACATTAATGTGACCACCTGTCACAAGCCTGAACAACAACTTTTTGCACCGCGGACCTCTGCGAGACGCGCAGGAAGAAAGGCAATGGGGTTCTGGGAGGTACCGACAGGGATGTGGAGCCATGCTGACTCCAGTGTTGTGGTCAGCTGCGCTGGCTATCTCAGCTGAGGATCCATGACGCTAACACCCCTAGCGAGGCGGTCCCGATGATTCCCGATTGGGTTTAAGTTCGGAGAGTTTGGTGACCAGATGAGTACGGTAAATTCATCCTGGTGCTCTCGGAACTACACACGTACACTACAAGCTGTATGACACCTTGCGTTGTCCTGCTGGTAGATGCTGTTGTGCTGGGGAAAAGAAACTGCATTTATGGGTGGACATGGTCCCCCAAGAACACATGCATACTTGAATTATCCATTGTCTCTTCCAGAATGAGTAGATAACCCAGGGAAAGATACGAAAATATTCCCCCAGACCATAACGCTCCCTCCTCAAAAAATGCCTCGGAGCACTATGGGACTTAACTGCTGAGGTCATCAGTCCCCTAGAACTTAGAACTACTTAAACCTAACCAACCTAAGGACATCACACACATCCATGCAAGAGGCAGGATTCGAACCTGCGACCATAGCGGTCGCGCGGCTCCAGACTGTAGCGCCTAGAACAACTCGGCCACTCCGGCCGGCCTCCCTCCTCCGGCCTGGCCCTTTCCGACAATTGTTGAGGGTATTTGCTTTCATCCGATGGAGCCTAAAAAGCGATTCATCTGGTAAGCCCACCTGTCGCCACTCAGTGGACATTAACCTGCGGTGCTAGCGTGCAAATTCCAGCCTTCGCCGCCCATCAGCAGCATGTGTGCATGAACCAGGCACCTGCTGCAGATGCTCATACGCAACAACGCCTACTGAACCGTCGTTGAAGTGAGACTTTTTTAACCTCTTGTTTCGTCTGGATAGTTAGTCGCTCTATACCTGCATGTACAGTACTGGCCATTAAAATTGCTACACCACGAAGATGACGTGCTACAGACGCGAAATTTAACCGACAGGAAGAAGATACTGTGATATGCAAATGATAAGCTTTCAGAGCATTCACACAAGGTTGGCGCCGGTGGCGACACCTACAACGTGCTGACATGAGGAACGTTTCCGACCGGTTTCTCATACACAAACAGCAGTTGACCGGCGTTGCCCGGTGAAACGTTGTTGTGATGCCTCGTGTAAGAAGGAGAAATGCGTACCATCACGTTTCCGACTTTGATAAAGATCGGATTGTAGCCTATCGCGATTGCGGTTTATCGTATAGCGACGTTGCTGCTCGCGTTTGTCGAGATCCAGTGACTGTTAGCAGAATATGGTCTCGGTGGGTTCAGGAGGGTAATACGGAACGCTGTGCTGGATTTCAACGGCCTCGTATCACTAGCAATCGAGATGACAGGCATCTTATCCGCGTGGCTGTAACGGATCGTGCAGCCACGTCTCGATCCCTGAGTCAACAGATGGGGACGTTTGCAAGACAACAACCATCTGCACGAACAGTTCGACGACGTTTGCAGCACCTTGGACTATCAGCTAGGGGACCGTGGCTGCGGTTACCCTTGACGCTGCATCACAGACAGGAGCGCCTGCGATGGTGTACTCAACGACGAACCTGGGTGCACGAATGGCAAAATTTTTTCGGATGAATCCAGGTTCTATTTACAGCATCATGATGGTCGCATTCGTGTTTGGCGACATCGCGGTGAACACATTGGAAGCGTGTATTCGTCATCGCCATACTGTCGTATCACCCGGCGTGATGGTATGGGGTGCCATTGGTTACACGTCTCTGTCGCCTCTTGTTCGCATTGACGGCACTTTGAACAGTGGACGTTATATTTCAGATGTGTTACGACCCGTGGCTCTACTCTTCATTCGATCCCTGCGAAACCCTACATTTCAGCAGGATAATGCACGACCGCATGTTGCAAATCCTGTACGGGCCTTTCTGGATACGGAAAATGCTCGACTACTGCCCTGGCCAGCACATTCTCCAGATCTCTCACCAATTGAAAACGTCTGGTCAATGGTGGCCGAGCAACAGGCTCGTCACAAGACGCCGGACACTACTCTTGATGAACTGTGGTATCGTGTTGAAGCTGCATGGACAGCTGTGCCTGTACACGCCATCCCAGCTCTGTTTGACTCAATGCCCAGGCGTATCAAGGCTGTTATTACGGCCAGAGGTGGTTGTTCTGGGTACTGATTTCTCAGGATCTATGCACCCAAATTGCGTGAAAATGTAATCACATGTCAGTTCTAGTATGATATATTTGTCCAATGAATACCCGTTTATCATCTGCATTTTTTCTTGGTGTAGCAGTTTTAATGGCCAGTAGTATATATTCGCCCGCACAGATCTCCACAACCATCGTCCACCCCTTTCTTCTATGGCCTGTGGTGCACCACAGGAGCCTTGGCGCCCATTTTCGGTAACCCTATTTTGCCATCAAAGGTATACCACAGCGAAAGCTAACAGTATACAAACTTAGCCGTTTCGGAAGTGCCTCCACTCGTCGCCTGAAAGCGAATGATCAAGCCCTTTTGGACGTCACATAAATCACTCCTATTCCGCATTAGAACAACTGCTCCTGCTACTACTACCTACTACTATAACACTACTTTTCGCGGATACTGACAAGCTTTGTATACCGTCCACTGCCATTGCTGCCACCTGCCGTCACTAAGTGGCTATTGCACGTTGATTGGTTGGTTGAATTAAAAGAGGGGGGAAGGGACCAAACTACGAGGTCATCAGTCCCTTATTCCGAGTAAAACAATGCCACGAGTGTGAGAATAAAACAAACGAGACTGACAACACAAAACGGAATAAAAGGAAAAATTACAAGAACGTAGAAGGGCAACAAACGTGTAAATGGACAAAAGGGGGACAAGAAAACCACAGAAACGCAAGAAACGGGATGAAGAGAGTAAAACAACAAAGCAAATGACCATGGCTGGCTGACCATGAGAAAAAGGAAAGGCCAGCCACTCCGCAACACATTAAAACCTCCACCCTAAAAGCGCAAGGGTGGGCGCCGCACATACACTGAGGCGGGTCTTCACGGCGCACGAGATAACTGTGGGTCGCCCAAGCGTGGCCAATGCGGAGCCGGCAGAGGACAACTGATTCCCTGCGAGAAGCCCGCATGGAAGACTTGCAGTTTGTTGTGCGTACTGTTATGCCATTCCGTCTACCAAAGCCGAAGAACCCTGAGGCTTAAGTCAGAACGCATGTCAGGTTCAGTGATGCCCATCTCCAGAAGCGGTTTCCGCGTAGCCTGTTAAGCCGTCGGCACACGGACCGTGCATCCGAACGTTGAGCGTGCCCAGTTTCTGACGTCATAGCGTGGAATACCACGCTCGGGAGTCTTTCCGAACGTGCAGAGCAATATCTAGCATGTCAGATATTCTGAGCGTGCGTGTGAGCGTTGACCAATGAGATGACAACGCCACCTACGTCACACGCACGCCGTCTCCCTTCAGCACAGAGTTGTGAGGCGCCATATTGGCATTCATTTCGAGTCTATACATGTATACGCCGTTTCTGAGCACCAGCGAAGTGAGAATCACTGGGAACCCCGTTGTTAACTGTGTGATTCGTTCCAATAAAATAATGAGAAACATATAGTCGTGGCAAAAGAATTATTGTAACGAGCGTATTATGAGAGTAGGCTCTTTGAAGGCAGCGACACACTGAAGATCCATCCAAAACGCATTGTTCTTCATACAATTTGTTATAATTAAATTTCAGTTAGTAACATAATTATCTACTATTAACGTTTCTGGGAAGGGGTAATCCAATATGTTGAAGGAAGAGAATTGTGTTGTATGTTTAGCGTAATGAGTAGCGTCTGTATCGAGTAATGAACTTTTGTTGGAGCGGTGGTTCGCGTCTGAACAGTTCCAAATTTTGTTTCCCAACATTCGCGTTTTTATTAGGTTCTGATACTTTATTATTAGTTTAATATAAGAATATGCTACAATATTTGATGTTATGTAAATATAAGTTCACCTTTTTATGAGGGGTGACTTTGTTGGATTGGCTTAATCTACAGGACAGCTTGCGCTACTTGTATAAAGATATTTTGCTCCTTTTTCTTTTACGCTTCGTAATTCACATGTTGCAGAGATTCTCCTGCTGGGTAGGAACAGTGCTCAAGTAAGACTGACCTTGGGGTTTTACTAAAATGTGGGAATGATGAAATAATGTTTATCTTATTCGGAGAAGTATTCTAAATTTGTACCGCACTGTTTGTAATGGAACTTTTATAAGCCCGTGTCCTTATTGATTGGACATGGCACTTTCCTTTTCGTGGACGATGGAGGAAATGTGCGTTTTAATAGAGCTAACGTGGGAATTTTACGCGCGCCCGTTGAGTAAACAGTGTGATTTACGAACTAGAAACATCCCTCAAACTGCCGCTGGAGTGCGTTGGGATCGCGTATACCACGTCGGGGCCCACGTACCGTATGCACAAGTCGCATCGTTCCTGAGCGTTCAGCAGCACTTTGAACTTGGCACGCTCAACGTTAACGTTCGACAGCACGGTCCGTGTGCCGACGGCTTTAGGCCAGCCTGTCGGAGAGTTCGTTGCTGGGATTCCGACGTGACCTGGGGTCCAGACAAACACCGTTGAACGACTGGACCGTTCAAGGGAGTACATGGACTCCTGGATGGTCGCTACCAAAGGATGACGAGGGCAGCACTGGTCCATAGCTTGTAGGCTGCTCAAGGAGTCAGTACACAGAAGAAATGAGTCGTCTGGGCGTGAGCGGATGTGCTCAAGAGCACGAAATATAGCCGTCAGCTCTGCAGTGAAAACACTGCACCCGTCGGGCAAGGAGTGCTGTTCTGTATGTCCTCCATGAACATAGGCAAAGTGAATGTGACCATCGGCCATCGAGCCATCAGTGTAAACCACTTCATGTCTCCAGTACATGTCGAGAATCGAGAGGAAGTGACAGTGGAGAGTCGCAGGGGTAACTGAGTCCTTAGGAAGAGCCGCGGCGTAGGTGTACACCATGGAGGTGTACGTGAATGGGCCTCAAGTATAGGTGGTAAAGTGAATGACTCCGGTTCAGACAGAAGGGATCGCACGCGAACCGCAATCGTTAGCCCTGACCTAGACCGCCGATGCGGGAGACGGGCTGCCGCGGGTGGGAAAAGGAGACGGTAATTCGGATGTGCAGGAGAACTACGAACGTGTGCAACGTAACTAGCGAGCAGTTGTGCACGCCTAACCTTCAATGGAGGGACTCCGGCCTCCGCCAGGATACTGGGCACTGGGTTCGTTCAAAAAGAACCTGTCGCTATGCGAAGGCCACAGTGGTGCAGTGGGTCGAGTAAACGCAACGCCGAGGGCGCCGCCGAACCATAAACCACACTCCCATAGTCAAGGCGGGATTGAATAAGGGCTCCGCAGAGCTGCAACGGTGTAGAGCGATCTGCACCCCAGTTGGTGTTGCTCAGGCAGCGGAGGGTACTGAGGTGCTGCCAGCACTTCTGCTTAAGCTGACGAAGGTGAGGTAGCCAAGTCAATCGGGCATCGAAAACCAGTCCTAAGAATCGATATGCCTTCATTACACTGAGCGGATCGTCAGTGAGATAAATTTCTGGTTCCAGATGAACGGTACGACGCCGACAGAAGTGCATGACACACGAGTTCACGGCTGAAAACTGGGAGCCGTGGGCTAGAGCCCATGACTCCACCTTGTGAATGGCTTCTTGTGGGCGCTGCTCAGCAACACCAGTACTGGAGGAGCAGTAAGAAATGTAGAAGTCATCCGCATACAGAGAAGGCGAAACGGATGGCCCTACAGCTGCCCTTAGACTGTTAATAGCCACTAAAAATAGACTCAATACGGAGCCCTGTGGGACTCCATTCTGCTGGATATGGATGGAAATATGGAAGGCACCCACTTGGACACGGAAAGTACGAAGCGACAGGAAATTTTGGATAAAAATCGGCAGCGGGCCTCTGAGACCCCACTCGTATAATGTGGCAAGGATATGATGTCACCAGGTCGTGTCATACGCTTTTCGTAAATCAAAAAAGACCGAAACCAGGTTTGCCGTCTGGAAAAGGCTGTTTGGATGGCAGACTCGAGGGACACAAGATTATCGATGGTTGAGCGACCCTGGCGGAAGCCGCCCTGGCACGGAGCCAGTAGGTCACGTGACTTCAGAACCCAACCCAACCACCAACACACCACACGTTCCAGCAGCTTACAAAAAACGTTGGTGAGGCTGATGGGTCGATAGCTATTCACATAAAGTGGGTTTTTACCGGAATGATGGTGCTCTCCTGCCATTGCAATGGGAAGACGCCATCGCACCCGATCCAGTTGAAGACAAGGAGATATCGGTGTAGTCAGATGAGAGATGTTTAATCATCTGACTGGGGATCTGATCTGGCCCAGGAGCTGTGTCGGGGCAATGTGCCAGGGCACTGAGGCGCTCCCTCTCTGTAAATGGGCCGTAACAGGGTTCTCGGTGGCGTGTAGCGAATGAGGGGACTTTCCTTTCCAGCCGCCGTTTGAGAGTGCGAAAGGCTGGGGGGTAATTCTCCGATGCAGAGGCTAGGGCATAGTGCTCAGCGAAGTGCTCGGCAATCGCGTTTTCGTCGGTAGATAACATGGCATCTATGTTAACACTGGGAACACCTGTTAGGGTTTGGTACCCGAAAATACGTTTGATCTTTGCCCAGACTTAGGAAGGTGACGTATGGCACCCAATGGTCGAGACCTATCTCGACCAACACTCCTGCTTCCGTCGTTTGATAAGATGGCGAACGCGGGCATGGAGACGTTTAAAAGCTATGAGGTGCTCCAGGGAAGGGTGCCGCTTATACCGCTATAGAGCTCGCCGAATCTCCTTAATTGCTTCACCGACTTCCGGTGTACGCCAAGGGAATGCCTTTCGCCGTGGGTACCCTGAAAAGCGAGGGATCGCGTTTTCTGCCGCAGAAACGATAGTTGTAGTCACCTGCTCAGCCATCACATCGGTAAGATGTTACCGTGTAGGGGAGATTCAACGGTGACAGCAGAGGGGAAAGTTTCTCAGTCCACCTTGCTTAGAGCCCACCTGGGCAGGCGTCCATAGGCCTGACGTTGGGACAGTGACAGGCAAATGGGGAAGTGGTCAGTACCACACAGGTCGTCGTGTGCTCTCCAGTGGATAGATGGGAGAAGGTCAGGACTGCAAACCGAGAGATCAATGGCCGAATGTGTGCCATGTGCCACACTGAAATGTGTGAGGGCACCTGTATTTAAGAGGCAGAGGTCGAATTGTGACAGTAAATTTTCGACATCTGTGCCTCTGCCAGTAATCATTGTGCCACCCCACAAGGGGTTATGAATGTTAAAATCTCCCAAAAGTAGGAAAGGTTTAGGGAGTTTATCAATAAGTGCAGCCAATGCGTTCAGGGGTACTGCACTATCTGGAGGAAGATATACATTGCAGACAGTTATTTCCTGCGTCGTCCTTATCCTGACAGCCACAGCTTCAAGAGGGGTTTGAAGGGGCACAGGTTCACTGCATACATAGACGCAAACTCCACCTGACACTATTATAGCCGCTACAGTTCGTGTAATATCCCTTATGTAGCCGTGGAGAGCAGGGTTCCGCATTGCCGGGAACCATGTTTCCTGGAGGGCAACGCAGAAAGCAGGTGTAAGGCTTAACAATTGCCATAGCTCAGTCATGCGGAGGAAAAAACCGCCGCAATTCCACTGGAGGATGATATCATCGTGAGGCTGGGAATGCATGGGACATTCAATGAGGCAGCTTACACCTCAGGGTCACCTGCTGTCACCGATTTATTTCCTGAGCAGTCTGCATCCATCGTGTTTGAGGGTCCGGCGATATCTAGGTCCTCAGCGAACGCCAGAATTACCTCATCCTCAGAAGGAAAGCTTGAAGGTAGCAGTGGTGTGTTTGCCACCGCAAGTCCCTTGGTCTTGGTGGTATTCTTTTTGGACACCTCTCGCTGCTCCTTGGTTTCTCTGGCTGGGAGGGCTTGACTGATTCAGTCTGCAGGACTGACAATGATCGTGAAGCCCTATGACCAGCTACTTCCAGCCACTTCAGCCACTGGCAGGGTCATCTTTCCCACTAGCAGAAACTTGGGAAGGGAGTGACCCAAGGGACCCCTTCCTAGCGAGAGGTGCCGAAGAAGACTTTCGCTTCTCAGGGTTAGAAGTGGGGACTGGTGTCCCCGATGGTTGGAGAGAGGGGGGGGGGCAGTGCTCCTGAGGTAGGTAGTGTGGGAGCAACAGGGAGGGAAACGCCACCTCCACCATCTGCCAAGGGGGCAGATGTAGTCTTCTGGCTCGGAGAGCCGACCAGAATTCGCGGGACGGATGGGGCTACAACTGCTCTCGTAGCAGCGGCATAAGAGAAGGTCATAGCCGCAGGATGTAGGTGCTCAAATTTCCTCTTAGCCTCAGTGTAGGTCAGTCAGTCCAGGGTCTTTTATTCCACGATTTTCCTTTCACACTGTAAAATCCAGCAGTCTGGCGAGCAAGGGGAATGATGCTCTCCACAGTTAACACAGATGGAAGGCGGGGCTTATGGACTACTGGGATGTGATGGACGTCCACAATCTCGACATGGGACGCTGGAAGTATAGCGGGAAGACATATGGCCGAAGTTCCAGCACTTAAAGCACCGCATAGAGGGAGGTTGGTTGGTTGGTTTGGGGAAGGAGACCAGACAGCGTGGTCATCGGTCTCATCGGAGTGGGGAAGGATGGGGAAGGAAGTCGGCCGTGCCCTTTCAGAGGAACCATCCCGGCATTTGCCTGGAGTGATTTAGGGAAATCACGGAAAACCTAAATCAGGATGGCCGGACGCGGGATTGAACCGTCGTCCTCCCGAATGCGAGTCCAGTGTCATAGAGGGAGGGATATATGGCTTTACATCACAACGGTAGACCATCACCTTGACCTTCTCGGGCAATGTGTCACCCTTGAAGGCAAAGGTGAAGGCACTGGTGGCAACCTGATCATCACTCGGACAGCGATGGACGCGCTGGACAAAATGAACGCCTTGTCGCTGTAAGTTGGCGCGCAGCTCGTTGTCAGACTGCAAAAGAAGGAGCCTGTGGAATATAATACCCTGGGCCATATTTAAGCTCTTATGGGGCGTGATGGTAACGGAAATATTCCTAGCCTGTCACAAGCGAGTAATCTACTCCTTGGCATACGTGGAGTTAAGGGCGCAGACATGAGCAGAGCGATCCCTGTGTTGTCAGGGGACTACAACCAACAGGGTACATGGATGCCCCACCACAGCAGACTGGCTACCGTGCTGGATATGAGCTGCAAAGAAGTGCATGTTCATCGTCGGCGCAGAAAGCCACACTGCATAGTGCACCCAGGAAGGTGTCCTCGCACAAGAGATGGAGAATGAGCGGGACTGCAATGCGATGACGAGAAAGCAGGCTACAGATCTCAAGGCACGATGGACATAATGCACCATGTAAGGCGCCCTTCCCCAATTGGCTCGCTCTTCGGAAAAATTTTGAAGAATGGAGGTCACACCCTACAGGGGACAATCACATAAAGGCCGAAACGTGTGAAACTCCTTTAATCGCCTCTTACGACAGTCAGGAATACCTCAGGCCTTTTTCTTACACCCGGACCCGCGGGGGGGGGGGGGGGGGGGGCTATTGAATGTTGACATATAACATAGTTGGTGGTTACATTAACATTACTGGACCGTATAAAATGCGATTATGCCTGAAGCCCATATCTCTCTCTCTCTCTCTCTCTCTCTCTCTCTCTCTCTCTCTCTCTCTCTCTCTCTCTCTCTCTGTGTGTGTGTGTGTGTGTGTGTGTGTGTGTGTGTGTGTGTGTGTGTGTGTGTGTGTGTGTGTGTGTGTGTGTGTGTGTGTCACCACCACCACCACCACCACCACCACCACCACCACCACCCTGTCACGACTGAATTGTGTTATGCCTCGTGTAAGAACACCACAAAAAAGAACGAAAATGAAATCCAGCTCTGTTAATATCCCCAAAAATGATACAGGTGTTTCACTCAATCTGCCACAGTCTACGTAAATTAAGATTTGTACTCAGCAAAGCACTGAGACCTCGTCAGTTATCTGTCTTACAAATGGCATACACAGGAATAGCAGCACTCTCCCTCGTGTAACTGGATAAAAAACCGAAGCTTAGGTGTTAACGTCCGTCGACAACAAAGCCATTTCAAACGGAGCTGAAACTTGTATTGGGAATTAAACTTGCCATGTTCAATTCTGGCATTTGCCTTAAAGGTCTTGGGAACACCTACCTCTTGATAGATGGATTGATAGATGAACAGTCATTCTCCCAAATAATAATGGTTCAAATGGCTCTGAGCACTATGGGACGTAACATCTGTGGTCATCAGTCCCCTAGAACTTAGAACTAGTTAAACCTAACTAACCTAAGGACATCACACACATCCATGCCCGAGGCAGGATTCGAACCTGCGACCGTAGCGGTCACGCGGTTCCAGACTGAAGCGCCTAGACTCGCACGGCCACACCGGCCGGCCCCGAATAATACTCCACTGTCTTGTTGATGGTCGTTTTAGCATGTGAAGTGCAAATGAATAGTGACATCGCATACAGATACAGATACGCTGTAACTTCATTTGCCCTTCATAATACATATATTTACTATCTGGCACTACTGTAGAAGATTGCTTGGCAGTGCTGTTATCTGTTTCTGCAATAAATAATTCAAACTTTTGAAACGAACAAATCATCAGTTGCACTTAAATACTTTTCTCGAATGCTTCTACAGCTACACCCTACACATAAAAGGCAATGTCTCCACTGGAAATCGTTGACTTATCATCGCCCAGCGCAAACAATTAAGTTTAGAAACTTGAAAATTGCAGAGGGTGTTCCTCTTATACTGTAGACGTTGTTTAAGAAGAGATTTTCCAATATTCCATCCCCAATAGGGTGAAATAGGGATGAAGGTTTTTTTCTGAAAATATGTCGCTCTTAAGTAAATTTTGAAGCAAGACCTACGAAAATTGGTATTTGGTTTCTCGGTCAGAAATAAAGAAACACGCGTTTCTGATGTTTTTGTCAATTTAACCTCTATGGGAGTGAAATAGTTAGTGAAAATTTTTTGATGTTGTATCATTGTAAAAAGTACTACTAAAGTATTTTTGAAGCTACGTCTATGAACATTGGTATTTGACTTCTCAGTTATTATTTTTGGAAATTCAATTCCTAAGGGGGTGAAATAGCGGATGAAAATTTTTAGGAAAATATTTCCTTACATGAAAAAATTTCAAAGCTATCTCTATGAAAACTAGTATTTCAGTTCTCGGTTAGATATAAAGAAATATGCGTTAGGGGATGAAAGTTCGTATGGAAATATCTCCATAAAAACGCAAAAGGTACGATTAACAAAATCCTTCGACTACACATACCAGAATCGCTTTTTGGTCAGAAGTATATTCGGGAAAGACCATGTTTCTATGGCCTTAACCAGCGTGAAAAGTTTGGAAGGTGTTTCAATTGGTGAACATCATAAAAATTCGATGAAAGAAAAACAAAAAATTCTGTGCAGGCTATATAGTGTACGCGAGCTACGCAGCGGGCGCTAAGCTAGTTACTGAATAACTGTTGAATATGTAATCAAACTATTCCCCTGAATGCACTAAAACAGATGATTTCTTTCATTTGACTTAGTTGATGTATTAATATTCCTATTACGTCGCAGTAACAATGTTTGCATGTCTGTATCACGAAGTCTCAGCAGGGACTGTCTCAATAATATGGTGCAATACTCAGCATTGTGCAACAAATATTGAGTGTGCGAGGGGCCACTAATCTCAGCCTGTGCTCTACACTTCCACGTAATAAGGACAATTTGAATATTAACAGCTACCACAACTAAACCTTGGATGTTGAGCTATTGTTCCCCTTTCAAACAACTCTACGGGCCATTCTTTAGCAGTTGAATACCTAGGCTTTTATTCTAAAGCTACCCGTAGTTCTGCTTCCCTGTCCCGTACGTTCGTCTGACGTGTAGCCCACACACACACTATGTGATCAAAAGTGTGCGGGCAATCCCAAAAATATGCTTTTTCATATTAGGTGCATTGTGCAGCCACCTACTACCACATACTCCATATCAGGGACCTCAGTAGTCCTTAGACATCGTGAGAGCACAATGGGGCGCTCAGCGGAACTCGCAGACTTCGAAAGTGGTCAAGTGATTGGGTGTCACTTGTGTCATACGTCAGTACGCCAGATTTCCACACTCCTAAACATCCATAGGCCCACTGTTTCCAACGTGATAGTGAAGTGGAAACGTAAAGGAACACGTACAGCACAAAAGGGTACATGCCGACCTCGTCTGTTGACTGACAGAGACCCCCGACAGTTGAAGAGGGTCGTAATGTGTAATAGGCAGCCATCTATCCACACAGGAATTCCAAACTGCATCAGTATCCACTGCAAGTACTATGACAGTTAGGCGGGAGGTGAGAAAACTTGGATTTCATGGTCGGACGGCTGCTCGTAAGCCAAACATCACGCCGGTAAATGCCAAATGACGCCTCACTTGGCGTAATGAGTGTAAACAGTGGAAAAACGTTGTGTGGAGTGACGAATCACGGTACACAATGTGGCGATCCGATGGCAGGTTGTGGGTATGGCGAATGTCCGGTAAACGTTATCTGCCAGCGTGTGTAGCATTGGGCGTGTGTAGCATTTGTGGGATGGCGACTGCATCTTTCAACGCGATCGAGCACCTATTCATAATGCACGGCCTGCGGTGGAGTGGTTACACTACAATAGCGTCCCTGTAATGGACTTGCCTGCACAGAGTCCTGACCTGAATCCTACAGAACACCTTTGGGACGTTTTGGAACGCCGACTTCGTGCCACGGCTCACCGACCGACATCGATACCTCTCTTCAGTACAGCACTCCGTGAAGAATGGGCTGCCATTCCCCAAGAAAACTTCCAGCACCTGACTGAACGTATGCCTGCGAGAGGTGAAGCTGTCATCAAGGCTAAGGGTGGACAGACACCAAACTGAATTCCAGCATTACCAATGGAGGTCGCCACAAGCTTTCAAGTCATTTTCAGCCAGGTGTCAAAAAAAAATGGCTCTGAGCACCATGGGACTCAACATCTTAGGTCATAAGTCCTCTAGAACTTAGAACTACTTAAACCTAACTAACCTAAGGACATCACACACACCCATGCCCGAGGCAGGATTCGAACCTGCGACCGTAGCAGTCCCGCGGTTCCGGACTGCAGCGCCAGAACCGCTAGACCACCGCGGCCGGCTCAGCCAGGTGTCCGGATACTTTTGATCACAGTGTATGTTTGGGATGTGGTTGGTCAGCTGCTTGTTCATTACGATCTTTAACGAGCTTCAATATGCATGGACTCGCGTAGAATCCTCGCGGAGAGATTTTCTTAGGCAAACAGTAGCTCATCAACAGTATCTAGACAGCAATTAGTGGAGATTAATATGAAGTGCGTACACCCTTAGCCTTTATGACGGCTTGAAGTCTGCTGGTAAGACACTGAATAAGGTGTCTGAATATCTGGAGGAATGGCAACCCCTTGTTCCTCAAAAGCTGAAATCGGATAAGATAGCGATGCTGGACGCTGGGGTCCAGAGCGAAGTCTACGTTCTAATTCATCCCAATGGTGTTCCACTGGGTTCAATTCGGCGCTGTGGGCGGGCCAGTCGATTTCAGGAATGTTATTCTGCACAAATCGTTGCCTCCCAGATTATCCATTATAACAGGATACAATGTCGTGCTGATAAAGTCACCGTCGCCGCACTTATTTTCTACTATATGCAGTAAATAATGCTGTAGAACGGGCTAATATGCTTCCACGTTTAGTGTTTTATTAAGAGCAATAAAGAGACCACACTCTAACCATAAAAAACAAACCTGTACCTCTCAGTTCTTCACTGCTGCCACTACACATGATGGCAGGCAACATTCTCCAGCCATTCGCCAAACCCAAACCCCTTCCATCGGATTGGCACAGGCTCTAGCGTGATTCAACAGTCCAAATCACTCGTTTCCAGTCGTCCATTGTCTTGTTGCGTCGCTTAGCACGTAACTGTGTGGCTTACGAGGTGCGACAATAAAGCACTAAGACTGATTTTCTTTGCAACATGTGGCAACCCTGCAGGCTTGCGTAGGCACAATATCTTTGACCTTGGTCTATAAGCTGCTTCCAGTCCAAGCGGCACATTGATGCAACTGCTCAGTCGCGAGTTGTGCTGTAATAAGTTAACACTTGTTTGTGTCTCTCGTCACAGAAATGGAGCCGCATAATATTGTGCAACGGTATGCCATTTCTTTTTGAGTTAAATTGGGTGAAAACGCGACAACTTATGGTAAGCTTCAGAAGGCTTTTGAGGAGGAGATTATGTCAAGAGCTGAAGTTTTTCGTTGGCAGAACGAATGTTGAAGATGAAGACCGCAGTGGACGACCAACAACCTCACGGACGGATGTCAATTAGGCCAGGGTGCGTGAACTCGTACGATCTGATCGAAGATTATCCGTGAAAATGATTGCAGAAGAACTGAACATCAATCGAGAAACGGTTCGTCTAATAATAACTGAAGATCTTGGTGTGAGAAAGGTTTGTGCAAAAATGGCCCCCAAAAATCTCACACAACAACAGCGAGAAAAACGGAAAAATGTGGCAGCCGATCTGTTACAGCAAACGGAAATCAATCCAGAATTGTTGAGCTGTGTTATCACTGGTGATGAAAGTTGGTTTTTTCAATACGATCCAGAGACAAAACGCCAAAGTTCGCAATAGTGCTCAAAGGGATCACCCAGGCCAAAAAATGCTCGCATGTCAAAGTCAAAAGCGAAATGCATGCTTGTGTGCTTCTTTGATTCCAAGGGAATTGTTCATAAAAATTGGGTGCCTCCTGGACAAATAGTTAACCAATATTACTACAAAGAAATTTTAGGAGCCGGCCGCGGTGGTCTAGCGGTTCTGGCGCTGCAGTCCGGAACCGCGGGACTGCTACGGTCGCAGGTTCGAATCCTGCCTCGGGCATGGGTGTGTGTGATGTCCTTAGGTTAGTTAGGTTTAAGTAGTTCTAAGTTCTAGGGGACTTATGACCTAAGATGTTGAGTCCCATAGTGCTCAGAGCCATTTGAAATTTTAGGACTTCGTGTCCGTGCCAACATTGCTGATAATTGGATTCTGCATCACGATAATGCACCATCCCATACTGCTGTCAGTACAGCAATTTTTAACCTCAAAACAAATTTCAGTGCCACCACAGCCACCTTATTCACCAGATATCGCTTCGTGCGACTTTATTCTATTTCCAAGAGTCAAAACGGCGGTCAAGGGACACGATTTTCAAACAACACAAGATGTCCAAAAACTGTGACGAGGGTCTTGGAGGATATTATAGAAAATGAGTTCCAGAAATGTTACCATCAATGGCAGAAGCGCTGGAAAAAGTGTGTGCGATCAGAAGGGAACTACTTTGAGGGAGACAACACTAAACTTGACTAAAACGGTAAGCAAAATTTTTTTTCACATCAGTCTCATTATTTTATTGTCGCACCTCGTATGAGGAGCTCTTCGACCATTTTACCCCGTTCTTTTTAACTACCTAGGCACAGTCATTGTGTTAGCTGGATTGCTGGTCACGTGTAATTGCTTCCTCTGATTTCGTGAGATTTCTTACTACCACCCTATGCTATGCTCGACCTTTCCTGTCCGTCAGTAGACGTCGGCCTGGACACGGTTTAGCTGTTATTGTTTCTTCGTGTTTCCACTCAGAATTACATCACCAACAGTCGACTTTAGCAGCTTTAAAGGTGTAGTGCCCCTGACGAATTCGTCACTCAGTTGACATCCGATGTCCAGTCCACGTTCGAAGTCGTGGAACTTTCTTGACCGACCCACTTTGTTGTTACTGCTTTTCTACTGACTATACTATACTCTCGCCTCCTTTTATACTGGCTTCTCCGTAATAGTTTTGATCAGATAGTGTACATGTCATCCTCGATACCACGTATCGACATTTACTGGCTGCGATTGCAGCACGTTGAAAAGACATCGTGTAATAAAATCAGAAAGTCTGGAATAAGCGTTTTATTACTATGACTCGTATACCGTACAAACTTTTTTCGGCCACATTTATTATTCTTCAGGTTGTAACTTTCAGTCTCTCGTATCCACAAAGAGAAAACCTAAGAGCATGCCATCTGAAAGCAAATTACCTACATCATTTCCCACTTAATTATAAACCGAAGAGCCAAAGAAACTGGTACACCTGCCCAATATCGTGTAGAGCCCCCGCGAACACGCACAAGTGCCGCAAGACGACGTGGCATGGACTCGACTAATGACTGAAGTAGTGCTGGAGGGAACTGACGCCATGGACCCTGGAGGGATGTCCATAAATCCGTAAAGAGTACGAGGGAGTGGAGATCTCTTCTGAACAGCACGTTGCAAGGCATCCCAGATATGCTCAATAATGGTCATGTACGGGGAGTCTGGCGGCGAGCGGAAGTGTTTAAACTTAAAAGAGTGTTACTGGAGCCACCCTGTAGCAATTCTGGACGTGTGGGGTGTCACATTCTCTTGGTGGAATTGCCCTTGTCGGAATGCACGATGTACATGAATGGATGCAGTAGTCAGACAAGATGCTTACGTACGTGTTACCTGTCAAAGTCGTATCTAGACGTATCTGCAGTCCCATATCACTACTACTGCAAAAGCCCCACACCATTACAGAACCTCCACCATCTTGTACAATCCCCTCCAGACATGCAAGGTCTATAGATTCATGAGGTTGTCTCCATATCCGTACACGTCCGTCCGCTCGATACAATTTGAAACGAGACATGTTCCCAGTAATCAATAGTCCAATGTCGGAATTGGCGGGCCCAGGCGAGGCGTAAAGCTCTGTGTCGTGGAATCATCACGGGTACACGAGTGGACCTTCGGCTCCAAAGCCCACATCGATGATGATTCGTTGAATGGTTCGCACGCTGACACTTGTTGATGGTCCAGCACTGAAATCTGCAGCAATTTTCGGAAGGGTTGCACTTCTGTCACGTTGAACGATTCTCTTCAGTCGTCGTAGGTCCCGCTCTTGCAGGATCTTCTTCCGGCCGCAGCGATGTCGGAGATCTGACGTTTTACCGGATTCGTGACATTCACTTCACACTCGTGAAATGGTCGTACGGGAAAACTCCCTTCCTCGCTACCTCGGAGATGCTGTGTCCCATCGCTTGTGCATCGACTAACACCACGTTCAAACTCAAATCTTGATAACCTACCATTGTAGCAGCAGTAACCGATCTAACAACTGCGCCAGACACTTGTGTTATATATGCGTTGTCGACGGCAGTGCCATATTCTGTTTTTTACATCTCTCTGTATTTGAATGAACATGCCTATACCAGTTTCTCTGGCGCTTCAGTGTACAATTCGTTGGGTATTCTGAAATCAACACATCTTCAACCATACTAGAACAACTTTTTAAAGTCAATTTTGTTTGCCTCCACTTGCTTCGCCAGTGTGTTCTCCAAGAACACTTCCCATAAATTCGAAGGCATTCTGTTCCAGATTACTTTTGTATAAAAATGTTTCGTGATTGAATAGAATTATCTCCAATATAGTATTTTCTCCGCTCAGTAACTGCAGTAACCAATGATCCTCAAAAACCCTAAACTGTGCTGCTGCAGTGTAGATTAACCTGCAATGACCAGACCACAGTACTTATGAGTCATGTTGCGGGAAGTGGTCGTTCTGACGGTATATTGCGATCTGTTGCTACGCTATCTCGCATTTAATGCAAAGCTGAATTCAGCTTCGAACACGTCATTATGTGGTCCGCATATCGCAGCTGTTATCTTATCTACCGTAAGAAATCACTAACATACGTCGCACGTCACTTCAGCAACGTCTGTCCGTTTCTTCCACAGTATCATATATCCTACTATTCTCATACACGTCGACGATCAATGCATTTTCCCTGAAAGTACAGCTGTTAACTTAATTCTGCACAAAATCTGTAAATTCATCTGAACGGGTGCGCTATCAACGTAAGACTTGTCTAAATATTTGTGACTTTAATTAATTCTAGTTCGTTTGAAACAAATTGAAATTTCTTTTTCGAAAGCATAATTTCATTGTTTTCTGGTAAAAATAGATATTTCCACTGAATCACCCCTACAAGATATTCTGCTTTGACACAATTTTCTCCGTGCGTTGGCACACTGTACGCAGCATGGTGGAGGAAATGTGGTATCTGTTTCCATTTGTTACGTTCGTGGACGGTATGTTTCTTTTGGTTCCATGACGTATTTAATTTCATCACTGACTATCGATCGATTTATATACACGTTGTAGCAGATTGTTTTTTGGCTCATATCTTTAGATAATACTGTTCTGGATAGATTGTCTAAAGTTAAACACAAGCCCTTCTCGTGAACTACGAAATAGTGGCGTATGTCTGTGCGGATAAGCGAAATGCTATCTTAACCGCATCTGTGGACGCTGAAATTTTGTATCACTAAAAAGACAATGTTCCTGGGTGCACTATGCTTTCCCACCTCTCGCCATATGAGGGTACGTTTAATATTGTCAGCCACTATCGCCTTGGTAGGCCAGGTGTTACGTCGTGAGGAGAATTATCTTTTATTGACGTACTGATCTCCAAATCTTTGCACACGGTGCGCACTTCGGTCAACGTTATTGTTACACTGTTCTCCTTCTGCATATGCGTCTTTTCTGGAGTGCAGGCCCTGATTTCATTTTTACGGATTACGATATGCGACCCCATCGAACAGTGTTGGTTATGAAGCTGTTGCAACAAGACAGTACTAGGAGAACGGACTGACCTGCCTCCTGCCTCCTCCTCGCCCCCCCCCCCCCCCCCCGACTTAAATCTCGTCAATCACGTGCGGGATACGTTGGCGAGACTCATTCCGACACGACCGCATGCAGCAACGATCATCCAGCGCCGGAAGACTGGAATGCCCTACCACAAAGAACTCCTTACCAACCTTGTAGCCGGTTCAAATTGCTCTGAGCACTATGGGACTTAACTTCTGAGGTCATTAGTCCCCTAGAACTTAGAACTACTTAAACCTAACTAACCTAATGACATCACACACATCCATGCCCGAGGCAGGATTCGAACCTGCGACCGTAGCGGTCGCGCGGTTCCAGACTGTAGCGCCTAGAACCGCACGGCCACTCCGGCCGGCCCTTGTAGTCGGCATGCGAACATTTCAGAGCATCTATTGCCGTCCGCGGTGACCACACCCCCTATTAAGTATAGTGTCCAGTTTTTTTGTTATGTCCAGGTGACCATCAAAAAACGTAGTCACTTCAGCGCAATTTTTGTCTTTAAACGGAAGTGTCATTTCTGTTCGTCTCATTCCGTATTTCTTTCACTTACCTTCTATACTTTACTGTAGAGGTTATTTCTCGTACAGCCCACGTTTCACCGAGCCATGTTACTTGGCAGTGATCCATCATGCGGAAGTTGCTTTCGTCCTTACGTTTTCCACACCAGTGTAGAGTCACTGTAGGAGTAAAAATACGTAGTGGTACACTACGTAAGGCGGTTACCAAAAGGATCGGAATGATTAGAAAAGCCATCCTAGATCAGTTTTCGTTTCCAGTGTCCACGAGACGTCGATGGGATAGAGATAACTATAAAGTACTTGCTGAAAGAAAGCTGGTGGGACATGCTATCACCGCTGTATACCACTTGTAACCGCTTTTTTCACCACAGGTCTAATAGTTCAGGAGCACAAGCGCGTTTCTAAGCAGGTGACTGCTGGCGTTTAAGTTCACAAAGCTACCTATATATTGGTTATTTGCATTAAAATTCATAAAAATGGGTGTTACTGATACGACAAATTATACAACTGTTGATCGAATATGGAATTCTATTTTCCATTTCTGCAATAGCGTTCCAGTCCGTGTCCATTCTATCAGGAGTATCTAGTTCCCGTCTTTACACGTCGTTTATTTTATACTACAGTGAATTTCGGAATTTTGTGCGTGATATTGCACCACTTACCACACTGAAACGGCAAATAATTGGCTGATAACTGGATTTTTTTTCTTTTGTTCTTGAATTGTGTCAAGGGTAGTGCACAGACCAAAATTTCATTTTTCTAGCACTACCGATAGTCAGTGTACTTTGTTGTAACACATCCGAGCTAACAGAAAACATCAAAAAATTTCAGACTTTTGAATCATACAAAAAATATATGTGCCTGTCTCTTCGCGTGTGTAGCCTGTCTATCGTAATGTTAACGTCGTCAAGAAATACATTTACCCAGTGGATGTTTACGTTTCAATGGCTAGAGGAGACGTACTTCACAACACTTAGCAGGTGAGGGGCTCCGGGAAGCGCAGCTTGGACAGAAGCTTCAGCTAGAGCTATAACGCCGTTATCAGCGAATGACTCACCACAGCACTTTACATCTCAGGTATCTGCGGCGGATATTTCTCAACGCAAGCGTTTCTCAGTTCTTTTGAAATATACATAGTTCACTGCCCTTTTGTGTGCTCGGTATTCCGCTGACAATATTATGACCAATTAAGGCATTAAGACTACAGTTTAACAAGGGTACTTGTTTGCTTTGATGACACTTTTGACATGGCACAGCGGTCGACGGCTGTTATTTGCCCGAGCAGGTATAAACTATTCGACAGGAATTTGTGATTTTGTCGTCTTATATTGAGTAGTCAGAATACGTGTCGCAAATCTGTAATAACAAAAACTGAGTATTACCAGGATTTGCCAAAAAGATTCAATAAATTTACACTAAATATGAGCAATCTTTATCAGGACAAACTGAATGCAGCGTAGCCGCTGAACGTTCAAATATTGGCGTACATTCTTAGCCAGGCATCTAAAGATCTTTTTTCAATCAAAACCTTACGTATTTCTCAACTTAGGCCCCGCTTCAAATCAAACTACTTTACGTAAAGATTTCTAAGCGAGTGAATTCCATTTCAGAAGTGCGACTGTTGAAGATCTGCAGAAATATCTATCTACATTTTCGTTTTATAACTTCACAAGCCTTTTTATTTCTGCAAAAGGCGTTTGAAGTTATAAAACTAATATCTATGTACTTGTTTGAAAAGTGATCACACAAGCAAACCTGTGAGGACCGTCGAATCTCATTGGCGTAAAAATGTTTACGAGCACAAATTTCTACAGGTATATACGCGGAAGTCGGGGGGGGGGGGGGGGGGGGGAAGTCGAAAAATAACGAACAGAGGTTCCCACATGCAATCTAAGTTTTCCCATTAGTAAATTTGTCATTCTTATGATTTTTGTAGAATCTATACTTACTTTTCTTATCTGATCCAGAAGACTTGCCTAGTGTCCCCATTTGCGTTACCAATACGAAGACTCTTGCACCACACAAAATACTGGTCACAGCCTATCCAACACAGGAAATCTACTTCGCTTGCCATCTGTACGGCCACTGTTTACCTGACAGGTTTCTTTGCTTCTTCGTTTCTGGCGTGCATTCGATAACCCCACGTCTCACCCACATTAACAAAAATCAGTGCACCAAATTCTTCTTTCTCAGACATTGTGAAACTTGCTGCGAAAGTCTCGCGTCGACTATTCCTGACGAATTATGGAATTAAGTATCAACTAAGTGGGTCCTGCGATCGGGTTCTTGTGGCAAAAAAAAAAAGGAACTCTACCCCACGTAGATGTCAATGAAGCTTTATGCAGGTTACCCTGAAATACTGAAGAGTGGGCACTACCGTGCATTTGTCTCCCTGGACGAAGAATTTTGGTGTGAGGTTCCCCTATGACGCACTACGAGGCCCTTTGCCACAGCCATTGTATCAGCACCACTCACACACACCTAACAGCTTCACGTGTCGTTCCGATAACGAGGGACTGTCCGTTGCATTTTTCCAGTAAACTGACTATATATAATTCAGCACAGAGACTGAATATTTCAATAGTGAGCGGAACAACTTTTACGACGTCTTTCACCTCAGCTTCACGCCGTTTCAAACAATATTGCTCAATATTTTATGCACCATAAATCGTATTAATCTGAAATATGATTTACTTAAGAGTTTAACAATTCTACTTACAAAGCCTTAACATAGAATATAGGTGCAGGTCCCGGGTCCAAGCGTGTAACTTTATCCCGGCATCCTGCTAAAGAAAAAGTGGCTAGCCTTAACCAGTATGCTGGGCAAGGGGGGGGGGGGGGGGGGGGGCAGTTACGTTCATACAGCAAGTTTTCCTTCGTTCTGAGACTATACGACCAATTACTCAGTCATTGATTAACCAGAGCGTTAAATAGCACTGTACTGCAATAAAGAGCACCCCTAGCTCACGTGACGCGGTACCAGGTACACGGGATAATGGTTATAAAAACCATATGCAGTGAATGGGGAAAGCTGCCTAATTGACTCTGACAAAGGGCATAAATTATGATGGTGAATGGAACCATCTTTCATGGAAACAGGTTATTGGGTACATCTACATACGTTACTATTCTGCATTTCACACGTGCACGGCAGGAGGTTCATCGAACCACTTTCGCTCAATAGTTCCACTCTCGAACAGCGAGCGGGAAAAACTAATCAAATATTTCCGTGAGAGCTCTGATTTCTCTTATTTTATTACGATTATTATTTCTCCCTATTTAGGTGGCCTGCAACAATATTTTCGCATTGCATTCAGAGGAGAAAGTTATTGATTGAAATTTCGTGAAAAGATGTCGCCGCACCGAACAACGACTTTGTTTTAATGCTTGCTAGCCTGCTCGTGGTCTCGCGGTAGCGTTCTCGCTTCCCGAGCACGGGGTCCCGGGTTCGATTCCCGGCGGGGTCAGGGATTTTTCCCTGCCTCGAGATGACTGGGTGTTTCGTCGTCGTCGTCGTCGTCGTCGTCGTCATCATCATCATCATCATCATCATCATCCATCCCCATTGCGGGCGGAGGAAGGCAATGGGAAACCACCTCCACTAGGACCTTGCCTAGTACGGCGGTGTGGCTCTCCCGTATCGTTCCCCTACGCTCTGTCACGGAGTACGGGACTTCATCATTATCATCAACCCAACTCGCGTATCATATTGGTGACAGACTCACCCCTATCTCGCGACAGAAGAAAACCAGCTACCATTCTTTGAACTTTTTTGATATCCCCATTGGTCCAATCAGGTAAGGATAGCATACCGCACAGCAATAATCCAGCTCCATAAGAGGACGGACAAGCGTAGTTTAGCGAGTATCTTTAGTGGATTTGTTGAATCTTCTAAGTGTTCTCCCAATGAAACGCAGTCTCTGGTTCGCCTTGCCCACATCATCCAGTTCAAGTTGATCGTAATTGTTATCCCTTGGTATTTAGTTAGACTGACAGCGTTTAAATTTATGCTGTATATCGGGTACTCGAGACTCAATGCATTCCTTTTAGGTTTTATGTGGATGACCTCAGTTTTCGTCATTTAACATCAATTACCACTTCTCGCACCACACAGATATCGTGTCAAAATCACTCTGAAAATGGTTTTAATCTTATGATGAGTTTACTAGACGGTAAGCGACACCATCATCTGCAAACAATCTAAGAGGGCTGCTCAAATCCGCAGAACATCGATGAATAACGATATGGAAGGCGTTTTACGTCTACGCTGTGTCGTCCAGGAACGTCGATATCTCTAGTCTGTCTGCGCTGTAAAGCAGAAGAGTTGGCAATCTTTAGTGCATATGACAACTGTGGGCTGGCTGTGGAAAGAAAGCACGCCATCTCACGTTATGTCTCCGTGGCACACGGTCCGTAGTAGTTCACTGAACGTGTTCGCCAGTTGCAATTGCGGTGAGCACAGAAACAAACAATGAGTGGTCCGTAGGAGACTAGAAAGAAATTGCGCAATATGGCACTGGACGATCGGCAATTAGAAATGTATCAAAGAGCGTACGAGTAGGTAATACGTGAAGGATTTGAAAAAAGAATTAAACTGATCTTGCGCACCAATCTGTTACTGTGGATGAGACGTGGATCCAACACTTCACGTCAGAAACTAAACAGCAGTCAAAGCGGTGGTTGCAAGCCAGCGTCACTGTATAGGAGAAGTAGATTTTATGTATCGGAGCCATCTACTTGGAGTTCAAGAGAGATTCTTTTCGTAATTACCCTGCTAACGAAGTCTTGTGCAACAAGTGAATGAAAGGAAAAAAAAAAAGCGCGAGATGAAATTTATCCCTTGAAAGAACAGCAGTTCCCAACAGGACAGCGCACCTGTCCTCAAAGATACTTTGGCAATGTAGGAAAAAGGAAGGAAGGTAAGGGTGCAGTTGCGTCAAGATTTAGGAAAACAAATTTATTGATGAAAAACCGAATTTAATGATTAAATTATGACAGTTGTAGATATGTATTTTGCAGGCCTTTGACAATCGCACTTCAGATATGGAAAACATTGAATTAAGTGTACTGACATAACGGGGGGGAGTAGGTGGCATGTTGAAAAATGAGTATTTCTTACCTTGCCCTCTTAGGCGGTGAATACCTACAAGTACTAGATGGGCGACCACCTGAGCAATCAGGATAAAAAAAGTGAGATCAAACCCCCGTACCAAGTGTTACAAATTAGGCGTCTGACCTCTATTCCAACGCGATCAATGTTCACATTGGAAGTAGCTGCAAAGTCGGCTGGCGTTTGCGGAAAACAAACTCAAACGAGATCAACTGAAATTCTGTGCTAGAAAAAAATTGGAGCCTTCATCAGGCGTAAAAGTTTAAAAGTAACGTTCACTTATGACTTTTTCGCGCCCATTCCATTAAGAAGGATGAAATAGGCAAATAAAGTGTTTTATTTTGCAGCGCCCTGTACACTGTATTGACTGGAATGCGGCATATCTACGTCCTCATTCATACTACACAAACCACAATAAGTGGTACCCAAGCTGTCAGATTTTCTGCCTTCTCTGTTCGCGGCTGGATCGTGCGAAAATGGTTGTTTATAAACGATGGTGTTCACAGACAGTTATTTTGTACTTGCTGTGTGTAAATGAAAATCACAAAATCATTACAAATGTCGCACTAGCACCCGATTCTGGAAAGTTTCTCCACTTTTCTATCACTTCTAGGAAGTTAAACCCAATCAATGATTCACATGCCACCCGTACTGATTAAACCGAGCTGTCAGATATTGTGCAATAAATGTTCAATCCCATCATATCAGCATCATTGCGGAGAGGAGAGCCCAACTGCATTGAGGTGTGCGTGTTCTGTTTTGAGTGTTCTCTTAAATAAAATTCCTTTTCGGCATATTTCCAACAAACAGTAGCAAGCTACTTGTTCTACAATTTCGTAAGTGTTTGCTCGTATTTAATGCTTTCCAGTGGTAGCATCAGTTATGACCTCTGCGTATGGTGTGGTAAAAATGCTTCGTGGGTGCCAAAATCGCAGGCAAACATTCAAACGCTCTACGCAGGTGCTTTAAGTAGACCATCATCTACCTTATCACGGAATTCCGTGGCAACGCCCGGTGTACTTGTGAGTACTGGCACACAAGGCAACAAGATCGATTTTACAGGACGTGGTATCTAATTCGGTCGCGGGGTTGGGTGGACCACTTCCATGCGTACAATTTACAGCTTCCAACGTAAATTACGACTGGGGCTGAGATATTTTACTACCTTTAGAAATTTAAGGGTACATCGATAGCCCCAACGCTCATTTAGTCCCAACACTCATTCGATTTTGTCCTGGCCAAGGTCGTAATATTCAAGTACAGCATTATCTCTTATTCGAAAGCCATGTAGTCAGTGTTTCCTCATTCAATGCATAGGCGCACTAAGACGAACGAAGAATACAACAGAACCAAGACAGAGGAAGGCTGATAAGAGGGAAGATATGGGGAAAAAATTAGAACACGCGGCAGCAGGCCAATAAGAAAGGGAAAATTTATACAAAACTGACTGCAGCACAGTTCGCTGTAAAATCTAAAAATGTAGCTGGCTACTGACAGACGGGAAACTTTTATTGAGTGTCACAATAATTGTTACAGAATTTAGTGTCAGACGGTCTTTAGAGAGAGACGGCGCAACTGCAAGAAGTACCTTCCAAGGGTTGTCTTTAAACTACCTATTCTGAAGCCAAAAGTGCAACAAATCTGATCCGATGGGTAGGGTAACTGAATCCTCTTGCATTACAGCCCAGTCTAGCGACTGGTAATCAACTCATGTGCTCCACTCTGCTATACGTTTGTTCATATGTATTTTTTAAAAACAGCGTTACGTTTATGTTAATGTCAGAGCCTGACAATATAATAAAATATAATATGCAGTGTGAAGACTTCCCGAATATGGTGCTAAATGATAAGGAAATTTCCGCATGTGCTAGAAGCAACAAGAAATATACTTTTAAACAGAACTAATGTGTGTTATGTGTATGAATTCAATTGCACCGAAATAATTGTGCGTTTCTATAAATAATTTTATGTTAATTGTATTTGTTGAAACCATTTTTCTGTGAATAAAAGAAGGAAAAGAACATAACGGATTTAATTTCATGCTGTGCTGTGTCCCCCAAAATCCTGAAATATCCCTCTTTTATGGCACTCTTGTCCCTCATTCTAATTCTACAGAGGTGGTCACCCTATGTCACACCCTAAAGTATACACGGATAACAGCCTGTGAGGCTGACTATGTACGCAAAACACAGAAGTTTATTCATTAGAAATTGGATCTACATGTACTTAGGTACAAGGGTTGTTAACACTGCAATGGAGAAACGTAAAACTAATTTCTGCTCTAACCGACAATGCTATACGAAGTTGACGCAGACAACTTCCTATAGTATGTCTCAAAACGCTCCTAATGACATCTAAAGGTCATAGAACACGTCTGCCGTGATTTTTTTATGTCATTAAAGTGCCAGCTCTTCAGTGAAGCCCAAATTTCACAAAAAAAGTACGCCAAACAGACAAACTGACACCTCACTTGTAATATACAAGTACAGTGTAACAGCACAAAGCGAAAAAGTTCATCAGCAAGATAGTCCTTAAAGATGTCAACAGATCGCGTATAGACACCAACCAAACGAAAGCCTGAACAGTTATACACATATTAGAACAACTTCAGATAAACTGAATGGGGAGGCCCTTGGCTATACGCTTAGCAGCTCTGTTTGGGCACGCCCACTGACAAAATGAAAACACATTTGGCGCTATAAGGGTACTAGTCCGATCACGAACAGCGTCGAAGTTTCAGAATCTGCATATTTTAAATGAGCCTATACAAGGGTTCCGGCTTAACGGCAAAGGATTGACAATTTTCGTATCATGCTATATGAATTACACTGCATGTTCTATTACACCTGAAGAAAACTATAATCCCGTATAGGTGTGATCATTACTGTCGACATTTGATCCAATGAAATTTTGGAAGTCAGAACAACAAATAGGACGATAAAATCAAAAAACTTGGCACTTCCGTTTTATAATAAATAAAACTATTTTCGAAAGCGATGGCGTTTAATAAAGGACATAGTCGCACAGGTGGAATTTTCACTGTAATACGAGACACAGACAAATCACAAATGGACAGGCTTATTAACAATTCAGGCTGTTTCTACTAAATGTTACTTCTGTATTTGTGAAATCACCACTGGTGCAAAACTTTCAACTCTTCTGTTGTCAATCATGAGAGTTGTTTTAAACGGGGTAATTGGGGGGGGGGGGGGGGGGAGAGAGAACAAGCTGAATAATACCTGGTACACCACAAACAATATAAATTCCATTCGTATTTGGCCATTCATATTTGGGATAGATGCACCACCCAGGAGTGAAAAGGGGGGGGGGGGGATTACAGGCGCTGCGGCAGCTTGGCACTGGCAACCTCCCCCCCCCCCGCCCAACCACCCTTTTATACACACACACACACACACACACACACACACACACACACACACACTTTTATCTTGAAGCAAGCCTAGGTATTAATTAATGGGTTATGTACATACCATTTGTGAATTTTTGTATCTATTATTTAGTACAGAAAACAAATTACAGCGCAATATCACCTATGTACATTACTTGTGGGAATGATTTCTGAGTGGATAACACAACTGCTTAAAACAGAGTCACTGCTAACAATGTTTACTCATATTACTAAGTGACACTCCCAGAATCAGCATTTGGGATCAATTTTCCTTTCGAAGATCTTAAGTAACCTCAGTCCTCTTCTTTCTCCCCTCTCCCCCGTCCCAATACATACTACAGCTTTTCACTACCGGTATCGTACTACTTCAATAGAATATTTTATTTTCAAAAGATTTGAATGACAGTTTCACAATCTCAATGTTGAAGATCCAGTAGTTGATGCTTCGTTAAAATATTTGTAAAATCTTGTCACATGGAAATAATGTTTTATGACACTTTGTTTATAAAAAGTATGTCAACAGTTTCATTTGTATACTTCAAGCAATGACAGAATATTTTCCTCGTACATCACTACACTATGCGTCTGTCCAGAACTAACTACAGCTAACTGAGTCTAGTTTCTAGTCCAGATAGAGATCGTCAGGGCAGAAAAAGTTTTACAGATGTGACTTGACACTTGAGTTACCCAAATGTCCTAGAAAGCAAGCTAATGCAGAAACACATTTACATTCTCCGCAAGAAGACAGGTAGAACAAACAGTCCGCGGAATAAAGTTCCATTAAGTGTCATATGAAGAACCATAGATCCATTCTTATATAATTTTTTCGCTTGACGACTAAACTCCGCAGGTAGTAAACAAGTCTTGAAATTGTTGCGCTGGCGAAAACGCCACAATAACAGACCGCAGAGCGTGCCGCTTCATATAGTCGTAACACACATTGGTTTATTGACGGGCACTGTTTTCGACTGATATGCCGCATAAACAACGACGCACTGCAGACAGCAAAAACAAAAGTTTTTACCATCCGAAGACTAATTTTTATCGTAAGAAACGCCAAATCTGACAGCAATACCTGGGTACACATTCTCGTGCGAAAATATCTATACGAAGTAAAACTTGATGCAGAATTCATAGTTTTACTTACCTTGCTGTACAGTTCATTCATCCTAATGTTGTCTGAGTTCCAACACGAAAAGCCAAAAACATATGATCACATCGGAGAGGCAACTACCCTCTCCCTTCATATTTATCACTACTCTCCATATCGCGCCAAAGAGACTGATCGACTACATCAAAGCATTTCGACTAGAAGGCGTTACAGCCTGCCATCTCCCGGGGATGCTGTTCATTCGACTGTGTTTACCTCCCAGTTTAGTCAAGTCTCCGCTAGAGGGCAGCAGTGTACAGTGACACCGCCAGCGGCACTGTCTGTGATGGCACAATGCCAGTTTCCATAGCTGCGAGTCAAGCAGTATTCACTTCCGCATTAACACAATGAAAAGAGTCGCATTCGAAGCGCATTTGTGTTCCTACCGTATGCATTAAAATTTGCTGCCTCTGTATCGGAATAACGAAACGGAAAGTTTTATTAATTATCCCAATCTGTATAAAATATGTACTGGTATCGACTGAAATCAGGACTGATCAATATTGCTTTAACGTCTAAGCCAAGATATTAAAGAGCTATCTGACTTCACCTATTGCCACAGTCTGCATTACACTGAAGACTAAAATGGACTAAAAAATGCGTTACACAGATAATGTTGAACAGTTAAGCATTGGTTGCAGGCCCATCTTTCGAAGAAAACTGATACACACAATATTTGGGGTAGATTAGAAACACAACAAAGCAGTCAGTAAATGTCGAGATAATCAGCGACTTTCATTCACGTAAACAATAATTTAGTTTATTTCAGAAATACATCATATTTTGATTAAAATAAATTATAGAATATTATTTATTTTTACATGACACGCTGAAAAATAAAGTAACCTATTTTGTTGAAAATTACAGATAAGTTGAGGCGCGCGGAAAAGCGAAATACTATTCATACGCACAGCCTGATTGAGTCGCTGATTCACTCTCGTGAATTTCGTAAACCACTTATCCCGTTCGGTGTGCCGGAACTTAGTGGGTAGGTTTGCGCCTGCCTTGAATTAGTCTGGAAAGCAGAAACATGTACGATCGGTTTTTAATCTTTGTTCTACGTTAACGGGCTGACAGAAATGAACGTCAATCGCATGACGTTTTACCTCATTTCTATCTGCACCTAACAGTAGCAAATTGCATTTTGTTGTCTATTAATGCTTAAAGCATTTTGACGAGGAAAACAGTCTTAAGTGATTTTGTACACTGTGTGGATGGACCTCGTAATTTCCGTTACTGTACTGGCGGAAGCTGCAAGTTTTAGGCTATCTTTTCACCGACATGCGGGAGCACAGTTCCACAGTTCACGCATTTAATCTAACTGAAAGTAAATCGTTTTATAATATTAACAGTGTAGTTTAGCTTTTCGCTTCTACAGATATCCCCATCCCCTCAACCTCTAAAGAGAAAACGAGATTTTTTTGTACAAGAAGTGTTCAAAAAGTAATGCAACACATTTCTTTTCCGGCCAGTTTCGGTTTGCAAATGCAGAATTTGTTGTGGGACATCGTAGAATATTCTCGCTTCAGCCCCTATAGATTCATGAAGTTCCGATAGGTGGTGGTGCTATATGTAGTCCTTAAAATGACGTCTGTATCAGAGGTGCGTTACAAGCAGAGAGGTCTCACTGAGTTTCTTTTGACGCAAAACCAGAACTTCGCAGATATTCGTAGGCGCTTGAAGAATGTCTATGGAGACCTCGGAGTGAACAAAATCACGGTGAGTTGTTGGGCGAGGAAACTGAAGAAATAACTTCAGCTTGTTGTTCGTCGCAAAAATGCAAACGAACTTCTCTTTCTCCATGACAACGCATTCGAGAGATTTGGCAAACAGCAGTTGACAAGGAACTAGAAGCTGATCTTGATTCACTTCCTTCCGGTGTGGCCGAGCGGTTCTAGGCGCTTCATTCCGGAACCGCGCTGATGCTACGGTCGCAGGTTCGAATCCTGCCTCGGGCATGGACGTGTGTGATGTCCTTAGGTTAGTTAGGTTTAAGTAGTTCTAAGTCTAGAGGACTGATGACCTCAGATGTTCAGTCCCATAGTGCTTACGAGGGAACCTCCCCATCGCACCCCCCTCAGATTTTGTTATAAGTTGGCACAGTGGATAGGCCTTGAAAAACTGAACACAGATCAATCGAGAAAACAGGAAGAAGTTGTGTGGAACTATAAAAAAAAAGCAAAATATACAAACTGAGTAGTCCATGCGAAACATAGACAACATCGACGAGACTGAAAGCTGAGGAGCGCCGTGGTCCGTGGTTAGCGTAAGCAGCTGCGGAACGAGAGGTCCTTGGTTCAAGTCTTCTCTCGAGTGAAAAGTTTAATTTTTTTATTTTCAGACAATTATTATCTGTCCGTCCGATGCGAGGTAACTGCGCCCCATTGGAGAGGCACGTCCTTTCGTCTACTAATCGCACGGTTTTGCGGTGCGGTCGCAAAACACAGACTCTAAATTTATTACTGTGAACAGAGACGTCAATGAACGAACGGACAGATCATAACTTTGCGAAAATAAAGAAAGTAAACTTTTCTCTCGAGGGAAGACTTGAACCATGGACTTTTTTTTAATCTCATTTTGTTCGCTTTTGTTCGTTGCATCTGCTCGGGGCGGACGTCGTAAGACATCCGTTTAAGTTCGTTGTTGATCGATTAGCTCAGTTTTTTTTTTTTATTACAGAGGGCTGCTAACCCTCTGACCGAACACACTGAGCTACCGTGCCGGCGACCACTGGACCACGGCGCACCTGAGCTCAGACTATTCTTGATGTTGCGTATCTTGCGCATGGACTACTCAGTTTGTATATTTTGCTTATTTTTTTTTTCATAGTTCCACTCAACTTCTTCCTGTTTTCTCGATTGATCTGTGTTCAGTTTTTCAAGGCTTATCTACTGTGCCAACTTATAACTAAATCTGACGGGGGGGGGGGGGGGGGTGCGATATGGGGAGGTTCCCTTGTTAGAGCCATTTGAACCGTTTGAATCACTTCCTTCGGTGAGAAGGTAAAAAACAAGTGTCAATAGTTATCGTAGAATCTCATACCTCTAAATAATACACACCATTATTTGGAAACATTTTTGGACAAGGGTAGAGACACAGCTGGTTACAAACTGGGATAACAGAAGCAGAGTTTGGAAAAGAAGTGCCACATGTATCAGAAATCATAAACTTTAAATCCATTCACTCGTGCCTAAAAGGAAATATGAAATTCGTGGTATCCTTGATCGACTTCCAGAAGCCTGACGACTCGTTCGACCAAAATACTTTAATCCGCGATTTTGACTAATCATTCATCAGACCCTTTGGAACTGAAACTCCAAAGTGATTGTCAGAGTAGAGATTTTGGGCAGCTCTGAAGTCAGCGCAGATGTGAGAGAACGACATGGAACCGTCACATATTCTTGTGTTCCTACCGTGTGCAATAAAATTTGCTGTCTCTATATCGGAGGAACTGGACAACATTATCTGTGTAACACCTTTCTGAGTCTATTTTAGTCTTCAGTGTAATACAGACTATAACAAGATTACCAAACACACCTTGTCCGCAGCCATCGTACAGAAAAAAAATTGCACCATGAGGTGTTTTCTTAAGAAAATCGAAGAAGTTGGGTTCACAAAAATGGAAAAGACGTGCAAGATCTCGGGATATTATTAGACAAAATACTGAAAGATGATCAGCCGGCCGGATTGGCCGAGCGGTTCTAGGCGCTGCAGTTTGGAACCGCGCGACCGCTACGGTCGCAGGTTCGAATCCAGCCTCGGGCATGGATGTGTGTGATGTCCTTAGGTTAGTTAGGTTTAAGTAGTTCTAGGGGACTGATGACCTCAGATGTTATATCCCATAGTGCTCAGAGCCATTAGAACCATTTTTTTAGAGTTTAAGTAAAAGACGTGGGTTGAAGAGCGGGAGAGATTTCCAGTACATTAGCTGCTATAATATCCGCAGCCAGAAACAAACTGTCCGAGTGATAACACTCTGCTGCATTTTCTGCTGTTGGCTGGACCAAAATATTGCTTCCTTTGAGATCATTATTGCACAGTTTCGGCTCTATAGCCATTTTCAAATGATTGTATGAAATTCATTTCAGAAGTAACATAGTTAAAATACAAAGTATTAGATAAATAATGGCTGTTCATTCAAAATAATGAGATAACTTACATAGTGTAACCCACTAAATGGACATGCTTCGGTAACAGTCCAGCCATTCATCATGTCACACAAAGGTAAGATGGCTCTGAGCACTGTGGGACTTAACTGCTGTGGTCATCAGTCCCCTAGAACTTAGAACTACTTAAACCTAACTAACCTAAGGACATCACACACATCAATGCCCGAGGCAGGATTCGAGCCTGCGACTGTAGCGGCCGCGCGGTTGCAGACTGTAGCGCCTAGAACCGCTCGGCCACTCGCACCGGCACACAAAGGTAAGAAACGCAGACGGTTGACCTAGTTAGGAACGCAAAACTAAGCAACAGTTTATACTAGTTAATGGCGGCCTCGTCGGCAAGCAAATCTAACTGAAGCAAAATATGGATATACTGACCAAATGTTAAAGCTCAACCTAAAAACAAGTGAAATATCGCGGGTCATAGTTGACAGGCACGGAAAAAACAGTAAGTTTTAGACTAATAACTTTATCTAGTGATATGTGACATTTATTTGACGAGCAACATAAGCTACTAAGATTTACGACTAAATCATACTATGCCTGTCATTGAGCACAGAGAGTCTTTCGCGCTAGTCACGTAAATCTGTAAGTGGTTTGTGGAGGTAAATTACATCATTTGATAAAAGTCGAAGGGGGGAGACAGTCTCAGAACTGTGAGGTTTCAACATCGTCTTCATTAAAAGAACAGTCTTAGCGTACAAGGGGACTACCAGACCTGTTAATCACGAGATTTCATTACTATTGGGTATGTTGTAGACGGATCTGTCCTGCGTACTTGGCTAGCGGCTTTACATGTCGTGGCCCCTAGTTTCAGAGAAAATTGAAGTTGCAGTTTTATGCGTATAGACTGTACATGTAACCTGTAACCTGCTTCGAGCAAGCGAGCGTAGCGTAGGAGTTAAAGTTCACAGCCAACATATTGGCCGTACGGGTTTAAATCCAAGTCGCGTACTTTTTTGTTCAGTTTCATCGTACAGAATATCGTAAACAGTATATCTCATGAAAAATCTGCATCTACAGGGCGACAATTATTGAACTATATAAAAAAAACGTAAATTAGTTACAAACTACGGCGTGCACACACTTTATTCAAAATGTAAACGTCACTGCAGATATTCGAATTTAGGTTATGACATGTTTGATATGCCTGCCATTGTCGATGATGTGGCGCAGACGAATAGCGAAATTCTGCTGAAGTGTCGGAACATCGACACTGTCGATGACCTCCTGGATGACTGTTTTCAGCTCAGCGATGGTTTTGGGGTTATTGCAGTACGCCTTGTCTTTAATACAGCCCCACGAAAAGGAGTCGCATATGTTCAGATCCGGAGAATATGGCGGCCAATCGAAGTCCATGCCAGTGGCCTCTGACGACCCCAGAGCCAGAATGCGGTCCCCAAAGTGCTCCTCCAGGACATCAAACACTCTCTTGCTTCGATGGGATCAAGCTGCGTCTTGCATGAAACACATCTTGTCGAAATCAGGGTCTCTTTGGATAATGGGGATGAAATCACCTTCTAAAACCTTCCCGAACCGTTCAGTAGTCACTGTGCCATCAAGGATCATCGCACCGATTATTCCGTGACTGGACACTGCACTCCACACAGTCGACCGTTGAGGGTGAAGAGACTTGTCGATCGCGAAATGCGGATTCTCAGTCCTCCAAATGCGAAAATGTTGCTAATTGACGAACCCCTCCAAATGAAAGAGGGCTTAGTTCCTAAACCAAACCGTACATGCGAATGCTAATTCCCATCATGCCCCGCGGCCAACCATGCAGTTTGAACGTCCACACGCAAATTGTTCAGAAGTTATGACGATTTTATTTCACATAGTTCAATAATTGTCACCCTGTACATCTACATGATTACTCTGCAGTTCATAGTTAAGTGCCCGGGTAAGGGTTCATCGAATCAGCTTCAGGCTACACTATGTGATTAAAAGTATCCGGACACCTGGCTGAAAATGACTTACAAGTTCGTGGCGTCTTCCATCGGTAATTGTGGCATTCAATATGGTGTTTGCCCACCCTTAGCCTTGATGACAGCTTCCACTCTCGCAGACATACGTTTAGTCAGGTGCTGCAAGGTTTCTTGGGGAATGGTAGTCCATTCTTCACGGAGTTCTGCACTGAGGAGAGGTATCGATGTCGGTCGGTGAGCCCAGGCAGGAAGTCGGCGTTCCAAAACATCCCAAAGGTGTTCTGTAGGATTCAGGACAGGACTCTGTGCAGAACAGTCCGTTACAGGGATGTTATTGTCGTGTGCCACAGGCCGCGCATTATGAACAGGTGCTAAATCGTGTTGAAAGATACAAAAGCCATCCCCCAATTGCTCTTCAGCAGTGGGAAGCAAGAAGGTATTTAAAAACATCAATGTAGGCCTGTGCTGTGATAGTGCCACAGAAAACTACAAGGGTGCAAGCCCCCTCCATGAAAAACACGACCACACTATAACACCACAGCCTCAGAATTTTACTGTTGGCACTGCAAACGCTGGCAGATGCCGTTCACCGGACATTCGCAATACCCACACCCTGCCATCGGATCGCCACATTGTGTATCGTGATTTGTCACAACACTCAACGTTTTTCCACTGTTCAATCGTCCAATGTTTACACTCCTTATACCAAGCGAGGCGTCGTTTGGCATTTACTGGCGTGATGTGTGGCTTATGAGCAGACGCTCGACCATGAAGTCCAAGTTTTCTCATCTGCCGCCTAACTGTCATAGCACTTGCAGTGGATCCTGATGCAGTTTGGAATTCCTGTGTGATGGTCTGGATAGGTGTCTGCCTATTACCCTCTTCAACTGTCGGCGGTCTCTGTCAGTCAACAGACGAGGTCGGCATGTATGCTTTTGTGCTGTACGTATCCCTTCACGTATCCACTTCACTATCACATCGGAAATAGTGGACTTAGGGATGTTTAGGAGTGTGGAAATCTCGCGTACAGACGTATGACGTAAGTGACACCCAAGTACCTGAACGCGTTCGAAGTCCATGAGCTCCTCGGAGCGCCCCATTCGGCTCTCACACGATGTCTAATGACTGCTGAGGTCGCTGATATGCAGTACCCGGCCGTAGGTGGCAGCAGAATGCACCTAAAATGAAAAACATATGTTTTTGTGGTGTCCGGATACTTTTGATCACATAGTATATTTCCACTATCGAACAGCGTGCAGGGAAAACGAACGCTTAAATCTTTCCGTGGGAGCTCTGATTTCTCTTATTGTAATTAGACGTCAATTTCTCTCTATGTAGGTGGGCGCCAACAAAATATTTTCACACTCTGAAGAGAAAGTTGGTGATTGAAATTTGATGAGAAGGTCCTGCCGCAACGAAAACGCTTTTGTTTTAATGATTGCCACCCCACTTCGCGAATGATATCCATGGCACCCACTCCCCTATTTCGCTATAATGCAAAATGGGCTGCCCTCTTTGGACTTTGTCGATTATTCAAAACTAATCTACTTAGCCATAGAAATTTCATTTAGTAATCAATCATCACAGTAAACTTTCTTCAAATGTGTGTTCCATTTGTTACGGCATAGATTACAGAATTGTCTGCCTCGCTATCTCCTGTGTCGCTTGTTGTGCTAGAATAGAATTCCGGATCGTACGCGTATTTTTCGTAGAAGTAAACAAAACACAAATTCATAGAGACCACGCACATTTAATGAAAGTTACTGCCTTGCAGGCACACGGAAAACACAGTTCGTTTAAACTGAAAAAGATTTTTCTTTCTTCGATCATCTTCGATGCGAACCCCGCGTATTTCATAATTCCTGTGAAAGCAGGTGCACAAAATTGATGCAGGATTAAATAATGTATTTCTATGGATTTTTCCCGTGAAGCGGTTTCTTTATTAGTCGGGAGCATTTTGAACTTTTTTTCCTGGAAATTTTAATCTGCCTGTAAAACTTAACACATACAGCTGGCAAAGTGGAATACATTTGGGTGAGATAATTTTTATGGCATAGGTTCATTCTTTCCTTTCGTCTATAAAGATTTGATCGTGAAGTGTCTGATTGGTCTGCCCTTCTCAAGAATCAATAATGTAAAAAAATATTCTTGTCTCACGCACGGAAGAATGACACATTTAAAAAACTCTTCGTGCAGCGCTTTCGAGGACTTCCCTGATTTCGCGCACGTCAAAATTACATTTATTAATTTATAAGTCAACTCTTCAGTTTTTTTCAACAGGTCGATCAAATTTCCCTGATAGTTCTTGCATACATAAGGAACCGTAATGAATGCCTTTCCTGATGCGGTTATAGTATACTGTACTGTGCAGGAACGACTAATCTTGTTGAAATCGGTTTTCGCTCCTTGTTCCCCAAGGACTCTTTCGCTTGTCGATTAGTTCTGGCAGCCGGGTTGATCGGTATTAATTACATAATCTAGGTCAAAAGTAGGGATGAGCGTTTCATGTGTACCTGGAATCCTTCAGCAATTGCTAATACTTCGCCCATTGTTGCGAGCACTATGGAGCTGTCCAAATATTTTGAATTATCACTACGAACCACAAGCGGAAGCCACATTTGAAAAAAGTGTGCCGTAATGATTGATTTATTAATGAAATTACTACGGCGAAAAGTCTGTTTTTGAAAAATTTTGCATGACATATCCTATTTAATGATATTATGTACGATTAAATTAAAAACAAGTACACGGGCAGAGTTTGAACCCGTAAAGCCACCTTAATTGTCGTGAACTGTAGCCCCTGCTCTACGCTAGCTCGGTCGAAACTCAATGAAAAAAATTATGTATGCAGTTACTGTGAAGGGAAATATCTATTTACATTCTAAAGTCTATATCAGTTCTCCTTCCTGAACTTCTTCCTATCCTAGTGCTCCCTTTTTTTAAGAAAGTAGATCATAAAATTATTATTTAATGGATCTGTAGACAGAAAATATTTACATTAGTTCATCTATTAAATTTTATTTTAACTAATGCTGCAGCACAGCTAGAAACTAGATGTCAAACAAAATAGACAAATATATACAAGGCAAAGCATGAAGATGTCATTCACTAGCCATATGGTATTTCATAAGGCAGTAAAAAAAATCTCTCGACTACAAAGACAGTGATCATAATCAGGTATGTAGATGTAAAATATTTCTCATCATTTCGTAGGCATTTCAGTAAATATCAGAAAGTATGAGCTGCAAAGTGTAATAATATGTTTTCAAGTATGAGCGTGTCTTGTTTGCGATGATTTTTACAACGAATTGTCAATAGCGAGGTTAATGGCCTCTTTTTTTCTACACCTTTGCCTCTGAAAGGCCCACACTAATGGTTTTTTTTTCCAGGCGACTGCCACACAGCTGGGTGCCCACAGCGCATTACTTCAAGGTCACTTACCTTCTTTACCGATATATTTACAACAGCAGTTTCCACTACAGTGACAGTCTCATATAAATAAAGAAATTCCACTGGTTGACAATTTACGTTAGAAGTATGTAGTAACAAAATCTCATAAATAACAGTGAGCAAAACATTTCTGTCAGCATTGTGGTACTCACATTTACGCATGCACTCACCCTTCATAATGATCACCACCACACCTGTACGTTACAATACACACCGTCGTCGCAATAATACACTCCTGGAAATGGAAAAAAGAACACATTGACACCGGTGTGTCAGACCCACCATACTTGCTCCGGACACTGCGAGAGGGCTGTACAAGCAATGATCACACGCACGGCACAGCGGACACACCAGGAACCGCGGTGTTGGCCGTCGAATGGCGCTAGCTGCGCAGCATTTGTGCACCGCCGCCGTCAGTGTCAGCCAGTTTGCCGTGGCATACGGAGCTCCATCGCAGTCTTTAACACTGGTAGCATGCCGCGACAGCGTAGACATGAACCGTATGTGCAGTTGACGGACTTTGAGCGAGGGCGTATAGTGGGCATGCGGGAGGCCGGGTGGACGTACCGCCGAATTGCTCAACACGTGGGGCGTGAGGTCTCCACAGTACATCGATGTTGTCGCCAGTGGTCGGCGGAAGGTGCACGTGCCCGTCGACCTGGGACCGGACCGCAGCGACGCACGGATGCACGCCAAGACCGTAGGATCCTACGCAGTGCCGTAGGGGACCGAACCGCCACTTCCCAGCAAATTAGGGACACTGTTGCTCCTGGGGTATCGGCGAGGACCATTCGCAACCGTCTCCATGAAGCTGGGCTACGGTCCCGCACACCGTTAGGCCGTCTTCCGCTCACGCCCCAACATCGTGCAGCCCGCCTCCAGTGGTGTCGCGACAGGCGTGAATGGAGGGACGAATGGAGACGTGTCGTCTTCAGCGATGAGAGTCGCTTCTGCCTTGGTGCCAATGATGGTCGTATGCGTGTTTGGCGCCGTGCAGGTGAGCGCCACAATCAGGACTGCATACGACCGAGGCACACAGGGCCAACACCCGGCATCATGGTGTGGGGAGCGATCTCCTACACTGGCCGTACACCACTGGTGATCGTCGAGGGGACACTGAATAGTGCACGGTACATCCAAACCGTCATCGAACCCATCGTTCTACCATTCCTAGACCGGCAAGGGAACTTGCTGTTCCAACAGGACAATGCACGTCCGCATGTATCCCGTGCCACCCAACGTGCTCTAGAAGGTGTAAGTCAACTACCCTGGCCAGCAAGATCTCCGGATCTGTCCCCCATTGAGCATGTTTGGGACTGGATGAAGCGTCGTCTCACGCGGTCTGCACGTCCAGCACGAACACTGGTCCAACTGAGGCGCCAGGTGGAAATGACATGGCAAGCCGTTCCACAGGACTACATCCAGCATCTCTACGATCGTCTCCATGGAAGAATAGCAGCCTGCATTGCTGCGAAAGGTGGATATACACTGTACTAGTGCCGACATTGTGCATGCTCTGTTGCCTGTGTCTATGTGCCTGTGGTTCTGTCAGTGTGATCATGTGATGTATCTGACCCCAGGAATGTGTCAATAAAGTTTCCCCTTCCTGGGACAATGAATTCACGGTGTTCTTATTTCAATTTCCAGGAGTGTATAACACCTTAATCAAATCTCAAAAACGTCATAGCTTTCTTCAATAATTTCATTCTCTAAAAAAATGCTCTTGTAGTATCACAGTGGTTTCTCAAGTAAATATGAACAGTTCCCAAAATGCAGACAGTGTGAAGTTTTCCAACTGTGTAATTACGTAAACATGTGTCACTGATGTAGTAAAAAAAATAGTTTGTCTCTCTCAGTTAAATGATCAGATCGCTGTGTAATTCTGTGTTAGAGAAACATGGTACCGATGTGTAAAGTTGTATAAGCAAATACCACATTAGCTAGGGCTCCTTGCACTTGTCACATGCATAGTACACAAATTAAGCATACTCCCCTGAGGGTTAATGTAATTATACCCTCAGATGTTGGAATATATCACTAAGAACTTTCACTGTATCATTGTAATTCAAGAATCTTTCTAAAAATGTTCCAAGTACAAAAATTTATCACTCAAATGCGTGTCCTGTAGCTCTACACTGTACATCTTGCTGTAGGATAATTTCTGTCATTGCTTAACCGTAAAAATATGCCAAGTGTAGTTATTACATACATTACCGTGACCAAGAAAGTACTGTACTGTAACATATTGTTGTGTTACAAAAGTTATTACCAAATTAAGTTTCAATTTTCAGAAGAACGCAGAAAACTGTGCAGACATAAAACAGATACAGCGCAAAAGCAATAATGTAAATTGTGTCACTCATTAATAGCGTCGTGATATAATCGTGCAGCTGTCAAACAAACCAAATACTGTGTCATCTGTAATCTTTCAGAAAGTATTTTAAATACAGAAAGTCTTTCCAAGTAAACCAAAATGTTGCATTAAAATCTCATTAGCAGTATATGTTCCAAATATGTAAGCACTATAGTCGTCACGTGATCCTGCAACCAACAAACAAAATGTACACACACTAAGACTGTGTTGTCTGTTCCCTATAAAAATGCACTCTTAATTACTGTCTAAATAGGTTCCCTAGGTTCTTGACTGGATAGTTAACTTCAAAACAGTGTTGCATGTTAACAGTTTATAAGTGTGACAAAGTGTACTAGTAGCGTGAAATGAAAAATTTTATGGCAAAGTCTAAGTTAAAAAGCAGATTATCTCTCAATAAACGGTTTTACATGTGAAATGTGGTGTAGCCCTTTACTTTTCTTAGTACGCAGAGTTTCAACTTCAAGGCAATTATCATGTGGTATACATCGGATCCTGTAAGACCCATTGTAACTCAAAAAGAATTAGTGACTCAAGTGTTTCTTCTTATGTGACAATGAATGAGCTTTAATGAGAACTTTCTGACCAATATGTAGTTTCTTTGCATTTGTCTTACCGTGTAGTTTTCTCCTTTTGTCTGCAGCAGAATTTATATTTTTAATACCCAAATGAATTATGTCTTTGTATCGAAGTTTACGTGTATTCGGAAAACGTACAAGCTCTTTGATTCTGTTCGGTGGTTCTTCGTTCTTCAGTACAAGAATAGGTGGTAAAGCAGTGGAGTCATGAGGCATTTCATTCAGCACGTTTTGAAATAAGTGTAAATATCTGTCCCAATATTGATGCTTCCTATGACAATAAAGTCTGCAAAGCCTACTGATTTCTTTCATAATCCGTTGAGAGGGGTTACAAAGTGGTGAGTACAATGAAATAAAAACAGGTTTGATTTTACGATTCCGAAGCTTACTGCAGGTGACCAAACAGTAGATCTGAATTGTGGTCCGTTATCTGAAATGACTTTAGCAACGTGTCCAACTTCATGTAAGAAATTTTTAACAAAGGCGTCCAGTGGCTTTACGTAACGGTGTGAAAGAAACAAATTTTGAAGTAAGTTCAACAGCGACTAGAACTTACGAAAATCCATTAGATGTTCTGACAAGGCGTCCCAACAGGTCAACAGCAGCAAATTCTTTTAATTTAGTAGGAATGATAGGAAACAACGGAGCACGATGTGAGATGGTAGATGGTTTAGATTTTTGACAAAGTTTACAAATAGACAAGGCTCTTCGAATTCTCTTTTCCATATTGTTAAAATAACAAGTCGTTCGAAGAATATGATAACATTTTCGTGGACCAAAGTGTGCGTAGCTAAAATGAATGTACAAAATGAGCTTATTAACGAAATCGTCAGGAATACAAAGTACCCATAGCTTGTCATCAACAGTGCAACGTTTGAAGAGTATGTTGTTTCTAACCAGATAATAATGCCGAATTTGCGTGTTTGTCTTTTCATGCCATTTGCTTTTGATGTCTTTCCAAATCGGATCTTTATCTTGTTCATGAGAATGTCCTTTAAAGATGTGGTGATGAAGTTTTCAAAGGCTACTCAAGAAATGCTGAAATTTTTCTTGAGGTTGGCTTCTGTGTTGCTTTTCTCATGCCCAGCCGGTGCACGTGACAGTGCGTCCGCAACAATGTTCTCCTTGCCGGGAATGTAGACTATTGTGAAGTGGAATTCTTGCAGAAGCAATTCCCAACGTTTTAACCTGTCATGATTTAATTTTGAAGACATAAGAAATTGTAATGCACGATGATCACTGTATACTTTTACGTGTTTACCAGAAAGAAAGAAATGGAATTTGTTAAATGCTCAAACGATAGCTAAAGCTTCTAATTCAGTAACGTAATAATTTTTTTCAGATTTTGTTAGCACATAGCTAGCAAAAGCGATGGTTTTCTGAACAGTGGTGTCATTTTCTATGGCTTCTTAAAATAAATGGGCACCAAGACCAACTTTAGAAGAATCCGTGCTGAAGCAGAAATCTTGTGACAGATCTGGGTAAGGTAGGATTGGTGCGTTAAGTAGCGCTTTTTTCAAAGAGTTGAATTCCAACTGTGCCCGTTGGACAGTTTCCAGCCACTGGGTGGGTCTGTCGGGAACACAAGCCTCAAATCCGTTCCGTGATCCGAGGCATGTTCCCTTTTTAAAAGCAGTTGATTTATCCACTACTGGCTTGCTAGGCCTATCGCAGTCCCAGTTCCAAATAGTATCTTTTCCAGTAAGAGAACAAATTTTGGTGTTATTAGAATTTGCATAATTAGAAAACGCCGGTAAAAGTTCACGAGACCTAGAAAACTGCGGACTTTTTTGTGGATGGAACTGGAATGACTCTGATTGCTTCTAATTTTTCAGGATGCGGCTGAATGCATTCAGAAGAAATAATGTGTTCCAAAAACTTCACCTTTGTCCTACCGAATTCAGACTTTTCCAGGGTAGCTGTACTTTCAGATTTTGCAAAAATACGTAACACACTGTTGAGGATGCGATTATGTTGTTCCCATGAGGCTTCTGCTATTAGATTATCGTCCACATATAAGGTGATATGACGTTTTAAGAACTCAGGTAATACTGAATTTAGGCCACTAATAAATGCCGCCGAAAAATATTCAAACCAAAAGGAAGTTTCCGAAACTGATAACAAACGCCGAAACAAAGAAAAGTTGAGTATTTTCAACATTCTGGACGAAGTTCGATCTGATAGAAGCTGGATCTAAGATCAATAGAAGACAACACTTTTACACCATTAAAATTTTGAAGAAGTTTGCGGTCTGTCTGTTTCAGGAATGGTAGTATTTATTTGTCCCGAATCTAACACAAGCCTGATTGATCCATTTTTCTTCTCAATAACATGTAATGGATTATTATATGAGCTTACTGCAGGTTCAATAATGCCCTCATCAAGCATAGATTGTTTTTCTGTTCTAACACAGTCGCTATAATGTGCCAGGATTATGTATGGTCTCACGCAAAATTTTGTATGCTCACGAACACGAAAGTGGTGTTGAAGTCCTTTGATTATTCCTGTTTTGTGAGTAAAAACTGTGGAATGTGCTTGTAAAATGTCAAAAATGTCCTGCCTATCAGTGTCATTACAGTTCTCAATTGTCTGAATTTTATTCTGAATTAAATCATCAATATCATCCCTGTCAGTACTTGCAAAGTGATTATTAGTGTCAAGTTCCGTCGAAAGTTTCGAACTGTGGTCTAACAAGGGGAAAAGTCGATTGATTTCCTCGTCATGGTTTGAAAGCCAATCTTCAAATTTCAAAGCTATTGAGTTACCTTCTTTCTCTAAACTTATTTCAGCATCGTGAAAGTTTTAAATTACTTTGTATTCATTCAAAAAGTCTACTCCCAGTATAATTTCCGTCGACAATAATGGAACAATAAGAAGGTTAATAGAGAATTTGTGGCTTTGACAAAACAATTCTAAGTTAGTTTGTTGGCGTACATCCACACTTTTTCCAAAGATTGCATCTCTAATTTAATCTTACGTAAAGGAAGTATGAGGCAATCGTTACATTTGTTGCATTTGCTAAAAGCTGTTTCACTAGTTACTGAAATGAGACTGCCAGAGTCAAGTACTGCCATAAATTTCACGTCATTTACTGTAATGTGAATTACGGGATATGCCATGTTGTTCTGTTTTACGTCGTGTTCCTGTAGTAAGATGTCCCTAATGTCTTCCTTTTTTACGTAATTAATAGCCACGGCAGCTACGTTGTCAGCTTCATAAGTACGTTTTGTGGCTGCCAATGGTGTGAGTCATTGTCTACTGTCTCTTTGTTGTCGCGCGTCGTTGTTGGGATTTGGAGATCTAACCTCTACAATTTCCATTTGTCGTGAGGGCCCTGCCCTGTTTGAATCACGCAAATTTTGATTAAATTCTGGTCTGTTGTTAAGATTATATCGTCTGTGATCTTGTCGGTTGTTTCCATAGTTTCTTTCTTGTCGGTCACATGGTGGAGAATTTCTCCTGGAATCGTAACTGCGTGGTGGACCGTTGTGTCTGAAGTTGTTCTGTCTCCTTTGATAATAATTATTTTGATTCCCATATTGTCTGTTTCTATGATTGTCTCTATCATAGTCATTACTGCAGAGAGGTGATCTTTCCCAGTAATTATTATTATTTTGCCATCGGTTGTTATACGGTTGGTGTCTGTTTTGATCTCGATTTGCGTTATGAAAGTAGTCTTGTCGTGTCCAGTTATTGTTTCTGCCATCATGAAATTGTGTCGGATATGACCTGCAATTGTTGTGTTCCTGTCTTCGCATTCTGCGACTGTCAGTGTCTGTTTCCAATTCTTGCAATAGTCCCTGAAAAGCTTCAATGTCGTCTTTGCAACGTCCTGCCAAATTAATATGTCCTAAATGTTCAGGCAATTTAATTAAGCAAATCCGGATGAGTTCCGAGGGACTGTACGGATTTGTCAAATATTGATTTTTGTGCAACATGTCTTCAAAACATTTTACCGGATCGGAAAATTCAAACTGTTCAAAATGCTGCATCATTATGCTGCTATGTTTTACTCGATCTTGAGTAGCTTGAGACCAATATACTGAGAGGAAGGTATGATAAAATTCTCCTTCACTGTGACAATCGCGAATGAACGATCGCATTCTTACAGCAGGTTCATTACATTAAGTAGCCACACATAAATTCTAATCTATGCTCTAATGACCAATTGGGAGGAAAACAGTGATAGAATTGGTGAAGCCATGCTTGTGGATGAATGTCGTTGCCAGAATTCTTAAATGTTTTGAATTTAAGTGTAGTAGTGAACAGCTTATAGTTAAAGTCATCGTGTCGGCGGGTCGCAAATCGGCCATTGTTACGTCGTGTCGGCGGTTTCATTTCAAAATTCTGTGCACCTTGCCAATTTCTTTCAAAATTTCCAAAATGCCCAGTGTTATTAGTTTGTGGCTTTACCGTATTTCTAAATCCTTCTTCCCGTGTCGGAGCGCGAGTCTCCTCTGAAATATGTAATTCTTACATCACGTGTGTCAACTGATCTTGTACCTTCCGCATTTCTCTTTTGTACTGTGTATTAATTTGATTCTGATTTTGTTTGAATTTCTTAATTTGTTCGTATTCTTCAGTGTCTGTAAAGGCTACCGGTCTTGTATCATTCAGATCATCATCTACCTTCGTAGATAAATTAGTTATCTGGTCGGAAAGTACTACTACTTTTTTCGATAATGTACTGATTTCCTCCGTGTGTTTTTCTGAACCAAGTTTCAGAATGTCCATTTGCGTCGAAATCGTATCTACTGTGTCCTTTAGGTTTTACTGATTTTGTACAAGTTGCGTGACCGTATCGTTAGACGAAACTTAGTCGGTTTTAGCCTGTAAGGTGTCGTGATTTTCATGAACAGTAGTTTGCAGTTCTTTTATGGCTGCTTCGTTATTCCGTAATGCATTTTCATGGCGCGAAAAAATACGAGGGCAGTTCAATAAGTAATGCAACACATTTTTTTTCTCCGCCAATTTTGGTTGAAAAAACCGGAAATTTCTTGTGGAATATTTTCAAACATTCCCGCTTCGTCTCGTATAGTTTCATTGACTTCCGACAGGTGGCAGCGCTGTACGGAGCTGTTAAAATGGCGTCTGTAACGGATGTGCGTTGCAAACAACGGGCAGTGATCGAGTTTCTTTTGGCGGAAAACCAGGGCATCTCAGATATTCATAGGCGCTTGCAGAATGTCTACGGTGATCTGGCAGTGGAAAAAAGCACGGTGAGTCGTTGGGCAAAGCGTGTGTCATCATCGCCGCAAGGTGAAGCAAGACTGTCTGATCTCCCGCGTGCGGGCCGGCCGTGCACATCTGTGACTCCTGCAATGGCGGAGCGTGCGAACACACTCGTTCGAGATGATCGACGGATCACCATCAAACAACTCAGTGCTCAACTTGACATCTCTGTTGGTAGTGCTGTCACAATTGTTCACCAGTTGGGATATTCAAAGGTTTGTTCCCGCTGGGTCCCTCGTTGTCTAACCGAACACCATAAAGAGCAAAGGAGAACCATCTGTGCGGAATTGCTTGCTCGTCATGTGGCTGAGGGTGACAATTTCTTGTCAAAGATTGTTACAGGCGATGAAACATGGGTTCATCACTTCGAACCTGAAACAAAACGGCAATCAATGGAGTGGCGCCACACCCACTCCCCTACCAAGAAAAAGTTTAAAGCCATACCCTTAGCCGGTAAAGTCATGGTTACAGTCTTCTGGGACGCTGAAGGGGTTATTCTGTTCGATGTCCTTCCCCATGGTCAAACGATCAACTCTGAAGTGTATTGTGCTACTCTTCAGAAATTGAAGAAACAACTTCAGCGTGTTCGTAGGCACAAAAATCTGAACGAACTTCTCCTTCTTCGCGACAACGCAAGACCTCACACAAGTCTTCGCACCTGAGAGGAGCTCACAAAACTTCAGTGGACTGTTCTTCCTCATGCACCCTACAGCCCCGATCTCGCACCGTCGGATTTCCATATGTTTGGCCCAATGAAGGACGCAATCCGTGGGAGGCACTACGCGGATGATGAAGAAGTTATTGATGCAGTACGACGTTGGCTCCGACATCGACCAGTGTAATGGTACCGTGCAGGCATACAGGCCCTCATTTCAAGGTGGCGTAAGGCCGTAGCATTGAATGGAGATTACGTTGAAAAATAGTGTTGTGTAGCTAAAAGATTGGGGAATAACCTGGTGTATTTCAATGCTGAATAAAACAACCCCTGTTTCAGAAAAAAAATGTGTTGCATTACTTATTGAACTGCCCTCGTAGGCTGAAAACACTCACAAATTTGTGTTTTTACATCTTCAGAAATTTTTTGACGTTTCGATTCGATTTTAAGTAACTCAGCGGTTAAGCATTCACGTGTTTGTTCAAGTGTTTCTTTAATTTGTTTCTGATTTTGCTCCATTTGTTGCTGTGATTGTTTTTGACTTTGTTCGAGCATTGTGTCTAACTTTTGAAGTCTTTGTCCCATTTGTTTCTGATTTTGTTCCGTTTGTTTTTGATTTTGTTTCATTTGTTGCATTAACTGCAATAACAATGTATTAGTGTCTGGAACCTGTTCCTCTGTGCTTTTCGGCAGTGCATTTGACCGGCAGCATTCGCATTTTGAAAAGCAGAAAATGTATCTTGACTTGATTGAGAAAAGGGTAATGATGCAAAACCTGAATCTACGGTACTTGAAAGATATTGTTCTGTCATTTCGCATTCCTGAGGTGAAGTGTTGCCGATCGATCGATCGACAATACTTTCCTGTTCACGAATTGTTTCACTGTCTATACCGTTATTTACTGTCTGTTCAAAATGGTTCAAATGGCTCTGAGCACTATGGGACTTAACTTCTAAGGTCATCAGTCCCCTAGAACTTAGAACTAGTTAAACCTAACTAACCTAAGGACAACACACACATCCATGCCCGAGGCAGGATTCGAACCTGCGACCGCAGCGGTCGCGCGGTTCCAGACTGTAGCGCCTTTAACCGCGTGGCCACCCCGGCCGGCTGTCTGTTCCAATTGCATGCCACAACTGTTTTACTGTACAACAATGAAAAACTACAACTACAAAGGAAATTCTCTACAGTAGCAATAAACAATAACGACACTAATTACTCAAACTACAAGAAAACTCAGAAGATTCCAGTGAGGTATCCTCGGCCAAGGATCAACATATGAAACTTCCCCCTTTGAATGTAAAGAATGACTGTGCTGGTAAATCTTCTACGTTACTTGATTTTCAAACTCCAGAGTGAAACTGAACGCACTGAGACTTATTCTGATCATTACTAAACTGATACAAATGCGAGCAGGAGAGCTTCTGTAAAGTTTGGAAGGTATTAGACGAGGTACTGGCAGAAGTAAAGCTGTGAGGACGGGGCGTGAGTCGTGCTTGGGTAGCTCAGATGGTAGAGCACCTGCCCGCGAAAAGCAAAGGTCCCGAGTTCGAGTCTCGGTCCGGCACACAGTTTTAATCTGCCAGGAAGTTTCAGCATAAGCGTTGTTGTCAATGCAGACATGTAAGATGTCCTAATGTAGCATAATCAAAGTGTATACACTCATCGATGTCAAATAGCTATTCAAAATTCTTTCTCTGAAGCAGAAGAATTGATGACTGTCATTGTATTCAAATGAGGGAATACCATGTTTGATGCACTTCATGACGTACTTCATACGAAAGACCTGCAATGTTTATCTAAGGCGCTGCAGTCATGGACTGTGCGGCTGGTCCCGGCGGATGTTCGAGTCCTCCCTCGGGCATGGGTGTGTGTGTTTGTCCTTAGGATAATTTGGGTTACGTAGTGCGTAAGCTTAGGGACTGATGACCTTAGCAGTTAAGTCCCATATGATTTCACACACATTTGAACAGTTTTGAACCACCCATGTTTATCGGTTGCAAAACAGAAATACCTGTTGACAATGTTACCATTTCTTCTTCAACAGCTCGTGGAGCTCTACAGTAAACTCTGAAACATTGATCCCAAGAATCGAGTTGTGTAAGAAACAGAAGTCAATATTGGAAGATTTTTTTCTTTGAACTTTATTTTGTTATTGTTTTGTAAATATTTTAAAAGATACGCGAAATGCACTTTTTTGTCTACATTTCTCCTAATTAAAACATTACTGCTATATTTCGGTACTTGTATTACCACAAACAAAACATAGTGCCTCAGTATAAATGGAGCATGAATATAAAAGAAATGTCCGCAGCTCGTGGTCGTGCGGTAGCGTTCTCGCTTCCCGCAACCCGGGTTCCCGGGTTCGATTCCCGGCGGGGTCAGGGTTTTTCTCTGCCTCGTGATGACTGGGTATTGTGTGATGTCCTTAGGTTAGTTAGGTTTAAGTAGTTCTAAGTTCTAGGGGACTGATGACCATAGATGTTACGTCCCATAGTGTTCAGAGCCATTTGAACCATTTTTTTTTTTTTATAAAAGAAATCTGCTGGCACTTAGAACCAGCCCATTCCCTTTCATGGCACCTCGAACGTTCTTAATAAATTATTTCTTTTATAATTTGGCTCATTATTATTTGCAGTGAGCCAACGGCCTTGCCGCAGTGGTAACACCGTTTCCCGTCAGATCACCGAAGTTAAGCGCTGTCGGGCTGAGCTAGCACTTGTATGGGTGACCATCCGGTCTGCCGAGCGCTGTTGGCCAGCGGGGTGCACTCAGCGCTTGTGAGGTAAACAGAGGAGCTACTTGATTGAGAAGTAGCGGCTCCGGTCTCGGAAACTGACATAAGGCCGGGAAGACGGTGTGCTGACCACATGCCCCTCCATATCCGCATCCAGTGACGCCTATGAGCTGAGGATGGCATGGCGGCCGGTCAATATCGTTGGGCCTTCATGACCTGTTGGGGAGGAACATAATTTGTGGTACCACAGTAACTTCTCAATTTTTGGATACAAATATGTCATGTACAAAAAGAAACTGAGTGGTCCATTGATCGTGACCGGGCCAAATATCTCACGAAATAAGCGTCAAACGAAAAAACTACAAAGAACGAAACTTGGCTAGCTTGAAGGGGGAAACCAGATGGCGCTATGGTTGGCCCGCTAGATGGCGCTGCCATAGGTCAAACGGATATCAACAACTTTTTTTTATATAGGAACCCCCATTTTTTATTACATATTCGTGTAGTACGTAAAGAAATAGGAATGTTTTATTTGGACCACTTTTTTCGCTTTGTGGTAGATGGCGCTGTAATAGTCACAAACATCTGGGTCACAATTTTAGACGAACAGTTGGTAACAGGTAGGTTTTTTAAATTAAAATACAGAACGTAGGTACGTTTGAACATTTTATTTCGGTTGCTCCAATGTGATACATGTACGTTTGTGAACTTATCATTTCTGAGAACGCATGCTGTAACAGCGTGATTACCTGTAAATACCACATTGAAGCAATAAATGCTGAAAATTATGTCCGTCAACCTCAATGCATTTGGCAATACGTGTAACGACATTCCTCTCAACAGCGAGTAGTTCGCCTTCTGTAATGTTCGCACATGCATTGATAATGCACTGACGCATGTTGTCAGGCATTGTCGGTGGATCACAAAGGAAATCCGGGGACGTCAGATGCGGTGAATGTGCTTTGACGACCAATCCACCTATCATGAAATATGCTATTCAATGCCGCTTCAACTGCACGCGAGCTATGTGCCGGACATCCATCATGCTACAAGTACATCGCCATTCTGTCATGCAGTGAAACATGTTGTAGTAACATCGGTAGAACATTACGTAGGAAATCAGCATACATTGCACCATTTAGATTGCCATCGATAAAAAGGGGGCCAATTATCCTTCCTCCCATAATGCCGCACTGTTGTGTACATAGTTCCGCGTAGTCAGTGTGTACACAACTTTTCCACTAGAGCGCGCCCCGCTAAGAACAACAGCGCAGGCGTAGCGCTCGTCCGTCTCCGCACTACGAGATGGCGCTGACTTAGAGACGGACCAAATTCTGCTTCCGCTGATCCGCGTATTAATATGTAACGCAGCCAATGACATTGCTGCTAACGTAGAACCTTTTCTCCTCGCGGGTCACACTCACGCAGTGATACCTGAACGCTCGACGCTCGACGTATTATAACGAGTGTACAGACCTCCGATTAGTCAGTCTGCATCAGTCTGGATTAGTCAGCATTTGTCTGTAGTCAAGTTTCAGTCTGCGCCTAATAAGATTACCATATTCCTGTACATAGCCATGGAGATAAATGAATAGACACTTTGTCAAGTATCAGAGATATGTGAGAATAAGATTAACGTACCAAGACCAAAGGAACTTCAGATTGTCAATTGTAAATCTAGAATCAAGTTACGTAATGTCTACTCTTTTTATTATTTTTTAAATGTGTGTGAAAATTAATCAAGTTCTGTTCAAAGTTGGTCACCGTCAGTCTGCTACTCTAAGCGTGCAAGTGGCCTTTCTATCGTCTGACCTAACGGCAGAAGATAAACACGCCACAATAAGAGCACGAGACATATTGCTGACACTCGCCTACTTCGTTAGAGCGACAAGTCAAATAATCTGATGGTGTCTGTACCGAAGGTCTTACAGTGCGACCACCACACGCACCATACATTAAACTGCAAAGGTCGCTGATGTTCCACTTGTCGCAGCTATCGTGGATTTTCCGTTGCCCAATAGTGCATATTATGCCGGTTTACGTTACCGCTGTTGGTGAACGACGCTTCGTCGCTAAATAGAACGCGTGCAAAAAATCTGTCATCGTCCCGTAATTTCTCTTGTGCCCAGTAGCAGAACTGTGCACGACGTTCAAAGTCGTCGCCATGCAATTCCTGGTGCATAGAAACATGGTACGGGTGCAATCGATGTTGATGTAGCATTCTGAACACCGACGTTTCTGAGATTCCCGATTCTCGCGCAATTTGTCTGCTAGTGATGTGCGGATTAGCCGCGACAGCAGCTAAAACACGTGCTGGGGCATCATCATTTGTTGCAGGCCGTGGGTGACGTTTCACATGTGGCTGAACACTTACTATTTCGTTAAATAATGTAACTATCTGGCGAACGGTCCTGACACAGTCCAGTATACTGAGCAGCATACATGGCACACGCCCGTTGGGCATTTTGATCACAATAGCCATACATCAACACGATATCGACCTTTTCCGCAATTGGTAAACAGTCCATTTTAACACGGGTAATGTATCACGAAGCAAATACCGTCCGCACTGGCGGAATGTTACGTGATACCACGTACTTATCCGTTTGCGACTATTACAGCGCCATCTATCACAAAGCGAAAAAAGTGGTCCAACTAAAACATTCATGTTTCTTTACGTACTACACGAATATGTAATAAACAATGGGAGTTCCTATTTTAAAAAACGCAGTTGATATCCGTTTGACCTATGGCAGCGCCATCTAGCGGGCCAACCATAGCGCCATCCGGTTTCCCCCTTCAAGCTAGACTAGTTTCGTTCTTTGTAGTTTTTTCGTTTGATGCTTATTTAGTGAGATATTTGGCCCGGTCACCATCAATGGACCACCCTGTATACATTGTTTTTTGATTCTCCTGACAAAGGAAAGATTTGTCGCTTACAACGTTTGTCATTTCCCCTCTTCAGTTGTATGTCGATGTGGAACCTCTGCAGCGCTAGTTGTAACGTGATGGGCGAGGCCTTCAGTTACGTATAAGCCGGAAGCTAGTTGAAAGTCGGGGGCTGGCCTGCACACGGCAACAGCGAGGAAGGTAGCGGGACTGCTAGTGCCTTAGGGCTTACAGCTACGCATGCAATTACCTCGAGCGTACATTGCTTGCTTGGTACGGCAGCGGCTGAACCAAGACTGCAAAATTGCAAAATTGAGACATTATTCACAACATAGAGGCCAGCACTCCCCTCCTAAGATATACTTAAATAATTTTTGAGACTTTCTTCGCATCAAGAAGTAGGCAGACAGTTGGTTGTGCTTTGTGGTCTTATAAGAAGTGCTGCTCTCATAAACGCGATGGTCATATACGAGACAGAAACAGATAAGGAAATTAAAAATTTTGTCTTGGTGAGACAGAAACTGTTTCTTACAAGGGAACCTCCCCATCGCACCCCCCTCAGATTTAGTTATAAGTTGGCAGAGTGGATAGGCCTTGAAAAACTGAACACAGATCAATGGAGAAAACAGGAAGAAGTTGTGTGGAACTATGAAAAAAATTAGCAAAATATACGAACTGAGTAGTCCACGTGCCATATGCAACTTCGAGGGTAATGGGCAGTTAGGAGCGCCGTGGTCCTGTGGTTAGCGTGAGCAGCTGTGGAGTGAGAGGTCCTTGGTCTTCCCTCGACTAAAAATTTTAATTTTTTGTTTTCAGACAATTATTATCTGTCCGTCCGATGCGATCACTTTTTTGGGAGTGATAATCACATCCACAAGAAAACCTATATCGGGCAAGGTAGAAGAATCTTTTTACCCATTCGCCAAGTGTACAAGTTAGGTGGGTCGACAACATATTACTGTCATGTGACGCACATGCCGTCACCAGTGTCGTTTAGAATATATCAGACGTGTTTTCCTGTGGAGGAATCGGTTGACCAATGACCTTGGGATGAAATATTTTCTGTTCCCATTGGAGAGGCACGTCCTTTCGTCTACTAATCGCACGGTTTTGCGGTGCGGTCGCAAAACACAGACACTAAACTTATTACAGTGAACAGAGACGTCAATGAACGAACGGACAGATCATAACTTTGCGAAAATAAAGAAAGTAAATTTTTTACTCGGGGAAGGACTTGAACCATGGACCTTTCATTCCGCAGCTGCTCACGCCAACCACAGGACCACGGCGCTCCTGACTGCACAATACCCTTGAAGTTGCATATGGCACGTGGACTACTCAGTTCGTATATTTTGCTAATTTTTTTCATAGTTCCACACAACTTCTTCCTGTTTCTGGATTGATCTGTGTTCAGTTTTTCAAGGCCTGTCCACTGTTCCAACTTATAGCTAAATCTGAGGGGGGTGCGATGGCGAGGTTCCCTTGTTAGATGTTGAGAGGAAAAAGTCCATTCAAGTAAACCTGACATATGGATATATATGGGCCTTATCTTTAACTTAC